>NC_139614.1:21135920-22378420 GCF_964270895.1 Podarcis filfolensis | reverse complement strand
CTCTTAAAATATACACCAAAACTGGGATTGGGGCATGATTCCAGAGGCATGATTCCATGATTCCATTGGGGCATGATTCCATGGAAAACTGAACACATCTCCCAAGTTTCTGTTAAAACTACTTCCCACAAATAATATGGTGGCAAATATTGAGGCTAATGTATTTTTTATAAACATGCACAGTGATCCAGACACCCCCAAGCAATAAATCAACAAGCTGATGCTTACACCATTTCTTTCAGTGGTGCAGCCCCTCTCCCCAACTGCTTTTTAAGGGAAATTGACTGCTTTTAAAGGGCTACCTAGGAAAACTTTAGGAAGCAAGTGTTTATTTTACATCCTGCCCTTCAACAAGTTCCAGAATGGTGCACACATATCACATTTGTTCAATTGCAATCTCAGGCCACAGGACAGGGGATCAGAAATGTGGCTGCGATATCCGTCCTGACCTGTAAATTCTCTACACAGTGCAGTAAACTCAGAAGGGAGCATGGACTCTTCACCACATGTCAGGTAGGGAAGACAACACTCACTTGTACCCTGTGATTCCTCTGGCATACACAGAGATCTCAAGCCGTCAGTCAGCTTGTTATTGTTTGTAGCCAACATCCAAAACAATATAAATCACATAAACACAAAAGACAATCCAAGAGCAAGTTAAAACATTATCAACACAAAGATCTGATGGGAGCAATCACTCCCAGTTTGCACCAGGCATTGAAAACATTCCAACCATCTACAAGGCTTATCACAAAATGAGAAAACCACTTCGGTTCCTACCCCAAATACTCTCTATGTGTAGTATCAGAGCAGAGGGCTTGAGGGAAAGATTGGGAGGACAACCAGAAATGATGGCTGGCTACTAAATCAAGACTCTTAATATGACGACTTGTACACATATACTCTAGATTGCTGGTCATTTGTCAGTTTTCCACCCATGCAGTATTTTTAAAATGTTTGTGAGGTTGGGGGCGGGGGAAGGGTGTGGATTTCAGAGCAAAGGAAGCTTGTATACACGAATGCTTCACAGTTTTGCTTTTTAGATATTATTTCGGTACTTCTACAAATCACATTTGGGAAAACAGCAAAATGGCATCCTTCAATTTGCAGAACAGAACGATCAATTCACAGTTGGCCAGGTGACCTGGCAGTTATGAATCAATGTCATTAACTTGATAGGTTTATTGACAGATACAATGTTGTATCCATAACAATTGATCTGGTATAGCTGTTTCGCTCAACCAAGCCACCACAGGGTGAACAGAGTTGTGAGAACTGGTCCTTTGCAAGAGTCTGTGGCAAAACCCCAGAATCTTCTACTCTGAGCCTAACACTAAGACTCCAGCTACTTAAGACATCTCACAAAACCTAAACTGGCCAAAACAGTCCCATGTTTAGGGAAATGGGGTAAGAGACTTTTGTCTAAACTGTGCAACTTTTACTATCAGTATAACTATGGAAGATTCCTCTCTGTTTAGTCAAACAGCATCCAATCCCAAACTGAATGGCAGTCAATAAAATCTGCAAGCAGATTTTTAAAAACTCATGTTATTTTTTTTTAAAAAAATTATATATTGCTTTTCAGCCCTGAAAAGTTATCCATGAGGAATATTATATTTTAAAAATTAAACTAGGCTATCATCTCAAGTGATGTCCATTTAATGACAGTAAACGGTTCCTTTCCTTTGATTACATATAAACTGATCAGTTACCATCATGATAACCATTTTAATGCAATGCTTAATTCTTACATTTTAACATGCAGAACAGAATGCCTGGCCATAATATAACTCAGAAGTTGCTTTAGAAATCAATGCACTTGTTCAAAGATATTGAAATGGTAACTTATTTTGCTATCTAACTCCTAATTAGAGAACTGATTTGATAAAATAAAGGTATGGATTTTTGATTATTATTTTTTTGAAAAATCCAAACATGACAGCATTCTACCTAATAAAGCTACAGTAAAGCCTTTTGAAACTTGTATGGAATATTTTGTTTCTGTCCCTTTTCTACAGCTGTAAGGACATGTAATAAAGGATTTTCCAATATGTATCTAAAAGCAGATCTGTATGCTGTATATTGTACTCCAACATGATGTCAGTTTAATGTTTGTGACACGCAGCTTTTCCTCCAGCCAAGGTGATAAAAAGGAACCTAAATGGGAATATTAGAAAGTCTCTTTTTTCTAATGTTTTGCTGCAATTATTTAGTTAAGGGTTTATTTTTGTAGCTGGCAAAGGGCTCTCACTTGCTCTGCACCAGAATTGAAAAAGGAGGTCATGCTTCGCCAAAGAGGTCAAAAGAGGACACACACTTATCTGCTAATAAATATGGTATAGATGTACACTTAGAAACTATTATTATAATTTAAGATGAAATGCCACGGTAGGAAGGTTTGTGACAAGGTGACCTGTGCACCTGCTCAGTCTGCTGTCCAGGTACTAGCTGTTGACAGGCAACTTCAAGGCCCCAATTCTCACTTATTATGGCTCTTGATGATGATAATAATAATAGTAATAATTTTATTATTTGCACCTCAGCCATCTGACTGGGTTGCCCAAACCACTCTGGGCGGCTACTGGCATATACAAAAACATAATAAAACATTAAACATTAAAATCTTCCCTATACAGGGCTGCCTTCAGATGTCTTCTAAAGGTTATAAAGTTATCTCCATGGCATCTGATGGGAAGGCGTTCCACAGGAATTGGCTTGCCACATGTCGGGGGGGGGGATTTTGCCAAATTGGCAAAGTATCAGGGAAAACCTGGATGTATGGCAACATGATACATAGCTTTGGGGGGAGGTTTACCCAAAACAGCTCAACAATTATGGAGTCTTCCTTAAAAAAGCTCAATAACTCTGCAGGTGTCCAGAATTTTACTTTTTGAAATATGGCATCCCTACACAGGAAGGGTGCCACTACCAAGAAGGCCCTCTGCCTGGTTCCCTGTAACTTCACTTATCACAGCGAGGGAACTGCCAAAAGGCCCCCAGAGCTGGGCCTCAGTTGAACGATGGAAGTGGAGATGTTCCTTCAGGTATACTGGGCCGAGGCCATTTAGGGCTTTAAAGGTCAGCACCAACACTTTAAATTGTGCTTAGAAATGTACTGGGAGCCAATGCAGCTCTTTCAGAACAGGTGTTACATGGTGCTATGTTTAAACCACACTGAAACCAAACAGACATCTCCTTCAAACTGAGAATTATACTGTGTAAAGCAGAACACACAGTTACCTTACTCTGCGCTTATTTTAAAAAATTTCTCCGACATGTGAGAATGCCTTGTGAGGTTTCGCCTAAAAAGGCTAATTGCAAAGAAATCCAAAGTGAAACAATTAATTCACATTGTTAAATATTACTTAAATATTTACTTATAGCAAGATCCAAAATTGCAACAGCAGACACAATCAGATTCCCATTCCTGTCCTGCCCCCACACTCCCTCAATCCTCCACAGCAATTTTTTGGGGGTGGGTGAAGTCTGTAGGTTGGAGGGAAGGAATGACAAATCGCATTTGCAAAGGCAAAGGTCTGTTGGATTTCACCCTTAACATTGTTTTGAAAAGCTTAAAATTACTTATACATACTCCTTGAACACCTATTCTCATGCAGCATCTTTTCTCTTGTTACTTTGGTCATAGTCTCTCTACTATTGCATTCAAAGTATTAACACATAATATAACTCAGTATTTGAAATCAAACACATCTGATCCTCTGTATTTTTTTATTTGAACATTCTCCATTACACAGAAATCAGAATGTGCCTTTTATGTAAAATGCCTTTTGGTGGTAGTATGAATTTTCTTTTGCTGTGAGTAGCATCAAGAGGGTAACAAAGTTAATTATTTCCCATAATAAGTAATTATGATTAGATAAGAGAGTCTTTGGTAATGACCTGTTCTTATGATGGAAGACCTGCATCTCAAGAAATATAATAATACATGAGCATAACTGTGTATGCAAAGTACATAGAACTACTGCCTCAGTTAACTTGTCAGTGAATGATTAAATAGGAATTCATAATTAGAAAAGTCCACAGTGTAATTTATTAGCTTTCCTGACAGTTCTGGTTCATTAAAGGTTGATTACCAAAGACTGACCTCTAGTGGCACAGGAGTCGCTCCTACTAGCTTGCTTTTCTTTACAGGCAGACAGCATGGAGCTGCCTAGGTTTGAACCTCAGAGTCAGTCAACATTAAGAGTTAAATTTGTATTTTTCTGCCAACCACTGAGGTCAGCTCCTGATTTCTACATCACAACCACACAAAGTGTCAAGTGCAACTCAGAAATACAAGTGAACATAAAATAGCACATTGACTAAGTTAGAATTGCACAATTTCACCTGAGACTAAAAATACACCATAATGTTTTACACAAAAAGTTCTGTATCTGATTTGTGGTTTAAGTTACTTTGGTAGTTTAGCTACAAAGCTTCTTTTACTTGCAGAATTTAAACTGCAACCCAGTATCCTGCAAGTAAGCCCCTTTGAATTCAATGGCCTTACTGACTCACTTCTGCAAAACATACATATATGATATTGCACTTTTAAAGGGCCAAGGGATTCCTGTGTATATTTTAAAACAGCAAGCTACATTTCAAAATCTAGCTTATAAAAATATCAAGACCCCACTTTGCATTTTCAGATTATATCCCCCATTGTTTTCAGCACAAGCATGAGGCCAACTGAGAGGTTTGCACTTCATTTTTCTTTACAGAAAAATCTAAGTGATATGTAGAAAATCCAAATCCAAATAAAAAAGTAAAACGTTATCATAAAAACAGAGATAAAAGCAGGTTCTTGAACTTAGGGCATTCCTACCATTCCTTTATCAGCAAATATATTTATATTCTACTAGAACCAGGGAACGCTTAGGGGTAGAGCTAAATATAGGATGTGAAAAGAGACTTATCCACTTTGCATGCGAGCAAAGCGACATGTAAAAGTTCCAGTTGTTTGTGGTGATGATTTAATATGCCGACTGAATAATGAGCTGTGCTTTCCACAGCAAGTGAATCACCATTTAATGCTATTATCATCAGTTCATGACCCACCAGCACGAAATGTCAACCTGATTAATCTCATCTCAGTGAAGCTGACCTCAGAGAAGGAAAGCAACCCGGCTGTCCGAATACTGCTGCTAATGGTTGCTTGGCTTTAATTTTTGCCTGCGTCTCTTACACATCTAAAAACCAATGAAGTAGCTATCCAAAAACAAACCAATACATGCAAAAGGGAATTTTTGGAAATCTACTGCTTTAGTTTCAGTGTTTTCTTAAAAACCTGTAAAGTCATCTGATAGCATATGCTAGGTGTATGCTGGGTGTAATATATAGTATCTGATCAAACAGTCGTTTTAGAATTGTTGTTCATTTTAAAAAAGGTGAACACTAAATGCTGCCTTCAGAAAGAGATCTCAGAAAGGAGAAAAACATATACGTCACTTTTGTAAAATGACTATACAGTGGTACCTCTGGTTACAAACTTAATTCGTTCCAGAGGTCCGTCCTTAAGCTGAAACTGTTCTTATCCTGAGGCGCGCTTTCGCTAATGGGGCCTCCCATTGCGTGCGCACGTCCGGCACACAATTTACGTTCACATCCTGGGGCAAAGTTCGCAACCAGGAGCAGCTACTTCCGGGTTAGCAGAGCTCGTAACCAGAAGCGTTTGTAACCAGAAGCATCCGTAACCAGAGGTACCACTTTATGTTGTAAATATTAAGATTTTGGTTTTTTCACAGCTGAGTGAATCAAATGTGTGGTGGTACATTAATGTCTCACCAAAGATCTCAAAAGCTCCTTTCCATTTGAGGTGTTCCAGAAGATGTCATCATGAAATAAACGCACTGTTACTTTGGCACATTCGAGCACATGTTAAACACATAGTGTGTTTCCTCAGACTGTGCATACTTCTCTGCAGTGCTGCATAGCTATCAAAAGTTAAAGTAAAAAACAAAAAACCGAGTTGCATGTCTCTTGGGCAATAAGCATTTCTGTTCTTGCTAGGGGACAAACAAGGTATTGCATCAACAATGAGTTCAGGAATTAGAACACTAAAAATTAAATTTTAAAACAAACAAGACTGTGGTTGTAGATGATAACTAGAAAGATCTTTAGATGTCAGGTAAATGAAGTTGCATTGATATACACTTCAGTCTCCAGACACAGCAGAAATTTATGGTCTATCCTAAAATTCAGACCTTCTGTTCAGCAAAGTGTAATTATTCCCTCATAGGATATAAGAACCAAGATGATATTTAAGGAGAGCTATGAAAATTATTCTCTATGACTCCTAAAAGAAAGACATTCCAGGCTATATAGCTCATTTGGGTACAGAATACAAAGTGGTACAATAAAACCAGGACAGGGGGAAAGATGGAGTAAGAAATAGTCTTCCCTTTACTTTAATATCATCGTAAGATTTTAATCGCAATACTCAATTAGCTGCAGCAGGACAGGTATTTCCTAGATTTGCTTTTATTAACACAACCAACTAATAAAATACTGGCAATCCATATGGACTTGCCACAAACACAAGAGTGGTTTCACTGAATAACTAAAACAGCTGCAAATATATGACAAGACCAAAATGCTCCCCTTGTACGTAAGAACATGGATTCAGGCATTGATAGTCCAAAGGAAAACTTGTTAGGAATCATGGACAGTACCTTTTACCAGTGCTAGGAACGCTATGTCCAATACGATATTATGCATTCTCAAGTCATATATACAGAATTTATAGGGCAAAATATGTTCTTCCATCACACAACCTTTGAAGCAAAAGGAGGTGGGAGAAATACCCTGCCTCTTGCAGGCATAATTTAGGAATGGATTTTGAATAAATAAGGTCCAAAATTTGCTTCCACTCTATGCAATGGCACTGCTCTACAAGGAAGCATCTCTTGTACATACTTCTAGCTTGGCTTTCAATGCAGGGAAGAGTAGTGGCTAACTGGCGCATGGAGGCAGGGAAGGGTAGGAGCTGAACACACACTGGTTCACATGAACAGGCTTTTATGAGAGAGAGGCTGAGGTGACTTGGCCTTTTTTATACAGTGGTACCTCGGGTTAAGAACTTAATTCGTTCTGGAGGTCCGTTCTTAACCTGAAACTG
Organism: Podarcis filfolensis; assembly: GCF_964270895.1. Lineage (NCBI taxonomy): Eukaryota > Metazoa > Chordata > Lepidosauria > Squamata > Lacertidae > Podarcis > Podarcis filfolensis. Next base: position 22,371,303 of record NC_139614.1, on the reverse strand, counting down.
TTCTTAACTTGAAGCACTACTTTAGCTAATGGGGCCTCCCACTGCCGCCACACCGCCAGAGCACAATTTCTGTTCTCATCCTGAAGCAAAGTTCTTAACCCGAGGTACTATTTCTGGGTTAGCGGAGTCTGTAACCTGAAGCATATGTAACCTGAAGCGTCTGTAACCCGAAGTACCACTGTATATATAACTGAGACACAGAGTAAGCTAGCATTGGTTAGCTTAATAAAATCATAGTATACAAAAGGTGTAAAAACAGATGCTAAATGCTTTAGAGAACATCTGACTGGCCGCCTCCAAGCCATTTAAATGCCACAAAGTGGTTTAGAGCCAGATGGCTGTACATAAATAAGTGAATTAAACATTTGGCAGCAAATGGAAAACCATACAGAAATTGGTTTCCACACCCCCACCCTGAATGGCACAAAACGCAGTGTTTTGTTATGTAAGGGAGGCGATGTACATTTTAACCACCCTGAGATCTTCTGCCATAACTATAGATTCTGGGTCAAGTATAAGGGAAGGCCAACATTGCAGCAATCAAATCTCAAAGACACCAATCCCTGAATTACTGTGGTCAAGGTCTCCCAGTCCAGGAACCATTAAAGCTCCCATACCAAGCACAGCTGGAAAAATAAGCTTCTAGCCACTGACATTACCCGGGTTTCCAGTGACAAAGCTGGATCCAGAAGCAGTCCCAGACTATGTACCTGCTCTTTAGAAGGAAATGTAATGCCACCTAAGACAGGGAATTGACCAGTTTCTTAGAAATGGGAACCCCTAACCCACAATGCCTCCATCTTGCCAGTTTCAAGCTCAACTTATTTCCCCTTGTCAATCACGCCATTTGGTCCAGGCATTGGTCGAGGGCCTACGTGGCTTCTCCTGATTTGGATGTTACAGAGGAATAGAGCTCTTGCCCCCAAACTCCTAATGACCACTCCCAGTAGCTTCATATACATATTAAATAGCATCAGGGATAAGGGAGTACCCTGAAACACCCCATAATGTAACCACCAGAGGGCCAAAAAAGCACTCTCCCAATGCTACTCTCTGCTTAGTCTTTTGGGAAGAATCAGAAGTCATGGTGACTGACACCAACTCAGTCCTATTGCAAGGCCTGAACCCAGATTGCAATGGATCTGAATATGGATACGGTTTTGGTCTGTGTCAAGCTTTGCAAAAAATAGCGCAATTGCCTGAGCACACTCATACCTACATCTGGTATGGCAGAAACCGCTTGAGTTGTACTATCAAATGAAATAATAATAATAATAATAATAATAATAATAATACTTCCATTGTGCCACTGAAGGTGAATAACATACAAAGTTTTCTTTCCTACGTACAACAGTTTCCAAAAGTCATCACAGAAACTGGAGAACCATTTTGAAGAATCTGCTTAGGGAGACCATATGCCGTAGGCATGAACTTACTTTGAGAGTTCTCTAATTGTTTTATATGCTCCCTATAAAAATTCTTAAGATCTTTTCAGAAAGCTAGAAAAGAACACCAATTTCAATTTTTATGGGCCTTTAAAAACCTGAGTCAAAAGGGAAAAAAAGGTTTACAGTTGCCTTTAGAAAAAAAAAGTTCAATCAAATATTTAAAATGATATTATTGAAGAGCAGACTTAAAACAAAAATGTAGGCTGGAACGAAGATTAAAAGTAACAGAGTCTGACCTATGTACAGATTCTGGTGGTCTGAGAATTGTGGAACTATAGTCTTCAACAAGGCTACACTAAATTTTGGATTTTCATAATCCGGAACTGTAAACCAACACTAGTTACTGGAGAATTAACAGAAATGGTTTAAAAGTGTGTTGCTGGGGGGGGGGGAGAGAGAGCAAGCACATATATTAACATATTATTCAAGTTGTGAATCTTAAACTATATAATATATTCCAAAAGCGCATTGGTATCATAAGGTTGTAATAAAAACAGAAGGAATCTCCTTGACTTTCTTATGCAGTATATCTTAAGGATTTTTTAAAGCAATTTTGCAATAGAAAAGAAACTAAAAACTACTGGTGCATATATAATTCCAAGAGGAAGAGGATTACAGGTAAAATTTATGGAAGTTTATGTAGTTTGGGAAACATTTTAAAAGTTAATCATAAAGATAAATGGGTTGAAAGTGCTTAACTTCCATTTGGAAGTTGATGAATGGAATGGGATAATAATTTATGCAAGCAGCAGTCCTATTACCTGTAATTTTATAGAAAGTGGTATAAATTTTTGCTTTGATGGAACCTATTATACTACTTCCACATTACCATCTAATAAGCAGTTTTGGAGAAAAATTCAATGCATGAGAAAACCGAGATGATATAATTTAGCTTGTCTCACAATATAAATACACTGCCAGAGTATTAACTAAAAGTGAAAACATTATGTGTATCAAGAATATTGAACACTCCTTCTGGGAATAGGTTTTAGGACTAGCTAATGTAAATATTTCAAATGCTAACACACAAGACTGCAATACATTGTTCCTCCTAGGAATACATACTGCCGCAATAAAGGTATAAAAACCAGTAGAGATTTGTTAGGACTGCTGCTTGTCAAAACACTTAAGCAGATAGAACTTACTCATTTCAAAATGGGCAAATGTGTGACATCAAAGGGCATATTTTGTGCCTTAAAGGTAAAGGGGCCCCTGACCATTAGGTCCAGTCGTGACCAACTCTGGGGTTGTGGCGCTCATCTCGCTTTATTGGCCGAGGGAGCTGGCATACAGCTTCCGGGTCATGTGGCCAGCATGACTAAGCCGCTTCTGGCGAACCAGAGCAGTGCACGGAAATGCCGTTGACCTTCCTGCTGGAGCGGTACCTATTTATCTACTTGCACTTTCACAGGCTTTTGAACTGCTAGGTTGGCAGGAGCAGGGACCGAGCAACGGGAGCTCACCCCGTCGTGGGGATTCGAACCGCCGACCTTCTGATCGGCAAGTCCTAGGCTCTGTGGTTTAACCCACAGCGCCACCCGCATCCCTATTTTTGCGTGCTTTAAAAGTATTTTAAATATTAAATTCTCATGAAGTAAGGTGCAATCAGTTTTGTAAACAGTTTTTAAAAAGTATGCATTTTGAAAATGTTTCTTATCCGGTTGCTGACTCTCTCCATAAATGCAGCAAAATACTGGTGTAACCAGTGCTTTTTTCTGGGGGTACGCAGACCCCTAAACATTTTGTGAATCGAAGTTTGGCCTCATTGACGGGCAGTATTTCAATAGGAGTAGGAAAATGAGAGTACCCCTAAACATTCATGGGGGGCGGGTTTCATCACTGAATGAAACTAATCTCCAAAATGCTAACTAATCTCCCAAGTGCTACATGGTCATAATAAACATGTTCATTCTTTATTTATTTTATCAATATGCTGTTAGATAATCCAATACAGGGATGAGCCACAGGCTGCCCACATAGGGCCACTGACTTAAATTTATGTGGAAGTCAAGGAAAGAAAAAATGGGGGGAAATGAGGTGGCAGGGGGAAAGGGCTTAAGGTTCATCCACTGTCAACATATGGCCCCCAATAGGGGGGAAAAGGCTCCCCACTATGCTCTCTAATTCATATGCATTTATGTGCAAACCAAGAATACAGTGGTACCTCGGGTTAAGTACTTAATTCGTTCCGGAGGTCCGTTCTTAACCTGAAACTGTTCTTAACCTGAGGTACCACTTTAGCTAATGGAGCCTCCCGCTGCCGCCACGCCACCGGAGCACAATTTCTGTTCTCATCCTGAAGCAAAGTTCTTAACCTGAGGTAATATTTCTGGGTTAGCGGAGTCTGTAACCTGAAGCGTATGTAACCCAAGGTACCAATGTATAAGAAAAGCCCTCCTGGATCAGACCAAAGACCCATCTAGTTTGGCCTCCTGTTCTTGCAGTGGTCAATCAGATGCCCTTGGACAAAGGAGGACTGAGCACAACAGTAACCTCCCCACCTGCGATTCTCAGCAACAGGTATTCAGAAGCATGCTGTCTCCAACAGTGGAGGTGGCACATAGCCATCGTGGCTGGTAGCAGTTGATATCCTTCTCCTCCATGAATCTGACTAATCCTCTTTTAAGGTAAAGGTAAAGGCATCCCTGACCATTAAGTCCAGTTGTGGACGCCTCTGGGGTTGCAGCGCTCATCTCGCTTTATTGGCGAAGGGAGCCGGCGTACAGCTTCCGGGTCATGTGGCCAGCATGACTAAGCCACTTCTGGTGAACCAGAGCAGTGCACGGAAATGCCGTTACCTTCCCGCAGGAGCGGTACCTATTTATCTACTTGCACTTTGACATGCTTTGACATGCTAGGTTGGCAGGAGCAGGGACCGAGTAACGGGAGCTCACCCCGTCACGGGGATTCGAACCGCCGACCTTCTGATTGGCAAGCCCTAGGCTCTGTGGTTTAGACCACAGCGCCACCCGCGCTTTTACGGTCATCCAAATGTGTGGCCATTGCTACTTCGTGGGGGGCAAATTCCACAGTATAGCTCGGTGGTGTGTGGTTTTTTCTTTTGCCTGTCCTGAATCTTCCAACATTCAACTTCATGACAAGAGTGGGGGGAAAGCCTGTGTCTGTCCACATTCTTCAAAGCATGCTTAATTCCATACGTTTCTATCATGCACCCTCCTACTCACACACCTTTTTTCTAATGTAAAAAGCCTCAAGCCTTGTAGCCTTTCCGCATAAGGGAATTGTTTCAACCGCTTGATCATTTTGGATGTCCTTTTATGGCTACTGGAATGGCGAACAAAAATTATTCGTTTTTTTAATGCACAAATTGCAAACACAGATTATAAAACCAGTTGCATCCTGTTGATGATATGTTTCTTTATAAGCTAGTTGGTCAATCAATCTTTGTTGAAATAAGAGAGATAAAAGATTCTACAAAAGTGTTCTCCTAGGTAAGATGGCTATATACTTCTGACATGTTCAGGTGAGTTCTGGCTGCTCTTTAACTATGCTGAAGTCTTATATATGAGAGAATAAGCCACAACTCAGTGGGAAGAGAAGACCCATATAAATTTTCACTTTATACGTAAGGGCTTCCATTTTAAGAAAAGCTTGACCCTTAGCATGCAGTCTGAAGTGGTACAACTCAGAATTCTACCAGTTCATTCTGTATAAATATATAGATCAACTTTCTGTTGGCAAACTTAATAAGTGTAGTGCTCATTTTTTTTTTTTTAAAAAAGCCTCTGATTTCATACCTATCCAGTCAGCCTGCAATCTTCAGTATCATCATCAAAAGGAGAAAGACAAAATGATGCAGTTAAAACAAATTTAATTCCCTTGGTTCAGATGTGGGGGGGGGGGAATAGATTTCGTAACATAGGGTTCACGATAAACCATGACCCATACTTAGCACACAAACACAGAAAGGTTTTCATCACCTTTGTTCTAGAGCTGCAAGCATTTCTGGGAGGCTGAGTGCCTCCAAAGCAAAGCAGCATCCACATAGCCAAAGCAGATTTCTAAAGCTTTTTAACAATTCTCAGAGGCGACTTGTTATGTTTGCTGCCAGCAAGTCCCTGCAGGTCCAGTGGGCTGACAAGCAATGTGAAAACTCAGCTAACAGGGACCTAGTCTGTTGGAAGCCACCAGCTGGCCTGCCAGGGCTTTGCAATTGCATGGGGCAGCTGACAGCCTGGGCATTGCTGACCATGCTGAGCAACGTGCCACCCAGCTGCTGCGTGGTCACATCCATCTGGAGATCTCCAGCCAGACAAATCTCTACGCCTGTCAGATCTTTTCAGCAAGCCTTGTTATGCAAATTCAATTACTCAAGTGTACCCCATTACTGCTGGCTAACTGCTCCTTGAACCAATCTCACACTGACAGTCGGCTCACATTTTTACTTACCCAAAGTACCTCATTTATTCCTGCTCAACTGTTCACTTGTATTATTAATGCAGAACAAAGTCCACAGCACTGTAACCTCTCTGCAAGTGGACAATGGTTCACTTACGAGAAAAAGCTTTGGGGGGGGGGAATATTAACAGTACCTTTTTAAAAAAACCAGCCCATCTTATCTTAACAGAGACTTTATATCAACACAATCTCCAATATCATTTTATTGTTAGAAATGTGGACTTGAAATCACAACCGACCGGCCTAACGAGCTTTTTTCTTTTTCAAAAGATTGAAACAAAACATTATGTGAATATTTCAAATACCCACCTAATCTCGAGTCATCTCCTGTGAAACGACAGCAGCCCTTTTATGTTTGAAAATATATAGACAAGGATACTCACTTTTATTCATTTGCTTTTTAAGCATTCCATAGAAACAAGGAAATCAGTCACAGAACAAAAGTCCCCACTAAAGGATAAAACATTAACAAAACGCCGTTCCTAATCTAGGAAAACAAAGTGAGCTGTTCCACCCAAAGCTATGAGGCAACAGTCAACCTCTTTATAAAAGCATGCAATATTTACTACACTAGTAACTTGTGAACATGGAAATCTGAGATGACTACTTCCCAGTAGTCTTGTAAACCTTTACCTTTGCCTACTGAAAGCGTTTCTAAAATTTTTAAAGACAAACCCAGGAAATAATATGAAGAAAAATATAGTGGCGAACATAACATATGGAAACTAGTATGTCTAAATTTCAGTAACTCAAGTGAGTGAAAGTAGTTGAGTTGGTAGAGCATGAAACACTTAATCTCAAGATCATGGGTTCAAGCCCCATGTTGGGCAAAATATTCCTGCATTGAAGGGGGCTGGACTAGATGACCCTTGTGGTCCCTTCCAATTCTATGATTCTATGACTTTTTGGTATGGAAGAATATTCAGATATGTGAGTCCCCATGTTTGAGGCGATACAACCTAGAAACAGGTTTACCATCTCACCTGATGTTTAAGTAGGCCATCATTTTCTGGGTGGCATTGAGGGTAAATTAATGTAAAATTAACCTGCTGTGAACGTGGCCTTAGCTGCAATTATTAAATGAGTATGTAACCCAAAAAGAAAAGAAAAAAAGAGGATGGCGTTCCCACAAACTTGGTACCACCACTAGCTGGGACATCAGATGGGGAATATTCAAATGTACCTCTGTATTTAATCTTGTGATAAAATTATTTACACAATCCGGCTGACCACCAGGACTTGTTAACATCAAATTATCTTGAAATAGTATCCCATTCCTCCTGGGATCGAACTGGATGCTACTCAAGGAGCCAGGCATCGCCATGGATTCAGGAAGGTGTCTCTTAGCTTAATAACTGGTTTTAAAATATAAAAAGCAGTGCCAAAGATATGCAGCTAACTAGTGCATTTAAGAGGAAAACACAAACAGTTCACAGAAAACTGGTAACAGCTTATAGAACTGAGTTGTGCCCCACACAGGGTTGCCAGAATTTCAAGATCCAGTATAAAAGGGGAGAAGGAAGTTCATGACAAACCCCAATAATGTGTTTTTGAAGTTGAGGCCTCCCTTTGTCTACTATAATTTCAGACTGGACTCCCTTTCTACTTGTGTGGCATTTTTATGCTGGTGCATTCTGTTCAACGTCAGTGGCGTATTGTCCTTATGCGATGTGAAACTAGTTTGTCTGCTCTCTCTAGCTCTATTCAGTTGACCTCGATTCACACAGATTCATTTGAACATCAGTACAGTGGTACCTTGGTTCTCAAACTTAACCCGTTCTGGAAGTCCATTTCAAAACCAAAGCATTCCAAAACCAAGGCGCGCTTTCCCATAGAAAGTAATGCAAAATGGATTAATCCGTTTCAGAATTTTAAAAACAACACCTAAAACAACAATTTAACATGAATTTTACTATCTAATGAGACCACTGATCCATAAAATGAAAGCAGTAAACAACGTACTGCAGTCACTCACTCAATCACTCACTCACTCAATCAGTAGCTGAACTGGGTTCCATACAGTTACAAAAAAACAACAACAAAGAGCCACAAAAACACAAAATAAATAGCAAAAACAGACAGACCTCAGCGTAACACTCAAAATGGAGCATGTTCAGCTTTCTGAAAAATGTTCGCAAACTGGAACACTTACTTCCAGGTTTGCAGTGCTTGGGTTCCAAATTGTTTGAGTACCAAGGCATTTGAGAACCAAGGTACCACTGTATAAGGTTCAGATGTTTGACATGCATAGACTAAGAGAAGTAGGTGGCACCTGGCTGCTTCAATGGGTAGATGCTCACCATCTACTGAAATCCACTGATCCTGAATGCAGGTTTTCCAGGAGCATCATCAGATAGTACAATGATTAAGTCAATCACTGTCTGACTCCATGAAATTCTGGGTCTGACAGAGGAAATTTAAAAATGCCAGTTCAGAATTTGTGAGATGCAGGAATGGTAAAAAGCTTATTACTCAAGACGAGAATTCTTAAACTTAGCCAAAAGCTGTTTCGAACAGAAGTGAGCAAGTCTGGTTATATGATTCTGTTGGTAAATTGATAAAAGTTAATGGTTTCTGCAGGACATAGGGGAGGACATGGATTTATTAAAACATTATTGAAGCAGCAGAATCACAAACTAAACATAACTGATGGTGATCTATTTAAGCCAAGGTTTCCCAAACTTGGGTCTCCAGCTGTTTTTGGATTACAATTCCCATCACCCTTGACTACTGGTCCTGCTAGCTAGGGATGATGGGAGTTGTAGTCCAACAAGAGAGACCCAAAATTGGGAAATTCTGATTTAAGCCCTCTGTCTTTGACCCATGCCACAGCTGCAGTGTTAAAAGGAAAACAGTGTTTTTAAAAGAGATAAACTCATTTCCCTTAGGCAGTATTTCTGTTAACTGGTTTTTTTAAAAAAGTATGTTTCATTCCTCTTTACATGTGTACCAACCAGAAAATCAGTTTCAGAAAGGAAGTCATATGCATGGTTTGCAAAGTCAGACCTTTCCCATAAACTCCATCAACAGCTACTATATAACTCACAGGCTGTTAACTTCATGACAACTCTTTAATGTAGCGCACTATTTGTTCTTATTTTCATTAAGAGTGTTTTCAAAGTCCAGAACAATACTCCAGAACAGGGTTTGAGAACCACCGAAACAAGTGCCCACCTTGGCCAGGGAGCTTTTTATATTTTTTTCTGCTTGGGGGATAGGAAGAAATTTCTGTTTACCTTGCCCTGCTGCTTGCTTACAATGTGCTGAGGGTGTTTCCTTATTTTTTTGAATTTTTCTTGCTTTGCGTAAGGGCGTGAAGCTCTCAGGTGGTTGCACTTCCTGCACCCCAGGCAAGACATGAGAGCTTCTTGGTTCTGATGGTTTCCCCCACCCTCTCTCTGGTCCAGCAGGGGGAATTATCTCACCCACTTGCCATCCTTTTATCCTGCCTATTTTAGCTGATACAGAAGACTAGAAGGACAACACCTTGGGCGCTTCTTAAAAGAGCAACAACAGGGCTGAAAAACAGGTAATGCAGAGGCCACAGGCTTAGAAGTCCCGTCTGACAAAGGGAATATAGTCCTTCAGGAGGGGTTAAAAGTTTCACCACTCTACTATAAAAGGGCTCATCTGATTACCTTGGACTATTTGGGGGGACGACCTACCTATGAACTAAAATAAATAAATATAAGTAAATGTAATCCTACACATAGGTCTACTGAGAAACCCCATTGGTTCAAGTTAGTGGATATAGGCCTTTAGGGTTGCTTGCATTCACACTGCCAGAACGGGCTCCAGGATGGAGGGGGTGGAAGAGAACGCACCCTCTGGTACATGGGTAGGCAAATTAAGGCCTGGGGCCCGGATCCGGCCCAATTGCCTTCTATATCTGGCCCACGGACGGTCCGGGAATCAGCGTGCTTTTACATGAGTATAATGTGTCCTTTTATTTAAAATGCATCTCTGGGTTATTTGTGGGGCCTGCCTGGTGTTTTTACATGAGCAGAATGTGTGCTTTTATTTAAAATGCATCTCTGGGTTGTTTGTGGGGCATAGGAATTTGTTCATTACCCCTATATATATATATATATATATATATATATATATATATATATATATTGTCCGGCCCCCCACAAGGTCTGAGGGACAGTGGACCAGCCCCCTGCTGATAAAGTTTGCTGATCCCTGCTCTGGTAAGTCCTCCTTCCTCCGTTGGTGCTGGTGGAATTACCTGGTAGCAGTGGTAGGCAGCAGCAGTAGCAATCCAACCTGTGCTGTGTGGCTGTAGTCCAAGATTTAAACTTCCCAGAACACTCTTGATCACATCAGGGATACTGTGGGAAATTAAACTGGCAGCTGCACCAGCCACACAGTGGTGTTCAGAGTGCTGGACCAACAAATTTTGTTTAAAGGGGGGGGGGTCCCAGGACAATCAGCAACAGCAGGACCTCCCAGGGTGCTGATGCGCTGGCGGCTGCCCAGAGATGCTAGATGTTGTTGGTTTCCCTGCAACTATTGCAATGTATAGGGATGCTTTCAATAGGTGGAGCATTGCATCACTTACTAAAAAGAGGAAAAAATTCAAACACTAAATTTAAATGTCAAATATATGTTATGCTACTAAACAATCTTATTTAAATATATATATGTATATTAATAGTTCATTTGGTAGAGCATGAGACTCTTTAATCTCAAGGTTGTGGGTTTGAGCCCCACACTGGGCAAAATATTACCAGTATTAGACTAGATGCCCCTCGTGGTCCTTTCCAACTCTACAATTCTATGATACTATGAAACACAACTTATTACTCCTTTAGAGTTAAACTCATTAGGAAGCCCAGTTAGCCAGCATCCTGCCAATTAATAGTTGTATTTAAGTTTCCCCATTGTCACAGATACAGGTTGAAAGATAAACGGGAAAATAATGTCCATACAACAGTGTATCTATAGCATCGAATCATTAATATTGAAATGATACTTTCAAGAATAAGGGCAGAATCCTACCTGCACAATCCCATATAAATCCCACAGTTTCAGAGAACCACCATTCAATGCGGCATACAACAGAACAGTAAGAACGTCAATATAAGCTCACGGATAAAATGGACACAAAGCAAAACAGCAGCATAAAAAAATCAGTGTAAAAATTAAATGGTGGGGATAAAACCTATTTTAGTAACTAATGCACGTCCCACGCATGAATGCCTAGACAAATAAAATTATCTTCACCTGGTGTTGAAAAAGGAAAAAGCCGCCAACGCCACAAATGGGGCGACAAGATTAAAAATCCCATCAGCTATTGAACACCAGCTACCCATCTAACTACTAAAGCCTTCTCACAACTGTTAACCTGAAAAGTAATTTACACACACACACACTACAAAGAATACTTGCTAATTTCAAATAAACACAACCTGATCGTTGTTCTAAGAAACGCCCCCCCCCCCGCCATTTTAATTTATTTACTAAATATAGACAAAAGCATTCTTAAACATATTGGAAGACTCAGGGAGCAGAAAAAATCGGAAGACATAGATTATTAGACTTCCATTGCAACACATACACATTATGTCAATAGATCATTTAAGCCGACAGCTATTATTCAATTTTTCCTTTAACCGAGGCCTACTTATCTTTCACCTCTATGCAGAGGTTCCCATGGCAACATGCGCTAGTAATAGGTGAAATTCCAAACCGAACTAGAGGAGAATCTACTGTATAGTTATGATTTAAGTGGCTTTATTTGTTGTAACTTGCGGGATTCCCACCCCCCCACACCCCAAGCGACCATTATTTTTAATGAGACCAGTTTACTTTGAGAATCTTTAGCAGAAAAACACTCATTTACTCCAGACCTAAAGCAATGTCTGTTTTTTTTTTTAAAAAAAGTGGGAAAACACAAAGATTACATGCAATGTAAAAATCTGCATGTGCATGTCATTACTCCACAACATCATTAAGTGCTCCGAGAAAAAGGCCCAAGCTGTTATGTGTGTTAATGAATTGGGCAGTTACTCAAGCACAGTCTCTGCTGTATCAGATTTGATAAAGACTAGTGTGTTAGCTAAAGTCTTGCTTATTAAGGGCTCTGGTGAGAAAATCTGACACATTAAACCAAGCAAGGTTTCAGGGACAGCAGGAGGCAATTCCAGAGCACAGGCACCATCTATAAAGGCAAACTGCCACAGCTTTTTGATGTTAAATAAGTAGCAACATCGCACACAACAACAAAGCTTAGAAACAGACCGTTGTATCAAGTTTAAAAGTGTAACACGGAGGGTCAAAAGTCACAATTACCGTATACTGCTGCTGTTTACCAATAAATGTGTCTGTTCAAAAACCCATATATGTAAATTATAACATGACATCTCTTTTTCTCAACACTTTGGGGATTTCAGATATAAAATATTCAAGCTGCTCTTTGAACAAGCAGGCCGTAAGATATATACTCGGTCCGAGGACAAGGTGGGAGGTCACAGACATTCACTTTGAAAGCATATACATTTCTCAACAGATTATACACATTAAATACTTGAAGAGAAAGAGTAATGGTGTAAGATGAATGGCACTTCATAAAGCTGTTGATAAATTATCACCTCCATGAATTAGGCAAGGATAATACATGGAAAGGGTAAAATACTATTACGAGGAGAAACAAATTCTTTAAGTTGCCATTTTCCAGTTTGATTTAGTAAGATTTGATTTTTCAGAAGATGGCATTTTAAAAAAAAAATAATTAAATTTCTTCTATAAAAATTCCCCACGTATATTTTAAGAACTAATGTTCTGCCTAATGCATGTTGGGGGGAAAATAACCATACTTTGAAAGGGTAATAATCTTAATTTTAGAAAATATAAGAAGAGTAAACATTGAGTTGGATTATCCGAAAAAAGGCTTATTCTGTGGGAGAAATGCACTTTTTTCAGAGGACGTTTCTCTGTATCCAACCTAGTTATCCAGGGTTCTATGGGATGGGCTGAAGTAGGGGAAAACCCATCACAGAGATTGTAAAGATTCCCTCTCAACCGAACCAGTCGGTGTAATGGATTTCCAACGCTCAAAACATCTATTCCAGCTATGATGCAAAGATAGCTGCATGCAATAACTTGTTACATACAACTAGAGACAGTCATACAACCATTATTCACAGCACAGCCATGTCTGGATACCATGTTCAATAAATATGTGATACATGCACTTTTCATTGCTCACTACGGGTTCAAGGGCAACTATGTGAAATAATGAGCCTCCAGTACTCATGAAGGCTCCTCATCACGTAGTTTGTGAACATGGCGGTGGAACACCTGCATCAGGCTGAAATTATTGCCAAGCATGTGCTGTGTATTTCAATGGGGACCAAAGTGGCTGTCTAGCATGTGCACTGTTTTCAACACAATCCATATCCAGTCCCGTCCAACTGGCACCTCTTTCTGCACACATCAGTTTAACCACATCCAGAGTCGAAGACTCCTCTAGATCCGCTTTTTCTTCATTGCTTGCAATAGGATCCGGGGGCACCTGAAACAACTGCTCTGGGTGCACAGACCCTGCTCCCCTCACTGCATGCCTAAAATCAGGGGTCAGCAAACTTTTTCAGCAGGGGGCCGGTCCACTGTCCCTCAGAACTTGTGGGGGACCGGACTATATTTTTGGGGGGGAAATGAATGAATTCCTATGCCCCACAAATAACCCAGAGACACATTTTAAATAAAAGCACACATTCTACTCATGTAAAAACACGCTGATTCCCGGACCGTCCGCAGGTCGGATTTAGAAGGCGATTGGGCCGCATCCGGCCCCTGGGCCTTAGTTTGCCTACCCATGCCTAAAATGCTTCCTAGATTAGGTGAAAGAGTTTGAAAGAGATGGGTGAATAAGCTGCCTTGAAGACTTCCTTTTGGAAAAGTTTCAAATAAATAAAACAGCAAATTTCAAAATTCCTTTCTCACAGCTGAACGAGAAGATAAATCAGTACACAGCTGATTCATATCTACAAAGGATGAATCATCATTTCATAGCAAAGCACTTTGACGGATCATTTAGCTTTCCACTCTAACAACCATTCACTTCTATTCTCTTCATATTGTACCATCCTCTCTTGAAGCTCAAAGACCTGACTTCCTAAGTCATCCTAAGCAGCTACTACTTTTCTTCATAAAACAAAAAAAGAAGTTTTGAAAATGGAAGATTTTCTTTAGAAAAACAAAACAAAGTATGATACTCTTCTGCCCAAATACTTCCAAATGCACCCGCCAACTATTTTGAAATCATGCTTGGTTGCAATGCCACCTGGTGGTGCGGAAAATGAATGGATTCCTTTGAAGAGATCGAAAGGTTTTTGGGGAGGTGGGGGAAACACGCAGCGTTCTTAAGAATTTTTCCCTGCACTAGGTATCTATAGCTGCATCTGTTAACAGAGCTTCAAAAAGACTTTTATCCTCTGTGCACAACCTAGTAAAGTGTTTAGAATTTACACATATAGCAGAAACTGAAACTAGGATTTCCCCAGTTGTTTCAAGTCTTTGTAAGTTGAACGCCTGGATTAGTTTATGTACACATCAGGCTTCTTGACATTAAATAAAAACTGTTTTCTCCCCCCCCCACCACCAGTTCCAACTTTCTGAAGAAGAAGAATAAAATGTTGCTGAAGCCTTAAAAGAAGGGTTACTGAACTGCTTTGTAAAATTACACTGTATAATTAATTCCATAGTAAGAATGTTTTTATGGCGTGTTTTGGTGACCCTTTATTACCATCAAGTTCACAATGCTGGTGGGCTGCCTTTTAATCCCTCCGCAGACAAAGACCCTAAATAAACACAGATCCCTTCCTGGGAAAGAAGTCCACTCTGGTTAAATGGTAAGGAAATGAGTAAATCATTAGTAATCTTTAAAGCCAAAGCTATAAACTCAAGTTACCTTAAGTTAAAATGAAAGTGTCCTGTAAGAGTTTCAAAGTTCTGTCACAGATAGAAATCTCCAGCTCTTGACTCCAGACTAGGCGCCAGCTGATAAACAAACAATTTAAGTCAAGAACTGGAGAATTCCCAGCTTTTTGGTTTAATGGGTTTGGCCAACAGTATTTATTGCCTTCAGTTTTATTCTCACTTAGCTCTAAGAGGAAATTTAAACTCATCATTATCTTAAAGCTCCATATGGGCAGCAGTCAACTCACCTGATATAGCTCCTTTTACTCTGAGGGAATTTTAGTCCTCAGCAGAAGTGAGGTAATAGTGTAAACTAATTAACTGCAGTTTAAGGTTGACTTTTTAATAGGTTAAATAAATTTTGTTCAGAATGGTTTATAATCTCTCTTGGGCCAGTGTCAATGCTGAAGAGTATAGCTTTACCATTTCCAGTCTGAAGTACTAGTAGCATATACCCATAAAAACACTCAACCAGTGTGGTGAAGTGAAGTAGACAGTATTGGACTTTGGAGAGATCTGGGTTCAAAGAGACACTTGGCCATAAAGCTGACTGGGTGGCCATGGGTGAGTCTCTTTCCTCCTCTCTCTCAAACCAGCCTACCTCACCGGGTTGTTACAGAGAAAAAACAAAGAGTATGATGCTCAGAGCTTCTTGGCAGAAAACTGGATACTACCCTTTGATACTGGTGAGACGCCATCAGTCAACCACTTCTTAGCTGCCTTAGTATTTATTAAAATGTTTGTATTCTACCTTTCCACTGGCCAACAATGTGGCCTACAATCAACAGTTAAAATTGCAACATGATGCAAAATAAGATAAAACCAGAAAGGGCAGAGGGGACTGGCAGATCATGGTCCAAAATGCTCAAATGAGTTCATCATCATCTTCATATATTATTATTCACACCCCACCCATCTGGCTGGGTTTCCCCAGCCACTCTGGGTAGCTCCCAACAGAATATTAAAAACACGATCAAACATCAAACATTAAAAACTTCCCTAAACAGGGCTGTCTTCAGATGTCTTCTAAAAGTCAGATAGTTGTTTATTTCCTTGACATCTGATGGGCATTCCGCAGGGTGGGTGCCACCACCGAGAAGGCCCTCTGCCCGGTTCCCTGTAACCTCACTTCTCACAGTGAGGGAACTGCCAGAAGGCCCTCAGAGCTGGACCTCAGTGTCTGGGCTGAACAATGGGGGTGGAGACACTCCTTCACATGAATGTTGAAATGAAATGTCATCAGAAAAGGAGACAGGTGGATCTCCTGGGGCAGACAGTTCCAAAATCTGGGTATTGCAGTAGAGAAAGCCCTCAACTGTTTACCCAATAATTGAAATTCTGGTGAGGGTGGGACTCAGAGAACCTTTCCTAGTGACCTTAGCAGGATCATGCAGGACAAGGTCCTTCAGATTACCTAGTCCAAAACCATTGGCCCAAGTGCCTCATTACAGCAACAGACGAGGCTGTGGTCAAGTTTGGAGAAGCACCACAGTAACCTCACCCATCCAGTAAGCATAGTACTGTTGCGCATATTTCTGTGGATTCCAGAGCAAATAACTATGCAGTGAGTCAGAAGTGGGAAAGCATTATTTTCCCTCCAGTGTGTGACAGAAGCCACAAGTTCCACATGTTTGAACATTACTAACGCTGCAATCCTACATCTAATTCCAAGTAAACTCAGTAGGACTTCCTTCTGAGCAGAAATTTAGGATATTGGATTATGGAAGTCACATGCTATTAAAAAGGATCAATAATAGGCACTGCTGTTTGGCAGCCCCTTCTAAGACTGGCTCACTATAGACTTTTAACACACACACACACCCCGAAAAAGAGGTCACAGGTGTACTTAGTCAGGAACCCTCAGCATTCAGGAAGTTCCTACCATATGTGTGCATAAATTCTGCTTCAAGATATTGATGCTTTAAAACCCCATTGTTGCTTGTTAACAGTTAGTGCAGTATACATTTATGCTGATTTTTTCTGCCATTTTTCTTCTGATCTGTGGTGCAATTTACAGTGCTAGCCAACTGTCACCTTTTAAAATACCTGAAGCAAAATAATTATTCTAATAATCTGGAAAACCTTGCAAGATGAGAGCCGATGTTAGTTTTTATAGTGTGATTTTATTGCTTTTAAAAGAATTTTGATTTATATAGCAGGTCTTCCTGTGGAAATATGAATGTTGACTTAATTGCAATTTTCCTGCCATTTGCTAAACCAGCTATTTGGCAGACAATCAAATGACCTTAACCTTAATGTGAAGCAAGTCCTTCCCCCATTTTTTATAAAGAGCTACATTAGTTCAAGTTCTCTGCTGAGAGCTTAGGATGGTAATAATGCATGCATTATTATACCAAATGAGATAGTGGAAATGAGTTCACTCAAATGTAAGAGGTGGGTGGAATAAACTGCAGACTTAGAGTAGATTCAGAAAAATAATTTTTCCACTACATAATTATTACTTTTAAAAATAATCACTGGTAGGGAACTAGGCTCTCCAAAGGGTTGGATGTGATCTCACCAGTCAGGATTATGCTAGGAAATCATGTCATCTTACAGTGTATATGTAACTTATATAAACTTATTCTGCAAGAGGGCCCAGAATCTATATAATTTCTAGGTCCTGTTGCATCTGATCTGTCATCCACAAAGGCTTATGCCTTTGTCCTCCCATCAGATGTCAAGGAAATAAACAATTATCTGACTTTTAGAAGACATCTGAAGGCAGCCCTGTCTAGGGAAGTTTTTAACATTCGATGTTTTATCGTGTTTTTAATATTCTGTTGGGAGCCGCCCAGAGTGGCCGGGGAAATAATAAAAAAATATTATTATTGTTAGTCTTTAAGGTGCCACAAGTCTCTTCATAGGAATCTATATGCAACCACACAGCTGAAATCCCCAGAATTCTCTTAGGGCAAGATGTGTTTGAACCAGTTTTTAAAAACTACTTCTCTCAAAATGCCCTCTGACATTGCTCTTTTTAGCAAACGTTGATATTCTATCTGGTGAAATCTAGGGGTAAGACTCTGCATGGTTGAAGATTGTGGATCACAGTTGTAACTGCAAGAAGAGACAAGGTCGCAAAAATTTGAAGAGCTACGTAATTACATGGTTTCTGGTCATTCATTTACTCCCAATGATACAAGTGCCTCCCATTCTTTATGATGGATTGAAAGCACTACAAATTTGTTACTGAGTTTGCCACCATCCTCAGGGAGGATGCTAACCACTTTCTACTTTTGAACAACCTTTTAATCTTGTTGTTGTTGTTCCTAGTGACACAATAGCCAGGATCCAGGGGCCTCATTGTGTGAAGTAATGGCACTTCTGCTTACAGAAGTGAGGATGGGGGGGGAGTCTCCAGTTTTTGCCAATTCCAGCCCCTCCATTCACAGACTGTAGCACCAGACATGACATTACTCTCCACAGTGGCTTTTGTGCAAGAGGCTGCAGCAGGAAAGTCCTATTGTACAGATGGAAGTCTGCCTACCGTTCTCTACATTCTGTCCACAATTTTCCTGACATGCTTCAGCTTAAATGACTGCTATTCCCAACACCAAAAAGTTACCTACCTTTGATTTTAAAAGTGCAGATACCTCTATTCCATCTTGTAATAGCACTCTCACCTGAATCATGCATTTCAGCAATCAAAATAATCTTTTCTGTGTTATATTGATTGTACACCACTTAAGGATGATCGTAGTTAAGCGGCATATTAATGAATCAAATCAGTTGTGGGATACAAGTACAGTGGTACCTCGGGTTACATACGCTTCAGGTTACATGCACTTCAGGTTACGGACTCCACTAACCCAGAAATAGTACCTCAGGTTAAGAACTTTGCTTCAGGATGAGAACAGAAATTGCGTGGCGGCGGCACAGCAGCAGCGGGAGGCCCCATTAGCTAAAGTGGTGCTTCAGGTTAAGAACAGTTTCAGGTTAAGAACGGACCTCCGGAACAAATTAAGTACGTAACCAGAGATACCACTGTACTTCAGAACAAATAGTATTTAAACACACCCTGCAACTGTTCCTTGTTCCAGCTAGCTATGCAAGAGTTAATTCCTAATGAGAAGGCTGCTTGTAATGTACAAAATGGAGGGAAGGGTGTTATTATTTTGTTTTTGAAACATTAAGAACATTGCTACTAGCAATATATCACAGCTTCTATTGCCTACATATTTAGTAGGGGTATTTAAAATGAGAGTCATCATAGTGATCTGCAGTTAAAAGTAGAAGTCAGAAAATGTATCCTCTTTTTTGCTCTTCAGAATATGGCAACTTCCCGCCCTACTTTCCACCCTCCCTCTCTTTCTTTTGCAAATGCTGTTCCCACCCCCACTTTGTTCACTGGAAGCAAGGGAATGCCCTTATCTGTGGCTGAATGCTGGATCCTACCCTTAGTGGGGGCCAAGAGCTTTAAGGCTCTGTTACATTCAACAGCGGTTCCCGGTGACTCATGAGTGGCACAGGCTGGGGGCAAGATGCAAAATCCACAACCATAACCTAATGCAAGACCAGCTGTGTAAACAGTAGCATGAGGTTTAAGAACAAGACACGCAATATTTTGACTAACCTTTGTAGGTTTTCGCCTGGAATTTTAGCTCTGCTCCGTGGCCAAAGCCATAAAGCAATAAAATGCTGCATTCTCATTTTGAGATATATTTTAGCCTGTTTCCACCAAAAAAGTACCTTGCAGCTAATAAATGTTCCTCTCCTTGCAACAATGCGTATATTTTCAGGGGGTTGTTTATTACTGCGTATATTCAACATGAGAATGGAATGGGGGGGGTATTCCTTTCCACTTTTATCAGCGGATGGGAAAGATATTTAAAGTTGTTAACGCCATAAAACGTCAAGAATGCCATTTGTTTCCAGAACTGAGTTTTCATTGGAAACAGTAGTTGTCAACTCCAGCCCAAACAGCTGTGGAAGAGTGGGGAGAGAAGAATGTGCCTCTATCAGTGAGCTGGGCAGCTAGGGAATCAACTGAAACGGAGCCAATGGCTGAAGAGCAATTGTCTGATACGATGAGCTGTAAACAGCATCACCATATTTCCCCCCCCCCCCCCGCCAAAAAAATGCACAGAGAGATCACTCCAATTTTCTTTTTTCAAAATTCAACAAATCCATCCAGTAACATCATAGTATTTCTGCTTCTCCATTCCACAATAAATTACAGTGGACGCTTGGGTTGCGAATGTGATCCGTGCGGGATGCACGTTCGCAACCTACAGCGTTCACAACCTGCAGCGGCACATCTCCGCACGCGTGGGTTGCAATTCGGCACTTCTGCGCATACACAAAGCGCGATTTAGCACTTCTGCACATGCGTGACCCCCAAAACCCGGGCATAACCCGTTCCAGTACTTCTGGGTTTCGGCGGATCCATAACCTGAAAAAATGCAACCTGAAGCGTCTGTAACCCGAGGTACGACTGTAATTTGAATCATTTCCTGGCATCTCTCAATCTCAAGTCAGGACTGGCTTCAGAACTTGGCCAAAGCACATGCTTCGGATTGAAAAGGTTGCGGGTTCAATGTCTGGTTTCTGTAGGTAGGGCTTGCCAGGAGTCACTGCCAATCAGTATTGACAACAGCAAGGCTGATGGACCAATGGTCTGACACGGTATAAGACAATTTTCTGCCCTCTGGAAGTGTCCACTGCTTTGGATTTTTTTTTCTGGCCCAGCATGCTGAACAGCATCAAGTAGCTGGGTCAAGTCACAGCTTAATTTTCCACCACAGTACAGTATGACACAAAATCAAGGGCACCACAAACAACCAAAATGGCAGCTAGACCCAACCAACAAGCACTGTTTGGCACAGCTTACAAGGGTCCACTGATGGAGGAGGTGGCCTGTCAAGAGGTGGCCTCTATGCAGGGTCCCCTCACACCTGGAGCGGACCTTGTCTTAAACATACAGAATCCTTTTCTCAGGCACACCAATGGAAACAAGGATTTGTAAACTAAGGACAAGGGAAGATGACAGGCCACAAGACTAAAGAAGGGGGGTAATGTGAGCAGTGTGAGCCCTTCTAGTGAAAGAGCTTTGCGAGTACCAAAAATTCAACTCACATGGCAACTGTGCAAGACCAGAAAACTGCTTCTCATCCAATTGGACTCTCACATGCAGTCCGAACTGGTAACTGTAATGAAAAATTCACACAAACTACTAGCTGGTCCCCTTTTCTTGAGCTATCCTTTCCTACCAGTTTACTAATGCTAAGTGATGCTGCCTTCATTTAGACACAGAAGTGGAAAAATACAACCTGATTTCAAACAGAGAGGGAGGGAGAATTTGGGATTTAAAAAAGGAGGAATCAAGAGTCTGATAAACATGGGTTCATACATCCAGAGACTATTTTTGTGGGTTTAAAAATATTTATCCTATTAAATGTGCACTGCTGACTGTTAAGACCTCTCAATGAAAAGACTGGAATGTAGAGCATTATGCCAAAAAAAAAAAATTTGCACGTAAAAACTGTTGCATGTATACTTGTGCCATTTAGTAAATAATAATAAAGAGTTTGTAAAGTCCCCTTAAAAGCCACTATTATTTTATTTCACTACAGTTTGGGCCATGTACCATTCTCAAAACTCTAGCTTGCAGTACTAGTTGTGAAACATAAATAAGTGGCCCAAGCTTATTTAAATGATTTTTTATATATTTAAAAAAAAACCCCAATTGTGCTTGGACAGAAAACAGCATGTTTAGAGCCTGAAGCAAAGTAAAAATGCCAAGTTATAAACTTGTCCTAGGGAGGATTTATAATGGAAATGCCAACAGACTCTTAACTACAGTGGTGCCGTTTTGTGCCAACATATAAATAATTTTAGTTTTTGTGGTCACGTCATAAATTAGACACAGCACCAGTGGAAACAGTAGGGTTCTGATTCAGTAAATAGAAAGAGCAAGAGTGTATGTTTGTATTTTTAAAAAAGACAAGCACTGTACAGACTTGATGCTGACTCTGAAACGAAGTCTATATGAGGGTTTCGATTAAAAAAAAAAAAGGAGTCAAGCCATATTCTGAATTCTTTAAAGCTTGTAAAATAAGAAGTCTTTAACAAGCTCCGCTGCCTACTGTTTCAATCTTCTAGAAAGCATTTATACAAGTTAGTAAAAACGACTCTATTCAACATATGTTATTTTCTCCAATGAGAAAAAAAAATGCACACAGATGCACTCATGCATGCATATATATATATATATATATATATATATATATATATACACTCTTAAGATTCCTTAAAGGACACATTCGTTTGACACAAGCAACTGCTGCAAATGCCACATTAGTAACATGATGTGTACAAAGAAGCTCTTATGCATACAAGGCCATAGAGGAGTCACTTTCTTCGTTCTCAGTTTACACTTGTCACTACAGCGTCAATAAATGACTTAACATATTCCAGTTTCCCTTCAGGCAGGCGAGATGCAATTGGAGGGGAACCTATCCAGGCAATATGGAGAACTTCAAATTACATTCGCCTACAGAGGTCAGCTGCTTGTACAAGGGAAGATGGTAGAAAGTACCAATGGAAAATAAAGACAGAAATAACGGAGACCAGTGTACAAACATAGCTCTCTCTTGAATAGGGCAAGTGAATGATGCGTATTTGCATAGTGTTACATTGTGGGAAATGCGAACCTAAGAAACTGGATTTTCTCCTACAGATTGAGCCACAACATGGCTATCTGCCCTCTCTCTCTTTTTTCTAGGTTTGCGCTGAATAAATGCCTTTTTCCTGTACCTTTCTTGTCTCTCCACCATTACTGTAATCAGCTACTTGGGTTGGCAGCTTGCCACACTGCTGCTAGCCTATATTTTCTTATATTGATTCTACTCCTGTTCATACTCTGACCTTAATCCAGATTCAGCCAGATACCTATACCTTCTCCACTATCCTTTTAAAATCCACAATTAGGCTAAATACCTTTATTAGAACCAACCAAAATGTCACCAAGCCATAAACAAGCTATTTAGTTTTCCGGCTTGCAGAGGTTTATCTAGAAGCGGGAGGTCATGTAACCCCACCCCAACTGCCACAAAATAAAAGTCCCATTTTCAGGCGGTCGAAAGTAATCTTCTGGTTTTGATATCATCTGTGGCATGGGTAGGCAAAATAAGGCCCGGGGGCCGTATCCGGCCCAATCGCCTTCTATATCCAGCCCGCGGACAGTCCAGAAATCAGCGTGTTTTTACATGAGAGGAATGTGTCCTTTTATTTAAAATGCATCTCTGAGTTATTTGTAGGGCATAGGAATTCGTTCATCCCCCCCCAAAAAAAACATATAGTCCGCCCCCCCACAAGGTCTGAGGGCCAGTGGACCGACCCCCTGCTGAAAAAGTTTGCTGACCCCTGATCTATGGCTAAACTTGGTATCCTCTAAGATACACAAAAAGCAGGGGAAGTTGTGTTGCTCCATTAGAATAAATTAAAATTTTAGTCAGGCAATTATTCGAGGGCGACCGTAGCTCAGTGGTAGAGCTATGGGTCCCTGGTACTAGGATGGGAATTTCAATTCCTGGTACTAGGATGGGAATTTCCCATCTGAAATAATGGAGAGCTGTTGCAAGTCAGAGTAGGCAATACTATATGGACCAATACTGAGCCTCTACGTATAAAGAAGCTTCCTATATCCCTAGGACTAACCAAAATGTCACAAACAGAAGAGTTTCAAAACTTTTCTTCAAGTTGAAGGGTAAGAAAAAGTGTGGAGGAGAAGAGCTGGCTTGACAGTAAAGCCAGTAAATTGTTCAAAAGCACTGTTTACTAACATATACTATCCTTTTTATAGGTTCGTTTGACTTCCAACCTGGTCAGTGGCGTTACCTATTATGCTCTTCTGTGTAAGACAAGCAGTTAAAGTGGTACCTTGTTTACTGTAGAATTTCAAAAGTACATTGACATCTGCAAATATCAAAGGTTTCACCAAGGCAAAATGAATAGACAACAACTTTCAACCAAAAAGGAGGTATCACTGGACAAGCCTCAGTGAGGTACTTCTACAGTGGTACCTCAGGTTAAGTACTTAATTCGTTCCGGAGGTCCATACTTAACCTGAAACTGTTCTTAACCTGAAGCACCACTTTAGCTAATGGGGCCTCCTGCTGCTGCCACGCCGCCGGAGCATGATTTCTGTTCTCATCCTGAAGCAAAGTTCTTAACCTGAAGCACTATTTCTGGGTTAGCAGAGTCTGTAACCTGAAGCGTATATAACCTGAAGCGTATGTAACATGAGGTAGCACTGTATTGTTAAACCTCCAGCTTCTATATGAATTAGACAATGTCTTCTTGTAAAGAGGTTGAGGAATCCAGTATACCCAAAATACCAATTTTTGTTGACTCCATCAATCTTTTGCTGAATTTGCTGGATTCTAAGTCTAGAGAAACAATCCTTTATAGTAGTACATTCAAATTCCCTGTTTCATATTGCTGACCCTCTACTTTACAAGCTTCCAATATACTAAGTGGGAAAATTACCAGCTCGATAATTTGAAGAGAGAGAAAATACAAAATATGCGGTATGAGGACCCACAGAACTTGTCCTATGCATCTGATGATTTACACTTGTTTTCAGTGAATTCCAGCTCCTCATGCCGCATGGCAAATTTCTTTTCAAACAGAGGGGACTATTAAAAGTAGTTTGTAATGTGATGAGCAGGTCAACAGAGACAGTAATCATTTTACTCGGCTAGCATGAGCCTACATATCTTTATGAATCTTGGATATGAAAACTCAGGGTTCTTTTTTATTTTTTCCTAATGAGTAGTACGTATAGAGGCCAGCCTTCCCTAACCTCCAACATCAAGTAAAACACAAGTTTAGGGGGGGGGGGACTTACCACCAGAAACAGGGGCATCCATAAAAACAGCTCCCATTTTTTCAGCTTCTTTAGCTAGATCTTTTGAAACTGCAGGATCAATAGTACTGGAGTCTATTAGCAAAGAACCTTTTTTCACTTTCCTGAAGAAGAAAAAGAAGAAGCAAAAGACGAATAAGACAGAGAGCTTTGTAGATATGTAAAAAAGTCAACAAAATTAGCTTAATTTTTTTACTGATACCATCTGGCCTAGAGGCAACACAGCTTGAGTACAGAAGCTGGCACAATCAAATGAAGATCATCGCAGATATAAAAAAAAAGTATCAATGAGATCTTCAATACAGATATGCTATTTCATAAATTCACATTGGTAATTGGCTATAACACAATTTACCAGGGCATTCTGCCACTGACCTTAGGTGCCCATACTTGGAACAAAGGAATTTCTAAGAGATGCTCCTGTGTGAATCTTCTAAGTTACAATTTATCAAGATGGTCAACTCTATCTGAATAGAGACAATGGTTTTCTTTCCCACTGCAGATGTTAATCAAAATAATAAGCTTGGCAATGCTGTTATCACTGCTGTTGTGAAGGGCCAGTGCTTCTCTTGCATATCTTCTGGCCTGGTACACACAAAGTTTTACTTAATTATAAACTATGGTTTAATGTGAATGATCAGCACACTGACGCTGCAAAAACATCCCCACTTCTCTCCCACCTTCCCACCCTCCCGCCATGAGCACAAAACAAACCAGCAGCTGGTGTCACGCTACATGTGAACCAGAGCAGCTTCACAAACAACAGGAAGCCAGCCTATGGTTTGTTTCCTGCCTGACATGGCCAATTCAGCATAAGTGAAGCAGAGACTGTTGAGCAGCACGCACAGCACACTGCTCATTCGTGTTAAATCAGGCAGTTTTAACTATGGTTTAAAGTTAAGTGTAAACTGAATTCTTACCATCTACACTTCCTGCATTTAATTTCCTTTGCATTTCATTCACTTCCGAGTCCACGGTTTACAACTCTTTCCTCCTCTTTTATAACCATGTGTTATACACCTGCAACTGAGGATTATGCTTCATGCATCTGATGAAATGAACTCTAGCATAGTGGTACCTCGGAAGTTGAACGGAATCCATTCCAGAAGTCTGTTTGACTTCCAAAACGTTCGGAAACGAAAGCATGGCTTCTGATTGGCTGCAGCCAATTGGAAGCTGCGGAAGCCCCGTCAGACATCCGGGTTCCAAAGAACGTTCGCAAACCGGAACACGCACTTCCGGGTTTGCAGCATTCAGGAGCCAAAACCTCCGAGCACCAAGGTGTTCGGGATCCAAGGTATGACTGTATATGAAAGCTTACGCCATGATAACATTTGCATCTCATGTACAAAATGTGACCGAGAGGTGATATAAATAAAAGAATAAAAAAATTGTCCAGTTGCACCTTAGAGACCAACTAAGTTTGTTCTGCGTATAAGCTTTTGTGTCTCTAAGGTGCTACTGGACAATTTTTTTATTTATTTCGACTGCGTCAGACCAACATGGCTACCTACCTGAATCAAGAGGTGATATGATAGACATCTTAAAATATTTTTTGAACTGCCCTGAGATTTACAGGAATAGGGCAGTATAGTCATACCTCATGTTACGTTTGCTTCATGATACGTTTTTTCAGGTTGCGTCCCGCGGCGACCCGGAAGTACCGGAAAGGGTTGCTTTCGGATTTCACCACTCATGCATGCGCAGACGCACAAAATGACATCACGTGCATGTGCAGAAGCGGCAAATTGCGACCTGCGCGGACACAGATGCGCCACTGCAGGTTGCATTCTATTCATGTTGTGAACGAGCCTCAGGAACGGATCTTGTTCGCAACCAGAGGTACCACTGTATACAAATTTAACGAATAAAAATAAAGATATCTAAAATACTATTACATGGAAGATGGAGCAAGCTTGTTTTTTTGCTGCACAGGACCCAAACTAATGGATTCAAGTTACATGAGAGGAGGTTGTGCCTAACCATTAGGAAAAACTTTTTGATGGCAAGAGCTGTTTGACAGTGGAATGGACAACCTCAGAACATGGTGGACTCTCCTTCATCGGAGGTTTTTAAACAGAGGCCAGATGGCCATCTGTCAGTGATTTCTGCATTGCAGACAGTTGGACTGGATGACCCTTTGGGTCCCTTCCAATCCGACAATTCTATGCTTTTGCTGCAGCAGCCTAAGATGGCTACCCCTGGTTCTGAACAATTTTCTTCAAAGTCATCAAAATATCAACTTGTGTTATTAGAAATTCCTTACAATCTCCCCTTTGAGTTTCAACAGGGAAAAACACACACATGAAGGATTAAGATAATGGACTTCTAGCTATTATTTCTTTCCAGAGTACTGCAAGAGCAGCAAGATGTTGCATTTATATACTAACGGGGATTAGTGCTCAAGTTTGGGGACAGACATGCATCTCTAGGAGTAAAAGTCTATTGCCAAATGCAGTTTGTTGCCATAGGGGCAGCAGGGAATTGTTTGCACACACGGATAGCTGATAGACACTATGTGCTTAGCAACGTTTTAATTCAGCAGGCAAGTAGAAAATGAATGCAAATAACACTCTAGGCAGAATGTAGCATAAAATGCTTTATTTTATTATTAAGCTTAGAAATGGGGGAGAGGAGGGAAGATAAGAGGAAATTCTCACTTCAGAATTCCATTGGAGCCTACGTAGACTTCTATTGCATTAGCATTAGATGGAAGCATCGTAATAATCCTGTCAGCTTTGTCCGCTACATCTGCTGGGGAATCTGTCACCTTTCAAGAAAAAGGGCGTAAGAAAAAGATCAGTGTTCTGTTGCCTGTTGAAACAGAAGTTACCCTTTCATGTTTTATCGTTTCAACCTTTTAAGCAAGTATTACAAGTACTTCAGTAGAACGGAAACAGCGCCGTGTAGCTAAGCCACAGAATCAGATGCGACAATGGAAGGGTGAAATCTTGCCATATCCTCCCGCTCCTATGAATTTTAACAAGAGACAGCACAAAGATGTAACAGCTGATTGGTTAGGAGGAGGGCATCATGGGTACAGGCAGAGTACAAGTGACAGCAAGAACCCTTTATTTCAGGCATAGGCAAACTCGGCCCTCCAGATGTTTTGGGACTACAACTCCCATCATCCCTGACCACTGGTCCTGTTAGCTAGGGATGATGGGAGTTGTAGTACCAAAACATCTGGAAGGCCGAGTTTGCCTATGCCTGCTTTATTTGTTCCATGATGCTAATTACTTCACTGTTAATCAAATCATCATTACCATATATGGTGCCAGCATTTCCCAAAATAGGCACATACATTTCATCTTAAGACATTCTAGTCAACTATAGCTTATACTTATAGTCCATATAGTTACAAAAAGGGGAAAAGAATGGGTTTAACCATCCAGGTTGGGAGCTTGTGACCCTCAATGACCAAAGGTTATGGGGGCTGTGGTCCAACAATTAGAGGCGTAGGGTAAGCAGGTCAGGATCAGGGCTCACTTGACCCTACTCAAGCCTTTATCCCTCTCTTGCTTGTGCACATTGGGTGGAGGGTGAACTATTACTATTTTGAACTGAGAAATAATACCTGAACTTCACAAACCACAGCTTGAGTCTACAGTGGTACCTTGGTTTAAGAACAGACATGTTTACGAATGATTCGGTTTACGAACTCCGCAAAACCGGAAGTAGTGTCCCGGTTTGCAAACTTTACCTCGGTGTAAGAATGGAATCTGAACGGTGGAAGGGCACCGGTGGTGAGTGGCCTCATTAGGGAAAGTGCACCTCGATTTAAGAACAGTTTCGGTTTAAGAACGGACTTTCAGAACGGATTAAGTTTGTAAACCGAGGTACCACTGAATTTTTTTTTAACTAGCCATGGGTGCCCACGATGTCTGAACCAGGGCACAATCACACCCCCACTCAGCCCAGACACTGGGATCCAGCACCAAAGGTTTTCTGGCAGTTCCCTCACTACGAGAAGTGAGGTGATAGAGAACCGAGTAGAGGGCCTTCTTGGTAGTTGTGCCTGCCCTGTGGAACACCCTCCTAGCAGATGTCAAGGAGATAAATAACTATACAGTTTTCAGAAGACATCTGAAGGCAGCCCTGTATAAGGAAGTTTTTAATGTTTGATGTCTTACTGTATTTTAACTTGTTGGAAGCCACCCAAAGTGGTATTTTTTTAATAACAATTCCTATCTTGAGATGGAATTAATGCAATTTCACAGCCCCCACCCCTACTCCTTATGAAGTAAGATTCTTAAAACAAGATACCGACTACTATACCTGTGAGCCCAAGTCTTGAAATTCTTTACACGCTTCTGGAAATACATCATATGCTATGACAGGGTACCCATGTTTTACAAGGTTTTTCGCCATTGGATTTCCCATGTTGCCCAAACCAATGAATCCAACAGCAGTTTTGGAGGCCATTGCCCTAGAAGACACTAAAGACAGTTCCAAGAGTGTCAGCATTAGTAAATGATCTTGAAATACATTTCCATAACAAAAACAGATTATACGGTTATTTGTGACCATCTACAGTAGCAATTTGATGCTGTTGTTCATTGAGTTCATACTGTTAATTATTATGTCATATATTATTAGTGCTATGTTTTCTCCCAGCTTCTCTGGTCCCTGCCCTGGCAAGAGTTTTTATCTGCTACTAATATGCAATTGAAGACATCTGTACTATTCCTGTGTTTTATAATAGCCACTGTATCACGCACAGATAAAATCTATTTATGTTGTATTTCAGTTAGAATTTAAACTTGCTTGAACTTGTTCTTGCCATTTTTTTCATCTTTAAGAAAACTTTAATAAACACAGAATTTTTTCTTATTCTTTAACAAATGTTTAGCCTAGTTTATCTTTAGAAACTCGGAACACCCAATAAATAATATTAATTTGTAATAGTTACCATTTTGAGTAATCTCATGAAAAAAAGAGATGCAAAATTATTTTAAGGTGTGCTTTGCGTGTTGCCTTTAACTCTCAGTTGCAGGGGCGTTTCTGCTTAAATTTCGTCATGTGAACGTAGTAATTCTAAAATACTTCCACTTGGTTACCCATCGTTCTTGGGTTACAGGGCAAACAGAATGAGTTCAACCTTAATATGGACTGGCAGGAAAGATTGTACAGATTCCACGCATAGCTGATCTCTTTTCTTTTCCTGACTGCCAATCCAGCCAGTTAGTATCAGCTGTAATTCAAGACACAAACAGCTGTCCACCAGATGTTGCGATGTGCAAACTACTATCTTATGGCAGTTTGTCTGCATGGACTAAAGATGCATTTTTAAAAAAGCATAATGGAGAACTTTCACACCACAGTTATTTAATGCCTTTCCCCAGAGTCTGAAAGCTATCCTCTGGTGTTAGTAGAACATTCATGAAAATTAGGTAAATGACAGACACTCAAATGCCAAGAGTAGCCATCAACAGAATTAGAACCTGTAGCACTACAGGGCTATAGATGTAATACAGAAAAAGTGTATTCAAGACCCACTGAAAAAAATCTTAGAGGCACTCAACTCTCAGTATTGCACCATGCAGTCGTAACATAAGCGCTAGCTACTAGGCATACATGAACAGGGAATGTTAGGCAACAGGATAAACAATAATTTCCTTTTCTAAATGAATACAATCCTAGCTTAGAGCTTGAATGCCATCTGTTCTCAGTTTGACTGCCAATTGTAAGAAACGTTGACTTAAAGCAAAATAAAATGGAGTAGAATCACACCAGGCATCATTATGAATGAATATCAAGCTTTCATGAAATTTACCAAACTGCTCAACCTCAACAGCGTATCTAAAGAAAAATAGCATTCATATTGAAAAATCAGGAAGTGACAAGAGTACATTGGAAGTGTTCCTTCTTATATCAGTAGCATCTGAGTTATTAGTCTTCAGATGTTAAGCTCTTTCTTAGCCCCAACAGAAGACAGATGCAGCTGCTCTCCACACGATATTGTTGGTGCCATGATTAATACGCCAACATCTTGTATCAGACTTCCTGATCAGAGTTACCTACGACAACTATCAAGCCAGCAGAAGATGTGCAAGCTGAGACAAACTGTTCTCTAACCACAGAAAGTTACCCGGAAGCAATATTATTACTGTATAAATATTTTTAATAAATAGGGCTACAACAGTTTAACAACAATATACAGTGGTACCTCGGGTTAAGTACTTAATTCGTTCCGGAGGTCCGTTCTTAACCTGAAACTGTTATTAACCTGAAGCACCACTTTAGCTAATGGGGCCTCCTGCTGCCGCCATGCAGACGGAGCACAATTTCTGTTCTCAACCTGAAGCAAAGTTCTTAACCTGAAGCACTATTTCTGGGTTAGCAGAGTCTGTAACCTGAAGTGTATGTAACCTGAAGTACCACTGTACAAGGCTTCTATTTCACACCTCGTATCACACAGATAGGGGACCTGTAGCTCTTCAGATGTTACTGGACTCCAACTTCCATCAGTCCCATCTAGTATGGCCAATAGATAGGGTTAATGGGAGCTGTGGTCCAACTATATTTGGAGGACCACATGCTCTCTACCTGCTCGATAGGGGGTTTGTGATGATAAAATGGGAAACAAGAAATCTGGCTTCCAGTCC
The DNA here is from genome assembly GCF_964270895.1 of Podarcis filfolensis. Lineage (NCBI taxonomy): Eukaryota > Metazoa > Chordata > Lepidosauria > Squamata > Lacertidae > Podarcis > Podarcis filfolensis. Next base: position 22,340,032 of record NC_139614.1, on the reverse strand, counting down.
TGTCACACAAAGATGCTGAAGTGTCCCCCCCCCCCCAGATATGGGGATGGGATAGTGAAAAGCAAGAAACCAAACCTTCTATGTCACATGTTAAATCAGTAGCCATACAGACAAAGGGGCATACACAACAGAGATGCAGGCTCTGTTCCAGATGTTGAGGGACTTCATCTTCCATCATCCCTTGCTAACTAAAACTAATGGGAATTGTAATCAAATATCTAGAGGGCTACGGATTCCCTACCCCTGCAATATATCAAATAGTGCCAAACATGGAGTGATTTGTGGAGAGGTCGATATCAAGGTCTTAGAGAGAGAAAGAGAAGAACAAGCCCTGTTGAATAACAGCTGTTATGGCTCCTGCAGGTGCAAATCCTGTCTCATTAACCTACACTGTCTATAGTGACTAGCAGCAGGTTTTCACGATTTCAGACAGCTCTTCTAGCACTATATAGGGATGCTATAGATTCAGCCTAAGACCCCTTACATGCTGTCTATCCCTGAGCTACAGCAATTGAAGGCTCCCGCATTTTTTAAAAAATGTAGTATTATTTATGTAATCATGTGACTTGATCACAGAACAGCCAAGGATGACTTACAAAGGACAGTAAACATAAGGAACAAGTTGATTTCCAAAGCCACTAGGAAATGAATGATGTGCAGCACCAATCCTATTCATGTTTACTTAAAAGTAAACACCACCACTGTGCTCTTTGGGGCTTGCTCATGAGCAACCATGTTTAGGATTTCAACTTTAATGCCATAAGCATAATAAGCTGCACAATCTAACAACTGTGTAAAGTGTGTGGATTTATGTCTGCATAAATACAGTTTAGAGCTCAGCTGGTAGAGTATGGGACTCTTAAGCTCGAGGTCCTGACTTTGAGCCACACATGGGGCAAAAGATTCCTGCATTGCAGGAGGGAGTTGGACTAGATTACCCTCAGGGTCCCTTCCAACTCTACGATTCTAACATGACCAAAGACTTATTGACACATGATGGCAACAATATATAATATATATGCAAGCATACATATATATGTACATATATATTATAACTCATTGCTTATACAGTAATTTTGAAGTGCTCAAAGTGCTCAGTGTATATTTTCCTGGTAACCCATAAAACAACCCTGTAAAGCAAGCCAGCTTTAGTATTATCATATTACAGATCTGGAGATGGGATGAGAAATGTTTTCCCTAAAGTCGGTGCATGAGTTCATGACAGAGGGGCATTTTGAATTACGGACTTTTGCACTCATAGGGCACAGTTTTAATGATACAGAACTTCTATACACGTTCTACTGAGAACCCATTTAATTTATTGAAATTCACTATTATGCAGTCACATGTTGTTCTATTCAAAGACACTAGGAATTGAAATCATTTGGGAAGTTAAACAAGCACCACTGTATGTTGGATGTCAATAGTTTCACCCAATAAAACAAGTTGGTTTATACAAAGCCAGGCTTTTGCTAGTAAGACAGCATGCAAGTCTTTTGAGAGCACAGAGCTCCTTATCAAAAAGAATGGAAAAATACACAGAGAGATTGATTAAGGACAAACGAGAGGGCTTTAAAACATTTTCTTTTATATTATTTGGTGTTACTAATAACCTAACTAGGGCAGACAAGTAAAAGCATTCAATTAAACTTGCTCCTTTAAAGATGAGAAACTAACCTGCAATCTTAGATACTATACACTTATCTCAGAGCAAACTCCATGGAGATCAGATGTTGGCTTGTGCTGTAGTATGAATATCGCTTGTGCAAACCCAGAAGGTTATGGCTAACTTTACAAAAAGGATAGTGTACATGGTACAACAACACTAACCACACCTGTACCAAGTTTTACATGTATGTATAAATCTGTCCAGGATCACAGCAATTAATAAAATGCCTAGTTCTCTGCGAGAAAAATAATCAGTATTATGTGAAAAGCAAATGTGAGCAGATTATAAATACCATTAACTTGATACGTTAGGTCACTAGCGTCACATAAACTTTTGTGGCCTGTTTTAAACACGGTGCACGTTATTTTAAGTAAACATGTTAAAGTATTTATTACATCGGCCTTCTCTTCAGCCGACCGTACGTTCTGATATTAGCCCAATATAATTTTACAGCTTGTGTGGGTTTTAACAGCGCGGGTACAATACTTGTAAAGGGCGCAAAATGCAAGTCATACAACCTTGCCTTTCCTTCTGATCGGCACCTTGCAAGCCTATGCAAACTTTAGACCAGGAGGTTGAAAAATAAAAGCAAACATAAAAGCAGGCTAGCTCTGGAGAAGCAAGACCCAGATGTCATCGTAAAGGAAGACTGCATTTCTAACGCACCATTTCTTTGCACCTGATTTACTGCCTATGCAGTTGCCAATAGGTTTGGGCAAAGGGCTGTCAGACCCCTGGACCTGGTGACAAGGCGAGGGGCTGTGGGGTGGAGGGGGAAACAGTAGCCCCATCTCCCCTCGGGGCTTCCATAGGAAGAGGCCAGGCCCTTCTTCTGCTGCTGCTCCTCTGCAAGGATCCGCCAGCAGCTCAGCCGAGCTCATCCCCGCAGCCCGGCGCTCCTTACCCATCGCCACGCTGCCCGCGCAGACCCTCCTCTGCCTGCGCAACCAACTGGCGGAGCCTCTCAGCACCAGAGCCGCTGCCATGCTGCCTGCCCGCCTCCGCGCCGCCGCGACCTCCAGCTCAGGCGCCGCCCACCTCCGCCCGCCGCTCCCCTTCGCTCTCACTCGCGGCCGCCGAGCACGGGAGGAGGCGGGCGGCGAGAGTGGCGGCCTCGCCAGCCAACCGCCGCGCCCCACGGGAGGCCGAGCGCCAATCGGAGCCAAGCTGCGCCCGGCTGTGACCCGCCGGGGCTACACCCACCCAGACCCAAGCAGAGGCAGCAGAGCAGTTTTTTTTCCCCCTTAGAGGCAGGGATCGCCCTGCTGGGAGGATCTAGCCTGGATCCCTCCCTTAGCCGGATGAACCTCCTCTTTGCAGGCAGCGATCCCTTGATTGAAGCAAGACCTGCCTCCTACCACCTCACTTTCAGATGAGGCTTTGCTCTGGGGGAGCTGTCAGTCAAAAGGGGATATTCCCCCCATCTTTGCAGCTGCAAATTTCAATTCGAGGAACACTTACTTGGGGGGGTGGAAATGGGCGGAACGTGCGCGAGATGGGGCTGCGCGTTTTGTGGTCTTCTGCAACCCCCTATGCATGTTTATTTGCAGGTCTCTCCGGATTCACTTTCTGTGTGTGCCTAAACTAGGCGCTGAGTCTCACTGAATTCAATAGTTAGTGGGTGTAGGATGGCAGCCTTACTCCCAGGTAAGTGCGGGTGACTTGCTAACTTGGGAGTAACGCCTGGTGTGGAATTTGCAGTGCTGTCCTAGTAATTGTTGTTGTTGTTTAGTCGTGTCCGACTCTTCGTGACCCCATGGACCAGAGCACGCCAGGCACTCCTGTCTTCCACTGCCTCCCGCAGTTTGGTCCAACTCATGCTGGTAGCTTCGAGAACACTGTCCAACCATCTCGTCCTCTGTCGTCCCCTTCTCCTTGTGCCCTCCATCTTTCCCAACATCAGGGTCTTTTCCAGGGAGTCTTCTCTTCTCATGAGGTGGCCAAAGTATTGGAGCCTCAGCTTCACGATCTGTCCTTCCAGTGAGCACTCAGGGCTGATTTCCTTCAGAATGGATAGGTTTGATCTTCTTGCAGTCCATGGGACTCTCAAGAGTCTCCTCCAGCACCATAATTCAAAAGCATCAATTCTTCGGCGATCAGCCTTCTTGATGGTCCAGCTCTCACTTCCATACATCACTACTGGGAAAACCATAGCTTTAACTATACGGACCTTTGTTGGCAAGGTGATGCTCGGAATTAAGTCACGTTGAGCTCAGTGGGACTTACTCCCAGCCTCGGCTTTGAATAAACCTATTCCGTCAGTGATGCTTCCCTGCTTTCTTGGGTAACGCTAGCTCAGTGTGGCTGTGTTCAGTTTAGAGAACTGCTGCACCAGATAAGGGGATCTGGCTGTAGGTATATCCAACTTTAAAATGGCTTCACTGGTCTATTGAGTATTTTAAACTATGGACATTGCCTTGCAGAGAATATTCACACAAGATGGATACGATTCAAAACATTATCGGAACGTTGCATAACAAACAATGGAAAGAAATGTATCATCTCTATCCATGAAAGGAAGAACTATCTCCTCCCAGATCCAGGCTTCCTAGAGGATATTTTGCTTGTGACCTGGAAAATGAAGTTTCTGATTGTAGTTGTTTGCAAATTACAACTACAAATCAGGTATTCGTTAAATTTTATTTCGAATTCCCATGATAATCTCTTTCAGCATTGACAGGTAATAAGATGATGTGTGAGAAATTAGCACAAAGCCTAGTATATTGCATATTGGGTATTAATGAATTATAAAGATTTTGCAGGCTTTCTGTTTTTTTGTTTCAACAGTTGTGAAAGCTTACTACTGTGTTAAACTGCCTTTTTTTTAATGGTCCAAAGGGGTCCATAGAGCCACAGTATTGATAGAGTTGCCATTAATAATACAGACACTCAAACAGATTTGTGTATATTTTCAGAAACTGAAGGATATTTAAAATGTAAACAGGCATTAACTGCTTGTTAACTGCATAGCTTATTTCTACACACTATAACATTTTTGTCTCCCCTGTATTAAATATATGGGTGCCCATAACATTTAAAATACCTTTCAATATGAAAGCAAAGGCTAAAAATGTCTGTAAAAATGAGATTTCAAAATACTCATAAGCATTAAATAGGCTTTTTAGAAATGCACGATTATACTGAAAACTGTGTAACAAAAATGAACTGTTAACAAGCATTACTTTGCCTGTAGTAGGATGGCTGCCAAACTTTAATTGGCTTAAAAGCTATTCTTCAATCAATGGAGCATTGTGTCTTAAAGGCAATAATACTAGCTTTATGGTTTTAGCGTTAAATGGTTTTTTGTGGGGGGAACCCTTGGTAAATACAATATGGAACATATTTTCTCTACCTCACCACCAATGTATTTGCTATCTTTAAATATATATTAAGACTGCAAAGATGAGAGAGTGAAGTACAGGTAACTAACCAAATCCTTTGCTAGATTGGATACTTCAGTAAGTATCACTACTGTATTGCTGCTTTTTTGTAACAAATGAGGTGCCGATACTCATGTCTTGTTCCAAAAGAGCTTGTTCTTAACATGTCCCAAAAGGTGCCAGAAAGCCAAGTGAGACTCTTTAGGGAAGCAATGAGGAACTTGTGGGCTTCAAGATGACCTCAACAGATTGGAGAAGTGGGCCAAAACTAAGAAAATGAATTTCAGTAGGGACAAAGGTACGGTTTTGCACTTATGCAGGAACAACCAGCTGCACAAATATAAGATGAAGGACACCTGGCTTACCAGTAGTACATGTGAAAAGGATCTAGGAGTCTTAGTAGACTATAAGCTTAACATGAATAAACAGTGATGCAACAGCAAAAAAGCTACTGATATTTTAGGCTGCATCAACAGAAGTATAGCAATCCAGTTGGATGGGTGGAGTATAAGTAATAAATTATTATTATTATCAAGGGAAGTAATAGTGCTACTCTATTCTGCCTTGGTCAGACCATACCTGGAGTACTGTGTCCAGTTCTGAGCACCACAATTTAAGAAGGATATTGACAAACTGGAATGTGTGCAGAGAAGGGTGACAAGATGACAAAGGGTCTGGAAACCAAGCCTTATGAGGAACAATTGAGGGAGTTGGGTATGTTAAAGCTGGTAAAGAGGCGACTATGAGGAGCCACGAAAGCCATCTTCAAATATCTAAAGGGCTGCTACATGGAGGATGGACCCAAACCAATGGTTTCAAATTACAAGAAAGGAGTCACTGACTAAACACCAGTAAGAACTTTCTGACAGTGGAACAGACTCCCACAAGAGGTGGTGGACTCTCCTTCCTTGTAGGTTTTAAGCAGAGGTTGGTTGGCCATCTATCATAGATGCTTTAGCTGAGATTTCTGTGTTGGACTAAATGACCCTCAGAGTCCCTTCCAACTTTACAATTCTTTGATTTGGACTCCTCCAACTGAGCATTGGTCATAGGAGCCGAGGCTGATGGGAGCTGACATCTAGCAGCATTTGGAGGACCACAGGTTCCCTACTTCTGCCTTAGTGAGAATATTTCACACCAAAGAGGCTATGATGAAAAGGACTGTGATTGATTGGAGTATGAGTCTTTGCGTATGTGTATATATCACATGTACAGTGGTACCTCGGGTTACATACGCTTCAGGTTACACACTCTGCTAACCCAGAAATAGTGCTTCAGGTTAAGAACTTTGCTTCAGGATAAGAACAGAAATCGGGATCTGGCGGCGCCGCGGCAGCAGGAGGCCCCATTAGCAAAAGTGGTGCTTCAGTTTAAGAACAGTTTCAGGTTAAGAACGGACCTCTGGAATGAATTAAGTACTTAACCCGAGGTACCACTGTACATGGTATGAGAAGAAGTGGCTTTTTAATTACCCAGGTGTGAGGCTTTAAAAGTAATCTCCTTCTTCATGTTTCTGTAAGGAATGAGGAATTACAAAGAAAGCATATTGTTTTGACTTGCAGTATTTCTAAGCTCAGAATTGACATGGGTGGGTAAACCCCTGGCTATTAACCTCAGGAGCTAGGAAGTACCGGTAAAGGCAGTGGGCACTTATCTCAGGAAGAACAATTGACAAGATTAGAGCTGTGATTTGCCCAGTCACGGGCATCTTCTATGTTTGAAACATTCCTTCTATGGCCTTGTCAACCGCATTCCTCTGATAGAGATGAAAGTAAGCATAACATTTGCATTCACCGCAGTTTCAAGATACTACATGAAATAGCAGAACAAAACAACTACTCCTCTACACATGACAGTGACTCCCTTGATAAGGCTGTGATTAACTGAAGTTCCACTAAGGCTTGCTTGTTTTTCTCCCGAGAGGACAAAACACACCCCTCCCACCATGTCAAGATGCATAACACCAGAAGCTGCCAGGCTAGTTTGGCATCTAAGGCAGAAAATCCCACAAGCACTTGTTCCTGCTCCCTGGCATTAAAAATATAATAATGAATTAAATAACCAAAACTTTGCTGCAGCTGCCTGGAGCCTAAATATAGGGTGGGCCTTGGGTGAGCATAAGATTTCAACCTACAGAACAGTGATCTGCAAACTCTGCCTGCCCCCAGCAGACTACTGGAAAATTAACATGCATTTCAGACCACTTAAACTTGTTTTTTTAAAAAAACAAAAACAAAAAACAAATCCAAACATGTGTAACACATTTTAATATTTTGTATTTAAACTTGTGGGGGTGAGACTAACATTGCTTCCCACTCCATGCGGCCGATGGATGCATTACTGTCAGCTAAGTGATTTCGTTGGGTACAATGCTATATAAAGGTAAAGGGACCCCTGACCATTAGGTCCAGTCGTGACCGACTCTGGGGTTGCGGCACTCATCTCACTGTACTGGCCGAGGGAGCTGGCATACAGCTTCCGGGTCATGTGGCCAGCATGACTAAGCCGCTTCTGGCGAACCAGAGCAGCGCACGGAAACGCAGTTTACCTTCCCGCCGGAGCCGTACCTATTTATCTACTTGCACTTTGGCATGCTTTCAAACTGCTAGGTTGGCAGGAGGTAGCAATTTGAGGTAGCAATGGCTAAAGCCTTATCTGTTAGCAGGGTTTCACCGTCAACACTGCAGGTATAGGACGCTGTTTCTGTGTATGTAAGAAGGTGTGCTAGAAGTAAAAAAGAAAAAAGAAAGGGGGAAATGTGTGCTATAAATAATAAATGAAACACTCCCGCAGACATGGGTCTCCAACACACACACATTAATTACACACCAGAGAGCGCAACTGTAGCCAGTTCAAGCACTTAATTCATGATTTGCATTTATTAAAAAACATTCCATTACTTTAACAATACAGTCATCCAACTGTGAAATAACAGCAAGTCAGATGTGCTCATGGACAGAAAAATGTGGTTTCTTATGCCCATTGTACAGTGCAAAGCTGCCAAATTTCACACCTTAGAATCCAGTCCTTTCTTTTCTCTCTTTCCACCCTGCCGCACACACTCATATACACAATTAACGTGTCTGCTCTCACCTATCCCCTTATGGGAAAAGTCACAACTTTCATCAGTCTCACTAGTACCGATTTAAATAACCTGGCAACCCTTGAATAGTTTTAGTTCATCAATTCCAATTAAGGGTTGGCAAAGAAATCCAAAATACACACAGGATTTTCTCCTGAATGGGCAACACGACCAACAAGTTATTTCTAATATAGTCCAAAGGGATGCCGTCCGTGTCTCTCAAAGTATGCGTGACATGATTAGTTTGAGTGCCTAGGAGTCAAACACTGCCAAATTAAGTATAACAGGAATATCATTTATAACAGAAAAAGGTAGGCGAAGAGTGATGTAATAATTTTCCGGTAGATTATTTTATAAAGTACCGTGTACATCATATGCCAGCACTAGAATGAGCTCCCATTTAAGCAATGACTGGTACATACCTTTTGCATTTCATAGTAGCCTCACGCTCTTTCGGACGAAAAGTCCAGCTGCGTCCTTAATGAAACATTTAAATCAACTTGATCTGTGCCACTCTGCATTGGTACCATTACATAGTATCATCATTTCACTGTATGTTTTTATCATCGGAAATTGTATTCTCATAGAGTTTTTTCCGGTTGCTTCACAATATGCAGACATAGGGTGGTATTCAGATAAGGGCTCGTAGTCCTGCCACTTTCCCCCATGGACACCTGATCTTTACTACTGAATCGGAGCAAACATTCTTCGGATTGCTAAAGAGTGGGTTTTCCAGGGAAAGTGGTAGGTACAAGGGCCAAAACCTCTTGGATCCATGCCTAGAAAGTGAAAGACAAGTGGAAAACCACTTGGACCCATCCTTTCTAAGCACAGGACAATCGGGAGTCTGGATGAGCCCCAAGTCCTAACCAGAGCAGACCCACTGAAATTAATAAACCTGTTACTCTTAACCATTAACTTCAGTGGGTAGGACTAGTAATGAATACCATCCATACGGAATGGAATTGCATGATACAGCTAGCTACAGAAAAACAGAAGAGTGTTCCACATCAGAAAGTTCCCCGCGCACAGTCTGTATCTTTGGGCTTGTTTGATCCAATGGAGTTAGAAAAAAAAACATTACTGAAACTAAACCACGACAATAAGTAAAGGTAAAGGCAACCCTGACCATCAGGTCCAGTCGTGACCGACTCTGGGGTTGCACGCTCATCTCGCCCAAGAGGCCGGGAGCCGGCGCTTGTCCGAAGACAGCTTCCGGGTCATGTGGCCAGCGTGACTAAGCCGCAGCTGGCGAGCCAGCACCAGCACAGCACACGGAAACGCCGTTTACCTTCCCGCTGGAAAGCGGTCCCTATTTATCTACTCGCACTTTGGGGTGCTTTCGAACTGCTAGGTTGGCAGGAGCTGGGACTGAGCAACGGGATCTCACCCCGTCGCGGGGATTCGAACCGCCGACCTTTCGATCGGCAAGTCCTAGGCTCTGTGGTTTAACCCACAGCGCCACCCGCGTCCCACCACAACCACGACAATAGTATTTGGGTTTAAGTTATCTCGATTTTTAAAAGTCCTCTTATACTTGCCCTGGGAGTTTCAGGTAACATCCAAAATGTTTAGGGTTATTGGCTCTGATCTGTTGTTTTACCAGTTCCAGGATAATGAATGATCATTCAGAGTAATGACTCCCATCCACCTACATTTCCACCTGGCCTGCTGTCACAGTCAATTTTCCTGCCTGTCTCCTCCAGTGTTAACAAGCAGATCTCTCATTCTGCCTCACCATTTTCTGAATTCCATTTCACTGCTTTGAGGATGTTAAACCAACAGGTGCTGTCTGTTGATGAAGAGCTGGGAACCATAAAGAAGTAATTAACAAAATCCTTCAGAAAAATACACATCCCAAACTAGACTCTCTGTGGCAAAATAAATTTGTTTTCACATACGTTTTCACATACTGGCCCTTAAAAGCTAGTGAAAACAAAGATTAAGAAAGGTTATGGAAAAGGCTCAAGCACCGTATCAGCAACTCAAAGACTGTCAATATCCTTAGTATCTATAGTAGAGGGGTGGGGCACCTTACATCCAAGGGCCAAACCTGGCTCTTCAGGAATCTCTGTTTAGCTCTTGGCACTCTCCCCAGGTTACACCTTCTCTGCAGCCACATCCCTCACAAGTCCTACTTTGCCCCCTTGTTGAATGAAAGAAGCGTGACTTGGTGAGGCTAGCCTGTAGAGAGGGGAAATTGCGGTGCAGGAAGCGAGCAAGTTGAGCACGTGGACCTACTTGGAGTTAGGTAGCGCAGCCCATAGGGTTGTCTCAAAGTACAGGGTGCTGTTGAAATTTGAAACCCCAAGGTCTGCCACTGGCCTGACAGTCTCTAAATAAATAAATAAATAAACATGCCTCACTCATCTGGCTGGGTTTCCCCAGCAACTCTGGGCGACTCCCAATAAAATATTAAAACCACGATAAATACATCAAACATAAAAAACTTCCCTAAAAAGGGCTGCTTTCAATTGTTTTCTAAAAGTCAGATAGTTGTTTATTTCCTTGACATCTGATGGGAGGGCGTTCCACAGGGCGGGTGCCACTACCGAGAAGGCCCTCTGCCTGGTTCCCTGTAACCTCACTTCTCGCGGTGAGGGAACTGCCAGAAGGCCCTTGGAGCTGGACCTCAGTGTCCGCACTGAACGATGGGGGCGGAGATGCTCCTTCAGGTATACTGAAGAGCTCGCTCATGCCTCTGTGGGCCTGATATGGGCCCCGAAACCATTTCCCTCAGGATGGTTCTGCAGGCCCAGGATTGCACCCCCCACAGTAACGGCTAGCACACTTGCACACCCTCCAAGTGTCCTTATTTTCCAGAAACAGCCCTGGATTTACAGACACCGTCTCCATTTCTGATTTGATCTTGGAATGTCCCACTTTTCCTTAGAACACCCCAATTGTCATCAGAGAAATGTTGGAGGGTATGGAGTTAAGGCGGCCCCCAAGCCAAGGAGATAAGTTACTATACAACCTTTTGAAGATACCTGAAGGCAGATGTTGAAATGTTTTATTATGTGTTTGCTATATGTTGGAAGCTGCCCAGAGTGGTTAGGCAACCCAGTGGGGTATAATTATTTTTATTATTATTGTTATAGAATAGGGTGTCCTTATTTTCATCAGAGAAATGTTGGTGGGCGTGCACTTGCAGAGTCTGGTCCGGTGTTGAAATTCTTGCATCACAGCAGAGGTTGTACTAGATCAGTGGTGGCGAACAGCACTCAGAACCCTCTCTGTGGGCACGCATGCCATCGCTCCAGCACAGTTTGTAGGGGCATGAGTTTGTAGGGGCAGTGTGAGTGCCGAGTAAAGTCACGCATGCGCGAATAGCCGGTTTGCCACCTGTGGGCTGCAGCAGAAACATAAATGCTCCATTCCGCTGTCTTAAAGCATCTCAGTGCAGAACTGCCAGTAAGCCTGGCGCCATTTTGCTCCCTCCCTCCCGAGTGATCTTTAGAAGTGCATCCCGGCGGGCCAGCCATCGAATCAGAGGATTGTGGGAGGTTGGAAGGAAACCCGAGGGTCATGTAAGTACAACCCCCCTGCGATGCAGGGATCTCAACTACAGCATCCATGGCAGATGGCCATTCAGCTTCTACTTTGAAATCTCCTAAAGAAGAGTCTTGAAGGGAAATTATCAGAACGGCCATGTTGTCTGACAGTACAGTGGTACCTCGGGTTACATACGCTTCAGGTTACATACGCTTCAGGTTACAGACTCCACTAACCCAGAAATAGTACCTTGGGTTAAGAACTTTGCTTCAGGATGAGAACAGAAATTGTGCTCTGGTGGCGCGGCAGCAGCGGCAGACCCCATTAGCTAAAGTGGTGCTTCAGGTTAAGAACAGGACTGCAGCTTCCGGTATGATGGCGACCAGCACTCTACTAATGTGAGCCCGTTGATTTTATCTTTTTATTTTCTCTTACTCCTTTTAAAGACTATTTTAATGAACACTGAGCTCAGATAAATTTAAGCACCTCACCGCATTCTATCCCATGCTTTGTATTCCTGACTCTTCTTGGAAGTTTAAAGTTGAATTGACTATCTTATCACATTGCGAAGAGTTTACAGGAAGACTCATGGGCTGTTCCCACCACAAGTTTGGAGGCACAGACGGAGCATAATTTAGTGTTATGCCAATAACCTTTGGCACACTACTCCTCCTTGAATAGGATACTTTCAAGGAAAATACTCCCTCGACTCTTTGAAAAACCTAGGGAAGATAGAAGAGCGAGGTAAAGGGAGAGATGACTCAGCAATTAGACAGCCCTGCTGATGCGAAGAGGGGGGTTGGAAAACGCTGCAGAGAATCTGAGGACTTAGAGGAAATGGCATGTTTGCCCCTCACCAAGCAAACCAAAATCAGCGAATTCTTTAATGGAAAAACAAAGGATACTTTTAATATTCCGACCTCGAATAGCTTCTCTCCATTAGCAGAGATAATAGATAAGGAAACTACACCGAAGGAACTATCCGCTAAACAACCCACTAACCCCTTAAACACCACCATCATGAGACCAAACGGTCCCAAAAAAGTTCCAACTATGCCCATTCAGGCGGAAGACTGCATCAGAGAACAAGAAAACCATCTCTCTGAATTATTACTGGAACACTCTACCACGTTAGACCTAGTGGCTAAAACCGTGGTTAAGAACAGTTTCAGGTTAAGAACAGACCTCCGGAACGAATTAAGTACTTAACCCGAGGTACCACTGTAATTCCCTTTTTCATGATCTCCCAAACAAGGATAATGCAAACTTTTGCCTTTCAATTAAAAGTTGTTTGTATCATTGAAAGCTCTGCTATAGTGTTTTTCTTTTAGGACAAAAGATGTTAATGTAGGAGTTGTTTTTTCTAAACTAAAACTTCAGTTTTCAGGTTAAATTGCCGTGTTGGCACTTTGCCATAAAGAAGTGGGTTGCAGTTTGGCCACTCGGTCTCTAAAAGGTTCACCATCACTGGACTAGATGATCCTTGGGGATCCCTTCCAATTCTACAACTCATATAGAGTATGAGCTAACTGGTCTTCCTGAATCCGCTCAGGAGACAAGACTGGGCGGCACCTTCGGTGGGCTGTGAGAACTGGCTATCAGCCAGCCAAACTAAAAGGATGACGCGGCAGGTGCGCACTTGGATTCGAGGCTGTCACGTGTGAGGAGAGCGCGAGAGGCGCTCGGAGACCGGAAGTGACGCGCGCGAAGGGGGCCGGGCTCTTGAGGCAGTAATGGCGGCCGCGCGTCTGTGTTGTTGAAGCCTCCAGCGTCCCCGATAGGTGAGGGGCCTAGTCTTCCCCGCGTCCGCGGTGAACTCCCTTCCCGGCCGTGTTGCGCGTAAGGGGGTAAAGTTACTTGCTCTCGGTATCCTCCGTCACAGTGACACTCGCGGGGGGGGGGCGCGGGGCGGTGTCGTCCGTTGGTTCGCGTTACAGCGGAGCGAAGGCGAGGTTGCGTGTTCGTGTGGGGGAGCGCGCGGTCGCCCTTGTGGAGGTGATTTGGGGGCGGGGTCCGCTGCTTACGGTGCGGGCGGTGGGCCGTAGGCCGCGGGGGCGGGTGTATCGCTGGCTGCAGCGCGACGGCGGCGATATGGTTATGTGAACGTGTCTGCGCCGGGGTCCAAGGTGACGCTGAGATAGGAGAGGGTAAGAGGACGAGGGAAGGTGGCGAATACGGCGCCACGCGATTCGTTCGGGATGCGGTGCTTGTGCGAGAACCGCGTCGAAATTCCACTTTTGCTTAATCTGATGTCTGTGGCGCGTGTTACGTAAGCGCCGAGAGGCTTAAGGGAAGGAGCGCCGGCTTGGCGAGGTTAGGCTTGCAGAGAAGGAAAATGGCAGCAGCGCAAGAAGTTGAGCAGGTGGACCTACTTGGGAGTTAGGTAGGGGGCAGCCCGTAGGGTTGTCTCGAAGTAATGGTGTTGCTGCGCCTCTGGGGGGCGGGGTTGGGGGAAGGGCGTGTCAAGCGCTTTTGCATTCCGTTCCATCCCGCCTGCAGGTGGAATAGCTTTGAGAGGGGCAAAGGTCAGGTTAAATTCGCCAGGCGATGGAGGCAATAATATGCAATTATCTCTATCAGGAAATAAAACTCTAGTACGTTCTGCTTCTGTTTGTTAGCACTGTTCTCTTGGCTCCAGTTCAGCTCCTCCCATCAGATCCGCTCATTGTGAGCTGTGTAAACAAGCGGCCTCTTAAAGTCCCGAACAGCTTTCGCTTTTGCCAGCTTTGACGTGCAGCTGCTTGCAAACTCCTGCGGGATTTTTGTACTTAACACATCAGTTTTGACTACTGTTTAATGACAGGTAGAAATACTGCTGCTCTAGATGACTTTTCCAGACAGAGTAGCCACCTTTGCTTGTTGGAATAGATTTTAAACTGCGAGTTGCATGAGGTGGCGCGGGCGTTGTGTCTTTAAGGTAGGATTGCTACTGTGTATCACAGTGGTTGTTTACCCTTGGAGTAAGCAGCTATTGAAGGATTTTTTAAAAAATAAAATAAAAAATACGAATTCTTAGATAAATATTGACTTAAATGTTTGGGGTAATTTATTGCCTTTAGAAAGCTGGTCTTGAATGAGCTTGAAAAACATTCATTTTCAGTGTTCCTATTTGTAATGGAAACAAGAAAAAAAGTGTTTAGCTCTACTAGGTAGAACCTAATAATCAATGGAGAACGGTGGTTCTTGAATAGAAAATATATAGATAGTAGGTTGCACTGTTGATGCTGCTCTGTTAAAGAGGACATTGAGTGCTTTTAAACAGTAACTCTTAGGAAGATAGTCACAATCCATGGTGTGTGGAATACTATGGTAAATAAGTATTAATGCTGAGGCATACTATTCCCTCCAGACCAAAGTGACATTGATGAAGCTACCATTTCCAATTTAATATGCAAGCTTCTGAAGTATGCCAAAAACCTTCCTAAAGCTGGATGCTGCAAGAATTCTTCAAAAGGTACAAAAAATGTTTCTTATTGAAGGCATGGTATTAAACCCTTGTTTGCAGATTGTTCTTAAGAGAATGAGAGAAATTATTGTGGAGTTAATCAGGTTAGATTATTGCCTTGGGCTAGGGACTCAAGTTTTACAAATATGCTGGGATAAAAACACAATGGAGGTATTTCTGGAAATACAAAAACTAATTATAAACCATGTCTTTCTTTAGCACAGAATTAAAACATGTTCAGCTTTATGTCCTTTACAGGAAATTCTGATATTAAGAACAACATTCATAAAAAACTATTTACCTGCCTTTTTTACACTACGATCCCATAAAACAAGTTTTATGTCATCAAAGAACAGATTTGTTGTAGTATAAACTGCCACTGAGCAGAACCCTTTTCATCAAGCACATGAAACATAATCACCATTTGAATTATACATGTGTCTGAAGAGAATAATAAGTCATAAAATACAAATGGTGTTTCATTCTTATTTAAATATTCCAAAGAAACAGGATAATCACTGATCAGTTATAACTACAGTGAGTTAACAGAAGGTCCCTAGTTTTGTGATGCCAATGAAGTTTCAATCCTGATGCCTGAATCTTGTGACCATACTCTATTGTGCTTGATGTGACTGACTTCTGAGTATACTGGTACAGGATTTTGTTGTTAATGTAGTAGAAGGGTGAAAATCCCCCCTAAAGTGGATTTGAGCCTTTTGCATAGTAAATAGAAGGCCTCTGGTCAAAGCTCTGCAGGCCTGTCTGTCCAAATATAGATTTGCTCCTGCAGATACATAACTTCATGAAGCTATGGGAATTTTTGTGTCATTCCTCAGTGGAGTCTGAGGATAGTGACCAGTAAACATGGTGAAGAGTTGCTTTTCAGCCTCCTGTATATGTAGACCAGTTAGTTCATGATAGCCACCCTTCCTTTGTCAGTGTGATTATGATGATTCAGATATGTTTTGGATGCTTTTTGTGGTGTCATGTTTGGCATAGCTGAGATTATAGCAACAATACTACCCGCTAATGATGTTTTCCTAGACATGGTAACAAACACAATCTGTTTTTGTGACTATCAGAAAGGAGTCTTATTAAAAACTGTTTTTAAAATAAGCTTCCCATTATGTATTGACTCAACTCAGGAGTGCTCATTACCTTAGTTACCTTGTGAACTTGATATTCCTGTACACAACAGTTGGCTAAATTATGCAGTCTAATGTTCTTTATCTCACAGTTGCTAGCATAGATTAGCATCCATTCACTCCTAAATCATGCTTTTGTAATGAGGTTTTCACTATAACTTTGGATTAAGTCATTATGTGCATTTGCCTTTAATGAGGAACAAGGTGGAGGGAGTGAGCATAAGAATCTGTTGGATCAGACTGGATAGCCAATGTGGTGCTCTTGGTGGTGCAGATTACAGTGCCTATAATGCCTGAAAATAGGCCTTGCTGGCTGGGGCTCATGAGAATTGCAGGCCATAGTATCTGGAAGACATCACCTTGGCTATGCCTGGATCAGAACAAATGTAGTCCTCATCCTGATTCCCACATTGGCTACTCACCTGCCACCAAGAAGCTTACAGTCAGAGTTAGAAGGTAAAACAGGTGTCTTCCCAGCAACAGGCTTCATTGGCAAGCTACCTTTGGGTCTAGGCTGATGAAAGTTTGGAGCAGTTAAACAACATTGGAATGACCACAAGTTTCCCACCCCCAAAAACACTGAGCCTAGGGCTTGCCAATTGGAAGGTCGGAGGTTTGAATCCCCGCGACGTGTTGAGCTCCCGTTGTTCGGTCCCAGCTCCTGCCAACCTAGCAGTTCAAAAGCACGTCAAAGTGCAAGTAGATAAACAGGTACCGCTCCATCGGGAAGGCAAACAGTGTTTCCGTGCGCTGCTCTGGTTTGCCAGAAGTGGCCTAGTCATGCTGTACGCCGGCTCCCTCGGCCAGTACAGTGAGATGAGCGCCGCAACCCCAGAGTCGTACGCGACTGGACTTAACTTTAAGGGTCCTTTACCTTTACCTAGACTAGTGGTCAAGACCGCATTCTTTGACAGCAAATTCCATCATGCAGTGATGTGGCACAGAAAATTTTCTAAAACTGAAAATTTTCTAGCAGTATCTTTTGTGGAAACTTTATCAATTTCATCAGTTTGTTAGTAATAATGAATGGATGCCAATTGCTAATATTATATTAGATAGGTTTGGTAGTTTCAAAGTGTTTATCTTTGTTTACTAATTACAAGTAATATAAATGTTCTCAAAGCCAGTGAAGCATTTTGCAATGCAAACTACCCTGTGCAAAATTTGCGTAGGATTCTCCCTCACCCCATTTGAACCTTTCCCACAAAATCCACATCAGTGTTCTAGTGTTAGGAAATGCATCTGGCTGTTAGCCAGAAGGTTGGGGGTTTGAGCCCACCCAGGGACAGCTGTGGGCAGGATTCCTGCATTACAGGGGCTTAGATTAGCTGACCCCCGGATCCCTTCCAACTCTGCAATTCTATTATTCTGTCTGTCCTGAATCTTTCAGTTAATTTTATTGAGAGACAAGAGCACTAATATTAGAGGCAGAAAATGTTGTCTGTTCTTACCCATGCATACATTTTTAAAATCTTGTATTTTTCTAGTTCAGTATAAAATAGATCAGCTTTTTCTCTTAAGAAAATTGTTCCAATCACTTCATAATTTTGGCTATCATGTGCCTTTTTATCTCCTTGAGGTGGCATGACCAAATGTGAAGTTGCACATTCAATTTATATGAGGCATTTATGTATAGACAGTTTAATTTTAGCCCCTTTTCTTGTAATAGCTAGCATGGAAATTTCTCTCTTCCATGCTGCAGAGAGAGCTGATGTTTTCAGTAAGCTATTAATTGTGACCCAAATATCTCTCTCCTAATTAGTCACTGCCAGTTCAGACTTTGTGAACTTGGCATTTTTTGCTCCAGTATGCATTATGCTTATTTTGCTTTAACATTTTTGCCATTTTGTGGGTCCATTCACCTAATTTACAGATAGCTTTTTGGAAGTCTTTACAGGCTGCTTTTACCTTCCTGAATAATTGGATGCCATTTGCTAATTGGCATTTTATCTGTTTAGTTTTAACTTCAAATCATTTTTGACAGGGCAGGGGAACCTGCAGCAATGATGGAAGTTACAGTACGACATCTTGAGTGCTGCACATTCCCCATCCCTGATGGATAAACACAAGGAAACATGGGGTTAGAAAAAGGATGCTGGACTGGAAATTTCAGTATTCATGCTATATCCATCTTAAAGAGGCCAACTTTGGGACTTCAGAACCTTAATGGTGCTGTTTAAATGTATTATTGGCCTAACAGATTCTGGAAGGCATGCAATGAATATGATATTTTGGACCAGACAGGAGGTTTGCCTGGAAATAATAGGGTTTACTGCAGTCCTGTTACGGTCACTTCACTTCTGGGTGAGATTTAGATTGATACTGGCAGTTTTCCTCTGCAGGGATGGTGGATCCATTAAGTTGGTCTGCTTTTGGAGACACATGGAATCCAATAAAATTCCTGAATGCTTTTGAGGAATTTCAAGATGATGTGACTAATATTCTTTTTTTAGTCTCTGCTGTCATTTTGAAATCGTTGCCTCTCAGGCACTGCAGAGGTGTTTGGTTCCTTGGTTTACCTTGAAACAAACAGGGTGACAAGTTGGTCCATAGATGGTGTAAGTTTCTCAAGTATGAGTCTGTTGACTCAGGAATAGTGCATCAAGAAGGTGGTGTCTCCTTGTGAGACGGTGTGTGTCTATGCCTTAAGAAGCTCACTTGAAAACCTGACAATTTGTAATGACTACAGGCAGTGGTCAATTACATTCCATAAGCCTGCCGAATTCCACCCCTTTTTGTGACCTTTTTTAGTCATTTATATGTTTGACACAATGCATGTGTGCGTGGTTGTGAAATTTCAGATACGCCTAAACCAGTTGCCTATATTGCCCAGCTGTAAATATCCTCTTTTCAGAAAAGTGGTGGCAGTTCAGCTCCAGCCACTTCTGGATGAAATGGATTATCTAGATCTTGTTGAATTCCAATTCACATCAGTTCCACTTGGCATGCCAGTACTCAGGATGATGGAAGTTGGAGTCCAAAAATCTGGAGGCACTAGGTTGGGGGGAAAGCATTGGCGGCCCTGATGGATGACCTTCATGGGAGTGAAGCAGGGGAGTTTGACCCTGCTTTAGATATGTAATATATGTTTAGATCGTCTTAGCATGTTGTGCGGATAAAGCTAATTTAGTGGATGGTACGATGTGTGGAGGCACTCTCATCCTGCCAACCCAGTGGTTATGTACTGTGTGTTAAATGAGTCTTTAAAATGGGAATGAGAATACCACAAACAAATTAGCCATCTTTTTCTTAAGTTCCGTTCCTAAGTTTTATATTTTAAATAACCTTTGGGATTGTGTTCTATTTTTAGGGTGCTGTGGCTTTTTGTTTCACATTTTTCTTACATTTTTTGCCTATTGGCTTTCATTTATATTTGTATGTTTGACTCAGTTTTATTCATACTTTTGCATGCTATCCTGCAATCTTTTATGAAGGGTGGTTAAGAAATTTAGGTTGTCTATACCTTTAAAACTTGGAATCATACAAATTACTGTTTTAATAGGAATTTTAACATTATTTTACAGAGCAACTATGTCATCCTTTCAAGAAGTTCCATCTTCAAACAGTGCCCTGCAGACTTCAAATTTTGCACATGTCATCTTTCAGAATGTAGCAAAAAGTTACCTTCCAAATGTGCACCTTGAGTGCCATTACACTCTGACTCCCTATATACGCCCTCACCAAAAAGATTGGGTTGGTATTTTCAAGGTAAGCAAGTTTATAGCATGTTTTAATATATGATAAGGTTTCGCTTCTTTTAATTAGAAGGTACACATGAAAATGGGATAAAATGGTTGGGAATGTGTTTTGCTTTAGAAATACAAATGAGTTTATGGCAACGTCATCATAGCAGAATTCCTGCTGCTTTTGAGGCCATATCACCATTTGTGCGGTGGGAAGGTACCAATAAATTACTTACACTTGCACCTCCCACTAAGGCGGAACCATGTACCCTCTCCCTTACAATTTAATCTACATAATTTAATCACAAAATATGAACCTGTCCACTTCGTAGAGATTTTCTCTGCTCTTCATCCCACCATCTGAGTTGTGTTTGATTGGGATGCAGAAAAAGGCATTCCCTTTGGCCATACCTAGAGGCTCATCTCTCTGATTGCCTTCAGCTTTTGTGAATTTTTCTTTCTTTCCAGTAGGTATTTGGTTCATTGGGTTAATATATTTTAATCTGCCTGGTATGTTGGTGGTTATATTTTACCTACTGCTTCTTTTGTTCTTTATATTATTTTAATGTTTTGATTATATGGTGGGATGAAGAGCAGAGATGTTTTAAAATATCAGGTGCTTTATAATGACTCAATAAGGGTTAGTCATTTTTGCTATACATATTTATGAAAGCAAATGTCTCCTACTAGCTGTACACTTCAATTTAAACATTCTTCCCTTTTTTGTTGTGATTTTACTCTTTTCTATACCTTTACTAAAATAATTTTCCTGTGCATGTTTACTTGGAAGTGAGTCGTGCTGTGTTCAGTGATCATACTTGGAAAGAAATCTAATGATCATACACATATTAAGAGAAGCCGGTATTGTAAAGAAGATTCCATGTTAACCTCTTTGAGTTATAGAATGCCTTATTGTACCTGAGAATTGATGAGGCAAGAAAACGCAAACAGTGTTCTACAAGATATAAGAAAAAAATGGAACTTGGAAATTATTACCTTGTGGAGTACGCAGTTTGTGAAAATCTTTCAGCCTGATCTCTAGTCTCATACCAGTGTTGGAGCAAATGTCAGTGTTGCACAAGAAGTTGGTGGTTTGCATGCTCTTATCTGAGATTCACAGATATGGAAAAAGGTTGCACAATGCCTGTTTGTTCCATTTGGGTCAAGGGGTCAACATGGAAGAAAGCTAGGTCAAGGAATGTATATTTACAACTCCAAACCCCCTATGAAGGCTTCATATTAACCTTGGCACACAGCAGAATTTGAATCTTAGACTGGGTTTGCTAAGCTTGCTTATGCACTGCCTCAGAACAATTAATGCAGTCTGAATTAGCATCTTTGTTGTGCTGGTTCCTGCTGTTGTCAGTACTGTAATATAGGTTCCCATGGCAGACATGCAACTTTCTCCTGACTTCCTGATGGGGGGGTTCAGCAAGTCCTGAAGTGGGGTGCTGTATAAGAAGTTTCCATATACCGGTATGTACCTAAAAACCATGTAAATTAACTCTGGAGGATTATTGATTGGTTGTACAGTAAGTGCACACATAGTTCTTCCCTCCCTTTCATGTTTAAGCATTCAAACTGTGGCATTGTAAGTATAAGAATTACTTGCAAGTAAGATCCAGTTAAAGACCCAAACTTGCTCCTTGGCAAAGCCAAGACATGCTGAAGACTATCCTCATGAGAAGACCTACTTGCTAGGAATGATTGTGGTCTGCCATTCTTGTGGCTTGTTTCAGGCTCTGATTGGAGAGCCTCAGGTTCATATCTCCATTAAGCCATAAAGTTTCCTAGGTGAGTTTGGGCCCGTTGCCCCCACCCCAGCTTACTGGGGTGTGGTGAATATAAAATGGGGAGGGAACCTTGCTACTTGAGCTACTTGGAGGAAGTGAAAGATAGAAAAGTAGTAATGTCAGACTGGAACATCTCATGTCTCCTCCTTGCTGGTAGATCCACTTGTAGGTAGATCTGTGTTGGTCTTCAAATAGCAGACTTTTAGGAATCCAAACTATTCGCAAGGGAGTGTCTTTCAAATGAAGCACTCATTTACCAGCAATGTCTCATGCCCCCCCCCCCTTTTTGTGCCTAAGACCATATTGGAACATTATCAGTAGCTAAATTATTGAGAAACTGCAGTGTTGAGACAATTATACAGTGTTGAGACAAAACTACATTAAGCATATAAATATGCACAACAGTGGTTAATTGGATTTTTAAATGCATACTTTTCTTGGATGATCTGAAAGTTAATTTTTACAAAGAATTGTGCATAATTATATTGTGATAAGGCTGCTTTTTACTTTAGGTTGGTTGGAGTACTGCACGAGATTATTACACATTTCTGTGGTCACCTATGCCTGACAACTATGTGGAAGGATCAACAGTTAACTCTGTGCTGTCTTTTCAAGGTAAATTTTAAATTGGTTGCTATGTCTGCTTAGGTTTTTTTCTGTTGCTTATTTAGAACTTCAAAAACATCCATATATTTTGTTATAAGTTATACCATTTCTATTGACATCATTTATTTAGTACAGCTTTGATTCAAACCTTTGGGCACATAAACATTATAGTTAGATGTTCTGGGTAAGCGGATTTATGCTATTCCTTGTGTTTAATTGGAGTACCCTTCAGTGTTCTTCACTATTTAACCATGTGGTAAAGATGACTTACCCTCTTAACAATCTGGGATAGAGCTCAATGATAAGTGATGGTATCTATACTTCCTGGCTTCTCTGAGAACTCTGTTGGAGTTCCTTTCGTGCCTGCTCTTAATGTATAATGGGCACGCAATGTATGATACAGAATGTATAACCTGCTGTATCCCCAGGTCCTATAGTCAGGCAAATATGGAGTATCGCCTACAGAGACTCTACTCAACTGTTTCATTTTCCAGGACCTTGCATGAGTCACCTTGGTCATTCCATCTACTGGGTCTTCTATCTTCTTCCCCAGAAGGCATTACCATCAAAAGGGGGATTGCCTTTCTTTTATTGGGGTGCTAGCTGGTGAAGAGGTTGGGAGCTGCAGGCAAAGATTCTGGACCCAGTATAGCCTGTAATGTAGTGTCTTCTTTATTCAGTTCCCAAAGGATGCATGAGCACTTTCCCTTTTAGATATAGGTGGGGTGGGTGAGTGAGTGACCAGTTCTCTTTTTCCATCTCCTGTACTGGAGATGGAAGAGTCTTAACATCATGTGAGCCATACTCCTGAGCTTGGAGTCAAGTGGGAGGCACTGCCCCCTTCCCTCTAAATCAGCTGAGTGTTCCACCCACAAGAGGAGTGTGAAGCCATAAAACATGGAGGGGCACATCCTGTCTTGACTTACAGCTGACCAGCACCACCCAAACAATCACTTGGTGTTACTAATTCCCAACTGGTCTGGCTAAATGAGTCTATATGTAGGCAGCTTTGCAGCTCTATCTCCTCAGGTGATCATGCATGTGAAAGAGGCTGACCCAAGAGGACATTAGACCTCCATGACCAAGGAAAGCGAGGCAAGTGGCAGCTACCTGCTGTCCTAAGGCCTATCACTGCTCTCCTGTTGGTGTATTTTAGTCTCTCTTATACTGTCTTAAAAAAAGCAAGACTTTCCCCTTCAAAGGAACAAAAGCAACTTGAAATTCAGGGTGGGAACTTCCTCATCCTGTATACAGTTTGTTTGTCTGGCTCTGAAGGACAGGAGTCTGTCCCTGTGCTAAGTGCCTCCCTGAACTTGGTCTTTAAATTCTGTTTTTTCATTAGGCTACTACCTTCCGAATGATGATGGTGAATTTTACCAGTTCTGCTATGTAACACATAAGGGTGAGATCCGTGGAGCAAGCACTCCATTTCAATTTCGAACATCATCTCCTGTTGAAGAATTGCTGACGATGGAAGATGAAGGGAATTCAGACATGTTGGTGGTGACCACAAAGGCTGGACTTCTTGAGGTTTGAATTAGCAAATTGTGATACTTGTTTATTTAGCTGTACAGCGTAGAACTGAACTTCCATCAAGTTAGAATTAAAGGGTTGTATCCATATTCGGGATAGACCCATTAAGATGAATGGACATGAATCATGTAGGTCCATTCATTTCACTGGGTATACTCCAAGTATAACTTAAGAGTGCAGGATGGCATTTTGTAAAAATGAATACTTTGACAGTAGCTACCTTAACATGCACAGGTGTTTCTCAGCTGGGAGCAAATGCTTGTGGAGATGCTAGAAAATCTTAGATTAACGGATATTTTCTACATTGTCTGCAGCTCTGTATATGCTCACTTGTATCTGCATACACACTTACCTATGAACTTCTCCACTTTAAATCCGTAGCCTAAAAAGCACTTCAGAGCTCAAAAATAGGTTGCAAAGCTTCTGTGAGGAAGGAAGGTATTGTGATGTGACAGGGTCATTAGGAATAATTAGCAGAGGGGAGAAAGGGTTGAGAGACTTCACAATTATTCGTGCCAGTTTGTGGCATGGTGCAAGGATGGGGATGCTCTCTGTTGCAGACCTTTGTGCTCAAACTTGTGGATGATTCTCAACAGAATAGAGATGGCATATTAGGCTAGGTGGAGCTTGGCAGAGTGTGCCAGTATCCTCCAGCATGATTGCTTACATGGGAATGTGGTTGAGATTCCTGCATTGCAGGGGGTTGGACTAGACCCTTGGGGGGGTACCTTCCAACTTTATGATTCTGTGGTGAAGTCCTCAAGAGGGCTTAAGTTCCTAAAGAATCCCATGATGCTCGTTTCTAGAGTTCTGGTGGTTACTTATAGTTGAGAGATACAAATAAACTTTTACAAATCACGGAAGTTAGATACTTCTTGTAACTATAAATAGTAAACGGCATTTCTGTGTGCTCTGGCTTCCATCACGGTGTTCCGTTGTGCCAGAAGTGGTTTAGTCATGCTGGTCACATGACCTGGAAAGCTGTTTGCGGACAAACACTGGCTCCCTTGGCCTGAAGCGCAATGAGCGCCGCACCCTATGGTTGCCTTTGACTGGACTTAACCATCCAGGGGTCCTTTACCTTTTGCCTTTTTAAAATAATAATAATAATAATAATAGTTATCTGTGCTGACTATTAACCTGACATAAAAATTCAGCCTTCATTTATGATTAATGTGTGATAAGGTGGGTGGTCAGATATTAAAGTAAATATGGGAACTGTTCTTTTGGTTTTGTGTACTTCATTTATGCAGCTTGAAAGAAATTATACAGTACTTACAAATTTGTAATGTTATGGTGATACTGAGGTAAGAACTACCATGTAAGATGGGATTATGTCGTTTTAGTTCCAAATTGAAAAAACTATGAAAGAAAAAGAAGAACTATTAAAGGTGACTGCTTCACTTGAAAAGGAAACCCTGCAGCTTAGAGATCAAGTTGAAAGACTGGAAAAAGAACTGAACCGTGAAAAGGAAAGATGTGATCAGCTCGAAGCACAGCAAAAGGTAACTCCTATAGTTCAAAAAAGGTTAAAAGAATTGTACGTTTTCAAAGGCAGATTTAAACTTAAAAAAACTTTTACAAGACATCAGAGTCCAGGATAGAGGATGCACAACATAATTTGAAAGTTTTTAGCAATGGATATACTTTCCAGAATGTATGTAGGTGTAACAGCTTTTAATATTGCCGTGTCTTGATAACTTGGTAGAACTTTTCAAAAAGTTTTGATTCAGGCTGTTTTCACCCAGGACTAACTCAATAAAAGACCGAAACACATTTTAAAAAAATTTAATATCTAGCTTAAGTTGTATGAGGGAGCAGTTTTCCAAATGTTTCCATTGTCTTGCACAGCACAAGCTTGTTTAATATAACAAACAAATGTTATGTTGTATTAAGCCAGGTAATGCTCACACTGCAGTGCAGTCTTGTACAGTCATTTGTCTCCCTCTCGTGACAAACTAATACTAGGATCCTGGGTTAGACTTAAATATTATGTTAGTGTCTACTCTTAGCTCCCTTATGTATAATTTTGGTATATAGTAAATCAGTTAACATGTCTCTTTGTTGATCCTGTAAACATTTGAAAAATGTTTCCATATGTATAGACTAAATAAAGAGTACTGACAGATTCATTGGTTTCATAATTTTTCTCTTTCTGCAAGTTAATAAAAATGGTTTTATGGCTTTCTTTTCTTTTTCTTTGCTGTTCTAGTCTTCTATTAATAATCTTAAAAGGGCATGAAAATAAATGTATATTTATTTTGTACAACTCTTTTAAAATTACTCAAATATGGAAGTTACATTTCAGTGCCCGTTGATTTGCAGTTCCTTTGGTTACAAAATGATAGGGATAATTTTGTTCCTTTGGTAGTTGCAGAAGCTCAGTTTAGACTTAAACACTATATAGTGCTGCCAACCTAGCAGTTCGAAAGCACGTCAAAGTGCAAGTAGATAAATAGGTACCGCTCCGGCGGGAAGGTAAACGGCGTTTCCGTGCGCTGCTCTGGTTCGCCAGAAGCGGCTTAGTCATGCTGGCCACATGACCCGGAAGCTGTACGCCAGCTCCCTCGGCCAATAAAGCGAGATGAGTGCCGCAACCCCAGAGTCGGTCACGACTGGACCTAATGGTCAGGGGTCCCTTTACCTTTATATAGCGTTGTACCCAACGAAATCACTTAGCTGACAGTAATGCATCCATCGGCCGCATGGAGTGGGAAGCAATGTTAGTCTCACCCCCACTCCACCAACACACACACACACACTCACACTTTTCTTAATTTCCCCCCAAAGGGTTGAGGGGATCCTCTAGGACAGATTTGGGAGTGGGAGGCTCAGAGGCTGCATGGTTGGTATCCAGTCATGGTAGTCATTCTCCTGACAGGAAGCTCATTCTTAGTGTGGTGCAACAACTACATCCACTTGCTTCCCTACACTTTCAAAATGTGTTTTTCAACCTCTAGGGCAGCAGTTGTTTTTGTTAGATTTTGAAGAGTTGACCTTCTGCATTGCATTGCAGAATTGTTAGGTGACAACATCAGTACTCAACTTGTGCTAATGTTTCATTGGATCCTGCCCTTTGAACTGCAGGAATATAATCATGGTGGAGGTTCTGTGTGGTTTCTTAGTACAAATTGCTCAGATCTCATGATGTTAAACTCTTTCTGATTTGCTCGCTGATAGCAATATTATTTTCCTTTAGAATTGTATACCCAAAATGTTCTTTGACAAATGCCATTTTGCTTTTGCAAGGATAATTCGAAAACTGCAGAAACTCTTAAAATTGAAAATGAAGAACTCAAGAAAAAGCAGAATGAGGCTACTTCCAAAGTTCTACAGCTTGAAGAAGACATCATGACTGTTACTCAGAAAGCTATTGCAAAAGAAACTGAGTTAGACAGGTATCCATCTAATTTAATCCTGATATTTAATCCTGATATTTAAAGAGAACCAAATACATAAGAATATTTTACTTTGTTCATAGCCTGAAAGATAAACTCAAGAAAGTAGCCATTGAAAAGGAACAACTTGAATGCCAGTTGAAGACTGAGAAGGATGAAAAGGAACTCTACAAGGTAACTTTTCTGCTTGTCTGATAGCTGAGAACTAGAATTCATGCATTTTTAAGTAGAAAGATACAGTAAAATAAAGGTCACGCAGATATATGTATATAGAGAGAAATTTCTGTTTGATGAAGTTAGTTTTCATAGACCAGCAACACAGTCAGTCTGACAAAGATTTTATTATTATTTATTAAATTTGTATACTGCCTACATCCAAAGATCACAGGGCACTTACAGCATAGCATTACTGGGATGTTTGTTTTGCTGTTTCCCAGGTTCATACTTACTTCATAATAAGTCTTCCATAAAAGCAAAATAGAACATTCGCTTAAAGGTTAATAAAAGACAAACAAGTTTATAGCTACAAAAGAGAAGTTCAGCTACAAAAGAGAAGTTCAGCTACAAAAGAGAAGTTCAGCTCTTTTGTATGGATGCCTGGTCAAATCTGTGTTGAACATGCTATTCACAATCTGAAAAATGCATCAGTTTCTAGCTACCTACTCCATATAGACTTACAGACTTTACAGAGCTGTTCACTCATGGAAGGAACATCACTTCTGATGAAACATGTTTTCACAAAAGACATGAGTATCAGCTTTATAAATATATTTGAAAAATGTCTGTTCAGAACTATTTTATTTTATATACCATTTCAGACATAACTTTTAAAAAGACCTTAAAACAGTTGACCAAGCCAATGAAAAAATAGGAATTCATCATCATGATAGCAACTATATTAAAATATTTCCCCATCTGTCTCTTTTTGGGGGGCTGTTTGGATTAAACATTATTGGTAAGGATGTAAGGTGGTTCTAGCATTACATATGGTTTGTAACTATAATTAGATACACTTGAAGAACACAGAAATTGAGAACACCAAACTTGCATCAGAAGTTCACACTCTAAAGAATTTGGATGGAAACAAAGAAAACCTTATAGCCTATTACAAAGAGGAAGTTGGCAGATTACAACTGTGCATGGCTGAAAAAGAAAAGCTGAAGAGAGCTTTCTTGCTTACTTCATCAAACAAGGTAATGGGGGTACTTTGGTAACATATTAATGTTTATGATTGAATTCCACTTTTCATTCTGTGCAGTCCATATCCCAGTTAACTCAGATTATCTGCAGAGTAGTCATTGGGTAAATGGATTCATTGTCTAAAAGAGGGGTTGATTTTCTGTTTGAATTGTTGTTGTGGCTTCCCATAAGACTTGTATCTGTGTTCATGTTTCAGAATTAAGGGCAATTGTCCATTTGTGGCATGTTTTCCCTTTAGATATTGCACACCTCTGTCTTGTCAAATAGCTTATGTTATGCTGATAATTAGAAGTATTCCTTTCATATGCTTTTGTTTACCAACATCTTCGTTATAGTATTTCCAAAATACCACTCTTTTGCAGGAAATAGAATCATGATATTAATATGACCAGCAGGCTAGATATGAGTCTCAAGGTTTGTATTGTTCAGGAATGGAGAAAAAAGGAAGCCAAGTGAAATTATTAGGAAGCTTTAATCAATGTTATGTAAAGAACTGATGATAAATATGGGTCAGTAACCCTGTCCATACTGCTTAGTGTGACGTTGTACTGATGGCGCTTCCCCTAAAAGTAGTGCAGAGCTATGTTTTGTGTGTCTTCCATTTGAAGATAAGTGAGACACAAATCTTGAGTCGCATTTAAAAATAAGTTTTCTACTTTTTATTCTAGGAAGAGGCAAGTATTTTGAAGGAACAGCTTCGGAAAGCTGAGGATCAGATTCAAGCTAGTAGGCAGGAAGCTCTGCTGATGTCAAAAGAGCTCAGTGATGCTGTAAATGTGCGCGATAAAACTATGGCGGATCTTCATAATGCGCGACTAGAAAATGAAAAGGTGAAGAAGCAACTTGCTGATGCTGTAGGTGAACTTAAGAAAATGGCACTGGTGAAAAATGAACAGGTAAGAGATCGGTTGCACTGTTAAGTTTAATACTAATTTTTCTGTTACAGATAATACAAAACAAAATTATTTGGATAATTACCAATTATCATTCACTTTCAGTGAGGATTAGTACAGTGGTACCTCGGGTTATGAACTTAATTTGTTCTGGAGGTCCGTTCTTAACCCGAAACCGTTCTTAACCTGAGGTGTCCTTTTGCTAATGGGGCCTCCCGCTGCCGCCAGCACGTGATTTCCATTCTCATCCTGGGGCAAAGTTCGCAACCTGAAGTACTTCTTCCGGGTTAGCGGAGTTTGTAACCTGAAGTCTTTGTAACCTGAGGTACCACTGTACCATACTAGTCTAGAACACAGTAATTGCATTGCAGTGAAGAGATCCAGTGAAATGTTAGCACAAGGAGTTGATCTTGTGTGAACGTCGGTAAGCAAGCTTAACTGTTACAAAATATGATAGCAAGTTGTCTAGGCAGTTGAAATATATCTTTCACATGATACCTATTGGATTTGCCTGTTGTGCAAATAGACTTGTGCAGGCAGAATGGAGGGGAGAAGCAAGGGGGGGGGGAGGGAAGCGAAGCTTGAAGAAGGGTTGGAACTGGATCCTGCCAGAGGCCAGTATACCATCCAGGGAGATTTAAATGAGGCCGACGGAGAGAAAGGGGTCTTTTCTTTCCGATTTTCCCTCTCTCGCGTGTGTGCCTGTGCTTTGCAATCACAGCGCCTTCTCCCCCCTGCTGAACAATTGAGTTGATTCTGGCTGCTCCTGTTGTCCCCATTTCCTGGGGACATTTAACAAAATCCAGGGACATTCTGGGGACGGAATTTGTCCGGGGACCCATTTGCAAATCTGGGGACTATCCCCGGAAACCGCGGACATCTGGCAACCCTAGCTTAGAGTGTTTCTTGCAATTTCTATTCAGATTCTCCAATCTAGGAATGGTCAACATAGAGGCCAAATGTTGAATGAGGCCCTCAATATATTTTGGGTAGCCTGCAGCTTTCACAGTTAAATAATTTTTTTAAATGTAAGTCTCCCACGTAGGCATGGGAGCAGAACATGCCCCCACCTTGGTATAGGTGTATGCATTGCCTTTGAAATTTATTTTTTTAATTTGGAGAGTTTGAAAAATTGCTGCTTATACTTGGCTCACCCTCCACTGGCCATTCAGGTAGGTGAGCAAGCACGGTCTTATCTCCGATCTTGGTGTTAAGCAACACAGTGCTAAGATAAGAGATAACAGGTCTGTGTACCTGGTGTGATACAGTGTCAGGTCATGAGCCAAATTCATTGATTTAGCAGGGTTAATTTGACCTGTACGCCAGTAGTTCTCCAGAACATGGCATTTGAATAGTATCCTAATGGTTAATGTTTATAGGCAGCCTTTTGAACCAACTGAGTTGATTAGTCTTAATACAGGATGCATCTCAGTTGCAGTTTTCATCTATTATATGCTATGGAAGAGAGCCCATTGACTGCTGGGACATTTTTTTGTTAAAGGATTGGCGGCTTTGTCCAGTAAATGTTCCCAGAATGACTCCTGTTGTAGCATTGTTGAAACTGAGTGGGTGTGTGCCCAGTTAATGCCTGGCTAGGAAACAGTTAATGGTTTCATACAACTTGCACTAAACTTTCCAGAGAAAAAGCAAGGCATATAAGAAAAGTAGTTACTCTTATCTCATTTCAACAAGAAAAATTGACAATTTGACGTCAGCAGAAGTAATTTCTTATTTATCACTTTAAAAAACCTGTAGTACTAAGAAAAAGCAGAATTATTTTGAAGAATAAACACGCTTTTATTGATGATCATTCTGTTGTTAAAGGAAACTTCCAGCACTGTAGAGAAGGAACTACGCAGAGAAGTTGAAGACTTAAAGCTCCGCCTGCAGATGGCTGCTGATCATTACAAGGAAAAATTCAAAGAATGCCAGAAACTGCAAAAACAAGTCAATAAGCTTATTGACCAAACAGTGAGTAGCATTTGTGAATATGTAATATTTACACACTCAGTCTTTTTAAAATCAGTTGACTACTGTGGGAGAAATAGAATATTTTTACAGGAAAATACGTAACTTTTTTTTATTATCCACAATGGCTATTCTCTGCATAGGAGGGAATGCTCCTTTTAAAGATGCTTGCTATGACTCATGCATGGATTATCTCAAAAAGGTGTCTTTAGCCAGATAGCAGTTTTAATATGTAGATTAAAATACCTGTTGAATTAGGAGAAATGGAAAAATGATGAATAAGAAGAGCCTGAAATCATGAAGCGGGATGATGGATTCTCTTGAAATAGATTATGTCTAAATAGCTAGTACCAATTGAGGAATTGTATATATCAGTTCTTCTACCCGCAAAGGTAACATGTTCACATTTCTCCCCCACCTCGGCTTGCTTTACTAGTTCCTTAGAAGTTGGTTCATAAACGGCTCTGCTGTGTATTGGAGTGTAATGTACATTCTCTTTGGCCTTCTGAATGTAAGGTGTTCTTGACAGTAGCAAAGCTTCATGGAGTGTATTTGTAATGCCGCCCCCCTCCCCTCCAAAAATGAAACAACTTTTATAGAGAGATAAACAGCTATGTTTCGAAAGAACTGTGGAGAAAATACTAAATCACACAGAAGCGTTTTCATTGCTTTGATTCTTTATCTAGGCCCACAAAATAGGAGCCAATATGATTGGATAACAAATGAGGAAACCAGCTGGCAGCTTTTATTTAAAGAAGCTGCAATGCATGTGAAAGGGCCAGAGAAATCTGCAGGGTTGTGAAATGTTGACTAATAATTTTATCTGCAGGATGAGAAATTGAAATGCAGTGTCTATGCTGATGAACTGGCTAAGTTGGAGCTGAAATGGAAGGAGCAAGTGAAAATTAGTGAGAGTGTGAAGCAACAGCTGGCTGCAGTAGAAGACCAGTATCTAGTAAGTCTGACTCTTCGTTTAACAGTGGTACCTAAACATTTAAAAACATACAATAATAAACAGAGATTAGCTGCTGATCATAAAGTTCTTAAATGCATTGTACAAAGCCGTTAATTAAAAATAATTAATTCACTTTATGGAGAGCTTTGTTGACTCGGATTTTTGTTGCGCATTATTTCTCCTGGAAATATTCTTGGCTGAATATGCTAGCTTTTTCTTACCTGTATTGTCCTCTGGAATAGAGGTTGATTGTATATAGTAGCAGATGTGATTGTACTGTTAGCAGCTACCCTTTTCAGCATTATACCATGAAGCCTGAAAATTCTACTCGAAATCAACATGGTTCTTTCTAGCGATAGAAAAATTGACCCAGAGAATGAAAATGTCTAGTTCTTACATGGTGCACAAGTTGGGTTTGTTTCTACTTTTGGTGATTAATTGTACTTAAGCATATTAAAGGTGCCTTTATTGCCAAGAACTGAATCTTGCCCCCACACCTAAGGTTAAAAGAGTCAGATGGCACCTCCATTTTGAAGAAGGGGGAGGAAATGAAGAATCATTGCCTAAATTGAGGCAATGCCCAAATCTGCCTGATAGAGTTGAACACTAACTAAAGTACTCTAAGATGGGGTTACACCCCTCCTCACCAGAACTGAGCCAGCAAGTGAAAGGAGGTTCAATCTGCTCACCTATTCCTCATCCACAGAAATGTATTAACAGCATTACTGCTCTGCTCTCTTAACCCATATTCCTCCTCTCCAGAGACAGAGAGGCAATATCCAGCAATATCTCACTGTTACTCCCTGTCTTCTACACCCCCCACTTCTGAAATAAAGGGATGAGGAGATAGGTTTGTCAGGTCCTGCCTCTCATGCAAGAACTGCAAGCTTCATATTGTCCAAAGGGCTGCTGTGTAATTTTGTGTGTGACGTAGATTGGTTGAAAACAGCAGGAGAGGGATTGTGAGAATTCAGCTCATTTACAGTAATAGGAAGAGAGAGCTCCTTCCCACTCTCCAGTCCCCTAAAAGGTTGCTACGTTTTCACCTTAAGGGCCTGACAAGATTTTAGAAACTGATAGGTGACAGAAGAATCATCCAAAAAAGTAGGGAAGTGCATGAAAACCCAGTTGAACAAACTGATTTAGTAGATGGAGGAATTGATACCACAATCTGTTGGCCAAATGAAGGACTTGAGTCTGCACTGCTGCTGATCAAAACTTTATTGACAACTGTAATAGTGATGTAAATGATTATTTGTGTGTAATTTATGCTGTTACGGAACATTGGACTGCAATCTTTAATCAGAAGAAAATTTCATTATAAGTATAGGTGAGGAATAGCTGTGCATTGCCTAACATGGTTTGTTTGAACTTTTGTATTAAATAGGTGCAATTGGCCGAAAAGGACAGACAGATAAATGAGCTGACATCCCATTTGGGAATCCTCAGCAGAGAAAAGGTACTGATTAAATGCTACAAGTTGGTGAGCTGCTTCCATTGGAGATGGTTTGGAGCTGTTGCTGTGCAAATGAAGCTGCTTCAAAAGTGGGAAAGCTGCCTATAGAAACCAGGAATTGTTAGCAAAAACATGCTATGGGAAATGTTCAGTTAGAATTTATAGAAGTGTTTATGTACCATTTTTTCACAAAATATTAGGGAAGGTATAGCAACATGAAAACAAAAAATGTATAAAAGATATATTAAAATGATTGGTTACTCAGGAAAAACAACTGCATAGGGCAGTCAGCATGAATTTTTCAAGAGATGTCTGAAGGTCAAAAACAAGTATGCCATACCATACTCAGCATAGGGCTGGACTGAAATGTCCCACCCCTGTTCATCAGACCTTTTGTAGATGGCAAAATGAGGTGGCGGCGGAGAAGAGGTTAGCAATATTCACGGGTGGATAAAACTTACTGTGGTGTTGTTAGCGCTTTTTAAAAAGCTTTGTAAAAATGCTGCTTGTAGCATCACCATGTCCGTTCTTTTTGAAAACAAAAAACAGGAACTTTGCAAAATGCCTCTCTTATCCCAGAATGCTATGGCTCTCTGCAGAATGATGGTGTGCCGGTGGCAGCATTTCACAGAGGGCTGATAATGTTTTGCTGCTACCACTCATGACATTTTGCAAAGGTGTTTCTCTTTAAGGAAAAGGTCTGCCCTGCCACAAAAAAGGAAGAGGGAGAGGGGAAAGACTTGCCATTACCATGGCCAGCTCTTAAGTGCTCCTTTTCCCCATCTCAAATGTACCCCTTGAAAATTGCAGCTAATCTTTGGTGTGTGGGTGTAAGATGGAGAGAGTAGCTTCAGTGCAGGTTTTTACCAGCCAATAGTTTTTAGAAAAGGCCATAGTTATCAGAATTAGTAATTGGTTGCAAACTGCATTATGTGAAACAAGGAAGAAATGAATTCAAATACAGTTGAAATAAAGTTAAGAATGCATAAAGCATTGAAATAGCTGAGATGAGAATAGTTCTCTGGACTGTTTTCTATACTGTAATGTGAGAAACCAAATGTGCTGTCTAAAGATATTCTACATTTTTATAAGGGTTTCAGAGGCTGATCACAATCCACTAACAATTCCTGCCTCCTTATACTATCTAGTACAGTGGTACCTCGGGTTAAGTACTTAATTCGTTCCGGAGGTCCATTCTTAACCTGAAACTGTTCTTAACCTGAAGCACCACTTTAGCTAATGGGGCCTCCTGCTGCTGCCGTGCTGCCGGAGCATGATTTCTGTTCTTATTAGGAAGCAAAGTTCTTAACCTGAAGCACTATTTCTGGGTTAGCAGAGTCTGTAACCTGAAGCGTATGTAACCCGGGGTACCACTGTACAGTATAAGGAGCAGAAACAGCCCCAATACATACATAGGTAGAAATGTCTGGTTTTTTGGATGGTGTTCTTCTGATCCTAGATGGATTTATCCCAAGTTTGAGCAGTTCTTTATGCACTGTGTTTAGTGTTTAACGAGTGGTGACAGTTCCATATTAATTTAAACAATAAGGATTAAAAATAAAATGCAGCTCAAATTAATTCTAAAAGGAACTAAAGAGTAATCATACCCATATGTTAACTAGATTTAGGGATTACAGAAAAATCAAAGGCTAAGTATTATGTATAAATGGGGACTAAGTAATTTTATAGGTTTGAGGATAGCAGAAATAAATGTGTTTAGCATTTCCTCTTGGGTAAAGTTTGTAAACAAATGTATAATGGAATATAAATTGGGAAGCAATAGAATGCACTCTGTTTAACCTTTTAACAATCTAGTCTTTTCTGGAAATGCATAGATACTTGAACAAAAGCCTTTAAGTACAGTCACCATTGTTGGAACTGTGTGTTTAAGATGATTCTCTTCTGCTTAGCTTTATCAAAACACCATTTTTATTTAGGTTCGTTAAAACTTAAAAGAATTGTTGTACTGCATACTTCCATAAAGATGATATCTTTGTGATGTTCAAATACCCTTTTGTTATGATAAACAATAACACACAGCTAGGAACTATCAACTTTAAAATCTGTGGATCTAAGAAATGTTCGGGCAGTCCTTGTTTGATTTCTTAAAATTTTCCAGTCACTTTAATCTTATATGGAACTTCTTAAGTTTTGACTTGGGAAATAAAGCAGCTGTGCTTTATGTATGTTACTCCTTATTTTTCTTGTTTGTTACATTCAGCTAGGTTTCAAGGTATTAACTTAAAACAAAATAATTTGGCTCTGGGGAGGCTCCCAAATAGTAGCTATCTGATTTGTGGTCGAGTTGTTTTAGTCACTAGAACATATAACAAGGAGATGGAGTTCTGTAATGCTTTAAGTGTTGGCAACTTTCCAGAGCAAAACAAAGCAAATTGAGCTTACAGGCCTTCTAGTGGAATTGAAGATGTTCAGTCACCAGGATATCGCAAAACCAGATCAACATTCATGTGGCATTGGGTCTTTCATTTTATGATTATTCGGTGCCTACTTAGAACCAGTAAATCTTTTAGATAAGGACGGCTTTCTAAACAAATGAAAAGGACAGAAAACCTTGTCTGTGCAGGATCCTGTTTGCCGTTTCCATTCATAAAATAGTTTTTTCGCTTTTGAGAAGATGTTGATAAAGAAAGCAGACATTGCAGCTTGCTTTTCACCCACAGGAATGTTTTCCTTTAGTTGAAAAAAGATCAGGAGAGCTTCTCCATGGTCCAGTGTTTCATCCCAATATGTGTAGGAAGTGTAAGCTCTGGCCTTAGCTGCCTAGTTCAGTAGCTAATATAAATACTGCTATAGAACCAGTAACCAAGCCCATAATGTCTGTCATTGACAGTCCTCTCTCTTCTGATGTGCCCAGGAATGTTGCATGGAAGGGATGAAGGGCATATATATTCAAGCTGCACACCAGGCATAGGCAAACTCGGCCCTCCAGATGCTTTGGGACTACAACTCCCATGATCCTTAGCTTAACAGGATGATGGGATTTGTAGTCCCAAAACATCTGGAGGGCCGAGTTTGCTGCACACATTGCTATATAGAACTGCCAGCATACTTTTTGTGACATTTGCTTGCAGAAACACAGCTGCCTGTGTGTTCTCTTATTTTAGGGCAGAGTTGATTTTTTTTGGCTGTTTGGCATCTACATGTGTCAATACTGTGGTACATTTTGCTCTTCCTAAGTTCATGCTAATGACTAGTGTCAGTCCTCTACTGCCTTCAGTGGTCTAGTCCTGAAAATGTTCCGTCACCTAGAGTTGAGCGAGTAAGCATTTAGATTCAAATGTCCACAAATCCTGCAGTGTATTTTGTTCACTTCAAGTACACATTTGTGATAGCTGCTGCTAAGCCATTCAAGTAAATTGGAGGTCATGTATCAAGCCTGATTGTTTTGCACAGCACAGTGGAGAGTGCTCTTGCAATGGTATTCTTAGCAGTCCATGTATGTGCTTTACACAAACAGATTTCCAAGAACAATTGTAACTGGTGTTTATTTAGCTCAGATTTTTTTTGTAATTGAAACAGAGCATTAATTTGTCCATGTTAATGAATGCCACACAAGGGGCAAACGTTTATGGAATCTGTTTAAAGTCATCTTCATAACATGAAACTAATGGCAGTTTGTGTAAGAAATGTGAAAAAGGTCATGGGAAAGGTGCGGGAAAGGTGCCTAGTGCTGGTTCAATCTACAGGTAGGGATGGGGAAAATAACCTGTATGAAACTGCAGAGCTACAGTCAGTTAGTATAGATAACTAGCTAGCTGGACCCAGTGGTCAAAGGCAACTTCAAGTAAGCCTGAAGATTTTTTTTTAGGCCATCTTTTATTGCAGACTTTAAATGGGTTATTGGGTTATTTTTGCCTGTACATAATTTTTTTCCACTTCTCTTTAGAGCCCTGGAAGGAGACCAGAAAATCAAACTGACAGAATCACCGAAGGACAGATTTCTCAGCATGCAGTATATTTTCTCAATACTGCTCTTACTTCAGGGGATGATGGACAGGTTCCTGCTGTGCCAACTCGGTTACCAGTACTGCAGTATGGAAACCCTTATACAGCCCAGGAAACAAGAGGTTTGGAAACTATTCTCACCGGCTTTTGTTTTCACTGGAGAATTCCAAATGGAAATGTACACTTCCGAGCAAATGAAGTCAGTAAGCTAACTTTGGCCAATAGTCTTTAAAGGTTACAATCAACATATATTGTGTTACGAGGAAGAGGTTTATTTTTTTTAAAAAGAGAATTAATTCACCTACACTCTGTCCAAGTCGTCTGTTTTACTTATTAAACTCTTGAGAAATTATTTTTGAGTGTGTTTAAGAACTCTTTGCTATATGCCATTTGGAGTTCATTGCCTGATTGTGATTGCAGATGGAGCAGATGGTGCTTTTTACCCTGATGAGATCCAAAGGCCACCTGTAAGAGCACCCGCTTGGGAACTTGAAGACAATGTAGTGTGCAGCCAACCAGCCCGCAACCTCAGCCGGCCTGATGGTTTAGAAGATCCTGAGGATAGTAATGTAAGTGAGAAATAAAGTAACTTCTTGCTCTTTTTGAGTTTTGAGGTGCAAGCTTTCCCTTCACAAACTTACTAAGAAAATTTCTTCTCTGGAGGAGATGCTTCTTTCTGATTGACCAAATGACAAATTTTGGTCACAGCTAGTTCCTTCTAGTCACTGACCCCATCTAAATGTATGCATACACACCCCTGCCTGTTCATACACTTCTGTTCATAGACCTCTCTGCACCACGGTTGCTGTTGCTAATTATTATCTATGGGCTATGTTCACTTGACAAAACACACATTGACATATAGTTACTTATCCATTTAGCAGTAGCTGTAACATGTGCACTGGGTTAACCATGTTAAATTATCCTAATTGGAAGGGGTTTCAGTGGAAATTCAGGTTGGAAATGGGAAGAAAAGTAGTAGACGTAAAGGTGAATGCCAATAGGGATGTTTTTGAAACAATAATACTTGGAAGCTAATATTACCAAACATTTAAATAGATGTTACATTACAACTACTATATGCTTATAAATCACCTACATTTTTCTAAGTGCTGTACATAGTTAAAATACAGCATTTTGTACCTGCAGCCTGACAATCTGATGGACACAGTAGAAAAGGAAAAGGGAATGGGGAAGGAAGAGGCAAACAAGTATTTGAGTAGCTGCACTTCCACTGGCTGATGTATGGAGCCACATTGGTCTTCCTCTTGCCATTAGGTACTTCCTGGAAAGTACAGGAAGTGCAGCCCGCCTGTGACTGTAGGTCATCTGGCAGAGTGCTTCCTTTCTGCATTTCCTGGTACATTAACAAAAGACAATTGGTATTTCCAAATACTGGAAGTCTCGTCAATAATGTAAAAGTTACTTTCTTTATGGAAATTCCTGCTTCAAACTGTGGTTATAGTCCCTTGCCCATGTAATAAATGTAAAATATTTAGGACACGAGATACAATAAACTATGGTAAACAATGCTGTTAAGTGCACGGTACAGTTTTTTGCTCCCTTTAACTTTAAGAAACACTTGAATAAGAAACATTTCTTTACAAAGTCCTATGCTCTTTGCAAGCATAGTGGTATCACGACCTACTTCTCATTTAGTCTAGTTTGCCACATTTAATTGCTATTAACCTTTGCAGAAACTGATCCGTGTTCAGACAGGCATGATTTTAGCCCTGGTGCTCAGTACCTATAATGGAGAAAAATGTATCTCTTCCTCCTGCCTTTTGCCCCCTGAGTCCATTACTGTGAATAATTAAGAAAACTGTCAGAACTTTTGCGGCCTGTTTAAGGTCTTGGATGTGAGCTTAGTGCTCTTCCTTACCTTTACTTCACATTTTGCATATTTAATATGATCGTTCTTGGCACAGACATTACAGATGACAAGCCCTTCTCCTCTTTAGTCATCCACTGCAGTTTAATTAGCAGAGTGTTCTTTCTAATCTATGTGCTTTGCCCTCTCGCAAACCCAAGAGGAACAGAGCTAAAGTCTTGTGCTCATTTGCTGACACAGCTTAGATTTGGTAATGAGGTAGAAGGATCCTAATATGCTCAAATGGGAACCAACTTTGGGAAGTGTGTGCCTGTTCACAGAAGATTTTTCTTGTCTTACATCAAATAGAAGTTTTAACATCTTATCCTACTTTTCCTGCTTGTCAAGTGAAGATCACTTAATTGTTCCCAGCAAGGATGTTCAAACAAGAAATAGGATGCTAACTACCTTGCACTTGCTAACTACCTACAAATGCTTGGCAGGCACCTATAGAGTGGAGCAGATTAATATCAAAATACCCCTTCAGAAGTAAGCAAACTAAGCAGTTTGTGGCAGGAAATTTATCTTATTAGATGTAGAGCATCTAGCATAATGAGCTATCAAGAGATCAGATAAACTGCCTGGTTGCTTCTTTTTTATTTAAGTGGAAGCATCAGTGGAATGCATGCAAGTATCCTGCACACAAAAATGTGCAATCTTGTATTCGCTTCTGTATGCTGGTGTTGACATCTATTCCTAAATCAGAATCTGCTTATATATGTGCTGTGTGCTTGAATTTACGCAGTTAATCCCAGTCCTAATGTATCTGCTACAATAGGGTAGCAGGTATGCATGGAGTCCTCTAATCACATGTAAGACCTAACATTGTTGGGGATATGCACATACATAAAATGCCTGCAATCCCTTCACCTTTTTTTTTTAATTAGTGTAAAGGACCTGTTAATCAGATGTACGGCCTGTGAATGTATGCTCAAATCCCCCTGTCAGTGTCTTCTGAATAGTGGCTTAAGTGCATGCACCAAATTGCCAATATTGAGTTTATGTGAATGATAAAAGTATATCTGGAATAGCGTTCTGTGGACTATCTCTAAAAGTATATCTGGGATAGTATACTTTGCTAATTTGTTAGCTGCTGCCATAACATTTTTATATGGGTAATAAACACCTGTAACAGGTTGGAGCAGGCTCCTCAATCTTGGCCCTCCATTTGTTTTGAGACTACAATTCCCATAATCCCTGACCACTGGTCCTGCTAGCTAGGGATCATGGCAGTTGTAGGCCAAAAACATCTGGAGGGCTGAGGTTGAAGCCTGGGTTGGAGCAAACAGGAAAAATATTGACGAGCCTTTATATCTTATTAGTTGATCTGAAAAAATAATTCTTGTTAGTTGAATCACAAATGTTTCCACGTAGTTGGTTTTGCAAAACAGGCAAAAATAAAGAAAACACCTCAAATCCTCTTTCAAATGTGGTATTGCTGGAGCACTTATATATTCATGTTGATTTGCTGAAATTTGAAATTACTTGAGCACAGGAATACATTTTATAGAGTTCTTAAAAGCTTTCTCTACTAGAAGCTCTAGGGCATGCCTTGGTGTAGTGATCTTACTAGTGCCAGCTGCAGCTGTTTATGTGCTGTTGGTGCTCATGAAACAAGAGCACAACTGACAGTGATGATGAGAGGAGCCAGCCAGATAGGATAATTCGGTAGTAGTTGGGCCTGACTGCAAGGTGACATACGTGACTTGTTTGATAGGCTGCAGTGGGACACCTGGCCCACTCAAAAAACTTAGTCATTGGGAAGAAGTCGTCTTGTGGCACCAAATGAATGACTTCTTCCCACCTCTTGTATTTCTTGCAGATAAATGTTTTATCATTTGAACTTTGTTTTAATTTATATGAAATGAAATTTTGGCTTAATATGGTGCCCTGCGTCTTTATTTCAAGGAGGGTTTCCTTTGTACCTAGGCTCCAGCTATTCTTATTGGGGTGAAGAATAAGTGTGAAGAATTTTTGATTTGTCAGGTGATGAAGTGGTATTTAGATCTTTAGAGGCTTGTGAATGTTATAAATCTTTTGACCAAAATATGATAAAAAGCCAACCGTTTTACTTTCAGGATGATGAGGCAAGTGCACCTTCTGCTCCGGAGCCACCAAACATCAGCTTACAAGAACGTGGAACAGGCTTTTGTTTTGATTCCAGGTAAGGTAGTTTCTTGTAGGTGAAAGTGGTGTCAGGCATATAGTAATGCTGGAGCCATCATTTAAATTTTACGCGTTCCTGCAACATTCCACTATCATGGCATGTTGACAGAAATGAAAGTTTCCATTGGGATGGGCCGTATCTCATGCCATGGCCTAAGCAGTTCTCTGGATCACAACCTTTTAACTTGAAAATGTGAAGTGTGCATTGACCCCATCCTGCATTGTTGCACACCATCCTGCACTCATGTTACATGAGTGTCAAAGAATCCCTTTGAGCACTGTTTGCTACATGATTAGTTACACAACTCCTTTCCCCTTTACTAATACAATGGTTCCTTGGTTCTCGAACTTAATCCATTCCAGAAGTCTGTTCGACTTCCGAAAACATTCAAAAACCAAAGTGTGGCTTTCGATTGGCTGCAGGAGCTTCCTGCACTCAATCGGAAGCTGCGGAAGCCGCATTGGACGTTTGGCTTCCAAAAAATGTTCGCAACCCTGAACACTTCTGGGTTTGTGGCATTCAGGAGCTGATTTGTTCGACAGCTAAGCTGTTCGAGAACCAGGGTACCACTGTACCACCACTATTTTGTGATACACTTTTAAAACAAAACAAAAAAAAAGACTGCAGTTTCAATTTGGTACACATTGTTCTAGCTGTAGAAACAAAGTGGAAAGGGGAAAGAGTTTGTTGGAGGTATTTTCTCAAATATGAGTCAGGCTTGAATGATTCACTCCCACTAATTATTTGGGCTGGTTTTAATTTGTGACAAAAGCTAAATTGTCTGGTTAGATTTGGAGGCTCTGTTTACAGCAGAATGTTAACATCTTGGGTTGTTTTTTTTAAAATAATCATTTTAAAGACACATCAACCCCTGCTTTCCTCCATTTTATATGCAGTAAAGAGATCATATACCTGAGGCATTTAAAAGGAGACAGTTCATAAAAGCTAAAAATTGTTGGGGGTATGTGCTTTAATCCTGTGGAAAACAACTTTGTTAAGCTGGATGGCATGCAAGTATCAAAATTCAGTTGCAAGGTTGGGGGCGGGAAGGCTTTCTATGCTAATAGTGATAATTATGATTATAGATTTCTTACCTGCCATTTACCATGAGATCTCAGGGCAGGTTACAGCAGTTTAAAAACTTAGTATGTAAACTACATAATAGGTGTCTCACACACCTGTGGGAAAGAATTCCACAATTTAGGGGTGCCACAGGGAATGCTGGCAGTGGAAGAACTCAAATGGTTGTTCTTTCCTCTTTTATCCCAAGTTTTGTTCACATCAAGAAGTGTCCCCTATGTGAAGTGATGTTTCCTCCTAACTATGATCAGAGCAAGTTTGAAGAACATGTTGAGAGTCACTGGAAGGTGTGTCCCATGTGCAGCGAACAGTTCCCTCCTGACTATGACCAGCAGAGCTTTGAAAGACACGTACAGACACACTTTGATCAGAATGTTTTGAATTTTGACTAGTTTGAGGCATCTGAATGCAGATTAGTTTAGACAAAACTTGAATGAGCGAATGCTGTAAGAGAAGAGTACGCAGCCGTCATAACATGTTGTTTAAAGGCTACTTTCAGTACAGTGCTTTGGCCTATTAGCAAGTATTGGGCTAGCCTTCTTTGATCTAGCATACACCCAGAACTGTTATAATATCTATCAGTATTTATTCCCTGGCTGACAAAATGCATAAGAACACAGGAAATGCACAGAGTTGTTCAGAAACCTCCTAAGTCGAGTTTGTAGTAGTGGCAAGTGTACAGAATGACTTGATTTTGCTCTTGCATTTGCTTATGATTAGATATTAAAATTCTCAT
This sequence comes from Podarcis filfolensis, assembly GCF_964270895.1. Taxonomy (NCBI): domain Eukaryota; kingdom Metazoa; phylum Chordata; class Lepidosauria; order Squamata; family Lacertidae; genus Podarcis; species Podarcis filfolensis. The sequence goes on along the minus strand of NC_139614.1, from coordinate 22,296,512 downwards.
TCCATGATAATAAAATGAGGTTTCTCGGTAATCTTGTGTGTATCCTTCATATGATTGTTGATTCTGAAAGTTTAACATAATTTATCCAACAAAAATATAGTTTTTTACATCTCTGTCAGAAATGTAGTTGCTTTGAGAGACATGCTTGCACAACATCCTTACAGCAACATTCACTTTTGCATAACTATTATCTCTTGCAAATGTCAAGTACACTAGTAATCTGTTAAAAGTTCTGCATTTAGGTCTGCTAGAAAATAATTGTATAAAAATCTCTACCATTAGGCTTCATTTGTATTCAGCAGATTTTTAACATGTGTTATGTAGCACCCCCATTCCTTTTTCCTGGATTGTTTTTAGCAAGTTGTGTTCATAGGGACTAAGATTTCTAGAATCTTCTGCATTCTGCTTTGCACATTTTCCCCATTAAATTTGTGGTGTGTATATTTAAAACACTATATTTTTGAAGCTTAAACTTTAGTAAGTAATTTGATCCTTTTGGATAAAATTCACTTTTCCATCTGTTGTACAATAGTCAAATTAAAGACAAAAACTAAATATGGATCATGAGTTTTTATTTGGCACCCTTGTGTGTTTCTGAAGCTCCTTCACTTGTAACTGACATGGCCTCCATTGTAGCTTTTTTTAGGGGCAGAGGGGGTTGCAGATGGAGAAATTGCCATTGTCCCCTGTGGGAATGAAAATGTCTTGGGATCAAGCCATTGTTTACTTAAGACTTCATTGCTACTGAGAAAAATGTGTAGTATTTTTGTGATGTGTTTGTCTCTTCTAGAATTTCACTTTCTGAGTAAGCTATCTTGGTTAGTGATGCAATCTGTCTCAAGCGTAGCTAAGTAAGAACAGGCCATGGACTAGCACGATCCCATTACCCCTTCCTTTCCTAGCTCAAGAACGTTGTTTCGCACCAAGGTACACATAATAATGGTTTGCCAATTGTTTCCTAGTTATGATGGGAATTTGGATTAGAAAACACTGGCCAAGTCTAGAAAGAGAAGAGGAGGAAATCTACAAACTTACAGCCTTATGACAATAATAAAAACCAGCCCTGACTGAGATTTTTGCAAGCCTGCCCACCTAACTGATTCAGTTAGTGCCACCAGCTTTAACAGCAACCATATCATCCGATACCGTTACTGTTTTACCACTATCTCAGTCTTGTTAAACTGCAAATCTCTTGTATGATTTGGGTAATGTACAGCATGCTCTTTACAGATCAAAGCAATGAAAGATAATGAAGCAGCATCTAATTTTTTTCCTGGGTCGGAGGCAATTTATTAAATGTAGTTCAATGTACATTATAAGCAGCTTTAATGGAAAGAAAATGGTATGCACTTTGTGGTGCTTAGTTCTAAAACAAACCTCTTGTGACTTCCAAACTTAATGAACTTTGTCCCCAACAAAATATAGGAAAATATAATTTAAAGCACATTATCACAGACACAGTACAATACATTCACTATACACAGTATAACAAAATAGTCCCATTTTTACCTGTTTTAATACTGTCACACTGACTAGGTAAATAGCAAGTTGATTGTAATAGTGGAAAAGGGAATGACATGCAACATTTTGCTTATCTGTTCAATAGGGTTAGCCTGCCTTCATTTACTGAGAGCAGAGCGAAATGACACTGAAGTAAAACATTAGATGCTGTGTAGTAGAGCTTTGAGTGCAAGCAATAGATTCTTATGTCTGGGTCAACCATTACCCCAGCCTTTCCCAACCTGGTGCTCTCTGGGTGTTTTTGATTACAACACCCATCGGTCTCTGGCTGAGGGCAGGTGCAGTTCAAAACCTCTACAGAGCACCTGGTTGCAGAAGGCTGCTTTACATGGGCTATAGAATGTACTTTTCTGAATATGGTTGAGGGTGGTTTGTTTTTAAAGAGGCCTTGTTTGAAATTCTTTTTGACCCTCATTATGAGAGATTCAGAAGTTCTGAAAAATCTTTTTAAATTAAAGATTGAGGGGCAAGGGCTTATTTGTTCTAAAAGAATGAAGACTTGCATTTCCCATGTAATAGACATATATAAATACTTAAGTACACAGAAGAGGATTACCTTTAAAACTTAACGTTTTCTCATGAGGGCGACAACCTCTCAATTTTAATAACGTAGGGTTGTATCCAACTGGCATAGTTGGAATAGACGCAATGGAATGAGGGGTGTAAGTTGCTTATGACTAAAATGAATTGGGGTCATTGGGTCTACTCCAAGTTTGACATAAGTGGATACAACCTGTAGCTTTGCATACTACCTAAACTGTTAACTTTCACTTACACAAGAGGACAATAATGAAGGCAGGAGAGCATCAAATAAACAAAGCATTCAGGTATGGTCCAGACACAAGTATCTCTCTGATAGATCTATCATCTATCAGATCTATCATCGAGTACCTGATTCAAGAAGCACTTCATTTCAGTAAGGCTCATGATGTCTCATAGTTCAGAAATAAACTTTTAATGCTAAACTTGTGGAATGCAACAACCCACAGTAAGTTAGTTAGAAAATATATATTATATATACAAAAATCTGAAGGTACAATGTAAATGGAACTTGAAACTCCCTTAACACAAATAATGTACCTCATTAAAACATCCTAGAATTTTTTATTTGCAACCACTGGTCCATACTAGTATAGGGGTTGCAAGAGTTGGCAATACATAAAACATTTAAATTTGTTGGCAATCGAGAACTACAAAGTGCTTTAAGAACTTCATCTAAGATGAAGATAATTTCTCCCTCACAAATTTGCACTTTATTTCCAAATGTCTTCTAGTAGTAGATATTAAAGAAGAACGAGACCAGGAGAACTTGGTCCTCTGGAATTGTGGTGGGTCTTTTAACATTATATAGCATCCTTTACAGACAGGAGTAGGAATTCTAATGCTAGAATGAATGGTTTACTAGTTCAAATGCAAAGATTTTCAGCATTTCAGAGAGCTAAAGAATTTGCAAGGTAATATAAAATACAGCAAGCACACCTTTTATGTATGTTATCTGAGTATGAAAATATTTTTAGCATATGTTAAACATTCTCTTATTTATAATTCCAATACCTAAAACCTTCCTATCCCACAGATATCTCTATTACATAAGGCATATTAACCAGGTGGATAATGGGGAATTGTTTTGGTTTTGCAAGCACATGGGAACTGATGTGTCGAATTTCTTCAATCACATTACAATCTTGAAGTTCTCAGTGCCAAGCTTTCCTCCTCCCCTTCCCCATTCTTATTTTAACACTGCAGAGCAACTAAATATACAGCATACCCTAATTCTCCTTTTGCGGGGAGGGAAATACTTCAGAAAACCTGTAGCTTTTAGCACCTTTATATCAAACTAACGTATATGGGCATGATGATTACATGTGCAAATGTACAAAATCATTAACTCTACAAAGATACATCATTCCAAAATTACAGAAAAAATTGTAAAGCATGCAATTTAAATTCTTTACGGGGTTGCTCAGTGCTTCCCCAGAGAAGGTGGCTGTCTTCAAAATCAGCAACTGCTGGTGAGGATTCCTTGGCACATATGTGACCAGCATGTTATTGCTGCATCTTTCTGATAATCTCAGCAGACACTGGTGGGTGGAAATTGATTGTATGGTGCCGCAGACCCTGAGCTGTCTTGTAACTCTTCCCACAACGACATTTGAATGGCTTCCGCACACGTATCTGTGTTCTGTGGCCATTCTTGGCATGATATTTTATACCATTCACATTCTGTAGGAGGAGGAGGGAGGAGGAGTATAGACTTTTAAGCTGTTCTATATTAAGTGGTCTAAGCAATAACTCTGGTTTTCAGAGTGTAAGTGTACAGTTTAGACTATAATTATATACCATTTAAGGAATAGAATTCAGCTACCAATCTAAATATACGGAAGCATGACTAGGGCAGCTTCGTCCACCGTCTCAGATGGGATCATGAAATGTTCACATTTGCTACAAGTTCCTTTCTTCAGTGTGTCAAGCTTTATGCCCATTTGTTCTCTCATGAGGCCAGAGTGGCAGTTGGGGTATATACCTAGGAAATGCTCAGCCACACTACTGGTAACATCAAGAGGCAGAAATCACACCAACCTTCACAGAAGGACAGACCCAAAGCAAATAGCCCATTCAAGCAATAGTGGAAGCACTGCTAGATCATTTTTATATTACTTTTCAAGAGCACTTAACCATCCAGCAGCTGCCATAAAACTCTACTACCAAAATAAAAGTACAGTTCAATCCTATACATGTCTACTTAGAAATAAGCCTCAATGAGTTCAAGGTAAGTGGATATAGGATTGCAGCCTTATTAAATGGAAACAGCTTTTTCAACTCGGGGTATGGAAAAATGAACTTATACATAAGCTCAGTGATTTCTGCATTCCTCTATTACCCCTGTTTTATACCACGTTTTCATGTTAGATTAAATATGTGGTTTATCTTTCTGCATTCTGGTTTAAATTTCCAAGCTCAAAGTGTGAATTTCTTTATGGAAGAAACAAGTAGAATAAATGCAGAAGATTGGGGGGGCAGGGGGCAAAGAAAAGCTGCATGAAAAGAGTATGAAAACATACATGAGGTTTTTTACGTATGTTGGCAAAACAGGAAGCAGTATTAGCCACGAATTAGTATGTGTTTTCTCTTATGGTAGAGCACTTTGTGAGTCAGCAACTTGCTGACTGCTTGTCCTTACATTCACGGTGTACAACCTAGCTTAGGCTATAGGTAGCCAACATGGTGCACTCGAAGACCATCCTTAATCTTGCAGTCCCATTGGCTGAAGCTGATGGGAGCTGGAGACCACCACATTTGACTACCTGTGGCTCAGACAGTACTCATGGATTTTTTATGAACAACAGAGTGCAGATGATAAAGTTACCTTGATTTAAAGACTTCTTAGACATTTCCCCCCTCTTAAGGCAGTGGTTCCCAACTGGTGGTCTGTACAACCCACCCAGGGTATCTGTGGCACCATTCACATAATGAAAGCTACCATAGAGATATCAAAAAATTTCAAAACCAGAGGGTCCATGGCTTGGCTTTTGAAAAACGGGAACCGCAGTACTTAACTATTTGAGAAGCACTGCTCAAAGTGGGGGAAAGGGCACCTTTGATGTCCTCAGTGTTTTCTGTATTTTCAGGTGTCACATTTTTGGAGTGAATGCTTTGTTCTTCAGCATCTCGGGCAGTTTCCAAAACGGGTCTCCAGTTGTTTTTGGACTACAATTCCCACCATTCCTGACCACTGGCCCTGCTAGCTAGGTATGATGGGAGTTGTGGTCCAAAAGCAGCAGGAGACCCAAGTTTGGGAAACCCTGATCTACGGCTTTAGCGGTATATAATGAAATCCAGTGAAAAATAAGACACCTGCTTTCAAAGGGAAGGGTCTCGACCATGCAAAAATAGCACACTTACCTTATATCGCTTTTTACAGCCAGGGACAGGACAAGCAAAGGGTTTTTCGTCTCCTCCATTCATACACATGGAACTTAGGATAGCTTCAGAGCTGATGGCACTTTCTGTAGTCCAGGACTCATCGCTGTCTGAATCTTCATAGTCTACTTCCTCCTCATCATACTCGCTTCCTAAGAAGACAGAGCAGCGAAACAAAATAAAAAATGGGTTCAAATAAACTATAGCCGCAAGTTTCATATTTATTAGTATCCTCCAACCGTTCTCTGCCTCATCTATTGACATCCTAAGTTATATTACTAGGAGACTGGTACTTTTAATTACAAAAAATGTTTCCCATCATAGCTAGAACTTGGTAAGACACAGGATGCTTCATTTGTTTAATAATTGCTACTAACATATTACATAAACAGCTTTAGCTAGCTTCATTCTAAATATTAATCGGCAGAGCTATTTTATTGTCAGACAACCAGGGAACAGGAGGGGAGCAAGATGGAATTGCATGCTGTGCCCCCCCCATCCCTGGCCTCAAAAACCAAAGCAGGTTTTTAAGGCTTTTCCTTTACACAGTAAAACACTTGAATGGCATAATTCTCTAGATCATAAACAGTGTAAAATAATATGTTGACAAGTCTTAATACATTTACTAGCCCTCTGGAATTAATAGAAATTATAGCACGACATTAATAAGAATTATACTGTAGCAATTACAGCTGTGAAACTCACTCCCCCAGGTGTGAGGATAAATTGCATTGTGTGCTGCCCTAATACAGCATTATGTTCCAGATAAACTACAGCAGCCTTTGGAGGACCACGTGGCAAGCTTTTTAATTTTATTTTTTAAAGTTGCAATAAATATTAATAAGACTCTCTGTGTGGCACACATTAAAGGGAGCAGGAGAGTAACTGAGAAGGCAGAGTTTCAGTAGCCACAGTAAGTACATGAAACAAGGAGCAGTCATAAAACACGGGGGGGGGGGGGGCAGGAAAGAAAAACCCTCTCTCAAAAGGCTTGTTGCAGGCTTGGCAAGGGCTAATGTTGACATTGCAGGATGTTTCTGCCCTTGGCTGAGTCATGCGTTTTGCTCAAGCTTCAAGCCTTTCAGTCATTTCACAGCAGAACCAATAGTCAATAGCTCTCCTGCGACCTATATTTTCTCAGTAGACACATGGCAGAAGGATAACTAGATCTGGTCCAACACAGGCATAATACAGTGACTCCTAGCAAACCATGGTCTGCAAACCACAAGCCAAGTTCAGAGCACATATTCCCTTCCATTATGGGATTGATTCTCGCTTCTCTTTCCTTGTCAGCATTTAGAGTCAAACATGCACACTAACATTTCCCAAACTTGGGTCTCCAGCTGTTTTGGGACTGCAATTTCCATCATCCCTGACTACTGATCCTGCTAGCTAGGGATGATGGGAGTTGTAGTACCAAAACAGCTGGAGATCAAAATTTGGGAAACCCTGTGATGGTAAACTTGGTTAATGCCAGTCTGGTCCCCTCTGCAAATCCACTTCAAACTCTGGGTTGAAATTTTGGTTTACAGGGGAGACGATTAGCATTTATGCATCACATAGCTCCTGTATGCGTGGGCTTTCCTTCTTATTTTAATAGAACGATCTGATTGACATGCATCACTTCGCTTGTGTGGATTGAATTGCAATTAAGAAGGAAGTTCTTGGAGACAGCGAGACTCCTGCAGGGGCAACTGGTTGGATTACAATTTCCATCAGCCCCAAGAGAATGGCTAGTGGTCAACAACATCTGGAGACGCCAACCATGTTGGCCAACCCTGGACCAATGTTGTATGTTCAAGTTTCCATAGTTCTAAGTCATCTCTACATGGGGAAGCTTATCAGGAGATAGTTTCCCAGAAATGAATTTAAGATTGAGGAACGAGAGGAAATTCGAAGGCCATACTACTACTAACACGATTTTGTCTTTTAAGAGATTCTTCTTTCTGCCTCGAGTATTTTGCAATGCGACTTGGAATCCTGTCAAATATGCAGCAACATGCAAACAAAGCTTTAAGAATATTAATGGCTATTAACATTTGAGAAGATTAATCCATTAAATGATTCATCTCTCTTTAGGATTTGTGTACACAACAACATTTAAGGATATATAATTCTCCCTGTTGTTTACACAGGCCTGGAAACAAAGGATGTTTTAGCCACAAACCACTACTCATTACTCATGGTGCCCATTCACTGATTTGTGTGTTCAACCAGTAGAGAGAAAGTTCATTGTTTATATGGCCCACCTGAAAAATGAGGGAACCAGCATTCCTCAAGTACATGCAACCTTTTCATCAAATACAGTGTGACGTTCACAATATTTTATGAAAGTACTGTTAATTACATATAGCTAGTATATTCACATTGGCCATGTCCTTATGTTAATTTCCAGTTTGCACACCCTACTGTCTGTTGGAACCCATTGTCCTCCCAGCCTTGGAGGAAATAATTCCATCTTTTTTGGGTTGGGGGGGAAGAGTCTTTTCCACCAGAGACAGGAAGTCAGTTGCAGCATCAGGTGTACAAACAAATCTAAATCTACCAGCTGGTACTTACTGCTGATGGGAAGCTTGCTTGTGACATGCTGAAGGGGAAGTTCACTTTGGCCGAGAGACACATTTTTTGGTCTCTGCTCTTTATTTTATTTTTTTGCAATAATAAAACGGGAAATGAACAACAACAAAAAGTCAACACCTACTTGCCAAGTCAAACCCAGCACTCTCTGACTCAGACTTGTAAAAGGCCGGTTGAAAAAAGAGAGACTTGCCCATCAACATTATGGTTTGCCTTCCCTGCCAGCATCTGGATGTTCTGCTGGCTAGAACCTCCCTTACGAGGAGTCGCTGCTGTTGGAACATACGTATTAATGGTCTCAAATCATTTCTGGTAATGCTCACCAGGGACCAAATCCATGTAGACTTCAAAGGCGTTTCAACGCAAGAAAAATCGCGCCTCTAATTTTCAAAATTAGATGTCTCACATTTTGTGGGAAGTGGGCATATGTTGATATAAATACACATGTTCTGGAAAGGTGTTAGATAAATATATGCTCACTGGCCACAATCCAAAGAGCTACTTAGGCTCCTACAGTACTGCAGCGGAAGATTCTACTCCCCAAACTCCCACCTCCACTTTGAATAGCCCTGTGCCATATCACAACCTGGTTTTTGAAACTGACTTCAAAAGCAGTTTGCCATGCAGCAGGAAGTTAGCTGCTGCTGGGGGAAAACAAGTCATAAGCTCTCACCTTCACCTGCTATCAAAACTTGCTTCGATGTTCTTCACATCCTGCCCACCCCCCATTTAAAATCCGCTCTAGCTGTGTAACTCAGTTATGTAAACCCTTCTTTCTCAGTTGTTCTGACCACACTACTTCCTTTCATTCTGCAAAGATGGCTTTTGCCACTGGAGAATTCAAGCTTCTTGCTATTTCTTTCATGAGTGTTAACTCCATTTTGGCCTTTGCTTCTCTGTTTCGCCTTGGAATTTTTGGAACTTAACTTCCAAATAAGCATGCCTACGACTGCAGTCTTCTCGTGAAACTAATTTCCTGCAAACTCAAATTATCTCTCATAAAAAGCACAACTCAGTTCATACTTTGTGTGGCACTTGTAGCTTCATAAAAAAAAGTTTTATGGGAGTACTTATTTTAAGACAACTAATATATGGCTATTGTAACTGCTACTTGAAATAAAATGGGGTAAATTTGTTTTATGATGGCAATTTCTATGTAATACTAATTTACTGATCTCCCCCATATACACTCACCATATTTATTTATTATAGATAATATATTCACCTAAGCAAACATCAGGTGGTAAAGCATATTCAGTTTTACAGAATGAAACACTGTTCAGAAGATCATTGCTGGAGGCCGAGAGGACAAACATTTCTCTAAAGCAAAAAAAGTGTGGCTTCTGCTTACCTGCTTGGCAAAGCAGATTATATACATATAAGATGCACAGATTTCATTCTTCTTTACCATCATTATCTCTATACAAGTGGTACATGGGTATTAGACAACTCACTAATTCTACAGTGGATATTTGGTTCCAGGGTGGTTTATAAAATCAAAGTATCAAAAAACAATAGAACCACATCATTAAAAAAAAAAAATATGAGCAGAGAAAAACAGCAGACAAGGAATGTTTTAAAAGTTTGAGAGAGTAAACAAGGGCTCAGCTGACATCTAAAAGAAAAGGAAAATTTGTGGCAGACAGTTGTTCCTGGAAGGGTATCAGTCACCTGCTTCACTGCTAACAAGGAAGTGAACACAGAGCAGCCTTGAATGATATGGGAGAAGACGCTCCTTCAGGTACTTGGGTACCAAACCATTTAGGGCTTTAAATGTCAATACTAGCACTTCAGATTGGGCTTGGAAGCAGAAAGACTGTCAGTGGAGCTCTTTTAACACTGGTGAGATTTGACCCAATTATGCTGTGCCAATTATAATTCTGGCAGTTTTATTCTGTGCCACCTGAATCTTCCAGACTTTGGCCCTGTCCTGCAGAGACTTCAACTGAAGAACCAATCAAAGCTGGTAATAGGGCACTCTGTGCCACCACAGCTGCTTCTCTTGGCACATGAACATTGAAATGCATGTATATTTGGGCAAAAAGTTCACCCCTCAGCTGCAGAAGATTGACCCAGAGGTCACCAGAATAATGCAATATCTATTCTTTAAAGCAGGTGAGTTTTATGACTCGAAATGGTGACTAAGTAGTAAAAAGAAACACAGATCTGGTATGACTGTAGAGAAAACACATTCTGTTGAAAGTACTTGTTGAACAGAAGTGCTTTGTGGAGAATACCTTGGTTTTAAACCCAGTAGGCTATTAAGGGTTTTCCCTCTCATCAGTAGGCAGCCAGCTTATTAGAAGCAGCAGCACACAAATGTTTGGTAATTGCATAATGCGTGCCCACAGAAGTCTAATACTATCCTTATTCACTTTGATGGAGAAATCTATTTGCTGCAACAAAACTGAGACTGGATTCTAAATCTAAACAGTCTAAGCCAAAGTAGAAGCAATTTTCAGGAAAGGTGTGTTTGAAGTACAAACTTTCCACAGTTTGGAAATCTATGGCCACGTTATAAGCTGAACTCTAAACCTCTTTGAATTCAGGCCTTCCCTAAGGGGTTTTCTGCTGCTGCCATTTCCCCCAACCTTCCACAGCAAATTTACCCTTTCAAGTAGTGAGGGAACCTGTGATGAAGAAGGCTTTCTGGAGACAGGAGTTAGGAGACGTCTCGAAGGTCTCATTCTTAAGCCCTAAGTGTTCCCTGAGCATTCTAAGCATTGTATTTTTCTTGCCAAGGCACATGAGAAGTTTCTCAAGATTATCTCAGACCTGTTTTCAATAAAGCTCAGAAAAATGGAATCAGTTGCAAGGTAAGCCAGCTTGACCATCACTAGTCCAAACACAGACACACAAATCTTGGAACAGTGTAGATGATCCCAGTGCCCCATACCCAATCCTGCAAAACTTGGTTATGTGTTGGGTCTCCCCTTCCTCCACTACTCTATCATAGCAGCATTCCTGCTTTCCTTGTCTCATTCCGTACACACACTCTTCCACTATGTTTGAGACTGATTAGGTTGCCTAATAAATTCATTCCATTTTTTTAAAAAATGCCGGAATACAAGCTGATGCGAAATATCTGAACCCTCTGGAGCAGATTTGGAGGGGAAGTGCAGCGGTTGCAGAGTGGAATCCCCATGCCAAATTCCCTTCCCACTGTTCTGCTGATGGATGCCTTCCATCAGCCAACCAACATCAATTGCATCCTACCTGCAACATTTATTGTATCTGAGACGGTAAGTTTGCTACTGCCAAGGCAACATTCAACATGTCGTGCTACATATACTGCTACAATTTCCACCGATCGTAAAAAAGCAAACAAAAAACAGGCGACACTAAAACATGCATATAAAGTACTGATTCTAGAGAAAAGAAAACAGTCACAAGACATACACAAGACATATGTTCTGTCTACTGGGTTTGATCTCGACACATGCAGCCTGGGTGCTGCAGAGGTGCTAAAAGCACACTGCTACCATTTCAACACACAATGTGCTCTTGACATTTTAAGGGCACGGTGTGCTCATAGTCTCAGGAAGTTATTTTGCATTCTCATATAAACATTTCCCTCCCCCTATCTTGTTTTCTACAAAAAAGACCTTTCAGAAAGGGTAAAGGGCCTTTGGTTTTTATACGCAATGCAGGAAAACATTATCAGCCCAGCCTTGCAATGCTTTAAAACATTCTCAAGCAGCGTCCCTACAGCTTCATTTAAACAAATGCCATCTATTAGCCACTTCCAGCATAGACTTCCTGCAATTAAATAGCAATGTTTTACAGTGCAACTTCTTTTTTTAAAAGATAATTAAAATAAAAGAGCAAATAAAGGAATAAATAAACCCAAGCAGGTCCCTCCCGCCAAAGGTTTATCCTGCAAATTAACTCAGACATAATAAAATTTTCTGGCTGGGGCACAGGCAACAAGAGCAGCTACACCACTGAAAGGGGAAAAATGAAGTCGAGCATTTTCCATTCTCAGTCACCGCAGTGCTAATTGAACACTAGCAAATTATTTCAAAGATCTTTCTGCAAGCCCTTAAGGAAGAATGGACAATTGGAACTACAGGGCAGAAAGACAGTGCATTTAAATGCAAATAAAGCATTCATAAGAGATGCTATTTTGGGTCTGCATTCTTAAATTTAAAATACAAATCCAGGACAGCATTGCAGTCTTAAGGACTCTTCCGATGCACATGCTGGACTAGCAGTTTATTGTCTTTTTTCCACCCTTTTTCTTTTTAAAAGGAACGTTATCAGGAAACAGATTCATGCTTAAGATAAAGGAGGACAATAAAAAAGCACCTACGTAAATGAACGACAGTTTATATGTTACAAAGATACATTCAAGACCTGTTTTATAACAATAGATTTAAACGTGCTTTATTTAAACGTACAAGATTTAAACGTACAAGAGCCATCCAGCCATTTACAGTAGAGGCAATAAAATGTTTCGTCCACATTGCACTCATCTGTGGGGCCTGGGATATGGTTTGCATTTATTTTGGAGGTAGGGCTGACTAAATTACAGCAAGAGTTAAATATGGCCTTGTTGATCAACCTGAGCTTTACAAACCTTTTTGTTGGGGCCCGATTTTAAGAACCGAAGTCATCTTGCTTCAAATTGCAAACCTGACCTTGCAGGTTGCTAGACTTATGGCTAAACCACCGTTTGGAAATCAGCTGATGGTGATTATCAGGGGCAGAAAAACGGGGATTGGTTTGGAAATCCCAGCTAGGTGTAACTTGCAGCATAGGATGTTTATGTAAAGAAATGAAAGGGATTTAGGAGCCTGAGATGGCACCGGTTTGGCAACAAGGCATCTCAGGGGCTTCTTTCCTGAATGTGGTCTTGTTTGATTTTTCATTTACCGGTAATTGTGTCTGACATCCTAACATGGCACCAATCATTGGCCCAGGTGATATAGAAGGAACCCATGCCCGTTCATCTCTCTGTATCACTGTTAGCTTTCTTCCCCTAACATGGTTTGTGTGCTTCACTGACAAAGGGCAATCTTCTGAACTAGGAGCCTGGTCCACACACCTCTGAAGTGTTTTTAATATGAAGTGTTTTTAACAATTACATTTTAAAAAATAATAATTTCCATGTGGGATCACAACCCAGTTACTTTAAAGAGCAGCTTTTTGTGTTAAGACTTTTAGACCTTGCTCACCAGAAGTCCTTTCCCTGTAAGAGCAGGCATGGAAGTGAATCCTATGATTTCTATAGCAGAGCAAACAAGCTAAAGTTGGACAGCTACCAATATGCTGATAAGGCATTATCCAGATTATGGTTATCAGAAAGGAACAAGCTGGTACACCATGTCAGCTGTGTTTGTAGGGCAAAGTATAAATAAACTTACAAAGAAACATGGAGTGTAAGGAAATCGACTGTGCAAGTCGAAGTTGTTCCACCTGTGCAATGACTTCGTGGGGTTCAGTCCTTAGTCTTTAGGTGTCCCTGGACTCTTTCTTATTTTCTTGGCAAGAGGCTAGCACAGCTATCCTTTTTAGAATATGTGCACTACCAGGCACATGAAATCAATGGAAATTGCTTCTACTGGGAGCATCTGAGCTTCTTGTAGCTTGGCAGGCATAAGAAGCTACGCATAGCTTTTTAAGAAAAGGATGCCTACCAACCAAGTAGTAGTAGTAGTAGTAGTAGTAGTAGTAGTAGTAGTGAAAAAATGATTAGAACTAGAATGCCAGCTTTTCATTTTTCAAATATCTGAAACACAGTATCTACACAGTTATAGAAGAACTCAGTGCACTAAACTAAATGATCTTACCACCAGGTTTTCACTGATCACAAAATGAGACCTTTTAAATACTTTATGAATATGAACTAGTGCCATTTGATCTGCGTTTTTCAAACACCGAGGCACTTCATTGCGCCAATACATTAATTGGCTTTCTTTTTGATCCTAAAACACATTGTAATATCATTTACAATGGCTGGATGTTGAAATCTGTATTGGATTAAAATGGACAAAACACTGGCTGTTCATACACTGCTGGGCCAGGTTCTAGGTCTTGTATACCTTAAAGGATACTTTAAAGACCACCTGAGCCTTTATATCCCAATTCACTAACTGAGATCAACCAGAATGGTGAAATCTGCATTGGATTGAAATAGACAAAAGATACTGATACAGACTTTTGTGGCGGTACGTGCTGCTAAATTATATAGCGCTAAAAGGCTTATCTTGATACTAGAGTTATACTGAAGTGGACTTTAAAGTACACAGGGATAAAACTTTGGCTACTGTACTAATATGTTATTACATTATTCACAGTTGATGTTCTTAATCTTACCTGTTGCAGCGAGTGTAAATAATGCGCACTAGACAACAGTATACAGTGGTACCTCGGGTTAAGTACTTAACTCATTCTGGAGGTCCGTTCTTAACCTGAAGCACCACTTTAGCTAATGGGGCCTCCTGCTGCTGCTGCGCCGCCGGAGCATGATTTCTGTTCTCATCCTGAAGCAAAGTTCTTAACCCGACTTACTATTTCTGGGTTAGCAGAGTCTGTAACCTGAAGCGTATGTAACCTGAAGTGTATGTAACCCGAGGTACTACTGTAATGGAAATGGCACATAGCAACAGTGCTATTTTATGGAAAGAAAAAGTAAAACACAACAACAGTGGACCACACCTTTCTAGGCAGCCCGGCAACATGTATAAGGGCTACATCAGCGGTTCTGCTGCATGGAGGTATATACATGCTTGAAAGGCACCTTAAGACGAAAGGCCATATTTCTGCTGCAGCTTTGTAGAATGGAAATCACAACGAGTGATGACTTTATGAGCTTGGTCTAGACAAGAGGGTTACTCTTTGGTGAAATTGCTCCTTGGGGAGGTTACTGTGAAAATTCCCATACAACTAATTACCAAGCCACTGGGGTTTGCTACTGAAAAAAGGATTTGGCTTTGAGAAAGGAAGCCTGCAATGCAGCAACTCTTGTCATCATGTCCAGATTTTACTTCAGTGGCACAGCAAGGATACTATGAACAAGGGAAAGGGAAACAACAGTAAAGAACAATAAAAAGGCAGGATTAAATAAGAAAATGGCCTCAGGCGGAGTAGATAAGAAGGGAAGGTTATGTTCTTGTAATTGTTTGATGCAGTGCTTCCTCCAACTACCTTCCTACAAAGTTAGATTTCACACAGCCGGCAGGGAGCCCACCTACCAGGTGGCAGGAAACCTAAAATCCCAGAATCACAGGAGGCTGACACAGAGCCAGGCTCAGCACACATGTTGTCCATCAGTGCTTTAATATATTAACAGAATTAGGTGAGATCCATCAATGGCATTACAATAACAACAAAATCTAACAAATGGATTATGTCAGGAAAACAACAAAAGGATGACCAACCACGTCTAATTTTAACTGTGCACCATTCTGCCCCCCGCCCCCGCTGCTTTCTAACCATTAAAAGTATTTAATTTATTTGAAGTCCACACAAAGAGAGAGGCTTAGAATTCATTCACTTTGAAGCATGGAAGGAAATGTGAAGAACATTTATCATGCAAGTTTCACAACCTCTGTCCAGCTCAAATCCTATTACAGTGGTACCTTGGTTTACAAACTTAATCCGTTCTGGAAGTCTGTTCTTAAACCAAAGCATTCTTAAACCAAGGTGTGCTTTCCCATAGCAACGGGGGACTCAATTTACAAATGGAACACACTCAACAGGAAGCGAAACATGTTCTTATTCCAAGGCAAAGTTCACAAACCAAAACACCTACTTCCAGGTTTGCAGCGTTCTTAATCCAAGTTGTTCATAAACTAAGCTGTTCTTAAACCAAGGTACCACAGTATGGGGAGAGGTAGGGGTTTTGAAGCACCTTCCCATATTACTTTTCAAGAAACATTCACCAGTCATTTGTGTATGTGCAAATGCAATCTGGCCAGAGGAGTTGATCCCTTTTTAATCTCCCCATCAGCACAGCTTATGGATCTATTTAGTGGTGGTGGTTAGGGCCGGGTGATATATTGATATCTTGTGATATTGGCAGTGCTTTTCCCCCCTTAAAAAATGTTTAGGGGTACTTTCATTTTGACTCAAGAAAATCACCATTTTATAGTTCAAATCCGGAAAAACAAATACAGTAAATGGACAAAAGTACAAAGATTCACAAAATGTTTAGGGGTATGGGTTCCCGCTGTGTCCCCCAGAAAAACAACAACACTGGAACGGATTAATCCATTTTGCATTACTTTCTATGGGAAAGCGTGCCTTGGTTTTGGAACGCTTTGGTTTTGGAATGGACTTCTGGAACAGATTAAGTTTGAGAACTAAGGTACCACTGTATATTGATTTCAATAGGGCCCAATTTCAACTAACTTAGGCTGGATTCAAGTACCGCTGCATGTACATATATATATATTTTAAATTATAACATTTTAGGTGATGTGTCTGTATTTTCTACATGAGCCAGGGAAGAGCACAACAGAGGTCCCTAGCCTATAAGGAATGTTCTGTGGTTTACATTTGAAATGAGAGGTTATGGTGCCTGCATGTTACACATACACTGACTAACCACATGCTTATTTTCAAAAGAATTCCTTTTGACTCATATAGGCAATCGGTTTTAATTTGCTTAGGGTAGCCAAATAATAGGCAAGCAGCTGCTTCTACCAATGCAATCAAGAGTACGGACATGCAAAATATTTTCTCCCCCAAATCTAAACACCACTTTGTTAATTCACACTTTGCTATTTGGCACACTCCATAACTCACCTGTAAAAAAGTGGCAGCCAGCCCAGCCGTATGCGAAGATTAAATAAAAGAACTATTTAATGAAGTTTCATATTACTACTCTCTTATTACTGGTACAAATTGTTCTGTAGGAGAGCACCTAATTTAGTGAGCTAGCCCAAATTAAAAATAAACTCCGCTTTTTCAAGAAAATTAACATAGGGAGCTCATTTTTTAGATATATAAAAAACAGTACGTGTCCAATAAGGCACTGCACTAACAAAGCCCTGAGCATTATGGCTCCAGCTGAGTGGAAGGACATATGTTTATGCTTATTTTAAGAACTTTATTTATGACACAAATGATTGGGAATAGTTTGCAGGGTAAAATAAATAATAATTTTGCAGCAAGAGAATGGAAACACTGGCCTTATTTATTTTACTCTTCTAGCCCACCCGGTTCTTGAAGGTCAAGTCACAGATAGGGTTTTTCTGCGGTAGGTAAGCCACCATGCTTCCAAGATGAGAAACTGAGGCTGAAATATAGCAACTTAGCCAAAGCTAAATGTCTTCACAACACACCCCTCACAAGATCCAGGGGCATGTATTGCCTGTTCTGCCCACATTGTAAGCCAGAGACCAAAGGCCCCCCCCCCTTAAATATTGTGGCACGGAAAACCAGACCGAAAGGAGGTGGACCAAAAGCGCTTCTAAAGGACATTTAGGAAAGATATAGGTGCTTTGACGGTGACAAGTGTCAAAGAGTTTGTTCCATAAATGCAAATGTCCATTTCCTGGGCGAGCTACTCAAGTAGGAATACAACTCCAGCCACTTTTAGGCGCAGCTAATTTTCTGGATCCATTTCAATCTGTTTTCAGACCTGGTCTTGGCCTTGACAGATGCCCTCTAATAAGAGAAAGACAGTGTGGGGGTGTGTGACCCTGCTAATACTCCTGGGTCAGCTTTTGATACCATCATAAACACGGTAAGCTGCTGGGTTGGAAATAGGGGGCCTAGCTTTTTCTCTCTTATCAGGAAGGCTCAGGGGTGCCAACTTGGAATAAAATATTGAGCAGGGAGACAGGTGAGTCCCGCCCCACATAACTGATCACAAGATGCGGTGCACACACACTGTCAGGGACAGTGCCGTGGAGGATCCTGAATCTTCACAGGAGCAGTGGGACAGAATAGATTTGGAACAGCGGTCTGCAGAGGGACATAGTCCAGAAGACAGAAGCTGGGAAGAACCGGGTAGTGAACAGCTAGGAGAAGAAGGACTGGGAGAGAGAGAGCTAACAGACTCTCTCTCGCTGGAAAGCATACATCCGTCCAGCCTAAGGTCACCACAAGCTGATAAGGCGGCAGCACAGAAAGCAAAGTGGTTGCGAGATCAGGTTGCGAGACGCGGAAGTGACACGGATGACGAGGGGGGAAGTGGGTGGAATCCTTAACTGGGAGCACCTTTGTCCAAGGAATGGCTGCTTTGTTCTCTCGCTGTGCTGATTAAAATCTCTAAATCGTAAGAGACTGTTTTCGCTTTGTTCTGCTTATCTACTGCCAAAGGGGGGGAGGAAACTAGTCCTTGAAGCCTGGCACCATTTGAATGGCAATGCCCATCAACTGGGGGAGCAGCCCCCTCCAATATTTTATTGGGGGGCAGCAAAGGGACCTCAGCCCCTAGGAGTTGGCTTCTATGGGGGCGGGTGATTGAAGAGGAGATGTGGGGGTCTACTGTTTGCCCCCATGGCATTTATGCTGGTGTTCTACACGGATCCATCATGTTCTCCATGGTTCTTAATATGCGTATGGAATCACTGAGTGAAACTATCTGGGAATCTAACAGGAGAGTCCTAAAAGAAGGTCTGAGATCAGTAGTGGACTGGACGAGGATCAATAAACTGAAGCCCAATCCTGATAAAACTGAGGTATCATTGAAGGGTGGTTCATCTGCTCAGGGAGGTGAGTGTTTAAACTGTTCAGGATTTGGCTGCACTCCTAATGAAGGATCTGGTTCACACTATTGCTGGAATCTCAAGTGGCATCAGCTGCATGGAGCGCCATTCCAGTTAGACAGATGTAATGCACTGTACATGTGGCTGCCTTTAAAGACTGCTCACAAACTGCAAAATATAGCCATTAGGCTGGACAAAGACCTTTTTTTTTTTTTGCCAAGCTTTTAAATACTGTTTTAAGGCTTTTTTAAAAAACCTATTTACCTGTTGTTTTGTTGCTGTTTTAAGGCTGTAGTGTTATTATTCCTTACACTGTTTTCAATATTGTAAGCTGCCCTGGAAATGTTTAAATTAAACGATGGGATGCTAATTTTAAAAATAAATGTGATCTAGCCAGTGAGAGTACCAACGTATGTGTCCATATTGTGCCATCATATAGGTGTTCTCAAAGGGACATGGTATAGTCACAGCAGCCAAGCCATTTAACACTTTGTAAGTCAGAACCAGCGCTGCAGGGGTCTGCACAGTTTAAAGTAAAAAAAAGGGAGCATTTGCCGAAATTTGACTCCCCATCTCCTTTTCAAGTTTAATGATTGATGAGTTGTTTGAGATATGTCTAGCCAAACATGCTATTCTGTTTCTGCTATCAGGGTGGGCCCCCGTCATTTACACCTGCCACACAAGTAGGCAAGGTGACTTGGAAAGCAAAGATATATGCACATTGTAAAACTGAATGAGTGTGGCCAAAAGCCATTTTTTCAAAGAACAAAAAGTACAATGAGAGGTTTTTAAAATGCAGAGTTGGAAAGCACAGATGATCTGCACACGCTGCGAAACAGAATAAATGGGGGAAAGGCGGCCAAGAGCCATTTTTAAAAAACAAAAAAGCAGAAGGAGAGGTTTTTAAACAAAACATTGAAAAGTATTTTGTGGAAAAAGGAGAGTCACTGAGAACATAGAAGGTAGCATTAAACTATGGGTTCACGATTTACGAGTGGATCACAAACTCATACCAGGCCGATATTAGTTACCTAGTTTTACTGTATATAATTCATTTTTTAAAAAATTTATTGCAGGTATGAAAGGTCCAGGGATTATGGGTTTCAAATAAATCCATACAACTCAGAAAGTGGTTTAATTAAACAAAAAATATGGGGTCATTATTTCTCAGCCATACTCAGTAGCTTCTTTCATTTAAAAATGAGTTATATGCAAAGATTCTTAAGAACGTCAGAAAGATGTTTAATATAAAACCATATTAATATTATGGAAATCAATTTGGAAACGCTATTGTTTTAAACACACACAAATATTTAACATCCAAAGATTTAAAATGTAGGACCCAATGAACTTGCACTTTTACAAGCACCGTATAAAGCTCATGTTGCAATTCCAGAGAATCTATCTTTTTGTGTGGCAGCACCTATACTTTGGAACATTAGCCAGGTGCCCTCACAATGCACACTTCTTTTTATTTCAGCAAGGCATATAATTTATATATATATAAGTTGCACTGATTTTACAGGAACGCAAATTGTCTATAAGGACAACAGGAACATCACTTTTTCATCTCTTCCCAAGTTTAGTATGAGATTCCCCTTTTTTCATATTCTACACAACCCATTTTGCTCCATTTCCCTTACTTCACGTTGCACCACAATTAGCAAAATGATAATACAGTGGTACCTCAGGTTAATAACTTAATTTGTTCTGGAGGTCCGTTTTTAACCTGAAATTGTTCTTAAACTGAGGTACCACTTTAGCTAATGGGGCCTCCCACTGCTGCTGTGCTGCCTGAGCACAATTTCTGTTCTCATCCTGAAGCAAAGTTCTTAACCCGAGGTACTATTTCTGGGTCAGCAGAGTCTGTAACCTGAAGCGTCTGTAACCCAAGGTACCACTGTAGATAAATTAGGTACAAAAACCAAACAGAAGCCCAGTCACACCTGTTGGAAACCTCATTTTGGTTTCTGAAACAGAATCTGACCGTAACACACATGAGATTTATTTCCTGGTAGAAAATAGAATGCACAGGGGACTTCCGGGGTGGCGCCATCGGCAATGGCTGACTCCCTCTGAACTGGAGGGACCAGCTCCGCGCGAAACGGGTCGTTTCTGCTACGGCGAAGTGGGGACCCTTTAAAAAATCACAGGCGGATGAAGCCTGTGACCATGGGACTTGGCGGGCACCTTTAGCGCCCCCCCAACCCGCAAAGGAACCCATTAACGGGCTCTGAAGCGAAGAGGGGGATGTGGCGCGGTGCTGTGAGTCTACTGCTTTTTCCGTGGAGCGAAGCCGCATAGCCGTTGCCGGAGAGCGCTGCCTTTTTCCTGGGACAATTTGGCATCTAAAGAATCACCCGTGAGTACTTAAAACTCGAACAATTGGATTTTAAATAAGGACTGGCCAGTAGAGAGGAATTGGACTCAAAATTTACTTCAATTTGGTACTGAAACGGGAAGGTCTAAACAGGAAGTCAGCCTTCCATTTCTTTGTAGTCAGAATAAAGCAAAGACAACGTAAACTAGAGCTTAGAAAATTACTTTTAAAGGATTGACTTTCATCATTTAAAATCGTGGAACCCCCCTTCGGTAGCAGGAGAAGAAGGGGGATCTCTTTTTGGACTGTTTAAACCTGCAGAAGTGAGTTTAAAGTAAAGTAACTTTCCACCGTCCTGATCCTGGAGCGGAGTGTCAGGAATGACGTTTGAAGCTCATTGACCAGAGACAAATGTTTTTGACAGACAGCTAAAAGAAAAGTAACATAGGGATTCCATTGTTTCCTTTCGCATTTCAAAGGAACAAATATTGACTGAATATCTTAAAAAAGAAACTTTGTTGCTATTGCTCTTAAAAGAAAGAAGAAACAGAAGTTTTCCCCCTAGAGGGAGACTGTGAAATTGTAACCAACTTCAGGAGCTTGCAGCTGTTACAGATTACAATCGTGGGAAAGGACTTGTCACCTTGTAGGACAATGTTTTCAGAAGCTCGGTTGGGTGCTTTCTGTAAAATAAATGCCCTATTGGACCAGCTAAGCCAGAAGATGGATTTGATGACTAATGCGGCCAGAAATTTTGAACAGGCAGTAGGAAACTACATGGAGCCTACCCAGGAACTAAAACAGGAGTGTGCTATGACAGCACAGATGAGAGAAGAGGATATTGCTGAATCCTGGGTGCCAGAAATGGAGGGAGATGTGGCACTGCAGGATTATGAGCCTTTGGATTTGATAAATGAATTTGGAAAAAACCAGATTTGGAAAGATAAAGTTTGGTTTGGTTTGGAAATGGGGGGTTGGACTGACCCTCCCATGCAGGGATATTTGGACTTTCTGAGTCTGGTAATGGGCCGTCAGATGTTTGGAGCTGTGGGGGCTCTTAATTTTGGAGGGAATCTGAAACAGGTGTTTAAACATCACATGGAGTTTAGTCTGGACTATGGAAATGGGGCTGATCTGCTGAAAAGGGTCAAAAACATTACTAAGCTGGAGTTCCCACGAGTGAAAGGAAAATATGAAGAAGAGTCGCGGAGGGGACATGGAAGAGACTTGAGGGCCTCGGACATAAGGATACCAGGTTAATGCGCTAGATTAATGGGACAAAAAGGACTGACAAAATCCGGGACCAGGAGGAAGGGACGCTGGATGAAGATTGGATTGTTTTACTTTTTTTTTCTTTTGTCATTAGGACTGTTTTAAAATAATTGATGAATGTTAGAAAAATGTTGAAATGGAACTACTTGGTTCTAGTAAAAATGTTTAAAGAATTAGGTTAATGATATGGTTATGAGAAGTTGGTAAAAATAAGATTTAAGTTTTAAGTTTTAAGGTTTGCTATAAGACAAGATGAAAATAGATTAAGATAATGTAAGATAATGTAAGGACAAAATATTGTGAACTATGGAAAGGATTTGCTGTGATAATTATTAACCAGGATACAAGAAAGGGGAGGAGGAGGAGGTCAAAGAAAGAAGGTAATGAAAGTTAAAAATTTGAGAATGATGGATGTATTTTTTCTTTCTATTTTTCTGTTTTGTCTATTTCTTTTTTTTTGTTTTTTCCTTTGTATAATTTTAAAAAACTTTTAATAAATATTACATAAAAAAAAGAAAATAGAATGCACAGAAATCACAACATGCCCTTCTTTATGGCTGCATGCCAAACTACTCAATCTTTCAATGGTACACTGCAATCACTCAATGCTATGAAACCAACTTCTCTTACCTGTGGGTGTGCTGCTACGAAACGACGAGGAGGGGGTAATGGGTGGCGTGACTGGTGGAGTAAGGCTCCCACTGCTGTGGCGTGGAGGAGTGGATACGTTTCCCCGGGACACTGAACTTGACAGAGTCAGGGAGAGTTTAGGCTGGATTTTCTTCTTCAGGGATTCCTGCTCTCGCCGCGCTGCATCAGTCATAAACCTGCAACAATGGCGATGCCAATGGGTAAGAGAAAAATCGTTGTGAAACAGGAGCGCTGAACAAACATTCAGTACTTGGTGCTACTTCTCAAGTTATGTTTCTGAAGCTATGGCTTCCACACGTTGCCAGGACTTGAACTGAGATTCCGACTAAAGATCAGGAAGACCTTTCTGACAGTAATTACTGTTGGATCGTGGAATGGTCTCCCCTTGGAGGTTGTAGACTCTCCTTCCTTGGAGGTTGTAAAGCTTAGGTTGGATGGCCATCTGTCATGGATGCCTTAGCTGAGGTTCCTGCATTGCAGGGAGCTGATGACCCTTGGGGTCCCTTCCAACTCTATGATTCTTTATCACTTGCAGTTTTTGATTCATGGCTTAAAACAACCACTGAGATTCTATGACATAAGTGCAGCACAGGCAATGGGGTCTCACACAGATACAGGTGGGTGGCAGTTTTTAGCATGTTATACATGTGACATTTTCAAAGTTAATTAAAGGGGGCGGGGTTGGCCCACCTAAAAAAAAGCAGCGCTGCATCAGACAGGGTGCTGAACTAGAAGATAAATGCATTTTACAAAAGGGCTTATAAACTGTCAACTGGACACTCTTTTCTAAAAAAATGAGAATTGACATACAAAGATTCCCTTCACATTCCACCACCGCTATTCTCCCGCTTTGTGACCCACTATTAGACACCTGCTCCCTGAGCCATTGTGACATAATGATGATGTCAACTCCTGTGTTCTGTTAGTTCTACAGTTCTACTCCCATTGCTGTCTCAGCTGTATCCCTGGTGAGAGTTAAACATGTTCCAGTTGCAGGGAAGTGAAGGGAGATGGATAAAGAAAACTACCAGCAGGACTCAGAGAAGAGAAGGGAACTGGATATACCCTGGGGGGCCACATAACTGTCTGTGAAATGCAAACCATTCAAGCCATACTATTTTAAATACAAGCATGCTGTTTTAAGTTGCTTGTGGATTGCCCTGGTTATATTAAGGGGATTTGTTTTACAGTAAAGCTGCACTTACTAAAGAGGAAAGTAAAAAATGGGCACTACCAATACATTACTTCTCCACTTAAGTTTCTGATGGTACTGAGGCAGCTCCTCATCACAATATATATATATATATATATATATATATATATATATATATATATATATATTATATAGAGAGACACACACACACACACACACACACACACACAGTCATACCTCGAGTTGAATGAGCTTCGGGTTGAGCATGTTCAAGTTGCGCTCTGCGGCAACCCGGAAGTAACAGTGCGTTACTTCCGGGTTTTGCCGCTCGCGCATGAGCAGATGCTCAAAATGACGTCACGTGCATACGTGGTAGCGGCAAAACGCGACCCACGCACACGCAGAGGCGCTGTCACGTCTTGCGTTCCATTCGGGATGCGAACGGGGCTCCGGAACGGATCCCGTTCGATCCTGAGGTACCACTGTGTGTGTGTGTGTGTGTGTGTGTGTGTGTGTATGTACTGGTTCTGATGTTCTGTGAGGGAGGGCATCACGCAAGAAGCCAAGAATGACAGTGGAGAAGGTGGGACTTTGAAGGATGAGGAATGGATCCCTATATATCAGGGCTCGGGAGCCTCAAGTGCAGGGGCCTGAGGAGTCCCATCGCTCAGCCCAAACACTGAAGTCCTCCTCCAAGGGTCTTCCAGAGGTTCCCTCACTGTGAGAAGTGAGGTTACAGGGAACCAGGCAGAGGGCCTTCTCGATAGTGGTGCCCTCCCTGTGGAATGCCCTCCCTTCAGATGTCAAGGAGATAAACAACTATCTGACTTTTAGAAGACACCTGAAAGCAGCCCTGTATAGGGAAGTTTTTAATGTTTGACATTTTACTATATTTTTATATGTACTGTAAGCCACGCAGAGCGGCTGGGGAAATCCAGGCAGATGGGCGGGGCATTATTATTATTATTATTATTATTATTATTATTATTAGTCAAGGCCTCTTGGGACTCTCTTGGCCATACCCTCCCTCCACAGGCCACACCTCTCACCAGCCCTACTGCATACCCTCCTTCAGGGTTTTTTGACTGGTTGGGATATGTTATTGAACTGATAATGCCTCTTGGTTGCCTGGATAGAAGATAGAAAGGAGTGTGTGTAGACACTAACCTCTTGTACAGAGGCAACATTTGCACCATTGCTTTCCCCATTTTTGCCTCTTGCCCCACCTACCACCACAAGCATGTGGTCCTCAGAAGCTTGCCCAGATGGGAATATGGGTCTTGGGCTGAATAAGGTTCCCCACCCTTCCTATATTTCATGGCAAGGCCAGAGGCCCGGCTTTTCTCCGTCTCAAGCAGAATCTCATAGCTTCACTTTCTCCCACAAGACACCATTGTTTCCATTTGACTGCTATGGGGAAACATGAATCTTCTCGTTTTCCATAGTGCTATAATAATGCACCAACAGATTGTGATCACTACACTCATTTGCTATCAAGTTTTTCAACAACCAAAGCGGACCTCAAGAATTCCTTTCTGAACGACCTTTTCTCTACAGGATACGTTACAGGACAATTTAATGTGTAACAGAGCAGCGTCCCAAAATATGGGCAGCCATTAAGTAACTAGGCGAAACTAAATGTTCTAGACGCAAAACATAATTTTTTCAAAAAATAATGCTGATAGATTACACAAACTAGATAATGTAACCATCAAGCCATCCATTAAAGCCAAAAGTTAATCAATTGCCAGGAAAACAAATTACTCCAGATATTAAGGAGCCAGCCATTCTTTTGTGCTCTGTTTTCCTCCTGCAGTTACCTCTCCAGATGAAGCTTTTTCCAAGTGGGGATAACCCTTTCAAGCATGTCCTCTTACAATGCTAACTACCTTCTGTCTACCTTTCAGCAGTTAATTACCAAACTTGTCATTAATTACTGACAACAACCCATTTCATATGGACCGCTGCATCAACTAGAAGAAATGTCTTCTATTCTGGCTGCTGCAGGAAGGGGTTGGTGGTGCAGTTATTAGCTTGCCCAGACTAATTTTTCAAAAGGCTGAATAAAAATGGTGCAATAAACCACTGAGTACAGTTTAATGTAGCAATTATCATCCCAGAATTCACCTTCACAGCAGTTAACAGCTAGCTTGTTAGGGCATTCATCAGCCTTGCTTTTGCTTTGGATCATTAATTAACAAACCAGTTGTCACTTGCTGCTAACAATACATACTTGATGTGTTACTGCTTAATAATAGGAAATAGCTTTATGGACGCTTATATTTCATTCCACATCCTCTTTGTAACATGGTTCAGATGCCTTAGTGTATTGTACAGTAATAATAATAGTAAAAATCTTTAAAAGATGTATTGCACATTATTGGGCTGGACAGAGCAATATCTCTTTAATTAAATGCATTTATGCTGTATTTAAAACGTATTTTGAAGCACGCCATTAATTGCTTAATTTATTCCAGACTGCACCACTCCTATTCAGTGACATGAAAGAAGCTTAAGAGTGCAAAGCTCACCAGGGAAAAGATTTCAGGGGCAATCCAGTCTTTCCTCCACTAGGCCTACAAGGCTTTATAGAGCACTAGGGCGATGGCAGCTGGTGCTGTGATCAGGACCACATTAGGCCTCATGCCATCACAAAAGCCTCACCCACATCCAGAAAGCGCCACGTTTGGCTGGCAAAATGGGAAGCTCTGCTCTAGGAGAGTGACCCAGGCATCACTCTGCAGGCAGCAGAGGTTGACAGAGCTCACAAGAGAGACACTTCCATCCAGCCCAGCAGAGCAACCCCCAGCTCAGCAGAGTTGGATTTCTCTGCCAAACTTTAAAAAATAAAATAAAATAAATACATAAAAGTTTAATTTAATTGAGAGGAAATTTCAAAATCGAAGCGTGGAAACTGTTGGAAGGGCAGAACCTTGTCTTAGCAAGTGGAATATCTGGGCGGAATCCTTGCAAGAACAAGAAAAGTTATGCTGACCCCTCAAGATGTGTGAGATGTGTGAGATAGAGGCTGAAAGGAGCAGGCTGGTGGGTCAACTTGAGAGCCTGACTCAGCACAGCGCAGGAAACTGAAGAAGAATAGACGTCTGAAGTCTGCTTAGGCAGGACAAAGACTACACAATCCCAGGGTTTAACGAAATACCCAGGAAATTCTATCTCTGGTGACATGAAGAGTACTTCCTCAAAGCAGAAAATAACCTAGTAAGCCACCTTGAAAACGGAAGGCTGCTACAATATACTGCTGCTGCTTGTGATTTCCACAACACATACCAATAAAAAATTACACTAGCAGCCTGACACTATGCTCATTTACTCAGAAGTAAATTCTACTTTATTCGGTGGGCTCTACTTTCAAGTAAGTGTTCTTAGGACTGCACCATGAGTCTTTGTTCCCACTACAGGAACATAACAGGAAGTTTGTTGCTAATCCAAACGTAGGGTTGTATCCATTCCAGTGTTAGTCTCACTCAAAGTAAACCCACTGAAATAGATGAGCATGACCAACAGGCCCAGCTTAGCAGGAGATGAACCCACAGAATTCATGTTTTGGCATGTTATGAGATGAAGTCTAAACTGCATTTTTTCAAAATGGCCTCTGTTAGTCATACTGAGATGGCATGCACAAGTCCTGCATATCTGTATATCCTTATGTTGTAGCTGTACCCCAAAGTCATGACTGGTACAAGCAGATTATCAAAGCTACTTCATTTTGGTGTTCATTTTCAAAGCAAATCATACACTGTGCTAAGATGGTAAGTTTGCAGCACTGTAAAACCAATCACTATTAACATACAACTTTTTTTAAAAAAACGCAGGCATTTTATGAGACATTAAATTTACCTGGCACAGAAGGAGTCATAAATATATGTAGATTGAACCAGGAGATATAAATATATCAAGAGGATATACAGGAAATCCAATTAACCAAAATGCATACTATTTTTCAAGACATTGCCTAATTTCTTTCACGTTGTCAGTCTTCACACTCTGCGTGTCAGCTTCATAATTCATCTGCCACTCAGCAAATTATTTTTAACCATAAGCTTCTTAGATAAGATGCCTGTCATTCTTCTAAAAAAAGCAGCAGCAGAGCATTTTCGAATACAGAATTGCTTGGCCTTGATTTCTTCTAGATTTAAAACAATGATTTGACATTAAGGCCACATTTATACCATACATTTAACACACCATGATACCACTCTAAACAGACATAGCTTCCCCCAAAGAATTCTGGCAACTATAGTTTATTAAGGGTTCTGAGAACAGTTCTGAGACCCCCGTTTACACATTAAACAACAGTTACATATGAAATGAATACCACACACAAAAGCTTCAGTTCTGTGCTTAGTGTTACAGGCAAAATGATCAGTCTTCTTAATAACATGGTACTTCCAAAGGAGAAAAACACTGATGAATCTCACACACCAATGGGAAACTCATTTTTCAAATCATGGGTCCTTATGTAGCCAAAGTAATGCTATACATACCCTTCAAGTGTCCCGGTTTTCCAGGGACAGTCCCAGAGTTATGAAAGCCATCCCGGCTTCTGATTTGATCCCAGAATGTCCCTGTTTTCCTTGCCAGTGCTGCCGCTGCCAATCTTGAGTAGCAGCTGGCACTTGTCCCAAGCGGCGGCAAGGGAGCATCCCATTGCCGCTCCTTGGCCATTGCTACCCAACTCCTTCCTTGGGTAGCTCATAGTGGCCGCAGGACAACAGGTGAGGCTGCCACTGCTGAGGCCCAGCCCCATGTAATGTACTGGCTCTGACGGTCAGACAAAGAGCAGGGCTGCCCTGGACGGGACGAAAGGGGGAGCGGAGCTGAACGCAATCAGTCTTGATTTGTTTAAAAAAAAAATTTGTGCAGTCGCATCTAATCTTGCCCCTATTCTAACTATTTATTGGTGTGTGGTTTTTTGTGTGCAAATCTACCAATGAATAAAATAAAATAAAATCAGGATTAAGGGGTTTTCTCAAGAAAGTGGCGGGTGTATGTGCTGTGTTGCACGAGTGTAGCATTGGTGGCACTTGCCCTTCATCTAATAGGAGATGCTTGGGGGTTGGTGGCCAAAATGGGGGGGTTGAGAAGGGTGAGTTGGAGTGAGAAATGTTCCTATTTTCATGAGGAATGTTAGAGGGTATACATTATATATGCATGGAATGGAGGTATCGGCAGGCTTAGGGAACCAAAAAGTTTGCAAGTAGTACAAAAAACCCCACACCTCACCATGGTGTGTGTGTGGGGGGCAACTAAAGAAGGAAACCCACCAAATGGGGCAAAGAACAGGCAGCATGCTCAGTTGCCACATAATGTTGACTCTTGGCGGTGGGGCTGGAAAATGCATTTTCCCCCACATTTCACAATACAGTCGTACCTCAGAAGTCAAACAGAATCCATTTCAGAAATCCGTTCAACTTCCGAAACATTCGACTTCCAAAGCGTGGCTTCTGATTGGCTGCAGGAAGCTGCAGCCAATCGGAAGCTGCGGAAGCCCCGATGGACGTTTGGCTTCCGAAAGAACGTTCGAAAACCACTCACTTCTGGTTTTCAATCATTCGGGAGCCGGAACATTTGACTCCCAAGGTGTTTGGGAGCCAAGGTATGACTGTATGTTTTGTTGACAGTCTTTGTTAAGTTCCCATTGAGATGGTAAGCTTGCCCCTCTTCAGAGTGCGTGTGAGGACTCCTTCCCGCCACCCCAAAAAATCCACAGAAAATCCTAGATGTCACCTTTAGTCTAGCCTTCCCTCTGACATGATAGTTTTCTAGTGAAAATTGTTTTTGCTTCGTTTTTTAAATTGATGAGTATCTATCAAAGAAGTCTGGGAATTGTAGCTCTGTGAGGGGAATAGGAGTCTCCTAACAACTTTTAACAAATTGCAGCTCCCGGATATTTTTTTTTTGGAGGGGGGGAGTGGTAACATGGTGCTTTAAATGTATGCTATGAAGGTGTCAACTGTTATTATAAGGCTTTTAAAAAAATGAGTATTACAAGGGCAATCTGTCCTGCTATAAATTGAGGTATGTTTGTGAGAGCACACTTCAGTTCCTATGGTTTCATTCCCAACCCCTTCGATGGACTCGCTGTCTTACTTTGGACAATTCTTTCCCAAGCGCAACTTTCCCAAGCACAACTAAAGTTGGATAATTTACAAGCTAGTGCAACAAAGTTCTTTTAAATGTAAACCTAATAGAGATGAAATGATAAATAGGAGCCACAGCAAAAGGTGAAAACATAGTTGGGGGCGTGTGTATCTTTGAAGAAATCAATTAATCCTGTTGCTTCCCACTTCCTCTGGAATTACGGGAAGACCTGTAACAATCTGCTGTGATAGGAAAGGACTGCCATTTGAAGAAGAATACCCTCTGTCTGAGTCAGACCGCAGGAAGTTCCTTGAGCGTTGCTTGATCTGCTTCATCATCACTATCGTGTAAATCGGGGGCTGTTGTTTTTAAATTTATTTCAAGTGAAAAAAAGGTCAGGAAATGGGAGTGTAAAATACACTGTGCTGTACAACCGTACCATAATACATAGTGATACAAGGGAAAAATATGCAGCGCAATTTAGGAAGGCCTTCTTGTAAGTGGGGAAAAATGCATAAATTGCCATTTTAATTAATTTCCTAATGTAAAGCACAGCTGCAGTAAAGTTGGCAAATATAAGTCACCTTTACAGTTTGCGTTTCTCAAATGAAATCATGCTTTTTAATTGGGTCTTAATGTGTGCGAAGCTATGTTTTATTTACTCGCTATTACAATATCAGCATTTTTATACTTTCTGCTTGCTTGTGCAAACAAACTTTATTAATACATATATCTGAATGCTCTAATCTCGGTTACAATGTACCAGTTTGAGTTTCAACAATTAACTGGCCTTTTTTTGTGGACCCCCGCTGCTATGTGAACTAGCTGTAGGCTATTAAAATAATGAGTCCGGACTGAGTCATCTGATCTCATGCTTGGTGCAAAGCCTGAGGAAAAGGACTTTGCCCACAATTCCTAGTCTGTTTACCAGACTAAGCCCAGACTGTTGGGAGCTTTGTCCAAGAACTCCCTTCCCCCTTCCATGCATAACATGGTATAACAGAGCCCTCTGGAGGTCAGTATTATTGCTTTGCTCATTCAAAACTATTTTGCCCTCCAAACAATGTAGAATAGTCTCTTCAAAGTCTATTATGGCAACAAAGGCTAAAATAGCACACACCCTTGTGAAATAGCACAACCCCTCCACCCTTGTAGGATTTTTTTTATCAATAAAAACAACTATGTTTTGGGTGCATCTATATTTTTGATGCAGAGAAAATATGCCATTCTGGAAAAAAAGTACAGACTGATCTTGTTATGTTGTCAGCAAGTGTAAGGTAGGTCACAGATAGCCAAGCCAGAAAATGTTGGATCAGAATAAGGAAACGCTTTGTTCTATTAAAAGAAATATTGCAGAACTTACAAAACATTCAAGAAAGAAACCGTTTTCTTACAACTGCATAAATAAGTTTTTGAGTGTCATTTATTTAAAAAGTGACCTTGTGCTTTGATATAACACACACAAGCCCTTTGATTTCCTGCCCACAGTCTCACTAATATGCTACAGGGCCTTAACTTGTAATGGAAGAATAAACAATGTAGACTGCGATATTCATCCTTCTGTCAGATATATGATATCAAACGTATTTGTAAATTCGCATTTCAAAATATATTGTGACATATCTTACTATAAAGATTTCCCTCTGCCATTCATTGAAGGTAGTGATCTAGCAATGAAAACGTGCAAATCCTCTAAATTCTTATAGAGCAAAAGCACTTCAAATGTACAAGTTTCCAGTAAATGTCTCCATATATGTAGGCCAATGTATTTTACACAGACCTACTTGTGATAAATCTATTGTGCACCAGGTCTAGAGCGTCACCTTTTCCCTGAAAGCATTATCTAAAACTGCTCAACTCTTTCCAGATCCCTTCTAAAAAACTGTTACATCAAAGCTCAAAGATTCCTACATATGAAAAGAATTCTGCTTAATAAAGAACTTGGCTTCAAGCAGGATGAACAGAATTAAAATGAAGTAAAACCATATAAAATATTTTGATATAGTTGGTGTATATCAAATCTTTACAAAGATTATCAGAAATTAGAAACAATGGATGGTACCCTTTGGAGCATAGCTATAAAACTGATGACAGAAAGAGAGAGAAACAGAGAACAAGCACATCCAAGCAATAAGATGATCTAAATATTCAGATCCACTGAAGTCGCCTGTCATTGTACAGAGCCCAGTATTCGTCACAATACAAAAGTAAATACAGAATCTGAATGTCCTAGCAACGTTTACGCTTAACTCCCTGTACCTTCTGTTTCTCATATGCTTCATCTGATACAGAAATTCAGACTACAGGGCAGCAGGAAAATTCAAACAATGCATATTGCTCACTGTTCTACTCAAGAGTGTTGAGAGAAAACAGGTGACAAGGATTAAGAACAAAATTAAATTTGCATATATCCAGCTATGGAATGGAAAATTAACACCAGTGTAACATGATTTAATAGCGGCAACATGGCCACAAAACGAAAAAAGCATAAAATTTAAAACCCGTCCTGTTGAGTAGCTAATATGGCAGATAAACGAAGGGTGAAAACTATTCTGCAAAGCTCTTGGCAACGATGGGAAGACAAAAGCTAATGGAAGAAACAGACCTAAAAGCTAAATCAACTGGATGACAACAGGCTATCAAATGTTAACTGATCACAATCATTCTACCAAATCCTTCCAAATATACATGAAAGTAAAGTGAGAAAACCACAGATGGCGCATGAATGAATGAACAAAATACAACGAATAAAACTCTTTGAAATGAAAATAGTTCACAGCCGGGCTCAGAACAAGCAGGAAGACCAGGCGCAGGAGTCGGGTGGGGCTGTTGAATATTGTATTCACGGTGTTAACTAAGAAATGGCTGCTCTAACCTTCTTTTCTATGCATGCTGTTGTTTAACCCAAGATCCAGCTTTCCCAAAAGGGGAAGCAGGGAGTTGTGGGTTATTTGCATATATTACAAAAATGTATATTTTCCAGTTTACGAACATTTAGGACATGCCAAGGCTTCTAAAAGGCCATGCTGTGCACCAGCTTTCCCCAAACCAGCCAGCATGAGAACTTCTTAAATATCTATTCTGAATTTTGAGAATTGTTTAACGCTAGCATTGGTGTGTGTCCCCTGCTGATAAAAATAGGAAAATCGTAATGTGTCGCTCCACCTCAGTATAGTGGAACCAATGCAATACGATTTCTGTGCAACTTTTTAATAATTCCCTTGAATATGTTTGCTCTCTCATGTTTTCGTGGAGTTGGGATAAAGAGATGAAGAAACTCATGCCAGCGTGCCAAGCCTTGGCCCACGTCTAGCAAGGTCCAGTGTACAGCCTCTCCTAACACAGAAGTGGAAGTCTCCAGGGGCCAATGATACAGCTGTGCCCAGGCTAAAGCCTTGTGCTTTGGCAGAGACCAGTGATACCCGTGAACAATGCTAGCATGAGAATCTTGCACCTAGAGAGGTGGGGTAAGTTGGATATCATCCAGTAAAATAATCAAGTGATAAAATACAGTAATCCAATAAACCTAGATTATTTCTGGACTGGATCCGTAAGGGTTGGTATGGAATAATGACTTTGGTCCAACTATTCCTTATTGTTCTTCTGTTTCCAATTAAAGCATGTGCTTTAATGCTGGGCTATGGACTGCACCGAGAAAACTTCCAATTAACCAATACTTGGGCAATACACCCCATACAATTAAAGCACGTGACTCTGCCCAGAGAATCCTGAGAAAGGTCCTTTCAACTTCACAGAGTTACAATTCTCAGTACAGTGGTACCTCGGGTTACATACGCTTCAGGTCACAGACTCCGCTAACCCAAAAATATTACCTCGGGTTAAGAACTTTGCTTCAGGATGAGAACAGAAACCGTGCTTCAGTGGTGTGGCAGCAGCAGGAGGCCCCATTAGCTCAAGTGGTGCTTCAGGTTAAGAACAGTTTCAGGTTAAGAACGGACCTCCGAAACGAATTAAGTACTTAACCCGAGGTACCACTGTATCCTTAACCAACCACAATTCCCAGGATTCTTTGAGGGAAGACATGTGGTTTAAAAGTGTGTGTTGAATGCATTTTAAATATATGGTCTGCCCTTACATAAATCACAAGTCCCAAAATATACAATTTGTTTTGTTTCTGAAAGTCTTCCTGTTTCATTTACAAGAGTCCTTTCTCCCATGTTTTCGTTAGGGTCAGACTCACCTTGCCTCTCCTGTTTAGTAATAATAATTACACACAAACACACACATATATTGTCATTTAAACTTGCATTGCCTACAATACAAGCTTTCTGTTTTTACCAGACTAAGCCTGGAAGTCAATGCCACAAACAATATCAAGGTCAGATGTATAATCAGAGACTTCTATGCTTTCTTAAAAATGAGGGTGCTCTGATACAAAATTTATGAGAAGTAATCTCTTGAAGATTGCTATTAACACGCTCAATAATTTTCTTACTTTTTCGTCCAAGAGGCTTTATTATTTGTAGCCTGTCAGTATGACACATAAATTATGAGCCTTGTTCACCTATAATAGGATAAAATGAAACTTCAAAATTGACACTTATGAAGAAAAATGGGAAAGTCCTTAGCACCATGATACCAGCTAAAGTGTGAACAATTTGCCAAATGGTATAGGCAACCAAGTTGTCAAACTTTAGGGGCAGAAAAAGCATAAACCAAAAACATGAGACCATCTGGTCACTACAGCTCACAGAATCCAGTACAGAGTTAGCCCTTTGATCTGATAATTATAATAATATTATGTAAGTAAGTTTGACAACATAATATTGAATTTGTGTTATGCCCAGAGAAGATATTCTGGGCAAAAAATCTGAAAATTTTATGATGCAAACTACCATATGCAGAGCAATTTGCACAGGAATTAATTTTCAAGAAAATCACTGCTCAAAGTAAATTGCAGTGAGTTTAATAGGACTTACTCCCAGGTAAATGAGCAGCCTAGGTTTCTTGTACTTAAGACCTATTAATTTCAATAGGACCTAAGTGATGATTAACTTTTCACCATTGATTTCAATGGTACCTCAGTTCAACTAAGGGCTTATCCACACCTACTTTCCCCCGCTCTTTCCAGGCATGGTGCATGCTTTAAAGCTTTGTATTCAAGCACCCCTTTTTTGCTCTGGAGACTTCCCCATGAAAACCTCCTCTCTGAAGGTCAATCAGAGCAAACGTCAATCTGTGGAAAACCCGAACTGACATTTGCTCTGATTGAGCATTAAAAAGCAGGGTTTTCACCGGGAAAACTCACAGCAAAAGAAAAACAAAAAACTGTTCCGACACAGAGCTTTTAAGTGTGGACCTTTGCCTGGAAAGAGTGAGGCAAAAGGTAAGTGTAGATAAGCCCTAGCTTAGTCTGCATCTAATCCTATGCCATAAAAGGTGAGATATAAATAGTTAAAACAAACAATGGCTGTGTTCACACATAATGCTAAACCATTAATTTAATAAGCCAGTCTCATAATCAATGGCTTGAAGCTGACCTGTCAAAACTTATCAGTTTGTTTTAAACCAGGATTCCTGGTGTGGGCATAATGCTGAGCAGGATTCAGTAAACGCAAAAATAAGCTCTGGTGAAGCCCTCCTCATAGCTGCCTGGAAGGAGGAGAACAAGGAAATGTATGAACCCAACACTTCACTCTTGTCTCATTCTGGCTTGTCCTTACAGAACCAAACAGGAAAATGACAAAGGGTTGCATTCAACTAAGTCCTACCTAGAGTAGACACACTGAAATTAATTTAACCTAGGTTAGTCTTGACTGTTAAGTTCAATGGGTCTACTCTGCATAAGACTAGTATTGAATACCACCCTAAGAATTTGTGTTTTGCAGAACAATGGGGGTTTGGTAAAATGGTGAGAGACATAATGCTAAATTAATTGGTAACACTGAAGTGGCACAACTGGGAGAACACAATTGGCAGGCAGGACCTAGAGATTCCTGCCTAAGAACTTTATAGTTCTAGTGTAAGTAGCACTGGGCTTGAATCAGGAATTATATATACAAGGCTCTCTGTACCCTGAACCACCCAAGGCTGCTGGCTACATAAGGGAATGGCCAACAGTTCCAGCTGGCATATGCACATAAGCCTCTTGTTCTGGGGAGTCAGGTGACCACTATAGCACCACCAACTGACATAAATCTCCCAGACCTGCTGCCTTCCCTCAGTCTAGACCACTGTTCTTCGACCTTGGGTCTTCAGATGTTGCCGGACTGAAACCCCCTTCATCCCTGAGCATTGGCTAAGTGGTGGAAGTTGTAGTCCAGTAACACCTGTGACCCAAGGTTGAGCAATACTGGTCAACGCTAGGTCATTAGGTCTTCCCTCCTTGCTGTCACACTACCGGCCTTCAAGCTTGCCTAGTCCCTCAGGCTTTAGCTGCCTTAAAGGTAAAGGGACCCCTGACCATTAGGTCTAGTCGTGGCCGACTCGGGGGTTGCGGCACTCATCTTGCTTTATTGGCCGAGGGAGCCGGCGTACAGCTTCCGGGTCATGTGGCCAGCATAACTAAGCCACTTCTGGCGAACCAGAGGACTGCACAGAAATGCCGTTTACCTTCCCGCCGGAGCGGTACCTATTTATCTACTTGCACTTTGACGTGCTTTTGAATTGCTAGGTTGGCAGGAGCAGCGACCGAGCAACGGGAGCTCACCCCGTCACGGGGATTCGAACTGCGACCTTCTGATCGGCAAGTCCTGGGCTCTGTGGTTTAACCCACAGCGCCACCCGCGTCCCTTTTAACTGCCTTACAACCAGCAAATAAATATGCAGAGAAGCATAGGTGCCGACTGCTAGGGTCCGAGGCAGTCTTGGCACCCTGAACATATTTTTTGAGGAAGCTGGGCCCCCACAATTTTCAGAGGGCGTTCAGCTCTGCCCCCTTTCTCCTTGCAGTGTCAGGGCCCCTCATTCCTCTGGAGAAGCTGGCGCTTCTGCGGACAAGCTAGCTACATCAGGCTCCTCTCTTCCTCAAGGTCACCTGGCAGCAGCCATTCCACCAGAGTCGGGCATCAGGGCTACACCAATCCTTTTGAATTCCAGCTAGTCATTATAGGAACTACCATGTAACTTTAAGAACTGCTCCTCGGTTTTCTTGACTTCTTCCTCCTCAGTCTCCATTTTTGCTTTTATGTCGTGTCTTAAACTGTAAGCCTGCAGGCAGTCTGTCTTGTTTTTGTTGCCTTAGGTAAGCCACTCTGGGAGCCTTTTCGGCTGAGTAGTGAGGTAAAAAATTCTTCAAATAAACAATCGTAATAAATAAACCTGACTCGAGGGCCTGACGTGCAGGTACTGTCTGAAGGTTTCCAAGCCAATTTTCCATGAGTCTGACTCTGAAGGCTAGAAATTTCCTTTAAAATATAATTGAATCCTCATAATTGTGTGTCACTCAGCAGGTTCGGCATGAAATTCCAACATATGCAGACTTGCAGGAGAAAAACAGTTCTATTCATACTACAGGTTTTTTTTTTTTAAAAAAAGTCCACTAAATAGGAATGTGTAATGTAGAAATCAATTTAGGAAACCACATTTCTCTTCTCTGGGCTATATGCATCATTATACTTGATACAATCAGCCTACAAAAATGTTTGATCAGCACCATTCTTTGTATCTGTCCAGATTTTAGAGGAGATGATTTTTAAAGCACTTTTGGGCAAGTTGCAGTTGGTTTTTTTTATATAAAAAAACATCTTGTCCACATCAGGATAAGCTTTCTCACACAGAAATGCATACCATGTGGGCTACCTGCTGAGTTTTGGCAAGCTTGGCAGACTTAAGGACATAATGGGCTAGCCAGTTGTAGTGGGGGGAAAACCTCCCTGGGAATATTTAAGTCAGGAAAGAAAAGGAGACTTCCCTCCAATGTTCCTTACTGTGAGCTGGCAAAAAGAAGATAAGGACAGGAAATTAGATGTTAAAACCAGTGCATTGGTTCCCCCCCCAAAAGGAGACACGTTGCGATTTGCCAGCACAATATTTTTGAAATCTGGTATTTCAAATCACCCCACAGAAGCTTAAATATACTTGTTCTTTTAGGTGGTTGACGGTTTAACATATGATTTACACTTCTGCTTGAGATTAGAAAGCTTGATGCAAATTTCTCCCTTTGTATCTGTGTTTGGAACTGGTGCTGAAGGTGCAGATTTCTTCCTAACATCCCATTATTAGTGTCTATTGGGTATGTATTAGGCAAATTTCTTAAGAACAGTTTAACCTTTTGTTTACTTTCCAGACCTGAACTTTATTAAAGAACAAATCAACCATGATAAGAAACTGCAAAGAAATGGGTGATATATTATTTTTAATGATAGTTACTAAAACCACTGTATTGCTGGAAGCATTTCAGACAGCTCACTAAAAAAGAAGAAGTTATGTGACAAGGCTTGTTGGGAATGGAAAATAGGCTTTTGCTGCCTGTTGCTGTTTCTCACCCAGCTGGCACAACCAAAGTTTGAGTGCTGTTGCACTCCTTTTTAAAATAAGTATCCTTCCCAGAATTACAGGATAATTCCCAAACACAAGTGTGCCAGCAGTAATTCTGGCATTAGCATGCATCGTGGGAAGGAAATGTAAAAGATCATACAAGGAAAATATTGTCAAAAATTGGTTTAGGGGGGAAATGTGTCACTAGCACTTAATGAGAACTAATACTAGAGATAGACTAAGACTAAATATTTTCCTCTCAGTAGATTGAGATTTACAAAACAATACAATAAAGGGTGGCTTCAGGAGAAAGGGGAATTTGCAAAAACCACCTCCTCTCATTTCAACTCACTCTGGATCAAAGATATTTCTGTCAGTGCAGGGAAACAGTTTGATATAGTTCTTGGTGACTGTATGAGTTTTTCCGAGAATAAATAAAGTGAATTCATTCATGATTCCACCCAAAATTTCGCAAAACAGATACTCATTTTCTTATGACTATCCATCTCTCTGGTCATTTTAAACTCATCTTTAGAGATGTAGAAGCACCTGTCAGATAGCTTTTGCTTTACAATTTCAATTGAAATAGGGTTGCCATATTTCAAACAGTGAAAATCTGGACAGAAAGGTCACTGAGCTTTCTTTTGGCACAGTTGTTGAGTTGCTTTGGGGGGAGGTGTTGCTAATTTGTTGGGCTTTTTTAAAAAAAGTTTTGCTCAAAGTTGTTTTTGAGCTATTTTTATGGGAAATCTGTCGACATAGGCTGCCATATGTATGGATTTCTCTGGATATTTAGCCAATTTCTGCCTGGACACTGCTGCTGAATGCAGTGTTCTAGACATGTCCACAAAATTCTGGACGTATGGCAACTCTAATTATTTCAAGATGCACATTAATACAGTTTACCCAGTTTATACCAATGTAAACTGTTATGACAGCTTAACTATCCATGTTTAAGAAGCATTAGCACCTGTAGATAATTTTCAGTGTGATAAAGCCTTCTATCTTACACAACATGTAAACTTGGATAGCCCACTATTTGAATGGAGCACAAGAAAGGGCACAGTTAATTAAAAGGCAACGATCCTTTCAAATGAGAAGTAAAAAAATATATCTCAGAATCTGACAGATATGCAGACTGCAAAATTAGACATGAACTTCAGTCACCTGCATGTTTGGTTAATAAGAATGGTGATGAAGATGATGATGATGATATAGTGCTAGCAAGTACTCAAAGTGTGTCACATACTTTTTTTGGTTGTAATTCTAACAACAATCCTATGAAGGAAGCAGTGGTGGAGCAAACAGATCAGGCACCTGGGGCGAGCTGGGGCAGGACGCTCTGTGGGGTTCTCCGAGGAGTCTGCCTGCCTCCTTCCACTCAGCCGCCCTACAGCTGAGGGGGAGGCGGTGGGCGGACCGTTTGGGGCAGCGCGGGACGCATGGCTCAGGTGCGCTGCAGGCCCCGCAAGGAGTGCCACCTGGCATTTTGTCACCCCCCACTGTGGTGACATCTGGGACGGACCACCCCCACCACACACCCCTTCCTCTGCCCCTGCAAGGAAGTCAATAGTTTTATCACCCCTATTGCAAATGGGGAAACAGAAGTTCAGCGAGTTGCTTGCCTAAAGCTAACAGTAAGATCATGGCAGGAGAAAGAACTGGGATCTTCCCGATTCACTATTCAGGCCAGGGGTCAGCAACCTTTTTCAGCCGGTCCGGTCCACCGTGTGGTGGGCCGGACTGTATTTTGGGGGGGAAATGAACGAATTCCTGTGCCCCAAAAATAACCCAGAGATGCATTTTAAATAAAAGCACACATTCTACTCATGTAAAAACACCAGGCAGGCCCCACAAATAACCCATAGATGCATTTTAAATAAAAGGACGCATTCTACTCATGTAAAAACACGCTGATTCCCGGACCATCCATGGGTTGGATTGAGAAGGCGATTGGGCCTTAGGGTGCCTACCCCTGGTTCAGGCTCTACATTACATCAGGTTTGGGGGGGGGACCCAAAGTTCAATCAGGCTTATCTCTAAGTAACAAGAACAGGATTGTACCCTTTTTATTTTACTTTAGTTTGCTATAAAATATCCTCAGCATGTGAATACGCTATAGTCTTGTTTGGGTGCTCATACAATTCCCAACTGCACAAAGATGGAGTCTCTGGCCCCGGGCACATCAACATGGCCCCTGCTGGCTCTGCCATCTACACACTGGGTGGAAGTACCAAATCAGGGAGCCTGCTCTACAAATGACAAAAGCATTTAGGATCAACCCCCCCTAAATAATTATGAGAGTTATTCCAACATTTCATAGAGCAGCTTTTAAAACTTAATTCCCATAATAAGAATACTCTCCTTCTTCATGGAATATTTTAAGGGGCTTTCACATTATTTCTTTCCATTGGTATGACTGTGGACATAATCCAAATGGAAAGTTTTTTTCACAAGTCCCACTGAAGTAAAGGGGGTTCACACAGGAGACCTTACCAACAGATTACAGCCTATATTTGTATTTGAGGTCATGTTGTTACACCTACAATATTCTTAGCCTCTAGATGCCTCTAAAAAAACAAAAACAAAAACCCTTAGTACTGTGTTATTGTCAGGACCTATTTGAATGCTGTGTCTTTTTAATTAACTGGAAGCCATTTGAAAGTGCCACAAACTGTTCATGTGTGAACCTATTGAAGATAAGAGAGTTGCACTGAATTCAAAGTGCAGAAGCTTGCTAATGCTAACAAATTAGTTCTGCTTTCAAGATGGAACACTTCTCTCTTTAATGTGTCAACTTATTACAGAAGGACTCCAGTTACTGCTGGAGCAGTCATACTAAATCAGCTTTTCAAAATTAATATTCTTTTTTTGCAATCAATTATGAACGTTTCAGCCTCAGATAGATGCTGAACAGACACCTCAGCACAATATTATCACCTCGTCCACAAATGAGCTCAACACAGAGACCTGATCTTTTTGCCAATATCACATCAAATTATTAACAGCAAATATTGAAGTGAAACGATTCCTAAGTACTACTTTGCTTAATTTTGTTTCAGGCTGCACTTAATCTTTATTCATCTTTAATGAGTATTTATTGTATGACCCTGACAGCTTGCTACTTCTGTGATAAATTATCTGACTCAAGTCTGATTAAAAATGCAACCCTGAATGCTAATTATCTGAACAGACCTGCTTAATAATAGCATTTCTTGTCAATTATGGAGCCATAGAATGGGTGCCAGTTGCAACACGCATCAACAGCCTCTTCTTAGAGGCAGATTTCCCATAATGCTTTATCATCTGCCACACATAAATCCAGGATTCTGTACCTGTGGTGACCTCCTTATTAGTGAACTGACAAAATGATGAAGCAAGCCAGCAACAGAACTTCAGCCACAAGACAATAATGGACTGCAGTTGCAATCAGTGGGAGCTCAACAACCCGGAGTCAGTGGTAGTTCCTTTAATCTCTAGTCTCTGCTGGACCTCTTGGTTTGAGTAACAAAGTCCATATCCCACCTGTATTTAATAAGCTGAAAAACAACCTCTGAATATACGACACAGAGATAGAATAGCACTATTTTCTTGGTAGAAAAATATATATACATTTACGATTGCAGTGGCAATGTTTACAGGCTTGCTGCAGCTATCTGAATAGAATTTAAGCATAAGTATTACTACCCCTGCCAACGCATCATTCAGCTTAATGATAGTCGTTTTCATGTACATAAAACCAGCAACTATTAAGCTTTGTCCTACCAAACAAAGAATAGGTAACAATTAAATAGAGATGGGTGTTTGTAGCTGCCATGTTCATGCACATGAGAGTGTACATTGATGACACTTTTTTTTTGAACCAGCAAGTTGGAAGGAAGCAAAGGCCACATATCACTCTCTATGATAAACACATAAGAACGTCATCACACAGCCCTCACTGGAGAACCTTATTACAATCCTGGATTTGAAGCCAGTGGGGAGTAGATCGAGCGGGGGTGATGTGTTGGCAGTAGCAAAGGAAGGCAGGGATGTGGGGGCGGGGGGCGTGCAGTGCACCGGACGCCACTGCTAGTCAGAAGCCATGACATCAACAGACACTAAATATACAGTAAAACCACAAGGACAGATAAAATAGAAGGGAGTCACATATGGATTGTGTACGTTAGATATCCAAGTCCGCTTTACAATTAACTGCTAATTAATCTGATTTCTTTGCCCTAAACTTCCTAGCTGTCAGAGAAGAGCTCTTACAGAGAACAACTCTATTCAGTTGTAAAATTTTGGGTATCACTCAGCAGCCACTTCACCCTCTCTGCCCTAGTTAGGTTGGTTTCCTGCTCATTCATATAAAGGAGTTAATATGGCTGTTCTCACCTCTGACCTATGGAGTGAAAGCCAAGGGATGGGGCTGTGATCATTGACTAAGATCCTACACCTAGCGATTGAATAAATGGAGGAGAGCAAGAGAAGAGGGATTTATCTCAAGACAATAGAACTGATTTAGAACTGCCGTCTCTCTTTCAGACATATAGCACACTTTTCACCACGAGACTACCAGTAACAGACAGAGATGTTTGGCTCAAATACGACAGCTCCATAAAATAAAGGTGAGAAGTGTTTCAAATTCTAGGTAAGTCTGGAAAGCTGACATTTCAGGATGGCGTTGTTTCTTCTTTTAAAATAAATGAGCCTAATGTAATGGCCTGATCTTTGTGCCATTAGTATGTCACATTAGTGTGGCAAATACTGAATTCAAATGTTTCACAAGTTTAACATGGCCTAATTTTGCATTCAGGTTGCACTTAAACCTTATTATTTCCCCTTGAACATCCATTCTCTCTCTTTCAAGTAAATTATTTGCCTGTTCCACAGACTTGAAGCGGTCAAGTGGGCATATATGATGTGAGACAACCTGGCAGGTAACCTGGACCTAAGTTGTTAAGGGCTTTGTATCATATATTTGGAGCTGGTTGACTGACCAAACCCAAAAAGTGGTGTGTGTGTGCGCCCCCCCAGATTTGGGTGAGAAAATGTTGGACAGTATGCAATCCCATCCAGGGTAGGTAATTAACCAAGTTCTCATACAAGTGAATTACTCCATCTTGCCAGGAGCCAAGCTCAACTTATTTTTCGCCATCCATCTTTCCACTGCATAGTTTACCTTCTAGCTAGCCTGTGCTCCTAATCAGCACAAGCTCTACACACATCTCAAAGTCATGTAATGACCTGTGTAGATACTGGGGGTGGAGGAGACTACTGAAGATGAAGAAAAGTACAAGCCACTTTTGTGGGTAAGCACCAGGCACTCTACTCCAGTTATTGGTATTGCTGGTCAGACATTCATGACCCAGCCCGTGGCCTTGCATGATCAAAGTCAGGGTACGGTGTTATGAGACAGAGATAGATTCATCCATCCATCCATCCATCCATTCAGTGTCAGACTTCAAGGAATCTGATCCCTCTCCCTCACGGCTGGATGCTAGAAATGGGAGAAACAAGACATTCTTACCAATGTATATATTCAAGATTCACAGAGAGAGATGTAGGGGCAGCCGATCGGATAATGGTGTTGCTCCAACTGAGCTCTTCCCCCCTTCGCTTCCTAGCAACAACACTTCCCCTTATGGTGGCTGCCAGGGGCTAATTGTCTCTAAGTCCTTTGTTCTTCCACTTTCAAAGCACGCCAGGTTCTGGGAGAAGGGGAGTCTGGAATGCTTTCCAGTGATAGCGTGTCAGCTGGCTGCTC
The DNA here is from genome assembly GCF_964270895.1 of Podarcis filfolensis. NCBI lineage: Eukaryota > Metazoa > Chordata > Lepidosauria > Squamata > Lacertidae > Podarcis > Podarcis filfolensis. Next base: position 22,252,146 of record NC_139614.1, on the reverse strand, counting down.
TGTCTCTGTCTCCCGCCTCTCTTCTCCCAACACCTCCCAACTCTTCTGCTCACCTGTCCCTGAGCTGTGACCCTCAAACCACTGCTGTAAATCAATACTGCCTTCCTCTTCTCTTGAAGGTTTAGGGGGAGGGGGGCGGTCTCCACCATTCCTCCTCAGTCCAGCTTTTAAACCATCCTTCATCCAACCAGGATCCTAGAGCAGTTTACAAAATACAGTTTATAAGATATCACCTAAAACCACAATGTAAACAAAGTAAAAAACAGCAAAACAACCCTCAATATTGAAGGTAAAAATAACCACACACTATACATTCAACTCCTTATCTCGGAAATATGAATATTGTCTTATTAACCTTACACTAAATGCGGACAACAGGGACATCACCACAGATGAACTAGGAGAAAGAGGGAGAAGATAGGAAGAGCATTTGACTAGTAGCAGTTTCACCAACCCCTAATGGGTGTCTATGAAGTAACTGTAACATTACGAGAGAAGTTTAAATGTAAAGATGCTGTTCAAGTATGAAAAACGTCTTGGTTTGTAAATGGTTAAATGAATAAGAAGGAAAAGATTGGCAGTTTACCCCCAGCTGAATCCAGGAAGGTACAGGGCAAAGGGATTATTTCAGTTGGCAGTTTTCCAAGAAATAACTGCGCTGGTACAGTTACTAAAGAGAGGGATATTATCTTGTCAGGTTTCCCATTACAACAGTTGGCTGCAGAACTCAGCTTTTATATGAATCAGTAGAATCCCAAAGGTCAAGCAGTGATAGGTCCTTTAGCGGACATTCCTTTATAAGCTCATTGGTCCTTATAGTTAGGGTCCAATGGGATGTCTAATTTTCGGAGGGGAAACACCTTGTGATTGGTTAGAGAATTCTGGCTGAAGAGAATAAAAGGGCAGGGACAGTATTTTGGGGGAGATGGTAGTAGAGGGACTGAGAACGAGATGCAGAAAAGGGTGTAGGTAAGAGCTGAAGAAACAGTCGCAAGCCAGAGAAGGGCTGAGCGATCCTTATGACAGCAGGCAGCTGTTCAAGAAGAAATCAGGACGTTAAGAGCTGAAATGACAAGAGGGTGAAGCTGAGAAGGTTTGCAGGGAGAAAAAAAGACTCCAGCAACAGTCCTCAAGGGGAGCCGAGATCAGATTGTCAGTTCGTGATTATTCTCTTAGAAAAACAACAATGTTTTGGGTACAGACCTCAGTGAAGCCTGTAAATTAACTGGGGTGAACACTTCAGGAATCTTCAAGTTCTGCATACAGTGAGTTAACTGTGGGAGGAGAGCTTAAGAGCAACTGGCTATTGGTTTAGATAAGGCAAGTGTATTACTTTATTGTAAAGTAACAGTACCAATCTTAAAACAAATATTGCACATGGCGTTATTTTGCATTTTACCGCAAAAACTCCTGTTATATTATTAAGCTTTAATAAATTAACATGTATTCCTTTTACATTTAAATATAAGTCTCCTGATCTGTTTGTTCCATGTCTAAACACAGTTACTGTATGTATTGGTAAAAGTGGAATGGGGAAAAAATTATTTGTGACTAAATGCCAGCATTGCAGCAGTGATATATAAAAGGGATAAGAAAAGGAGGAATTCGAAATAACAAAGGTGCATGTGGAATATACATATAAATTTTAAAAGGTGGGGTTGTGAATCAAGAGATAATATAAAAAAGAAAAAGCAAGAGCCACCACAACACGGGGCAGAGCAGTCGAATGGTAAAATCTAGAGTCTCCATGAAGTGATGGAGTTAGTGATGTGGATTCACAGTACCCAAGCCATGTTGACCGTGGTTCATGTCTATTTCCGTGTTTTTCTTGGCTCTCCACAATCAACCAAGCAGACCTTCACAAGTGGGGAGAGTACTGTCACACTTAGAAGCTTGCAAGCTTCTCATAGGCATCTGGTTGATCACTGAGAACAGGCCTTTGGCGTGATCCACTTGGACTCTTCTTATGTTCCCTCAGGGAATAAAAACAGCAATGAAACCGACAAAGACATACCCAAAACACAGCTATTGGAAAAGCTGCTTGCTTTCCTGTCTGTTTATGTACAGGGGTTCTGCATGGGCGGAAGAGTTGGCAGCTCCATATATTCATCATGGATGTCAGCAAACTTCTCCCAAACTGGGCTTGAAAAAACCCCTCAAAAGAGAGGCAAGCTTTACAAATTCTCAGATTCTTAATCTGAGCCGGAGAAGAACTCCTTCACATACATACACCTGTTGTTCCATCCCAACAAACCCTCTTCAACGGTCCCCAACGCTAAAATAGCATTCATTTACTGGCTAGCAGGGGTGGGAACACAAAGGAAGAAGGCTGCCCCAGTGTGGTGGATGTGTAATCTCCCCAGGGGTTATTCTGCCTCTATAGTAGTACTTGCAGAAAACCACATCAAACCTTTCCTCCTGGCATGGTACATAATAGCACATAAGGGCAGTGGAAATAAGAGGGTGAGGGACACATCCTTTCCCAATAATAATAATAATAATAATAATAATAATAATAATATATTATTTTTACCCATCTGGCTGGGTTTCCCCGACACTCTTTTTGCTGTAACTCAAATCTCCACTGCTAGCCAGTTAAGCAAAAGAATAGCGACAGTGTTTTAGGGAATTTGGGGTTATTTGCTGACCCTCAGATTCGTTGGGAATGGATCCAAGTTTTTTTTAAAGAACAGAAACAAGCACATATAGCTATTCTTCCATTTAAGCTCAACTGAAACCTGATTTTCATGTCCTCCTGCATACCAATCTGATGATTTTGGGTGGTATTCAATCAAGTTTTACTTAAAGTAGACACACTGAAATTAATGCACCTAACTCAGTCATCTCCAATCATTTAAATGGGTCTTCTCTGAGTAAAACTTAGCTGGATGCCACCCTTTGCTTTGAAAAGATGATACTGAGAAAAATTGATCTTTTATTGCAATAATTTACTAGGCAGTTATTTTAAAAATACTGTAAAATTCTTTCATTTCTTTCCAAGCTACAAGTTAATGCAACAAGCTCTTGTAGGTCCAAAACAGTAAAATCTGAATAAGCAGTTTTAAAAGTCCCAACAGACTTGTAACACAGTAAGAGCGATGAATTCCAACCGCTTGAGACACAAACGGAAAAGATTTTGGAACTGAGAATTACATAGCATGGCTCTTCTTTAGTCATGGTGTGCAAAGTTGCCTTTATCCTAAGCAATTAATTGCAAGTAATACCCATAGCCATATATTCAAAGTCAAATAGATTTGGACAGTAATCGCCACATACTGTCAATGCTTATGTAACTCTGTCCAAATTGTCATTAATGAGACTTTCAGGAACATTGAGAGCCAGTGTGGTGTAGTGGTTAAGAGCGATAGATTCGTAATCTGGGGAACCGGGTTTGCGACCTTGGGCTAGTCACACTTCTCTGAAGTCTCTCAGCCCCACTCACCTCACAGAGTGTTTGTTGTGGGGGAGGAAGGAAAAGGAGAATGCTAGCCGCTTTGAGACTCCTTCGGGTAGTGATAAAGCGGGATATCAAATCCAAACTCTTCTTCTTCTCTTCTTCATTGTGACTCTAATAATTTCTGACTGTATTGTTCAAACAAACAATTGGATTTCCCCTCATATAGACTAATTGCAAATACAGCACACAGTTGTTGTCACAAACCCCACTGAGGGTTAAGCATGGGCAAATGTGCAACAGACTGCAGCCATTGTACAGTGACCCCAGTCTAGAGGTCTGTATTTTCTCCACTACAAGCATAAAGCTTGCTTGACAATTTATGGGAGACTGTAGTTAGATAATAATAATACCTTTATTGTCAATGTACACCCTGTGTACAATGAAATTAACCGAGCCTCCCCCCACTACCACAAACACTTCATCTCATTGCACTCAGTGTGCTTGTGGTACAACACACCAACCCCAAAAGTCAGTTGCACTATATTATTTTCCGTTCAGCAGCCTAACGGCTGTGGGCCTCAACTGTAGTTTAAAAACAAAAACAAACAAAAAACACCTAAAATATATATAGTAATTTTTTATATATATATAAAAAGCTGTGTCTATTCAGAGAACACCTCTGAATTTCTATCACAATACTGAGTCAGACCCAATGACTGCCTAAGCTGTCCAGAGTTTCAGACAGGGGTCTTTCCCAGCTATACCTTGAGATAGGGAGGCTGAACAATAAATCTTTTGCATGTAAAGCCTTTGTTCTACCATTAAGCTGCTGCTTTTCTCCCTGAATTCATTTGCAAGGAGCCCAAAAGTGAACACATGTACAAGTACAGGGTCAAGGGTATCAGAACACACAACTGTGTGTGCATAGGGTCTTTTCAAATGGAACCTTTGAATGTGTGAAGAGTGGGGGTCAGCAGGAGCAACCCAAATGAGTTTTACATTTCTATTAGTCTCCAAACATTTTTTTGGGGGGGAGACCACTGTAACCCTTCCTATAAACCCATGTTGTGCTTTAGACCTGTTCGATAGAAACTGAGCATCAACCCATCAGTTTGGTGAATAATATTCTGAGACCGTACAGCTTGTACTGGTAGCATAATCTATAAGTATAAGCAACCATGATCTCTTATCTCTTCCAAACTATCTCAGATGTCAACACAAGATGGCTTCTCATCTCCTGTCATAACTTTAATCTTCCAGAAGCCTGCTGTCCATTTGCCGCTAACACAAACAGCGGAGGGGTCTACAATACCTTCCAAGACAGAATGAACCACCAGTAACTGAGGATTTCCTTCACTTTGGCTGGAGCTATTGGTATCAAGTATGAATATGCATTATGTTTCTGAAGTGATGGGTTTTGCAATATGGAGACTTGACTTTTTAAAGGAAGAGTAAATATCACATTTCCTTAACATTTAACATCATTTGGTAATCATTATTGCTGCTCAGGACCTACACCAAGCGTGTAGATCCTCTCTGCTTTGTCAGTAATGTGAAACATTAGCAAAGCACCATGAATACTCACATTTGCCACCCAAAGTGTAAAAAATATTTGTTGGCAACGCAACTTTCACCCCACGTACCATACCAGGGCTTTCCCAACTAGAAGACCACACATTCAAGAAGTAAATTATATAAAGCCAAAACCATCTGGACTAAAGTATCACAGTCAATGAGACTTTAAACTCACAAATCCCACAAAAATTGTAAACACACACACACGGAGAATGGATAACAATTTAAGGGGTCCACTAACACCCCTTCCATACTGGTAAAAATGAAGGAGTGCAATACAAGAAAAATGGAGAAAGGCCACAAATGCACTCTGATATTTACTCAGATTATTATTTTTGAAGTTTATACGGCCTAATTTTAGTCCCATTTATATGTACCATATGCTCAGGACTATAAATACCCTTTCCCCTGATACACAGCAAGTTCATGGAACCAACAAATCCAAACATTTTATTACCTGTGTGCCAAAGACAATCAGTTCCATTCATACTGCAGAGCTTTTAATCATAAGTTTACATTTTAAACAGAATTGGGCGGACGTCTAACAATGTACATGTTCGGTATAGGCAACAGGCCTTTGGTTATTTAAACCTTACCCTGGTTATCTAAAACAGCTGAGTTTGCAAAAGGCCAGACATGAAACTGGAAGTCATTTCCACTGCAAAGTTTTCTGTTATTGATGGGGAAATCAAAAAAGCAGCATTTGAAAAGGCATTTTGCACTTTTGTATCTACTGAAATTCAGGGCTATGTGTATATACAGATGTTAGTTAAAGCGAGCAAGCCTTAATGTCATTTACTCATGTAAGAATGCAATCCTATGGCCAGTAGGAGGGCACCCCCAGGGGACATGGGATAGATGGGATATCTCTATCCGATATCCAGTCTGAGAGGGAGACCCTATATTGTACCCCCATTTTCTGCTGCTGCTAAAGCCACTGATGGGCTGGACCAGCCAATGTTAGATATCAATGTTAGTGTCTATATTGGTGGGCCAAAAAGAAGGATTTAGGGGAGGGGGCAGAATGGGGAAAGTCCAGGGAGCTTTTTGGGTCCAATAATTGAACACCGTTCCAATGCTTCGAAGTGCCCCTAAAGCAGGGAGAAATTTAATCACTCTCAGGAGTGTGTCTAAATCTCTCCCATTATATCACATTGCATGGGAAAACATACAAAAATGTGGGGGGGGGAGGTTAAACTAGGAAATGGGTGCAGGAATGCAAAAGTGTTCGTCTGCCCTCATTTCCACCTTGCTGGCTCAAGCCAGCGAGGGTGCTGGGTATGGGAGCGGAACTGCCTTCAATCCCTCTGTCTATTTAGGATTGCAGTCCAAATAAGGCTTCAGTAGGCTTGTAATGTGAAAATACAATGCAGATGGCTTGGAATCATTACAGTCAGCCAATTACATGTGTCTCTCACCTTTCTTCCATCATGGAACTCAAGGCTGTGTACATAAGACTCCCAGACTGTCTCCCTTCAAGATTCTGACTAGATCCAGACCTGCTTAGTTTTAAGCAAGGTTGCTGCATTATGTGGCTTTATATCTCAGGACCACATATTAAACACATCTTTACATATTAGACAATGTTTATGTATTGAATGAGTAGCACACAAAAGACTAAAATGTGTTGTTGTTTTTAATGTCACATGCAAAATGATCAGTCCTCAGAATGACACTGTACTTTATCAAGGAAAAATTATGGATCAATCCCATACAGGCATACACCAATGACAAACTCATTTCTCAAGTATGGATCCTTATGCAGCCAAAACAGCACTATGCCTGCACGAAAAGGCGGTATCAGTAGGCTTAGGGAACCCTGAAGTTTGCAATAAGTACTAAAGAAACGAAACACCACCATTTGGGCGGGAACTAAGGGGACAAACCCCTCAAAATAGACTGATGAGGACTGTACATGCTCAGTTGCCACACAGTGCTGACTGACTGTTGTGGGTGGAGCTAAAAAGGGACATGGCTGGCTGGCTCCATGAACAGGAGCACCCCTGCTATGTTTTGTTGTAGGTCACACTTGTTAAGACTAGTTCTCATTGAGATGGTAAGCCTGTGTTTTGACTCTCCTACTTCTGAGTTCATGCAGGGACTCGCTACCACCATCACCAAAAAATCCCCATAGAAACTTAGTTGTCAGTTCTAGCCTACTCTTCTCCTTGACTTGCTAGCTTTCTACGTTCATGGATTTTTAAATATTTTCAAATGGATGAGTATGCTATAATGCAAACCATCACCTGCAATCTCAGGTCATGATGCTCAGACGCAGTTTGCCATCTCAGAGAAAGAACTAAATCTTAGGTTTAGAACACGCTTGGTATGCTTTCCATCTTAAAAGTTTATTCACAGCTTTTCATTTTATAGAGGTAAAAATTAATCTTTTCATCTTATCAAGTCAAACGTATTAACATTTTGAATGAATTATTTGGTTCTTGCAACTTGCCCCCCCTTCAAAAAAACATCCCAACAGTATTATTCCTTTTACAAAAAATAACCACAAGCCATTCATTCCCTTGTTCATAAATAAATTCATTTCTGTGCACATTGTTTGAATTACCATCTGAAGTTTGTCTTGTTCTTTCTCTAAACCAAGTCTGAGGGAAGGGTGTAAATATATGACTACAAGAATAAAAACACATGATTCCAGTTGGTCACTGCCAACATATAAAAAAATAAGATCAGACAAAAAAATAATATTATCTGCCAAGTGACGTGTTACTTTGAACCAGCTGTTTCTGTGCTTTGTCACAAATATTCAGTCCAGCAACTACTGGAAGCCCTTCCCTGAACTGTAAGCAATAACAGTGCATTAAGTAAAGAGAACACAAGATACCACCCTTTCTTTGAGAAAAGTGGGAACACATTGGATTTTATAGCAGGAAAGGTGGCAAGATGAAAACTACTAACAATATGCAATGAACCAAACATTTAAAAACTGGAATTCCCAATTACAAAGTACTCTTGTCAATATAGACATATGACAGGAAACCTAATTTAGAATGCAATCGTACGCATGTTTAGCCAGAAGGAAGTCTCATTGAAGCTGAATGTGACTTGCTCCAAGATAAAGTGTATATATGATTGCATCCTTAAGGCCCTTCAGAAGAAATCAAGCAGCAATGCATGTTCCGAATTGCACGACTTCAGGTTGTGAGAGAGGAGGATTCACACTTGAATACTTCCCGGCCTATCTGTTTCTAAAGCACACAAGAAGATAGCATGTCAGGGAGAAGGCTTCACTGATTCATTTTTCTCTCTCAAAAGTTACAGGGGTGGTTGCCCTGGGTGCGAAATTGTTAGGGGCACAAAATTTCAATGTCTAGGGCTGTCTCAATAGAGCTCCGCACTTCTTTCGCTGTGTTCCACTGAAAATGACTTCTCCATGAGAACCAGAAAGTGACCTGTTCACACAATGAAACAACTCTTCTTTCCTTATCCCTGTGGCTGCGATCTCCTGGGTGAGGCAGACACTGTTTGGCAGTTGAATGCACATATTCTGTCTGTTTTCCTCCCACCCACCCCCTCCCACCCTCTGCATGCCCTGGGCACTGGCAACCCATGCTATGCCACTGGTCTCAACCATTACCAGGAATGCAGTCCTAAAGCTATTGGGCTGGATACAAGGAAACATAACTAACCCTGCTGTATGGCTGGAAGCTAAGCAGTTCTGGGCCTGGCCAGTGCCTGACTGGGTGGCTGCCTAGGAACCACCTGAACACTGCCTTGGATTCCATGACAGAAGAAAGGTGGGATATATGAGTAAGAAAATAAAATAAGTGGAAGGAAAACAATTGTGTCACAAATGCTTGCAAAAGCATTCACACAATGAATATGCTCTTTGGCCATTTTCATGCTTCTGTTATTTATTTTATTGATTATGTTTCTATACTGCCCATGTAACTGCCAGAAGTTGCATAAGCTGCTGGGCAAAGCCCTTTACATTTAAGTTCATTTTTCTCATGCAATGTATTTTTTTTAAGGTATCCTGGTTCATGATGGATAGATCAGTCAGTAGAACATGAGACTCTTAATCTCAGAGGCATGGGCCCTAGCCCCACAGTGGGCAAAAGATTCCTGCATTGCAGGGGGTTGGACTAGATGACCCTTGTGGTCCCTTCCAACTCTACAACTCCATGATTTTATGACTTTTAGATAAAGATCCAGAGATCACATTAAAGGTGGCGAAATTCTGCGCGATTGCCATAAAACTTAGGGAACAAGCTGTGATATCATCATGATTAAGGTTTTAAATGACAACTTCAGGTTATATTTTAGTGAGTTAGATCTAATTTATATATTTTAATTGCTGCTATATCTGTACTGCCCCTGTTATACCGAACTGCAAATTTAAATATATCCCTGTTGTGTTTTTGTATGTGAGCTGGAACTGGTCTGTGACTGAAATAATAAATGCATTCATGACTTTTAGCTTTAAAAAGCTTACAACATGGCTAACCATGGAGCTCAGTGCTCTCATGTAAGGTCAGAAACATCTGTTCTGTGAGCAGAATACGCCTTTTACAAAAGAAAAGTGCACTTCACCCAACCTATGAAAATGTATCCAGCCTATGGAATTGCATGCAGTGGGCAATAATGTATAGAATAGGCAGCATTTCTCGCAATCATAGTCACTGGAAAAGTGACTTCAGCAGCAGAAGAAACTGTTGCCAAGTCTATCTGTGACTGCCTGAATCTATACACTACATTTCCCCATGCAAGCACATTCCCAAAGATGGTTGGCACTGCTCAGAAAGCATCTTGTGCTGGGCAGGAATTAATCACTGGACACAAACTATACTGGCTGGTGCTGATGGGAGCTGAAATTCAGCCACATCAGCAGAGCCATTGCTTAGCCACTCCTGCTTCATGCTTTGTTTGTAGGTTTCCTGGTGGCATCTGACTAGCCACAGTTGCAAAGCAAGATTCTCAACTACATTGACGCTTGGTCTGATTCAGCAGGGCTCTTTGTTCCTATGATGCAACTGTTTCGGGAATCTTTTGAATGGTGGTGGTTGGGAACATATTGGTTCTTCTAATGTATCTTTTGCTTAAAAGTGATATAAAAACAACCACCACCACCATATGTAGTTCAAAGTTTGGACGAGCTTCAAGTATAACACTCTGAGAAGTTGAGCAGCTGTAAAACCATTAGTAGCATTTTTACAGTTCATCTCAAGATCACCAAAATATCTGCAATGGGTACAAATGCTCCTGAAAATATTTCTAAACTGCGCTTATTTAAGTAGAAGTAACATCAACAGTTCTCTAAGTGGGAACTACGTCCATCAAATAGCCATTCCAGAAATGAGCAGGGAATGCCTGTTAATATCCACTAGTTTAACTCTATAATAGTGAATGTTTCCAGAAGTGTGCAATATTGTCCGCATTCCCTTGTGATTGCAATAGAAATTCACAACAACAGATCCATAACCTTTAATTGATTAGATGCTGTAGAAAACCACTCTTTATTCAAAGCCACATAGGCTCATATTTATATATAAAAGCAGCTTACCTATTAATGTAACTGAGAGCAACATAAGTTGGCTGTTGTAGTTCTTGCTTCTCCAATACACGCGGGTCTGTATCTGTAACAATATATATATATATATAATTAAGAGGGTTTGATTGAATTAGGATTCAAATCATATGAATAAAAAAGGCATCTGATGCCCAGTTTTTCAAATCACATACAGGACAGATTATTTTTTCATTCTGAAATAACAGACATACTGGAATACCATTTTTTAAAAAAAAGATTGATTTTTTATTAGTTCATGTCATAATTGGATTAAATCACAAAAATGGAAAACAAATAGGACATGATATAGGAACAGAGAAAATAGCCATCTGATAATGTACACGTACCCCAGTAAATAAACTTAAAACAAGAGTTAAGGAAACAAACTGGTTCTTTATTTAGGTGCAATCGCATCTGTTGAGAACTGCCTTCCATGGATGACATGAAAGAATGCCATTTAGTATATAACGTTTTTTTGGCCAGCTAAATGTTGTGCAAGATTATGGGCACCATAAAGTGTTGTGAATTAATTGTGTAATGCATGTGAAGCAAATGGATAGGCCACCAATGGTGGAATTGCTCCTGAAATACTCTTTATTGTAACCTAGTGTACAGCTGGCTCTTAAAACACGTTATAATAAAATTCTGTTCTAAGAATGCAGAATCTCCCTGGTGTGTCATAAATTCGTACCCAACATTTTTAACTAGGCATAATCTTTTACCTAAATGTTAAAAGTGAGGGAAATTGTTTAAGAATATTATGAACAACTGTTACACTTTAACCACATATTTATTTTTTAAAAAAAAGTTTTGTGGGGATACAAGCAGAATAACCATTTGGCCTAGTTCTCCAATCTGTTAAAGTCATATTGAAACCTGATTTTATCTTCTGAAGTATTAGGTACCCCTCCCAGTTTATATCTGCAAATTTGACGAAACCCCCCTCTATTTTTTAATACAAGCCAAAAGATGCTGAATAATACCAGGCCCAGGACAGACCCCCTGTCACACCCCACTTGTCCAGGATTATTATTATTATTGTTATCATTATTAATTAAATTTGTATACTGCCCTTCATCTGAAGTAGGCTTGCCATATTTCAAAAAGTAAATCCAGACACAAAATGTTTTTTGGCAAATTTGTTGAGCTAGGTTGCCATACGTCCGGATTTTCCCGGACATTGCAGCGATTTGTGTCCAGACACTGTTTCCAACTGTCATATTCCGGCAGTGTCCGGAAAATTCCGAACATATGGCAACCCTATCTGAAGATCACAGGGAGGTTTACAACATAAAAATACAGAACGAGTATAGTAAATGCACAACACCCGCCCCCCAAACCAATAACCCCCTTTCTACAAACACATTAATAAGGCAATCAATTGTTTTATCAGCCAAAAGCCTGGCTAAAGAAAAAGTTTTTGCCAGGCAACTAAATGACATGTAATGAAGGGGCCAAGAGAGCCTTCCTGAGGAGAGCATTGGACAAACGGGGATCAACTGCAGAAAAGGCCAATTTTCTTGTTGCCACCCTCTGAACCTTTTATAAAGGGGAGCACATGAAGTAGGAACTCAGATGATAATTGCAGGGTCTGGGTCTGTTTGTAAGGGGAGAAGCATTCCTTGAAGTGCTGTGATCCTAAGCTGTTTAAGGCTTTATAGGTCAAAACCTGAACTGAGCCTGGAAACTAATTGGCAGCCAGTGCAGCTGGGCCAGGATTGACATTACATGCTCAGACCACCTTGCCCCAGTGAGCAACCTTGCCACCAAATTCTGCACCAGCTGAAGTTTCTGAACCATCCAGTCTAGGGAACCACACACTAACAGTGTCTCATTCTTATCTGGATGGAGCTTCAGTTTGTTGGCTCTCATCCAGTCCAATGCAGAGGCAAGACAATAATCCAGCACATCCACTGCCCCACTTGCAGAAGCATAAGAGAAGTAGAGCTGTGTGTCATCAACCTATTGCTGACAACATACTCCAACATACTCCAGGGTGACGCGGGCGAGAACTCTTTGGCTTTGGCCAGTCAACCAGCTACAAAATCATCAAATACAGTGGTACCTCAGGTTACAGACGATTCAGGTTACAGATGATTCAGGTTACAGACTCCGCTAACCCGGAAGTAGTACCTCAGGTTAAGAACTTTACCTCAGGATGAGAACAGAAATTGCGCAGCAGCGGCAGGAGGCCCCATTAGCTATAGTGGTATCTCAGGTTAAGAACAGTTTCAGGTTAAGAACGGACCCCCGGAACGAATTAAGTTCTTAACCCGAGGTACCACTGTAGTAACATCGTCTAGCCAGGATTTGCCAGGATTACTTTTCTTATGGCCCACTTCTACAAATCACTGCACAAGTAGCACATCTTCTTGAACTGTACAGAAGCATCCTAGTATTAGGTCAATGGAAGATTTCTCCACTCACACTATCACTGCTGCTACCTTGCTTGAAATCATGTATGGGAAATGTATGTGGAATGTTGTGAACATACGTTAAAGGTGGAGGATGACAAAGTCCTGAAGAATAGTGAAACACTACCAAAACACAAATAAAAGCTTGTGTAATGTAACCGCAGTTAAGAAGTGTTCAGGGTTTTCATTGACAAAAGGGACAGGGCTGCACATCTGCCTCGCTAGCAAAGAGTAGCATTCTGCTTTAGCTGTAGGAGCACATTCTGTTTCAAACACAACAGCTAGGCTGCTGCAAAGATAATTCTGGCCTACCTGAAAACATTAGGAGGGGAAGCCCCTTTAATTTAGCAATGCTTTTTCAGTTTGTTGAGGCATTTTATATGTTCATTTTAAAAGAAAACAAAACCAAAGCACACACCTCAAGCACCAATTTAGACTGCTCCATTGAAATCCATTACCTATTTCCTGCCAACGCTCCAGTCCTGATTTTTCTCAAGCTCCGTCCTGTCTGTACAGATTATTTTCTGAAGCTATCCATCAGAAATTCAAAGCAAAAATTGTGTGTGCGTGCACAGACACTAAAATACATGCCACTGGCATATTTCTATTTGAAAAGGAGAAACAAAGAGGAAAATTAATTCCCTCCAAAATTGATTTTCCAGTCTGAACAGGGAAATATTGCAATAAAAACCAAACCAGTGTGCTAATCTCCTCCCTTTGCTACATTAAGGCAAAGCAGAATTGAATATTTGAGTGTATGATGCTATACTATACCAAGTCTGACCGTTAGTCCTATATTGCTTTCTTTTGACAGGCAATGGGTCAGAGAGGCTCTGGTTTGCTACCAGTTTGTCATTAGAATGTGGTGACCTAAATAGTAAGCCAGCGCCATTTCATCAATCAAACTATTTGGAAGTAAGCATGCCAGCCAATGGATGGATCAGTCTATGTCTGGACTGGTCTTTTGTACATGTTTGCACATAACTGCCCACAAATTTACTCTATAACCTGTTGTGCCAGGTAAATTTCAATGAAATATTTCAAATAATAACGGGCATATCTTTTTTTCTTTTTAAAAAACACCACCACCAACAGGAAGTTTGTTTTTATGAAGGTTAATACCTGTCTCAAAGACCTTGCAAAGAGGACAGGTTATAAATATAACAGTGGAAATTTCAAACTGAAAATTATTCGGAATTACTTTGGGAATCCCCCCCCCCCCCAGTTTATAGATCACATAGAATCTGCAGCTATCTTAATGTGGTGCCTTTGTGGGAGGAGAGATTTCCAACCAAGGTTCAAGCAATGGAGCCGATAACCAACCTTGAGTAAAACAACCACTTTGTTAGTAAACGTTATCAAACCCTTGAAATTGCTTGATGCATTTCCAGATGCATCCAGATTTTGACCGAAAGAAAAAACAGTTCCTCTAACATGCACAAACTCAGCTTCTTGCATAATCAGTGTACCAGTGTGCCTAGACATAGCTCAACATTATTGGTACCTTGCTTAGCCCTGTTCATCAGAGATAACAAGGCTTTGGGGATTTAAAGGCAAGTGACCTCCATGAAAAATTACCAGCAGTTGCCACTTTAAGAGCTTTTCTTGGCTTCTCTTTTTTCAATATCCTTGCTTACATCCTGCCCACCTCTACTGCCTCCCCAGCAGATGGCTGGCCAGAATGCCAAGTACATGCCTCCTCTTCCCATTATTGCCTGCTTCCCCTCTTCGGGCCCACATAACCACCTGTGTTCTTTCCCCTGTGGTTGTTCATTCACACCTATCACCCTTTCTCCCCAGCCTCCCTTATCCATGAAATTCCTTTCACTAATTTTTCATCCTCCTCCAGTTATGCTCTTCAGCCAGCTCTGTTCCCAATCTCGATTTCTGTGCGTTGGAATAAGTTATCTCCACGGAGGGAGCAGGCCAGCGATTGGAAGTGCTCTCCAAACAGATACGGGCTAGCTTAGCAAGATAGACCAAAACAGGGATATAAAAATGCCAAGTCGAGGCTTTCAACTTTTCTTTAAGCATTAGCTGGGTAGTAAAATTAACTGAAAGTAGTCTAAACAGTTTCACATGGGATACCCACAGGGACTTAAATGTATCTGCAGATGACAAATGTTTCTTGAAAATCCTTCGCTGTGAAGCTGCTTTTCAACTCTGTTGGTCCTTTGTGGGGTGGGCGAGAGAGGGGGAGGAACAGCCTTAATGCAGCTACCACAGACTGGTGCACGTAAAACAGCTACAGCTGTCATTTATTCTGAACAGATCAGTTGTTGGTCATGTACCAAGCATCACCTAAACCCACTTGCTTCCTGAGTTAGTGTGTGGTACTAATGCCTCATTATTTTATGGCTCCTGTTGCACAATTAAGAACTTTACATTCCGTGTGCTCCCCTTCGCACCACCCCTCAAACAAGGCTTCAATGCTCAACGGCAAACAGAACAGGAACCTACCGCTTTGTACTAGCCAGCTATAAAGATTATGCAGTAAACCAACCAAGAGATCCGTCTGCCAGTGTCCCATAGCACCAGGTTGTTGTTTTTTTAAAAAAGTTTCCTTTCCCTTTTTAAAAACAAGAGGAATCGAAACTGTTTGTTTATTTGGACTTTTAAGCTTGCACTTCACTGAACATTTGGAAAAGAGATCATATCTGAGTGACAAACACACATTAATATACTTTTTAAAAAATGTTTTTACAAATAATCTTGTTATTTCATTCTTTTTGTAAATCGCTTTGAGGTTATCTGTACAATCAGGTGGTATATAATTGGCAGAAACAAACAAACAAAAACACCAGCAGATTTTTGGGCTTTGCTGTGCAGCCAAATGAAATGAAATTCCAGAGACCATGCTCTAAAAGGCAAACTATTACTGTTGTTGTTGTTGTTGATGTTGTTGTTGTTATATTTTTATCTGATTCTCCATCACAAAGGAGCCCAGAGCAGCAAGCATGTAAACAATGTATAAATCCTCTAATAATAATGCTAATCATAACCATAATAACAAGGTGGGAAACAGCTACTAAAAAGGGGAGCAGATTAAATATTGCCCTGGGAAAAGAGTGTTCAGGGGAAGATGATCTACACATTCAAAAGCAGCACATGGCACTGAACTACTGTACCTCAGAATACGAGGGGAGGTCTGCATCTCCCCTTATTAAACACTCCCTGCATGCAGAAGACTAACATCCAAGGTGTGTGCAATTAGGAATGTGCATGCACACGCCTGTTTCCAGGCATCTGTAGTCCCACGATGGGGATAAGAAACCACGGCGGGGGTGGCTGACACTAGGGTTAGGCGGACAAGTCTATTTCTGGTCCATGCCACTTTTGGCATGTGTCCTACATTAAGATGCACATTTGATTTTGAAACCCACAAGAAATCCACATTTCAAATGTGTGCTTCTCAGCATTTTTTGTGTCTAAACATATGCATTTTAAAACGCATTACCCAACTTTTTTGAGCTGAGAACTGTATTGCAAAATTTGGAGCAGTGGGAAATCCAAAGGAGCTACACTCAGACCTGCATGTTAGTCCCAGTGGTGTGAATGAGGTCAGTTCATA
Source organism: Podarcis filfolensis (assembly GCF_964270895.1). Lineage (NCBI taxonomy): Eukaryota > Metazoa > Chordata > Lepidosauria > Squamata > Lacertidae > Podarcis > Podarcis filfolensis. Next base: position 22,235,662 of record NC_139614.1, on the reverse strand, counting down.
TTGGAATTCACACAAAGGAAAAAGTTGCTCAAGCATCACTTGTTGGCACACACCTGTGGCTGGATTGCTGCCTTCCAACATGTGACCCGCAAGTAGGATTATCTGTAGTTTAACCTGGTTGCAAAGAGTGTTGCAATCTTTTATGGATAAATCTAGCAGAAAGCAACAATATTGAAAACAGTGCTGCCAGATGAGCGCATCTGGGATTAAATGGCTTGTCTGTGTAGAAAGTAGGTAAATACCCAAACTGAAAGTACACATGGACACATCATTCCTATGATCGTAGTGAGGCCAAAAAAGTAAGAAAATATAATTTAAAATCAAATTATTCACTAATCACCTTAAACTGAGGTGTATATTGAAGTGATTGCACAACCTGATTCAGAAGTAAAATACTGTATGTATGTATCTGCTTGGGGGCAGGGAGGATAAGCTGCTACATATTCAGTGTTCCCCATTTTTACAAATAATCTTGTTATTTCATTCTTTTTGTAAATCGCTTTGAGGTTATTTGTACAATCAGGTGGTATATAAATGGCAGAAACAAACAAACACATCAGCATATTTTCAGGCTTTGCTGCACACCTCTGATTCACCTGCTACTTTCGCCACAAAAATGTGGGCAAGCATGCACTCAATGACTTTGCTAGGAGGGGATTCAGCAACATCAGTGCACACAAGATCCAGTAAAGAGGAAATGCTCATCAACAAACGTATGTCATAAATCCAAAACTGCCTGGCCTTCCATTTGCAGGAGCCAAGAACATCCCATTTTGTGAGTGGAGCAGATATGCGTATGTGTGTGTATTAGTGGTGACTCAACAACATATTGATTATAGTTGTTTTAATTGCTTATTTCATCAATCAACTAGGTTCAATATTAATTTCATCCACCATCAAAACAATGAAGACATTTTTGCACACACAAACTGCTTTGTTTATTTACATGTTTTAACTATATGACTAACCCTGTATTTCCTAATCAGAAAACTAACATGCAAGCAAACTAACAGGAAAATGCTACTAATAAGAACCCTGGATATTTCCCTTGTAAAACCACACATCAAATTAGATAATGAAAACAAACAAGCAAAACAAAAGATAAAAAGCAGTATTCCCTGTTTAACAATGATTTTTATACTGCTCTGAACTGGAGGAAGCTTATTGAGTCATATTATGGATTTTATGACTGTTTAAGGGCTTTCAATATCAGATTTTTTTTATTTCAAATAAGAAAACTAATTGCATGACTATCTTGCTCCTCAGATACGAGCAATGCAACAAAAATGACCTTTGAAGCTCTCTCAGAAACTTCATATAGGCAATTAAAGTGAAAAATGAGATAGAATATGCATAACTTTTCAGCACTATCTCTTATGTATAAATAACACTGCGTTCAAACAAGGGCAGAGCAGGAAGAAGATCTGACCCAAACATTTATCAGCACAGTTAGATACTTGTTTGTTTGCTTTCACTTTACATGTGGCAGCATATAATAGACTAAATTGGTCTTTCAAACTTGAAGGCAACTTTCTCTTTTTTGCCATATCGTATTTGAATGTACATTCTCAATTTAATGTACCCAGAATTCTTTGTGGGAGAAAGTGGACTTCAAATGTGATTTAGACATACACAGCCAACGCCTTGCAAATAACTTTGTACACCAAAGTTGTACATGTGCAATCTTCTGGAGACATAGAACTGCCACTTATTTTATTATTGATGATCCTCAGTCTAGAAGTGCAGGTCCAATATCACATGCAATGATAATTTTCTGCTTATTGTGTTAATTTTTATATGGAAAACATAATTATTGATGCAACCCTATGCAATAATTAATGGCTACCTTCTGTGGGTAGAACATCAATTAATCAAGTCAGCGGACTAGAGACCTCAACAATTATGAAAAAAAAACACATCTGAGATGAAGAAACCCCCCACAAACCCTGAATCTACAGGGACAATTTGAGAAAAAATAAATACAGGTTAAAATGACTCATTTAAGAATCTCTAAAGGTTTGCTCTCACATGTCACCCCTATCAGTTGTTCCTGGCAAGATCAGGTACCCTCTCCATGTTTCTGAAACAATTCATTCCATATTAAATGGAGTGCCAAAATCCCCCCATAAGCATTTATAAAAGCATAGTTCCTTTCCTTTCCTGTTTACTGTGAGACACCTGAAGCATCTTGAGCACCAACAAAATCAAAGAATCGTGGAATTATGGAGTTGGAAGGGACCCCGAGAGTCATCTAGTCCAACCCCCTTCAATGCAGGAATCTGACCTAAAGCATCCGTGACGGATGCCTATCCAACCTCTGCTTAAAAACATCCAAGGAAGGCGAGTCCACACTATTTACATTCCATTGATTAAAATGAAAAACACGGGGAACTTTATGCATGATTTTATGCATGATTTTGGCCATCCACACTAACAGCTCTATAAAGAAGGCTAATACCATGACTGAGCAGAGATTTCATCTGTTGTCTCCTAGCTCGTAGCTCACTCTCTTAAAAACTATAACACACCAGGTCTTTAAAGAAATGAAGTAAAAGTTAGGCTTGCTCCAAAACAGGCACAGGGGGCTGTACATGAGAATTAAATAAAGAATTATTATACATTGTCAGCGCTGCCCAAGGTCCCAGCTCACACAAGACCAACGCTGCTCCTTGCCCAAGTTTAAAAGTCTTTATTGAAGTTCAGTCTCATTTCTAGACGCGCAGCGTGCAACGCTACATCTGTCCGTCAGACCGTAGAACTCCCATCTGAATCTCCTCCCCCCTGACACCAGCTTACGATTCTAGCCTTACTCCACCTTTTCCTCTGTTCCTTCTTTCTCTGGGTCCTTCTGCTAGTCGGAGTCTCAGCCCTCCGAGATTCTTCTGACGCTGATTCTCCCGACTCCTCCCCCCCCCTCTTTCGGGCTTTAGGACCTGGCTCCCAATCCGGGTTTTCTGCTGTCCCGCGCTCCTCCACATTTGAACTTGGCGCGCGCGCGCAGCCTCCCACTTTCCTTCTGACCGTTACACTTGTGTCACTGCTCCCCCTTTCGGGGAGGCTAGCTGGACCTGGCCTTCCCTCCGTCTCCCCACTCCCCGATGGAGGAGAAGCTGGTCCTGACTCACGTGACTCTTCCCCCCCACTGTGCTCTGGTGGGGGAACTGGCCCTACAGCTCCGCTATTCCCTTGGAACTCCCCTCTGGTTCCTTGTTTATGGATCGTCCCCTCTGGGATTCGCCTCGCCCTTACCATAGGCGCCCCCTCCTGGGAATCTTCAGATTCGCTGGAGAAGCTCATGGAATCTCTCGGTCCACTGTCATATTCCCCTACGCTCCCCTCTGATTCCTCTCCTCCGCTCTCTATTTGCTCTCTCCCCTGCTCTTCTGCTCCTGAGCCTCTGACATACATACATATACATATCTATCCATGTCTGTCTGTCTGTCTATCATCTATCTATCTATCATCTATCTATCTATCTATCTATCTATCTATCTATCTATCTATATCTATCATCTATCTATCTATCTATCTATCATCTATCTATCTATCTATCTATCTATCTATCTATCTATCTATCATCTATCTATCTATCTCCTTGAAAATTGCATGGGATTGCACTGGAACTTGAACTACATACACTGTGTTGTCCAAACAAGCACATGACATATTTAATTCAGGTAATTCAGTTCACATGTGTGAGCCATGTGAACATTACGTGTAAAAGGTGCTGCCCTGAAGGCTGTGCAGACTCTTAGCCTGCCTCCATGTCCACATGTTAGGAATGGAAACATACACAAGTGCAAAACCTTTCCACGTGAGCTAGAACCCTCATAATGCAATATTCCAGCTCACAGAGGTTTTCCCCAGCAGTTGTCCATCCTGGAGTGTTGATATCCAGCGTAAAGCCAAACAGTGCAGCCTCAGATCCATAGTCAGAGCTGTTGCCCCGCAGACCCTTTCTAAGCATGAAGGCAAGCATTGTTCAGATGAGATGTACTGTGTTATATGAGAACTGAGCATCATAACTGCATTTCCAGGGAAGCTGCAGGAAATAAAAATATGTGGCCAGTAACCCTGCCTGAGGTGCAGCATTACCATAGCAAAACCGTTGGCAGCAGTAAAAAACAACAACAAAAAACAGAAAAGCAGTTTAATGGCAATTTTGAACTGCCCCCCCCACTAATGATCTCCCTCAAATTTGGAACCACAAGGTCTCCCAGGAAAAGTTTCATCTCAATTTTAATTTGGATGATCCTCCAGGGACGGTTTGGGTTTTGTCAATTGGGAGGCGCATGTCATATACAGAGGTCAATAATAACAGAATCTGGGAAACTCCTGTTTTAGTGCAATGGGCCTTAAATGTAAGAAGACAGGAAACAGTTGCTAAAAAAAGCTTTTTCTAAAAAGGAAAGCCTGCCCCCTTTATGACTCTAGGCCACAGGTAGGCAAACTAAGGCCCGAGGGCCGGATCCGGCCCAATTGTCTTCTAAATCTGGCCAGCGGACGGCATGTTTTTACATGAGTAGAATGTGTGCTTTTATTTAAAATGCATCTCTGGGTTATTTGTGGGGCATAGGAATACATTCATCCCCCCCCCCCCAAAATATAGTCTGGCCTCCCACAAGGTCTGAGGGACAGTGGACCGGCCCCCCACTGAAAAAGTTTGCTGACCTTTGCTCAAGGCTACCAAGTGCCCCCTAAGCAAGAAAAGTGTGTATTTGTTGATTCTCTCCCCCCCCCCCATTAGAATTTGCATAGCTAAGGACCTACAGATTAAAGGTAAAGGGACCCGTGACCATTAGGTCCAGTCATGACTGACTCTGGGGTTGCGGCGCTCATCTTGCTTTATTGGCCGAGGGAGCCAGCGTACAGCTTCCGGGTCATGTGGCCAGCAGGACTAAGCCGCTTCTGGCGAACCAGAGCAGCGCACAGAAATGCCGTTTACCTTCCCGCCGGAGCGGGACCTATATATCTACTTGCAGTTTGACGTGCTTTCAAACTGCTAGGTTGGCAGGAGCAGCAACCGAGTGACAGGAGCTCACCCCGTCGCGGGGATTCGAACTGCCGACCTTCTGATTGGCAAGTCCTAGGCTCTGTGGTTTAACCCAGAAATCAAGATTCATTCGAAATCCTTTCTTTTCATCCCATCTGCATAATTCTGCCTACTCACCTACCGCAAAATTAATGCCATACACTTTTAGAGCATATGCTGCAGCCCTGTATTACCTCTGTGTTGCATAGAAAGCTGAGGCTATTCACACTAAAACCTCAGGATAAAGGCATACAGCCACCTCCGCTGGTGCCCAATAGGGAGAGCCAGGGTTTTCCCAGTATGGCTTACAGCTAAACTGGCTCCTGTGTGCTTTCAATCTTGACTGGAAAAGAAAAGGGGCTGGTATACACATTCAGCAGGAGGTAGAAGTCTGAGATGATAAGAGAAGACTGTACCATCTCAATCTATTTTGGAATTCTCCCGCATACATGTAACATTGCAAGTAAATTATATTGTTTCAGAGAGACAGTGAGGTTCTATCCTAGCCTGTTCCCTGCTGTGCTGATTTTTCAAGGTGAATTTTAAAAAGGTGATCCCCACCCTCTCTACCTGCAGTCTGAAATGATAAGCACCATTATACCACCACGGAATCAGCCCACTTAATTTACTATGTATGTAGACCAGGTCAGGGGTGTGGCTTGAAAACTGGTAAGGTAAGTGGGGCACTGCTGAGCTGTGACATCAGTGCAATGCATGCATCTTTTGAAAGGAGGTGCATGCAGACAACACCCCAATGCCTTTAAAACTAGGGGAGGCAAGCAGCACCTGCAGTCATTATGGTATTGTAGCCTTTTCCCCAATGCTAGAAAGAGCTAAACAGAGCTTTTTAAGTTTACTCCTCCAGGCTGACAGTGATTGGGGGACTGAAAAACAGCAGGAAGGGGAGAAACAGGGAATGAGGAAGTGGTATGGCAGGCTCTGCAAAATTATTTGCTAAGACATTCCTCTGGCATATGGATCAGTTGTACCATACAAAATGGATAGGTAACTTGTAGCCCTAGGGCCTAATCTTTCTGGGCTCAGGACCCATTCTGTCCCTCTCCGGGGGGGGGGGGGAGAGAGAGAGAGAGAGAGAGAGAGAGAGAGAGAGAGAGAGAAAGAAAGAGAACAAAGCAGCTGGCAGAGAAGGGGTTTGGCAGAAAGAGAGACAAAAGAAGGTGGCAAAAAGAGAGTAAGGGCTGTAGCACTGCCCAAAGCCATTTTAATATAAATAAAGAACTGCTATTAAGTTCATTGTTTTTCCACAAGCACCCTTGAATTCAGCTAGTGCTGATACCATACTGACATCTTGTGGTCTGCTTTTTTATAACATAAAAAAGAGAATCTATGTGGAAGATACAGGACGCGGCTGGCGCTGTGGGTAAAACCTCAGTGCCTAGGACTTGCCGATCGTATGGTCGGCGGTTCGAATCCCCGCGGCGGGGTGAGCTCCCGTCTTTCGGTCCCAGCTCCTGCCCACCTAGCAGTTCGAAAGCACCCCTAAGTGCAAGTAGATAAATAGGTACCGCTTTATAGCGGGAAGGTAAACAGCGTTTCCGTGTGCTGTGCTGGTGCTGGCTCGCCAGAGCAGCTTCGTCACGCTGGTCACGTGACCCGGAAGTGTCTCCGGACAGCACTGGCCCCTGGCCTCTTAAGTGAGATGGGCGCACAACCCTAGAGTCGGACACGACTGGCCCGTACGGGCAGGGGTACCTTTACCTTTATGTGGAAGATGCCCACACATGCCAAATTTTGCTGTTACTATATGATGAAAGACTGATTTACATTAGTGATTTATAAAGCAAGGAGAACTTAAAAAGACCTGTGACATGTTTTAGGCTGCAAAAAGTATTATGATGACGCAGATTTCCTGACTTTTGGTTGTGAACAGATAGTTGACATGCTCACTTAGGAAATATATTTGCATTATAGAGCAAAAACAGACACAGGGATAAAGCTTAAAGAAGACACCCTTTTGTGAAAAGAAATGGTGATTTGCTCGCTCTCTCTCTACACACCCACACACCCACACCCACACACCCCTGCAGTCCTCTGTAGGATACGGATGAGAGAACCACTTGCTTAAAGGTTCTACAATGTCAGTTCTGTTTCCTTTTATTGTCTTGTTTGGTATATCATGGTAAAGACTGCCCCCCACATCCCTCCTTGAACATCTGAATCATTGGTGCAAATCAAGTTAAGGAGAAGCGCAGCATGCTTATTTCCTTCCTGAATTTCCACTTTCATCTAAAGCAACTGCTTTTGAAACAAATAAGTTTGTATTTCACCCAAAGATTCCTGAGTATATAGCTTTGGGGCAAGACTGTATCAGAAATTCTCACTGAAATCATATGCTCTCTGGCACCCGGTGCGGGGCGTTGAGGGGCAGGGCGAACCGCCCACAGGGTCGGGGCAAACCGCCCGACGGTGCCACTCGATTGCCAAATGGATGGCGCTCAAGCGGTGCCCATACGGACGGCACTTGAGTGGCGCCCATAACAACGGCACGCTCCCTCGGCCGCCCTACAGTGAGTGTAGCCCTTGGCCGGCTGCCATTTTGTCACCCCCCTCAGGGTGACACCCGGGGCAGAACGCCCCCCCCCCGCCCCCTTCCTGCGCCCCTGGGCAGTAACATTTGTTGGTCTGCACTGTAGCAGCATCCTAAAATGAACTAGAAAAGTGTGCTTTTTTCAATAATATAAAATAACCACTGCACTAGTACACACTGTTATGTTCCTGGGTCAAAGCTTGACTAGAACAATGTGTACAATTTTATAGGCCTAAAAGAAACACAAACAAATCCAACAACCAGAGACAAACAGTTTCAAATGCTTTATACAACTAAAACCACCACATTGCAGCCAGGACAACTGCCAAGATAACAATTCAAAAACCTTCGTCAAGGCAATTTCTAATTACAGTGCTTTGCAAAAACAGAAGAACTATAGGACGCCTTCATGAGAAAAGACAGTGATGCAAGTTCTGGTTGTTAAGAGATATGTAAGGGCTCGTCCACACTTATGCTTGTCACACGCCTAAAAACATGGGAGTTTTCCACTTGCCCTGTGCTTTTGAGGTACAGGTCAGAGCAGTTTTTCACTAGTCCCACAGCTTTGCCCAGGAAAGCTTGCTGCTTCTACTGAATCAGAACAAACTGTCCATCTGCAGAAAAACCAACTGCAGAAAAACAACAGGTTTTCCAGGGGGAAAGTGGCAGGGCAAGCAAAAGTATGGATGAGCCCTAAGTAGTGGGTGTTATTGCCTTCGATTTCATATCTTTTGGGCAAAATGAAGGAATTTATACATTACACTCACTTTTGCAGTGTTGCATTCACTAACTAGCTGTCTCAAAAATACTTCAAAGTGATCATCATCCCTTTTGTTTTTTGTTTTAGGTAAAACAAAAACAATATTTGGCACATTTCTAAACCACATTCTTTTCTCACTTTAAAAAGAAAGGGGCTATGATCCTGAAGACATCATGAACATATAAACCGTCTGAAATGAATTAGTGCGTTCCATGTTTGTTGTGCTCTATCAGCAGATGTTGTCCGTGAAAAAGTACAGCATGTCATTCACCAGCAACAATATTGTTATTAATTGTTAAAAGGGCCAACACATTTCAGTTTCTCTTTCAGTGGAATATATTAATAAAACCAATTATCAGAGTTCAATCACTTCACCTGATAAACACACAGAGAGACGTTCTTTTGTCATACAGGTTCCATTTAGATATTATGCCAAACCAATGATGACTACAGACCCTCCAAGTGTCCTTATTTTCCAGGGACGTCCCTGATGTAGAGAAGCCATCCCAGTTTCTGATTTGATCCTGGAATGTCCCACTTTTCCTTAGGATGTCCCTGTTTTCATTGGGGAAATGTTGGAGGGTATGGAGTTATCTGACCTCTGAGCCATCTGAAGACAATTCTGTATAGAGAAGTTTTTTAATGTTTAATGTTTTATTATGCTTTTATATATGTTGGAAGCTGCCCAGAGTGGCTGGGACAACCCAGTAATATGTGTGGGGTATAAATAGTAAAATTATCATTATGGAATGGGATGTCCCTATTTTCATCGGAGAAATGTTGGAGAGGATTTTACTATGATTTGACGTGTTGTTTGCTCAGTCACTCCATGGTTTTCAATAAATCAACAAAACAGAATCAGAAACCATGGTTTGAAATGAATCTACACCAACTGTGTATGGAGTTATGCTTGAACTGACAACCCATGTGTTCATTAGAAGCTCTGCCTCTGGAGGCAGCTGCATAGTAGAAACAGGAGTGCTGAGCAGACAGAAAACGAAAGCAGGCATGTATCTCTAAATCATGGTTTGCTGAGCATATGGAAAAATGAAAGAAGACCAGCAGCTCTAAATCACGATTTGGCTGTGCGCTTGGGTGCTCAAACATTATCTGGATTCACAGTTATGGTTAGTGCAAACTTTGTTTTGCTTTGAATTGATTGGCAGTTTTAGCCATTTATCATTCAGAGTGACAATCCTCATTTGAATGTGTAAATGGTTTTCCCTTGTTCCCTGGGAGCCTACAAAGTCAACAAACTAATTTTTTAAAAAATATGTACCCTTTTAATTAAATTGATATGGTGTGGGGGAAAGTGTGTCAGTTGACACTATGGTTAAAACAATGATTGCAGAATAATAACTAAAACAGCAGAGCTGCCTAAAAAAGGTTAGCAGTATTGTCAGATCCTAAACAAACAAACAAACAAACAAACAAACAAACAAACAAACAAACCACACTGATATTTAAAAGCCTGAGTAAATAAAAAACGTATTTACCAGGTACCAGAAGACACAAGACTTGGCTCCAGGACAGCCTCTCCAGGAAAATAATTAAAAGTTTTAGTGAAAACACATAAAAACCTGAACAATTTAGGACCCAGTTATCTGCAGGAGTGATTCTCCTGGTACTGTTCTACCTGGGCTTTTTGGGATCTGTGAAGAAGACCTTTTTTCTGATTCTATCTCTGGGTGAAGCCCACAGCTCCTTGCCTCAAGATATGGCCTTCTCAGTAGTAGCACTCTGTTGTTCCTCACCTGAGGTATGGCTGATTTGATAGTCTTATATTTCAGTGCCAACTAAAGCCCCATTAAATCCTTGAAGCTTTTGGTGGGGAGGAAAGATTTAGATGCTGTTTTATGTTGCTTTTAAGGTTACTTTAAGTTTACTGGGTGTTCTATATATTTGTTTTTATCATGTAGCCTGCCCTAAGTTGGCTTGCTGATGAAGGGCAGAATAGAAACTGTATTAATAAAAATATAACATCATGAGAGCAAGGATGTTGTAGTCTGTCCACTGAAGGCTGTCCCTCTCCACTGGCTGAAGCCAGAAAGAGACTGAGAGTGACAAATGCATCAAAGGGGACCGATTGTCTGGAAAAGGCACTGCCTGGATCTTTTAAAAGCCATTTTGGGGTCTTCCTTGCACTCACATGATTCTAAATTTCTTTGTGGCAGTTATCAATCACAACTATGACTCATTGGATAAAAACACTAAAAGCCTTTTATCTAAGAAAGCAATTCTTCAGAATTACACATGCATATTTTGCTTCACAACTCTCATTCTACAAGGACTAGAAACTCACTTTTAAAATAAAATACATAAAAACTTGGGAGTCTGGGTCTCCTTCTTATCTGGACACAGTACAAAAGTACCCCTTGGACTTCCTGTTGGTAGCTCTGCTTCTGAGAGGGAAGAATTGGATGGAAGAAACAATTTCGAACAGCAATTTTGAATCAGTCAGCAGAGCAATGGCTAAGCACCTTTCTCCCGTAGTTATTTTGCTTCTATTCATAGCCTCCTAAAGTTGCTTTTCATAAAAAAACAACAACTGTGCTGTGCGAGGGGAGGACATAACAGGTATCTGATTTGCCAAGTGTCTAGTTTGGCACAGGTATAGGAAAGGAGATAGGATAAGGTACAAATATACAAATATAATGAAAGTAACCTAGTGCAAATTATCCTAAGTAATTATAGTTTATAAAAATCTATATTCAATAATGTCTTCCTAGGAGTTAAGAAATGCTCAAAGCTGTCAGACGAGACTGCGAGCATCTCCAAGGAATGACAGCTGTAATCAGAATCCTATTGACAAGAGTGTTCATCATTATGACATTTGCTGGTTTTTCAATGAACTCTCATAAACTTGGGCTGATATATAGTCATAGAGAGTTCTGGTTTAGGTGCCCTTAAAAGGGAATTGGACAAATGCATAGAAGTTAAATTTATCAATGACAATTAGATCTGTGGAAAGTGTAATATGCCTTAAATACTAGTCAGAGGCAGCAAACAATGTGGCACGGCCATTGCCATTTTTCTTTGCTTATAGGCAATTGAGAAGCAGGATAGTGGATTAGATAGAGCTAATATGCTAATCTAGAGAGTTATCTGGAAATTAGCTGAAATTTAAAAAAAAGATTACATTATCAAGCCAGATTGGTGACTGGGAGTGGCCGCCGAGACCATCTAACACCGGTCCTGAAAGACCTACTTTGGCTCCCAATACGTTTCCGAGCACAATACAAAGTGTTGGCGCTGACCTTTAAAGCCCTAAACAGCCTCGGCCCAGTGTACCTGAAGAAGCATCTCCACCCCCTTCGTTCAGCCCAGACACTGAGGTCCAGCTCCGAGGGCCTTCTGGCAGTTCCCTCACTGCGAGAAGTGAAGTTACAGGGAACCAAGAAGAGGGCCTTCTCAGTAGTGGCACCCGACCTGTGGAACGCTCTCCCATCAGATGTCAAGAAAATAAACAACTACCTGGCTTTTAGAAAACATCTGAAGGCAGCCCTGTTTAGGGAAGTTTTTAACATTTGATGTTTTATCGTGTTTTTAATATTTTGTTGGAGTGGCTGGGGAAACCCAGCCAAATGGGCGGGGTATAAATACATCATCATCATCATTAGATCCAAAGTTTAATGCTTAATCACATGTATTCCAGGCAGCCCTGTTTTGGGAAGTTTTGATCTTTTACCATGTTTTACCATGTTTTTGTATGTGCTGTAAGCTGGAGAATCACCTTTGGTCATTGCAGACTATGCTGAGCTAGAAGGTGCAATGGTCTACCTGAATACAAGGTAGCTTCCAACATTCCTAGGGCTTTTATAATTCAGAGTTGCCTTCTGAGTGGATAAAAATTCTATTGCTGCACCAATGTGAAGCGGAATCACAGAGCAGTACTTCTGCCTGGGAAGAGACCTTGCAGGCAGTAATGTTACTTTGCCACCCCCTCCTGCAATTACCGTGAAAGAGCACCACAATAAGGGCTTAAGTGAAATGTCAGATATGAGCAGCACAATTTAATCTTGCACCTGCAGTCCTTTTTTCATAGCACTTTAAATCACAGCAAGTAAATTTACAGCCTGTCATCCTTCCACTCAGAAGATGCCAGCCTCATCTACCCATTTGTCAGCCTCATAACTACCCCCAAAGAGCAACCTCTCTGAACCAGGGCCATAAAGAACCGCCTTGAAGTGCTTAACACCTAACTCTGCCACTACATCTGTGCGCATAAGTGTGGAAGACACTCAGGGCACTCACAACACTGTATGTCATTGTCTCCAGACTGTAAACTCCCTGGGACAGAACAGTTTCTCAGATTTCTTCATATGCAATTTTTATACCAGGCAGCAACACACACACACACACACACAATTGTGTTCCAGTACGCACCAGCAGCCATTTTAGAGTTCTTAAAACCGACTTCAGCAACGTCAGCTAATCCTTAAGGCAAACACATGCAATTTCTGGATGATGGAAAGCTAGGATAGGTTGTGAACACTGAAGCTCAGCAAAGGGGGAGACAAATGCATAATGTTACAGAAGACAAAACGGGAAACTGAAATGCACAAATGCAAAATAGGAGCTAAAGGCTGATACAAACATTTTCTTATCCCACTCTCACCTGTAAAACTACAGTCCTAGGCACACTTCCCTGGGTGTAAGTCCCACTGAATTCCACAGGACTTACATTTCAAGATACCTTCATAGGATTATGCTGCTCAAGAGCTTCAAAGTGGCTAACAATTAAAAACCTACAGTTTGAAACAGTAACCATCAACAACAAAACATTACTTTTAATAATATTTATTAAGTTTTCCAATTTAATAATCCAATAAAAACCACATTAAAACATTCCAAATTACAATACAATAAAAAAGCCAAATGTAAACTCCGAATTTTATATCTTTGGGTGACCTCCCATGCTCTGAATTTCACGAAGTGCTGATCATCTAATACCACATTGCATTTCTTAGTTAATCAATAAGCCATTCCGATATTAATCCTTCATATAATTTTCCTTTACTTTTGCAACCACTGGGCTGTTCAACTTTCGCTTTCTTAGTTCTGTGTGAAATGTTTTCCCCTGATGATTTCCACAATCCAGCAATTCCATTTTGAACAACAAAACATAACATGGTTGCCGTTTAAAAACATTATAGGTAAGCCATAACAATATAAACAGGATAGCACAGCCGACACCAGGTGAGCCTCACAAGGGAGGGAATCCTGAACATGAAGCAGACTAAATCTCCCTACTACCAATATGGACCACCTTCTGCTATTAAGAAGTAGACTAAGGCTGGATCTAGACACATTAAATAAGTGATTCAGTTAAATGCATTGTAAACTCATACAGGGAAATCCAGTAGGGAAAAACGGGACTCCACAGTGCCATCTGGTGTCACAGTGTTATATTGCATATACAACACCTATAACCCCGCCCCCCTTTTTAACCAGTCTAGCTGAGTCTGAGATGTGTTTGTGGTAAACCCTGACATATGAAAAAGATTCAGGTGTATTTTTGCTTCAAGGATACATTGAGGAAAATACACAGGTGGCCCTTGTCTCCTGAAGCATACTTTCCTGACAAACATACATACAGCTGCCTCAGATGCTATGGTAATATGCCAGAAGGAACCGTGTTCAACAAGGGCCAAAATGCACATGTGTGTCCGCCACCCCATTTCTCAGAGTTTAAGCACCAAGAGACAAAGTGGGAGCAGAACATCTGAGGGAAGGGAATGAGTCTCCATTACTGAAGTTGGTCTGCTCAAAATCTACCTCTCTCTCTCCATGGCTTCCTTTTCTTTTTTTAAAAAATGACAGAAGTTAGTTGAATAACTGCCTGCCATATGTAGCTTGTCCCTAAGAAAATGTGCCTAGCTAAATGTAAATATACCATATTTTTCGCCCCATAGGATGCATTTTCCCCCTCCAAAAATGAAGGGGAAATGTGTGTGCGTCCTATGGGGCGAATGCAGGCTTTCACTGAAGCCTGGAGAGCGAGAGGCATCGGTGCGCACCAACCCCTCTCGCTCTCCAGGCTTCAGGAAGCTATCCACAAGCCCGGCGGGAGTTCCCGCGGGCTCACAAGGCTTGCAGGCAGCAGCCTGCAGCCTGAAGCACGGGGAGACCTCCGGAGGGCTCCCCGTGCTTCGGGCAGGTGTCCGCAAGCCTAGCGCGCCCGGCGGGAGGTCCCGCCGGGCGTGTGAGGCTTGGGGCGGCAGCCTGCAGCCCGAAGCACAGGGAGCCCTCTGGAGGGCTCCCCGTGCTTCGGGCGGGTGTGCGCAAGGCTTGGGGTGGCAGCCGCGGCTGGGGGGGGGGAAATAATTTTTTTTATTCATTCCCCCCCCCAAAAAAAAACCCCGAGGTGCGTCCTATGGGCCGGTGCGCCCTACAGGACGAAAAATACGGTAAGTCTAGAGGATAAAAAGCTTTAGAATCAGTTACATGGAAGTAAAGGTAAAAGACCCCTAGATGGTTAAGTCCAGTCGAAGGCGACTACGGGGTTGTGGCACTCATCTTGCTTTCAGGCCGAGAGAGCTGACGTTTGTCCACAGACAGCTTTCTGGGCCACATGGCCAACATGACTAAACTGCTTCTGGCACAACAGAACACTGTGACGGAAACCAGAGCGCACGGAAACGCTGTTTACCTTCCCACCACAGCAGTACCTATTTATCTACTTGCACTAGCATGCTTTTGAACTACCAGGTTGGCAGGAGCTGGAACAGAGCAACGGGAGGTCACTCCGTTGCGGGGATTCAAACCGCCAACCTTCTGATAGGCAAGCCCAGGAGGCTCAGTGGTTTAGACCACAGCACCACCCGCGTCCCTTTTAAGCCCCACTGCGCTTCCCAGAAACCAACAAGAGGGCAAAGATTCACCCAGTGACAGAGTGTCATCTGCAGCTGGCTAAACGATGTTATTTTTCAGTGTATCCAGCGCACATGAGGATGCGTAATGCTGGTGTACACACCTACATTTCAGAACCATAATTACACATTTCAGTATAGAATATATAGTAAACATCTTGAATAAGTACATAGATATTTCTTTGCAGAATTATACTATTTATATAACTAGACATTTTAAAAAGATTTTAAACTCAAGTTTAATAATTATCAAATAGTGTGTGGCTATGTGCAGCGAAGCTTAAATTTTGAGACACTTACCATCAAACATTTTTACTTGACAAGACAGAACTGGCACTCTTAAACATACCTATTTGGGGACTTACAAGGTACAGATGACAGGCTCTATGTACATATTTAGGATTCTCAACATGGCGCAAGTCAAACAGCTTTGATTCAATAGGGTCCCATAACAGTATTAAAAACTGTTCTAATTGCATTCTTCAAGCCAGCTGAAGGCTGACAGCTTCTGCTCTCCAGTTCGCTATCACAGCACATCAAGGGGTTCTATTATAAGAGGAGCACCTGGTCTAAATTTATTTCAGCAGCCCAGAGCAAAATGGGAAGGTGCTTAATGTTCAGCCACAATGGTGACAGTTTTACGAGATATCGAAGGTTTAGAAACAAACAAACGAAAGGTTTGAAAGGCGCGTGGATAGAAACTGTGACAATAAAAAATCAACATTAATATATCAATTTTAAAACATATACCACCCAGGAACTCCAGAGACAAGGCTAAAAGTTCAATGCAAGCAAATGCAAAGAAATATTTCCATCTTTTCCTTAACACAAGCCACCAATAATTCTGAGGAAATCAGTGCTATTCCATATCTATCTATAGAAAAGTAGCTACTGAGGATACAGAAAAGTACACTGAACAAATACTTGAATTTCAGTATTACAGCACTTGTAGTAATTCTTACTTATTTTCTTAACTATTTTCTCATCAGTATCATCATATACATGCAACATCCATGTAACTCTAACCCACATTAAAATAGGTGGCAATTTGCAGTATTCGAGAAGCCTTGCTTTAGAAGTCACATTACAATCTATTTTGCATTTTCCCCACCCCTCCTTGAAAACAGATGTGGGGATTTTGCTGGGATCCTTATCTCAAACACAGAAGGTTACCCCCACCCCGGAGTGCTTCATTCTGCTGTGTTGCATTCAACAGAAACAGTTGCAACACAAATGAATGGACACATGGAATGTTGAGCAGTCAACTTAAGAGCAAAAAGCTCAGCTACATCTTGTAAACCTATAGGCCAGGATACAAATAATTGTGGCATTCGTTCCACAAGCCCAAGTGGTGTCTACTACACCAGTTTTCTTTCAAGCAGCAGCCCTCCCGTGCCACATGGCAAACTGCTTTTCTTCCAGAAGTACTCTGCGATCTGGCATAGAGGCACATTTCAGTTGTTCAAAGAAAAATACCATTGGGCCATCCTAGAAAAAAAACTCACTGCATAAAGCTTAGCAGACCTTGGGATCCAGGCTATGTATTATAACTCTAATTATTTAAGCCTCAAAAGTCAGCGTTGTTTTGAGTTACACAGCTGCATGTTAGTGTAACTGTGATAAGGGTGAGAATCTTTTTCTCCCGACATTTTGAGTTCCTCCTGAATGCTTCGGAGATATTATTACTGCTCTTATCCTATTTCTAAGCCCCCAGATCAGGTATGGAAGAAATCATACTGAGCACCACCTAAAAATATTAGGATAGTAAACCAGTCCTTCACACTCGAAGTACCATTACTTAGATATGCACGGAACCATTACAAAATTTATGGCGCTGGGTAGGTTAGACTGGCTCAAGCATCCCCAAACTTGACCCTCCAAATGTTTTGGGACTACAATTCCCATCATCCCTGACCCCTGGTCCTGTTAGCTAGGGATGATGGGAGTTGTAATCCCAAAACATCTGGAGGGCTGAGTTTGGGGATGCCTGGACTGGCTGGAAGTGTGTGGATTGTGTGCTTCTCTCATCTCTCAACCAAAGTTCCCATACTAGGGCTACAGTCACTCTCACATTGCAGCTCCAGGTCTGCTATTCCTTATGCATGCACCTCACCAAAGGAAATGGTAAGCACAGAACAAGATTCCCTATTACCCAAACATCTGTTTCAGACCTAGTGGTCCCTGGATTGCAGACAGCCATTATCGGGGATCACTACCAGTCATAGTGGTGGTCAAAGGTGCCCAGTAGGGGTTGGGTTACTGAAATGTATGAATTTTTGTGGACACTCATCCATTCATAGAGTGCAAAGAGGCTATGGGCTGCTGTGGTCTAAACCACTAAGCATTTTGGGTTTGCTGATCAGAAGGCCGGGGTTTGAATCCACGCGACGTGGTGAGCTCCCATTCCTCTGTCTCAGCTTCTGCCAACCTAGCAGTTCAAAAGCACGCCTGTGCAAGTAGATAAATGGTTACCGCTGTGGCAGGAAGGTAAACAGTGTTTCCATGCACTCTGGCTTCCATCACGGTGTTCTGTTGTGCCAAAAGTGTTTTAGTCATGCTGGCTACATGGCCCAGAAAGCTGTCTGTGGACAAATGCCAGCTCCCTCGCCTGAAAGCGAGATGAGCGCCGCATCCCATAGTCGCCTTTGACTGAGCTTAACTGTCCAGGGTGGAATGGATGCGTGCACACTAGAATTGGCCGCCATTGCAACGGGTTGTGATCCCTGCTAATGGCTTTCTGAAATCTTCTGTGAAAATGAGGCCTTGAATATTGTTCTTTCCTTCCTTACAATTATCACACAATGTAGTTGTAGAAAACATTGTCATGCATAATTTTAAACTGTTTTTTGACATATGCATTCAATATTTGAAATTTAACACACAATAAGAACATTATGTGTCTATTAAGTTCATAAGAATACATAAACTATGTTTGTATGAGATCCCTGTTAATAGAATCACACCTTAATTGCATTCTTCAAACCAGCAGAACACTGATAATTTCTGCTCCTATTACAATGTCATTATAAAACTTTCCGAGCCAGTCAACATTAACAAATCTAAAGATGGTCTGCTCTCTACTTTTGCCTCCACTGCTACCTAATCTCAGCTGAATTTTAAAAAATATTAAAGTGCATGTAGGGGAATATTGACATATAAAATGCAAGGAAGGAGTCTGTCATAAAAACTATTCACCTTTATCTTATAGCAGCAATGTTATTTGCCTACCATCAGTAGCAAGGGATTAGCAGTTTTGTGGAAAATCCTAAAGAAGCTAAAAGGACCCTGTTTCTCTTGTAGAATGTTTTTTTTTTAATTCCATGTCGTCCGACATAAAGCCATTTCCCTTCATATAACGGCACTTTATAATATTAACAACGATTAGCAAATACATACTTTCAGATAATACTAATTAATACAGAGAAAATTCCAGTGTTGCTGCCCCAGTTCTAACAGTTTTTGATCCAGTGGAGGTGTTCACTAAAGTCACTGCATCAACCCTCCAGTGCTACCTTATTCATGGTTCTGAAGAGTCCCCCAACTCAACAGATTTTCAAGGAGATCAGGGTGTCCACTGTGGGAAGGGGTGATTGGAGTAAACTGCATCCCCTCCTCTTGCATTAGCAGAAACCTCGGTTTGAGCAAAAGTCGTTCCATGTGTGGAATGGCAGCGTGCAACTTCTACCATCATATAAAAACATATAGCCAATGTACCCTTGCCTTCTACAACGTGCCATTCTATGTGCGGCTTTTTAGCAGGGCCATCTTAACCATATCCGGTGCCGTGGTGCAAAGATCCCTCCAGTGCCCCCCCTCCGGCAACTCCAAAACAAGGGAGGGGGCAGTGGAAAATGTCCTCTGCCTCCCCCACTGCCCCGATCCCCAGCGTGGTGGTGGCGATCAAAAAGGAAAACGTGCTGGCAGACATGCTCTCTGGGATCAGGGCGCAGGGGAGGGCAGCCCAGGAAGGCTGCACACCGCCTTTCGCCAGGAAGCAAGAGGAGGACAACGACCCCGTCTTTAGCAGATGCAGAGGCTTGGGAGGAAAGCTGAGTGCAGTTTCCATCCTAAGCCTCTGCGGGGATCGCTCTCCTCCTGCGGGGGCTTGGGAAGGAAGCTGCATGCCCGCCAGCCATATAGTTGGTGGGGCGCAGCTGGAGGTCGTGCAGGGAAAGGGGAGGCTGCCGGCAAAGCTGCGCAGCTCCCCCACTCATTGGGCGCCCCTGAGAGGCTGGCGCCCTGGCGCATCGAACCACTAAGACCAATGGGAAAGACGGTTCTTCTTTTTAGCTTCCTGGTCCTTCCAAGTGGATGAAGCTGTAGCTTAATAAGCCCCAAAACTCTTCAAATGCATGAAGCCGATAGGTTTAAGCTGTTAAAACAAGCATAAATCCTATCGTACATGATATTTAACGTTCCCATTTTTTATTATCTTAAATTGCGTCCAGGACATCTCATGGGATCCCCCTCTGCAGTTATGCATGGCTGGGAGGTAAATAAGATACAGAGCACAGCAGCAGAGGTTCTCTCAAGTGGAACCTCCTGGTATCAATCATTATCATCGCAACGGCTGTTGTGCTTGGTCAGCAGCATCAAATCCTCTGCCAGTCGGGAAAAGAGTTTCCTAATGTTATTCGCAGTCACAGCCTGACTGTAAAGATCGCCACAATACATAATATTCAAAAACATTTTCCCATGCAGTTTCACATGGCTGGATTATGTTACTCTTCATTTAACCAGGAACATTTGGCAGGCAGACATTATAACACCGTTAGGGGTTAAATATATTTTACAGCTCCCCTTAAAAAAGATAAAAGTATAGACAGGAAGCATTTCAGATACCTTCAGAGATTTCTTTATATTTTATTTAAAGACGTAGCACTGTGTCAAGATGGCCATAAAAAGTTTTCACGGCGGATAAGCCCATCAGGAGCCATCTCCAAAGTCCTCTACTCTGCACCTCCTCTTTGCCGCAAATCCCTAGCAGGGAGGGTAACTCTCAAAAGGTGCGTTTTTGCCCATACATACAGCACCTTGAATTAGTAACATAATTCTGAAGAAAGTCCTGCTGGCAGGATTAAAAAACGCTGAACTAGCATCTGTCAAGTAGTGCTAATTGTGCTAAGGCTGCAGACTATAAAAATACCTTTACAAAGAATAAAATAGTGCCAAATGGAAATGGTGGGCAAGTTTGCTAGTCCTTTGGCATTTCAGAAATTATTAATTTGTGGGGAAAATGGCTAGTGTCTTGCACAAAGAGCAACAGGAACACTTTTCGCAAGAACCAATACCCCTGAAATGAATAGAAACCCAATTTCTTACTTTTGGTATATTTTGTGATAAATGAATAAATATAGTTAAGCTATCAATATGTTGAAACTGCTTAGCTCAGTGAAACTTGGATGAACATAGGAAGCTGTCTTAGAGTAAGTTATCCTACAGTGTGGAACAGTGAGTTTAGGGCAATACTTTATCCTGTTTTCACTAAAGCCAATGCGGTACAAGATGTTCTTATCAGCAGTTTTGAGGGAAGTGATCGCAGGTGAAATCCTGACAGAAAATCAAGCTGGAATGAAAAGTCTTTCAAAACACGGACAGCAAAACTGTATTTCATTTCTTCTGGGAGGTTAAGTATAGCAGGTTAATCTAGCAGGAATAACATTGCCCTATGGAGGGGTGGGGGCGAGAATTAGAACTTGAAGGCCAAAGTAATCAGAGTAATCAATCTCATGGCACAGCTTCTGCTGGCATCCCAGAGAATAGCCTTGCTGCATCAGTAGAAGCACCAGATGTAGCCCAAGTTCTCTTTCTGTAGCTTTTACATACACAAACAAAAACATGAAACATGGTGCAGTTTAAGGCATTTAAGTATATGCCCTCCAAAATTAATGCTGAGAGCAGCTCTGTCAGGAATTGGATTTCAGCTGTTTATTAAGTCATTGGGGAGGCCTGCAACCAGGGGAGGTGGGAGAGATGAGTTTATTTCCCCCTCTCTGTGTGTAGTTTTTGATCAGGAGGGGATTCTTTTTATTCACATCATTAATGCAGTTTTGAAGCAGCTGCACCTGAGCTGCTCAACAGTAACAACACACACACACACACACACACACACACACACACACACACCTGTTAACCATACTCTGGATGCCAGTTGTCCTAGCAAAACCAAAACCATAGTAACATCTCAATATCAAATGGGAAAATAAGTTCAGAAATGCTTTCTGAGGGTGGTGGCAGGAAAATAAACTGCCTGCATTTAAGCTTCCAGCTGAAAGTACCAAGGTTCCAATCTACTTACACTTTTATTTACCTAAATTCTAGTACCTTAATTCTCAATCAAATCATGTGGCAAGTTTTGACATGGAACCCTGTCATGTACATGTTTACTAAGACACGCAAGTCTCACTGAGTTAAATGGAGTGTGTATCAGGTTGCAGTATTTGTCTCCTTAGTTCTGTGACAGTTCTGACCTGAGCTGAGATCATAATTCACTGTTCCCTGGGAATCCATCAAAGATTGGGTTGACCAGGTTGTAGTGAGTCACAGCCCAAACACAGTCAGATATTTCAAGACCTCATCACTATGCCAAATTTCAGCACCACTCAAACTATGGTGACCTCATCACATGATTACCGCATAAACTGAACCTCATTTGGGAGTACATTCAAATGAAAATGTCATTATGACTTACACCCACAAAAAACACATTTAGGATGAGTGTGAAAATAGGATTAGCTGGGTTTTTAAACACACTGAAAATTGTAAATTGTAAATTTAAATTGTAAATTTATCTGAAGATGCCAAAGCTATTCCATAGCAAATTTCTAAATACAGTGGTACCTCGTGTTAAGTACTTAATTCGTTCTGGAGGTCTGTTCTTAACCTGAAACTGTTATTAACCTGAAGCACCACTTTAGCTAATGGGGCCTCCTGCTGCCGCCGTGCCGCCGGAGCATGATTTCTGTTCTCATCCTGAAGTAAAGTTCTTAACCCGAGGTAATATTCTGGGTTAGCGGAGTCTGTAACCTGAAGCGTATGTAACCTGAAGTGTATGTAACCCGAGGTACCACTGTACTGTAAGTTATCATGCTACTGATGATGCCTCTGTGCTTGCAATGACTGCACAGTGCTGCAAGGAATTGTATAAACATACTTTGATCCTTTTCATCTGAAATGAAATTCTACTGAATTGGTTATCATGCTTCTATCCTGAAGAACATCCAATATCAAATATGTTCTGGAATAAAACAATAAGATTGGAAAGGAATTCTAGGAGTTAAAAAAAACCACACCCTCCACTATCACAAATATGCATGACCAAGATAGTATTAATACATGCAAATACATGTTCACGGCAGATTAATAAGCCTGGAAGGTCTGTATGTAGCTTTAAGAAATGAACAGCTATGACTGCAGAGATCCTATTCAGTGTATGTAAATAATTATTTTGTTTATCAAATCTCTCAGTATCTACATAAGTTCTAGTGCAATGCTGCCTTAACACAATGAAAGATAACTTGCATTCTATGTTGGGTACGTATCCTGTGGTCTATAATTACCCAGTATTTGTTTAGTGTGCTTCTCAGTATCTTTTTCTTAATGCTTTTTTAAAAAGGTCTTTGGCCCTATGTACAGAGGTCAGTCAATGGCGGTGCCCATTTATTATCAATATGTGGCTTAGCACTGTCACTTGTGTGCAACCATTTCAACAGGAGGAACCAAATAGCATTGGAGGCCTGACTTTGACTACTCCTGTTCTAGGCCTTCAGCACCCAGTTTTCATGCATTTGAGCTGGTATTCAACTTCTGTGGTTGCAATACTACACTGCTGTCTAACAGAAACCTGTCAACTTGATGTGTACAGGATTATGCTTTTGTCTTGCCATGGCTGCACACCCAACTCATGGTTTCCACTATACAGTTTCTCCATCCTGCTACTGTGGACGTTCTGATGTTCTGCAACCCATGTATCTATTTATCTCCACTTTGCATAGTTGACTATAAGGCATGTATTGTTCAGTAAGTGCAACTCATGCCGTAATTCAGCTGCCACATATTTCTTGAACCAGAAAGGAAGGTGCAAGGCTGAAGATTCTAAGTTTTCAACGTCAAATAGAATAAACTATTGTTACGTAGACGCGGGTGGCGCTGTGGGTTAAACCACAGAGCCTAGGACTTGCCGATCAGAAGGTTCGAATCCCTGCGACGGGGTGAGCTCCCGTTGCTCGGTCCCTGCTCCTGCCAACCTAGCAGTTCGAAAGCATGAAGTGCAAGTAGATAAATAGGTACCGCTCCAGCGGGAAGGTAAACGGCGTTTCTGTGCGCTGCTCTGGTTCGCCAGAAGCGGCTTAGTCATGCTGGCCACATGACCCGGAAGCTGTACACCGGCTCCCTTGGCCAATAAGGCGAGATGAGCGCCGCAACCCCAGAATCGGCCACGACTGGACCTAATGGTCAGGGGTCCCTTTACCTTTACCTATTGTTACGTAGAGTATTATTTTTGGTCAACCTCTGGCATTTTCTACAAGAAAACTCCAGTTTCAAGGGCTGAGGCTTCAAGGATGTTGGGAAGTCTTTCCCAATAGTGTGTATCTGAGTGTGTGTTTATCACTCTGTGTGTATATGTTTGTGTGTGTGTGTATCTATACCTAAATATATAGACAGATATTTGTATCTTAAAACACCATGTACGGTACTTGTACAAATCATGCTATGCCAGTTTTGTTAGCCAACTGCCTATTAAAATATCTGAAAAGTAGAAATCTAAGTTCCGCTGCTGTAGTAGACAAGAATGGCCTCTTTATGGTGTGTTACTGCTGCCTTAAGGGGTGAATGAATTCTGTTTAGCACACAACCCCAGTTACAGAAATCCCAACATCATTGTTGTATTAAACAGATGTCTTTCTCTGCTGATTTTATGGCACATGGAGAGCCGAAAGCCTTCTTATCAGACCAAATGTTCAACTACTGACTTTGGAACCAATTAAAAGGGACTTTTAGATGACTTTTAAATTAAAGCTTTCAAGCTACCCAACTAGCCAAGTAAACTGTGAGCTCCGGATGCCCCACTTCAAGAGCTTTAGTGTCTGCTTTTACAATACAGTTACTTTACTGGTTTTTAGCTGGCTGAAGCTTCAAGAAATATTGCCTATTCAAAAGGTTATCAAGTTGTTGTTTTTTTGCAAAGGACACTCACAAGCATATAATCTTCAGAATTCTAAAGCGCAGACCTCCAGAAATTATCATGAAATGTGGGAAGTTTGCGTTTGCAATGGCACTAGCAAGGGTACCATGTTATGGAGCATGAAAATTCCCCCATAAACTTTCTTCAGAGAGGAGAGGGAAGAGAATTTATGCTCCCTTTATCAAATCAGTATCTCTTGAACGTTAAACAAAAATAAAATAAACCTTAGCTGGACACCCCTTGATGCACTGCAGGGTAGCCATGAACATCTCTTAACTCCCTTATCAGAAGCTGTGTAAGAGAAGAATGCCAGAGTTCATTGTAGGATCTTCTAAACATCCCAAACACTTGCAAACATAAATAGATAAATGCCCTGCAAATTTGGAAATGCGAAGTCAAAAGAGCTGAACGGTTAAAATGCTGAAAATGTATTGGAATTCTGAATATGTAATTCAGTCACTTTGGTTTGTTTTTAGCACTCTTGAAGGCAAAACGTGATATAAAACATCTAAGTACCATGTTAACTTATAATACAGCTATCTTTTCCTGCTGTTAAGGGCACCTGAATGATAATTAATAGATATGTAGCCCGAGATCATAAGCAAGCTGATTGATGGATGAGTGAAATGAAAGGGATTTGCTTCCATGTGACATGTTCATGAGCAGTTATCGTGATCAATGAAAGAATCCATTAAGACCTCAGTGCTATGAAGCAATGAGCAAGACTGAAAAGTGAGAGCTACAGAATTCAGGTGAGCTGTGGTGGAAGGGGGAGGGGAAAGTACTCAATAGTTCTTGAACAGTGGCAGAGACGGGAAAAGAGCTCCAACTTTGATCTTTAACGACATTGTCGACACACACTTTTTGGATTTCCTCACTTTAAAAAAACCCTACTTCAAAGGCTACAGATACTACTTAGCAACAGAACCAGCACTTCCATAGCTACCCTGTCTGGGTGATCACTTGGGAGAGTCACCAACATAGTAAAATTATAGCTGAAATCTCAAATATACTCTCTTCACCTTTTGAAATCAGTGGGTTTAATTTAATATATTTATTAACCTATCTTAAATTTCTGTTCCACTCTTTCTCCCCACCCCTGGCCGCCAAAAAAAACCTTGCAAAAACAATACAATAAAAAATTTAAAGCTATGGGAAACATACAATTAAGAACACCAGAAACATTTTAAATTTAGATCTCATTAGGATCACCATACAATTCAGATTTTCTGGAATTGCATGTTAAAAATCCATCAGGTCAATTTACAGAACTAGTTATTCATGATAGACGCTTTCCTTAATTTTTGACAGGGTTGAAGGTGGGTAGCGAATCTATGCAACCTTCAAGAATTTCAAGACCCCCAAATCAACGCAATTTTTCAGCATCATCAGTTAACTGTGTATGTATGGGGAAAGGACCCATTCATTCTGTGATTGCTTATGCCAGAGGGAGTCAATATTTTGCCCTCCAAGTGTTGTCGGATTCCATCTCCCATCAACCCCAGCCAACATGGCCAATGGTCAGGGTCAGGGATGATGTGAGCTTTCAAGTCACCATGTTGCCCAGACCCTCTGGCGAAGAAGAGGGAGTAGTTTTTGTTTTAATAATAATAATAGCTGCAGATATGAATGTGTATGGAATACATAAGTCTTATATGCTGGAGCTGAGCCGGAAAGCTGATCAATCACCAATTTGCATACATTTACGTTACAACTTCCAACAAATTAACAGCACAATCCTACGCGTATTTACTAAGAAATAAGCATTCAGCAGAGCTGCAGTGTGATCCTAAATGTGTCTATACAGAGGGAAACCGCACTGAGTTCAATGGCACTTGCTCCCAGGTAGAACATCGACCCAATACAATTAAAAGTATGCAGCCTAAATTTAAGCAATCATATTTCAGCAGTTGCACACTCACCACCAAACTGCATGTGAGAGCGTTCTTGGCCCATGTCAGAAACACAAGTGCAATTCACAGTTAAAAAAATGATCTGTCTGTATATGTTTGTTTGTTTGTTTGTTTGTTTGCTTGCTTACAAAGTGCACTTGCTCAACTGAGCTGATTATGTTGCAGAAACCAAATGGTTCTTCAATGCATTCTGGAATACAAACATGTCGTTTAGAGGCAGGAGAGTAGTTTCTGAAAGAATTACAAGTGTGTCTTTCATTTTTTTAATGTCAATTTTCTGAAACTTCAAGAGATTCGATTTACTGTTTAGTACATCTGGGGGGGGGGGTTGGTTTTGGTTTTTTAAAAATAGTTTCCAATTTGAAGAGCTATCGTCTAAGTTTCATCACAAAGTGATTTTTTATGACCGAGTTAGAAACTCCTAAAAATGGAGTTTACAATGGAAGTGCTGACATAACTTAACATAAGCGGTGCAAATAGTGCCTTTGTAATCAACGCACATTATATTTATGAGGTAGGTAAAGTCTGTTACCATTAATCACTGGAGTAATATTGACGGATTCCAAGTTTGAGATCCAACAAAATTGATGTGTTCAGTTTCTCACACCATTGATACTAACAGAGAGAATTTCCAAGCATGTTTATGGCCTTGAGCTTTGAGTACTTTAAAGAAATCAACAAGAACTGCTTTAATGAAACAATGTATTAATCTGCTGCTTGCACATTTCAGGTCTGGGTTGTGAGGGTTTTTTTTGTTTTGTTTTTTTGTTTTGCTTATTTTGTGTAAGAAAGCAGCTAAATATAACTTTTATTTGCAGTATTATGCCTTAATAATGGTTATTACAAACATTAATTTCATTTGCATCCAGCTGACATTTAGAATGCAACAAATAGAGATTAATCACCTGAACCCTATACAACTCCTAAATTATAACTCAACGTACCTATATAAAACAATCTAAAATGTCAGCACCTCCATCTTTATGATATCGCACCATTCCAATAATTCTGTTTTACAAGCAAATTCCTATTATACATTAATAAGTGCTGTTGGTGGCTAAACTTTATGCCTTTGAGTAATGGCCATGTTGAAGGCAATTAGCCCAAGCCAGGTGCAGCTGGGGCTGGATCCCAATAAAAGTTTTTTAAATTTTACTATTTCCGTTTGGATTTTGGGGGTGCATTCCAATCTCCACAAATTAAAAGAGGAAATTGTTTCCACGTTTTCAGCAGTTGGATAATCTGATCTGAAGATTTAGAAGCTTCACTGAGTAGCAAGCTTTATTCCGGTTAAGACTTGATTAGAGGCAAGTAAGCAGTGCATAGAGGCGAACCAAATGCATGCAAAGCTGGGCGTCAGAAGATAAATGCAACTTTGAAAACTCAAATGCAGCCTGACAGCTCATCTTTAGGTCTCGGAGCATGTGCCCATTGAAATGTGTTCCCTCTCTTGATTTCATCTTGTAAAACGGGTAAGTCGCCATCCCTAGCACAAACATAAAATGTGTAAGGAACCCTTTCAACCTCTAGTCTATGAAAACTCATAGTGCTATAAATTACTTAGTCCTTACAAGAAACTAACTGGACTCTTCTTTGTTGATTTCCAGGGTGAACATTTCTCTGATGAAAAGAGAGACAGAATAATGCTAATACTAATAATAACATTATTGTTATTGTTATAACATAGTAAAAGATTAAAAAACTTCCCTATACAGTGGTACCTCTGGTTACGTACTTAGTTTGTTCTGGAGGTCCGTTCTTAACCTGAAACTGTTCTTAACCTGAAGCACCACTTTAGCTAATGGGGCCTCCTGCTGCCGCCGCACCGCCAGAGCACGATTTCTCTTCTCATCCTGAAGCAAAGTTCTTAACCCGAGGTACTATTTCTGGGTGAGCGGAGTCTGTAACCTGAAGTGTATGTAACCTGAGGTGTATGTAACCCAAGGTACCACTGTACAGGCCTTCAGACAGCTCAGGGGTCAGGTAACTCCACACCCTCCAAAATTTCTCTGATGAAAATAGGAACATCGTCAGATTGATTCCGGGCATTCCGGGATCAAATCAGAAACCGGTATGGCTTCTCTAAATCTTGGGCGTCCCTGGAAAAGAGGGAGACTTGGAAGGTCTCCAAGATGCAGTTATGGCTGCTAACCTGAATGGCTTTAAAGGAAACTTAGAGAAATTCATACATGGGGACGTCCTAAGGAAAAGAGGGACATTTTGGGATTGAATCAGAAACTGGGACGGCTTCTGTAAATCCAGGACTGTCCCTGGAAAATAGGGACATTTGGAGGTTCTGTGGTGCAGTGAGACAGCATGTGGTGCAGTGAGACAGTACAGTGCTTTCAGGATATGATCCTACCTGCTAGTGAGTTATGAGACCCAAGTTAGTACTGGTGTACAAAGCTCTAAACGGCTTCAGACTCAAGTACATTAAGAAGTGCTTTGCCAAGCCCATGCCAGCCTGAGTTTTGTAATCTGCAGGAGGGGCTCCTGCTTGTGGTGCCCTCGGGAAATATGGCCAAGGGCAGTCACTGCAAAAGGCAGGCTCTCCTGCCTATGGAATTCCCTCCTCATTTTTGTCCGCTGCTTAAGACCTATTTGTTTCAGCTGCAGTTTGGAACATAACATGAGTAGTACCATTTGTGCTATGCAATGTTGATTATTATGGTATGTTGCATAGAACGTTATGGTTCTGCTTTTGCATTTAATGTTATATTGTTAGCTGCCCTGGGCTCTCACGAAAAAGGAAGGGCAGCTTATTAGAAATGACAACAGCAATACTAATATTTGGCATATGTTATTAAAAACAGCAACCCAATGAAAATTAACACTAAGAACAGCACACACACACACACAGGAGTGAAAAGAGCCTTTTACAATAAACTTTCTTGAATTTAGAAGTGTTCTCACAGAAAATAAAATTCTGGTATGGTTGGGAGTCTAATCATTCTCCTCTGCTGCCTGTGCTGCATTCTGTAATTGAGAACAAAATCCATTATACCTGCTAATGATAGCACAGGAACTGGCTCCAGCTGCACACTGAGAGAGTGAGAAAATAAGGCAAAGCCATATTTCTCATCCTAATTCCACCCATTTATTTCAAAGCTCAATGTATTTTACTGTGCGGAATTTATAATCTGCAATAGGCCATCGAACCTCAACCTATTCCACACTCATCCCACATCTCACCAAGCATACATACCAAACACATAAATATTTTCAAGCTTCTTTTTTTCCTGTTTCGCATTTTATAGCCACAGGAAACTTGTGTGGTCTCCCCCACCACCTTTTTTTAAAACCTTTTCTAGCCAATCCATCAGTTTTCATTGGCTGTGTTCGCACATCGCAATAAGTCAGGGTTGCTGACTTATCATGGTTTATTATCACTCCTGTTTTGCACCTTCTCTGATGCATCAGGAGGAAAAGGCCAGGACGATGCAATTGAGATTGGCTTCCCATGACATCTGAACCTGGGACTGTGACATGTTGGCCTCTGACAAGCTAGGATTGCTGGCCAGGCTTAAACCATTGTTGCTGTTAGCTTACAGCAGGCACCCCAAAACTCGGCCCTCCAGATGTTTTGGGACTACAACTCCCATCATCCCTAGCTAACAGGACCAGTGGCCAGGGATGATGGGAATTGTAGTCCCAAAACATCTGGAGGGCCAAGTTTGGGGATGCCTGGCTTACAGGGTCTGGGTTGCTATGGAGCAACAAACAGTGGGAGAAACAAACTGTTGTTTGCTTCTCCCACCTGTGCAAGTGGGATGAGGGTGGGGCATTCAAAATAAGCCATGATCAAAGATCAACTTCGGATACTCTCACCGACAAGAGGGGGGCATTCTGGCAGTGGTGGCAGTTGTGGGGTGGGATGATAGGAGCTGTAGGCCGGCAACATCTGGAGGGCTCAAGATTCCCTACCTATGATGGAATGTTTTTAAATTAATATATCACTGAGTATTTACTAGGACTATACAAGCTCCAGATCTCAAATTCCATTGAATTTAATTAGAAGCAATACATTTCTCTAAGGTGGAATCTACACACATATTAAAAACCATTCTGAAAATGCTTTTTTAAAGTGTATTTTTTTTAAATACATTGAATTTTCCATAAGGCTGACTATTGCCATCTAGTGTCACGTACATTGCACCTAAAACACACTTAAAACGTTTCATTTGCAGCTGTATAGCTGAGTCCCAGGATATCTACAGTGAAACTGAAGCTTACATTGAATACACAAGAACTTGTGTGTTTTGTTTAAGGTTGGGGACAGATCTTGGTTACAAGCCATTCATTAATTTCCTTAAAAATGAGGAGCAGCCATTGCTTCCTTATCTTAAGTTTACCCTGGTATGTGGGAGCTAATCAGTCTCAAATCTCCACCGTTGAACTGAATCTACAAGCTGATCTCTTTGCTCCAACATGCAGCCCAATTTTTGTACTTTTAAAAAAATTATTTTTCCTTGTGTAACATCTTACCTGATGAAGAATTCTAGAGTATTCAAAAGCTTGCCACGATTTGGAGACCTTTTGATTGATCCTAACACACATCTTGCCCAGTTGTGGATTTTTGTGGTTATTCCTTACAGAACATGGCTACTTTTGCTTTTTATATGATTTCTTCATTATACTGTGCATTAAAACATGCCAGTTGCAAATGCTCTATAATAACAATGTTCAGTCGGGTGGGGCACATTTCTAATAGCAATGAGATTTGCTTACCCCATTTTTTTCAGCAGTTATTTTTATAAGATATTTTTATATAGAAGGCAGAAAAAATGTAGACATGTGCTGCCTACAGGGGAATTCAGAACAATAATGAAGTGAAAAACTCTTAGCATAATTAAAGCCAATGTAGCTTGATGATTTAAAATAAAACAGTGAACATTCCAAGAGATGCCACCTTTACCAAAAGAGTTGAAAGGACATTAAAAAAAAACACAAGTCCACTAATGTTTTTATTATTATTATTATTTAACCCTCCACTTGTAACATGCAGCATTCTAACCAGGCTGGAGCAGAGGAATGTCACCAGACTAATAAGGACAGTCTACTGACCTGCACTGCCCTCTGCTGGCAAAACTCTAGAATTCCGTACACTTTTGAACTTCTGAAAACAAAAGCCGTATGAAGCAAGATGCCCAATGGCAATTTTGGCCAAGAAAATTTCAATCTAATGAGGAAAATTTAGTTGTATAAAATAGAGCCAAGAGACTGTATTGCCAGCTGCATCATATCATGCACACGTACTTAATGAAAAACCCATAAGGGGTGCATTGCTGTAGCAGCACATCTGCTGCTAACTAATAGATGTACTGATGCCAACTTTCCTCTTAAGTTATACTCGCTTTTACACTTCCTTTAAACTACACTTCCAACTAGTCCCCTTTAAATTGTATTTCTAAGTAGCCTTCCAGGGAGAAAACAAACAAAAGCGGGGGGGGGGGGGCGCCACACAGAAACCTTATGGAAAGGATAAATATACTGTAAAATATATACATACTTTTTTATGCTGTAAAGGTAAAGGACCCCTGAAAGTTAAGTCCAGTCACAGCTGACTCTGGGGTTGTGGCGCTCATCTTGCTTTACTGGCCGAAGGAGCTGACATTTGTCCGCAGACAGTTTTTCTGGGTCATGTGGCCAGCATGACTAAGCCGCTTCTGGCCAACCAGAGCAGCACACAGAAACACCGTTTACCTTCCCGCCGGAGTGGTACCTATTTATCTACTTGCACTTGGACGTGCTTTCAAACTGCTAGGTTGGCAGGAGCTGGGACCGAGCAACGGGAGCTCATCCCATTGTGGGGATTCGAACCGCCGACCTTCCGATCAGCAAGCCCAAGGTTCAGTGGTTTATACCACAGTGCCACCCACGCTATAATAAGTACCAATCCTAAATCTACTAAGAAACAGGGGTAGGGAACCTGTGGATCTCCAGCTGCTGTTGGACTCCAATTCCCATCAGCCCAACCCAGCCTGGTCAATGTTCAGGGGACAATGGAAGTGCACCGGTTCTCAAGTGCTCAAATTCCAAAGCAGTACACTTCTAAACAAATAGTGAAACCCTCAGCAAGGCACTGTAACCCTGTCTCTGCCTGATGGGGATGCAACTTCATACCCAGAGGTCTCTGTGTTTGTCCCAAGAAGCATTTGCTGCCATTTGCCTGAAGTTTGGGCCCTTAACTAGTACATGCAAACGAACAGAGGCAAAGCTAACATGTTATACAATTGCAGGCTCTTATAAGAGAGGCTATTTGTGCAATAAAACAAAGTGGCCTAAAGCACTTTAGTGCAATTAAAGATAAAGGAACAGGATGATAATAGATGGGAAAATTAAGAGAAGCTTTCGCCAAAAACCCTTTTTCTTTGATGTAATCAAAGATTCTCGAGATTCGAATTCTGTGTGAAATTCCACTTACCACAGTCCGTGTGTCAGGTGCAGTGTTTATTACAGTCAACCAAGCAATAAGACTGTTTGGATATAAAATATAAAATATATAAAATATAAAAATAAAGAGGGGAAAGGCATGATTTGAAACAGTGTACCACAAATAAAAAGTAATAAAAAGAGAAAAAGAAACAGTGCACCACTGGTCCCTTATATTCCTACGTGATCTTGGAGGTCTTTTGGGGATTCACTGTTAGCAGCCTCTGTGACCTTATATAGGTCAGGAGCCATCCTTTCAGTACTGTGGGCCCAATCTGGGGATACTTTTCAACTTCAGTTGAAGGGGATGGATTTTGTCAGGGGACTGATTTGTAAATCCGGGGACTGTCCCCAGGAAACAGGGACGTCTGGTAACCTTATCCTATGATGCAAGTAATGGACCCACCTGCTAGCCTGCTCCCTAAAATATCACTGGTATGCTTATTTCTATATTTCGGGTACCTACATTCTGCATGTGCAAATGGCTTTAGACATCTATTAGGTCCACAAATTACCATATAGCGTATGTTCAACACGAAAAACAGCGACAATTTGTTGTTGACAAAGGACAGCTGGACATATAAAGGGCCCCATTACCTTCAGTAGCTGAGGGCCTCATCAAACCTAAATCCAGCCCTGTGTGTTACGTATATCCTGCTTAGACACTGTTGTGCTTAAGAGGTATATAATGGTCGACGTAAGTTAGTACAATGTCGCCCAAGATCAGTCACCACCAGACCATGCCTAAATCACCACATCCTAGAATTTTTTTATTATGTACAAATGAAGCCACTTATCTGGGAACTTGGTTGAGCACAGCTGCATCGGTACGGCACGGGAACGTAAAAAGGAACCCAAGCTGAAGCCAACCAATTTAAACATAAGCATTTCTCAATAGTCCCATGACGGCACCTGCAGCCAACATCTTCCAATTTGACTGATATCCAGAATAATTATGGGGCTGCATCAGGTGCCACATTGTCTCAACATGCAATTTTGAGTTTGACTTTTTCTGACAGAAAAATCTTTCATTCCTACCCTACTCTGCCTAATAAGGAAATGGCAGAACATATGAGTTCTAGTTCAGAGCTGCCTGCATTAATTGACAGTAGGTCTCAAGAGTGCTAGTCAAGATCATTTAAGATCATTCTGAGTTTGGGGGTGCAGTGTCACCAATATATGGTTGATGGCCAGAACTTTCTCTGCCTTATCTACATTAAAGGGCACTATGCAAGCTCTGAACTGGTGGACAGGATTGATAATGGACACAGTGAGGGCAAATAAACTGCAACTCAGTCCGGACAAAAGTTCCTGGTCAGTAGAATGGCGAATCAAGCAATAGAGATCCAACTTGTCTTGCAAAGAAATTCAACTTTTCCTTTAAAAGTACGTTTGGGCCTGCTCCCTGGTTGCCCAGGATCCAGTGGTCACAAAGATTGATTGGTTTTAACCAATTTTGCATAGCTGAAGCTTGTGCAGAAACCACGACAATTCCTAGAAGGGTCAGAATTGGCCATGGTGACTCACATCTTAAAGTTAACTTGTGTAGAATATCGTGACACAATCTTCATGAGGTTGACTCTGAAGAATGTTCAGAAACTGCAGTTGCTTCAGAATGCCATATCCATACAGCTGACTGAGACCTGTTATGGGAGCCCCTATGGTATGACAGCCTCACTAGCTTGCATCCATTTCTAGGTACAATTCAAAGTTTCGGTGATGGCTGACAAACTCCTAAACCACTTGGGACCAGGCTACCTGTAATATTGCCTATGAACCTTTTCAGACTTCTGAGATCTCCTGCAAAGTGAGGTGCACTTGGTGGAGATTCATAATATGTCCTTCTCCTACAACTTCTTTCCAAGGGAAGCCTGCTAAATGACCTTCCACCCGGGCAGGGGTAGATAAATAACTTTTTGTTTGGTCTGTCTAGCTGATATGGGACTTTTTCTTATATATTGTGGCTGTGTGCATCTCTTCTTTGTGTTGGCTTTAAATGGCCACTGTATCTTGGCTTGTTTTTAATCTGCTCTGGTTTTACATTACGATATTGGCGGCCATTTTGTGACTTGCACCCACAGCACTTTATCAAAATTCAAAATGTGCCCACAGGTCCAGGACCAGCCAAAGACATTTTGACACATGAGGCAAACCACAAAATGGCGCCATCCCCCCAGCCAGGGAAGGTGCGAGTGAAGATCTGCATCTTGAACAATCCTGATGTATATCAGGATTAAGGGTGGGAGGAGACAGCAGTCCCTCCTGCTTTCTAGATTTCATGGCAATAGAATCTTCAAGCTCACAGATGAACAAATGAGTAGAACAAGACTTGGTCCTATTGCTAATACTAAGTCTGCATAAACTGGCTTTGTTCCTGTGTCCATTCAAACAGAGAAACACCTATTTCTTCTATATGTTTTAATCTAAAACCAGGAAAGCATTGCTTAAGCACTCTGGCCAATACGGTTTAATGTATGGACATCAAACCAAGAGTTTGTAAATCTTGACATCAAGGAAAAGTCATCTGAGAAATGCTGACAATATTTTAGCAACACAGGATTCAAACTGCAACCAATTTTCTTCCTACCCACAAGGCTAACCTATCCCAAATCAAGATCCAAATACCGTTTTTTAAAACTCTTCTTCCAGCTGAACAAAGTGGTATGTTGAAAAAGGCTTAAAATATTTTATTTCCCCCCTCCCACGCAAATGGCCTAAAACAACATAACTAGTTTCTGTTCATATACGCTTCTGTCAAATTACAAATCCCTCAAACACAGGATTTTTAACAGAAGTGCAGACAAATTAACTATAATGGAATGTCAGCATTCCATTTTCTTTCCAGAAAGAAAAAGGGTGGAAATCAAAGAGGGCAAAACCTATCCATTTCATTATGCTGCTCCTATCAACACTTCAAAGCTAGGGAACAACCATAAAGCCAGTATAGAAAGAGCTACCAGTTTGTTTCTGGGCTCAAGTCAAGGTGATTCTTAATTGCCCCAGTCTGAGAGTGGTGCATCTTAAGGATTGAGTTTCTCCACATGAACCTGCAGACAAAAAAACTGGGACATGCATCTTCCAAGACGTGATCCTGGGCAAGTTACATGACCCACACCACAATCTCCCCCCCTCCAGCACTTTTTGGGGCATGTTTTTGGGCGCCACACAAGAACCTGGGACCTGCATGCAAAGCCTGTGTTATGACTCTTCGCCATGACTTTATTGACTGCCTTGAAACTTACGCACAAAGGTTGGATTACAGATCTTAAAAACAAATAAGCAAAGGCAGCATCTTGGAAGACTCTGGCACAGCCTTGTGTTTAACCAGTTCCTCATCTTGGAGGGATGGACTCTCCCAAACCAAGCTACCAATAATGTCAAATGTCAAGGAGTGTTGAGCTTCTAGACAGCTTGGCAGGACAAGACCAATTCTACACCCACATGGACATCTCTGCATTAGGGAAATACAAATTAGCCAGTGGTTTAACTGTACTTGCTTATAACCATAAACAGGACAATCCTCCTTCTGCTTCAGGATCAGTCACGCAACAAAGTTTATAAAACACGAGAAGAGACCCAAGTTATTTAACCGCTAATCTTTCCCAAATCAAACTGAGATTTGCAGGCAATGTTTAAATTTTTCTTTAAAAATAAACAAAGCCACCAAGTGAACGACAAGGATTAATGTTGTTCTTTGTATCATGTGAAATTAAACCTACGAACTTAGAGCATATAAAAAAGACTTTTCTTCCCAGAGTTAAAGAGAGTCCTTGTATGCACAGGCATGTTTGTTTTTTTTCTTTTTTACAGCCACAGATTCTTACATTAAGCTACTTCAATGTGATAATTGGCAGTATCTTACAGGGTTTCAAAGCACAGCACTTGGTCAATAAATACAGTCTGCACGAACTAGCTCATGCTACTTTGAAAATTATCCCCCTAAACCATAAGGCAACAGCAAGCAGTAGCAATCCTCGTGGAAAAGTAATACTGTCCCAGATCAGTCGAATCTTGAGGACTCTCTTCCCATAATTCATGTCTGGTGGTGGTGGTAGTAGTTTGTGTACACACACACACCAAGTGTAGGGGGACCAGATTTTCATCAGAACTGCAGCAAGAGAAGTCTTAACTCTTCTGTTCCCAACCATGATCCCAATGAAAATCCCACCCCCCACTGCATTCCCATGCATCTAGCAATTAGCATTAGGAGGAGGGAAGTTTTCATTGATACCACTGAGCTATGTCCGTTAGAATGCAGAGAATGTTGCTAGAACTCTCATGAAAGGTTACCAGGAATACTTTTTCAAAAAATTATATTTCAATGAATAATTAGAAACGCAGACACAGAACTAAAAGAGATAAAAGAATACATAGGTTAGCTTGCCTATGTTTTATGTGACTTTGGCTGCATGTGCCAAAGCATTCGCAGCACTTCTTATCCAAGGTCCTCAGATGGCCATATTATAAGCCGCTGAATATCTAAGGTTCAGATAAAAGAGGCAGATGCCACTCATGTCTGTACATGAGCACAGTGTGGATGCCAATGACGACTGATGCTTATAGCAGGCACCCCCAAACTCGGGTCCTCCAGATGTTTTGGGACTACAGTTCCCATCATCCCTGACCACCGGTCCTGTTAGCTAGTGATGATGGGAGTTGTAGTCCCAAAACACCTGGAGGGCCGAGTTTGGGGGTGCCTGATTATAGCCTCTCCTTTATTAGTTAGAAATTCAAGCCGAAAAATAAATAAAGACATGGACTTGAATTCTCAGATAAGGTAACTTAAGGAAGTTAATGGAAGCAAACATTCCCCAACCTTCTCCTCCCTGAAGCAACCTGCAAATCCAAAAAAAGACTTGCTAGGAGCTCAGGGATGCCCTTCTTTAGAATGTGGGGTGGTCTGCAAATGGGGGGGGGGAGAGAGGAGGTTCTGATGGTGGAAGCTGGCATTGAAAAGTTTTCCTTCCATGAAATACTTTACATGTAACTTATCTTAGGATCCAAGGTTGACGTTGGGTGATTTCACCTCTGCTGTAGGAGTTCCAATGCCTCACCTATATTGACCAGGAGGGCACCTGATCAAATGAGACTTTTAGGAATGCACAGGGAGCTGTTGTGAGTCAGGCAGTCACCTCAGAAGGCATTTCTTGGTGGGAAGGGGTGGTGGAGAGTCAGAGTGGTGACGAGATGTTGGAGGACAGAGCTGTTCATTCAGCCGACCCATCTCCTTCTAAGCTAGCCTGCTGCCCTTAGTTGCAGTTAAGGATGCTGTTCTGTTAACTAGTGTTGAAATTAGATTCAGCTACCAGTCCAGTTGGCTTCTGTATATGTGGGCACCATCTTGTTCCTTGCCTCAAGCTCTGCCAAAAAAAATACATGTACCAAATTCCCACCATCACATATCTTTCTTTTTCAGCAACTTCTCAGACGCCTGTGCTATTATTAAATAACTTCCCTATGCAGGCATATTTCCACCCCCCAACCTATATTTAAAGGAGAAATCATCTGATGGCAAAACAATCATTTTCTCCTATAATCCAGGCTTGCTGTGCAAGGCATGAGGCAGATCCAGGATTTTATAAATTGGATTGTGTTTGCTTCAAGATGTGACAGCTGAGATTTTCCAGAATAGGTATTGTGTTCAATTGTAAAAACAAGTAAAATGCTTCACTCCCTTATTTGAGCATAGGCAACCACCACACCGATTGGCTTCGTTCCATAAAAAGGCATTGGGATGTCTTTGCACTTAGTGGGGCCCTTTATAGTCCCATCGCAGGCTACAACCCCAGAGTGCAGGCAAAGCAGCCTCATTTTTTAATTCCAGTTAAGTTTTAAACCTTGCCATTCTAGGCCAGTGAGGAGATAACGTTGTTCTTCGGTTCCTTGTGCTGTGTTCTGATTCCTAACTGGCAACCCACTAGTGCTGGGAGCTCTGATTTCTGGCCAGTGTCCAAATACTCTACCTCATAATCTATAATCAATAACATTGAGCTGCATAGCTGGATTTAGCATCTAAAATATCAGATTAAAAATAATAGAAGTTTCCCATTCAGAAAATTGAAGGGGGGGGGCATAGGAGTTTAAGACAAAGGCAAGCCTTCATTGTGAAGCAAACCCATAGTTTTTTTTTAAAAAAATCTGCATTTGGTTTATAATCTGGCAACAAATAAACACATGAAATCTAATTTAGAAATTGTTTAACATTATAGTCGGTTTGGTACAGCACCGTTATAAGATGCTCTGTTATCAAGTAAAGATAGAAAGAAGGAAAATGAGGCTCTGAATCACTTAATTGTGGGCAACAATTAAGTATTGACTCAATGGTAAAGCAGCAAGAGGACAAGGCTCTTGCAATTAAAACAGAGGATTTGTTTTATTGAAGCTGCTGAACACAGCCAGAAACTGGAGTTCTCCTTGCTCCCAGACTAAACAAACACCACCGGCATCTCCTAACAGCCTCATACAGATTCTCTCCAAGTCCTGACTTGCATTAAGCTAGCCGTGGAAGGAATAGCTAACACAATGGACGAACTAACTGTTTAGACTGCTCATTAACTGTCTGAAAAGATATCTCCGGAGTACTGTGGGAATTAGGTAGCCCACCAATTTTTCCTACCTCTTTCTGTTATCAACAGGGGGGTGGGGCAGGGAAAATGTGTAGCTTTCCAAGCAGAAATTTTACTTGGTTTTTACCATTTAACGTATGATATGAAGAAGAAAATTAAGAAAAAAACTTCAGCTATTGCTCCCTCCACAAGTGTAGTATCTCTCCCCTAGTTTGACAAGGTCTGAAGTGTGTCTGTCTTTAACACTTATGTATTGTGCTAAATCTAACTTCCTAAATCAAACCAAGTACAGAGTGGGTGGAGGATGTGCTTCAGGTGGCAAGCACCTGCTTACAGGTGTGAGGGAACTGGGAGGCAGGAGGCTTTCCTTACTAGCAGACCCCCTTTTGTAAGGGGGTTCCAAAATTCTCATAATTCTTATGCTAGGTAAAGGTAAAGGGACCCCTGACCATTAGGTCCAGTCGTGACCGACTCTGGGGTTGCGGCGCTCATCTCGCTTTATTGGCCGAGGGAGCCAGTGTACAGCTTCCGGGTCATGTGGCCAGCATGACTAAGCCGCTTCTGGCGAACCAGAGCAGCGCACGGAAATGCCGTTTACCTTCCCGCCTGAGTGGTACCTATTTATCTACTTGCACTTTGATGTGCTTTCGAACTGCTAGGTTGGCAGGAGCAGGGACCGAGCAACGGGAGCTCACCCCGTCACGGGGATTTGAACCATCGACCTTCTGATTGGCAAGTCCTAGGCTCTGTGGTTTAACCCACAGCGCCACCAATTCTTATGCTAGACTGCCACTAAATAAAACAGATCTACTGACACTCTAGCCCAGGGGGGTGCATAACTAGGCCAGGGGGGTGCATTGTTGTCCAGAAACATCTGGAGGGCCTCAGGTTGCAGTGCACCCCCTTCTCTAGGCTGTCCAGCTGCTTGGAAAGCTTCTGAGCCCAGCGGACGATGACCCTTCAGCCACCTTTAGAAATATTAAAAAGCAAGGAGCTTTGGATTTACTTTTCCAAAACTCAGAGGACACAGGACTGAACAAAATCCTGCGGAGGGTGCCAAGAACACATGGGCTCTAACAGCTACTAAGGCTTTGAACACAGGGAGAGTTTTAGTGAAAACTTCATTTTGGAACCAATGAAATCAAATTTCCAAGTAAAAGAAGAAAAGAGGGGAAACAGAGGGAAACAGCCTTACACAGACTATTTGAAACATAACCATCAAAGTCTACCCGAATTAGCTACACGTTACCTGTACGTGCAGAGTTCCTTGCAAGAGAGGGGTTTTGAGACAGATCATCTTCAAATTCCTTGTTAGATGGTATGAATGAACGAACGAATGAATCTTTATTTGCATCAGCCATCGGCAATGAAAAAACAATATGATATACAAAGAATAAAAATAACAAGTCAATTACCGTATTTTTCGCCCCATAGGACGCACCGCCCCATAGGACGCACCTAGTTTTTTGGGGGGGAAATAAAGAAAAAAAAATTATTTCTCCCCCAGGCGCGGGGCTGGCGCAGGGGAAGGACCTCCCGCTGGGCGCGCAAGGCTTGCCGACATCTGCCCGAAGCATGGGGCGGGCTCCGCAGCTCGCCTCGTGCTTCGGGCTGGAGGCTGCCGCCCGCAAGCCTCGTGCGCCTGGCGGGACCTCCCGCCAGGCACGCGAGGCTTGCAGATAGCTTCCTGAAGCCTGGAGAGCGAGAGGGGTCAGTGCGCACCGACGCCTCTCGCTCTCCAGGCTTCAGCGAAAGCCTGCATTCGCCCCATAGGATGCACACACATTTCCGCTTCATTTTTGGAGGGGGAAAGTGTGTCCTATAGGGCGAAAAATACAGTATATAAAATACATTTTAGGGTTTTAAATCAATAGCTAAATAGTGGATCTTATTCTGATTGCCCCAGCTAAAAACCTTGCAGCCTTTGCCGTCACCTGCTCATCTTGATCTGCCAAGAGAAAGGACACTGTGGCAGTGGTTGGGCGACCCAGAATGGACAATAAAAGAAGGGTGATAACCTCATTCCTCAAGTCTTTATAAAGAGTGCAAGCCAGAAGGGTGTGCGCCACTGATTTGGTACTGCCATCTCCACAGGGACATAAGCGTTTTTCATGTGGAATCTGTTGGAATCGTCCCTCAAGTACATCTGAGGGCAATACATTCAATCTTGCGAGAGTAAAAGCACATCTATATTTTAGAATTGCTAGGTTATGCAGATAGGGTGCCAGAGTGTTGAAATGGGAAGGTGGAAAATAGTTATGCCATGGGAAAAATTTCCTTATTGTGGCCAAGTTGTTCTGATGCTCGATATCATTTAGGTTATTAGATGTTACTAGGAAATAAAGGCAGTGAGAGATTTTACTTTCTTGGGCTCCATGATCACTGCAGATGGTGACAGCAGCCACGAAATTCAAAGACGCCTGCTTCTTGGGAGAAAAGCAATGACAAACCTAGACAGCATCTTAAAAAGCAGAGACATCACCTTGCCAACAAAGGTCCGTATAGTTAAAGCTATGGTTTTCCCAGTAGTGATGTATGGAAGTGAGAGCTGGATCATAAAGAAGGCTGATCGCTGAAGAATTGATGCTTTTGAATTATGGTGCTGGAGGAGACTCTTGAGAGTCCTATGGACTGCAAGAAGATCAAACCTCTCCATTCTTAAGGAAATCAGCCCTGAGTGCTCACTGGAAGGACAGATCCTGAAGCTGAGGCTCCAATACTTTGGCCACCTCATGAGAAGAGAAGGCTCCCTGGAAAAGACACTGATGTTGGGAAAGATGGAGGGCACAAGGAGAAGGGGACGACAGAGGACGAGGTGGTTGGACAGTGTTCTCGAAGCTACCCAGCATGAGTTTGACCAAACTGCGGGAGGCAGTGGAAGACAGGAGTGCCTGGCGTGCTCTGGTCCATGGGGTCACGAAGAGTCGGACACGGCTAAACGACTAAACAACAACAACAGGAAATAAAGACAGAGGGCAAAGCCTCACATGTTTAAAGGAATCTGTGAAACCAGCTAGCCTCTTTAGGATAGATTGTTG
Source organism: Podarcis filfolensis (assembly GCF_964270895.1). Classification (NCBI taxonomy): domain Eukaryota; kingdom Metazoa; phylum Chordata; class Lepidosauria; order Squamata; family Lacertidae; genus Podarcis; species Podarcis filfolensis. The sequence goes on along the minus strand of NC_139614.1, from coordinate 22,193,317 downwards.
TTTCCACAGAATCATAGAATTGTAGAGTTGGAAGGGACCATGAGGACCATCTAGTCCAACCCCCTGCAATGCAGGAATATTTCAATGTGGGACCCGGACCCACAACCCTGAGATTGAGAGTCTCATGCTCTACTGACTGAGTTATCCCAATTGTCATATACTGAGATGCCCACAATATTTGTTGTTGATCTAGAAAGCCAGTTAGAAATTTATTTAGAGGCTAAAACCACCTCCTTAACGACTCTGCACTTTCATGTTAAAAGCGCTAGGTAGGTCGTACTAGATGTGGTACTGAAAAAACAGGAATTAATTTGAAGATATTTGTTGGGGAATAAAAGACAGGATATCTCTCTGCTGCTGATTTCCAGAGAGGTCTGATCAGAGATGCTCTAGAGGGCGCTGTTGATCTGCACCCAAATGCAGGGATCATGACAACAGGTGATGCAAGAACACAGGGATATTGAAATGTGGTTGCAAATTCTGCTTCACGCATGGCCAATAAAAAAAAAACCCTCAAAATAAAGCATCTAAAATTTTGTTTCTGCAGAAGGGGTGCTTGAAAGCACTTTAAGTGACACATGTGAAATGAATAGAAGACGTTTCACTTACAATGTTACCATGCACTTTAAGGATAATTTAACTAGTTTGAGGAAATTGCTACATTTATATGCAGCCACAGGAATAATGGACTTCAAAACGCATTGCATCTCTTGTAAACTGGAGCCATTACTCTCTTTAATTAGCATTTTTGCCAGATGATCTCTGAAAACTGGCAAGCTGTGTAATTCTGTAAAAAGTTCAAATCAACACATGGCCATCGTAAGATATTAAAAATATCAGAATATTCCCTTTTCACATTTGTATGAATCAAATGCAATTATGAATCTAATTATAATGTAAGATGAGAGGAAAATAAGATAGAACCAGTGGCCTGAATAGTCAGCAAAAAGTAGTATTCAGCTGAATGCTAAAGCAGCTGCTGATAGACCCTCTGAATGGAGACTGATAATCCAAACATTAGTCACTAAACAGCGAATGTGCAATTATGTTGCCAAAAGTTAGATTTTTAACAAATCATAATTCTAAAGATAAAACAGCAGATGCAAGTAAGTTGCTCTAACGATTATGTTCAAATTCATTATCAGTGTATGCCTTAATAATGCAGCCCCAGAGAATTAATATACAAACATAATTTTCTTCATTTTTTCATTGCTTCAAATCTGCCTTGACAGCAGAGAAAGCACAAATCTAGAAAGATATATTTATATCGAAAGATATATTTCTAAATAAATCTAGAAAGATATATTTATCATGGTTTACAGGGGGAACCGGCAAGCGACCTATTAAATAAAAAGATGGTAGATAATTGTAAAACCAAAATATGGAACATCAGCTGGTTTCCTAGCAACAGCTGAACTTAAGATTCTAGTCAATCAGATGTAAATTTCACTGTGCTGTCCCTCAAATGCTGATTATAGTAGCCCCCTTGAGATGCAAATTTTATGGGTAAATTAAATGTAAATGTTGACAATGTTGATATGAAAATCTGCTGATTAGCATAATTTGCATGTCTTGAGCTACAGTATTAAAGACTACTACCAGACAAGAGCAAATGCAAACTGTAAAGTCATTCTCATATGTACTTTCTTGAACACTGCAATGAAAACAATGCACCAATATTTGCAAAGAGAGAGAGAGAAGAAACTGATTCCTTCAGAAATCCAAATTGTTTTACTTTGTCAATAAAGTGCTGAATTTACTCTACTTTTAATAACAAGCTGGTCCACACAACATGGTAAGCCAAACTAGAGCTTAGCAATACCTTTTGCCAATATGTCAACTTCCAGAAAGGTACTTGCAGCCACTTTGCTCCCTCCTGGCCTTTTTGATAGCTATTGTCAAAGAGCCAGATGGCAGTAATTCACACTACTCCAAGTTGGAGTTAACTCTTTATTAGCAAAAGATGATAGCCACAGACTTGGCTTAGTATCAGGCCTAATAAGCACAGCTGCTATCGCCAGTAAGCCTTGCCCTATGAATTACAGTGGTATCTCTAGTTACGAACTTAATTCGTTCCGGAGGTCCGTTCTTAACCTGAAACTGTTCTTAACTAGAGGCGTGCTTTCGCGAATGGGGGCCTCTTGCTGCCGCTGCACCGCCGGCACGCGATTTCCGTTCTCATCCTGGGGCAAAGTCCTCAACTCGAGGTAACTCCTCCAGGTTAGCGGAGTTTGTAAGCTGTAGCGTTTTTAACCTGAGGCATTTGTAACTCGAGGTACCACTGTAGTTGCCAAGACTGAAAGCTCCCGCCTTCCCATAGTTGTCCATTTCCCCTCTTCTCCAGGGCTTTCCCCCAAGTAGTAGTAGTAGTAATAATAATAATAATAATAATAATAATAATAATAATAATAATAATTTACTATTTATACCCCGCCCATCTGGCTGGGTTTCCCCAGCCACTCTGGGCGGCTTCCAACAGAACACTAAAATACAATAACCTATTAAACATTAAAAGCTTCCTTAAACAGGGCTGCCTTCAGATGTCTTCTAAAAGTTTGGTAGTTATTTTTCTCTTTGACATCTGGTGGGAGGGCGTTCCACAGGGCGGGTGACACTACCAAGAAGGCCCTCTGCCTGGTTCCCTGTAACTTGACTTCTCGTAGCGAGGGAACCACCAGAAGGCCCTCGGCGCTGGACCTCAGTGTCCGGGCAGAACGATGGAGGTGGAGACACTACTTCAAGTATACTAGACCGAGGCCGTTTAGGGCTTTAAAGGTCAGCACCAACACTTTGAATTGTGCTTGGAAACGTACTGGGCAATCAGAGACTGTTCCTGTGGTCCAGCCAACCTCTCCTCCACCCTTCTTCTGGTTCTGGGAGAGAAGTGGGGAAAGGGAGCTTGTCGCAGCAGGAGGGGGAGATATCCATGACTCTTCACTGTTAGTTTCTGTTATCGCTGTGCAGCTGCTTGGAGTCACAGGACTGTGTTTACATTCCAGAGACAGTCCAGGCTATTGGAAGTCTCACGGGAGACTAGAGACGGATGTGACGTTCCCGACATTCACCACCCTGACTCTTCTCTGCCTTGTGGCCCCTGCCTCCAACTCTCCTGCTTCAGTTTCTACCTCTGATTCTGGACTTCTCTCTACCACTGACTCTCCCAGCTCACTAAGCCCTGTTACCTCCTCACCTTCCAACACCACCTCTTCCTGGTCTTCTCCTTCTGACCACTCATCATTATCTGACCACCAGTCCCTGGGCTCTTAATCTTCTTCCTTTGGTGGTTCCCCAGCTGGTTCCTCCCACCATTCCTGTGCGTCCAGCCAGTCCATGACAGCTACGCACAGCTAAGCCAAGGTTAGTGGGGGTTTGGGGGTGCTAGGAGAGCCTCAGACACAAACAGATCCATGAGATGCTCAGTTGCCTGCTGTGCCTCTGCCATCCACCAGAAAGCCTTCTTCCCCTTTAAGCATTCAGTGAGAGATGCAGTTACTCATGAGTAGAACAAACTTTGGCTACAGCTCATGGTTAGTAAGGCGAGAGCTTAGCCTCAAGCCCCAGTTTGGATGGGACACCAAGTCACATCTTAGCTTGGCTCTTTCTAGAATTTGTCCTACAAGACCGGGGGGGGGGGGGGAGGTAAAGGATCTCTGGACGGCTAAGTCCAGTCAAAGGCAACTATGGGTTTGCGGCGCTCATCTGCTTTCAGGCTGAGGGAGCCGCCGTTTGTCCACAGACAGTTTTTCCGGGTCATGTGGCCAGCATGATTAAACCGCTTCTGGTGCAACAGAACACTGTGACAGAAACCAGAGTGCATGGAAATGCCATTTACCTTCCCACTGCAGTAGTACCTATTTATCTACTTGCACTGGCATACTTTCAAACTGCTAGGAGCTGGGACAGAGCAACAGGAGTTCACCCCGTCGCGGGGATTCGAACCACCGACCTTCTGATCGGCAAGCCCAAGAGGCTCAGTGGTTTAGACCACAGCGCCACCCACGTCCCAATGACAAATGACCAGGTAGCCCTCAGTCATGTTGTATACTACCTTGAGAACATCCTTTTGTGCGTACATGCACGCTAAGCCAAACCATGGCTTAGCATGAACATTCTAGTGCACAGGCTCCCAGGAAGGAGATTGTGTGCGCTTAGCTCATTTCCAGTCATTTTCCTTCTGAAACATACTAAACCAAACCATGGCTTGGCATAGTGCAGGAGTGTGGTGGAACCGCCCCATTTGGCTCACAATGTCATTTTGTACAATCCATGCCCATCTGTCCTACACCTAATATATGACATTCTGCTTGTCAAACCACCTGTCAAACCTGGTCTGCAGGGATGCAGAGCAGAAGGATTCAGTCCCCGTGCCCCGCAGCTTAGTGTGTAATCTGAACCCATGCTCTTGGTTTAGCTCTGTCGCAATTAAGCAGAAGCTGTAACCAAAGTTTGTCCTAGGAAGGCCCCTGAAGCTTTGCAGCCTGCTGTACTAGCCAACAGGAAACTTCCAAAAACTCTTCAAAGGCCTCTTCCACATGTCATATTCATGCCTGTTTGGTTAACCGGCATGCAAAACGGGTTCCGTCTACGTAATTTAACTCCAATCCCTTCCTTTGTGTTGCCAAGCTATCTGATGCAAGTACAACGTCAATGGGACTGTGTAGCCCTAATTCATTCCAACTCTGGTGTGCGCAGCCCCACTCTGGGCACAGCTCCAGGAGCAAGTGAATGAAATTCAAGGCATCAAGCCATATGAGCCTTCTAAAACTTTTCAGCGTTCAACCAAGGAAAATGCTGCTCCACCCAAATCACCTTTTTAAAGAAAGTAACAAACAAAAGACAAGCAACTCCTCACTGAATCGAAATAAGTTTACATGTTGAGGCCTGAAGTGCTGCCATGAAGGTTTCAAGGACCATTTCCAACTACAGTGGTACCTTGGTTCTCAAACTTAATCCGTTCCGGAAGTCCATTCCAAAACCAAAACGTTCCAAAACCAAGGCACGCTTTCCCATAGAAAGTAATGCAAAATGGATTAATCCGTTCCAGACTTCTAAAAACAACCCTTAAAACAGCAATTTAACATGCATTTTACTATTTAACGAGACAATTGATCCATAAAATGAAAGCAATAATGTACTGCAGTCACATAATCAATCACTCAATCAGTAGCTGAACTGGGTTCCACACAGTCACAAAAACAAAACAAAAAGGAGCTGCATAAACAAAAACACAAAATAAATAGCAAAAACAAACAGACCTCAGCATAACACTCAAATCGGAAGCAGGGCACTCAAAACGGAGCATGTTCAGCTTCCAAAAAAGTTCGCAAACTGGAACACTTACTTCCGGGTTTGCAGTGTTTGGGTTCCAAGTTGTTTGAGTACCAAGGCATTTCAGAACCAAGGTACCACTGTATAATGCTTGTGATGAAAGTAATAGTATAATAACCTTGAGACAGTGATTCAGTGTGACTGTGTAGGTGTGACTCAGCCCATAGCTTGGCTAGTTAATCAAAGAGAATGCAATTTTGTACTATATTCTGTTCATACAAAAAAATTAAATCTTCATATCTGTATATTTAGTTACTGTACCATCCATACAAAGTTAAGCATACAAAGTTTAAAATGTTTCCAAACTAGGTGTTCATTCTGGAATTGTCACACTTCGTTCCCTCTTTATTGGGCATCTACACGGCATTCTCCTAAGTTTTGTCCGAACTGCTTTTGCTTTGCTTTGCTTTTTTCAGATTGCAGAAAACATTATTCCCACCCCCACCCTGCCAATAGTAGAAAATGTGATGGTTTGGAAGCCAGAGAAAGGTAGATCAGGATCTACTGTTTTATCTCTGGGCAATTTTTCAGTAGATCAGAAATAGCTTTTGATTTTCTATTGTTTAACAACAACAACAACAAAACAAAAAAAAATAGGCTGATGAAATAACTGCCCCATCATTCTGCCCCAACACTCAAGGTGGATTACATTTTGTGATAATGGCCTACAATCAGTGCTTTTTATCTGGGGGAATGCAGGAATGAACATTTTGTGAATCTAATGGGAGAAGAAACTAAAAAACGATTTTTTTTTAAGTTTCTTCTCTAGCACAGTGAATCGTCAGTTCCGTTGCTGCCCCTAACGGCAGCCTCATTTCCTGTCATGGTGTTTCCTGAGTCTCAGACGGAAGTGAGCATTTAATGTGTGAAGTAGGAGTTGGAATCTAGCATAGTTATTGGTCAGTTTTGTTGTATTGACTGTATTTATTTTCCCAATTTGAACTATAAAATAGTGGTTTTCTTGAGTCAAAATGAGAGTAAACTTTTTTTAAAAGTAGCTTAAAAGTAGCTAACCTTCATCAAATTGTGTTCCTTAGCTTATAAAGTAGTTTTATAAACAAACAAACAAACAAACGAGCCGGAAAGCTAAATATTATGGCTCACCTCACCTGCCCACATATTTTGGCAGTTTAAAGTATTTCGCTACCCAATCGATGAAAAGCAGCAGCTGCCAGACTTCACTGCTGAGGTTCAGTATGGAAAGAAAATGAAATTTCTATAGGATGAGAAATTGTGTCACAGAATATTTTCCAAGAAGCTACCTAAGGGAAGCATCATTCTGAAGACAGGGAACAGTTCTACAACAAGTTATGTGCAATATTAAATAGGTTTCGCCTCTATGGCCAAAAAAAGGGAACAAACTGATTCTTAACTCTCAGCAAATAATTTATTTGCTGATTTGAGGCACAGTTCCCAACACCAGCCTCTAAACAGCTTTTACAGGAGGCCAAATTCCCTAAAGTTTTACCACCAGCCAAATTCACTCACAACGCAGTCCAGCTACTGGGGACAATCTGCCTCTGAGCTCCTTTGGTTATACTTTTTGGCTCATGGGGCAGTTTAGCCGATTTTTTAAAACTTGCTTGTGTAAGGTTCAGTGCTATTTTTCTACAAAAAGAGGTGCCAGAACTCACCATGAACATCTCCCTCGTTCTCTTGGGATGGCAATGGTGCCTACCTGAGAGGTGCAGGAACTGAGTTCCGGCAAGTTCCAGATGAAAAAATAATCCCTGGTGTGGTTCTTCTGTTAAGACCTTTACCTAAGGCAAATCTCTAAGTCTAACGCAGCCACCAGCTCCCTTCTTCTAATTTTTCACGTGTGAAGCCTTCTTAACACACTGGAACTAGATAACTTCATATTCAGGCCTCAGCTGCCCACTTTTACCTCAGTTTCTTCAACTCTTTGCCCCACACCTCACCGCGTCAACTGACTTTCCCAACTGACAGTCAACAGCCATTCGGAGTCTGTTGCTTCCCGAACCGATCCAAATGTATTTACCTGAGCCAGGCCCCACCTACAAATGTGAAAAGTCATCGTTCATCTTCTCCACTTTTCAGAAAGAACCTGTGGTCAAACAACTACTGCTAAACACAATAGCGTTTCTCCACAGGGGGCTTCTGGGGGCTGACATTTTTTCCTCTGAAGTCCCAACTAGAGGAAGGTTCCATTAACACATACTGTTGTACCCAAGGGCTCTGGGGAGAAGAAAAACATGGACTACCAAGCTACAAGGAGGAGTTTCAGAGGTGGACCATAAGTGTTTCCACCCCCTCTTACATTGACTTACTCCTTCCAAAATTTCCTGGGGGTTGTCCTCCATTTCACCCACCCAAAATGTGAGCCATAAGTTCCAATATGAGAACATTCAGCTCAGTGCTAATATAAATTCTTAAATATGGTTTCCCCATTTAATCAAAATAAATGGAGTGGGGGAAGCCATAGGTCAGCGGAAAAGTTCACAGGTTCAAACCACAACATCTCAGGTATGGCTGGGAAAGATTTCTCTCTGAAACTCTGCACAAGCTCTGCTGTTAGTGTAGACTTCAGTGAGCTAGGACTAATGGTCAGACTTTACAAAGTAACTTATTATATTAAGCTGCTTTGGGTTATTGGAAAAGCTTTCTGAGATATTTATACTGTAAGAAAAATATATACGTTAAACATGCTTAATGTTCAATTTCAAGCATCAGACTCCCCCCCCCCCCAAAAATATAACTGGTTGTAAAGATGAGTCTATTTTAAACCTGTCCTGTTTCTATTTTTAAAACATTCTGCTTATTGTTTAAGCGGTAGGCATATGATACTAGGCAGTTTTCAAAGGAGAAGTGAAACAGATTGAAAGAAGTCAACAAGCTCAAGGAACCCTTAGGTTTCACCTGTGGTGAATTACAATGACAACAACTGAATGACGCTGTTCAAACAGATTTGCATGTGCGTGCATTGCATGTTATTATATTTACTATATCTTTTATTACATGTTTACAAAATCAGAACTGCTCCTTAACATGCTGAGTTTGCAATCTTACATTAAGAGTTTTCACCCTATACTTAAAGCACACAATTCAGCAATGAAATAAATTGTGTATCAGTCAATGAAGGTTCAGTTATCCAAGGCTGAAATTATTATGGCTCATCAAGTGGCTGTCTGTTTTAAGCTGCTGTTTCAGCATTCTGTAAGAAGAGCTCCAAAACAGCTATTATTTCAAGCACTCACTTATATATATTTCAGTTGTATTAGCCTCTTTTTTTCAGAAAGCCAAAAAGGGCTTAAATGGGACTCCTAGAAGGTCTGCCATCCAGCTGAGCCCTGCTTAACCTCACTGAGAAAGGAGCACTGAGTGCCCTCAGATTAATCTCTAGATCAAAATATGGATGGAGAGAATAATGGTCATTCTCACAGAATATGGCACTCACATTTAGAACATATGGTAATTCAAATATAAACAGGAACTAAGACGGCGAAGCTAACTAACATATGAGGCAATCATTAAAGGAAGTATCTGGCAGGCAGGTCCAGTTAAAAAGTAGACAAGAGATTCCACTAAAATATGAACCATTAGCAATAAATCCTAAAAGTGACAGATTATTCAACAACAATGAAACAAGGTTGTTTCTCAGTTTAGTAAGGAAATCTATGGAAATTCCCAAAGATTAGAGGAGCGGGGGGGGGGGACCCTCAACATTGATCTTAATGTACTTATTCAAACTCTTGCTAGAGAAAGTTTAATCCTGTTTTTGAATCCCTCTAACCTATTACAATGATAGCAGGAAGAAGCAATGATGTTTCTGGCAACAGAGTGCCCCACAGAGACCTGCCAAATGTAGCAATTCAGATGTGGTTTCCTGCTCCTATGCCTCTCTTACCACATCTACAATGGGTAAACAGAGAGTGTGGGAAGCCCACATTTCTACAGCAAAAGGAAATATTATGACTTCTGAGCTGATATTCAGAGGAAATGTCATTTAGATAGTCAAGAATGTGCAAAAATTGGCACGCCTGCATCATTATGGCAAAAGGCCTCTGAGTTAAGAATATATCTGAATCTCTGAAGTCACATTTTGTAACAGCAAAGGGTTATAGGAAGAGGACAGACATTATAATGGTAAAAAGGTAAAGGACCCCTGGATGGTTAAAGGCGACTATGCGGTTGTGGCACTCATCTCGCTTTCAGGCTGAGGGAGCCAACGTTTGTTCACAGACAACTTTCCAGGTCATGTGGCCAGCATGATTAAACCACTTCTGGCACAACAGGACACCATGACGGAAACCAGAGCACACAGAAACACCGCTTACCTTCCTATACCTATTTATCTACTTGCACTGGCATGCTTTCGAACTGCTAGGTTGACAGAAGCTGGGACAGAGCAATGGGAGCTCACTTCGCCACAAGGATTTGAACCACCGACCTTCTGATCGGCAAGCCCAAGCGGCTCAGAGGTTTAGACCACAGCGCCACCCGCGTCCCATTATACAACATTACAAGACACAGATGCAAAGCAGGCAGGGTCGGGGGGACCAGTCTGAAGAACTGCTTCCTAATACAGGTAGGCAGCCGTGTTGGTCTGACGCAGTCGAAATAAATAAATAAATTGTCCAGTAGCACTTTAGAGACCAGCTAAATTTGTTCTGGGAATAAGCTTTCGTGTGCATGCACCCTTCTTCAGATACAGTACACTGAAACAGAAGCACCAGACCCTTATATATAGTGGCAGGATGGGGTGGGGTTTTTCTCAGAAAGGTAGTAGGAGACGGGTGATTGACTCAGTGGGTATGGTAAACCTGTTGACGACTTCAATTAGTCCTACAGGAAAAAGCACCTTGCCTCCCACTATATATAAGGGTCTGGTGACTTCTGTTTCAGTGTATCTGAAGAAGTGTGCATGCGCACGAAAGCTTATAACCAGAACAAACTTAGCTGGTCTCTAAGGAGCTACTGGACATTTTATTATTTTTATTTTGCTTCTTAATAGCAATTGAAAAGAATTTTGGCTAGACCTGGAGTGAAAAACAAGTGTATCTGGGAGTCTCATAGAGGCTGATAAGAGCCAAATGCAGGGAGCAAACCAAGCAGCGTGGAAGGAGAAGGATAAACTAATATTTATGAAACACATCTTGGTATTGGGACTTAGGGTCTTCCAAAATGTGTGGGCTAACACTGGATTCACTTAAAGGGAAGAGTGAGGTTACGACCCCTGATTTGTGCAGGCCCAATAACATCAGGGTAGAAATGCGGAAGTTGTGAGGAAACAGTATTATTATGTGCAGCAGACGGAGGATGGATGAAGTGTTGCGTAGACGGATAGAGCAGCCACAAAGCCCTGAGATTAAATCAGCAAATCTCTAACACTAGTCAGGCCACTTCTGGAGCAGTTCCAGGTACCACACGTAAGTACTGTAAAAATCTAGTGATGCAACTCTACGATTCTATTTTTTTTAAAAAAAGATATTTATTAAAGTTTCAAAAAGGATCACAAAGTGGAAAAAAAAGAAAAGAAAAAAATACAAAATACAAAATACAGAAAAATAAAGAGACAATTAAAAACATATCATTCTTTTCATGTCTTGTCTTTCATTTGCTTGTTTCCCTGACCTCCTCACACCTCCCTTTTTTGTATACCAGTTCAATTAGTTAATTCAGCAAATCCTTTCCCTCCTTGTTTTTATCTTAATCCTTTACCTTAATGTATTGTAACTTAGCACTCTCACCTAATAACAGACCATTTTTACATACTCCTTTATGACATTACCGCTAAAACCACTTAACTTCATTCCGACATCCTTCTAACATTCATTAATTTTACAGTATTTATATAAGTAGTCTTTAAATTTCTTCCAATCTTCTTCCACCGACTCTTCTCCCTGGTCTCGGATTCTGCCAGTCATTTCCGCCAGTTCCATATAGTCCATGACCTTCATCTGCCATTCTTCCAGGGTGGGTAAATCTTGTGTCTTCCAATACTTTGCAATAAGTATTCTTGCTGCTGTTGTAGCATACATAAAAAAAGTTCTATGCAACTCTACAGTTCTATGATTCTACGAAAAACAAATCAAATAGCAATAGGTTCAGGGAAGCAAAATGGAAGGTGGTCAGGGGTAAGGAAAACAAGTCCTATCAGAAAAGTTTGAAGGACCTGGGTTTGCTTAGCCTGGAGAAGAGAAGAGTGTGGAGCTGGGAGGGCATAATGCTACTCTTCAAGCACTGGAAGAGCTATCACACAGAAGGAAAAGACTTGCTTTTTGATGCACAAAAGGGCAGGACTAGATCTAATGGGCTTAATTTACATGAGTTTTGCCTTTCGTTGAGCACAAGGAGAAGCTTATTAGCAGTAAAAGTGATTCAACGATGGAACCAGTGCTTTTTTCCCCCCCCAGGGGGTACATAGTACCGGCACTGTTATGTACTGAAGTTCTCACCCTAGGCCAGCAGGGGGATACTGTAGATAGTTATGCAAATAAGGGATCAAAAGTGACGTTCAGTGATTGAATAGTTTTAGAAAATTGTTACAGTTACGTTGTACTGGAGCTCTATATAAGCAGGCTGACTGAACCCTTCAGTTCAGTTCTGTTCTGGCCTGTGAATAAACAAGAGCTGTTTGAAGAATCGCTGTGTCGTCTGATATGTTCACCCACAACTTAACAGGCACCTCTTTTTGTTGCTGTTAAAAAGCGTGGCACTTACTCTAACAACTTCATGGTGAGTACCGACACCTATTTTTCTAGAAAAAAGCACTGAATGGAGCCATTTATGCAAGGGAAGGTGAGCTCTCCCTTCCTGGATGCCTTTAAGCAAAGATTTGATGGCCATCTGTTGGGGATGTTGTAGGACCAGATGGGCCACAAGGCCCTCTCCAACTCTGCAATAAGAATTCTAGGTTGGGAGAATCAAGCACACAAAGTCTAAAATATTCAGGCATGTGCACATGTACAATTCCATAAACTTTTGAGAAATCCTAATAACCTCATCCCAACATTGCAAGGACTAAAGAAAAAGAAGAAGCTAGAATCAATGGAGATACATCAAGGCAAAGCAAGGATTTATTTGGGGAGGGGCAGGTTTTATTGGTGGGGCAGAATCAAGTTATCTGTGATGCAATTGGTTAGTTAGTTAAGTATTTTTTATTTTTTTACTTGATGGGGGGGATCTGTCTCCCCTGCACCCCCAGCTACATGCATGTTCTAGTAAAGGTAAAAGGTAAAGGACCCCTGGATGGTTAAGTCCAGTCGAATTTGACTATGGGGTGCAGTGCTCACCTCCGCTTTCAGCCCAAGAGAGCCGGCGTTTGTCCACAGACAGCTTTCTGGGTCATGTGGCCAGCAAGACTAAACCACCTCTGGTGCAACGGGACACCATGACGGAAACCAGAGCGCACGGAAACTCTGTTTACCTTCCCGCTGCAGTGGTACCTATTTATCTACTCACACTGGTGTGCTTTCGAACTGCTAGGTTGGCAGGAGCTGGGACAGAGCAACAGGAGCTCACCCCATTGCGGGGATTCAAACCACCAACCTTCTGATCAGCAAGTCCAAGAGGCTCAGTGGTTTAGACCACAGCACCACCCTAACAATGCTCTAGTATGAATTGCAAGCAGTGGCCTCATACCTACTGGGAAAGCCAGGGGTAGAGAAACAAGACCAAATAAATATGTGGAATGGAAAGCAAGATAGCAGGAACCTGTGAGCCCTTGGAAAGGTCTTGTGCAAAATTGCAGTAGCTTTCCAAAGTATTCTGTGCAGAGGGAAATAACAAGTATTCTTGTTATTTGTGGTGGGAGGAGATGTGGGAATGTGGGAAAGGGAAAAAGAGAACAAAGACATTATGTTTTTAAAATACACCTTTATATTATTGTGCTACTTGCAGAATTAACTGTCCTGAAAGTCTGGCAGGCACAGAAGAAGTGGAGCTACAAAACAACTTAAGTTAAACAAACACATTTTCTGCCCGCAGGCTCTTGAAAAGATAAACTAAAACTAATTATAACATAGTTGTAATGACAGCTGTATGGACTTTTAACAGTGTAATCCTACACATTTCTATTAAGAAGCATGTGCCATCGTTTTCAAGACGGCTTTCTCCCATGCAAATATTTATCGGGCTGAAGCTGAAGTAACCTCCTTTGCAAAACAGAATGCTTACGGCTCAAGGTCTATCTAAAGCTGAAATAATATTTCTAGTGTGGCAATTGTGAGAAGAAAAAAGGATTGCCGTGTTTCATCGGAAAGCACAATACATTCTGACAATAGAGAACAGAAAAGAGCTGTTGGCAAAAGGTCAGAGATGTTAATGGAGATGAGAGACAAGTTCCAGGAATTGGTGGTGGCTGTGTTGGTCTGATCAAGATTCAGAAGGATTAAGTTAGCAAAGACTGGAAACCTGCTCCTGCAAATTTAGCACACAGTATCAATGCATCAGAGTATGTGGATCAGAGTATATACATGGAGTATGTGGATCATGCATACCACTGCCCTCTACTGTGTGTAATCAAAATAGCAACGATTCTATTTATTGGAAAGAGTCAACAACTGTATTTATTCAAACTAACATTTTGCAAAGCGACATTTTGCTTTAGCTAAAATAGCAGAGGGACCACTATTGCAAGCAATATAAAAGGGTAAAGGCAATCAAATTCATTTCTTTTAAAAGCGGATCTAGAATGAGAAGACCCCCCCCCCAAAAAAACCAAACAAACAAACCTGGGGGTGGGAAGAGAAAGGTGTACTTGCCCTGCAGAAATCATTAAGAGAGAAAGACTATATCTCAAACTATTTCCCTTAAGTTTGGTTTTTACTGTACATACAGCAGTTATCTCCTGACTGCAAATGGGACCCCTGTCATTATGGAACAAAGATGTTCTTTCTGCCTGGAACTCATCCGAAGAAAACCATCTAGAAGGATTTATCTCTGTGCACAATGACTGCAACGTATCTGCTATTGGTATCAATAGGAATTAGGTAAAGGCAAAGGGACCCCTAACCATTAGGTCCAGTAGTGACCGACTCTGGGGTTGCGGCACTCATCTCGCTTTACTGGCTGAGGGAGCAGGCATACAGCTTCTGGGTCATGTGGCCAGCATGACTAAGCCGCTTCTGGCGAACCAGAGCAGTGCACGGAAACGCCGTTTACCTTCCCGCCGGAGCGGTACCTATTTATCTACTTGCACTTTGACGTGTTTTTGAACTGCTAGGTTGGCAGGAGCTGGGACTGAGCAATGGGAGCTCACCCCGTCGCAGGGATTCGAACCGCCAACCTTCTGATCGGTTAAACCACAGAGCCACCCGCGTCCAACATAAATATGCCAATAGGACAAGTGATGATTTCTTTAACAGAATTTGCATACCACTTAATTGTAGAAAAAATAATCCAAGTGTTTTACATAAAACAACCAAAAAACAATACAGCAAAGGCACCTGCTCAATGTCAATGGGCAGGGAGTTCCACAGTATGGGTGTTACCACGCAAAAAAAGACTGATTGCTTACAAGTACAGAACAACCTTAGTTTGCCTACCCATGTGCTACAATGATTCCCTTGACCTAACACAACAAACCGTTTCCCCCAAATGTTGGACAAATGGAGAAATCATCCCAGGAAAACCACCCCAGCAAAACCTATGGAATAAAAATTTTCAGCACCTGCCATCATGCCAGCATATCTCACCAAGAATTCAAAACAAGCCATTTCTTATCCTTTCTACCCCAAATTTGGCATGGACCATCCTCAAGACAAGCCCTCTTACGATGACAAGCTTCAGTTTGTTGAACCATTTTCTATCTGTACAAAGCTGAACCCTCCTCCACCCACAATTTATCATTATAATGGCATAATGCAATTCAGCCAACTGGCCCTGAACATAGGGTCATAACTGGCTTATACCTAATCTAATAAAATCCTGGATTTAAAGTACGCCATTTATTTTCAGCCCTGTTCCTTCCCCCTACCTGCATCTTACAATGAATACAGGTCAACACGATACCAGGGCTTTATGGACTTGGGTTGTTTTGGGAGACCTTAGTTGCTTTCAGTAGTCTATGCTCTGTTGTAGATTTCCTTAGTAGGCATCAAATCTCTCCAGAGAAAGGCACTACATTTTTTTTCTGATTAGTTGGCAAATGAATAATTGAAGAAGCAAATGGTTGAAATCACTTAAGATGCTTTTAGGGATCACGCTGCCAATATGGGACAAATTGACACAAGCCCTGATGTGGCTTCCCATGTGTATTGTAGTTCTCCCTTCTGTGGTGAACCTTCTTCCACTGTAATACATTGCACTGGTTTCTGAAGACATTAACTTTTCCATGTGATTTTGATGAAAAACAGAGAAATTGGTTCTCTCTCTCTCTTTCCTTTATGAATTCCATTTCACCCAGAGAAAACATCCCCATTTTTTTTAATGGTTCTAGAGAGCACTTTAGAAATACAAGGACTTTTGCCATTTTGAGTCCTGTACAAACAGGACAAGAATCTTTCAAGAACCAAAGCATCTGCTCATTTATAATTATATGCATAATAAACTTAATACAGGCCCAGTTCTAGCCTGCCTTCTCGACTTCTAGGTAACTTTTGCACCTGCACACCTGCTAAAGTATCACTCCTCAAAATCCTCTGTTCAGTTATGCTTGGACTACTGCAACGCGCTCTACGTGGGGCTGCTGTTGAAGGTGACCCAGAAACTACAACTAATCCAGAATGCGGCAGCAAGACTGGTGACTGGGAGTGGCCACCGAGACCATATAACACTGGTCCTGAAGGACCTACATTGGCTCCCAGTACATTTCCAAGCACAATTCAAAGTGCTGGTGCTGACTTTTAAAGCCCTAAACGGCCTCGGCCCAGTATACCTGAAGGAGCATCTCCACCCCTATCGTTCAGCCCGGACACTGAGGTCCAGCACTGATGGCCTTCTGGAGGTTCCCTCCCTGCGAGAAGTGAGGTGACAGGGAACCAGGCAGAGGGCCTTCTCAGTAGTGGCACCCGTCCTGTGGAATGCCCTCTCATCAGATGTCAAGGAAATAAACAACTACTTGGCTTTTAGAAAACATCTGAAGGCAGTTCTGTTTAGGGAAGTTTTTAATGTTTGATTTTTATCATGTTTTTCATATTCTGCTGGGAGCCACCCAGAGTGGCTGGGAAGGCCCAGCGCCCAGCCAGATGGGTGGGGTATAAGTAATAATTTGTTGTTGTTGTTGTTGTTGTTAAGTTCCGGTGGCTTCCCATGGTTGAAAACATCTCCTTGGACTTTTATCCATCAAGAATGTGATAGCCAGGCCAAATTCAAGGTGTTATCATTGTCATAGAAAGTCCGTAACAGCATACTAGCCCCATATATGCTCACTCAACAGCATTTATTTATTTATTTATTTATTTAATAAATATACTGCCCTATACCTGGAGGTCTCAGGGTGGTTCCCCAAACAAGATCAATGTATAAAACCACAATATATATAATCAAAATAAAAACAACAACCCAGTAACACCTGCCCCCCAAAAGAACCACATTTTAAAAGGGAATAGGATGTCAATCAAATCAACCAAAGGCCTGGTTAAAAAGGAATGTTTTTTGCTTGGTGCCTAAAGGTGCATAATGAAGGCACCAGGCGAACATTTCTAGGAAGAGCATTCCACAGATGGGGAGCCACTGCAGAGAAGGCCCTTTCTCGTGTTGCCACCCTCCAGACCTCTTTGATGAGGAAGCATATGAAGAAGAGCCTCTGAAGATCTCAGAGTCCGGGTAGCTTCATATGGAAAGAGGCGGTCCTTGATGTATTGCAGTCCTGAGCCATTTAAGGCTTTATGGGTCAAATCCAGCACTTTGAATTGGGCCCGGAAACTAACTGGTAGACAGTGCAGTCGGACCAGGATCGGTGTAATATGCTCAAACCATGTTGCTCCGGTGAGCAACCTGGCCGCTGAATTCTGCACTTTTACAAGTACCACATAATGTTTGTTCCACATTTGTAATGAGCCAATATTTTAGTGTGGCAACTCCTATACCCTGGAACTCCCTGCCCATTGACAGGCAGCAGGGGCAGACTTTGGTCTTTCAAATTATCAGTGGGCAACCTGTGTAAGGTCAAAATTTGGCGCACACACCCAACTTCTGTTCTGCTCAATTCTCTGCGTCATAGTTGTGATGCCCTGCATGTAAATCACTTTCAGGTGCCTCATGGGAAGTGATTCATAAAAAAAGATGTGTTAGCATCACATTAGTTAGGCCTTAATAGGAACTCTCTCTCAGTCTCATGTCTGATAGGCAAGGATGCACCAGAGCTAAGCTTACAATATGTTGAGGAGAACCTGATGTTGCAATCAGATGTTTGCTCCCCAAACATTATGATGCTAAGTTGCACTGAGCAAAGCCATAGTTTTCACAAGCATGAAGATTGATCATGAAAGATAACCTTTGACTTAATCTTGAGAGAAGCTTAAATCTACTTTTACTGCAGCCTAAGGTTGTAATTATGAGCAGTGGGTGATTTCTACCATGATGAGAGAATGCCATGATAGAGTGGTTGTGTTTAATGAGAAGGAATTTAAAACAGAACCATCAAACTGAATTGGAGCTTTCAGCACCCTGTAATGCAGGCATAGGCAAACTCTGCCCTCCAGATGTTTTGGGACTACAACTCCCATCATCCCTGACCACTGGTCCTGTTAGCTAGGGAAGATGGGAGCTGTAGTCCCAAAGCATCTGGAGGGCCGAGTGTGCCTATGTCTGCTGTAATGTGTAAGAAGATGACTTCTCAAAAGTAAAACATGGTAGCAATGCAGGAGATGCAAGAGGTTGAAGTCAGAATAAAGTTAGCTTCTCCTTGCTGCTAATCTGGTAGGGGAAGCAAACATATATTCCAGCAAGGTCAACCCTAACTGATGGGTGCTTGCATTCCTAACTCAACAATTCATTGCTAGATGAATTATGAATTCTCCAACTCAGGGTCATTGACATGTGGGAGGGACGCATCCTTTCTTTGATGGAATTTCTCACTTTGCTACAGTAAAGCAATCAGATTTTCTCTTAAGGGCTTATGGCCTGAAAATAATTATAAGCCTACCCAAATGTATTCTGTTGATAATACAGGAAGCATGAGTATTCACTGGGTATCACATGAATGGCACTGATTCAACTTGCTGGCCATTTTTGAGTCAATTTTTATTGTATAGTAAAACATATTGCCTTACAATAGATCATAGACAGCCAGACAGATTCACAATACCAATATATCAATATAACACATTAGATTATTGGCCACTCCTATGCTGCCCTGGGAATGTGCACCAAATCACTGCATTAAAGGAGTAACAGTTATGCACTGGACTGGAAAAGGGTGAGGGAGTGAAAGAAAACCGGTGGAGGTGACAAGAAGCAGCAATAGAGGAGATGTGGGCTGGTACCAGTATCTAGCAGCCCCCCTGCCAGGTCATAGGCCTTAACAAGTGTCAAATGGTGCTGATTCCTGATATCATGTGAATACCACCAACTCTGAAACAAAATGTAACATGTAGTAACTACTAATAGCTGTGTTGGGAATGTTACACATTGCTGTAGGCCTTAAACTTACGCTATTCCCAACTGCTTATAGAGGAAAATCCTCTGAAATCAATAGTTTTTCTCCATGATTGCATTCTGGCTTAGAGAAATGCCTCTCCTGGCTTGCATTCTTCTCTTTCCAGCGGGCTTATGCCAGTGACACATTTAGAAAGGGTTTTTTTTTTAAAAAAGTGGGCATGTACTTTTAAAAATCAAGAACGAATGGCTTCCTAAAGACTTTTCACTTCATCCTCCCCCTGCCCCACTCCAAGTTAGGGCTTTCCAGGAGTCATAAAACAGAACAGCATGTTCACCTCTCCCATTACAGAACAGCATGATGTGCCACTTAGTTACATTTTTACTCAACCACCACAGTCCAGACAATCAAAATATACACACAGTGAAAGGCAAGGGCTTTTAGGCTCACAGTTCCAGCTCTTTCTTTTATCACCAACACTTTTTCATTGCACTTGTGTCACTTTTTATTTTATTTTTTCAAATTAAAGTGGTTTGCATACTCAGTCTGGAATAATGCATCTTCAGGACAAAGGCAGTTTCCTGATCAGTCTGTTTTTACCCCACCACAAATTAACTGTCAACTACTATCACCCAGTGCAGGCAAATAGGCAATAGTCACCATAGCCTGAGCACCTGCATCTTTCGCTTACATTCCTGCAAGGGTTATAAAAAATGCAACCTTCTTGCAGGGGGTGCCAAATTGAAAGAAATATTGGGGGGACCAGGTGCGGCACATGCACACCATTTGAATGGCAATGCCCATCAACTTGGGGGGCAACCCCCTCAAATATTTTATTGGTGGGGCCAAAGGGAGTTTTGCCCCTAGGAGTTTTGGCTCTTATGCCTTCTTGCAAGAAAACATACTTCCACATTCTTCCTTCATTCACCCGCTGCTGCCATTTACTCCTTGGCTCTCATCTGATTGCTCTCTGACACTCTGTGAGATTTCCTACTGATCATGTTTAAGCCGTGTGTGAAAGGTGGCCTGGAAAACCAAAACCAAAGGGAAAGAAAGAAAGCCCAGACCCCAAACGCCCTGCAAGGTAAGAGCATTTTCTTTTCCTATCATCCTCCTAGTCAGCGTCCCGTCCTTCCCTGATTCCTTCTGAAGCCAGCCTTGGCACAGGGAGACCCGACTGCCGCGGGACTTGTTGAAAGCACTTGTTCGACACTCCGGGCAGGGAGGGGAAGCGAAATCCTACAGGTGACGGCGGTCCCGGATCCCAAGGCTGACCTGGCCGCGCCGCCACGCGCGATCTCCAGGAGAGGTCCTTGGCGGAGAGGCCCAGCTCGGCTCCCAGTGGAAGCAGCCGGGGAAAAGAGGCGAGGCTCCGCCCGGGCGACGGGGGCTCCTCCCCCCCCCGGCGCCCCCTTGACGCAACCACGCCAGCCGGCAAGTCCCCCGGCGGAGACCTCGTCCCTTCCCCTGCGGCAGCCACTTGACCTCCTTCACCAGCAACCCTTCCCTGCTGCCGGGGCCCTGCACGCCCTGTCCGCCCCTCCGGCCTGCCTGCCTCCCTGCCTGCGTGACGCGCCGCCTCCGCCGCGAGGCGCCTCGGGTGCAGGGAGCGAGGCCGGCCCGGGGTTGGCCCGCCAGAGAGGCAGGGCGAGAAAGCCAGCGAGCGAGCAGCCCGCGCGCCCGCGCCATCCTCCTCCTCGCCTCCACACCTAGCAACAGCGCTGACAGGACGCAGCCGCCGCCGCTGCAGCGGGAGGAGGAGGAAGCGGAATGGCCGCCTCGCCGGCGGCGGCGGCAGCAGCAGCGGCGGCGGCTTCTCCCTCCCTCCCTCCCCACACAGCCCTGACAGCCAGAGCCGGGGCGGAAGCAGCAGGCGGCGTGCTGGACTCGTCCTCCTCCTCCTCCTCCCTCCGGGTCTCTCGGCGCGCCGCGGCTGCCAAGGCAAACTCCGACGCCTTTGCAACAGCCCCGGGGCTGCACGCGCCACGCCAGCCACCCGGCGGCCGAGTACCTCAGGCACCCAACTCGCCAAGCAGCCGCCGCCGCCGCCCCTCCCCGCACAACACACCCACCCTCGTGCCTGCCGCCCCTCACCCGCCGCCCCTGCCCTCCCATTCATCCCCGGCGGCAGCCTCGCCCGCCAGTCCCCCAGACGCTTCACCCCACACACCCGACGCCCCTCCCCGCTCGGCACTCCGAGCCGCTCCCGCCCACCCGCCGTTCTAGCCTGGTTGGGGGTCTCTGCCCGCCGCCGCCGCCCCCTCCCCCGCCCCACGCCCACGCGCCTGCCGGGGTGGGTAGTTGGGGGGGGGGAGCCCGACCCTCTCGCTCACCCACCGATATGGTTGTCCTCGATGTGCTCGATGAGCTCGGCCAGGGTTGGGAAGGGCAGCCCGCAGCCCCCGAAGCGGCAGGTATTGGAGAAGAAGGAGGCGGCGGCGATGCCTGTCATGGTGTTACATGGAGGTTTTCGCCCCTCTCCGCCCTGCGGTGCCTACTCTGCCAGGGCCGCCGCCGGCGGGAAAGGGAGAAACCGGACAGAGAGGAGAGGAGATGGGGAGAGAGAGAGAGAGAGGGAGGGAGGGAGAGAGGGAGGCTGGGGGTTGGGACGAGGAGGAGGTGGCGGCAGCGGCTGCAGCGTCGGGAGCGGCGGAGGGGAGGGACGGGCTGCTGGGTGGGGGGAGATGAGGCAGGCGCAGCTGGGAGGAGGGACCATTGCCGCACTGGAACAGCTGGGCAACCCCTGCCGTCGCCGCCTGACTCCGCAGCGGGAGCCAGAGACCCAGGCCACGCTCGGCGGAGGCGGGCAACCCACACGACTCCTCGGCTCTGCCTGGGGAACCGGAGCGGCGGCGGCGAGGGGGGGGGGGCGCTGCACAACAGTTGGGGGTGTGTCTTCTCCCCTCTCAACTTCGGAGGATCTTCCACCGCAACTTCTGAACGCAGCACAGATACGGCGGCATTGGGGGGGGGGGGGTTGCGAGGGGGTGGGAGAAACCTCGAAGCTGCCCTCTGAAAAATCTGAACCTCGATCGAGTTGGAGCCAAGCCTGGTTTACAGCTGATTGCTGGTGCCTCTTCTCCTAGGCCTGGGCAACCGGCATTTTTAAAAATATAAATAATGGAATATATGCAACTTGCGATGTGTATGTGTGTACATGTATGAGCATAAGGGAACAGCGGTGCCAACTTGAATAAAATATTTTGGGGGGCAGGCAGGTAAGCCCTGTCCCCTGCACAATCAGATCACATGGTGTGGCGTATGCACACCATATGAATGGTAGTCTTCTCCCATCTCGACTTTGGAGGATCTGATTCTTCTATGGCATTGACTTTGTGGGGGTGGCCCCCTCAAATATTTTATGGGGGAGCATGAAGGGACCTCAGCCCATCAGAGTTGGCTCCTGTGTAAGGGAACATAAAGATGTAGCAAAGAGTTGTGCTGGATTAGATCAGAGGCCCATCTAGACCAGCATCCTGTAGCTCCTTGTGTCAAGGCATATGTCTATGGGAAGCCCACAAGCAGGACTTTCATCATCATCATCATCATCATCATCATCATCATTATCATCATCCGGCCCTTCATAGAAACATAGAACTGTAGAGTTGGGACCCTGAGGATCATCTAGTCCAACCCCCTGCAATGCAGGAATACGCAGCTGTCCCGTACAGGGATCGAACCTTCAACCATGGCATTCTCAGCACCATGCTCTAACCAACTATCTGGGATTATCAGAAGGAAAAGGGCTTCTGAGCTAGGAGGCCTGCTTGAATCATAGCTCCATGTTACATTTACTTTACATCCACCTGTCTTCAAACGGTCCTCACTGGACCCTTTTGTCTCCTCAATAGTCCAGTGAGGGAGGTATGGCGAATGACGATGATTGGCCCGAGGCTAAACTTCATGGCTGAGTGGCAATTTGAGCCTAGGTCTCCCTAGGTCAAGTCACTGCCCCACAGCACATCTGTTGGATAATACAGTTTCTGTTATTCCTCATTTATCCCCTATTCCAGATGTCCTACTATGGTATAATCATCCAAACATTACTTCTCTGGTTTGTGCCTTACAACCCAGTTTTCCCCTTGGACAAGCAGAAGTTTTGCCCTTGGAGAAGCAGATAACCAGCATCCTGTGAGCCATACAGACACCCAGTATAACACTCTTGTTTTATTTTTGGAATAGTGCATTGGTACAGGCAAGATCTCTTAGCCCTGTTGGTATTGTTGCACGCCACCCCAATCTCTGAGCAGTGAGAGAATCCAGGGGTTCCAGGCATTTACCCAGCGTTCCTTTGGAATGAGGCAGCAGCAGAGACTGTGGTTGATAAATGGTTGATTTACACATATATACAACCCGAGCCTACAATGGAGGGGCTCACAGCATTAACACCCCAATAGGGCCTTACTTCTCCCAGCCTTGGATTCCAGGGATGGTGCTTTTTCTAGCTTGCTGCTTTGCTTCTAGCTTCAGGGCCATGTAACTCAGCTCTCCACTCCTGCCTTTTGTCTTTCTAACTAACAGACAGTTGAGGCAGGAAGCCAACCCATTTGCCATCTGGCACAGAACCCTTTGTTTCTTTATTGACCCAATAGTGGGCCATTACCAGGCTGGCTTGGCTATTCCAGCAATTGAATCTGTGCTAGATCCAGGAACTGGAAGGGGGCCTCAGGCATACAACCTACCTCCCGCCCCCCCCAAACCCCACCTCATAACACTCTGTATCAGTGTAAGTTTAGTTATGTCACTGCTACATCTTTGTCTTGTGCTGTGTCTTGCACTGCTTCAGCTGAATTATCCCGAGTCGCTGTTATAGTGCAATATTCCAGGTGACTTTCTTTCATAGTGTTATTTTGTCTTGCAAAGTATATAACAAGTGATATGGCTCTGGGGAGCTTCCAGATATTCTCTACTGCACCTGTTACAACCCATAATCTGGCAGCCACAGTTTGCAACCTGGCACTGAACGCTTGCGCAAGCTCTGTGTACTTGCAGCACCTTATCCAGTGGGAAGCCTTCTAAATTCTTAAGACTACCTGGACCTTTGTAACTTGAGATGCAAATGCACCCTGGGATACTTCCATATCCCATCATTCAGTGTAAAGTTGCCACCACTGTCTGTTTAGCCCAGGTCGTAGATGCTATAGAACATATGCAGGAGTACTTCCTGCTTTGCTTTGGAACTTTGAGCTTGCAGACCAATGACAAGCATCATGGTCTATATGGGATGGTGGTGGCATGTATTCCAATTAAGAACATAAATAAGAGCCCTGCTGGATCCAGGCCCAATTCCTATCTAGTCCAGTATCCTCTTCTGATAGTGGCCAACCAGATCCCTGTGAGAAGCCTGTAAGCGAGGCCTAAGTGCAACCTGTGCTTTCCAGCAACTTGTAGTCATCAGCATACTGCCTGTGACGGTGGAGGCAGAACACCACCTTTGTGGGTAGTAACCAGTGATATGGATAAATCCTGTATGAATTCCTCTAAGTCTCCTTTAAAGCCATTCACGTTAGTGCCCACCACTGCATCTTGCAGATCCTCCAAGTGTCCCTATTTTCCAGGGACGCCCAAGATTTGATCCAGGAATGTCCCACTTTTCCTTAGGATGTCCCTATTTTCATTGGATAAATGTTGGATGTCCCTATTTTCATTGGATAAATGTTGGAGGGTATAGAATTATCCAACCCCTGAGCCATCTGAAGGCTCATCTGTATGGGGAAGTTTAGGTTTGAATTGTATGGTTTTGTATATCTCTTAAAATGTTACGTCGTTTGGAAATAAACTTTAATGATGAATAAAAGCCATTACTGGGAGTAAGTCCCATTGAACTCATTGAGGTTTACTTCAGAGTAAACATGTACATGCATTATTGACAAAGTTAGAAGCAGCACCATTAGGACAACTAGGTACAGAATAGCCCTGAACTGATCCCAAATGATATCTGTGACTACTGCTATTGCTGCTTCATTTATTTTTTAAAAATTAATAATACCCTTCACAAAACGTGGCTCCAGAGCAGTTTGCACAATGAACATCTAAAAGCAATAAACCCACATAATCAGAGAAATAAAAGCAGCTAGAACAAAGTCCATCAGCAAGATTTTAAATAACTGAAATGTATAAACCTGAGAGAATGTAAAGTTTCTTTCTCTGGCATCTAAATAAAAGCAGTGAGGTTAACCTCCCTAGGGCTGAAAAAGCTCTCTGTAGCTGTCAAGCACCTGCTTCACGCCAATAAGGAGAAGACAGAGAGGCTCCAGCCCAATATTATTATTATTATTATTATTATTATTATTTTACTGTGCCCATCTGATTGGTTTGCCCCAGCCACTTTGGGCGGCTTCCAGCATATACAAAAACATAATAAAATATTACACATTAAAGATGATCAGATGATCAGAGAAAGGGGAAGGATGCTATGGGCTAAGGCACTGCTTTGGGTCCATGGTCTCAAAGCATTTAGGAATAGTCAGTTGCTAGTATGCTGAGACTCGGAATTGGACAGGAGGTCAGCTGAGTGCTTTCAACACTATTGTTTGAATAGGCTTTGCCACTCAAAATCATGACAGCTGTATTCTGTGCCAACTCGAATGTCAAAAGGCAGCTCTGCTTTACAGTAATCCATTTGGGAGGCGGCAAGGGCATGGAGAACTGTGACCAGTTTTCCCTGCCCTTGTGGATGTCTCTGCCCAGGAGAAGGTGCAGCTGGTGCCACCAAGGCTACTTTATCCCGACAAAGTAGAATTCAGGCAAATCTTCAAGGTATAGAAATGATCCTTCCAGGAGAATGCAGTATCTTCCAAACCAAGATGAAAGTCCTCTCACTGGAGCCAAAAATCACCTACTATTTACATGCACTTTTCAATGGCCGCTACAATTATGTGTGCTCACTTGCAAGGTCTCATCACTTTTAAATAAGAAGTACATACCATGTTTTCTTGAGTTACCCCAAAATTTGTTCTATCCCACAACAACAACAGCAACTACTACTACTACTACTACTAGTAGTAGTAGTAGTAGTATATTATTATTATTATTATTATAATATTTTTACCCTGCCTTTTTCCCTGACAGGAACTCAAGGTGGCTTACAGCTAAAATGGAAACAAATAGAAACATAGCTGGGGAAAGCAATAATTAAAGCAATCATTAAAAAACAATTAGCTATCAATATATATATATATGATTAACAATTGGCTGTAGGGTGCACAGAAGTCATGAGAGGAAATGTCCAGATAGAATCTTGTTATTCTTCTAGATACAAGATGGTGCCATCTCTTCCAGAACATTCTTCAAGGTGCCCCAATACACAAAATTGTGAATTAATACACCCTGCAGGTGGCCACTCACCAATCTTTTAAACTAGCATTGGTGCTGAAGGCAATGAGCTTAGATTATTAACTGTTGGTGAAAACATTATGGCTGCCACATGGCCATTTGAGGTCATTCTACACGGATGCTATTAGGTAGTTTTTGTAGTGGTGTGTGTATGACCCAGGCAATCTCATACCTTCCAACATTTCTCTGATGAAAATAGGGATGTCCTATTCAACAACAACAACAACAACAACATTTTACTATTTATAACCCGCCCATCTGACTGGGTTGCCCCAACCACTCTGGGTAGCTTCCAACATATATAAAAACACAACAAAACATCAAACATTAAACTTCCCTATACAGGGCTGCCTTTAATGTCTTCTAAAGGTTGTATAGTTACTTATCTCTTTGGCTTGGGGGTCGCATAACTCCACCCCCTTCAACATTTCTTTTATTAAAATAAGGATGTCCTAGCATACCTTCCAACATTTCTCCTTTGAAAATTGGGACATCCTAAGGAAAAGCGGGACATTCCAGGGTCAAACCAGAAACTGGGACACTTTCTGTAAATCCCAGGACTGCCCCTGGAAAATAGGGACACTTGGAGGGTCTGCAATCTAAAGCTGAGGAAGATTGAAGTTAACATTTGGTTTGTGGGGTGAGAGGTGAGCTGTATTTTCGGTTTACAGGCCTCAGTCTTCATATGATGAGCTATTCATGTGCGATGAGTCATCATGTGGGTGGAACAAGCTTCTCTACACCACGAGAGATGATCTTTCTGGGTCTGTTTGCAGTGGCATGGAGAAAATCGTCTGATTTGCATATAACAATTTCCTGAGGGGTAGCTGTGTTAGTCTGTCGCAGCAAAAGCAACAAAAAGTATTTTAGCACTTGAAAGACTTCCTCACAGGGACTTTATTTCAGAAAGGCCCATTCAGCTCTGATATTTTGTCTCCACAATTGCCACAGTAGCTTTCATACATCTCTTGTTTTTTCAGTCATGTATATTCATTGCTATTCTGCTGCTTGCAATTCACACCTTTGGGCAAAGCTTGATTAAATGTATCTGGGTTGTGTTTTTTACTTCTCCCCCTCAATCACTTCTTCCTCACCCTCCACTTCCCTTTTCCGTTCTGAGCAAGCAAGCAGGTATTTCTGTATCTGCGTGCGCATAATTTTTATTAAAGAACAAAAACACAGACACACACCAGGAAAGGCACAGGAGTACACTAATAACCTTAGTTACCATGTTTCACAAAAAGGGGCCTTCCATTTTTGTGGGGAAACAATATATATATTCATTTGTTTCTGTTGTTGATGATGTTGTTGTTTTTAAATAATAGAGAGGTAATAACTTATTGCTATTTAGCTATATTGATCTGCAATTTGATATGGCCAGATTGGGTTGGATAGCAGTATCAAAATAATAATAATAATAATAATAATAATAATAATAATAATAATAATAATAATAAATGCCCTGTAGACCCCATGTACCTTTTAATAGCCAAACCTTACATTGACCCATCCCCAAACTCACAAAATACCAAAATTATGATACAAAGGTCTTGCACAAACTTCCATGGGCTAGCACCCATTCCATCAGATGCAACCTGATCACACATTATTCAATAGGCTTTGGTCCATGAAAATTTATTCTGTAATAAAATGCGTAAAGTTTTGTAGATGCCACAGCACTTTTTGTTATGTTTGCTATTCTGAATGATGACCTACGTGTCAGCCATAATACATGCATTGGTCCTATGTGGTCTGTGAATCTTCCACCCCGTTCTGCTTTTAAGTTAATTCTTTAGAACCTTGCTAGCTTCAGTTGGGATGCTATCATGCATGATGACATTAGTAATGTGCATTACTTAAGTTTTTCATTGCCAATAATGCATTGCACGTCTATTTACCAAAATTCAAATTCAAATCTCCAGGGCTTGATGAGTTGTACCCAAGGATTCTAAAGGAGTTTATGGATGTAGTCTCAGAGCCTCCTTCTATAATCTTTGAGAATTCTTGGAGAACAGGTGAGGTACCTGCAGACTGGAGGTGGGCAAATGGGGAAAAAGAAGACCCAGGTAACTACCAACTGGTCAGCTTGATGATGATACCAGGAAATAGATGCAGTGATTACTAAGACCTAGCATGGTTTTCTCAAAAACAAGTAATGCCAGATGAAGGATTTGATCTCCTTCCGCAGGGCCTGTAAGACAGAGCTATTCCGCCTGCCCTTCAGTTTGAATTAGCCTGATCCTCTATTCCCTTTTCCCTTTCCTCTTCTATGAAGAAACCCTTTCTGGAACCCCACATTTAAATTCTTCCCTGGCCTCCTTGCTGGCCCTAGTAGGACCAACTTGGCCAGTTAGCTCTGGTGATCATTTGATGTCTACTGACTGGGTCCCCCCCCCCAATGACCCCTGAATTTTTGAATTTTATTGATATTGATGCTGCATTTTATGTTGTATTTTATGCTGTTTTTAAGTTGCATTTTAATCAATGTTTTATATTTGCTGTTAGCCGTCCTGAGCCTGGTTTTTAAACCGGGAAGGGTGGGGTATAAATAAAAATTTGTTATTTGTATTATTTCTTTTTTTGATTGAGTTACAAGCTTAGTGGATCAGGGGAATTATGTGGTTGTAGTGTATCCTGATTTCAGTAAGGCTTTTGGCAACGCTTCCCCCCCTCCCCATGATATTCTTGTGGAAATGCTGGTAAAATGTGGGCTGGATGATGCTAGGACTCAAACCAATGGATTCAAGTTACAAGAAAGGAGATTCTGACTATACATCAGGAAGAATTTTATGAAGGAGCGTCTCCACCCCCATCATTCTGCCCGGACACTGAGGTCCAGTGCTGAGGGCCTTCTGGCGGTTCCCTCACTGCGAGAAGCCATGTTACGGGGAACCAGGCAGAGGACCTTCTCAGTATTGGCACTCGCCCTGTGGAACGCCCTCCCACCAGATGTCAAAGAGAAAAACAACTACCAGACTTTTAGAAGACATCTGAAGGCAGCCCTGTTTAGGGAAGCTTTTAATGTTTAATAGGTTATTGTATTTTAATATTCTGTTGGAAGCCACCCAGAGCGGCTGGGGAAACCCAGCCAGATGGGCAGGGTATAAATAATAAATTAACAACAACAACAACAACAATAATTACTACTACTACTACTACTACTACTACTACTACTACACTAGGAGCTGTTTGACAGTGGAATGGACTCCCTCAGGAGATGGTGGACTCTCCTTCCTCGGAAGATTTTAAGCAGATGTTGGGTGGCCATTTGTTAGGGCTGCCATATATCTGGAAATTGGGCTTGAAAATGGCGTCTGGGTGGATTTTCACTGGAAAAAAGCTCAACAACTATGTCCGGATTTTCACTTTTGAGAATATGGCAACCCTACATTTGTCATGGATGCTTTGGTTTGGATTACTGCATCGCAGGGGGTTGACCATCCGTATCCCTTCCAACTCTCCAGTTCTGTGGTTCTATGAAATCTGCACCTGCCTGCATTTCATAGGCCTATATCTCACAGATGAGATGGTAAATTTGCATTTGCATGGTACCACTTGAGACTGCAGACTCACATGACTGAATACTCTTCCATGCTCGGAAAACAAACAAACCACACACTGCACGGAGAAACTAGAAGTCAGAGAGAATAGGTCTAGGTTGTCCTTTTCCCAGACATGCATATTATCTATGTGCAGCAATGTGGTTTTGCTGGCAATTTTGGTGGTTTTCCATGGAAAAGGGTTTCAGCAGTTATACTGTCCAGAAACAGATTTACCACCTCATATGATGTTAATGAAAACTAGGCCATTCACTGATTGCACGAGCATTGGCTCTTCAATTGAATGAGTTCACTCAAGACTTATTTCACAGGAAATGCTGTACTTATAGCAAGTTTACAACTTATTCTGCACAAGAGAGCCTTTCAGCTCAAATGGTTATTCTCTGTTCATTATGTGATGAACTGCCTTTTAGTGTCTAGTCAATCTTGGCTGACAGGAAATGCAGGATCAAATCACAGACACAAAGCTAATAAAACCCAAGAAAGAAATTAATATTAAAATGCACCAACCAGCTCCAAAACCTAGAGTGAAATTTTTAAAATCACCAAAGCCGGACTGTTTAACTGATTTAGGATGCAGGGGTCTCAGGTGGTGACTTGAAGAGATGTAGATCAGGGGACAGAGGTATGGTGCTTCATTCTGTTGCCACTACCCTTAGCTAGGTAAACATGGCACATGAAAAGGAGCACCCATAAGTCATAAGGTGAGGCTTGGACAAGGTTAAACCACAGAGCCTAGGACTTGCCGATCAGAAGGTCAGCGGTTCGAATCCACACGACGGGGTGAGCTCCCATTGCTCGGTCCCTGCTCCTGCCAACCTAGCAGTTCGAAAGCACGTCAAAGTGCAAGTAGATAAATAGGTACCACTCTGGTGGGAAGGTAAACAGCGTTTCCGTGTGCTGCTCTGGTTCTCCAGAAGCGGCTTAGTCATGCTGGCCACATGACCTAGAAGCTGTACGCTGGCTCCCTCAGCCAGTAAAGCGAGATGAGCGCCACAACCCCAGCGTTGGTCACGACTGGACCTACTGGTCAGAGATCCCTTTACCTTTTTTACTTTAACTAGGGATTGCTATGACGACTCTTATTTTAAATACCCTTACTATATGTAGGCTATAGAAACCATGATATATTGTTAGTACAGTAGCAATGTTCTTAACTTTCAACAACAATTGCTCCCTTACTTGCCACATGAAAGTATTTGGGATCATGTTTACATCTTTGTGAATATAAGTGTGCCCAGAACAATTTATTAAACTGTTTAATGTGTACATATGGAGTCTCACTATGGGAAGGGGGTGTTAACTTGCCCTCCCAGACTCATTCTCCAAGATCTTGCAGCTGAGCCTTTTAGTTTAGCCATAAGAGAAGGAATTTAGACAGTATGTACCTAGTTTAAGATGCTGTTCTGTTGTGATTCTCTGCTTAAGACTAGCTTAGCCGGGTGCCTTACATCTGAGTCTAATGCACTAGAAAAAATTATTTTAAAAAACACACCAAAAACCCCCACACCTAGACATTTTGCCAAATTTTTAAAATCTGCCGGGATAGAAATTTAAATCCTGAAAAAGAGGATGTGTCTGGGGAAAAGAGGACATATGGCACCCCTACCTGTCACCTCCTTGCACTGTACAGATAGTTTAGTAACTGGTTGTCAAAGCTACAAAGTTAAGAGTATGTGGGAAGCTTGGAGCTTCTCCTTTCAATACAACTCTGTCTCTCCCAAACCTTCCAAAATGTGCAGAAGTAGCTCCTCATCATTCCTGTGGTAATATTAACAGACAGCCATTGTTTACGTAAATGTGTACTTTTTCATTATCATACCTAAACAGCAGTTATAGCCACATAAATAAAACATTTTCAATTGATGCTGAACTCCTTTTGGACTTGCTGGGGTTATTTAGGTTGGAGTGTGCTGTGTTAGTGCTATGCTAATACGACGTCACAAAACAAGCCATTACTGCAAAGTTGCAGGAATGCATTGCAGGCACGTAGTGTCCTAAATTTTTAGGATGGAAAGCCAGAACTTCCTGTTATGTCAGCAAAGATGGCTACTCATCAGAAAACAGTTTACTGTAAATGCATGTGTGTGATTTTTAAATTCTAGCTGAAGTTTTCCATGAAGCTCTCAGCCTTTAATGTGTGAAAACAGTGACATATAGGGACCATGTCAAATTTACGCCATTGAGTATTTCAGAACTTTGATCTTTGGATGAGCATGTGGTTATCTATGGCATGTGGCTGTTCTAAGGAATAGAAATATTGGTATTTGATCATATATATTTCAGTAAGTTCCTGACAACCTCTCCAAAGCTGCACAACCTTATGTTTCTATGGGTTGGGTCCAGAGATTCAAGCATGTCCAAATTTCCCCATTCACTTTATTTTAAAAACACACAGAAAAACCAGAACACTTGTCCACGTTTCCTGGATTTGTCAAAGGCATACTGGCAGTAATTACATTTTCTTTAGGAATGTGTTTCCTTTAGCAAAGGCACTTGCTTTATTCTCCACTAATCTACAATTCGTGGCAAAGGCTGTTAGCTATCCTTTTAACTTCCAGTCAACCCTCAATTTATCAGATTATAATGGTTCTCAATTACATGCTTTGGGTAGATGCATTTCAAATATGAAAGGACAAACCCCAGAACAATACATACATAGCCATTATATGAGCACTCACTGATTTATTTTGAATAATTTTCACGGGTAAATATTTAACTTGCAATCCTGAAATTGTTGCAGTGTGAGACTAAGAAAGGAAATGCAACAACATTTTTATGTCAGAACACAGAAATGGATGGCGTTTAAAGATAGAGGTATTTGAAAAATGGTAATGGCTGTACCGTATTTGAGGCAGCTTTCATTAAAGAATAGATGGGTGAGCTGTAATGCTCGATTTTCAAGGAGAATGTAGCTATAGTGCAGTGATGGTGAACCTCTTAGAGACCGAGTGCCCAAACTGCAACCCAAAACCCACTTATTTGTCGCAAAGTGCCAACACGGCAATTTAACCTGAATACTGAGGTTTTAGTTTAGAAAAAACAACTCCTACATTAACATCTTTTGTCTGAAATGGAAAACACAACAACAGAGCTTTCAATGATACAAACAACTTTTTATTGAAAGGCAAAAGTTTGCATTATCCTTGTTAGGGAAATCATGAAAAAGGGAATTACTCCCGGAGAACATGGCCGTTTGGATAATTTCCCTTCAAGAAACTCTTGTTTGGGAGATTTTAGAGCAGAAGCTGAATGGCCATCTGCCATGGATGCTGCAGCTGAGATCCCTGCATGGCAGGGGGGTTGAACTTAGATGGCCCTCGGGTTACATTCCAACTCCCCACAATCCTATGATTCGATGGCTAGCTCACTGGGATGCACTTCTAAAGATCACTCATGCGGAAGGGAACAAAATGGCGCCGGGCTTACTGGCAGTTCTGAACTGAGGAGCTTTAAGAAAGTGGAATGGAACCATTCATGTTTCTGCTGCAGCCTGTAGCCAGTTTGCCGCCCGCAGGCTACTCGCGCATGCACGGCTCTACTCGGCGCGCATGCACGCTGCCCCTACAAACTCTGTGCTGGGGTGACAGAACGCATGCCCACAGAGAGAGCTCTGAGTGCCCCCTCTGGGACACATGCCATAGGTTCGCCACCACTGCTATAGTGGGCATAAAAGAAACCTGGTCAAATGAAAAGGAGCAGTGGGACGTGGGTTCCAAAACCAAAGCGTTCCAAAACCAAGGCACACTTTCCCATAGAAAGTAATGCAAAGTGGATGAATCCGTTCCAGACTTTTAAAAACAACCCCTAAAACAGCAGTTTAACATGGATTTTACTATCTAACAAGACCATTGATCCATAAAATGAAAGCAATAATCAATGTACCACGGTCACACAATCAATCAATCAATCAGTAGCTGAACTGGGTTCCATATAGTCACAAAAACAAAAGAGGGCTACAGACGCTTCAGGTTACAGACTCCATTAACCCAGAAATAGTACCTCGGGTTAAGAACTTTGCTTCAGGATGAGAACAGAAATCGCGCAGCGGCAGTGCAGCGGCAGCAAGAGGCCCCATTAGCTAAACTGGTGCTTCAGGTTAAGAACAGTTTCAGGTTAAGAACGGACCTCCGGAACGAATTCAGTTCTTAACCTGAGGTACCACTGTACTCAGTAAACGTGGGTAAATGTGTGTCCCAATCACAGCAAAGGGGAAACATTTTTAGATACCCTAAATTCCAGACCCTCCAAGTGTCCCTATTTTCCAGGGACAGTCCTGGTTTCTGATTTGATCCTGGTATGTTCTGCTTTTCTTTAGGACAGCCCTATTTTTATGTTGGAGGGTACGGAGTTATCCAACCACCCAAGTCATCTGAAGGTATAGGGAAGTATTTTAATGTTTAATGTTTAATTATGTTTTTATATATATTGGAAGTTGCCCAGAGTGGCTGGGGCAACCCAGTCAGATGGGCAGGGTATAAACAGTAAATAATAATAATAATAATAATAATAATAATAATAATGGAATAGGACGTCCCTATTTTCATCAGAGAAATTTTGGAGGGAATGAATTTTCCAGAGTATTTTATCTCTCTTCACAGGGAATTCTGGAAATTGTTGCTGACTGAGGTGACTAAGGGCATTTTCACAACTCTCTGCACCCTTAAGGAACTACAGCTCCCATAATTCTTTGGGGAGGGGGAAAACCATAACTATTTAAAGTGGTATCATTGTACTTTAAATGTATGGTGTGAAGCCAGAGAAAGTCATCTCCTGAAACTTTGATTTTCTGTAGAAACATTGTGGCTATACTGGCTATACTGACCTAGAAAAAGTTCCCTAGTTTTATTTGTCATGGGTAGTTAATGTTCTATGAATATTGAAGGTCTGAAACCCCTGTCTTCACCTTCAGAGCTTATAGGCTGATGAAATGTATGTTTACCAACAAGGCACATGTACAGGTCAGTAAGGAGGAAATGTACAGTAACATTGTACGAAGATTGTTAAG
This sequence comes from Podarcis filfolensis, assembly GCF_964270895.1. NCBI lineage: Eukaryota > Metazoa > Chordata > Lepidosauria > Squamata > Lacertidae > Podarcis > Podarcis filfolensis. The sequence continues at coordinate 22,158,585 of NC_139614.1, read as the reverse complement.
AATAACTTCTTCACAAGTAAATTATTATTTATTAAACTTCCATACCACCCTACACCCATAGACCTCAAGGTGGTTCCCAACATAAAATGACAATATAAAAGAAACACAAAATACATAATAAAAATAAGAATAAAGACAATAATCCCCCTTAAAAGGGCATCGGATGTCAATCAGTCAAAGGCTAAAGAGTAAACTAGCACACTGATAAGATGCTTCAGTTCACTCCCATGTTAAACATCGTAATATTGCAACTAACTTTTTAAAATGCTGTCTTTCATTTGTTTCTTGGTTCTGCAAAGAAGATGGGCACTCTGTAAATAATCTGGAATTCTAAGCAGTAAGCAATGTCCTCACTTAAGACCAATAATACTCCTAATTAACAGATGTTCCCTCACTGTATGCCTTCGAGACTTGGCAAGAGCAATGGCCTGCGATTTCACAAGTAAAGAGACAACAACAGAGCAACATATCACAGCTGCAGTCATTATACAAGAAATATATATATATGTAGCATGTGTTTTGGAGATCTTAATTCATAGAGCAGCTTTAGTGTTTCCTTCTTCGTGGTAGCAAAGAAAAACGAGATGCCTGTGTTCGTAACCCTACTTGCCTGACAATTAGTTACTCAGGAAATCAGTGACCATCTAACCTCTGCATAAAAATATCCAGTGGAGGAGAGTCCACCACCTTCCCAGGGAGTCCATTCTATGGATGAACAGCTCTTACGGTCAGGAAATTGTTCATAATGTTAAGTCGGAATTTCCTTTTCTGCAATTCGTGTCCATTGGTTCACTTCCTACCCTCTGCAGCAGCAGAAAATAAGCTTGCTGCAACTTCCATGTGATGGGTTATTAAATTAACTAAAAGCATTTATAAACCACTTGCTGTTATTATTTTAAAAGGGGATAAAAAACTAAATAAAAAGGTAAAGGGACCCCTGACCATTAGGTCCAGTCGTGGCCGACTCTGGGGTTGCAGCGCTCATCTCGCCTTATTGGCCAAGGGAGCCAGCGTACAGCTTCCAGGTCATGTGGCCAGCATGACTAAGCTGCTTCTGGCGAACCAGAGCAGCACACAGAAGCGCCGTTTACCTTCCCGCCGGAGCAGTACCTATTTATCTACTTGCACTTTGACGTGCTTTTGAACTGCTAGGTTGGCAGGAGCAGGGACCGAGCAACGGGAGCTCACCCCATCACGGGGATTCAAACCGCCGACCTTCTGATCGGCAAGCCCTAGGCTCTGTGGTTTAACCCGCGTCCCAAAAATACTAAATAGCAACCAGTTAAACAGTATTATAAAAACAGATGAAACCAGGAATTCAGTAATAACAGGATTTACAAAAGAAACATATCCTTGACAGAAAATCAATCTTTCTACTACAGAAAATAAGGTGGAGATGAATTATAATATTCTGTGCTTTTCCTGTAATAGAAGGGGGAGACTAGGAGAACCAGCTTATGCTCTGCCTTGCACAACTGTCTTCTAAGGTAGACCATCTGTGTCCCATAGCTATCCAGTAATGCTGTCACCACACATCCTATAAACCCCTATGATCTCCAGGTGGGGTGAAGTCTGAGAGGACAAAACAATGATTCTCACCTTGGGGGTTCAGCAAAGCCTCTTGTTTCCCCTCTGAAATTCCACTACATCATAGCATGTTCCCAGCAGCTACTTTGGCATCAACATTCTTCAGATCCCAACAGCCAAATTGTAAGTTTTAGTAATAATTTTAAAAGGTAAAGAGGAAGACAAATGGACAGAGCGGGATATGAAAAATAAAAGAATGTGTTGGTTCAAATCTATCTAACCTAATATTCTGGTCTTCTCATTAGCAACACAGCACAGATGGTCAGTTGCATGTTTTTCTGATGGTGCTGTGTTGCTAATGGGAAGACCAGAGATTTTCAACTCTGACAAATATGAAATATCAGAAAAGAGAAAGAACTCTTTGTGTTGGTGAAGAGACAAGAGTTTGTTTGTCTCAAATTTAGACCTAATATAAATGAGATTACCTGGCAAAAGAAATCTCACACCTCTTATTGAGTTTGTATACATACTTAAGGTACGTATGTAAGAGGCTTGTTTATAATTGTATTTTGGGAACGATTCATGTTCTTATGTAGCTGTATTGTTTCATACTTTCTGGATGTCCCATGATGATATTATAAAGTATTGTGTTCTATGTTATAAATCCCCCACTGCCTGGAGTTGTTTCTTTTTGTTTCCCAACTATTTCTTGTCAATAAAAAATTCAGTGTGGCACGAGCAATTCCCCCCACCCCCTGAAAGTGTGGCCCAGAGGGGAAAAATTGAGAGCCACTGTTTACTCTTGGGATTCAATGCTAAACAGAGTTATTGAGATTGGGTTCTATCCTGAACACTGTTAATATAAATTGAATATACTGCTGAGTTAAACTGCACAGGATCAGCCTGTGAAATTAAATTTATTCTAGTGTAGGATCTCCATCTGAAGGAAAATAGGTTTTGCTAGGATTCCTGTACAAGCAAATCTCAGTTGGGACAATGGCTCCTTCAGGACCATATACAGCTGGTGAAAATTAGAGGACTCTGCAGCCTGGTCCAATATGTAATGTGAGATGCCATGCCTTATGCACCTGCTTGAACTAAGTAGATTTTATCCATTTTTATTCTGAAAAGTCAGTTATGCTGCTGGCTTCCAGCAGAAACATTTAGTCACTTTGAATGTATGCTCATTAAACGTTGCTTGCAAGGAGACCACATACATCTTTGGGTGCTTGCAAAGGAGTTGAGATTTCCCCTCTCATTATCCTGCTCATAATAGCAAAGGGTCTTTCTGCAAGGCAAACGATGGTTGCTGAAGAAGCAGAATTGTCGCTTTTAATGTCCTTAATATGAAATGGGCACCAGTTTTGATTTAAACTAAGCTGATCTTTTAAAAGGGAAGGCAGGCACTCTGAACCAAAAAATATGCATAGTTATAACGGTGAGGAGACTGGCTTATGCCACTGTTGCATAGGATGTTGCTGCAACAAGTCTACCATACGCAGCCTGTCAGCAGCAATCCTGTTACATAGCAGGCTGCTAGTAAATATCAGTGCTGCAGATTTCCAGTAGGATAGCTGGCTCCATAATAGCAAAACCCACTTTAAAATGTTGCACAAATTAATTGCCCTCAGTTTTACCACTTTTCTTACCATTGATGTGCTGTCTAATTATCTGATGTGATTCTTTGACAAATGCCACATGCCTTAAATTAAATCACAGAATCGTAGAGTTGGTCCTTTGTTGGAAATGTAACAAAGAACCTGGAACAATAATTCATATGTGGTGGGGTTGCAAGGAAATAAAGAAGTTTTGGGGAATAATACATGAGGAACTTAAGAAAATGCTAAAAACAAAAACCCTTGATAAAAAATCCCAAAGCTTATCTGTTAGGGTTGGTGGGCAAAGACATACCACATATGAAAAAAACCCAATCTTTTTATATGCAACAACAGCTGCCAGGGTAGTGATTGCCACTAAATGGAAATCTCAGGACAGACCGACAAAGGAAGAGTGGATTTGTAAATTAAGTGAGTATATAGAATTGGCAAAATTAACTTCAATTATAAGATATCAATCAAATCAAAAGTTGAGAATGGAATGGAAGTATTTCGAAGATTATATGTCAAAATATTGTTCTAAAAATGACATGCTAAAAGCCTTAGAATAAAAAATGTAAGCAATAACAAACCAATAAAAAAGAAGGAAAAATCAGAATTTAACAAAAATAATTTATTATAGAATGCAAGGGGGGGAAAGGTAGAAAGAAATAGAAAGAAGTCGAATTGCTGTGGAGGGAAGTAGAGGGTGAGTGGTGGGTTTTATAATTAAGTGTATAATTATGCAGCTGTTGTAATTTAGATATTATATTTTATGTGAGGGAATCATTGGGAATTTTGGTTATTATATATATATATATATATATATATATATATATATATATGTTTCAATAAAGATCTTTGGGGGGGAAGAATTGTAGAGTTGGAAGGGACTGTGAGGGTCATCTAGTCCAACCCCCTGCAATGTAGAAATCTTTTGCCCAATGTGCAGCTCAAACCCAAGACCCAGGGATTAGAAGTCCTATGCTGTACGCACTGACCTGGAAACAGGCCATTGATCCATCTATCTCGGTACAGGGTAGCAGCTGCTCTCCAGGGTTTCAGACAGAGGTATTTCCCAGCCCTACATGAAGAGATGCTGGACCAGGGGTGCCAACTGAAATAAAATATGGCGGGCAGGTAAGCCCCGCCCTGCATAATCAATCACAAGACATAGCATGCATGCACCATTTGAATTGCAATGCCAATCAACTTGGGGGGGGGTGTCCAGCTCCCTCAAATATTTTATGGGGGTGGCAAAGGGATCTCGGCTCCTAGGAGTCGTCTCCTATGTGCTGGACAATGTACTTTTTAAAAAAAAAATATTTTTATTAATTTTAACATACAAATTATAAAACATACCACACAAATTATTACAAATACACTTTTTTTTTACTTCCATCAGCACCTCCGATGATCTTCCGTCTTAACCTCTTTTTATGCCTTACTTAATTTTATATTGTCTTTACCTCTCTTAACTTATCATCTCCCCTTTTCCATTTTTACAATATTTCCAACAATACTCCTCACAGAACTTATTGCAAACCTACAAACGTCGTCTGATCATCACAAATACTTTCCATATAGTTCGTAAATTTACTCAAGTCTTTGGTAAATTTCTGGTCCCGCAGGTTTCGAATCCTTCCTGTTAATTTGTCTGATTCTGCATAGTCCACCGACTTCATCCTCCATTCTTCAATCGTTGGCAATTCTTCTTGCTTCCATTTCTGGGCTAATAGTATTCTAGCTGCTGTTACTGCATATAAAAAAGCTTACATTCTTTTCTATTTATATCACTTCCCACCATTCCCAGCTGGACAATGTACTTGGGGTCTTCTTCATGCAAACATGTGCTCTACTGTGAGCTACATTACATTCATATATGATCAATTATGGGTATAATGTTTTAATCTATTTTTGCAAGCTGCCCAAGGAACACGTGTTTAGGGGCAATATCATTGGCACCATCAGCACCACCATCATTTAACCCAACCTTAAGCACTGCTTCAAAATTAATATACAGATGGTACTTCTCTTCAAGAGTGTCAAGGAGCTGTCAAGAGAGTCCAGGTCAACCACAGGGCAGGGAAGTGCAGGGGGCACAGAATGCGATTAGCTTTGTTATTAACAGAAAACAACAACCCAGTAGAGTCCTCTGGTTTGTCTTCATCCAGCTGAGAAGTTGCTGAAGCTGACCTCTAACCCCCCCCACTCCATAGCCTTTCACTCTGGATCCCTCCCAAGCAGACAAAGGTAGCATTGAGGGTGTAGGCTCCTCCTCTGGGCCTGTCTGACCAATTGCTCAGCAACGTGCAGGACTCTCCTCAAATGGGGTGGCAGAGCTAGTAGGACTGGGATTGTCCTGCTGCTGGGTAGCAAGACAACCTCTGGGTCCTCTCTGTCTGTGTCTGCGCTCACACTGTGACTCTCAGCCTCCAGCCCTGTCCCAGAAGGCCCTTCTCTTGACTCTCCCTGATCACTCAACCCCCCCCCCCCCGATTCTAGCACTTTCCAGCTCATCCATTCCCCAGACTGCTCTTCAGTGTAGTGTAGTGGTTAAGAGCGGTAGACTCGTAATCTGGTGAACCGGGTTCGCGTCTCCGCTCCTCCACATGCAGCTGCTGGGTGACCTTGGGCTAGTCACACTTCTCTGAAGTCTCTCAGTCCCACTCACCTCACAGAGTGTTTGTTGTGGGGGAGGAAGGGAAAGGAGAATGTTAGCCGCTTTGAGAAACCTTATGGTAGTGATAAAGTGGGATATCAAATCCAAACTCTTCTTCTTCAGTGTCCCACCACCAGTGTCCCACCACCAGGATCTGGGATCTAAGTCATCTTCTGTGCCCTCCCGGGGGGGGGGATCTTGGATGGGTGGCTCCCACCACTCTTCCTCATTCAGCCAGTCCCTGACAAAGAGGTAGCATGTTACCTCATGCAGCTTCCCAGTATCTGTGGCCTACTAAGGGTGCAACACATTACTGCCTACGCAAAAGTGTTTGGGTTGTATATTGTGGTTGAAGCAGGAAATACAAGCCACTGTCTTAGGCTTTTTAAACATTATTGTTTAATCTTATCCTAAACCCCCTATTTGGCAGTCAAGAAGTTCATGGTGGAGCTACCAGTTACAAATTAAGAGTGACGCTGTGGCTACCGGAAGCAAACACATCATTTCCTGCAATGATTGTAACATTTAGTGACAGCTTGAATTCCAAAACACCTGTGGACTTTCTGATTTCTGACAAATCAATTTCTATGCTTGCCAAACAAAAATCTGTCAAACAGAAGAACCAAACAAAGTGCAAGCAGAGTTAACAAGATGTTGATTGGTTGCATTATATGTCTATTTGCTAGTCAAGTGAAATTTGCATAAAACAAAGTGCATTCATGTTGGGGTGGAGGTGTCAAAATCTGTATGGCAAATAGGCTTGGAGAATGCACACAGAAAGATACTGTAAATACAACACAAGCAATACTCAAAGGCAGATCCATTGAAATTAATGGACAAGGTTAACTTATGTCCATTCATGTCAATGGATTGACTCTGAGTAGAACTTGGTTGGCTACAACCCATAAAATTAGCCATTTGGGAATAGTTCCTGGGAACCTATTGATGTGGACATTCTGCAGAATTTATTATCAGGTGGTAATTTCTCTCAAGTTTGGAATTATCCTTAGGGATCCACATTTAGGAAGCTTTCAACTTGGGATGGGGGAGGAAATTCAATTTAGTTAGCATTTAAGGCTGAATCTATCAAATTCCAATTTCCAAAACAACATGAGAACCGAAACTTGAAAAATTTGCACACATCCGAATTTTGCAATGCAGTTTTCCAATGTTTACAAAAAATGCATATATTACGGGAGAGTGTGCAGAAAAGTATATTCATTAATATAGCATACAAAATGCATTATATTAGGAGAAATTGCTTGCAAAAGTGTGCACGTTAGTCAAAATTCATTAAAAAAATGTGTTGATTAGAAGAAATTTGGAGCACTAAAAGTTCCCCACACCTAATATAATGTGATGGGTAGTGTGGCTTTTACAAGAGAGAGATAAAGAGAAAGAGAGAGAGAGAGGACATGTTCCCTTGTGTGAAGGTAGTAGACACAGCAAAGAAATACAACTATTTTGCAAGAAGCTTTACTGTGAATTGTGAATTTCACAGGAGGGTCTTACAAAGACAACAGTGAAGTAAATGAGAATCATGTTAAATTGTCTGTGGTGGACTGAACAAATTGGGAGTTTATAAGACTATCTGGGCAGTTTCCTGACCTATACAGTAGGTGGCAGTCATAGAACCTGTTTTATTGGCTCTGCGTTGCCAGAACACTAAAGTCTAGGTGTCCCACAAAGCTGAATGAGAAAATGAACATTCAGCATGTTAGCATTTTCACAAAGAACTCCCCTTTAATTCCTCTGCTAGATGCATCCATATAAATGAACTACACACTCTAGCCATCTGGCTCCTCCTTCTGTGAGCACTTTGATGCTAAATATTTGCAGAGGTGACTGCCATAACCCACAAAGCTGCGTGAACTCTTTGTAATAACATGGTATGAGATGTTTTGGTTGGTACTAAACATGTGTCTGAATTCAGAAGCTGATTTAACACAACATGATTTATGTTATTTTTATTTACTTTTGTCAAAGTGAAGCCTTTGGCCTAACTCTAGGGTACCCAATGTGGTCCAAATGTTTTCAGCTACAGCTCTCACCTGCCCCAGATAACATGGCCCCAGGAATGCTGGGAGTTGAAGTCCAACAGCATATGGGGAGCACTATGTTGGCTCCCACTGGTTTAACATAACACTCATTTCCTGATATAGCCCTTGAACACTAAGACTAAGAGGAACTCTGCAAATTTAAGGTACTCAAACACATTTCCAGTTAAAAATCGAAGCCAAATCCACACACCCAGTTTTGAGTGGCACACAAAAGTTGATATGTTTACTGAGCGTTAAGAAAGCACAAAAAGCGTAGTATGTACATTGATATCATTCCACATTTAGTTCAGAAACTACCCTAATCCAGTCACCTGTTGAAGGGGGCTGGAAAGTATTTTGACATTTATGGAATGAGATTGTGGAGAGAGACAGGACTGTATGTGTATATTCAAATTGTGCACAGAATGACGTTTGGAATGACTGCTTGCTGCAGCTTGTGAAGGAACTGAACAGTCACTTTAGCTAGGGAAAACACCCTTGCAGCTTTAAGGGTGCTGGGAACTAGGAGACAAACTTCCGGTCTGAAGACCTCAATGTGGAGAAGGCCCAGGTGGCTGTCGAGTTAAGGGAAAGGAAGCCCGAGAGGCATAGTGGCCAAAAGTAGAGGACAGAGCAGGTACTGCACTGAAAACATGGGAGCCTGAAGGATCTGCAGGTGGAAGATATATTGGAAAAAAGAGGGAAATACAACAATGGAATCAGGAGAAGACAGACTGATGAGAAATGGGGCACCTAAGACTAGAAGAGCTATACATCAAACTGCTCTTCACATGTTACACTTCAGTGCTAATTAAACACATGAAGGGGACATCTGGGATGAAGGAGCTAGCTTAACTCCCATCACCTTTCACCTTTCAGTCATGTAGTGGGGAGTCTTTTTGTATTGGTGGATGCTCCCCATATGTTTTAGAACAAATTGGGTGGCCTCCATAGATATATAAGCAGAAGCTCACCTCCCATGGGCTGGAAAATAAGAAAAACCATGGCTGGAGCAAGCAGACCTTGCATGTTCATCCCTGCTGCCTTCCCCTCATGTATCTACTATTATGGTTCTCGTAGAAGAGCAAGCTGAGCAAGACTGGGTGGCACATTGTAATAATACAGGCATTTAAAAAATTCGCCAAGTATATCTTGCACAGTAGTGATACCTTCTGAACCATGTGATTTGCTGGCATATGATGGACCAAGCAAAGTGAGGTCCTGATTTGATTTGGTTTTGCTCTCACCACACATTTGTTGACAACAATGTCAACAATCAGTGGTGTAGCGTGGGTTGCCAGCATCTGGGGCTGCGCAGGGGGTGGGCAGGAGAGAATGAAATGGATGGAGTATGGATGCGCATTCAATGGGCTCACAGCATCTGCATCACCCAGGAGATCGCAGCCGCAGAGATAAGAAGAGTTGTTCAATTATCTAGAAAAGTGATTTCCTGGTTCACATGGAGAAGCTGTTTTCAATGGAGCCCAGTGATGGAAGTGTGCAGCTGTATTGAGGCAGCACCGGGTGTTGAAATTTTGCACCCATAATAATTTTGCACCCAGGGCAACCATCCCTGTGGTCCCTCCCATGCTACCCCACTGTCAACAATTTCTCTGTTGCATGCTGAGATATAGAAAAAACATGAATCATGCCCAGGACACAATTCTATAATTCTAGTTCAACAACTAGTCTTGTCCACCCACGTGTCTGTGGGCTGGGGCCAGCATTGGGGAAGGGGATAGTGGAAAGATCACACTAAAACTGTTCTACTTTGTTCCACTTTGGGTGACAGGGCGGGAGGCCATACAAAGAGATGATAAGGCTGTCCAGCTGGGAAGGCAAACTGAAAGGATATCTTTAGAACTATGTCGAGCTAGACCCACTGGACCCTGTGATTTGCTAGCACATTGTTATTTAAGCAAAAGCTTATTTATATTTATTTAAGCTCAAAGATGTTAAGCACTTGGTGAAGGTTGGGTTTCTACTGCAACTTGCTCTGCACGTTCTAGGTTAAGGGGTGGGGTGGGTATCTAGGTATCTTAGCAAGTAAGTATTTGTTGGCCAGGTAGCCTTTACTTCATGGGCAATGCTTTCAGATGTAACCCAAAGTAACCATTACAGGCCAGAACAGCATGACAACACCCCTTATGATGCATTGTATATAGTCACAGCTTCTGTATATACAGGTTCGTTTAATTCTTGCGGAGCCTTGAGCGATGCACCCCGCTTACATATTTTATAAATAGAAGTCTCATGTTTTTAATTGATTTCAAATGTTGCATACAATTAAAGGATTGGTAAAGGTTTCATGAGGCTTATGTGTCTTTGCATGGGTTTCTGTGGAAATTAGGTTGAATATTTATTGAATCTGGACCGAGATGATACAACACGAATGGCAATGATTGCCAAATGTTCAGTGTAACTTTCTTATACTTTTTGGTCACACACTGTTGTTGTTTTAACTTTTCTAGGAAGAAAAATGAAAACATTGAGCAATGAAATTATCCGTCTACCCTTTCAGAATTAAGAGTTGCACAACCATTGATGAACAATACAGACTTCATAAGAATATATACAAGGTTTCACAAGGGGAAAAACAAAATTCTACCATTTGTAATCCAATTCTCCAAATCTGTCTGTGATTCTATCTGCAAAAGGCACAACTTAAAAAAACAACAACTTATCTTTATTTAGGACACTTAAGCAAAATAAACAGATTGTTAAAACTGTGATCTAAAAAAATAAATAAATCAGGCCCACCAGTTCAGATGTATTAGAAATTCAGTGTCAGAAGAAGTAGTACAATTGTTTAAGAAAGTGAAATGGATGTGAAGTTGGCTTCTGGGTTGAATCCAGAGCCAGTTAGTCACACTTAGGTTCTATTGAAATTAATTGGACTTACATTTGTCATGCACTATTTTTCAAATGAATACACTGGAATAAGTCCAGAGCGAGTTTGCCATGCTTGGGTTAACTGAAATCAATGTAAAAATTCATTTCAATGCCATTTCATTGATGTATTAAGCAGGACCGACTTGTTTGTTTGTTTGTTTATGAGATTTCTTACTACCTGCCACCACAGGGTCCTAAGGCAGGTTGCAACCATATAATCATGCAATATTGAAATCCACTGAAACAAATTGAAACAATCTGAGCTTGTACATCAGACAACAGGGGTAGAATCGCAAAAAAAATAGCACCTAAGCAGGACAAACTCTGGAACCCCATCAATGTCTTCAATTGCAAAGTGAAACAGCGGCATGCAGGAAAGGTTTACTAGGGTTCATGTGCTGTATACAAGCAATACATGGGGAGCAGAGTTCGCTTATAAAACCACTGAAGGATAAAGGACATTAAATGGTCTCATTTTAGCCAATGGAAACTTCTCCGAACTCCCACTTTTAACTGATATGAGTTTCTCTTTTTAAAATGTAACCGCTGCACCAAAGAAGGCAAGAAGCTTACCCTTTTTACAACCTGACCCTGTGCTCAGTAAGGTTTACTCTCAAGTAAATGTACGCAATGGTACGGCCTTAAAAGAGAGAGAGAAAATGAGGTTTCCAATCAATTACGGTAGATAGATGTGTTGTACTGAAAGTGAAGTTCCATTACTGGCAGCACGATCACATCCATGCACTAAATTAGCATCCTGGGTAAATGCCAGAGATGACCAAGTTTTTAGCATTATTGCTCCTGCTAGATCTTTAATAGTTGTTAGATGAGGTTATTTTGGCAAGGGAAGCTCTTGAAGTCCCTGTTGCAGTGTGACATCATGACAAGGGGCATCTGCTGCTGACAATCTTGCCTTCTTGCTGGATCAGAATAGAAGCTCACCTACTCTGTCTCCAGCAATGATCAGCTCTTGAATAGCTCACAACCAAGGCATGATGGGCAAAACTTTTGGTAGCGGGCTATATTGGTATAAATACTGTGTTGTATCCGACTAAGACATAACTGGAGTAGACCCATTGACAATAGCAATCAAGTCCATTGGTTTCAACGGGTCTACTCTGAATCTTACTTAGCTATAATCCATTGACTGGTTTTGAGCAATCATCTTCCATCTTCATAATCCTTTTGTCCACACATATTTCCTCGCTTTGCAATGGGTCTCCACAGAAGTCTTCTGTTAACCATAATTCCCCCTTTCATTCAGGCTGGTAAAATATATGGTTACCAGCTTCAGAACATGAAACTTTCAAATCATAATTTAAGATCCTGGCTTACTCTGAACTAGTAACCATAGTTTACTGTGTTGGGTGAAATGGGAAACTATGGTTAATTGGAAACCTCTGGATCTCATTTCATTTCATTATACATACCCTTCCCTTCATCTCAAGGGCGTCCAGGGTGGCAAGCCTATCTGTGATAAAACAATAAATTAAAAACATGTTTAAAACAAATTAAAACATCTAAAAACATGCAAAACATTCAGAATCACTCTCACAGGTAATAATTTCAAGGTGGCCAGGAACAGTACCTTTCAGTCACCAAATGCCTGGGTAAACAGGATTTTTTTATTTATTAAAAAAAATCACGGGAAGTGTTTTCCACAAATGTGGAGCTTCTGCCAAAAAGATCCTCTCATGGGTCAATGCCAGCCAGGCAGTACTAGTGGAAATACCAAAAGCAGGGCCTTGTCTGATTTTCTGGATACAGCCATTGTCTGGTTTTACAATTCATGACTGACTGAAGTACTTTTTAAAATACTAAAAGTCCAAATAATCAGTTTTAGGGAATGATAGGAATAAGAGATCTTTGCTCCCCCACGCCCCCAAAGATGTCATGAATTCTGGAAGCATTGAACTTTGATGTGCTGAATTATTTGACAGTACTTGAGGGTTCATTTTGCCAGTCACCTACACAAAATTTGAAGGTGTGGGTGTGTTTCTTTCACTTTCTGCGTATAAAAATTCCTTTCATGTTCGTAACTTTTAAGCCTTTGCTATAACTCGTGCAAATTCCTCTGCCAATGTTTTCTTAATAGATAGGACATCTTACTTTAATATAGCGCATAATCAAACTGCATAATATATTATACAGTCTTCTCGCTGGTGGACTTTTGATCTTTCCACTTAAATTTACAATTCTTGGGTGGTTTTTGACTATATTATAGAGCTTTCTACCTTCCTTGGAATACAATGCGAAATCCTGACCAAGACATCGTTTTCCCGCATGGTTTCCTAACTTGAAGGACCCTAAAGTCCTTTTTATTTTTCATTAAGCTTAAGTAGGGTTACTTGATCTCTGTGAGACACCATATTAGTCAGGCATGTACTGGATCTAGCTGAAAGTATAAAGCTAATTTCTTCCTAATGAGCTGACCCTCACGATTTAAGAGATTCTGAACTTCTAACCAACAGAACTGTTTTAAGATTTCACTATTAAGTTTCTTAGCCTTAAGTGTTTTGTTTAGTCATAACTTTTTTTTGCAAACCACGTAGCGGGGATAAAGATTCAGCAGTACTTGACAAGGTCACATGATGAAAGCTTTACGGTGATTCACCACATCCACATAGTGAAAGATGCATTGAAATGAGCTGTGTTTACGTCTAGTGTGGAGAGTTGCATAATATAATTCCTGCAGCACAGTAGCCAGCGACGTAGTGTGTCATGGCAGAAACAGGATGCTGAAGCTTATCAGCCTTCACTTTCCACAACTGTTTAGTGTGGCACGAAATAAGATGGCACTTCTGACAGTCCAAATCCTAAGAAGTGAGCGTATTCCAGAGATGTGCAGCTCATTATTCTCCAAGGGCAAGACAAGTGCTGACAGAAATAGATGCAGGGCTGCTTCAACTCACAGTTTAACTATAGTAAATCATAGGTGGCTATCTGTGGGTGTTTACCCAGCGGCATAATGGCTCTCCCATTCAAATCCAGAAAGAGAGCATATAATCACTACTCTCCTCCTGCTTACAAAGAAAACAACAACAAAAATAAAATTATGGCACCCAAGAGCCATATCCTTCTGTATGAACCTGACTGGGCGTGTTTCAAAAGAATATCCAATCTGAGACAGTGTTTGAGTTGGGTGGGTGTAGGAAAGATCTCAATCTACGGGGGCCCTGTGCTTATAATGTTATGCCTTTGGGGTTTTGTATTTATTTTTAAGAACGAAACAGACAGACATCACCTGTCCTCCGGCCAGCCTAATTTAGCTTTGCAGTCCCTTGTTTCATAACTGTCCCAACATCCATGTGTGCATTTATGGTATGCCCTGACAAGTTTCATCCCAACAATGAGTTGTATCCAAGGTTAGTTCTACTCCAGAGTAGACCTTATGAAATTAATGGGTATAGCTCACTTATTCCAACTGACTTCAGAAGTTCTGCTAGAACTTAGCTGGAAAGAACCCAATATGCTTGTAACACAGTTATGTTACTGCTATTTGTGTTTACATGAAGTTACTATCACAGATCAGAGGCCATGAACTGGGCTTTTGTATCCTTTGAACATAGTATTCCATTGGATCGTGTTACTTGGCTTTAATATTTGATGTCATCCTGAAACAGTCAGGCAGCAGTTTACCTGGCTTGCCACAAACCTATAACACCAGTAAGTGAAAATATTGGACTAGCAAATGGGGAAGCAATGCTTTTTTTTAGTCAGGAAGTATTTATCAGTGGGGGTTTTGGGGTGTGTATACCCAAAATACATAATTTGGGTAGCTGAAACTAAGGGAACAATGTGACATTCAAGCAGTTCATTTCAAGCACTTCCCCTAAAATATCCTGGGAACTGTAATCTACCCTTGACAGAGCTACAGCTAACAGCACCCTTAACAAACTACAGTTCCCATGTTTTGGCCCAGCATACCTGAAGGAGTGTCTCCATCCCCATTGTTCATTGTTCAGCCCAGACGCTGAGGTCCACCTCTGAGGGACCTCTGGCTGTTCCCTCACTGTGAGAACAGAGGTTAACAGGAACCAGGGAGAGGGTCTTCTCAGTAGTGGCACCCACCCTACTGCGGAATTCAAAGTGTTAGTGTTGACCTTTAAAGCCCTAAACAGCCTCGGCCCAGTATTCCTGAAGGAGCATCTCCACCCCCATCGTTCAGCCCAGACACTGAGGTCCAGCTCCGAGGGCCTTCTGGCAGTTCCCTTCCTGTGAGAATTGAGGTTACAGGGAACCAGCCAGAGGGCCTTCTTGGTAGTGGCACCCGCCCTGCGGAACACCCTCCCACCAGATGTCAAGGAAATGAACAACTACCTGACTTTCAGAAGACACCTGAAGGCAGCCCTGTATAGAGAAATTTTTTATGTTTGATGTTTTACTGTGTTTTAATTTGTTGGTAGCCACCCAGAGTAGCTGGGGCAACCCCCAGTCAGATGGGTGGCATATAAATGTATTGCTATTATTATTATTATTATTATTATTATTATTATTATTATTAGCCATATGCTTTAAATGAGTTTTAAACTTATGATGTGGAGATGAACAGATGTATATCAGCTGCTTCTATTGATCTAATGCTTCACTGGGCGGACAGTTTTAAAGGATTTCTCTAAGAAAGGAGAGCTCTTCACATAGCTAGCAGGCTCACAGAGATTAGTTTACTAAAAAGGTCAAATGAACTGAAGGACTTCCTTTCCCACATAAAAGCTAATTCAGCACTTCACAGTAATATTAGTGGTAATTAATTTTGGGATATTTATAGCGTTTTCTGCACAAGCCAAATTCCAAGGAAGCAGTTCTTTGCTTTTGTGCAGATTCTGTTAAACTTGAGTGTGGTTTGTGAGGAGATTTTTCTGGATGGACCGTGTCTATTCCGAATTACTTAAAAAGGATGTGAAAAATCAGGGGGAAACTACCCTTAAGGGAAATAATTCTGCATATATAAAAGGAAAAAATGTGATCTCAGTAGTGAATAGTAGTGCCCGTTCCAAAAAGGGAGCATTTTAACTTCTAATAAATATCATTCAGTAAAACAAACCAGTCATTGACCAGGCAGGGAAAAGCAGCAATGGCAGGTGAAGGCAAAATGCAAGTAAAACAAGGCCACAACTTTATTGACTGGAGTTGACGAAGCATGGGGCAAGGATCCATCAATTGGCAGCCCAATTGCTGGCCTGGTCCTCCACTTAGCCAGCCCACTTACCTAATAACCAGGATGAGTTTCCAGTGGGAACTTCCTACCATAGCGTTCTCCAGTGCACAACAACCTGGGTATGTGAAGAAATTATTATTATTATTATTATTATTATTATTATTATTATTATTATTATTAATGCCCTGCCCATCTGGCTGGGTGGCTCCCAACAGAATATGAAAAACACGATAAAACATCAAACAATAAAAACTTCCCTAAACAGTGCTGCCTTCAGATGTCTTCTAAAAGTCAGATAGTTGTTTATTTCCTTGACATCTGATGGAAGGGCATTCCACAAGGCAGGTGCCACTACCGAGAAGGCCCTCTGCCTGGTTCCCTGTAACCTCGCTTCTCGCGGTGAGGAAACCGCCAGAAGGCCCTCGGCGCTGGACCTCAGGGTCCGGGCTGAATGATGGAGGTGGAGACACTCCTTCAGGTATCCTGAAGACATCCAGTACCCCTCCCCAAAAACACTTGGGTCGGGGCCTTTCAATGCACCACCCAAGGCTCCTTAAGGAGATTACCTCATAAGCTATAGATCCTGCCCAGTGCTCCTACCAAGTATGTGTATGACAGACTGACTGAATTACAGGTTAGCAATGACTCCCATAGGAGGCTGACCCTACATACATTTCTATTAATAAAGGCCTAATTTACTCTATATACTTCAATATACCAGTTTACTTCTTGGCCCATCAAGAAGCAGCACCCAGAATTCATCTGCAGCACAGTATCTACAGTCTACCTAACAAGGCGGTTTTCTCTCTCTCGTACAGAGCTGTGGAGTCTAGCCAAAGCACACAAGAACTCCATAATACTCATCATTTGGGTCCTGATCTGAATCTGCAGAACAGGCAAGCCGACACCAGCTAACACACTAAAAATAATGAGGGATGTTGGCTAAGTTTATCATGTTTGAACAGACGGCATCAAGTGTGGAAGGAATCGTAGGTGTGTTGCTTTACTATAAATAGCAAAAGGCAGATTATGGGTTTCAGGATGTTTCTGGCAGGCTGATTCATTCTCAGCTCCTTTACAATAACATTTGAGACTAAGCACTGTTCTCTGGTTGGAACAGCCCCCCCCCCCCCGCTCCGAGTTTGCCCCTTGCTCATAACAAAAATAAATTTGCCACCGGGTGGCACGCTTGGTGATCTGCAGTGAGATGCCTTGGTCTGTAAAACCTTGGAAGCAGAAAAGTTTGCGAGGGCTTTTGAGTCCTTTTGAGGTTAAGCTTCTCTTTCCCCTGATTCTGGGAAATGGGTTATGAAGATGGAATGCTAGTCAGCTGCTGAACCATTTTCATTTTGTTTGAAAGGATTTGCCTTTTATTTTTACTTTTAACTCCCACCTCCTTTTACTTTAATGCATCGTTCAAAACACAGTGCAAAAATATGATATCAAAGTTCAGGAGCAGAACTACATCAAGAACCAAGTTAAAATATTTTAAAAGCAAGTAATACTCTTTTAAAACAGGAGTGGGACCCTTAGGCCAAGGGACCAAATGTGGCCCCCGGGCCTCCTTAAGTGGCCCCCATAAATCTTCCTCTACCATGTCCCCTCCCCAGACCACACCCCCTCACAACCCCTGCTCTGCACGAACCTCAATTGCCTTGTAGGACCAGCATGGATAGTTGGCCCTGGTGAATATTTGAC
Organism: Podarcis filfolensis; assembly: GCF_964270895.1. Taxonomy (NCBI): domain Eukaryota; kingdom Metazoa; phylum Chordata; class Lepidosauria; order Squamata; family Lacertidae; genus Podarcis; species Podarcis filfolensis. The sequence goes on along the minus strand of NC_139614.1, from coordinate 22,141,014 downwards.
ATTTCGCCCCCTTATGGCTTTGACCTATAGGCTACCACTAAAACAAGGCTGCATTTTAAGCTGCAAAGCCTTTCCTCCTCCCGGAGGGGAGGGGTTGTGAACGGGAAAACGATTCCTGCGCTGCACAGGGGGCGTTCCGGCCCCTGCTCTGTCCTCATCACTGGCGCACCACGCCCCCGAGCGGCACCCAACCAGAGGGCCGCTTGGGGGCGTGGTTTGGCCGCTCAAATGCGGCCGCGCCAGTTCTCCCCTCCATTGCCCGCCGGATTTCATCACGTCAGCCACCCACCACTCCCTTTAGTGCATAGCTTCTCGCTTGGCCTTGCTATGGACCTTATGGTTGGTCGCCCTGGTTGCCCAGGGGGCCTGGTAGGAGTTTTTTTCCCAATTGGCAAATTGGCACCGGCCTCTTGGTTTTTTCGCCTACCTCGTAGCAGTCGTCACAACTTTCTCGGTATTTGGCGGTTAGGCATTGGAATGTGTTGTTGGTGTATGAAGGACAGGGTGTGGCCATCAGCTACCCCTTCACTTATGGGTATTCCGTTAAAGGAATCCGGCGGTCGTGGATCCTGTCCAATGCCCTGTGTGGCTGGGGGCCATGGCACGACCCCCGGTGACATCAGGAGAGAGCTTATAGTTGTATTTGCATCAACAGGCTCCCCCTACTGGTGGATAACCCTTGTCAGACTCATCCCTCTCCGAGTGGGTGGAGTCAAATTTGCTGTTGTCCAATGCCTAAACCAATACCTCTCACATTCTGTAATCAATAAAGTTGTGGCCTTTTTCTAGCCCAACAAAGGTCCGTATAGTAAAAGCTATGGTTTTCCCAGTAGTGATGTATGGAAGTGAAAGCTGGACTATAAAGAAGGCTGATTGCCGAAGAATTGATGCTTTTGAATTATGGTGCTGGAGGACAGTGGCGTAGCGTGGGTTGTCAGCACCCGGGGCAAGGCAAGTAATTTGCGCCCCCTAACCCGTGGATTTGCGCCCCCTAACCCGTGGATTTGCCCTAACCCCCAGATGTTGCGCCCGGTGCGGCTGGCCCCCCCTGCACCCCCCACGCTACGCCACTGCTGGAGGAGACTCTTGAGAGTCCCATGGACTGCAAGAAGATCAAACCTATCCATTCTGAAGGAAATCAGCCCTGAGTGCTCACTGGAAGGACAGATCCTGAAGCTGAGGCTCCAATACTTTGGCCACCTCATGAGAAGAGAAGACTCCCTGGAAAAGACCCTGATGTTGGGAAAGATTGAGGGCACAAGGAGAAGGGGATGACAGAGGACGAGATGGTTGGATAGTGTTCTCGAAGCTACCAGCATGAGTTTGACCGAACAACAACAACCTTATATACTGTGTCCACATGTCTTTATTATTCTCAAACGGGGAAGGGGTCCTCGAATCACAACTATATTCTAATTTATATTTTAATCATTTTTTTGTTTTTTGTTTTGTTTTTAATGTTTTTACTCTATTTATATTCAGTGTTAGCCGCCCTGAGCCCGGTCTTGGCTGGGGAGGGTGGGGTATAAATAAAATTTTTTATTTTTATTATTATTATTATTATTATTATTATTAATCTGGCTGGCTTGGGTTTATGGAACTTTTCTCCTTGGGTTGTATGTATGTATGTATGTATTTCATGCTTAATAAACTAATATCATGTTGTTCCTCCCAAAGGAGTCCATGGCAGCAAACAGATTTGCACTTTAAAAACAAAAACATTCTATTTCCTAAAAAAAAACACCAATTGCAGTTTTTGTTTTTGTTTTTTTTAAAATCCCATCCAGGGATCTTGGGTTTGCCAGAACAGTATTCTACAGTCACCAAATGCCTAGGTGAACAGGAATGTTTTCAAATTCCTCCTGAGAGCTAATAATAACAGGGAGGGGCTAACATCACTCGAGGGCATTACATTACAGGAGAACCACCACTTTAAAGGCCCTGTGATGGATCAGTCCTGTCGTGGGCACCACCAACTAGGCCTTACCTGCCAATTGTAGGGTCTGAAATGGTTGGTGCTGGGGAAGATGGTTTTTTTAGGTACTTGGGTCCCAAGCCATTTAGGGCTTTATATACCAGTACTAAGACCTTGAATTGGGCCCAGTAGCTCACTGGCAGCCCGTGCAATGCATCCAAGACCAGTGTGTGGGTCTGCGTGTTATGCAGAAACTTCTGACTTCTGTGGGCTGGAATGTATCCTACAGTCTAAGTGCCACATCCATTGCTCCACCTGCTTTGGCCACACCCCACAATGGCATGCAGTTTTCGGGCTTAAAAAAAAGGTTCCCACTCCTGTTTTAAAAGATTTACTTCTTCCTCTTTTCCAAACAAGGTTCTGTTTGTACAGATCAATAATTCAGTAACGAAAGGAGTAATCAGTAACAAAAACTCAGTAGCGAAAAGAGAAAGAGATTGTGTGAATCTTCCCCGATTCAGAAGAGCAGGTCTCAGCTCAAGTGTGTCAAACTAGTAAATGAAGAAAACCAGATTTAGCTTCCTGTCTGTAGTGAAGAGAGCCACTTTTCCGGGTAGGAGGTTACAGGCCTCTGATCTTCTGAAGCTCTACGGAGATATGAATAAACAGTCTTGTTCGATCAAAGCCACAGTAAATGGAAGGAAAAGATATTCTCCAGAACTTGGTTCCTCCCCCTGCTATTCACTTCTGCCCTGCAGCATCACGGGCTCCTGAGGGAGACTGACATCCAGCCCAAAGTATGTGAAGAGGAATGAAAGGCTAGCTGGAGACATTGGAGGGTTTTGTACATTCATGCTCTCATTCTGGGGCTTCATTTGGTTAGAAAGAGGTTGAAAATATCCATGCAATCAACAAAATATTATGAGCACAACATGGAGAAACTAAGGCATAGTACAGTAAAGGAAGCCATCCTGCTACATTCTTCCTTGAGTTTACAGGTGCGGAAATGTGAAGAATTGGAAAGCCTTCCCAGACAAGTCATTTCATAAGAAAACTTATGAATTTTTCAGCCAGTGATTTCTTTGCCTCTACTTTGTTGTTTCTAATTCAGAACATTTAACCACGGCCAGATTTAGGTTTGATGAGGCCCTAAGCTACTGAAGGTAATGGGGCCCTTTATATGTCCAGCTGTCCTTTGTCAACAATTGTCGCTGTTTTTTGTGTTGAATATATGCTATATGGTAATTTATGGATCTAATAGGTATCTAAAGCCATTTGCACATGAAGAATGTAGGCACCCTCTATATAGAAATGAGCAAACCAGGGATATTTTAGGGAGCAGGCTAGCAGGCGGGGCCCATTACTTACATCATAGGAGCCTAGACAACACAAAACACTGTTGCAATATGTAGGTTTTATTTTATTTGTTTTTTAATCTTATATTTTGGAAATGTACATCCAGTTTTTTTCTCTTTACATTTTTTGGGAGCCCCGAAGAGAGTGGGGCCCTAAGCTATAGCTTGTTTAGCTTATACGTAAATCCGGCACTGCATCTAACTATTAAAAAAGAAAAAGCCCGCTTCACACCAAAATATTTTATGGCTCATGATTTACCACCAGCTATGTATTCAAAGGATGGAAACTCAGGCGTCTTGGAAGAAATCAGAGCCTAAATCAGTATGGTGACTTTTAGGCACCTCAGGTATTGCCAGACACCCTGACTATAGGAGATGGACGCCAACTGTATATGGAGGGAAACAGTTTTCCCATCCCTGGCCAAGATGATTTTGTTGTTGTTTAGTCGTTTAGTCATGTCCAACTCTTCGTGACCCAATGGACCAGAGCACGCCAGGCACTCCTGTCTTCCACTGCCTCCCGCAGTTTGGTCAAACTCATGCTGGTAGCTTCGAGAACACTGCCCAAACATCTCGTCCTCTGTCATCCCCTTCTCCTTGTGCCCTCCATCTTTCCCAACATCAGGGTCTTTTCCAGGGAGTCTTCTCTTCTCATGAGGTGGCCAAAGTATTGGAGCCTCAGCTTCAGGATCTGTCCTTCCAGTGAGCACTCAATGATAGTAACTAATAAAACCATGCCCTTGTACAGTCAAACACAGTCAACCATCCTGTTGTATATAATATGCAAATAATGGCCATTATTGATAACACGGTTGGCTCCTAACTTCCTGTTCTGGCTGAAGGAAGCCTTGAGAAGAGAGTGCAGCAGTTATATACTGACTAAGGTAGTACTTGAGAACAGAGCAGAAAATGTATAGTAGGGCAATTGCTACAAAGCTGCGATGGGCCAGGAGTCAGTTTTGCCTGAAGGGGGAGAAGGCAGAGTGACCCCACCTGCAGCTGATCAGGACACAAAGAAGAAGGTGCTCATGAGAGCCACCTGGCTTCAGCCTTCTTATGCAGAGCATCCAACAGCAGTCAGATGCTGGTTACAATCCTTGTAGTTCCTGGTCCTACCTTACTGTTGCCTGCTTGTCTTCATCCCTGACCCCCTGGCCATCAGATTCCCTGACTCCTGGACCATTTAACCATGTGGATTGCTGTTAACCCGACCCTAGGACTGGACCTAATTTTGGGTGCTGACTCTGCCCCCAGACAAATACACCTTGGAGACAGTTCTGGTTAGCTGGCCTCCCGTTCATTCTATTGGGCTTTGTACATTGCTGCTCATCAACAAGACTATGACAAAAGCTGGAAAGTCCTAGCTCAAGACAGAGATCTACCTGACACCCTTGATTTCCTCCCACATTTCAAGTGTGATGATACCTCTTAGAAGGAACACAGCTTATCAGACAGAAGAGAGCACCCTACTCCTGGCCCAAAGCCATCCAGGTGAGAATCTCAGCTGATATTCATGATGTTGGTCTATCCCCTTGCTGACCTTTTGAACTGTAAGTGCTCCAGCTTCCCAAAGGAAGGCATGCAGAGCCCAAGGGGATGTTTTCAAAGCAATGCCCAGGGTTGCAGGCACGTGACTCAGGTTGTTAAGACCTCTGCGATGCTTTGAAAACTTATCCTCGTATGTCAATTCTCCTTTCTGGCAAAAGAATGAAAAACAGACCTTCAAGGCTGATCTTTATTTAGTTGTTTTTTTTAATGGAAAGCACTCAGTATAATATGCTAATAAATCAACTACCTAGCATGCTTGGCCTTTCCTTCCCCGATCATACATTTTATCATTGACTTTGATTTTACAAAGAATTATGGAAACCTGCACTTTCTACTGACACCAGATGCCTGTAGGGAGTCCCCGGAGTGTACAGGACTAGATTTTGACTTTTGTGCAAAAGGAAGAATTAAGATTTCAAAGCTTTAAGCTTGGGCCCGAGTTTCAGTACATCATGTACTGCTATGAGCAGAATCTATTATTCTGAATATATCCCATTATTTTTATGTTTGGACACACTTGGAATACAAGGGTGTTCATCTACAATTCCTATATTTTTGCTATTTGTGCAGCTCTCAATCTTCAGCATTTCCACTGAGTATCCATAGTTCTAGGGACTTGGGAGCAAAGAGATATGCTTTGTGTCTTTATAGGGTTTGCTCCCTTGCTGATGCTTATATATTCCTGATGCTATACAGTGGTACCTCGGGTTACAGACGCTTCAGGTTACAGACTCCACTAACCCAGAAATAGTACCTTGGGTTAAGAACTTTGCTTCAGGATGAGAACAGAAATCGCACGATGGCAATTAAGGTTAAGAACAGTTTCAGGTTAAGAACGGACCCCCAGAACAAATTAAGTTCTTAACCAGAGGTACCACTGTAATTGGGTGCCCAGTTAGAATTCTGCCTGTAGCTTTCTATGGTCTTGTTTCCATCCATTGAACCGCAGTGTTTCACCAGCATTTTGGTTTTTTCCCTGCCAGACAAATTCCATAATTCCACTTTGCTGGAAAGGGATTTAGTAGTGATCGTGTCCTTTGCCAGCTGATGCAATATAAGCATTGTTCACCTTTGATGAATTTCTAAGTTATTTTCATTTCTCTTGATTTCCAGAACTATTTGTACATGCCCCACAGCTTCAGATAGACCATAGCTGGAAACAAATAATGAATTGAACTTTGTCTAAATGATGTCCTTTTTATGGAGAACAATGCCCTGAATGGTTATTAGCCATGACAGTTATACACTACCTCCAATGACAGAGGCAGTATATGCTGATGGGAATAAAAAAAAGGGGACGGTGTTATTGCACTCAGGTTCTGCTTCTGGGCTTCTCACAGGCATCTGGTTGGTCACTGTGAGAACAGGATGCTGGCCTAGATGGGCTTTTGGACCGACCCAACAGAGCTGCTCTTATGTTCTTAAAGAAGTACAGTGGTACCTCGGGTTACAGATGCTTCAGGTTACAGACGCTTCAGGTTACAGACTCCTACAGCTAACCCAGAAATAGTACCTCGGGTTAAGAAATTTGCTTCAGGATGAGAACAGAAATCGTGTGGCAGCAACGGGAGGCCCCATTAGCTAAAGTGGTACCTCAGGTTAAGAACAGTTTCAGGTTAAGAATGGACCTCCAGAGCGAATTAAGTTCTTAAACTGAGGTACCACTGTAACTATCTTAAGCTTTAAGGGAGAGAGCTCAGTATGTGACACATCTGTATGAAAGCTGCTGAAGGAAATGTAACAAGCAACAACACAGAAGTCAGAAGCCAAGAGAAACTATGATGTCCATTACTGATGCAAAGATAGTCCCATTTCCTTGAAAAGGGCATTATGCTTGGATAAATTTGGTCAACATCTATGTGAGATGGCTAAATGTCATATTGATCTTATCTTGATGCAAGTCTGTAAATAGTGTGTCGCTTTGAGTCATTTATGTGTAAAGCAAAACAGTAGTAGAAGTTGTAGAAATTAATAATGTTACAAAAGTTGGGAGCCACCTCCACTCTCTGCCAAGTGGTAGACAGATTTTGGCTCCCCACTCTCTGCCCAGGCCCAAGATTCCTCTTAGAAGAAGAAGAAGAAGAAGAAGAGGAGGAGGAGGAGTTTGGATTTGATATCCCGCTTTATCACTACCCAAAGGAGTCTCAAAGCGGCTAACATTCTCCTTTCCCTTCCTCCCCCACAACAAACACCCTGTGAGGTGAGTGGGGCTGAGAGACTTCAGAGAAGTGTGACTGGCCCAAGGTCACCCAGCAGCTGCATGTGGAGGAGCAGGGAATCGAACCCGGTTCACCAGATTACGAGTCTACCGCTCTTAACCACTACATCACACTGGCTCACTTAGATGGTCTATCAACACTTTCTGTCGTGTTAATACCTCTATCCCAGATGAGGCACTGGCATGGAAAGGAAGCTTAGCCTGTATTTTTTCCACCGGCCTGCAATCTTCCCTTCAATGCCCCAAATAATTAAAATCCTACCATTTTTTAATATCTAGGGTTCAGGGGAGTTCCCCCAAATGTATAACCACGACAATATATACATTAATAGAGGGATAGCTCAGTAGCTAGAGCATGAGATTCTTAATCTCAGTCTTGTGGGTTCAAGCCCCACATTGGGCAAAAGATTCCTGCATTGCAGGGGGTTGGACTAGATGACCCTTGTGGTCCCTTCCAACTCTACAATTCTATGAATCTAAGAATGCACCTATTCAATTCAGCTGCAGCCTTAACTTGCCCCCCTCCGAAAAAAGGAATGAACATTAGTACAGTCACTGATATGTCTCTAAATCTTAGGGAGAACCTTGTCCCATATTGAGTCCTCATGGCTCTTAAGACGAGCCTTCCTGATAGCACCATCTTTGCACCAGCTAACATCTGGAAAGGCATATAGCAAAGCATTCTCAACAGTGGCCCCAAGGTTGTGGTATTTGCTCCTAGGGAAGGTTGCCAGAGCCCCACATTACAAGCTTTTCCCAAACACTATTAAGCATTTTGGCTTTGGAAAGCTTTAAGAGGCCCGTGCAACTGGTTCTGCTGGCGATAAAGCCTTGCAATTTTCTTTTTGTCTAGCCTGTGGATTATGGCTTGTTGCTCAAAACTCGAAATGTTGTTGTAAACTGATCTGAGTTTTTCTGAAGAGGATAAACGCGCCGTAAATCAAAATAGTAAATAACAATGCATTCCCCATAGTGCTGATATCCATTCGACTGCACGAATCGCCTTGCAAAGAAGAGGGGATATAAAAAGAGCGGCTTTTTTCTGTGCTTCAGAAGTTAAATTGCCTGATGACTTCAAATGGGTTTCCTTTCACGAATTCAGTCAAGACAGAGAGTGTGACATGGAAGGCTGGCTAATTTGACAGGAGCCCCAAGTGTTAATCTGGAATCCATCATGTAAATGAAAGGGTAGCACAGCTGCTGCTGTATGAGAGACATGTCCCAGGATGTCTTGCTACTAGAAATGTTTTCTTTGAGTAGTTTCTTCTCTGTCATAATAAAATACTTCTCCACCCCAACCTGCTCCAAATATTAGGGCTCCGTTGATTTTCTAGTAAAAAGGTAAAGGTAAAGGACCCCTGACAGTTAAAACCCATCGCAGACAATTCTGGGGTTGCAGCACTCATCTCGCTTTACAGGCCGAGGGAGCCGGCATTTGTCAGCAGACAGTTTTTCCGGGTCATGTGGCCAGCATGACTAAGCCGCTTCTGGTGCAATGGAACACTGAAACCAGAGCAGCGCACAGAAACGCCGTTTACCTTCCCGCCAGAGCGGTACCTATTTATCTACTTGCACTTTTGGGTGTGCTTTCGAACTGCTAGGTTAGCAGGAGCTGGGACCGAGCAATGGGATCTCACGCCGTCACAGGGATTCGAACCGCCGACCTTCTGATTGGCAAGCCCAAGAGGCTCAGTGGTTTAGATCACAGCGCCACCTGTGCTTGGGGTTAATGAATAGCTGACTTATAGGATAGAACTCAATGTGATGATGGCAGATTTGCCTGTTTAAAAACCAGTCAGACTAAATTACGTACAATGTGGGGTCTGGTGTATGGAGCGGGGGTGGAATCTAGTTTTAAAACAATAGGTAAGTGAGTGGCATTAAACCTCACCACCTACTTTTGCCTTTCCCAGTGCTTTTTTATCAGCGAGAATCAATTATAGGATTAGAACCCTTGTAAAGTAAAGGTGAGGTTGGGGTATGTGTGTCTGAGCATCATTCATTTGTGCATTGTGATGCCTTTTGATTTTAACCCACACCACTTTGTATATCATTGGGACTAAACTGTTTAAAAAAAAAAACAAAAAAACACCAAACCAACCAGATGTGCCGCTTGGGGATAGACAGATATCTCAATTTTGGATTCACTCCACTTCTTAGTTTTCAACTCTTAAGTTCCCTTCTCCAAAGTCCCACATCGGTTTTCATGTTTTTAAGTGATCACGAAAATTCATCAGAATTTGAGTGCAAATTTCTCCAAATTTGTATGCTCTTTTGCCAAATGTTCTCATTTTTTGCAAAGCAACTCCGCTGAATGTGATGCATTTTGTAAGCTATTTTCAAAAATATATGTGCATTTTTAATGTATATTTTACCTTGCATATGTGCGTTTTTGTAAACATTAAATGTGGTTGTAGAACTGCATTGCAAAATTCAGAGAAGTGTGAATTTTATAGGGTGTGTATTGTTTCAGAAATAGCAACTTGCGTAGGCTCACATTTAAATAGAAACTAAATCAAATTTATTTCCCATCTCTAGTGCCACTGTTACATCTCCTCTCGTGACTTAGAGAAACTGAGTGTATTAGACAGGGCTGTTGGTCAGAGTTTGTTTTGCTGGGCCCTTGCTGAGGCCCACTGCACTGATCCCCAGAGCGGCCTGTTTCTGCTGCTCCTCTTTCTCTTTGCTGTTGTTGCATGTTCACCTGCTCTCTCTTAGTGCATGAACAGTGAGAAGAGCAAGGGGAAGCAGCAATAGCTCCCACTTGCCACGCCTTGCCTTTCCTGGCAGTGGTATGCACTGTTGCAGAGGGAGATGACAAGAAAATGGGTAGTCGAAGGGTGCTCTCAACACCAATTCTAAATATTCTAGGGTTCAGGGTAAACAAACAATATTCTGGGTTTCAGGGTGAACAAGCAATTAACAGCCATACTGTAGTTCTTTAAACAACTACAAACAAAACCAGGAATCTTTACAATATTAATAGTTGCCACAAAAAGAAAGGATCCAACAGTCTACCCCATGTTTTCATGGCAAGTCTTTGTTGTTTAGTCGTTTAGTCGTGTCCGACTTTTCGTGACCCCATGGACCAGAGCACGCCAGGCTCTCCTGTCTTCCACTGCCTCCCGCAGTTTGGTCAAACTCATGCTGGTAGCTTCAACAACACTATCCAACCATCTCGTCCTCTGTCATCCCCTTCTCCTTGTGCCCAACATCAGGGTCTTTTCCAGAGAGTCTTCTCTTCTCATGATGTGGCCAAAGTCTAGTCACCCCAAAACTTAAGCCCTATGCCAACTCAATAGGATGACCCAACAGACCTTCAGTAGTGATACCTGTTTGTTCCTCCTCAAATGCTTGCCGGTTGGTCTCCAGGCATGAGGAAAACGGGAGGTTGTTTCTCAGTTTCCCAGCAGCTATACCCAGGCTATGAGCTACAGGTTAAGAGGCATTTAGATTCACCTTGTGCTAAAGGAACACACCATTCCAACACTCTGGCTTGATGTTGTTACCTGATGAGAAGGGGGAAACTGGTTCAATCAACAGCTTTTGACCTTTTATTGGTGGATTTGGATTTTCAAATGGAGGTGTATTTCTAGTTTCTATGGAAGGTATTACTAGCATTTGGAAATGTTCATAAATGTTTTGTTTAGTTGATATCATTAAAACATGGATGATTTGAGTAACTTAATTAAGTTTTCTTGGAAGCTGGCGTTAGTAGATTTTGTGTGTGCCTTTGTCCATATATATAAATGTACAAACACGATTGCTGCAGATAAAAGTTAGGCAACATAGAATAATCCATACACATGAGGCTGGACTCTTTGTAGCATAGGTTGATCTTAACATTGTTCAGGCATCTGATATTCCAAAAGGAAGGTCTGAATAATGGATGGGAACAAGGAAACTCTTCAAATGGCAACTTTCCACAACTGTATTCAATTTTAGGTAATGGCATTATTTAATTGTATTCCACTTTCTGGTAAATTTTATTTCCAAATTTCATTTTCATATTGTTTCTATTATGTATCCCTAGGGGATGTAACCAAGACAAGTAGTTTCAAAATATTAAGAGACAGAAATTTATTAAAAGAATACGGATGCTGGTCTAAGAACCAAGGTCAGAGAAAGGAGGCCTGAATCAAATCCCACTACAATTTAACTGAAATGCCCTCATTGAGCTAAATGGGCACTGGATCAGGCCCTAAAACTGTGATAGAGCATTAGCTCAATGGTCAGTATCTGTGTCTTGTGGACCAGGGCTAGACAACCACTGTATTTTGGATAGTCAATTTATTCTCCAACCTGGCACTAAGAGCTGTGAAATCAGGCACTAAGAAACTCACATTCTTAACAACAACAACAATATTTGAAAATAACTAAAATAATTGTAGTTTGTCAAAATGGTTTTAAGCAGCTACCTAAAATTTAACCTGCCAATTGTCTACCCAACTCCAGACAGTTCAGAGTAAGGCTTGAAACTTTAAGACGGGAAAGACTGTGTGTGTAGAAATGCATATCCACAGGTCACTTGTACATGTGATGTGGAACTATCCCAGGAAATTTGCATTGTAGACCAATGGCCACATTGATTTTATCACAGCATGTCTGCATCGTGTCAGGAGTGATATCAGCAGGCAAATCTCGTCTGCGTTCTTGTTCCTACATGAAAAGGAAGATCCTGCCTTTCCCACTTGCCTTCTACAATCTACAGTATATTGAACTTGTGGGACTGCGTTTCCAAACAGCACAAGAGGAAAGTTCTCTTACATTCATTATGGTGTATGATGTGCTAGATCATGGTTTGTACAGTAGGACGAAACCTACCAGTGCTTTCTAAGTATATTAGCTCAAGCCTCTCAGGTTCCATTTAGAACAAGGATGAAGAACCAACTCCCATCAGCTCTAAGCAACATGGCCAGTGGTCAGAGATGGCCAAACAACATCTGGAAGGCTACAACATCCCAGTCCCTAACTTAGAACCCAAAACTCTATATCGAAGTGCATAAGCAGCTGGCTCACGAAAGCTCCTGCTATGACTCATCCTCTATTGTCCTTAATTACTTAAAATCATTCTTTGCTGTGTGCATGACCCCTCCTGGAAGGAAACAATCAAAGCTTCCTCAGTTTCATGGAACTAAGTAGTCACCTCCCTAGGTATGGTTATTTAATCTTTGCTATTTCAACTGTTCCGTAAGACCCATTCTCACCTGAATCAATCAGTTGTGATCAGTTCAAGATGTAACTGTAAACAGGCTTTGTTCTCTGTAAGCAACTGCACGCAAAAAAACCTATGTTAAGTCTTTGGGTTGCAAACCTGTATTTAAACTTGGAAAACCAAAGTGCTTTTCTTTGCCACAGAGGCACTCTGCTACTCCCTTAGCCCTTAGCCAAGACATCCTCCCTTGCCCAGAATGCAGGTAATAAACTAATGGCTAGCAGAAAGCTCTCTGTGGCCCCTGTTCTCATCTACCTGGGATCTTGATCCTCAATAATCCATTCCCTATTCCTCTGAGGTGCTCTTGTACCAAGCATCTGGTGGGTGCTGGATCTAGATATAGAGAATAGCATTGAGGGACTTCTCCTTGACCCCATGGCAGTTGTGTTGTGAGGTCCCATCTTGTTCCCCATGCTATTCAACACTGGGGGAGATAAATGGAGGCTTTGGAGTGAAGAGTACCCAATATGAAGATGACACCCAACTTTGTTTCTTCTTGTCACCTGAATCCAGTGAAGCTGTGCACAGAGCTGTCTTAAGCATATATGGCGCTGGGACGCAAAGATCCGCCCAGCGCCCCCCCCCCCCAGTTGCCCAGTCTCAGGCATGCAGGAGGGCAGAGCCGCCCGCCCACCCCAGCATCTCGCTGGCTCGGTCGCCCCCAAACTCTTCTGCCCGCAGAAGAGCCCACTGCGGCACTCCGACTGACAGGCGGGCTCTTCCCCAGACTCAACTCTTGGGCCCCGGACTCTCAGCCCGGCACCCCTGAGAGCCTGGCGCCTGGATGCCCCACACCCCTAGCACCTATGGGTAAGATGGCCTTGGCTGTGCAGGGGCTGGATCTTTGTCTGGAGGCAGTAATGGGCTAAACGAGGTCCACTAAGTTGAGGCTGAATCCCAACAAGACCCAGAGATTGCTGGGTCTTAATTTGCCTGTTCTGGATGGGGTGCACTCCCTTTCAAAGGAACATGTGCATAGTTTGGGGGGATTCACCTAGCTCTGTTACTGAAGGCCAAAGTAGCATCAGTTGTACTGAGTGCCTATTTTCAGCTTCAGCTGGTTTTCCAGGTAGTCACTATAATTCCTAGACAGAAATCGCCTGCTCACAGTGCTTCATGATTGATGGAAGGAGAAGATCGAATCTGATACCCTCACTGAATCAAGGAGGGATGCTGTTTAGGCCAATGAATCTTTGGGCCAAGGAGACTAGAGCCCATGCATCTGCATTCAGTGCAAAGCTCAGTAGGAGAACAAGTGCAGAAGCCCTCGAGGTTTAGTCTTCAGTACCTCTAAGCCAGGCATGGCCAAACTTGGTCCTCCAGATGTTTATGGGACTACAACTCCCATCATCCCTAGCTAACAGGACCAGTGGTCAGGGATGATGGGAACTGTAGTCCCAAAACATCTGGAGGGCCAAGTTTGGCCATGCCTGCTAAGCTAAAAGAACCTGGGAGCAAATTATGGGATGGCAATGAAGGTGGTTTCTCAGCATGGCTAATCCATCCCTAACCCCTGTGATTTCCCCATATATGGGCAACTCAACTGCATGATTTGTCTGCCTGAGACCCAAGAAAGCTGTTGCTATTCAGATTAGATGGACTGGCCTGGTATAAAGCAGTTTCCTACATTCCTAATTCACTTTGTGCATTGATGCTAAATGTGCCAAATTTCTGTGCAAATCTGGAAAAGAGAATCTACTTCAAGAAGGTGAACAAAGCTCTCTCTCTGAAGTCTGTTCCATGACTCATTCCTACTGAGCTAAGAAAGCAGGTTTGAACTGTTTCCACAGTTGTCTGGAGACCTGGTACAAGAATGAATTACAGATATTATTTATCTATTGTAGTAAAACAAAACAAAAATCACCAGAAACATTTACCCCTAGTATCTTTCCATGAACCAGGGTTTTTTTTTTGGGGGGGGGGATGTATTATTATTATTATTCAAGAAACAGGCTAATTTGAAATACCTCAGAAACTCATTCCAGATTTTTGTCTGGCAGAAAGCAAACTGCAACATTTCATCTCCACGCTGTCCTTATGGCGACTGATGGGTCAGTTCTGTATGAAGAGTGAGCCTTCTCCCGAGTTAGCTGGGACATCTGCAAATCATTGGCTGAATCAGAAAACTACAAATTCACAACAGTTATGCTCTCTCAAGTTGTATTTGATATTTCCTGTTTTTAAGGTTACCTTGGTATCTGACACATAGGCTGTTAAACAGCTGTACCATCCGATTCTGATCAGCCATCTCTTTGATCAGTTATCTTGTCATGATTAACCAATTGGGGGCTAACAGGGAAGAGGGACACAACAGTTCTTTTTATTTTTTTATTTCTGGAAAAATCTTGAACAGGAAGCTGCCGAATACTGAGTCAGATCATTATTCCATTATTGTTTCCACTGATTGGCAATGTCTCTCCAGAGTTTCAGAGCTTTTCACAGGTGAAGATGCCAGAGACTGAACATGGGGCTTTCTGCATACCACTGAGCCACAGCCCTTCCCAAATATTTAATAACATATTTCCTTCTTCCTAGAGAGCATGAGCTGCAGAATATCTGCATTAAGATCTGTGCACTTGCCTACAATCTTATCTAGCACTGGGGCCCCTTCCCTTCAATTAAGATGAATCTTATTCATGTAATTCTTAGCATCAGGTTGTTCTGAGTTTGATAAATGTCAGTGATGAATTAGTAGGGAACAGGATGGCTGGTCTGAGAGGCTACTATTTCTGTGCTCCCCTCCCTCCCTCCACACACACACACACACACACACACACACAATGCCCTTCCCTGCACCACATTTTCCCTTTGGGCCCACGTAATTTGTGCGTAAAAGCTCTTCCTCAAATAAAAACAGAGTAAATTATAGAGTAAATAAAAAACTAAGAGCCATTCACCATGATTTGCAAAGCAAATGACGGTCGTCATTTGCTTTGCCTAGTTTGGTCATTTATCTTTCCTGAGGAAGCCAAGGGAAAATTCAAGGATACACAAATCTCCAGAGTGGCTCACCATTACAAAATTCGCAAAACGATAATAAAAAAACACCCAGACCAAAATAAAACCTTTTGTCCAATCATAAGAAACAACCAATTGTCACCACAAAGTCCAATAAAGCATCCAAAACAATAACAGAAGCAACAAAAATAAAGCATCAGAAATTAATAACCAAGCAATAAGAGCAACAGTACTAAATAAGACATTCAACCATAAATAAACACTAAACACCGTGGTGAATAGAATTAACCTCACAACCAAATGATGCTAGCACAGGAACCTCCCTACGTCACATGGATGACAGTCCATATATGGGTTCTGCCACACCCTCCAACAGTAGCAATTTGATTGGTGGATGAGTACCTTGCTTTTATCACTATGTACCAACATGTATTTAGCTGGTAGAAATGTCAGCGCTTTTTTGTTTGCTTTTTGCTTTGACCCCAGGCTAGCACCCCTGGCAACATAAATGGGAGCCTTTGGAGGTGACCTTTATTCTACACAATAAAACAACATATGTAATTGGTACTTGTTTTGTTGCGAGAGGTCAAGCCATCTTCCTCCAAGGTACCAGCCGAGTGCTGCGATTTTCTCAGCAATGAAATCGAAATGTTTTGTTGCTAGGGAAATGCAATTATTCCCCCTCCACCTCTGCTGGTGCTTCAGCAGTGTCTACACCTGTGCCATTTGGGTCCTTTTGAAAACTTTACTCCATTTTTATTAGGGTTTTTAAAAACCTCCTTTAGAAGTTGAGCGTTTACTTACTATGCCACACAAGCACAGAAGTGCTCAGGTAGGCCATTAAAACTCACACTTGGAAAACACAACCAAGGCAATTTCTGTTCTTCGAGGATTTTGTGAAACATTCTCTAAAGACTCTGATTGGTTTCTTTCTAGCTCCAGAAAATGTATTGGCCCTGATTTATTTTACTTTTTAACCAAGTGATAAACAGGAATGCACTTCTGCCATAGCTATATTGTAGTATATAAACACTGGAAGGAGTACAGCTCAGTGGTAGACATTCGCACCAAAAAGTCTGAGGTTCTTTTTTTAAAAAAATAATTTTTATTAAATTTTTCATTTAACAATCCAATCATATCACGTTAGTTATTCCAAATTATACCAATACATATCATTAAGTCCAGATATTTTGCCAAATTTTAAATTTTTGTTGGGGGTTCCCATGCTTCGAGTTCAGTAAGGGTCCAATCATCTCATATTTCTGCTGCTTTTGATGTTCACAAGTCCCATCTTCCAATCTTCTTCTTGTTATCGTTTTTCTTTTTAATAACCTCTGAGTTGTTTCCACAAGCGAGTTAAAGCAAGCATTATTATGTTTCTGTGTGAACTTTGTTAGGCTCTCCCTTTCTTTTCTTTTTAAAGCTGGTAAGTCTTTTATTTGCAGTAAATCATCTCACGCCAAAAAGTCTGAGGTTCAGTCCTAGGTATCTCTATGGGAAAGTTCTCTGCCTGAAGACCTGGAAAGCCACTTCCTATCTAAACAGTCTGAGCTAGATGGACCAGTGGTATGACCTGATATAAACAGCTTCCTATGTTGCCTAAAATGATGTTGTTGTTGTTGCTCTTCTTAGGTCCTAATTCAATACTGTAACCACTATACCACACTAGATTTCTTCCCTTGATCAGGGTTCTACTAAAGCATACATTTCTGTCTATCCATCTATCTAAGCATTATACTCTTAACTTGCTGTAAAACAGACTGGTCATTCCATGTGAAACAGAGAAATCTAATTAGGAAATCTTATCAATACCAAGCACTCAGAACTGTCAAAATTAAATTAATAACAAGATTGCTATAAAAACTATTTATTTGTTACCACTTTATTAGTTCTCTATACTGCTCTTCGTCCAAATATCACGGGGGTAGTTCAAAATATAGAAACACAAAAATACATGCCATAATAACATACAAAAGCAATATTCCCACATATTAATTACATTTCTTTGTCAACCAAATGCTGCTATATGGAAAAGTGCCTTAATTATAACCCAAGTTTCAAACATCAGCCACAAAGCTGTATCCATTCTCTTTATGGGATTATTCAGAGTCACAGTTTAAATTTGGTCCATTATAGAGTTCACTTGAACCATAGAGTTGTGTACTGGTATGTACATTTTCCATTCTCTTGGAATGTACATTTACTTCTGTTTTTCATTTGCCCCCCCCCCCCTCTCTCTCTTTTTCCTGTATAAAGAGAAACAACACCACAAACAATATTGGTCGTACGGCTGCATCTTGCAGCTCATGAAATGATAACAGCTGTTAAGAGGAACATGGACTGCACACTTTAGCAATATAGATGTGTTCTGCAATTGTGTCTGCTATAGCCGGTGGGGGAAAACACACTCAAATTTCCTTTAATCGGAACCATTTGTTGTAGAAGCAGTTCTAGATTTTGCTGTGTCTGTTTTCCTGGGTAACTTTGGAATTTAAAACTCTTTGTCTGGCAGCCATGTGGCTGATCTCTATGACAACCTTGTAGTGAGGAGGTTAAAATGACTGGCTAGTGGAAAATTCTGGGAAATTACCCATTTTCTGCCCCTGATCTCTCTCCAAATCAAGTGAGCGGGGTGTGCCCTGTTGCCCCATTCCTCCACTGAAAATTTGCCCTCCCAAACTGCTGTTTATCCGAAGGGGCAAAACAAGGGTGCTTCCAGACCATCATTCTTCTTGGGTGGGATTCAGGCAAATTTAGGCCATGCAAATAAAGTTTATTTGGAGCTCCCCTGCACCAGTGGTTTTCGCTTTTGTTTTTTAAGGCAAGAAAAGCGACAGGAAATTGCACTGGAAAATGGGGGATAACATATGCTTGGTACAACAGCATCATGCCTATTGACACGAGGCTGGTCCCCTTCCTGTACTCTTTTCAGTGCCTGCTAAAAACCCTTTTTGTTTAGGCAAGCTTCTCCAGACATGTCAGATGTTGACATGTGTTTTAATGTGTGCGTGTGTGTGTTTAGCTTAGCACTGATTTAAATTGTTTTATGAATGATTTAAATAGGTTTTTTTAAATTAAATAATTTAATGTTATTGAATGAATGAATCTTTATTTGCATCAGCCGTAGCAATAAAACAACAATACGATATACAATGGTACCTCGGGTTACATATGCTTCAGGTTACATATGCTTCGGGTTACAGACTCCACTAACCCAGAAATAGTGCTTCATGTTAAGAACTTTGCTTCAGGATGAGAACAGAAATCGTGCTCTGGCGGCGCGGCGGCAGCAGGAGGCCCCATTAGCTAAAGTGGTGCTTCAGGTTAAGAACAATTTCAGGTTAAGAATAGACCTCTGGAACGAATTAAGTACTTAACCCGAGGTACCACTGTACAATGAATAGAAATTAAAAGTCAATTATATAAAATACATTTTAGGGTTTTGAATCAATAGTCAAATAGTGGATCTTATTCTGATTGCCCCAGCTAAAAACCTTGCAGCCTTTGCTGTCACCTGCTCTTCTTGATCTGCCAAGAGAAAAGACACTGTGGCAGTGGTTGAGTGACCCAGAATGGACAATAAAAGAGGGGTGAAAATCTCCTTCCTCAAGTCTTCATAAAGAGTGCAAGCCAGAAGGGCATGCGCCACCAATTCGGTACTGCCATCTCCATAGGGACATAAGCATTTTTCGTGTGGAATAGTCCCTCGAGTACAGCCAAGGGCAATATATTCAATCTTGCGAGAGTAAAAGCAGGTCTCTATGAAACTTTCTATCAAGTTCAGGGCTGGTCTACCCATGAGGCAGGATGGTGCAGTTGCCTCAGGGCAGCAGGCTCCAGACAGCTGGGAGGGGCAGCAGATCTGGTCCTACAGAGTGCCACTTGCTACCTCCTGCAGTTTGTAAGCTCCCTCCTCCTCTGGTGCACACTGGCTACCCCAGACCTGCCTGCTGCTGCACACCCACTCACAACTGTGAGTCTGCCTACTGCCAGGGAGCAGAGGAGGATATAATTGCTCTTAGGGTATGATCTTATCTCCGGGTCACAGTGGGCGCGACCTCATTGCTTAGCCTTTGCCAACCTCATGACCTCTAGATGTTTGAGACTACAACTCCCAGGGAGTGTGTGTAGTGGTTAGTGTGTCAGTCTAGGACATGTGAGGCCCGAGTTCAGATCCCCACTTAATCGTAAAGCTCTCACTGGGTCCGTCCGAAATGCGGCAGTCGGAAACAGTGTCTGGGTGGGAATGAGCGGAAATGTCCGGGAAAATCTGGACGTTTGGCAACCCATGTCGGAAGTCTAGATTTTGATGAATTTCCTTAAAAATAGCTCCAAAACTTTTGAGATTTTTTTTTGGGGGGGGACCTCACAAAGTAATTAGTATTATTAGTAGTTATTATTATTTATTAAATTTATATACCGCCCTACCCCCGCAGGTCTCAGGGCAGTTGAAATGAGGAGGAGAACAATGTACACCACTCAAGCTCCTTCGATAAAAAAAGGTAAGATATAAATGCAATAAATGAATATAAACAAATAAATCTAGAGGTCACCAGGTTGGCAGGGGCTTGCTCAAAGTTTTAACAGATGAACCAGCCCCCTTGCAATCCCCCCCCCATAAAATAATGCAGAAGCCTTCAAAGTTAAAGCTAATGGGCTGCTTGATGGTTACGTCATTAGGCAATACCTGCACTCATATCAGTCCTAAGGAAATTATATAAAACCAGACATGAATATGGAATTTGGATGGTTGCAACAGTTAACTTTGAAGATAAATATCCATCAAGCTGTAATAAGACACATTATGGCTAGAGAAAATATTGCTCACATTTTCCCTTCAAGTGATTTTCCTTAACAGAAACGTGTGTCGAACTGAGGTTTAAACTTAGCAATTTAAACCTTCATAAAACAAACCTAGCAATAGCACTTTTTATTGAAATTCTAATGAAATGTATAGCAATGCCTTCTCACTCCTGTCCAGTCGCATTTAAATATGGCTGGCTTTTTATATTCTCTGTGTGGTACAAAAAAACACGACGGCCACAAATTAATGAGCAGGCTAAAAGTCTGTCACAGCCTGATGGGATAAAGCTCATCTAAATCGACTACATGCCAGATTTTTGTGATATAGACATATTCAAAAGCGCAGCAATAATTAAGCAGAGATATGATTAAGGAAGCATTTCCTGAAGCGTGGGGCTGTCGAAAAGCTGGGGTGACTCCCCTGTGAGGCAGGCTTGCAAACTCAGGAGCTTTTTAGTTTAGGGGAAAGGCAAGGATAAGCGGAGGTGTATACAATTAGGCATGGTGTGGAGAAAGAGGATAGAGAGAATGGTTTCTCCTTCTTTCATAATACTAGAACCAGTGGCGTAGTGGGGGCTAGGGGGGCCATGGCCCCAGGCACAAATTTCAGAGGGGGCGCAACCAGGTGCCCCCACAACAAGCTCCTTCCTTGAGGCCCAGAGCCACTGGGAGGTAAGCTGCACTAGGGCCAGGCCTTCAGGGCTGGGGCAGTGGGGGCACCTCCTTCCACTCAGGGCCAGCGAAGGGATGCCCATGTTAGAATTCCTGCTCTATGATTGCAGTCATGGGATTTTTGTCTTTCACATAGAATAACAGAATCATAGAGTTGGAAGAGACCACAAGGGCCATTGAGTCCAACCCCCTGCCAAGCAGGAAACACCATCAGAGCACTCCTGACATATGGTTGTCAAGCCTCTGCTTAAAGACCTCCAAAGAAGGAGACTCCACCACACTCCTTGGCAGCAAATTCCACTGTCGAACAGCTCTTACTGTCAGGAAGTTCTTCCTAATGTTTAGGTGGAATCTTCTTTCTTGTAGTTTGGATCCATTGCTCCGTGTCCGCTTCTCTGGAGCAGCAGAAAACAACCTTTCTCCCTCCTCTATGTGACATCCTTTTATATATTTGAACATGGCTATCATATCACCCCTTAACCTCCTCTTCTCCAGGCTAAACATGCCCAGCTCCCTTAGCCGTTCCTCATAAGGCATTGTTTCCAGGCCTTTGACCATTTTGGTTGCCCTCCTCTGGACACGTTCTAGTTTGTCAGTGTCCTTCTTGAACTGTGGTGCCCAGAACTGGACACAGTACTCCAGGTGAGGTCTGACCAGATCAGAATACAGTGGCACTATTACTTCCCTTGATCTAGATGCTATACTCCTATTGATGCAGCCCAGAATTGCATTGGCTTCTTTAGCTGCTGCGTCACACTGTTGGCTCATGTCAAGTTTGTGGTCAACCAAGACTCCTATATCCTTTTCACATGTACTGCTCTCAAGCCACGATAGCATATGTTTTGACTCCACAGAGTGGGACGTGACAGAGACAGGATGTTTGTGTTACTGTGTTCCATGAAGTGGGACTATTGTCCTTTGTTCTTTTTCTCTTTGCTGTCTGATGCTAGAGAGAGAGGGAGCCATGTTGCAGTGCTCCGTGTGTGTTTATATGTAAATAAAGTAGATTAGCCAAAATGCTGAGTTGCTGAGGTCTGTCACGCATGAGGTGCGCAAACTCTGCGGATCCCTAAGTGCGCCGGTGTCTGTTGGCATCGGTCGCTGTGATGTTCGGGCTGAAGAAAGCTTTTGAAGCTCCCGAACGATTGACCAGGAGGGAGAGAATATGCTAGTCAGGCATGTGTCTTACCAGGGTCCTACTCGACTGTAGGCTGAACTCCTGACAGCCCATGCATGTGCCACCCTTGGGCCAGGAGGGAGGAAAGGAGGGGGAGGGCACCACCACACCCACCAAGGAGGGAGAGGAAAGTGGGAAAACACTGCTGGAGTCACGTGCGTTGCCCAGAACACCTCACTGCAAGGACAGGAGGTACAAGAGAGCATGTAGAACATATTTAAGAAAGGCTGTTGGAAGGCTGGTTCAATCATGGTGCTGGTCATATGCATAGTGCCACCCAAATGTCCTGAGTCACATAAGAGGCTCACGTCTTATCCCTTGTTTTGGCCAGGACATAGGCAACACTGGCATGCTGCGATGGCATTATTGTGAATCAAGGATTACTGGCAAAGCCTTATAGCAGCCTTTCTCGGGTCCCCAGATGTTGTTGGTCTACAACTCTCCATCAATTCCTGACCACTGGTCCTGCTAGCTAGGGATGGTGGGAGTTGTAGTCCAACAACTTCTGGGGACCCAAGGTTGAGGAAGGTTGCCTTACAGTGATGCTCATAAGTAGAAAGTTGATTATGGTATGACTAACGCATCCCAGTTTACAGCCTCGTTAAAGGACAAAAAGATCTTTGACTGTCCTGCTGCAAGAGTTCACTCGGTGCAATAGAACCTGTGCTGCAATAGGATGTTGTTGTTTAGTCGTTTAGTCGTGTCTGACTCTTCGTGATCCCATGGACCAGAGCACGCCAGGCATTCCTGTCTTCCACTGCCTCCCACAGTTTGGTCAGACTCATGTTTGTAGCTTCAAGAACACTGTCCAACCATCTTGTCCTCTGTCGTCCCCTTCTCCTTGTGCCCTCCATCTTTCCCAACATCAGGGTCTTTTCCAGGGAGTCTTCTCTTCTCATGAGGTGGCCAAAGTATTGGAACCTCAGCTTCACGATCTGTCCTTCCAGTGAGCACTCAGGGCTGATTTCCCTAAGAATGGATAGGTTTGATTTTCTTGCAGTCCATGGGACTCTCAAGAGTCTCCTCCAGCACCATAATTCAAAAGCATCAATTCTTCGGCAATAGGATAGTGAACAGTCATCTTGCTCCTGAAAAGGCAATTAGCCAAAGTACATTGCGCATACAACGTTCTCCAGCATTAATTTTTATTTTCAACAATTTTTTATGGTTTAACTGTATATAAAATCTCTAAGAGGTTTACAAAAGTACAGAATTATATGATCAAGTATCGTTCTGAGTCTCTGCTTCCCCATCTAGGTTTTTCTGCTCTCAAATGGTCCATCTTTGCTGATCTACTTGTCCGGTTGATACATGTTTGTTTCTAAACCATAAGCCTACCAGTGTCATGTTCAGGGTAAAAGACCCTTGAAATGTGATGCAGGCTATATGCATACATGTGAACATCATTTTTCAGTTGTCATAGATGCAGCCGGTATCAGATGTAATGATACCTTGGCATTCAAGTTATAGGCCAAAACATCTGGAGGGTAGGTTAATCTCAAACACTGGAAGAGAATTTATAATCATGGCCCAGAGGGCTGATGGTGAGGAATATGTGCAACTCTGTTGAGAAAAAGTCTAGAGAGGAATTTGGAAAGAGGAGGAAATATCACGTTCAGAGGAACATTTGCTGTGGCAGGTCTTCAAGATAACCTTGCTTTTGGTGCAGGAAGGAGACATTTTCCTCTCTTGAATTTCTGCCTATCTTCCACTTTTTAAAAGTACAATATCCTTACCAGGGAAAAGGTGGCAACACAAATGGAATTAGAGATGACTTCATCTCTGTTCGCGTTTATGTAATTGCAAGACCATGGGGTACGGTGATGTTTAAACTTTGTTCCAATTATTAAATCTTGGTTGTGTATTTGAGGTATTTTAGAGTAAGTTCACAATGAGAAAGATTGATATTGAAAGATGCAAAGATATTGAGAAAGTCAAGTGGGGAGGAAAGAGACATACAATATAATAAACACCCCGAACTTTACAATTAAAAAGAGCTTGTGATCATAGCTTATGTCTTATGCATAAGTATATTTGTTCTGGGTTTGATGTTCATGCCGCGGATCATTTTTCACTCCCAATTGGTCTTAGCCCAGGTGCAATAGATCTTTTCAATTACCATCACCACAGACAAAACAAACTCCAGTTGCTTCATCTTTCGTCTTTGAATCATTGAAAAAGTCACTCCATCATGTCTAAAACCAGTTTGCTTTACTTAGAGTGCTTGTCAGGAAAGAAAACACACACACTATCATTTCCCCTTCTTTCAAAACAGATAAAGCTAACGCAGTTTCATAAATTTCAGGAGAAATGCAAAACTGGATCTATTATTTTTGAAGAGTTAAATGACATTGTTTCCCCAATACATTGGTTTCAAATCACCACCCTCAAATTAAAAAACTATTGCCACAATACAAGTAAAATTTGATGCGCCTAATTCTCTTGTTGCAGTGGAATTTATGGACCCATGTAATGAAATGAAAGGGACTTACTTCTGAGGAACTGTGTTTAGCATTGTAGTGTATAAGGATAGCTCCCTTCACTTGCTCTTATGCTCTGAAAGAGTACAAATTCTCTTTTGGCAATGTGATTAAAGCAAGTTGTTGATATTAATTATATTCTTCAAAGAGCAGCAATAATATGTCCTACATACTTCTTATGGCAAAGGAAGGAACTACAATTAAGTCTCTGAATTCTCTGTAGAGGGCGCTATTGATATTAAGTAGGGCGAAGATTATGAATTCTCCTGTTCCTGTCCTGTAACAGGAACAAAAGGCAGCTGTTACGCACTTCTGTACTTGTTCCTTTTCTTACACGATTGATATTATTATTTTTAAAAGCATTTTAACTGTGCTATATCTCACGTCTTATTCACTTACATACTATATATTATAGGCCACTGAAAAACCATGTTATTGATCCACTTTTGATACGGAGGCTGCAAGAAATTACTTTTCAGCTGCAGCCCTTTACTCACTTATCTGGGAATTTCACTTAAGTCAATGAGGATTAGGTCTGTGTAGACATATATAGGATTCTGCAGCTCCTGTTTGCTTCAGATTCAGCTATTTCTTTTTACAGAACATTGTTTCTTGGAAGTCTCCTAAGGGCAATATATTGTATATTGGAATGTATTCACAATGCATGCATAACATGTGCAAACATTTCTGTACACGCGGGCATCTTAACCTTGTGTATGTTCTAAGAATGAAGGGTGTTCTATGATGCTTCATTACAGGGTTTTAGGTTTAAGCTAATTGATCATACACTGCCCTGGGGCTCTACATCGAATGAATGGCAAGCAGTATAAAAATATATTTGAGAGAGGTAGGGGAAGCTACAGTCCTTGTGCAGGATGATCACCCTTTATTGGGCAGGGCCTATTGCTCCTAGGTTGATTCTGAATTTTGCTCTGTTTGTACAATAGTGGATAAAACTTATTGAAAAGATGTATTTCTATTAACTGTTGCCCATTGGTCCTCTGCTGTGCTGTCAAAATAATAATAATTATAATAATAATTTATTATTTATACCCCACCCATCTGGCTGGGTTTTTGTGGCCCTTAAAACTCCCCTCTTTCTATTCATTTGTACTAACTTTTCAAGGAGCTCAAGGTGGCTCACATGGTCTCAGTTAATCCCCACACAACAACCCTGTGAGGTAGGTTAGGCTGAGAGGCAGTGACTGGCCCTAGGTCACCTGGCGAGCTTCATGGCTGAGTGAGGGGATTTGAACTCTGGTCTCCTGGCTCCTAGTCTGACACGCTAACCCAGCCTTTCTCAACCTTGGATCCCTAGATGTTGTTGGACTACAACTCCTATGATTCCTAGCCAGCATAACCAATGGTCAGGGGTGATGGGAGTTGTAGTTCGAGAACATCTGGGAAATCCTGGGTTGAGAAAGGCTACTCTAATCTCTACACCACTCTGGCTTTCCAAAAGGAAAAGAGGCTATTAGTACTGTGGAAGACTATTATTTTTATTCAAAGTTTAGTTGCTGGGATGAAATACAACTTTTCAGTATAAATGTTTGTGATTTGTAGATCCACATACCCTACCCCCTTTAAAACAAAACAGAAATTTGCCACAAGGAACTTTTTTAGTGGCTATTGGTGGCCTGGAAATCTTACGAAATCAAATTATGAAAATTCTCTCCGTCTAAAGAGATGCCATCCTATTGGCTGTTCCAGCAATTCCCAGGTGCTGAGTGATAACTAGTCTTGCCTGTCACTCAGCACGCTGCCAGTGCCTGGTGCCATTAGAGCTGCTTGGGGGATAATTTTAGGGTGTGAATAAAAGGCGAGTCCTAACAAAGGTAAAACTCCACAACTGGGCAGCTTATTGATGCTACTCGCTCAAGAACTGTTGGCGAACAAGGCAGTTTTATACACGTCTTCTCAGAAGTGGGGCTTACATCCTGGTAAGTTTGTATTGGACTGGAACATTTTTTGGCTAATTAGTCCAGGAGGAAAAGAAGCTGCACAACCTGTTCTTTCAAAATTGAATAAATGCCCATTTGCTACTTGTATACTGCTTTTCTTTGAGTTTGAATTGGAGACCCACTCACAGCACCTCCTACCCTGGGTGGGCAAAAGGGAATACCAACAACAGGTGTAAACAAACTGCACAAGACAACGTTCTGGGATTTAAAATTGGCAGAAACTTTTATTGATTACAGATCTTTGGCCCAGGCATTGGGTGTTTATCCATTTTCCAGCCTTCCAGTTGGAGGGCTGAAGCTTAAAGCAGGGTTACGCCTGGGCACTGAGGCGGCGGACCTGAGTGAAGACTTCTCCACTCCGGTCTGTTGCCCAGATTCCGCCCCCCAACCTGCCCATGATTGTGGTTTAAATTGAGGGCGATGGTGATGGGCCACAACTGCCGTTCACCCCAGGACCAAGTGAGCAGCCATTGCCAGACTTCCCTAGCAGTGAAGATACCGTACATTGTGTCTGAAAAAGATTGTCTTATGTAAATGTTGTGCACATCTAATATGGGGGGAGCCAACATGATGCCTCTGGTTCTTGTTCAACTCAAACTTCCATCAGCCCCGGCCAGCTTTGCCAATGATCAGAGATAATGGCACTTGTACTTCAGCATAATCCAGAGGGCACCATGTTGGTGATTCCAACTTACAGGTAGAGGCTTGGCTTGCATATACAGTGGTAAAGGTAAAGGTAAAGGTACCACTGACCATTAGTCGTGACCGACTCTGGGGTTACAGTGCTCATCTCGCTTTATTGGCCGAGAGAGCCGGCGTACAGCTTCCGGGTCATGTGGCCAGCATGACTAAGCCGCTTCTGGCGAACCAGAGCAGCGCACGGAAATGTTGTTTACCTTCCCGCTGGAGTGGTACCTTTTTATCTACTTGCACTTTGACGTGCTTTTGAACTGCTAGGTTGGCAGGAGCAGGGACTAAGCAACGGGAGCTCACCCCGTTGCGGGGATTCGAACCGCCGACCTTCTGATCGGCAAGTCCTAGGCTCTGTGGTTTAACCCACAGCACCACCCACGTCCCTATATACAGTGGTACCTCGGGTTAAGTACTTAATTCGTTCCGGAGGTCCATTTTTAACCTGAAACTGTTCTTAACCTGAAGCACTACTTTAGCTAATGGGGCCTCCTGCTGCCGCCGCGCTGCCTGAGCATGATTTCTGTTCTCATCCTGAAGCAAAGTTCTTAACCTGAAGCACTATTTCTGGGTTAGCGGAGTCTGTAACCTGAAGCGTACGTAACCTGAGGTACCAGTGTAAGCCCAAGCCTGAACCATGGCTAAGCATAAACGGGCAAGTGTGCAGGTACTCAGAGGAAAAATGGTACCCCTTTCACTCTCTGCTACTGTTATGGTATCCAGAGCTAAGTCATGGTTTAGCTTAGTGTTAAACCCAAACCTGGGCTCATTTTTTTCTCACAAGCCTGAAGCAAAGCTCTGTTCTTGGTTCAGCACTCTTAGCTTGTCTGGGGGAGACAGGGCAGAACTACAGGTTTTGTAATCCTCCAACCGGTACCCTTGGGGGCTAGGGTTCCAGTCCCTGGTGATTTAAACCTCTCGCCAAAGTCCTTTCCAACAAGAAGGGTTGCTGGTCTGGCTTAGCGTTATCCAGTCCTATTTAAAATGGAAAGTCATGATAAGGAGCAACAAAAGGTCAGGCTGTGAACTTCTTTCTCTCTTAAAAAAAATGAAATTAGTTTTTTGGAAGTTGCATGATCTACCTCTTCTGTGCTAAAGTATATAATAAATATGATTTTTGGGGGGTACAGGGAACTTTGTTTGGCTATGCAAGAAGGATCTATTTGGATTCCTACAGTAAATATTAATTTTATTTGGATAAATTTATTTACACTTCTTTTTAGTTATGCTGCATATTGCATGACCCTTGTGGGTCCCTTCCAATTTGCAGTCCTATGTGCACTTACTCTTGAACTCAGTCAATGCAACTTCTGAGTCAACCTGCATAGTCTTAGATATGTCTGCATATCAAAGAACCAGTGCCGGATTTACGTATAAGCTAAACAAGCTATAACTTCGGGCGCCACTCTCTTGGGGGCCCCCAAAAAAATTAAAGGAAAAAAACATCTGGATGTACATTTCCAAAATATAAGATAAAAAACAAATAAAATAAAATCTACATACAGCAACAGTGTTTTGTGTTGTGTAGGTCCATAAATTAAAATATAGCATATATTCAACACAAAAAACAGCGACAATTTGTTGTTGACAAATGACAGCTGGACATATAAAGGGCCCCATTACCTTCAGTAGCTTAGGGCCTCGTCAAACCGAAATCCGGCCCTGCAAAGAACTATGCTTAATTCAACTGTGGAGCCTGTCAAATACAATGAGAAGAATGAAAATAATTCAGAGAAAACAGAATATAACAACTATGTAGCTGAGCTGCCTATTTTCCCTGTTTCCTTATTTCTGCCATCTTCATATGTTTCAGATTTATTTCCCGTGTATTATTGTTGCAACGTTGAAAGGGGAACCCTTTGATCCCACTAAGCAGTTGTTTTTCAGAGAGGGACTGAACACCCGACTTACACTATTTTCACAATGCTATCAACTTCCTCTACTGATCTGGGCGATTCTCAAAAGACAGCATTGCTTAATACTGCTCCATTTGATTTTTTAATAGCACTGTTTTTAATAGTAATGCTTTCAGACAAAATACTTTTAAAGAAATACTTGAAATGCTTAATTGCAACGTAGCATTTTAATATTCCTTATTTCAGAACTTCAGAAGGCCAAAATTCTGTAGCAAAGATTCCCTACCCCACCCCCTGCAAAAAAAGGATAATATTCCTAAAATGTCAACATCAGCGATAAGAACATTAGTGGAGTATACAAGTTTGCAGAGAAACCTGGCAAAATTCACCAGTATAGGAAGACCTATATAGAGCTTTCAAGTTTCCCTTAGCTCTTCTTCAGTTAGAAAAGATGGTTCATGCAACCATTTATAAGACGGAAAATTGCCACAAATTTACAGGTGTCATGGTTGTTATTTTACTAGCAATATTCAGGAGCTGATACAACAGATTTTCTTAAAATCATTCACTAAAGAAAACTGAGGGCATAGAATTCAGTTTGGTGACTTTTAAACAACAAAAACAACTTCACATGAATTATCTTTGACCTGGACTTAGCTGGATATGAGCACATGCACTAAAACTAATGTTTATAACAGTACAACAAACATTTATAGAAGGACAGAAATATAGCTTCAATGTTTACTGATCAATGTTTATTGATTTTGCACACATACTGATGCTAATGCCTTTCTAGAATACTGGCTACCTGTGTTGTTATATCAAGTAGCATCCTTTATTGAACTAGAGAATAATAATAATAATAATAATAATAATAATAATAATAATAATATTAATATTTATACCATGCCCATCTGGCTGGGCTTCCCCAGCCACTCTGGGCGGCTTCCAACAAAATATTAAAGTACAGTAATCCATCAAACATTAAAAGCTTCCCTAAACCAGGGCTGCCTTCAGATGTCTTCTAGAAATCTAGTAGTTGTTCTCTTTGTCATCTGGTGGGAGGGCATTCCACAGGGTGGGTGCCACTACCGAGAAGGCCCTCTGCCTGGTTCCCTGTAACTTGGCTTCTCGCAGTGAGGGAACCACCAGAAGGCCCTCGGAGCTGGGCCTCAGTGAACGAGGGGGATGGAGACGCTCCTTCAGGTATACTGGACTGAGACTGTTTAGGGCTTTAAAGGTCAGCACTAACACTTTGAATTGTGCTCAGAAACGTGGGGCTTACTCCCAGGTAAGAGAGATTTTAGGCAAGTGCCTCTCATGCAGACTGGCTTTTATGAAGCAGGAACCACATACTTTCATAAGGGAAGCACTTTTTGGGATGAACTAGATGGTGAATGAGATAGGGACAAGTCATGCTCACCAAACTGGTATTTAGAAGGAGTGCAGTAATGGATTACTAAAGTCACTCTTTTCTCAGTCGCAGTCAACCATCCCCGTGGTACAGTTGATGATCTTACAGATCACAGGAATCTGCCTTATGCTGAGTTCAGATCCCCGGTCCATCTAGTGTACTATTGTGTATACGACAGGCAGTAGCTCTCCAGCAGTTTCAGAGTCCTTTCCTAGCCCCAAAGAATTCAAAACACAAAACACTTTTAGGTATGTGACCGGAAATAAGTGCTTGCAATATACAGTGGTACCTCCGGTTAAGTACTTAATTCGTTCCAGAGATCCGTTCTTAACCTGAAACTGTTCTTAACCTGAAGAACCACTTTAGCTAATGGGGCCTCCTGCTGCCGCTGCACCGCCGAAGCCCGATTTCTGTTCTTATCCTGAAGCAAATTCTTAACCTGAAGCACTATTTCTGGGTTAGTGGAGTGTGTAATCTGAAGCGTATGTAACCTGAAGCGTATGTAACCCGAGGTACCACTGTACACTTGTTGCTATACCGAAATCACTTGACTTTCCATGTTGAAAATCCACAGCTAAATCCACCCTACGTTTTGCCTGCTTTTTATTTTGCCGGCTGTTCCAAAGCTCCATGCCTTTGTGCTTCTGTTGTCACAGGGTGACTCAGTTACTCCTTCCTGAAGCCCCGTTTCTTTCTCCAGCAGTATGACTCAATTAATTCCCTGCCACTCTCTCACACAACTGGCCCTCTTGGCTTCAGTTCTCTGTTTCAGGAGCCAGGCTATGTTCCCTAAACACAGACATGGACAAAGCCATTCACCTTCAAGTCTCATTCTTGCCTTTATGGCTTGGGGACCAAACTTATCTCTTTCTGAGGAGATAATCCTTCAGTCTAGAGTTTGTACTCTTGTCATTTGCCTCACAATAATAGCTTTGTTTTCAGGAGGATTGATCCCTTGTGTTACTGTATTTTATGTAAACCTGACAAGTTTCCTTTTTCATAGGACTGAACTAGAACACGAAGGAGAAAACAAAACATAATTAACTGAGCATTCTTCTAACTACTGAGTAATCTTCTAATTACATTTTCTGAATGGGGTATGATTTGTACTAATTCTTCCTACACTAGTGGTAAGGTAAAAAGGTAGAAGAAGAAGAAGAAGAGTTTGGATTTGATATCCCGCCTTTCACTCCCTTTAAGGAGTCTCAAAGCGGCTAACATTCTCCTTTCCCTTCCTCCCCCATAACAAACACTCTGTGAGGTGAGTGGGGCTAAGAGACTTCAAAGAAGTGTGACTAGCCCAAGGTCACCCAGCAGCTGCATATGGAGGAGTGGGGACGCGAACCCGGTTCCCCAGATTACGAGTCTACCGCTCTTAACCACTACACCACACTGGTAAAGGACCCCTGGACAGTTAAGTCCAGTCAAAGGCGACTATGGGGTTGCAGGGAGCCGGCGTTTGTCCACAGACAGCTTTCCGGGTCATGACTAAACCGCTTCTGGTGCAACGGAACACCGTGACGGAAACCAGAACACACAAAAATGCTGTTTACCTTCCCGCTACAGCGGTACCTATTTATCTACTTGCACTGGCATGCTTTTGAACTGCTGGGCTGGCAGGAGCTGGGACAGAGCAATGGGAGCTCACCCCGTCGCAGAGATTTGAACCGCCAACCTTCTGATCAGCAAGCTAGTGGACCAGTAGAACACTCCAGTATAGTAAATTTTCATTTTTATTGTGCCCCTGATAGGCCAGAAATGGCTTAACCCTCATGCTGATGGGACACACCATTAGCACAAGGGTAAAATCAAGTGGAAATGGTACATGGTTGATAGAGCTTGGCTTAACACCCTAAGCCCACTCATGACTCACCCGTTACCTGTGAAGGTGTCACGTTAAGCCTTTGAAATAGGCAACATACAATAATTCCTATTTGAGTTTATGAAGATTCCCCCTATGACTTCCCCCACCTCTCTTGCCCCTCCACACTGAAGGGCAAGGGTCTGACTAATGTCATTGTCAAGCACAGCAGTAGAAATATGTAAGTTCAAGCCTGGTAAATGACTCAGATCAAGATGCACAGCACAGGACTCCATGTGCAATGCCCCAATAGAGAGTTTTGCACAATCATTAAGCCAAGGGCAGCAGTGAAATAGAAGAGTACATATATAATATTTTTATTCTCAAAAAAACTTTCCAAGTACTCTGTTTCTGGACTACAAAAACAAATGGCTACTGAGAAGTTCAGCTCAGCTCCTTGCAAGGATATACACTATACAAAGATAAGCAGAATGGCGTTATCATCAGAAAGGGGTGTGTATAAAGTAGAACTCAAAGCAGAACTCTTGAACATCTTCATCTCTTCCTCCCAAGCATCCCAAAGTTTGCAGAATGCGCAAACACCCTGTGGTAGCAGAGTAGTACTATCTCTCCCTGAAATATGGATACACTATTTAGTGACCAAGCAACTATTCCTTATTCAACAGATTGTTGCAGAGTCTCCTACACATGAGACACTGTACAAGAATGGAGTTTGCACTCGGTGGGGGCTGTTGGCTACACCTGCAAATCCAAGTGAGCTTTGCTATGTACTTGTAAATTTTTCCATGTACAGATTTGGATCCTGCAAGGAAGAATCCCTTTTCTTTCTTTACTCCACTCCACTTTCTAGTACTGTACTCTTGGCCAGTGAGTTATGGTGTATTCTTCCTTGCAGGACCCGAACTAGGGAGCATGGCAACACAACAAACAGTAATTAGAGACAGAGGGACTGAGTTGTGAGTTGCTGTTGTGCGGTGGTTGTTTTTTTAGTAGGTGTGTTCTGCTGCAACATGCCATTGATGCAACAACAATTCATTAGCAGTCCACATCTGATTACACTCTATTAGTAGCTTTGTGACGCGTCCTCAGTGTTACGGCAGCATTGCACTCTTGCACTGTGGCACAACAAAAGCATTACAAAGAATCCTGCTGTATTTGTGATATAAAAAGTTGTAGGATTTCAGCAGGAAGCTATGGGATATGAACGGATTGGAGATGAAGCGGTGTTGCCATGCTAAAACTTTCCTAGACACAAATGACATCCTAAGCGAAATCATGCCTCAGTAGCATATGCACACAAATCTTCGTGAGCGCACAATGAAAAGGATTTCTGGAAAGGGCCAGAGTCTAAATGAACTCCGTACCGTGGATGCAACATTAGCCAGACCCTCCAAGTGTCCCTGTTTTCCAGGGACGTCCCTGATTTAGAGAAGCCACCCCAGTTTCTGAATGAATGAATGAAATTTTATTTGCGTCAGCCATCGGCCATAGCAACAAAAGAACATTGGGATATACACAGAACAAAATAAAAAGTTGATTACCGGTATATAAAACACAGTTTAGGGTCCTGAATCAGCAGTCAAGTAGTGGACCTTATTCTGATTGCCCCAGCTAAGAACCTTGCAACATTTGCTGTCATCTGCTCCTCTTGATCTGCCAGGAGAAAAGACACCATGGCAGTGGTTGGGCGAGCCAGAAAGGACAAAAAAAGAGGGGTGATAATCTCGTTCCTCAGGTCTTTATAAAGAGTGCAAGCCAGGAGGGCATGCACCACTGATTTGGTGCTGCCATTTCCGCAGGAACATAAGTGTTTTTTGTGTGGAATCTGTTGGAATCGTCCCTCGAGTAAATCCAGTTTCTGATTTGATCCTAGAATGTCCCATTTTCCCTTAGGATGTCCCTATTTTCATTAGAGAAATGTTGGAGGATATAAAGTTATCTGACCTTCAAGCTATCTGAAGGCAATCCTGTATAGAGAAGGTTTTTTAAAAATGTTTTATTATGTTTTTATACATGTTGGAAGCTGCCCAGAGTAGCTGGGACAACCCAGTAAGATGTGTGGGGTATACCGGTAAATAGTAAAATTATCATTATGGAATGGGACATGCCTACTTTCATCAGTGAAATGTTGGGGGGAAATGCACGCAAAATCCGTGGGTGTATTTTGCTGCCTCTGTTATGAGGAATTTCTTTTTATTATTCTTTGATCTTAAACCTCCGTTCACATTCATAATCACAAAGAAAAAAAATAGCTCAAGATTCTTTCGAATCTCAAGACTTCCCTCCTCCCCTCCATGGCTTCTTTGAGTCCCTTTTTTAATAAAAAAACCCTCCATATTATAAGTTCAACTAATTTGCAATCCTCCATTATACCCAAAGTCTGTGTAACATTGCAAGAGTTATTCAAAACCTGCCAAAGAGCTCAAGTGTTTACAGTGGTCTTTCAAATATAATGTAAATTTGTCCCAATCTTTATTGAAGTTCTGGCTCTCCTGTTAGGAGGAATTTCTAACAGGTGAGTAGGGCTGGGGCATATGGAGTGGAGGAGCACACAGATGGCAGCACTTTTATTTTCAAACTCACCTTGGCCAACCCAGTTCTTTTCCAGGACCAATTAAAAGGGCTTGGTTGACCTAAAAAAAGTCTGAAGTGGCTGGGGAACTCAACACCTGAAGAGCTGCTTTTTCCCAGTCAGCAGCAGACAGCTGAGTTGCTGCATCATATCAGGATGACGAGGGAGAGGGATGTGGAGGCAGCATGGCTGGTGCGGTGCAAGCGTGCTGGTGGAGCCAATCTAGCGCTTCTGCCAGGGTGTCTGCACTGCGCCAACATTGCTGCCACCACTCAGACCCAGTATCCTGCAGCAACTCAGCGAGAGGAAGGTCAGGTGAACTTTCTGTATGTACCGTACCTACCCATGCCCTATGATTGCTAACAGAGGCCCTTCTCTGAGTGCCCCTCAAAATGATAGTGTCAGTGAGGGAGAGGGCATTGTCAGTAGTGCCCTCCATTATGTGGAACGCTTTCCCTAGAGAGACTCATCTGGTGCTTATTTTAGTGTGTGTGTGTGTGTGTAAGGGATGCGGGTGGCGTTGTGGTCTAAACCACTGAGCATCTTGGGCTTGCCAATCAGAAGGTTGGAGGTTTGAATCCGCACAACAGGGTGAGCTCCTGTTGCTCTGTCCCAGCTCTTGCCTACCTAGCAGTTCGAAAGCACACCCGTGCAAGTAGATAAATAGGTACCACTGTGGCGGGAAGGTAAACCACGTTTCCGTGTGCTCTGGTTTCCGTCATGGTGTTCTGTTGAGCCAAAAGCGGTTTAGTCATGCTGGCAACATAACCTGGAAATCTGTCGTGCACAAACGCCGGCTCCCTTGGCCTGAAAGCGAGATGAGTGCCTCAACCCCGGAGTTGCCTTTGACTGGACTTAACCGTCCAGGGGTCCTTTACCTTTACCTTGCCTTTGTGTGTGTGTGTGTGTGTGTGTGTCTGTCTGTAAGACAAAGACAAACAAAACCTTTCAGGTATTCAAACATCTCTTAATATTGTTTAACATCATTGATATTCCATTTTAGTCACTGATGAATAATGTCATTTTGACAGTTTTTAACTTTGGTAACTGGGTTGATTTTTGTTAAGACTGTTTGCCGGGGTTTAGATTTGGGTCTGTGTTGGATTCTAACGACCGTTGCCTTGGCTTTACTGATGTACTGAGTTGCTGTCCATTTTATTTTTGTCTATCCATGCATATGGCCTGATAATATTTGTTATTAGGTGAATCACAAACTGAATCACACAAACACAGATAAGCAAGTCCCATCAAAGCTCCCTGTTGCTGGACCCAGTCTCTGCCCAGCTGCTTTCCATTATTCATTCCTATCTCTATGTCTTTCATAGCTTGTCCAGCCATCATTTGAAACTTAGAGGAGCAAGGAGGTTCTCCCCATCGCTCTCATGCAGGCCACAAGAAAGTTCTGCAGCAGTGACCAATGAGAAAGCAGCTGTTTCCCAGAGGTGGGGGCTGTTGCTCTGTTTTCCTCTTGAGCCTCTCAGAACTTCTCATGATGGATAGGAATGGAGCAGGTGTGTCTAGCATGGAGATAGTTGCACCTGTTGCTTTGCTGTCTATTGGAAAGCTTTCAAAGGCACAGGGACTCAAGAGAAACAAAATATTGGCAACATCCTGTTTCTGTACTTCCATGCACCTCTGATTCAGCTTTGAAAGATAGAGATCTGATTCTCTACCCACTGGTTGTGCTTTCTCTTGATAGTTAGCAAATTAGGAAAAGAGTCTCTAAAGGTCAATGAGCTGGCCTCCTAACTAGCTAACTAGAGTGGGAATCGTTTCTTTTCAAGTGTTCTCTGCCACCACCACTTTTATACAAGCTGCGAGGAAATGTAAACTTCTGTTAAAAGGCTGATTCTCTCAAAGAAGAGAGTTAGCATTGGATTACCTGATCTTCACCTTGGGGAGGAGGTACCTCTGCATTTAATTCAAATTGCACTAAGATATCAAGAAGAACTTGCAATCTCCAGTAAAGGGGATTTTTTTTTTCATGCTTGCTGTGGCCAGCAGGGTTATAGCTGTCCTCCACAGCATGGTTACTGCATCTGGTAAGGGTACATTTGTAAGATAAGAAGACCAAATCTTGATGCGTTTATCAATTTTTTTCATTCAACGGCAGTTGAACTTAAAAGGTAAAGGTACCCCTGACCATTAGGTCCAGTTGAGGACAACTCTGGGGTTGCTGCACTCATCTCGCTCTATAGGCCGAGGGAGCCGGCGTTTGTCTGCAGACAGCTTCCGGGTCATGTGGCCAGCATGACTAAGCCGCTTCTGGTGAACCAGAGCAGTGCACGGAAATGCCGTTTACCTTCCCGCCGCAGCGGTACCTATTTATCTACTTGCACTTGATGTGCTTTTGAACTGCTTGGTTGGCAGGAGCTGGGACCGAACAACGGGAGCTCACCCCGTTGCAGGGATTTGAACCGCTGACCTTCTGATTGGCAAGCCCTAGGCTCTGTGGTTTAGACCACAGCGCCACCTGCGTCCCAGATTATCCTAACCAACATCAAATGGGGGGGGGGACGGTCAGCTCACCTTATACTTAATTTATTCTTAAATCTAAAGAAACAACACCTAAGCATTTATATTCTTTTGATATGGATAACGTGCGAAGCAAATGATCTGACGGCTTTCAAATGCTATCGCTTATGAGGAAAGAGTCTTTTTTTCCTCTAGCAACAAGATTATCGTAAATGTTAAAAGTAATGATGATATTAATCAGGTCTGGCAGCAATTTAGAAAATCACATGGTTGATAATTTTATATCTTTAAAATTGCATGTAAAATGTAGTGGAGACCCTATTAACCATTAATTTTGTGACATCAGTAGGGTTTTTTTTTACTTGAAACGAATGTATGACATACACAGCTTCTTTAATTATTGCAATACCTTTACTTTCCACTTCATCATATATTTTACTGGGATGACTAAGATTTTGGAGGCTTGCTGAAACAGCTCCAGTATTAGCATTACTCACAAAAAGTACCCTCAATCTGTCTCATCCCAATCAAAATTCTGAGGGGCTTTAAATTTCAGACACCTTTTTCATTTTGACTGAAAGTTGGGTGTATTTATGAAAGCTATTTTATGGTTTCAATTACAGTTTTGACCTACTGAGTCAAAGAGGAAGCCCCTAACATACACAGACAGGCTGTTCTTGTGGCCCTACTACATGGTGGCTAGTGTATCAGGGCAAACATAATGTAGTCACCATCATATGCATCAAGGCAGGGGTGGAGAACCTGTGATTCTCCAGGCATTGATGGACTTCACCTCCCGTCAGCCCTGGTCTGCAGGGGCAACAGTCAGGGATGAGGCCAGTTGTAGTCTAACAAGATTTGGAGGACCACAGATTCTCCATCCTTGCATTAGGTGGCGGTCAACAAGACTGAACTGCTGGGACCTTTTGCGTCCTCATGGCTACATAGACCCACAGGCACTGTCAACTGGTACAGTGGTACCTTGGGTTAAGTACTTAATTCGTTCCGGAGGTCCGTTCTTAACCTGAAACTGTTCTTAACCTGAAGCACCACTTTAGCCAATGGGGCCTCCTGCTGCTGCCGCACCGCCAGAGCATGATTTCTGTTCTCATCCTGAAGCAAAGTTCTTAACCTGAGGTACTATTTCTGGGTTAGCGGAATTTGTAACCTGAAGCGTATGTAACCTGAAGCATATGTAACCCGAGGTACCATAGTAGTTTGAGCAGAGATCTTCTGCCTCTGGAAACTGCATTGCAGGAAACAAAGCAATCGGTGCCATTTCCCCCATCACTGCCACACCTGTTACCTTTCTATGCATCCTTCCATTAGCTTTTGTACAGTGCCTGGAGATATACAGGTGGAAGGTGATTAATAAATAAGTATTATTAATAACCATGTGAACGGATGGGCCACAGCTCATCTGCATTGCGTGCAAAAAGGTGGTGCTATGGGAGAGGACAACATCCCTATATCTCTTTAAATATTGAACTACCTCTTGAGGCAAGTCTCCTTAAGCAGCTGCGCTAACTCCTGGTCAGTTTCCTTGCACAATTCAATGTACTAGTTTGGAACCAGGATCCCTGCAGGGTCTCTTTCCTCTATTTCCTCCTGTCCATTCACTGAAGTTCTTGGCCAGGTGTGTTCTCTGATTGACATGTGGAGTGGAGGAGGGGGAGAAGCTGCAGAAAGAGGCTTATTGGTGATGGTGACTTTCCAAGGAGCGGGGCGGGGAGGGGTGGTGCAGCTGAAGCCAGGAATTGATGCAACAAGAATTTTTAAACATTTAGTCCCAAGGGGGTGTGTGCATGTGCCTGTGTATATATTGTCTTGGGCTGGCAAGGCAAGAAAGGCTTGCCCAGTATGCAGCTGCTGTTGGAGATTTTTTTTGCACAAGGTGACAAAGTCCAGGGTTTAAAAATGTATTTTATCCTTGAGTCAGCTGATCTGATGCTAGTGCTTTGAATTGTTGTAGTAGTGTATGTCTGACTTTTATATTGTTGATTGTTTCATTGAAATATTTGGTGTAAGCAGACTTGAAAAAATTCTATTTGAAAAGTGTGTTTTTTTAATTAAATAATAATAATAATAATAATAATAATAATAATATTTTATGTTTTTCCCAACCTGATGATCACCCGTCTCCAGACTTCTTTATATTGTTCATTGTTCTTGCAGCTCCAGTAGCAAAAATGGACCTAAGACTCCAGATGAGTCTTGCGTCTGGCGTCTTGCTAAGGATTCCAAGGCAAGGTAATAGTTACTACATGGACCATTCCTACTTTGGGGTGCCTTGGGCAGTTGTTTTTGCAAAAATCTCTTT
The DNA here is from genome assembly GCF_964270895.1 of Podarcis filfolensis. Classification (NCBI taxonomy): domain Eukaryota; kingdom Metazoa; phylum Chordata; class Lepidosauria; order Squamata; family Lacertidae; genus Podarcis; species Podarcis filfolensis. The sequence goes on along the minus strand of NC_139614.1, from coordinate 22,101,563 downwards.
CTGTGTTGGGGGACCTTTCACCAAAGTTCTTTACTGTGCACTTTGTAGGCTCACTGTTCTGCTGAGATGGGGACAGTGTGGTGCAACTCTAACAGTGCATCTTAGTGTATGTTTTGCGTTCCCTTGCTGGACACAGGACTCCAGGTCTGACCAAGGCAGAATAGAATGGTACTATTACTTCCCATGATCTGGACACTATACTTCTGTTGATGCAGCTTAGAATAGCATTAGCTTTTTTTTTGCTGCTGCTGCTGCATCACACTGTTGACTCATATTAAGCTTGTGGTCGACAAAGGACCCCAGATCCTTTTCATGTGGACTACTGGCAAGCCAGGTGTCCTCCTCCTTATATTTGTGCAGCTGGTTCTTCCTGGCTAAGTGTAGAACTATTTGTCCCTATTGAAATTCATTTTGATAGTTTTGGCCCAGTTTTCCAATCTGTTAAAGTCATCTTGAACTCTGATTCTGTCTTCTGCAGCGTTAGCTTCCCCTCCCACTTTGGTGTCATCTGTAAATTTGATGCGCATCCCCTCAATTCCTTCATCCAAGTAATTTATATTTACCTTTATTGTGTGATCATACTTTTTGTGGTATCAAAGGTGCATTTTAGTAGCACTTCAAAAAACACTTTTTGCTCTTACTTGATTCTATGTTTGAGTCCAACTTTGAAGGTTGGGATATGCATACCTTTTTTTAGCGACCTGGGTTTGGTACCCAGATCTCCCAGATCCCAAATTTTTCTTTACAGTGTTGGGACTAAAACAACACAAGTAATTTCAAATACACAGCAATTCTTTGAGAAGGGGATGCTTAAAAATATTACAGTTTATTTCCAGTCAACTATGAAGTACGCACAACCCTTTCCTAACTGACCCACCTTGGATTGGGGTTCAGAATCAGAATTGGAAGAATCTTGATTTGCATCAGCTACTAGCCATAGCAATGAAATAGAATAAAATGTACTGAAGATAGAGGTAAAAACTTAACTATACAAAATACATTCTGGAGGTTTACATCAATAATCAAATAATAGATCATATTCTAATTGCTCCTGCTATTCCCACCCCCACCCCCAGTTCTTGCTATCACCTGATTATCTTGATCTTCTAGAAGAAAAGCTACAGTAGCAAAGGTTGAACAACCTGGTTTGGATAGTAGTAGAGGGGGTGATAACCTCACTCCTCAATTGGATTGGGAGAACCCAGCCAGATGGGCAAGGTATAAATAAAATAATAATAATAATAATAATAATAATAATAATAATAATAATAAAATTAATTATATCCCACCTCTGCTGCTCCTCATTCCCTAAGAGGAGCAGAAAGTCATTTATTTGAGGAGGCAAGTGAAAGACTAGGCCCCCATTTACACAGGAGAGACCCTATAGATCTTTTGCTTGGCAGCAACTGACTACAAGACCCACAGTGATTGGCAGAATAAATGCTCCTTACATCAGTTGCCAGTAGAGAATAAACTGACCTGACCAATCTTAGCCCTTTGAAAAAGAAGGGATGGTCAAAATTTTATTTCCTACATGGCTGCTTCTGTCAATCAGGCCTCAAATAGTTACCCATAAGAAACTGAGGCTGCAAAATCCAAAGGTAACAGTATGATAATAATTTAATTAGGACTTATTAAAATATTACAAAGCAGAGAACAAGCTTTGTTCTTCTCAAATCTTTATCAAGTTGAATGTAAAGCAAAAAGCAGCAAAATTTGGATGGAGGTGCACAAACTGATCATGATGTAACCTCCCTGCAGTTTGTAGCAAAAGGGTCACACAGACTTGCATTCCAAACCCCACGCACGTTTTCCCGGGTCTGGAAGTACCGGTGGCCGAAACGGGACACGTGATTAGGTATGCGCAAGACCAGAGTACTGAGTTCAAGGGAGCCCATTCCGGGCTACATGCAAGATGCCGCAGGTTGCTGCAAAACAGAGTTCAGGATGCACGAAGACTAGAGCCACTGAGACGACCTGCCTCGCCATCTGTGTTGTGTAGTGGGCAGTGCGCCCTCTGCATGTGCTCAGAGGTTTCCTTTCTCCTGTTCTTCAGCGTTCTGGGGTCGAACCTCGGCCCAGATTAAGTCCTGGGGGGTGGGATACACCTCTTCAACAACTGCACGTGTGAATGGGCGCAGTTGCATGAAGCCCTTTTCTCCGCCGCCTCCGGCAACTGCATCGGGGACGCTCCCTGGGACTTATCCCGCCCGCCCTCCTTCTCCCCCGGGAGCGGAGGTGGGGGCTCGCCGCTTTCCAGCTTCCTTCTCCCGAACCCATCTAGCCGGAGATTTTTTCCAAGCTGACTCACAGAACTAAGGGCAGCGTCCTGTCATCCCCGGCGCGGCAAGCTGTTGCTTGCGCCGCTTGCGCTCTCTGCCTTCGCCCTCCCTCTCCTCCTCCTCCCTGCGCCCTGAATGGCTGGAGGGGAGGCGGGCGGGGGCGGAGCCCACCCAGGACACGCCCCTCCGGGCCCCGCCCACCGCTCGGCTCTCTCCCTTGAGCAGGGACCGCAATGATTTAGAAGTTCAGGAATCCCACGTGACGTCACGGAGGGTGATGTAATGCTTCTCTAAATAGAACGTATTGTAACCTTCTCTCAGTCCAACGTGGTTCCTTCACCCAGGCTGCTTGCTGGTCCTTTCCCTGCTTACACTTGTTGGGTAAGTCCCTCGAAATACGGAGCTGCCTTTCTGATTGCCCCAAAACGCAACTTTACATCGCGTTGTGGGGGGGTGGAAAAACAAAACAAAACAAAAAAGCAAAACTCGCCTTGCTCAAAACTTCTTGCTTGCAAGGGGTTTTGCTGCTGCTTTCTTCTTGCCCCAACGAGCGCGCGCGCGTGTGTGCGAATTCACACACACACACGCGCGCGGGGCTGGTACTCCGCAGGGCAAAAGAAAACGCAAAGTGGCGAGGGGTTAAAACAACAACAGCGATCGAGTAAAAATTGCGAAATGTTTGTAAACGATGTTTTTTCCCTCTCTCTCTCTCTCTCTCCTTTCTTTCTGTTTTGGTTGTGCTGTTGTGTCTGGGATTTTTCCCGGGTCTCTGCTACAAGTTGATGGTTGTTTGGGTATGACTTTCACTTGGGAGAAGGAGCCGCTCTCGCTTTCAGCTTGGCGACCGGGAGGCGAGAATTGGCTAGGTGGGAAAGTGTGGGAGAGACCCGAACCGGGAGGATGTAACGGGGGGATGCGGGCGTCTCCGCGCGCTCCGCCTCTTTGCCCCGTGCGCTGGCACGGTGCGTTATCAACTGGGAAGATTTATCTGTTATTCGTTTGTTTATTTATTTGCCGGAGATGTGTGTGTGTGTGTGTGTGTGTGTGTGTAAGGAAACAACCCTCCTGGGCTGTGAAGAGTTAAAATGGGGGGACTTCGCTATATAAAAGGCGAAGAAGCGGCAGAGGCAACCTTTGGCGACCGCCAAGTGCACGAAAGTTTGGGCGCTTGTGGAACCAAAGCGGTGGCGAAGAAAGTCGTCCGCTTGCTGTCAGGGAGACTCCATCACTGAGATCCTACCTGTCTCCTCCACCCCCTGGCCCGACAAGATTTTTGGGACTTAGACGACCCGAGAAAGCCCTTCCCCAGACCCCGAAAATTGCTGGGAAACGATCGCTCAGGCGCGGAGAACGGTGCGCTCTGCGTGCGCTCAGAAACACTCCAGGCGTATGTGTTCCTCTGGCATTTAAAAAAAAAAAAAGGTCCCTAATGGAAGGGAGGCTGGCAGACTGGCAACCCGTCCCCTGAACTGTTTCTTTTAAATGCCCCGTCCCCTTGGCTTGGGACTCCTCCTGAAGCCATCGCCGCTTGCCCGCAAGAAACCAGAGAGGTAAACCTGCAAGTTGCCACCACCGCCGACCTCTTAGGTTCGGGGGAAGCGCTTCGTAAGGCGGATCTCTAGGGAGAGAGCGACCCGGCTCGCCTCCCCCTGTCCTGTCCCGGTTGCCCCGCGCAAGATCTTCATTGTTGGGCGCAATGACAGCGCTCTCCTTCGCCACCAGCTCGCGGCTGCCTCCCCACCCCACCCCCTGATCGCTTCGGATCCCCAGCGCGAAAACTTTTGAACTCCGCTTAGGGACTAAGGAGCGACCGGGAGAAGTTTCATCCTTTGGCTTGGGCCATCTCGGCGAGGGGAGAGGAGACCATCTCTCTGCGCCCTCCTTGCCGCGCCACCTTGCCATCGCCTGTCCCTGCGTGGTCCCCTGTTGTTCCAAAAAAGCTGTGTGTGTGTGTGTGTATTTGGTTGTTAGGTGGCTGCCCCTTCCTTTACACACACACACACACACACACACACACACACACACACACACACACAGTGTCGCCCCCGCCCTATCTGACACTCTCTCTGGGAGTCAGAGGCTGGATCCCGGGCCATTACGTCATTCTGCAGGCTAGTAAAATGTGTGATTAAGAGACTCCGATCTTGGGGGCTGGGGGTTGGCTGGAGGATCAGCAATCCGGCTGATCGGGCGCTGCTACCTGGTTCCAGGTCGACTGCTCTGTCCGATTCCTTTAGATCCAAACCCTCCCCCTCTTAAACACTGGGATGTGTCTCCCTCTTCCCCCCAAACTCTCCTTCTTGGCTAAGTTTTGTCGTCTGAGAAGAACGTCAAAAGGGGAAATACCTGCTAAGCTCAACTTGCCTGCTGCGGTGTTTGCGCCATGCTGAGCGATCGTCGAGATCCAGGGCTCCTAGGAAAACTTCGCAGCGCCAAAGACAAAGAGCTTTCTCCCACCCCCCACCTCCAGCACACACCCCTTTCCCCCTTTTAACCGGGATAGTAGGCAAGTAGTAAGACTGTCTCTTTAAATCCCCACCACCAAGCAGCGCGATGAGAAGTTTCTTGCATGGAATCGGGCTGATACTGCACGCGCAAAGTTTGGAAGAAGGAAAAAGGTCTGATCGGGAAGGGAGAGTTTTCTAGGGATTTCCTGGTCATCACAGAAAGGTTGGGCGGGAACATTCCGATCCCGATTATATCTTACTTGGAAATATCCTATTGAATTTCCCGAGGTTTTTCTTTTTAAACCCAGGGAGCCTCCAGTTGTAGCAGCCTTCCCACTGGCTCCTGGGGACGCTGCACTTGGCTGAAACTAGGACCTGAGAGAGACTTGGAACTGAGGTGCCTTGAGTCTAGCAAGTCACCTCAACTAACTCCCAAGAAAACTTTTTTTTTTGGCAGGAAGAAACTGTCATGGAGAAACAGTGAATATAAACTTAGGCGGATAGATTATTTCAATCCAGATCTTGTCTGTACATTCACATATGCACACACCACGCAAATATAAAATCGGTGAGTGTGTTTATATAATTTTAGGTTCTTCTTTTTGAGCGAAGAGGCAACACAACTCTTAATTGTGCTGCGGCACAACTGGGGGTGGAGTATGCTAAGTTTCAAAAACTGTCTTTAGCATCTTTTACTTTTACGCTTCAGATAAAATTTTCAGCAAGAACTTTAAATGGCTAAATCTCATTCTTGGGACTCCTCCCCCCCCTTCTCTTGTGCAGGTTGCAAAGCCCCAGAGAGAAGTGTGATTAATGATCAGCTATAAGTGATTAGTGGTTTTATTCAAACTGTTACCTCTGACCAGAAGCACACATCAGAGGATTAAGAGGCTCTTTTAGATAAATGCTCATTAGTGGAAGGGGAAAATCAAAGATAATAGGCAGGCACACAGAGACAACTTTCTAGGAAAATCACTCTTGTCTTTGGAATAATAAGCTCTGTTCACAGAAAGGCACTTTAATTTAAAAGTTGCTTTTATCTTGTAAATCAAAGTTTGATGTAGAAGTCCACCGGGCTATTATAACCTAGATTTTCCCATATCCACAGGACAGAGATTATCCTGGTTGTGATATTTCTTTTCCTTATAAAGAAACAATTGGAATCTTGAAAGAAACTAGTCATTCCCAAGTCCAAGTATCTTAAGGTATCCACTTTGAACGTAAGCCTGAGAGACCTGTTGTTGGTTAACTAGATGGCGTAGTACAGTATACATCCTAGAGATGTATAGTTCTCCTGTGCAGAATGTAGCAGCAGTTCACTGCGTGTCCTTTAATGCTTTCAAAAAAAGTTGATTCTACCCGGGTTTAAGGCTAGACAGTTCTATACATTTTTAGTCACATTTTCCAAGCGAGTTAAAGGCTCGTGGAAAAATTAATCTCACCGCTTCAAGAAATGGAAGGGGTGAGAGGTGGTGGTGGGTGTCAAACACTTGATTAAAGTACTGTAGTTACTTGGAACAGGAGATCTGCTTTCAACAGTGGATTGAACAGCTAAAACTCCACTAGCCTTACATTCAGAATTATAGACTCAGACAGATTTTCCATGTTACTTTTACTGTCGAGAGAGAACAAAATATGGGCACTGGGAAGGAGAGTTGACTTGTGAATTGGGTGAAGCAACTCATCCTCCAGAATGCAGTTCTTTTTTCCCTTGTCCGCTCTTTTCTTCTGCTATGTGCTATCCTGTGTTTTGGGGTGAATTATTACCTATTGCTTATTATACTTCGTAAGGTATCATGATATTGGTGCTTGTATCATGCTTGTGCTGGGAGACAGAATTCAAACAGTAAATTTGACAAACAAAACAACTTGTTTATTATGTGGTGCCAATGGTTACAACTGCTCAGGTTAAACACTCTTTAAAAAGATACCTACGTCCAATGAGTAGCAGAGAAAGAAGTAAGACGAGGGGTGATATATTTGATTTGAAGTGTTGGTTTAGGATTGCAGTATAGGTATTCTGGATATACTTTTCTTGTATATAAGAAGGTGAGGCCTGAGACAGATCCGTTTCCACAGCAAACTGTATTAACAGCAAAAATTGGTGTTGCAATTCAGAAATGGAATGGGAATGAGGTTGAGGAAAGGGGGATCTCAAAAAGAGCATAGTTTGAAACAGGAAGGAAAACCAAGATAGAGTGGGCCATCTATACTTCGCTATGACTCTTCAGAAGTCACTGGCTCCATTTGTCTAGATGTTGTGCATTGTGATATTTAGTTTGACGGCCCTTACTAGAATCTAGAGAACTGTTCCTGGTCTCTCGGCCCAGTTAATACAATCTTTTTATAGTATTGCACCTAATCTAATCTTGCAATATTCCCACTTGGAAATCAGTCCTGTCTAGAAAATAAGGTATATCCAATAAGCGATTCTCATACACCTGTGTTTATTTCACGCTGTGTGAGAGACATCGATCATCACATGTGTGATGAAGTATGCCATGTATTAGAAGTTTGTAACATTTCACAAACATTTGCTCACACCAGGTTTAGAGTTTAGTCAACTGGCACCGCGAAGTGTGTGTGTGAAGCGGCCCTTAGCTGGAAGGGGGTAACTATAAATTGACTTAAGACACTTGATATTTTGCCGTCCTCCCATATTAGCAAATCTTTATTTATGCTGGCAGTAGGGACAAAGCAATTCAATCTGCACACCTCAACAGAAAGACCCCAACCCACTTTGAGATATTTTGTACTTCAGCACAATACAAACCTGGGTGCCTATCATGAATATGCCTCTGTTTTTTATGATCTGGGCTGCTTTAGAATGTTCTGTTCTTCCTTTTTTGTGTGAAAATCATCCAATGTGTCTAGTTAAAAAATAATTGTGCAGGCCTCATAAATTAGGAAGCTGCCTTTGGTGTGATCTGCCTTTAAGTGGAAACCTAGTTTAGGTTCATATGAAATTTCATACAACTGACTGTCTTCCTGATGGCGGATAAAATTAGCCCTGTGTAATATTTCACAATTTTCAAGTTCCATCAGCGTTTCTTTTCTTTTGCCAAAGTGTATTAATGCACAGCTTAAAACACTTACTTCAGCAAGTTGAAAATTATCTTCAACAGAGGATAATAAAATTTGGTCCCAGTCGCTTGTTACCTTTGTCTACACCTCTTACTACTTTAAAAATGGTTATGTAGTTACATTTGTTTAAAATCCACATTAAAGTCAGGATTCTAAAGGCTGTTGAATTTCCCCCCACTTACTCATTCCATTTAACTGAATGATCCTTTCCTGAATTGGGTTTTGGATTTGCATATAGATTTTTTTAATCGTTAAGAGGCTAACCAGTTTCAATTAAGTCATTTAAAATGCATTGCAGTTCATATAGTTGCTAGTTCACTTCCAGACACATATTGTTACCTGATTTGTTTAGCCATGCTGTAGCTGTCTGGGCTTGGGTTTGAGAGTAAAGAACTTGCACCTCAAGTTAGTGTATGTTAAAGAGTTACGGTCCTGGGATGAAGTTCTTAGCACAATTGTGTTGCTTGAATTCCACTGTAGCCGATGCAGGACTGTGGCTCTGGTTTTCCAGATGTAGACCGTTGTCAAATCTAATATCTGAAGGCTGCAAACCATGCAAATCTTGTACAGTTTGGTACATGTCACATAGCTGCATCAGGAGGTACTTTGTGAAGCATAGCACGAAATCTTAAATAACAAGAGCTCCCACCCAGCCTGATAGCCCTTTGTTTCCGTCTTCAAAAACTTAATGAATCATGATGTTGACTCAGTTTGGTGAGATGCAAAATGTAATAGGAGGTGTGATATTAACTACGAACCAAAACTTTTAAGCCGTGCTAACATGACAGATGTGTTTCTCTAAATTACTTTGTTAAATTTGGAAATGGATGCCAAACACACAGTCCTAATTTTTAGTGCTTGCATTCAGTTAATGCTGTCTTATTTGGAAAGTTAATTGAAATGTAATTCATTTGCAGATAAATATACTTAGGATTGCTGTTTTTGGGAACTTACTTTTAGGTTTAGGGTCTTTAGGTATCATCAGTGCACTACTTTTCTGGTAAAAAAAAGAAGAAAAAAAAGAAGGTTACTTGCAATCCAATCCAATAATGTTTACTCCAAAGTAAGTACCATAACTTCTAGTGTTGCATACTCCAAGCAAGTATGAATGGAATTGCAGCTTTAGTAAGTTACTAGGTCATAGCAATAATTAGACCAGAGATTATATTCTGGTCTAACTGAGTATCAGCCAAGTTAAAAAGTAGGAAAATGCTTATACAAGGAAGTAATTCTTTGAATATAATTGTTATGCCCATCATTCATGTTCCGTAATAATAACTGTTTAATGGGGAATAATGGGAAATAACACTGTGTTGAGTTTTTATAGCTAAAACATATTTGAGATGTTTTCAAGCCTGAGCCAGCCAGCATCTTCATAATAATAGCTTGCTTGGTGTTCCCAGGGACATTTGCATTACGTATATCCTGCTCTTTTGAAATAAAGCATATGTGGTTCTGTACAATGCAAATTAAAACAATGGATAAAACAGAATGCTCCCAAATAATTGGCTAATAAAAAACTGTGAACAAACAAACAATTAACTAAATAAATAATAAAGCTAGAGAAGAAACCAAGTAGATATTCTAGGGAAGGAGACCCCTTGGAACTCAGAAAGGCCTGAATTGTCTTCTGAAAAAGCATAGCTCTTGAATACCATTGTAAAGCCAACAGAGATGAGGCAAAATCAACAACAACAACAACGTTTTTACCCCGGAGATCTGGCTGGGTTTCCCCAGCCACTCTGGGCTGCTTACAGCACATATAAAACATAATATAAAACAGAAAAAACATCAACCATTGAAAGCTTCCCTATACAGGGCTGCCTTCAGAGGTCTTCTAAAAGTCTTCCAAAATAAGTGTTCCAAAGCCTTGATTTCCATGCCTTGAGAAGACATGCACTGGATGGAGAATCTCTATACTGTGAGACCCTGCAGCAACCATGCATTCCATAGTTAGAACCACACTTGACAACTGTTATCTGCTCTATGTGATGCCCCCTTCAAAGATGGTTCAGAAGCTTCAATGGCTGCAGAATGGAGGTGCCTGCTCGTCTGTGTGGACCAGGCGCTCAGAGCACAAGACACCCATGTCGTGTTAGCTGCCTTCCTTGCCATTTCTAGTGACCTCTGAATGATTTGGGACCAAGCTGCTTGAAAGACCACCTGCACCATATCAGTGTGTCTGGGCTTTGAGATAGCGATGGGCCCATAAACAGGGCCTTCAAAGCCTAAGAATGGTTAAGTCCGGTGAGCCAGTGTGGTGTAGTGGTTAAGAACGGTAGTCTCGTAATCTGGTGAACCGGGTTCGCATCTCCGCTCTTCCACATGCAGCTGCTGGGTGACCTTGGGCTAGTCACACTTCCCTGAAGTCTCTCAGCCCCACTCACCTCACAGAGTGTTTGTTGTGGGGGAGGAAGGGAAAGGAGAATGTTAGCTGCTTTGAGACTCCTGAAGGGGAGTGATAAAGCGGGATATCAAATCCAAACTTTTCTTCTTCTTAAGTCCGGTGAGCACCTTTCTGTTTATTTATTTATTTTACTTATGTATTAAATTTGCATGCTGCCCCTCACCTGTGGATCTCAGGGTGGCTCCCAACATAAAAATGCAATATAAGAGCACAAAATACATGGCAAAAACAAGAAAAAAGAATCATATGTAAGCATAGTGACCCCATTCCCTCCCCAGCATAGCCTCTGCACTAATGTATTTTTTAATACATGTATTGTTTAATGGGCCTTAAAGACCATTTTATTCCCAACTGCTTTAAATTGACATTGATGCTGAGGATTTGCCACTTTAAGGTGTGTGTATTTGCTTAATGTATTTTCTGCTGCTTGTTTATATAGTTTTATTCTGTTGCTGTTGTTTTATCTGTTGCTGTTTTAATTCAGATATATGAATGTGTCTTGTTTCAATGTATTAATATTGTGTATCACCTTAAGGGAGTAAGTCTAAAAAGTTTAGAGAGAGAGAGACTACTTCTTTTTTTTGAGAAAAACTCCTTGAAACAAGGTCATTTAAAATTCTGGGCAGAGTTTTAAAAGTACGGATTGGTTCATTTGAGAGAAGGCAGCCTTTAGGCCAGGCATAGGCAAACTCGGCCCTCCAGATGTTTTGGGACTACAATTCCCATCAACCCTGACCACTGGTCCTGTTAGCTAGGGATGATGGGAGTTGTAGTTCCAAAACATCTGGAGGGCCACATGTTGTCCTTGACTGGTGTAGACCATGCTTAACTAGACCAGTAGTCTGACTTGGTGTACGGCAGATAGATACGCTTATGTTTGGCTGCCTATTGCTTTAAATGTCAGCACCTTCCCTTGAAACTGGGCCTGGGAAGCCACTTGGATCTAATGAAGCTGTTTGAAGATTGGCATCGTACGTTCCCTATGGCCCGCCCCAGTTGACAGTTTGGCAGCAGCCATTTTGACTCAGTCATCTTTTCTGAGAACTCTTCAAAGGCAGCCCCACACGATCTTACTTAATTAAAAGTTGGTGTTCTGATTTTAGCATGCAGATGGTGATTGTAATAAAACACTTGAATATATGGAGTTGTCCAAGGGAAGATGGCTGGGTTTTTGTTTTTTTAAAGGGGTATTATAAACATAATTTCTAATATTTTTCCCCTGGGGATTGTCAAAGTAAAATTTAAAAAATATTAAAAAATAAGACTTAGTATGGTTTCCTGAGCTTGTAAGATATTATGCATATATATATATATATATTCTCTGCTTGGAAATTCAAAGGAGTCACTTTTCCAAAGTAATTTTTAATACATATTTTAGATAGTTACAGTTACTAGTGTTAGTTTAATTTGATATAATGCTTGTAGTTTTGAGATCTCTCATTGTGTGATTCTACTTTAGGATCATTGTCAAAAAAATGGCTCAGCTTGCTCTGTGTCGCTACTGGTGTTTAGCTTGCATTTCTCAAGTAGCACCCTCTCATATACCCACCAGGTATTTGGATACCATTTCACCTGTGCTTAAACAGCTGCAGTGACTCAGTTTTGGGGCGCAATCCAACATATTCAGTATGCATGACTTAGAACCAAGGCACCTGAATAGTAGCATATGTTAAGGTCTTTCTTGAAGGTCCACCTCAGGGTGCTCTGAGATTCCACACCTCAAATGATGAGGTATAAATATTATTCAATCAATCAACGAAGATCAATGCCTGATTTATGTATAAGCTAAACAAGCTATAGCTTAGGGCCCCAATCTCTTGGGGGCCCCCAAAAAATTTAAAGTAAAACCCCCCACTGGATATACTACATTTCCAAAATATAAGATAAAAAACAAATAAAATAAAACCTACATACAGCAACAGTGGCAAATGGCTTTAGATACCTATTAGGTCCATAAATGACCATATAGCATATTTTCAACACAAAAAACAACGACAAATTGTTGTTGACAAAGGACAACTGGACATATAAAGGGCCCCATTAACTTCAGCAGTTTAGGGCCTCATCAAACTTTAATCAGGCCCTGATAAAGAGGCAAAACTGTTATGGCATGATCAAAGAAGGAAAACATTCAAGAGTTCCATAGGGTATGTGCCAGCTTTTGGATGAACCTAAAGTAGTTCTCTGGATTGTGGACCAGGGGATTGTGGGATGTAATGGTTTAGTGGTTCACCAAAGGAAGCAGCTGAACTGTAAGGAAATAGGGTGAATTAGCTAGGAAACTCATAGAACCCGTACTGGGACAACACACTTTAGTTATCACTTATAACTCATTCTGCCGTGTGGCATTTACAGTGATGGTGGTAAAGTGTAGGTCATTTTTATTCGCTTGTGATGGGATTATGTCTGAAGTAGGGATTCCAATCCTTGTAGTGATTGTGAATTCAGAATCAGGGAGACAGTATTAGTCTGGATTAATTAACACAGAGCACACGTGTGTGAGCTTGCATATGGGGTGCAACAGTCAGTCTTCTGAAATTACAGAAGTGCTGCTATCTGATCCTTAGTTATTTGGCTTTCACCACTGCTCTTAGTCTTCCTTATAACATCCGTATAATGCTACAAAAGACAAACAGCACTGTTTAAAAGTACTGTAAGAAATCCGATATATACAAATTAAGGGTCGACATGACCCAATCCACTAGGGTGGCCATGTGTCCCATTTTATAGAGGACTGTCCTCTATTTGTAGAGCTGTCAGTGGACAGTTCCCTGTTTGAAGGAGTCCTCTATTGAAATGTCTGTCTGGTTGAAGTCTAATTTAAAGATAAATAGAAGGAACAGCAGCAACCTTGAAGTTACCTTTCAACAGTTAGCACTTGAATGGACAACAGATTCAGCAGGAACACACCTGGTCACCTGTCTTGATGGTGGCAAAGTATTGCATTTCCCTTTAAATTTGAGTCATTCTTTCTACATTTGTATCTTTAGATATATATTAGCATATGCAAATTGTATGCAGATTTGTGCCATGTTTTGTCCTCTTTTTGGTATTGCATAAGTGGACACCCTATCTCTCCCCCCACCCTACAAAACAAATTACTGAATTGGGATTTTTGTGAACCACTGGCTTTTGCAGTTCCTGAAACATAGGTCCTGGCTATTTACACATTCAGGGCGATCTCCAGTCATGGTTTCCCCAATGGACTTCTGTTTGTATGCATTGGAGTTGCCTTCATCTCTTCCGCACAGCAACTCCTAGTGCCTCAACCCCCATCTCACCCCAAATCTGCTGTGGAGGGGCAACCCTTCAGAATAGATGGGGTGTGAAGAACAGGAAGGACATTGGATCTGCAACATTGGATCTATCGTGTGTGTGTGTGTGTGTGTGTGTGTGTGTGTATTGTCCATGCAAATACAGAAATGCACTTTTGTTTCAGCCTTGCAAATGTATGAACTACTTTGTTGCGCGTGAATAAGCCCAGGGACGGCCTATATGCAGAAGGGCATAGAAACAATTCAGGTGAAACTTGCAATAATATGGCTGCATCACATATATAAACATTCTTCATACTGAATCAAGTTTTGAAACGTTGAAGAGCAGGCTTTTTTTTTTTATAATATTTTTATTTTTTCCATATAAACACAACATACATAAACATACAAAGACAAAAACAGAACAAAAAACATGTATCATTTCATATCCTAATTTCTTATACCTTTCTTCCCCGACTTCCTCATGCCTCCCCTTTCTGTATTCCAAATTCTTATCGATTGTTCAGCGAATCTTCCCTTATTTTAATTTAAATTTAGACTATTCTTCCTTATTCTCCTTGTCTTAACCATTGCTAATAGTAACCATTTACTTTCCAGTCCAACATCATTCTAACTTTCATTGACTTTGTAATATTTCTTTAAATAGTCCTTGAATTTTTTCCATTCTTCTTGCGCTGCTTCTCTTCCCTGGTTTCGGATTCTGCTCGTCATTTCTGCCAAGCCCATGTAGTCTATCACCTTCATCTGCCATTCTTCCAGTGTGGGTAGCTCTTGCGTCTTCCAGTACTTCGCAATGAGTATTCTAGCTGCTGTTGTAGCATACATAAAGAAAGTTATATCCGTCTTTAACACCCCTTGGCCGACAATACCCAAGAGAAAGGCCTCTGGTTTCTTGGGGAAAGTATATTTAAATACCTTTTTAAGTTCATTATAGATCATTTCCCAGAATGCCTTAATCTTCGGGCAAGTCCACCAAAGATGAAAAAATGTACCTTCAGTTTCTTTACATTTCCAACATTTATTGTCAGGCAAATGGTAAATCTTTGCAAGCTTGACTGGGGTTATGTACCACCTATATATCATTTTCATAATGTTTTCTCTTAAGGCATTACATGCCGTAAATTTCATCCCGGTGGTCCACAACTTTTCCCAATCAGCAAACAAAATATTATGACCAATGTCCTGAGCCCATTTAATCATGACCGATTTAACCGTTTCATCTTGTGTATTCCATTTCAGCAGCAAATTGTACATTTTTGACAAATTCTTAGTACTGGGTTCTAACAGTTCTGTCTCCAATTTTGATTTTTCCACCTGGAAGCCAATTTTACTGTCCAGTTTAAACGCTTCATTTATTTGATGATAGTGCAACCAGTCTCTCACCTTCCCTTTTAATTTCTCAAAACTCTGCAATCTCAATTTGTCCCCTTCCTTTTCCAAAATTTCCCAGTATCTTGGCCACTTGGACTCCATATTTAACTTTTTAACTGCCTTAGCTTCCATTGGCGACAGCCACCTTGGAGTTTTATTTTCCAGCAAGTCTTTATATCTGACCCAGACATTTAATAGTGCTTTTCTGACAATATGATTTTTGAAACTTTTATGTGCTTTAACCTTGTCATACCACAAATATGCATGCCACCCAAAAATGTTATTAAAACCTTCCAAATCCAAAATGTCTGTGTTTTCAAGAAGTAGCCATTCTTTCAGCCAGCAAAAAGCTGCCGCTTCATAGGAAAGAGGGGGGTTTGCCCTGCCAGACTTTAAACTTTACTATGAAGAGCAGGCTTTTAAAGAAAGATTAACTTTGGAAGACGTGGAATGAAATCATGAGCAAACATATACAAAAAAATGAATTGGAGTTGAAGGAGACATTTGTCCATACCTACACTTTTTGGACATTTATTTATTCTCTTCCTTTCTGGAATTTGTTTCCTACTTTGCCCTGCCAGAGCTACATACCCCTAGGCACAGCTAAACTGATTTAACCTTTTTGCGGGCAATGGTTTGTGAGCTCTTTTATTTGGGACTACAGTCACTGGCGGAGGAAGAGGAGTGCGGGGGGAGCGCAGTGCGGTGCCGGTGGGGTGCCATTGTGGCTGCCTCCCCACCCATTGTGGTCCCCTCCCCAGGGACATGCGCCAGCCCCACCCCCACCTGCTCTCCACCCGCCCCCCCCCCCAGTGCTGGAGCATGAAGCTCTGTCACTGGGTACAGTTCTAAATATTGGGCTTTCTGTATGTGTTTTGAATGTTTCCGATGGGTTTTTGGACTCAGTATACAAAAGCCATAAGAGTGTGTGTGTGTGTATGTTTTTTTAGCATATCATTTCAACAATTATTGAACATACTTTTATATCTTATACAATTTTTTGACTTCCGTCAATCACATCTGAAAATTTTCCAATCTTTTTCACATTTCTTACTTTCACTGTTACATTTAAATATCATAACTAATGCCTCTCTTCTTTGCAAACTTCTTGTAGTCCTACTAGCGTAATTTGTTGATTACAGTTGCTTTTCAAATAGTTCGTATATTTCTTCCAATCTTCTGTAAATCTCTGGTCCTGCAGGTTTCGAATCCTTCCTGTCATTTTGTCCAATTCTGCGTAGTCCATTAGTTTTGTCTGCCATTCTTCTTTCGACGGTATTTCTTCTTGCTTCCATTTCTGGGCCAACAAAACTTTTGCCGCTGTTGTTGCGTATAAAAACAGTTTAATGTCCTGTCTATTAATGTCCTCACTTATAAAAAAAGCCATAAGTTAAAGCTTGTTGAAGTAGCAGTTACTAGTGCTGCTTAATGTACTTTAGTTATGATGTTACTACAGAGAGACAAGCTGGTCCAAATGTTTAGGGTTATGACCTATGATTTACATAACAGAAGCCTCAATCCACATCGTTCAGTTTCCTTCAACAAACCATTAGGCTGTCTCGCATAATGCTTTATAGTGTATGTTTCATCTGTACACCATAGGTTCTAATTTTTTTAACCCAAATATCCTTCAAACTTTTTTGCTTTAATTTATCTTCATTCCTATTTGTATGTGCTTTTCTCTTCTGCAATTGTCTTAATTTGAACACCACTCCTTTCCTAAGTGCCTTCTATTTTATTTTATTTTATTTTCTGTGAGTTCTAGTCTGTGGTTTTATTGGGGTTGTAGAATTGGCTGTATGGGGCATGGTCTGGCAATAGGGATATGCTCTTTAACTCCCATCTTATACAGAATTATTTGGAAACAAATCTCATTTGTTTGCTGGATAAATGTGCCCAAGGTTGGAATGTTTGAGTTGCCAGAAAGGAAAAGGATGGGTGAACAAGTACGCAAGAGCATTAAATTTAATTTTGAATTCTCCTAAATACAGCCTGTCAGTAGTCTCACTATCTCCATTTTCCCTAGAGGCAAAATACTTCCTGGCATTCGACTGGGTGCTTGTGACATGACTACACATACTGCCAGCTTCTTTGTGCTTCAAAGTTAATTTGATGAAGGCTGCAGTCCTATAGTTGCTTTCCATGGGATTGAATGGGCCCTATATCTGAATAGACATGCCTAGGATTGTATTGTAAATGTCAGGATTGTACTGTAAATGTGGGAATCTCAGGGCAGCCATTCTCAGATTTCTTTGGAGGTGTCTTGTCTTGTCTAGAAATTGACATAGGAGAATGGCAGTTAAACATTCAACAGTGGATCAGAGGCTCTGAAGTGTAAGAAAGTGAAAGGTAAGTTTAGGAAATTCAAAGTATCATTTCAGTGCTTTCGTTTGCTACTCTTTCCTTGCATGCTGCTCAAAAATGGTTCAGATTAGCATTGTTTTTCTAGAAATTGCCACTATTTGAATAAATATTTTTTACTTTTTTGTATTCAGACAGTATCTATTTAGTGTGTGATATAGATACATAGATGGGAAAACAACAAAGCATGCCAAGTATTTATAATTCTCATAAAGTACAGTATCTCTCTGCTGAAAACCAGTGGACAATAGTGCAACTGGCTGGAGTTTTCAATTCCCATGTTCCTGAAAGTGTTTATTACACTTTGTATTGCTGTATTTTAAACAATGGGCACAAACCACACAAAGATAAGCACCACTGATTTCAATGGGAAAGTTCAGCAATGTGCTCAACTTCAGCAGGATAGGGCCCTAAATGATGTTTGCTTTCAAGGATGGCATTCACATAACTTAGAGAAACAATGCACATTGTAATAATCCCCGCTTCAAATTGTTTTGTTTCAGGTTGGCTCCAGTCCATTGAAGGATATCAGTATATCTAACCTGAAGCAAAGATCTTTAACATTTCTTCAATTGTTCACATGGGCCAGGATCCAAAGATCCAGGCCCAGACTAGACGAGACACCATTAACACAATTAGCCTTAAAAATAAAAAATAAAATAAAAAAGGAGCAGGTGAGGGCGTGATCTGGGTTGGGCCCATGTTTTGTGGGAATTGGTGGGCTTGTTATTCTTTGCTCCTCACTGTGCGACTGATCTGGATTGGAGACCCCACATCTGCTATTTACATCAGAATACAAGCTCCCAGTCAAAGATTTTGATGCAATTCAAAGTAAGCAGAAGGGTCTCTCTGAGATGGATCAGCATGGTGGGGAGGGAGGGAGAGAGAAAAGGATGGAAGCTCTTAGTTCCCATGATCCCAATTCAGGTCCGGCCCCCATGCTAATTCACACAATTTCTCCAGTGGTACCTTGGTTTACGAACTTAATCTGTTCCGGAAGTCCGTTCTTAAACCAAAGCATTCTTAAACCAAGGCGTGCTTTCCCATAGCAGCTGGGGACTCAATTTACAAATGGAACACACTCAACAGGAAGCGAAACATGTTCTTATTCCAAGGCAAAGTTCATAAACCAAAACGCCTACTTCCGGGTTTGCAGCGTTCTTAATCCAAGTTGTTCATAAACTAAGCTGTTCTTAAACCAAGGCACCACTGTAACTGCATGAGCGGTGTGTGGTATAAGGAGGCTTCAGATCTGATTTTCTTAAGAGGGCCTGGATAGCTCAGTTGGTTAGAGTTTGGTGCTGATGATGTCACGGTTGCAGGTTCGATCCCTGTTACAGGACAGCTTCACAGTCCTGAGCTTCAGAGGGTTGGACTAGATGACCCTCAGGGTCACTTCCAACTCTACAAATCTATGATTCTTAAGTAACAGATGCCACTCTTTTGGCAAATCACACTTCAGTTTCCAAAGCAGTTTGCGATAGGACATGGGGGCAGTAGTTACAAAAAAGCAAACAGGATTTTTTGCTGGACTGTATACACTTGTTTAGTCGTTTAGTCATGTCCAACTCTTCATGACCTCATCAACCAGAACACGCCAGGCACTTCTGTCTTCCACTGCCGCCCGCAGTTTGGTCAAACCCATGCTGGTAGCTTCAAGAACACTGTCCAACCATCTCGCCCTTTGTCATCCCCTTCTTCTTGTGCCCTCAATCTTTCCCAACATCAGGATCTTTTCCAGGGAGTCTTCTCTTCTCATGAGGTGGCCAAAGTATTGGAGCCTCAGCTTCACGATCTTTCCTTTCAGTGAGCACTCAGGGCAGATTTCCTTCAGAATGGATAGGTTTGATCTTCTTGCAGTCCATGGGACTCTCAAGAGTCTCCTCCAGCACCATAATTCAAAAGTATCAATTCTTCGGCAATCAGCCTTCTTTATGATCCAGCTCTCACTTCCATACATCACTACTGGGAAAACCATGGCTTTAACTATACGGACCTTTGTTGGCAAGGTGAGGTCTCTGCTTTTTAAGATGCTGTCTAGGTTTGCCATCGCCTTTCTCCCAAGCTGTATACACACCATACATTTAAAACACGCACCCTCCTCACACACCTTTAATTGAGGGTCTTTATGAAAGAGAAGTGCAATTTAGTAAACCCGGAAAATGTAGCGTACTCCTTACAGTACTACAATTCCTGTACCCTTAACAAACAACAGTCCCCAGAAAGATTCTTTGGGGAGGGGCTATTGTTATGAGATTGTGTGAGGAGGGCAGAGCCTCCTAAAGGTGTTATGATTTAGTGAAAGTTACAATTAATCAAGGTTTGATTAAACTTTGCCAAACACGGAAACCCCCTGCATTTAGTTATGCTAATGAGCCAAGCCAACTGGGTAGAGGTAGCTGAATGTCAAGATGCTGTCAATGGCTCCCGGCTGGTTGTCCTGGAAAGTATGAAGACAAGGAAAAGTTTCTTACAGTCCTTTTTAATTTCAGTCTTTACACTGAGAGGCTATAGAACCAGGCCTCTAGGATAATGGTGTTGTCCCAAGTGAATCCTCACCCCCATGTCTCCCACTTCCTCATTCATCATCCTCATCATCTCCTCTACGGGTGCTGCTACCTGCCCTCTGTCTTTGAGCTCTTTGCTCTCCTACTTTTAAAGCTCGCCAGGTTCTGGGAGATGGAGGGTCTGGAATGCTTTCTAATGACAACATGTTGCTTTGGCTCTCCCATGATTTCCCAACTTTCCCCCTCATCTGCCTCTGAGCTGCCACCTCCCTCAAATCCCTGTTGTAAACCTACACTGTCTTCCTCTTCCTCCTCCCTGGAAGGGTCAGAATGGGGAGGTGGTCTCCACCACTCCTCCTCTGCCCAGTCCCTGACACTGGATGGGCCATTAGCAGGGGACAAAGGCTGGTGATGGATAGTCCATCCAGGAAACCATCAGAGGGCAAGACTGTCAGGCAAGGGGGCATGGCACCCCTTCTTTGCTGGGTGCTAGCAGGCAGAGGAAAGTTCCAATGGAACTTTTTCTTTTAAGCTCTGTAGCCATACATGGGGGATTTTGGATTGGGCTGTTGCTCTGATAAACCTCCCCTCTCCAGAGGTTGTAATCCCAAAAACAGGTGGAGGCGTTGGTCATCTGAAACTATTATTACTTTAAGAAAAACAAGACATCTACGCATTAAGCACCACATGTAGTTTAACATATGAGCATTACCAGGAATCCGCAAAGTTGATTTGGGGAGCACCTGTTTTATTTTTATTTTATTTTTTCATGTGTATAAAGAACTGCAAATTACTACATTAATACGAGACAAACTGTGGTTAAGGTGAATAGGACCAGACAATTACGGCAGACTGAAAAACATTGTGGAGGGCTGGCAAAAATACTTTGCCCACGTTTGTACACGGATAAAACGTCTGGCAAAACATGTCGTTCCCTTCCATCACTGAGAAGTTGTTACTCAGATGCAGTGCTATTTTTCTAGAAAAAGAGTTGCCGGAAATCGCCATGAACGCTTCCCTTATTCTCTTATAATGGCAATGGCGTCCACCTGAGAGGTGCCGAAACTGAGTTCCAACTGAAAAAAAGCTCTCCTGAGATGTAATCTGTAAAAACAGACAAAAGGGTTTCATAACTAAATACACATTCCTGTGAGTTGAGAGATGAGTACAGCCCTGAATTCACTGGGATTTACTTGGGGGATAAGTGTACTTATTTATTTATGTATACTGTGTCATAAAATATATCAAAGTGGTTTACAGCAATAAAAACATAAAACCATACAATAAAAGCCATAAAAATATAGACTTAAAGCCATGCAAAACTTGTCAGGATGCTTGAACCCAAATATATTTACTCAGAGGCGAGTCACACTGAGTTTAGTGGAAATTACTCTTAAATAAGGACTGCAGCCTTAACGTGATTATTCATCACTCACTTTTTCAGTGGAAAGAAAGGGCATACAAATTGTTGACATGCTGCATTGCTATCCTTTACTGGAATGTCCCATAAGACCTTTTTTCTGAGAAAAAATTCTGTGATTTTTCTTTCCCTCATCCACCTCTCCAAAGAAAAGGAAAGCCAATTGTAGAATTTTAGCTGAATGCTCTCCACCATTTTGTGTGTGTGTGTTGGCTGCCATCTTCTTCTTCTCCCCTCCCTTGGCCAGTGCCTGGAAAGTGACTAGTCCTGAGGCATTGTGGAGGATGCAAAATGGTGGCCAGGTTGCCAACTCAATAGCTGTTGATGCCACTGCAAAGTGAAGGAAAACCTTAGGCCAAAGAGCAGCAGCAGCAGCAGCAGCTGCTGTATTGTTGCCATGGTCAGCCTCACCCCTGAGAATCTGTTGTAGAATTTCTCATCCCAGGGGGTGTGGCATGCGTCCTGGGGTGTGTGGCACGCGTCCCAGGGGTGCACAGCGAGCGGCGAGCACCCTGGCAGGTGCCACCAATCAGGAGTCAGCATCTTGTTACCCCCCTTCGGAATGGCACCCAGGGCGGCCCGCCTCCCCGCCCCCCCAGAATGTCCCTGCCCCCTTGAAGAAAACTGGTGAAACGGTTCCCCCCAATTTCTCTTCCCAGAGCTGGCCCACCTATGAGGCAGGGTGAACCACCTGCCTCAGGCAGCGGAAAAACGAGAGGCACCACAGAGAAGGAGATGTTCCAGCACATAGCATTGCCACTTGTCTTGCTTGCCCCCAGCAATGCTTTGAGGAGCGCCCTGGCTCCCACTGAGTTTGGTAAGAGCCAAGGCACGGTGGTGGAAGGGGGAGCAGTGGCAGAAGTTGTGGGGATCAGGAGGCAGCCATTTTCGTTTCTTCTCATTTGGTGAAACGGGATGAAATATTTGGCTTACAAATAGGATGGAGAATTTCAAGAAGCTGTTTATACTTCATTACCTCATCTTTCTCTGATTCTCATTCCACAAGCTGGAGTTGTACCCAGAGAAACATGATTAACAGTGTAGTTCTATAATGTGTGCTCAGTAGGGGTGCCAACTTACCCCCCACATTGCGGGGGCTTGGTGTCACATGATGTAGCCTGCCCTCCCCACGAGCGCTCACCCGGCTGCAGGGGATGGCAGTCCCCTCAATATGGGGGGGTTGGCCCCCTGCCCACAAATATTGAGGGGGCTGAAGCCCCTTCCACCCCTATATTAGTTGGTGCCCCCGGTACTCAGATGTAAGCACCAGTGACCTCTGTGGGACTTTACTCTAGGTAAATAGGTACAGAATAGTAATTTGAGAGGAAGTTCATTTTTGCTGTTTCTCCTCTTCTGATTTCAATTCATTACTTTTCTGTTTCTTTTCCTCGTGACTGAGCTTGATGATTTTTTGATGAGTTGGGGGCTTTCAATATATCTCTGTCTATCTATCTATCTATATCTATCTATCTATCTATATCTATCTATCTATCTATCTATCTATCTATCTATCTATCTATCATCTATCATCTATCTATCATCTGTCTATCATCTATCATCTATCTATCTATCTATCTATCTATCTATCTATCTATCTATCATCTATCTATCTATCTATCTATCATCTATCTATCATCTATCATCTATCTATCAAATTATCCTTATTCTTGAAACAGTTTGCTTTCTGCTGACTTCTAAGACTTCCAAAATTTCAATGAACTTGGGCGTTTCCTCTCTCTGTGTGTGTTTGCACACATGCATGCATGATGTAATTTTGCAGTAGTTGTAAAATAAACAAGTAAAAAAAGAAAATCAGGCGAAGAAACAAATGTCACAGTTGTACTTCTGCTTTAACCTGACACCTTATTTATGTAAAGCCGCAATCTCATCTATATGTTCTTTAGTTTTATGTAGCTCCAGTCCTTCCACTGAGAACGTGCTGATTCTAAACTTCTCAGGAACTTCTCATAGCATTCAAAAAGAGTTGCACAATGGCTATGTGTGTAGTCTGCAAGGCATCTAAGGTAAAGTGCATTACGCCTCTGCGTAACTGATTGGGAGAAAGCCCTCCAGACTGCAATAATCAGCAGAGAATTATTAAAACCAAACTATTATCCCTTTGTCAAAAATTGTAAATGGCATTATTTACACGGGCCTCAATATAAGTACATTGTTTTGTGTTCTCTTTGCTAACTCCGTGACTGACTAAACCATTATTCTCTGAACGCTGCTCTGCTGAGATCATCCATGACAATGGTGTAAAAACAAACATGTTTTAACACGATAAAGTCACTATATAATTTTAATGTGGTGTTCCCTGCGCCAAAACCTACGTGTTAATTTCAGCTTCAGTCATAGTCGGGGAAAACATCCACTTCTTCCTCCTGCCCCCCACCCCACCCCAAATTGAAAAAAATATGTCATTTCTAGAAAGGGGGAGCAATAATTGTGCCTAGTATTGCAGTGTGCTGAGCATCAAATAATCCAATGTGCTGCTAAGTATTATGTATTCACACCCTTCATCAGTGGGAACAGAGGATTCAGAGCACTCCCCTTAATCATCTCCTTCCCTCAGAGCTTAGTAAGATTTCCAGAGACTCTTGTAGCTTCATTAATTCAAACCCTTGACATATGCTTGGGAGTTAAGTTTTCTTTGTTTAAAGAATCAGATGTCATCCTCCCAGCAGATTGTGAAGATAAGGCCCATTTCAGCCTTGAGTTTCTGAAAGAGAAGTCTCCTTCCTCGACCAATTTGAAAACTAGACCTGCTACTTTAAATGAGAGAGAGAGAGAATAATGTTCCCCGAACCATTTAGGCTGTAATCCTAAAGGTACTTGCTAGGGAGTGGGTGGCGCTGTGGGTAAAAAACCTCAGCGCCTAGGACTTGCCGATCGCATGGTCGGCGGTTCGAATCCCCGCAGCGGGGTGCGCGCCCGTCGTTCGGTCCCAGCGCCTGCCAACCTAGCAGTTCGAAAGCACCCCCGGGTGCAAGTGGATAAATAGGGACTGCTTACCAGCGGGAAGGTAAACGGCGTTCCGTGTGCTGCGCTGGCTCGCCAGATGCAGCTTGTCACGCTGGCCACGTGACCCGGAAGTGTCTCCAGACAGCGCTGGCCCCCGGCCTCTTAAGTGAGATGGGCGCACAACCCTAGAGTCTGGCAAGACTGGCCCGAACGGGCAGGGGTACCTTTACCTTTACCTAAGCCCTGCTGAACACAGTGGGACCTACTTTTGAGTAAACATGGATTGGCTTGCACTCTTTTCAGCTCCAGAAGCACTTCACTTTCAAACGACTTTGTACTATTTGGTGGGAATTGAGCAGATACTGTATTTTTCTGTGTTTAAGACACCCCCATGTATAAGACAACCCCTAATTTTTAAAAACCCAAAATTAAGAAATTAATTTTGTTTAGCTTTTTTGGGGGGTGGGGGAGGTCACTTTCGCCAATCACTCACCCGCCTGCCCGCCACGGCCGATTGCTTGCCACAGCCACTGCCAATCGCACACCTCGCCCCAGGTGTGTGATCGGCACACCTGCCCGGTCACTGCCACCAACAGCTCACCCGCGCACTTGCCGCAGCCGCCAATCACCTGCCCAATTGCCGCAGCCAATCGGCAGCAGGCCTTGTTGCAGCTACCAATCACCCCCCAATAGCCGCTGCCAATCTCCTGCTTGCTGCTGCCATTAATCACACATCCCCCCTCTGCATTCACTATTCATGTATAAGACAACACCCAATTTTTGCCTAATTTTATTTAGCAAAAAGCATCATCTTATACATGGAAAAATACAGTACTTTTCAGTGGAAGAAGCAGCTATATTCAATATATAAGACCTGAAATGATCAAGCACTCAAAACAAGCAGGACTGGCATCTAAGTATTGCAGTGTGGAGTACTACATTCTGTTGTGGCCACTCTGTTACATTGTCCCTCTCTTCTCTCCTATTCAGTCAACATCTAGGATCGTTCAGTCTTCACTGTGATGTTTTTGACATCCCCCCTTTTCCTTAACCTTTTTTTGTACTCCTGGGACTCCCCTAAGCCTACAGATGCCCCCTCTTGTGTGTCTGCGTGGTGTTGTTTTGGCTATAAAAGCACCAGCATCAGAAACAGAAGGAAAAATGGATTACATTTCTCTTGTCCCAGGGACTTCTGGCAATTTTCTCACTGCAAGACATGAAGCTACAGGGAACCAGGCAGAGGGCCTTCTCGGTAGTGGTGGCCGCCCTGTGGAACACCCTCCAATCAGATGTCAAACAGATAAACAACTATTTGACTTTTAGAAGACATCTGAAGGCAGCCCTGTTCAGGGAAGCTTTTAATGGTTGATGTTTTATTGTGTTTTTAACGGTTTGTGAGATGGGTGGCATATAAATAATAAAATTATTGTTGTTGTACCTCAGCTTTCTGTTAAAAAGTGTCCAAGGAGATGAATTATTTAAATCCCTTCTATTAGCACTTTATGATCGAGATATTATTACAGTGGTACCTTGGGTTACATATGCTTCAGGTTACACACGCTTCAGGTTACACACTCCGCTAACCCAGAAATAGTGCTTCAGGTTAAGAACTTTGCTTCAGGATGAGAACAGAAATCGTGCTCCGGCGGCGCAGTGGCAGCAAGAGGCCCCATTAGCTAAAGTGGTGCTTCAGGTTAAGAACAGTTTCAGGTTAAGTACGGACCTCCGGAACGAATTAAGTACTTAACCCGAGGTACCACTGTACTGTTTTCGTATGACATGGAAACACTTCCTCGGGAAGTGTAACTTTCCCGCTTTGCAGGTAAGAGTAGTGTGATGACTACGATTTAAAAAGACAGGTGTAATACGGATTCCTGTTTTTCCCCTTTCCGTCTTGCTACTAGCAGCTTCAAGACCGGGCTGTTTAAATCGGGGGATCAGCCAAAGAGAAAGAGTTAAAGAACCAAACCATAAATCCTTCTTCCTGTTCCACAATCTAAATTTCCCCTCATCCTCACTGCTTTTAACTAAAGAGAAAAGATGTTGGGACATCCATAACCAGATCTCCATTATCAGATCTGGTTTGCTCCAAATCTTCCCTGAACTCAATGACACTTGCTTCAAAATAATCATGTTGAAGATCACTCTGTAAGCCGGGAGCTTAGACCTTGGAGACAAGGCAGAGGACCTATAGTCAGTAAATCCACTTCGGCTTTGTGAGGATGGATTGATGGATTCTGATGCAGAAATTGATAGGGATGCCTGGAGCAGGTCTGAGCAGGTGTTTACCTAAATGTGTTGCAGTATATAAGAGAAATTAGAATGCCATTGGTTAATTATCAGCCTTGAGTTTAATGGGGCAACTATTTTTCTCACTCCATTCAGACGTCCCATTACTTGGCTGTGACCAGTGCCAGATTTATGTATAGGCTAAACAAGCTATAGCTTAGGGCCCCACTCTCTTGGGGGCCCCAAAAAAATTTAAAGGAAAGAAAACACCTGGATGTACATTTCCAAAATATAAGATAAAAAACAAATAAAACCTACATACAGCAACAGTGTTTTGTGTTGTGTAGGCTCCTATGATGTAAATAATGGCCCCCTCCTGCTAGCCTTTTGTTATGTGCAAATGGCTTTAGATACCTATTAGGTCCAAAAATTACCATATAGCATATATTCAACACACAAAAAAGCAACAATTTGTTGTTGACAAAGGATAGCTGGACATATAAAGGGCCCTATTACCTGTACTAGCTTAGAGCCTCATCAAACCTAACTCCAGCCCTGGCTGTTCCCCACCTTCCACTCTGCCTGCTTTCCAGTAGAACTTGGAGAGCGTCTAAAATTAATTGTGGAATTGTGGAATGCACAGTTTATCATAGTTGGAAGTTTGCGCAGGCCCCCTTCCTCCCGCCACCTTTGTAGGCTATCGGTGTGCATGAGTGCATGTGCAGTGATTTAAAAACCACGCAGAAAAGTCTTGCACTATGATTTAATCAGGGCTCCTGTGAGAATAGCTATGGGCATGGCATGGGCTAAATGAATCACAGGGCAGAAACCAAATGGAATAATGGAAAATTGTGGCAAGCTGTACATAGTGCATTAATTTGAACAAAGTTTGGAAATAAAAAAGAAAAAGGAAGCCTGGCAGATTTCGAATGATCAGATTTCTGATCATCAGATTTGCTGATGATTTGCAATATGGTAAGTTGGTACTGCAGTATGGAGAGACATACTGAAGGTGATAATTTGTAAAGCATGAATAAAACTTATTTGTCTGAACAGAAAATTGGCTCATTTTTTGAAATCCCTCTGCATCCCATTTGGTACTGTTGTGTGCAAAGGGACTAAATTTGGGCTGTGTGTGATTTCTGGCTGGAAAACTTGCATTTCTGGTTGATTCACTGTTTCTACAAGTTAATTGAGTTTGCAGCGTGAACACTCCGCAGCTTTCATAGTAGGAGCTGTGCAGTTTTAATCCCTTGACATTATACTGCTCAGGCAAGTAGACTACTCATATGAGCAGATATTTGCACTTACTGTAATATATACCAGTAAGTTGGAAAACCCTCTCTCCTTATGATACCAGGTTTTCAGATCCCTATGATGAGGATTCCTCAAGTATTCCCGTTTATCTACTTGGCCCAGGCAGTTCAAAGAGTCTCACATAGTTAAAACAGTGTGAACATTTGCAAAGAGACAACAAAACACTGCAATTTCCCCACAATACATGTGGAAAAGCTTGATCTGGGCCTCTCGGTTGTGCCGGTCTGGAGCCAGCATATCAAAAATCAAGAAAAATATTGCCCCTATCTTTTGCCAGGGCTTCAGATGTAACAGTGGCTCTGCTGCTGTATATGGAAGTTTTTAATGTTTGGTGTTTTATCGCATTATTATTATTATTATTATTCTGTTGGGAGCCACCCAGATTTGCTGGGGAAACCCAACCAGATGGGTGGGGTATAAATAATAAATTATTATTATAAATTATTTTATTTTTTCAGCCCCTTTGCTCTACAGCTGGGAATTGGGATTGCTCCCTTAGATTGGAAAGGAAGACCTGTGGCTCTAGATGTCACTGGACTACAATTCCCATCACCCCCAACTTTTGGTCATGCTCAGTGGGGCTGATGGGAGTTGGAGTCCAGTAATATATTATGGACCACAGGTCCTTCACTCCTGGCTTAAGGCTTGTCCATGCTTCTGTTTGTCCCGTGCCCACATGGGTCTAAGAGGTTTTCTGATTGTGCTGTGTTTTCTATGCTTAGGTCTAATCGGTTTTTAATTTGTCCCACTATTTACTGCTGAATCAGAACACATGTCACTTTGCCGCGACGTACTCTAGCATATCCTATGGTAGAAAATGTTTGTGCTGCTTTCAGTGTGTATCAATGTACTTTATATTTTAAAATGCGTAGTTTCATGATGAGATCTTCATTTATTTTTTTAATTAAATAGCTTATAGCACTGCCCCCCATCTTCTTTGACATTTCCAATGATACATTTCAGTCATTTGTATTAGTATATATTTCCTAATCGCAACATTCTCTATAGATAAACAGTACTTTTTCTAATGTTGCTTTGAACACCTTTACTTAATATCTCCAGTGGTTACTGTGCAGAATAACCTTTGACAAAATCTGCTACTTACTAGTATTTATGGCTTTCCACAAGGTGAAGAGGTTAGTTTCGACAAAGGGCAGGCATTAGTGCCTTTTTTCAAAAGCGTTTAGTGACTTCTAGCTCACAAACATGCCCGGTGTTCATAAAACATGTAGACATATGCTGTAAAATATCTCTCTCTGACTGCTTTTACTGTAGACTAGGGCTGCGATATGGTCCTGGATCTTAGGCAAGTCAATCGAAGAATCTTGGCATTTTTGTACCAAAATAAAAAGGTCAACAACTTTTGGGTTTTCCTTAAAAAAAAAAAAAAAAGCTTTCGGTTTTTGCTTTTTGAAATATGGCAACCCTACTGCAGACAATCAAACTGTTTGTTTTTAGATGTTTTTAGATGTTACATATACTATTCCTGGTCCTTCCCAGTCTTCCTTTGGATACAGGAAAATATATTAGAATTATTAGATATTAGAATTTGCTGCTTCATTTTGCACAAGATCTTTGGATCAAGCCCATAACTCTTTGATGGCTTGCATGATATTGTGGATTTTGGCTTCAGCTACGCACACCTGTTCAATTCCTGCTAATTTGCTTTGTTGCAAAACAAATCCTTGCCCCAGTCCAGAGCTCCATAATATATCACGCAGGCGGTTTGCTACTGTAGATTTGTTTACTGAATGAGCCAAGCTATATCTGAAGACTTTGTGAGAGTTCAGAACTATAAAAGCTAATGTTGTTGTTTGTTGTATACCACTTTAAGCAGAATTGCATATTGCTCTACCAAGTGATACATGATAAGGACACAGCCCTTTCCCAGCAACTTCCCAAGACACGAATTGCATAAGAATTCACATGTAGGAGTGTTTTGGCATATTCTCCAATACCAATTATTTTATGGTACTTGTGTCTTGCAGCTTGAGGCATTTCATGTTAATAAATTACCTGAAAGAGACATCTGTTTTATTGGTTAAAGCAGATAACTGGCTCCCAGAATGCCTGCATTGTGTCACCTCTCTCGGGGCCCATCAGTTCGTACTTTTTGCACCATGCTTATAAGTGTACAGGTCTGTGCTTTAAAGCTCTATGTCTGAGCATTCCCTCTGTCACTTTCCCTAGGAAAGGTAAAGGACCCCTGACCATTAAGTCCAGTCGTGACCGACTCTGGGGTTGCGGCGCTCATCTCGCTTTATTGGCCGAGGGAGCTGGCGTACAGCTTCCGGGTCATGTGGCCAGCATGACTAAGCCGCTTCTGGCGAACCAGAACAGCGTATGGAAACACCGTTTCCCTTCCCGCCAGAGCGGTACCTATTTATCTACTTGCACTTTGACGTGCTTTCGAACTGCTAGGTGGGCAGGAGCTAGGACTGAACAATGGGAGCTCACCCCGTTGCGGGGATTCGAACCGCTGACCTTCTGATCGGCAAGTCCTAGGCTCTGTGGTTTTACTCACAGTGCCACCCGTGTCCCTTTCCCTAGGAAAAGCCACTCTTTAATGCTGAATTGGAACAAATGGCAATTTGGGTTTTCCATGGATTGAATCAGCGGTAAAGAGTGGGTTTTCATGAGGAAAGCACCGGGGCAAAAAAAAAACCCCTAGTGTTTGGACATGGAGCTTTAAAAGACAGACCTGTCTCTGAAAACATGCCACAAAATGAAATCTGGATGAATGTGGTTATCATTGCTCCTCATGCTTGCAAGTTTTTTGCAGTGCCCATGTGATGTTGTTGGCATCAAAATGCCAACTTGCATTTCCCTCCCTCCCTCCCCATCTTAATTCAGATTTTCCTTTTCTAGGGAAAATAAATTCAATTTCGTTGTCAACTACCCATTCACAGTGACTCATTTGCCCCCATCTGGGAACCACCTCGCTTTCTTTGCCTCTCTCCTCCCAAACAGCCTTTTCCAGGACATTTGGCAAATGTCCCATTTTCCAAATCCTACTGTAACCAAGCCTTCAAGGTGCAGCTGAAATGAGAGCACGTTCTCTATCTACCCCACCTCCATTTCCTTTTCCTCTTTGTTCTGTCAACCCTGTGCAAAACTTTAGCTTGTAAGGCCCTTAGGATAAGGACTCACCTCCTATTTATTTGTCAGAGCCTCATGCACATTGATGATGCATTAATAAACAACAACAACGGCCAACAGCTCTGTAAATCATGTGCACAAAAGTTGCGGTTGTTTTTTAAATGCATTAAAATTATTATTTTGGTCCTTTTCGTCCTTAAGATGGCACTCAGGATCAAAGAAAGGCTTTAGGACAATTATAGATCATGCATCCTGCATTCCCAATCCAGCACTGAAGTAGTTGAGATCCAAACTCCAAGCTCCTTTCCAACTGTAAAATTCCTATTATTTTATCATCGTGGAGGAGGGATGAGAGGAGGAGGAAGAGTGGCTCATGTCACCAGTGGCTGTTGATTGACAGCAGCTGCCCATAAAAAAAAAATAAAAGTTGCACCTTTATTCTGCCACCTCTTTAAGTTGGAGGCTGAGCTTAGAGAAGAGAAGCTTGTGTTGAGAGTCCAGGTTGCTGTGCGTTAGAGAGGGAATAGTTGAGTGAGAAAGTGGGAATTTTTCTTTCCTAGTTACCAAATGTTTTTGAAGGCCGTATCCAGATGCTGAAATATGCTGCACGGTGATTATGAGACACAACGACAAGCATCGTTTTGATGCTATTGCACAAAACACCATATGACAGAATGTGCATTGTTTTCTTTTTGGTCGGAATGTCTGAATATGGAAAATGCAAGTCTGAAAGTGTGAAACATCATCAACAAGTAAGTTGGTTCTGTAAAAGATACCATCTCACTTGTGTTATCACTGGTAATGAAGGTTTGCACACATGTCATAATTGGCCTCAGACTAGACGGAAAACTCCTTCATTGTGGCTAAACTATGGTTTAAAAACAAATGCCTACTTATATCATGTCTCATGGCACTCAGCCATGCGTCAAACCTTTAATCTGCCATCTGGAGAGGGGGGCCAGAATCACATGTGATCCTCGAAACCTTTTATTATAGGAGGAAGGTTTTGAAGCTCTAAATACAGTGAGCGCAAAGAACAGGGCCATCATCACAGAGGTCAAGGGAATGTAAATAAAATGCAGTGGTTAATTCTGTTGATGTATAGAGGGAGTCTGTGTTGTGCCTAAAGATAGCAAGCTTTTGAATTTCACAGAGCTACTCTGCAGGCAGGATTAAAGCCAGAATAAGAATCTTCTGCATGTTTACTGAGAAGCAAGACCTGCAATGGAGTGTGCTATTAGGTGACTTGCCTAGCCACATTAAAGTACAGAGCCAGTGTGGTGTAGTGGTTAAGAGCAGTAGACTCGTAATCTGGTGAACCGGGTTCGCGTCCCCGCTCCTCCACATGCAGCTGCTGGGTGACCTTGGGCTAGTCACACTTCTCTGAAGTCTCTCAGCCCCACTCACCTCACAGAGTGTTTGTTGTGGGGGAGGAAAGGAGAATGTTAGCCGCTTTGAGACTCCTTCCGGTAGTGATAAAGGAGGATATCAAATCCAAACTCCTCTTCTTCTTCTACAGAGAATTAAATAGTGTTTTCGGAAGAAACCGAATTTGTTCCAAAGAAGTGAAAAGCACATTTGTTTTGACATGTGGTTGTCTAGGTGACATTGTTGGTTCGGACAGAGATAGACCCTAAAAACATTACGCTATAAAGTCCCCTGTACGTGATAAATTCACAGAATGAAACTCACAACAGGTTCGGTGATGCAAATTCTAGGATAGCCTGAATACATCTCTCAGGTGGTCATTTATACGCAAAAGACAAATTCTTCATCGTAAAATTGATTTTGTTTTGCAGAGTCAAAAAGAGTAATCATATGAAGCTTAAAAACAAGAACATCTTACATCATCTGAAAATGTTAATTTAGAAACTGTTAGATAGTAAAAGGTAAAGGTAAGGGACCTCTGACAGTTAAGTCCAGTCGCAGACGACTCTGGGGTTGCAGTGCTCATCTCGCTTTACAGGCCAAGGGAGCCGGCGTTTGTCCACAGACAGTTTTTCCAGGTCATGTGGCCAGAATGACTAAGCCGCTTCTGGCGAAACCAGAGCAGCGCATGGAAAT
The DNA here is from genome assembly GCF_964270895.1 of Podarcis filfolensis. Taxonomy (NCBI): domain Eukaryota; kingdom Metazoa; phylum Chordata; class Lepidosauria; order Squamata; family Lacertidae; genus Podarcis; species Podarcis filfolensis. The sequence continues at coordinate 22,068,736 of NC_139614.1, read as the reverse complement.
GCCATTTACCATCCTGCCGGAGTGGTACCTGTTTATCTACTTGCACTTTTTTTGGCATGCTTTCAAACTGCTAGGTTAGCAGGAGCTGAGACCAAGCAATGGGAGCTCGCCCTGTTGCAGGGATTTGAACCGCCAACCTTCTGATCGGCAAGCCCAAGAGGCTCAGTGGTTTAGACCATGGCGCCACCCGTGTTCTGTTAGATAGTAGTTGCTATACAAAAGTTAGTCTTGGTATTGGTAGTTCCAAAACCAAAGCGTTCCAAAACCAAGGCTCACTTTCCCATGGAAAGTAATGCAAAATGGATTGAACTGTTCCAAACTTTTAAAAACAACCCCTAAAACAGCAATCTAACATGAATTTTACTACAAAATTTTTTTTTTCCTTCCAGTAGCACCTTAAAGACCAACTAAGTTAGTTATTGGTCTGAGCTTTCGTGTGCATGCACACTTCTTCAGATAACTGAAGAAGTGTGCATGCACACGAAAGCTCATACCAAGAACTAACTTAGTTGGTCTTTAAGGTGCTACTGGAAGGAAAAATTTTTTTTTGTTTTGACTATGGCCGACCAACACGGCTACCTATCTGTAAATGAATTTTACTATCTAACTAGACCATTGATCCATAAAATGAAAGCAATAAACAATGCACTGCAGTCACACAATCAATTAATCAATCAATCAGTATCTGAACTGGGTTTCCCACAGTCACACAAAGAAACAAAAAAGCCACAAAAACACAAAATAAATGTAAAAAAACAAACAGACGTCAGCATCACACTCAAAACGGAAGTGTGGCACTCAAATCAGAAGTGTAGCACTCAAAACGGAGCACGTTCGGCTTCCGAAGAAAGTTTGCAAACCGGAACACTTACTTCTGGGTTTGCAGTGCTTGGGTTCCAAGTTGTTTGAGTACCAAGGCATTTGAGAACCAAGGTACCACTGTACTGGACAGTTGTGAAGAACCACCCACATTTTGGAATTCCCACAATGCCCCCAAATAATCCTCGTGAAGTTGTTTCCAGTTGTCACTGCTGCCATTAAGCTTGCTAAGGTACCCTGCTGATGTGGGGGCATTGGAGGGTATTTTGTTAGCAGCTCCCTCACATCTGTGTGCATACTACCACCTAAGCTTCTGTCCAAAGGGTCAGAACTTCCATCACACATACCTTCCTTTAAACTCTACCTGTGCATAGAAGAAGAAAAAGTAATCTTTGTCAGCAGTTCTCAGACCAACATGTTAAAGCAGGAGTGTGTGCGTCAAGGCTATCCTTTTATCTAAGTTTCTCCTCACTTCTAGAAAAAAGAAAGCCAAGTTTTGTATTTCACCTTTCAGTCTGCGTTCTCTTTAGAGAACCGAAATTGGGTTCTCTCCAGTGCTACAGTTTTATTCCCACAGCAGACTTCCACATGTGCAACAGAACTTCTCCGGCTGCCTGCAGTCTCCCACGTGCCCTCAAAATCTTCTCCAGAAGGTTGAGGAACCCTCTGGAGCAGATTTGGGGGGCACTTGGGGCAAGGAGAGGAAGGGAAAGCCCTGTTATATGACCAAAAACTGCTTGTGCTGTGTTTGATACAATCCGTTGTTTATTTCTGAATTAGATTTTTCCTCTTCATTAGATTTGTGTACATTGAGCAACTCTAAAAACTCTTATATTATTGAGTCAAATTCCAGTGCTAACATAATTAATACTCTTATGAGTTAATTTCCCTTCTCCCTATTATAGACTCTGTCACATTGGCTAACGCAGCCACAGCAAACTGTGTCTGAAATATAACTTCCTAATCTGTTGGCTGCCATTCACAAATGTCTGTCCCCTTTTTATACCCGAGCAGTGCAGAATTAATTACCGTATTTTTCTGTGTATAAGACTAGGTTTCTCCCCTAAAAAATAACGTCAAAAATTAGGGGGGCGTCTTATACTCTGGGCCATCTCCTCCCATTTTCTTAAATCTGAGTCCCTCAAAATACATGGGAGTGTCTTATAGACGGAAAAATACGGTATGTGCATTCTTCAGATTTTATAAGCCCCCAAATCCTCACTTGTCATCTTTGTGGGTACAGTCTTCTCAAGACTGATTGCAATTTAAACGTGTCCCTTTCTTTGCATTTTTGACATCTTTCTCAAGCATGCTCTGCTCTTCTGCTCCACTTTCACACAAACCGGATTGTCTTTCTGTTTACACTAACGAGTTTGTTTGAAAGCTCGGGGAAACCTAGCAGAGCTCAACTTCCCAGGGAACACTTTTATCAGCTCTTTCTTCTTCTCATAGCATAATTGCTTTGGGATTTGAAGAGTTGGAGTCTTTGCCTGTAAAGTATCATCAACTTGACAATATTTAGCAGGGAATTGGAACCAAACTTCAAAAAGTCCTTAAATTGGTGGTGCGGGTGCGAGCAGAGACGTTCCTTTAGTCAGCACAAACGAGCTTCATTCAGATTCCAAAAGGGATTTTTTTTGCGGCATTAACTGTGTCATTGTATTTAAAGTCACAATATTTCTGTGCACACATTTGCCATTAGAGGCTGCTGTCACCCTGTGCTTCTCTTAAGTCCCTGGGCCTGCGTAGCAGTGAAATCTATCTCTCAGAGGGAAAAGTCGGAATGAACCAGACTCTTTTGCTTATCTCCTTTAGAGCTTTGACATCTGAGTTGAAGAAATGACCCCTGCAGCTTTCTGTAACCGAAACCTTTTAAAATAGATCACTCTACTGCCCCTCACCCAGGCAAAGGAGGATTTGAGTTTAAATGCCCATTCAAAAATGTAATCCATTTTTGAAAACTCTTTTTGAATAGTCAGACTACTTTGTCGTTGTTTTTTAAAAATACTCCTATCAGAATTAGTCAAACACACTGAGGCTCCCCCCCCCCCAGTTTAAATTCAGGAAATGTTGCCAATTTCTTCAATGATATTTTGCATGGTGGTAGAATTGTTGGGAGAAACAGTATGGAGTCAGACCTTTAGATAACAACCAACAAAGCCTTACGCATTTTGTATCCTGATAATGTTAGATACTGCCTCGTCTATCCTGAACTTTAAAACCCACCAAGAAGAACTTCTTAATATTTTCATGCCCTCATATATCACATTCAGTTGACAGGATCCTGAAGCAAGGTGTTCTTAGTGCCCCTTCACACTTACACCCCTCCACAGAATTTAGCATGTGGGCATATTATTGCTTCAAGAATGCTTAGTGTGATCTAGGTTACATGAGCTGGAAGCTGTAGGGTGGGTACGAAGGAAACGTACAGCCCCAAAGATGCCCTATTGCTTTTTCCAAGAGTAAAAAGGTACCTTCTTTCAGTTCAATCCTGCACTTCCCTCCAGTTCTGCGTAACATAATGTTTTGTTAGATTGTCATAATAATCTATGGGCAAAGCCATTGTGTTTCATTGATTGTACAGCATAAAAGAAAACAAATATCCAAAGCTCTTCGGGTTAGACAAAACCATAAAGGATAAAGGTATGAATGGCTAATGGTAATAATGGCAATATACCACATATGGGACCACAGAATACCAGTCATTGGGGAACCAGAGAGGGTGACTAAGATCATGTGGGCCTCTTGTAGGCACCTAGTTGATCACTGTGGACCACAGATCCTGGATTAGATTGCTGTTTGGTTTGACCCTGCAAAAGTCTTCTTATGTTCTTACTATCAATGAATATTAGTTCTTACAATTTTACAAGGTTCTTATAATAAGTGCTTTTTTCTGGGGCAATGCAGAGATATGCATACCCCTAAACATTTTGTGAACCTCTACTTTTGTCCATTTACTGTATTTATTTTCCCCAATTTGAACTATAAAATGGTGATTTTCTTGAGTCAAAATAAGAGTACCCCTAAACATTTTTTAAAGAAAAAAGCACTGCTTATAATTAATATGAAGTTATTACAATTAAATGCTCTTAGTACTACTGCTAGTAGTAGTAGTAATATTGTGTCACTAAACACTATTCTAATCACTTGATGATGATAATAATAATAATAGGAATACAATGTAAGCACCAATTACTATTTTCCAGGGTACTGATTTCATGTGAACTGCCCTGAGATCTAGAGATGAAGGGCAGTATACAAATGTTTGCAGGTGTTAAATGTGCAAGCCAATCTTAAAACATATTTACTTGAAAGTAAATTCCATTATTTCAGTGGCATTTACTTCCAAAAAAGTAAATGTGCATCATACCATTTCCTCTGAAATTCTAAGCATACTTACAATAAAGTAAGCCCTGTAGAATTAAGTGGACCTTACTTCCAAGTAAACAAGTCCGGGGCTCACGCTGTTAGGCTTGTAAATAATTCATACTTATCTTTGAAAGCTGTTCCACAAATTTTGCTGACTATCTCTGCAAGAGTCTTAAATTGATGGCATTGATTCATTTAAGTATAGCTTTTGTGCTCTTTGAAAGCTTAGCAGATGTTTAAATTGTTCACAGCAAGTAAAAAAAAAATAATAGTCAGCATTTTACCAATTAATTGTATCGTAACACATTCTGTAGGTGATGTTTTGATTTGGAGCAATTTGTTAAATGGTACTTGAGGGTTGCTATTTGTTCCCGTCTGTTAGTTGCTTTGCTAATATAATTATTTCATGCGTAGACAGTTGATGCCATGTTGATTCCAGAGAATAAATGAAATAGTGTGTGATATCCAGCTATAAGGCTATGTATACACCATACCTTTAAAGCACACTCAAAACACATTTTCTCCCTCAAAGAATTCTGGGCACTGTAGTTTCCCCCTCACAGTGTTACAATTCTCAGAAACCCAGAATTCTTTGAGGGAGAAAATGTGCTTCAAATGTCTGTAATCGGTGTGTACTCAACCTTAGTCATACTCAGAACAGACTCCCTGAAATTAATTGACTAAAGTTACTGAAGTCTACTTTGAGTATAACTTAATTAGAGTTGCCGCATTTTCTTGGCAAAGTTGTTGAGCTTTTTTGAACTGCCAGTAAATTTCAGCGATTTCTGCTCGGACGCTGTTTACGAGGACTGAATACCAGCTATGTTCGGGAAATTCCAGACATAGGGCAATCCTAACTTAGTTGGATATTACCCAGTAATGTTGCTTTTCATTATTTTTATCTAAAGAAGAAAATGTTGTCTAAGTTGCACAAATATGTTTTATGCCTGCTGAAGAGATTTATTATGATCATATTATTCTTCACCCCAGTTCTAGCAATGTTTCAAAGGTAAAGGTAAAGGGACCCCTGACCATTAGGTCCAGTCGTAGACGACTCTGGCGTTGCAGCGCTCATCTTGCTTTATTGGCCAAGGGAGCAGGCGTACAGCTTTCAGGTCATGTGGCCAGCATGACTAAGCCACTTCTGGCGAACCAGAGCAGCGCATGGAAACGCCGTTTACCTTCCCGCCGGAGCGGTACCTATTTATCTACTTGCACTTTGACGTGCTTTCGAACTGCTAGGTGGGCAGGAGCGGGGACCGAACAACAGGAGCTCACCTCGTCGTGGGCATTCGAACCGCTGACCTTCTGATTAGCAAGTCCTAGGCTCTGTGGTTTAACCCACAGTGCCACCCGCGTCCCGCCACCCACGTCTAGCAATGTTTACTTGGAAGCAAATCATACATGCACACACCCATGAATGCACACACTGCTACACACGTATTGGAGTGGGGAGGTTTTGTCTGAATAAGGCTAGGCAACAAGGTAGCACAGTATTGAGTGGTACACTTTGCATATGCTGAAAATAGGATTGGTTTGGTTCTGTCTCCTATTTTTCAGTTTCCTCTAACCCTCAAAGATATAGGAAAGAATGTAGGGGCCTCTGAGCATATGCAAAGGGAATTTCCTTCACTACTAAGGACATGCAGTGCATGTCACCATATATTAAAGGTTAGGCAATGTTTTCAGGGCCGTGAGTGTGACTGTCAGAGCGGTGTCATATTTGAAATCTATTTAAGCACTCACTCCAAGCAAGGGGAAATCCAGTCACCAGGTATTCTCCAGGGATCTAGGAAAACAAAGCATAGCAATTAAACCACGATCTCTTTTGTAGCAGGGTAACCCAAAAACTCAGCGATGGACAAGAGCTGCCTAAAGCATAAAGGCATACCTTCCAACTGTTATATTATCTCATTTTACTGTGTTTTTCTGGTAAGTTGTGTTGAATATAGTGGAAGGAGTTCAAAGCCAGGAAATCTGGAATACTTCCACAGCTGATTTGTCCATGACCCCATGGTATAGCTTGAATTACCATCACTGAGAGCCATGTCGGAGTGAGATCATTCACAAATTGTGTACAGGTGCTTCCCCGTCTTGAATCAAGTTCGGCATTCCTAAGGATGTCTTCGTTTGAAATTCTAGGTATTTTGCGCTGGGATGTGTGCGTTACAAGAAATGACATATTTTGAAGTTAGCTTTCCAAATCATAACTGCCAGGCATATGATCTGTTTTAATTCCATTATTATTTCTTGCTGTCTAAATGCTAATTTCCATTTTTCAGATGTGAGTGGTATAGTAATCACCAGTGCTATTTTTCTGGGGATTCTCAAGGGTATGCAACAACGATACTTCTTCTTTTTTTAATATTAAAAGTATGGCAGTTACTGTATCAACTTCGTGGTGAGTACTGGCACTTTTTTTTTTTTTGCTTTTTGCTTTTAAAAAAGCACTGGTAATCACATTGGAGGAAGAATTGTAGAAGCGATGCCATGGCTTGCCCCCATGACTGAGGGGGCCGGGGGCCACATGGCATGCTGACGTTACTCTCTCACACCACAGGGCAGGCTGATGCGTCATGTGCACACTCTGTGACTTGCATGCCAGATGCAAGCACACCCTGCAGTATGCATGCACGACAGCTGTGGAATTTTGAGGGATCCTGCCCCCCCTTGAAAATATTTTGGGGAGGTTATTATTATTACTATTATTATCATTATCATTATTTTACTTTATTTATACCCTGCTCATCTGGTTGGGTTTCCCCAGCTACTCTGGGCGGCTCCCAACAGAATACATTGGTACATTGGGTTAAGTACTTAATTCGTTCATTCTTAACCTGAAACTGTTCTTAACCTGAAGCACCACTTTAGCTAATGGGGCTTCCTGCTGCCGCTGCGCCACTGGAGCACGATTTCTGTTCTCATCCTAAAGCAAAGTTCTTAACCCGAGGTAATATTTCTGGGTTAGCGGAGTCTGTAACCTGAAGCGTATGTAACCTGAGGTACCACTGTATTAAAAACACAATCAAACATCAAACATTAAAAACTTCCCTAAACAGGGTTGCCTTCAAATGTCTTCTAAAAATTGGATAGTTGTTTATTTCCTTGACATCCGATGGGAGGGCGGGTGCCACTACCGAGAAGGCCCTCTGCCTGGTTCCCTGTAACCTCACTTCTCGCAGGGAGGGAACCACCAGAAGGCCCTCGGTGCTGGACCTCAGTGAACGATGGGGGTGGAGACGCTCCTTCAGGTATACTGGGCCGAAGCCATTTAGGGCTTTAAAGGCCAGCACTAACACTTTGAACTGTGCTCAGAAACGTACTGGGAGCCAATGTAGGTCTTTCAGGCTTGTTCCCCTCCGATGGTGCCTAGGAGTGATGCTAATACTGTTAGAATAATTAAGTTGAAAAGGGAAAGCAGAACATATGAGGTAGAGGGGTGCACTAATGCCAATAACCTCCTAGTTGTACTTGATGACGTTTATTATGTAAAAGGAAAATATTTCAGAGACTTTTGGCTGAGTCACACATGCAGGGACATCACTTGATTACTTGACGTTTGACAGCTGAATCTACTGAGGGGCATTGAATTGGAAGTGACATTATGTCATATGTAACTCCTGTTAGTGATGGCTCAGATACACATGGAAGCCATTTTTTGCCATTACAGTCAAGAGATGAATATGCAAGTGTCTGGCAACTTGCTATACATAGTTTAGTGGACAGTATTGGACTTGGACCTCTAAGAAGGTAAGCCATGTATCATTGTCGTTGTCCTCATCGTCATCATCAAGACCGCCATTGTTTGTTTGCCACCTTTCTATAGTAAACCATTTTTCAGGCAGCTCAGAACATTTTACATAATTCATTAACAGTTACAAGATGTAGCAAAATCCTGAACAGCAGAGGCAGCCTATGTAGCTAGTTAATGCCATGTTCTTCAGGGGAGTAGCCTTTATACTACTCACAAATGCAGTCTTTGATTTGATGGAGTCCTCTGTTTGAAGGGTTGTGTGGTCCAAGTCTATTGTAAAGATAACAAACCATATGAAGCAAGATTGGGGACCCTGGAGTTGTCCATAAACAATTAGTACCTGGTCAGCAGACTGGCCGGGTGGGATTCTGTTTCTTTCTGTTTAAATCATGATTTCCTAATTTGCATTTATACACCCCCAAAATAGCCTATGTAGATCTGTACCCTTTTTGTGTGCGTGCTACATGTTTCCTTCTTTGGCGATTGAGATGTGCTCAAAGTCAGATGCTTGCTCAGCCATGAATTTACGGAGCAAGTTCTCTCACTGTCTCTGGTGCCTTCAGGGGGTTAGGATGGTTTGCACTGGCGTCTCTCCACTGAAAATGTGCTGCTGGGGGAGAGCTGTGTCCAGGTGTTATGTACTGAGTTGAATAGGATCCAAAAGGCAGCAGTCTGATTGGTCCTAGAACAATAGGATTCAGAATGCAGCAGTCTGATTGGTCCTAGAACAATGCAGGAGTATGATTGGTTAGCAGGAACCACCCAATCATGCTCCAGATAGAAGTGAATCCACAACCTGATTGGCTTACGGTAGAATTCCGGAATTAGCCAATCATGTGCAGCCCATTGTGTAAATAATGTATATAAAGCAGATGCTTTGAGGGGACTTTCATTCATTCCTCCTCACCACTACAAGCTGAATAAAGAGCATGAAATCACTTTGCGACTCTGAGTATATTTCACCAGGCATGTGGGAAACTAGTGGCTCTTTTGCTGGCAGTAGCAGGTGAACAGTTCTGAAATGGGGAAGGGGGTGGGATTTCAGAGCAGGACTCCTGTACCTGCTGAATCTAAAGCAGTTCAGTTTCTTTGAGCCTCTCCGTTGTGCCAACTGGGAGCAGGAACTGCAAAGGTGAGAAATAAAGTTTCCTCACATTCCTCCCTGGCCAGTAACTGTCAGGAGCTCGTCCTACTCTCGAGTAGGACCCTGGCAGAGACACATGCCCAGCTGGCATGTTCCCTCCCTCCTGGTTGATCATTCGGGAGCTTCAAAAGCTTTCTTCTGCCCGAACATCACAGCGAACGATGCCAACAGACACCGGCACACTTAGGAATCCGCAGAGTCTTCGCAGCTTGCGTAACAGACCTCAGCAACTCAGCATTTTGGCTAATCTACTTTATTTACATATAAACACACACGGAGCACTGCAACATGGCTCCTTCTCTCTCTAGCATCAGACAGCAAAGAGAAAAAGAACAAAGGACAATAGTCCCACTTCAAGGAAGACAGTAACACAAACATCCCGTCACTTCCCACTTTGTGGAGTCAAAACATATACCGTCATGTGATAGTCAAAAATCCCATGACTGCAATCACGGAGCAGGAATTCTAACAGTAACAAGCCAGCAGGACTTGAGATGTGGTGGAGAACTATACAATTCTCAGCAACTTCACTTAGGATTGCTCTGCAATGCATCTGTGTACGGAGCTAAAGATTGAGAGAGCCACATATCCTCAGTGGCAGAAATATAAGGTGACAATCTTACCCAGACTTGCTACTTTCACAGGTGCTATATCAGACAGTGTGGAGCTTTGGAAGAGGAGGGTTAGGTACTCTGCCCCCAATGTGGAGAAATGTCTTGCATCTCTCCATGAAAAAAGTGAAATGTGAAAGCAGCACGTTTGAGCATTTTCACAAGGAGCTATCGTTCTCCAGAGCAAGGAGTTCCACAGCTCTTTGTCAGTGTGCTGGTCCGGGGGGGGAGGTTACCATGGGGCAAGGTCCAGGACCTGAGCTGAGGGTCGGCAGACAGTCCTCCTCGGGCAAAGCGGGGTTCACAGCGGGAAGCCGGGCAAGGACAGGAACTCTGGGGGAAACAGGACTGGATGCTGGCCGAAACAGCTCATCAACGACGTTGCTCCCGCAACCTGGGACCGGGCTGACTGGCCTTTATCTTCTCTGAGGCCAGGGGCGGTCCCGGCCCCCAGGAGACCCACCTCTCCTGGCCTTAAGGCGAGCACTCCTCCTGGGAGAAACCAGTTCCCTTCGCCTCTCTGCCCTGAGCCTCTGCAGTTCAGGAGAGGCTGAAGGGTTACTGGGCCCAGGGGGAGACTCACCTGTAGACACTGAGTCCTCAACCACCTCTGGAGCCAGAGTAGATTCACCTGGTGCCTGCTCCTGAGGATCCAGCACAGGTGCAGGCGCTTCAGAATCAAGGCCCTGCCCCAGTTCAGCCGGCCCTGGAGGTGGGGACTCCTGTGCAGGCTGGGATTCCTCCGGTTCAGCCTCTGAATCGGATTCCCAGGCCATCACAGTCAGTCACTGAAAATATTTATCTATGTGTCAAGTTTCTACTGGACACACGATTAATATTACCTGCATGCAGGGATGCCAACCTGAATAAAATATTGTGGTGGCCCAGGTAAAATATTATGCAGGGCCCGCCCCACATAATCAATCACATAACGCAGTGTACGCACACTATTTGAATAGAAATGGCCATAAATTTTGTGGGGCCCCGGCCCCTTCAAATATTTTATTGTGGGGGCCGAAGCCCCTATGGCCTCTAGGAGTTGGCTCCTATACTTGCATGCCCAAATAATGTGAAAGCTTGAGAAATGTAAAGGAGAGGTCTTCTAGGTGGGTTAGCCCTAAGTGGGGTGGTTTTATTAAATTCCCTCAGTATTTGCTACATGGCTTTTTGATTGCACTTCCCACCTTCTCATTGTACATTTTCAGGGAAGAGACATATTTTTTAGGATGAATAGGTTTGCGCTGCCGTTGGGGTCCTTCCCTGAGTACCATTTCCCAATCAGTCGTGCCAAGGATGATAAACAAGCCACTTAAAACCAAAGGCTGTCTTGTTTTTGTTTTATTTCTCTTTTGTTTGAAACTTGTGATGCTGATACTCCTTAAGGGACCCTCGCTGTCAGCGTTTTTCTTAATTTTAATTCCTTTTGAATATATATATATATATATATATATATATATATATATATATATACTGTATATAATACGAAGGTTCACAGTGACATGGTCAGGCTTTTCACAACATCCTTTGCACCAAGTTCAATGGCTGTTTATTTTAAATAAGCTCCCCCCCTTCAAGTTAAAGTTGACTAAGAATTAGCAGTGGATTTCAGTTGTATAAAGCAACTTTAAAATCACATGTAGGTATATTAAAGCCATAAAGTTTTAAAAACACCATGGCATGAAGTTTAAAACCTTTTCTCATATTAGAGGAACAAGTTTTCTGAGAGGGGTGAGAGAGGAATGGTATCAACTTTCCACACAACTTGTGTGTTTTCTGATACCTGCCCACGTCCGAATGTTGTGTTGGAAATTTGATTTATTCCGTTAACAAACCATTGCCAGAAAAAGGGATTTAGAACTGGGATACCCACTAAGAAAACGAAACCCAGTAATGAAATACATGATGAAATTTTCAACTCGGCCACATTCCCATGTGTTAACAGGTTCTTAGATCTCAATCCCTGTAGAAAATTTCCCCAAACCTGAGCAGTATAATCTAACCACTTTTTATTATTACAACTAGAACAAACCACTAATCCTCTGAGTAAACCTTTGAAAACATTAGGCCTCATTTATGGTAAATTCCTTACACAGTTGCCAGTGTTACCTCTGGTAACGTAGAGAAGATACCCCACCCTCCTCTTTATAAATATTTTTAAATGCAAAATCAGTTTGTTTGCTTTTGTGTAACACGGTCCTAGACACAATGATAACAACTGGTTCTAGTAAACTCTGCGGGTTTTTTTTGGTAGGGTGTTACCTTACAAAAATGAAACCTCTGTATTTTAGGATGTACGTAAAAGTTTGGGAGGGGGATAATATTGAGCTATGGTAGAGCTTTCTTGACCTGCTCTTTGGCCGTGAAAATGTCCCAAATAATAGTTGTGCTTTGTACTTCTGTATCTGCGAGCAATTCTGTAATGCAAACAGAACTCAGTTTTCCTAAATTTTGTATTATTCAGATATTTACATACCAGATTATTTTGATAAATGAAGGTGTGTTGTGGTTGATTTTCACTGCCCTGTGCTTACAATATGTATGTTCTCCAAGAGGGGTAAATAATTTCACTTAATGACAATCGCAAACCAACGTCACATTGTTCTGATAAAACTGCCTGCTTGATTCAAGAAATGGGCTTTAAGCTGAAAATGCTCCTTAAAAAAAGTAATTCAATAGTGTAGCAATCTTTTCTCCAAAGCAAATTTGAGCTATTTCGTAGCTCCCGGGCACATATCAAGCTCTTGGCAGAAGTGTCTGTGTGTGTGTGTGTGTAGGGGAACGGAAATGTTCCTATATGTGCAAGTAGAGGCAAATCTTCCCATTCCAACAGAGATCTCTTGTCACATTTTTCTTTCGCTTGCCAAAGGAACCTCTGCTCCATGAATCTGACAATGGGCAGAGTTGGCCTGCCAGGCTCTGCAATATATTTATATTGTGCTACCTGTTCTACCAGTGATAAATTCAAACTATTGTCTAGAATCTTAGAAATCTACTCTCTGCCTTGCTCAGTTGGAGGAGCTGAGCTTAGATGCTATGTTTATCCTGCCAGCAAATGGCAACAGCCGTCAACTCCATTGTGAAACGAATAGCAGGACTCTCCTTCTGGAGGAATGAAAAGACAGTGGTGTCTCTTAATCTAGTTAGCTGCGTTTCTGTTGGATGTGCCCTAAATTTCACGCTCAGCTTCGGCCTCCTCCTTTGATAATCTCCAGAGAGCCCTTGGGTACAGAAAGCCATTATGTTAATTGGCTAGCAAATTTGTTAAATGTGCAGAATGGGCTAAAGGTCACTACATATGCAGTACATCACAGTGCAGAGAAGTGGTTAAGTGTTTGGTAGTGCTCCAACACAACAGGAAAAGGAAGGGTTGCAAGGGCACAGAGCTGCACAGAGCTGCGTTTTCAAGATCCAGTCTGCTGATTTCTTTATTACTCCTCATTGCATACAACCCAGCATGCATCTGTTGCGCTGCTATAGCCCTTCCATAAGCCCAACACTCCGACATACATTATAATGCTAGTTTTAAATGGCCCAGGGTCACCTGGATCCAGCCCATTTGCTCCTTTCTTATTTCTTTACAGTGGTACCTCAGGTTAAGTACTTAATTCGTTCTGGATGTCCGTTCTTAACCTGAAACTGTTCTTAACCTGAGGTACCACTTTAGCTAATGGGGCCTCCTGCTGCTGCCGCCGCACAATTTCTGTTCTCATCCTGAGGTAAAGTTATTAACCTGAGGTACTACTTCCGGGTTAGTGGAGTCTGTAACCTGAAGCGTCTGTAACCTGTAGCGTCTGTAACCCGAGGTACCACTGTACTTGATTCCCCCCCGCCCGCCCCATGTAGTCCAACATGCAACCTAGATTTTTGCATTTATTTTTATTTTCCACCCCCTATTGAGAAACTGGTCTTATTCCCAAAATAAAAGCTTGTTGCCAACTGATTCCGCATTACCCTACAGAGGGTCCATTTGCAAACCGATGAAAGTGGTCCCAGCAATAGGGGTTATATCTAATATTTTTGGGTGTATACCAAGATTGCAGCCACCTCTTTCTTCTTCATTTGCCTTGGGTGCATGCAGGAAGCAAAAGGCATGGATAACCTATTAAAGGGAGGGTTTTCAAATTAAAGGGGGTAGCCACACCTACCTTGGTGGGGGCAGAACCTGGAATCAATTTAGACTGAAAGCGCCATGTGGAGGACAAGCACAAACGATTCCAGATTGAAGTTTCAGGTAGGTAGCCATGTTGGTCTGACACAGTCAAAATAAATTTAAAAAATGGAAAATTGTCCAATAGCACCTTAGAGACCAACTAAATTTGTTCTGGGTATAAGCTTTTGTGTGCATGCACATGAAAGCTTATACACTGGTACCTCAGTTTAAGTACTTAATTCGTTCCGGAGGTCCGTACTTAACCTGAAACTGTTCTTAACCTGAAGCACCACTGTAGCTAATGGGGCCTCCTGCTGCTGCCGCGCCACCGGAGCATGATTTCTGTTCTCATCCTGAAGCAAAGTTCTTAACCTGAAGCATATGTAACCTGAGGTACCACTGTACCCAGAACAAACCTAGTTGGTTTCTAAGATGCTACTGTACAATTTTTCATTTTTTATTTATTTATTTCAATTCCAGATTGAGTAAAACTACATTTGGGGGGGGGTAGTACAAATGGAGTTGTATGCGTGCACCTTCCAGTCTGTGCCACAGTAACTCACTCCACATTACAAGGTTCTCTAGCCTCCTTCCTCTCTTTCGTCTCCTTTCCTGTTCCTTTCAAGGTACATTCCTGCTCCTTTGGCTTGTGCCTTATTTTCTCCCACCTCTTGTTACCAGCACAACACATTCATTGTTGTCTTCCTTGGGTGTGGCCTGTGAAGCAGCTTCCCCAGACTGAGCCTTGGGCTACATTGCTTTATGAAGCACCTATGAAATGCTCTACCTCAGCAGGACATGCAGTTAAGGTCCCTGAGACATTATTTGCTTGCCAGGTTCTATGTACGGAAAGTCTCCTCAGTCTGGGAACATAAAAGTTAAGAAGATTACGCTTGACCAGCTCTAGATTTGTGAGATGACTTCCAGCTTCTGAGAACCCTAACCATGATATATAAAAAAATGATAGACATGCGAAAACAAAATAAGGCACAAGAAAGAAAGTGTGAGACATACTTTGAATATTTTTTATTTCACAAATGCTTGTCTAGTCATATTCTATCTCTGCTGCCCCACCCCCAAAGCTATCCAAATACCAAGCAACTAGTCACCTCTTTTAGCTACCATATGAAGATAATAACGAGAAATGCTCACACAAAAGTAATTCCTTGGTCAACTTGATGTGAAACTATAAGGACATAAAAATGTAACAGTTCTACACCTTTCAACACCAACTTGACCCATTACCAGCCACTAATAGTAGTATGTTTATACAGCAATCTGAGAGGAAATGTCCATGGCCATCTTACCTTGTGCCTTCAGAACCAAGTCATTTTAAAATTAATATTTATGAACATTTTAACTATTTAATATGACAAAATATCAGGGTTTTTTCCCAAGCCCAGAGTTCAGCACCTTTCAGGTGGGTGTCATTGCCATTCAAAGTGAACAAGGGTGAGTTCATGGTGAGTTGTGGCACCTCTATTTCTAAAAAGAAAAGCACTGCAAAACATCTATCAGTTATCTATCTATCTATCTATCTATCTATCTATCTATCATCTATCTATCTATCTATCTATCATCTATATTTACCCGATCACATTTTGTATTTGCTTAAATTTGCATCTCTAAGCTGATAGTATGTGCCATATTTTGCTTTATTTGCTTAAATTTGCATCTCTAAGCTGATAGTATGTGCCATATTTTGCTTTAATGCTGATGAAAACAATTTGTGAAGCTTAGTAAAGGTAAAGGACCCCTGACAGTTAAGTCATCCTTTCCTGAACTAAGCCTGGGTTCTGTTTGTGGAAGAGGTCAGAGTTCCCTGGGCTGAAGGGGACCAATGTACTTCCAGATATTTTGGAACAAACTCCCATCAGCCTTTGCCAGCACGGTCAATGTCTGGGATAATGAGAACTGTAGTCCACAACATCAGGAGGCACCACACTAGCTACTCTTGTCCCCAGCCATAGAAGTAAGAGATAAGCTATTTCCAAAAGCATGTTATATTTATGGGGCAGTTCCCAAGAGAAAAGGTGGAACAACAATCCAATCAGAACAGGATTCTGACTGTCTCAGGGCAGGTTTACATGTACATGGAATTGCTGAGTTCATGGACGAAACTCCTAAAGGTGTAAACATTAGGAGATGTTTCTGACCCTTTCAGATACTTTATGTGGACTGATGCAAAAAACTGGGTCTATGTGAGGATGTGCAATGAGCATTATGGTTGAGGAAGGTCTTTGGATAGAGTTGTACAGTCCAGGAGGTTTCATTATCAGGTTTGGCACAGTGTCATCTGGTGAACCCGCCCCCCAGTCAGTATACCTGAAGGAGCATCTCCACTCCCATCGTTCAGCCCGGACAATGGGCTCCAAGGACCTTCTGGCGGTTCCCTCACTGTGAGAAGTGAGGTGACAGGGAACCAGGCAGAGGACCTTCTCAGTAGTGGCACCCGCTCTGTGGAATGCCCTCCCATCAGATATCAAGGAAATAAACAACTACCTGACTTTTAGAAGACATCTGAAGGTAGCCTTATTTAGGGAAGTTTTTAATGTTTGATGTTTTATTGTGTTTTTAATATTTTGTTGGGAGCTGCCCAGAGTGGCTGGGTAAACCCAGTCAAATGAGCAGGGTATAAATAATAAATTATTATGATTATAACATTCTCTCTCTCTCTCTCTCTCTCTCTCTCTCTCTCTCTCTCACACACACACACACACACACACACACACACACACCATGAGCCCTGATGTGGAGGCTTATCAGACAGTGGACAGCAACATTAGAACTCTAAGCACCAGATGACTTGGGATTTAAATTTCTTCCAGTGCTCCAGTGCAAGCCCTGCTATAGTATTGGTCCAGGGCACTGTGAAGAATGTAAGTGACAGTCTTCATTGAGCTGCTGGAAAATGCCATGTTCTGACACCAGCCCTGGGGCCATGTAGGTAGGCAACTGCCACACCCTTCACCATTCTAGAGAATCATTCAGCCTCAGGAGCAGTGGGAGAAGGGATGGGGCAAGGAAGCAACTATAGTGGGAAGGAGCAGATTGGAAAGCCACATTTTATGAGCAGAAATCCACTTGCTGGTGTCTAGATCCACATTTTATAATACTGTACTAACCTCCCAAATAAAATGGATCATATAAATACTGGTTCCTGTAATTAATTTTTGTGTGTGTGTAATACTGTAAATTCTGTAATTACCAGTAGTTGCTGTTTTTTCAGAGGGTGGGGTCTTTTATGACTATGTTTGATTAGGAGCAAAAGAATACATAAAGGTTACCTGGTGAGTTATAAATGACCAGCATTCCCCATCAGTTCTCATTTGTCCCCAGGAATTCTCATTTAGGCTGAGAGATTTAGGCTGATCTTGTGTTTTAAGCTGGTATAGATATACTCACATTGCAATATAGCGCTGTATGTTCCTTGTTGGTTTTAGAAACTTCAGAAATATCTTAAGATGAACCAGGAGGCAAAAGGTGCCTGGAAATGTTTTTCAAAGTTTGCATTGAGAGGGGGAAAAAGAACCTTACATCTGTTCTTGGTATGAAAGTCAGCTGAACAGGCTTGTGTTGTTGTTTTCCCCAGGATGCCTTTCATGTTTCCCCCTCTTTCTCTTCAGAACGCCAGCTATTTATTTACGCTCAAGGTAGGCCCATTCTTTTATCTCCTGGTGTACTGTAAACTAAAGCAATTAGCATACTGGAATTACAGTACAGTCTCTCTCTCTCTTAAAAAAACCCTCTGTCAATATTATTTTTGGAGGGAAACCTCTTAATGAACTGTAGACAAATAACAACAACAGGAACGGTTGCTTGGTGTTCAGCAACGAAAGTTGTTGCTTGTAAGTCACAACGCCACATGCGATGAGCCCATGAATAAAAATGAGAGGGCAGCCCTTTGACAGGACCCCATCTGCAAGCATCCGAGAAAGCGTCTCAAGTGTTGTGTATTTACCAGATGTTGCTAAGAGCTCTCACTGGAGCAGGCATTGGCTTGCCTGGCCTTTGTACACTTTTAAATTATTTATTATTATTTATTATTATATATTTATTTATACCCCACCTTGTCCCCAGATGGGACTCAAGGCAACATATACATAAATTTATTTATCTCAGAAATGTTTCAGTAGGCATCAAATGCATTACACTAGGAGCATAATTCCATAGCCCTTTAGAACTATTGTGCCCAAACAGTCCTGACTGACTGACTGACGGACTGACTGACCCATGGAATCCATATCGCCTAAGGTGGGCCACATTCACACCATACATTTAAAGGCCTGTAATACCACTTTAGAGGGAAGCGGGTGGCGCTGTGGGTTAAACCACAGAGCCTAGGACTTGCCGATCAGAAGGTCGGTGGTTCGAATCCCTGCAACGGGGTGAGCTCCCGTTGCTTGGTCCCTGCTCCTGTCAACCTAGCAGTTTGAAAGCGCGTCAAAGTGCAAGTAGATAAATAGGTACCACTCCGGCGGGAAGGTAAACGGCATTTCCGTGCGCTGCTCTGGTTCGCCAGAAGCGGCTTAGTCATGCTGGCCACATGACCTGGAAGCTGTATGCCGGCTCCCTCGGCCTATAGAGCGAGATGAGCGCCGCAACCCCAGAGTCGTCTGCGACTGGACCTAATGGTCAGGGGTACCTTTACCTTTACCTATTCTCCTCACAGAGCTACTATTTCCAGTGTTTCCAGTGAAGAGGGATAAATTGTTAAGCCACTCTGAAAACTGTAGCTCAGTGAGGTTCTCCTAATGACCCACTGAATTGGTTGCAAGTAAAGAGGTAGGTAGGTGAGGACAGGCTAAGGCTGGTGGAGGAGCACCCAATTCAGCCTACTGGACTGCACGTAAGTGTCATTTACTAAAATCATCGCATGGCCATGGGAGTCATATTCCTTTACCACTTTTCATATTTCTCCAGTCTTCTCTCTCCCCACCCCACTCCACAATATCTCCTGCTACTTCACATTCTTGCGTTGCCAGTTTACAGTACTCCAATCCCTGTTCTTGTCCTTTTTATATTTTGGGCTCTCTAGGTTCTAACTTACAACATGTAGATGGCACAGTTTAAGGTAGTTTTAGGCTCTGGGTTTTGCAGTCTTCTGGAGCGGGTAGATACTTTGGGGGAGCCTCCTCTTCATTCTGTGGAGTGGCTGCCTTGACTTCTCACCCAAAGGCCTGCCCTGTGACCCTGGTACACCCCGTTAATGTCTTTCTCAGCTCAAATGTTTGGAGATATGTAACTGGCTTCTGAGCCATGAATTGTATTTCTCCACTCTATGGGAATTTTCAATTCACGAATGCCATGAGCTACACTAGGGGAAATTCCCTTCTTGCATCCAAAAGGTGATGATTGGATTTGGAAGATGGACGTAAAACTTCACCAGGGTAAGTCCATGAGGGAAATTGGGATCTGTATCTAACATAATATTTGATCTCTGTTCTGTCCTTAAAAAAAAATCTGTTTCAGATACTTTCTCCATTCAAGGTTCAGTACTGTTTTCTGTTTTTATACCTATATTTACTAAAAGAAAGCCTATAGCAAGTTGTTTTGGTACTCCCATTCTTTGAATACTTGTCCCTCTCCTTATCCTACAATCTATGATCCCTTGGAGGTCACATGGGAGGGACTTATTCCGCAACCTCCATCTTGGAGGGACATTCCGCAACCTTCATCTTGGAACTGAGTGTACAAGTTGAACTTGTGGCTACAACAGCAGCGTAAATTTTGTGTGTATGTGCTTTCCTTGTTGCCCCGGTCCCTACTTTCTGTAACATATTTTTCCCTGATGAAGAATTCTGGAGAACTCAGATGATTGCTACAATTTTTGACATTTTGATTTATATAGATTGATAGAGGACCCTTCCTTTTAATAAATAAATAAGATTCCAGTACGATTGTATTTCTGTATGCAGTCAGCATTTACATATAATTGCATAACACTACACTGAAAGCACCACTGAGATTTGAGGTTCCAGCCATCGATCATGCTAAGGCCTGTTTAGAAAGCCACACATGTGGAATTCTTCCTAGCATCCAGACCCATTTGGAAATATTTTAATCCAGGAAAATATGGGTGACAGATCCTTTACCATAGCAGCACAAACAGCCACAAGTGTAATAATGAATCCTGTATGTGTACATATGTGGAAAGCTTGATGCTAGCTGTTTTTAAAACAAGCACTTCAGCTGGACAGAAGGAAAAACATCATACTCCATTTCATTCCAATGATCCTGAAAATTGGTGGGAGGGTTTACTCAGGCAGGGAGAAACTGGTAACAAAGTTTGCCATTAACTCTTCCTTCACCATGTTTTGAATGATGCTGTTTTTAGAGTAATTCCAGAAAACTAGCCATGCTAATGGATTTACTGCCCCCAGAAAATAAATCAACCAAGATGATCATTATGGCATTTGAGAGACTAACTGGTTTATTGTGGCACGAGTTTGTGTAGGCAGTACCCTACATCAGATGCATGAAATAGACCATGAAGGTAGCAGATATATGTGTGGGCTGAAGTCTACTGTAGGACATAGTAGATTACAAATAAGAAAAAAGCTCAATATACTGGACGACTGTGTGTGCATGATGAATATAACTAAATTTAATGCAGTTTCATTTTGGTAATGTCTTCCATCTCAGTGCTTAAGAAGAAGGTGCATTTGCTTTCTTCCTATAGCATAACTGGAAAAGTAAAAATCCCGATCTCATGTATCCAGTGTAGAAGCTAGAAAATGTTAGTTTGCGGGTCATTCCTTTGTATCAAGCTGGGCAAATTGCAGAGGTTGACAGTGATGACCAGCATGCAAGGATGCAAGATGTGTTGTTACAAACAAGTCAGTGTGAGCCTCAGGCCTCTGCACTTGCCTTCATGCGCACAGGGCGGCGATTTAAAGCTTCTTGTCCTGTTTTTGGCCCCTTAAACATCAGTTTCCTGTTTCTGATTAATATGGGAGTTTGTAGTTTGTACGAACCACATTTAGGTAGCAAGCCAGCATAGATATCAAACTAGGATATCAAACTGAGTTTGCTTAAAATGGGAAACTTGTGTGTGTGTGTGTGTGTGTGTGTGTGTGTGTGTGTAGACTAGGAGTGGAAGTTTAAAACCTTTCCCCACTTGTGTTCAAGTGTGGGAGTATGTAAATGTAAGGCTTGTGTGCTCAAAACAAGAAACCACGCTGTTTGGTCTGAACTGGGTGCATGTCTTCACTAGCCACCTCAGTCAATTCGAGATTCCAGTTCAATTCTCCATCCTCTGTGACGTACGCAGGCAAAATAGCAACAGACAGGGCTTTTTCCCCCAACCAGAACTCACCAGAATTCAGTTCCAGCACCTCCCAGGTGGGCACCATTGCCATTCTAAGACAATGAGGGGAATTTCATGGTGAGTTCCGGCACCTCTTTTTCTCGAAAAATAGCACTGGCAAATGACAGCCACACAAGAGAGAGCTGTCCGCAGATTGAGTGCAACTCTGAAGTTTGCAGCAGTACGGAACGAATCTGTAGAAACATTTCCCCACAAAGAACCCAGAGAAGACTGAGTGCAACCAGTGCCCACAGAATGCTAACTTCTAGGAATGGGGGGAAACAAAACTCGAGGGGAGTTGGGAATAATGCCCACAGGAACTTGGGCTAAATGCTATGGGATACTTCAAGATTCACAGGCAAGGCAAGTTCCCATTTGTTCACTGCTTGTTTCTTTCATCAAACACTTAATAATGTATAGTGAGGAGCTGGTGCGTGACTGAAGATGCATGATAAACATCAACGCTGGCATGCATCTCCCTCCTTCATGGTTTAGAGTGTTCTGTGAAGCATGCTGTAGTGTAGACAAACAGAAACTTGTCTGTCCCGTAACACTGGAAGTTGTCCCAAGTCAAGCATGAAGAACCAATGTCTGGCATGTGGACTTTCTAAGAGAGACCAGCATGCAGCGAACTAGAGTCCTCTCCTCTCTTTTTCATGTTTCTCATGAATCCATGTGGATTTTACATTCCATTGAAGCTTTTTTTTTAAATTAAAAAATACGTATTATTTCTCCATAGAAAACAAATATGCCCATAGTGAATAGTTTTCAGGGCTGAGCCTCTGACCTAGACTGGGTGGATGTACGACAATTACTCTGTCCCTTTCTTAAGGGTTAATCACAAGGTTGAAAACTCTGCAACATTCAGTCAGGATGGAGCTGAAGGCTGAAATGTCACTTTTGAAACAGGGTTAAGAAGGTCGCACAGCTGCAAATAATAATAGCTCGATGAAAATCAGATTCTGACTGCAACCCACTTCAAGAATAACATTGGAACAGGAAACAAGCCTGCGTGATATTCTTACGAGTTAAGCCGTACAAATTTTTGCAGATATTTTATTTAGTTATTTGTTTTTTATGAGGAGACTGAAAGGAGAATAGGGTCCAGTGATTTCACGCCATTCCTTTCCAGCAGTTGTGCAAAGACAACGTTGTGCTAATCTGATATACCCACAAGGGTAAGATACAAAGTGAGCAGTGAAATATTTGAGGAGTGGTCATTTGAGGAGTGGGCTTGTTGTTTAACGTGCTGTATTTCTGAATTCTTTTTTTGTTCTCTGGAGGTGTTTCCAAACCTGTGGAAAATCTGAAGGGCCAAACCCCCCCCCCAAACTTCAGGTTACTTAAATATGTCTGTAATTTGCTCCTGGCTGTGTTAGGGACCATGCTTTGCAATGTATATTCACTAACCCCGTGACAGATTGACAGTGAGGCTGTGCCCATGTTGGGCTGAGGTGGAGATACTTGTGGCCCTGCTCTCCTTTCACATCATTTGTCAAGTAAGCAGCCTCTGCATCTCCCTCCAGGAAAATATTTGCTTGGAATCTAAGACAGTGAGAGAGGCTGTTTACCAGCACCTGCCCCACATTGGCCTTGTTTCTGAGTTTGAAATGTGGGAAGAGCTTGAGGTGGTTTATGAGTGGGCTGCCTTGGTGTATAGACAGGAAGGCATTGAAGAGGGGTTGTGACTAAGTTGATTTTGATGTATGAGGAACATGGGTTGGATACAGAATGGCCATGCTGGCAGATTACGGGTGCTAGTGCAGGTAAATGGCAGGTTATGGGTGCTAGAGCAGGTAAGACAGTGCCACAGGTAAGAGTTAGGGTGGCATGTAGGAGGGAAGGGTTTGAGTAGTCATGGCAACATCCCTCCTTCCTGCCCGAGGGCATCTTGCTCAGGGTTCCTTCAAACTTGGCAGTACCACTGAAGATGTACCTGGACATTGCACTGAAGATGTACCTGGACATTGTAATCTCTCTCGTTCAATTTTAAACACATGTTTTGAGATGGGGGTAGTGGTGACGGCGGATTAATTTACACAAGAATATTACAACAGTATTTGGGTTTTATTTCCAATACATGCGAAGAAGTCCCTTCTCCCTATTATGTATCATTGGCATCTTGAGAGACAACGGAGTGTGCCTCTGGGGGTGAAGTTCAACTGCTGGAGAATCACAGTGCCTGCTGTGGCTGTAGAGACCAGTAACTCATAAGTGCTGCCTCCTGCGTTGTTTTTGCTGCCTTAGCAGCACGGAAGTGACCTCTCTGGGGTGCAAGCTTGGGCATTGTGTATGGAGGTCCTGGGCTGCCCAGACAACAAGACTTGCCACATCTCAGTCTTGCTGATGTGGTCCAAAGGAAAGGAGAGCAATACGTTTTACACCAGCTTGGCTGCAGGAGTTGCCTATGTATGATATGTACCGTATTTTTCGCTCCATAAGACGCACCTATTTTTTAGAGGGGGAATGCAAGAAAAAAAATATTCTTTAAAGGGAGTGCTGAGCAGAGCCTGTATGCATTCCAGGCTCTGCTCAGCGCTCCCTTTCACAAGCTGCGTGGAGTGTGTGTGCGGCGCTTGCAGGCTTTTCCCCAAGGAGGGAGAAGGGGAATCACTGACAGGCTGCCCTTCTCCCTCCTCGGGGAAAAGCCCCCAAGAGCCGCACACACGCTCCACGTGGCTCTTGGGGGCTTTTCCGGGAGGTGGGGAAAGGAACTGAGGGACTAAGCCAGAAGCTAGAACAGCAAGAGGGAGTGCTGCACAACTTTCCCTCTTGCTGTTCTAGCTTCTGGGATAGCCGCACGAAGCCTCTTCAGGGCAGCGGGATGAAGGCTCCCACTGCCCTGAAGAGGCTTCGCATGGCTAAGCCAGAAGATAGAACAGCTAAAGGGAGCGCTGCGCAGCGATCCTTCTTGCGGTTCTGGCTTCTGGGATAGCTGCGCAGCCTGCATTCGCTCCATAAGACGCACACACATTTCCCCTTACTTCTTAGGAGGGGAAAAGTGTGCCTTATAGAGCGGAAAATACGGTATGTATATATATATATGCAGCTTATCACAGTCACACAAGCAGTTTGTGAAGATTATGGAAAAGTCAGAATGTACTCCCTCTCTATAGCTATGCGAATTACCCATTAGAGAATACACATTGAACAATATTGGCGTGAACACAGTTCTGTCTTCAGCCAATCTTTATCCACACTCTTTCAGTCTGAATGCCATGTATCTTTCTGCCTCGTGCTGAGTGAGTGATATTTCATCGGTGTGTCAGGCTTCAACAATGCAGTGGGCTTCCTAGCATATGTAGGCTGCCAATACCGTGCTTTCCTTGGTCACTACAGGGCAATGAATTTTGAAAGATGTTGTTAACATCTACATTAAATCCTAAGCTTCTTTTCACTTGCACAACTACGCTAATACTTTCAGAAACTGGTATATAATGATTACAAGTACAATTGTTTCGATTCTGAAATTAAGATGTCAGTTCCCATATATTTTACTATATACCATATGTCCGAAATTTCGTGGATGCAGCCAGCATTCAGTCCTTGCAAACAGTGTCCAGGTGGAAATTGCTGAAATGTCTGGGGAAACCCTGGCGTATGGCCCATGTCAGTAGTGTAGATTTGGGTGACTTTAATTAAAAATAGCTCAAAACCTCCTTTTTTAGCTCAACAACTTTGGGGGAAAAATAAAAAGAAAAAAGCTCAACAACCCTAATTTCACTTACTTAAGTTCAGTGGGATATCCTTTCTGCGGACTAAGGGTTTGTGGAGATATTATCATTCTGCACGGTCTCAACCCTATCTGTACTTGATCTTTGAACTCTGCTGTCTCTTTTGTATAGTCCTGTGCTGAATTCTTTTTAATGAGATCTGACACAAAGAATCCTGAAAGGGTCAGCTAATTTCACAAGGGATGAAAATGTTTGCAAAGTGCTCCCTCTGCAAAGTCTGAATTCCACCCTGTTTTCCTGTTATGCAAGCTGGTCTTCCACCATGACCTGTTCCTTTGGTCTTCCTGTAGCATCTGTACCAGCAAGCTTTACTTCGCCTCATGTTCCTGAGCAGCAGGAACATCTATGTTGAGGCGGGTTGAGGAGGGAAAGTTAATTCTACTTACTGCTGCACTAGCTGCAAAAGTTCTGCTTTGTACAAAGGTCTGTCTTGGGTGATTCTCCAAGGCCAGCCTTTGATTTCTTAGTACCCCAAACTGTTGACCTGTGAGCAGCACTTCAGATGCAGTTGCTGCTATCATACCCTCCAAGTGTCCTGATTTCCCAGGGACATTTCTGGAATTACGAAAGCCATCATGGCTTCTGTTTTGATCCTGGAAGGTCCCCATTTTCCCTACCAGGAATTTTGTTTACCAGGAGTTTGTTTTTATCTTTATTCATTTTAAGACCTGCTATTTCTCTGGATTTTTTTATCTCTTCTGGTGCTTTCGGGAGTGACTCTGTTGGTTCTTCTACAGATATCACCACAACATCTGCGAAAGCTTTTAATTTATATTTTCTCTGTCCCACCCCTATTCCTTTAATTTCTTGATTACATCTTATTCTTTTCACCAAAACTTCTAAAACTATTATAAACAATAAAGGTGACAGTGGACAACCTCGTCTCGTTCCTTTGGTTATTTTGCAGTTCTCAGCCAGGACATTACTTTATGGCAACTTTGCTGATTGTTCAGTATATATTGCCTTAACTTCTTTTATAAAAATGTCTCCGTAATTTCGTTGAAAAATTGCTTCTTGTGTTAAAACTGCTAAAGCTCCAGAATATTGCGGCCGAGCCTGTTTCACATGTTACAGAAAATTTAGTCCCACATTCATAGATAATCCTGTAGTTTTATTCAGATTAAGATATGTTTGGTTGTCGGCTTCCACTGAGGAAAAAGAAAGACTAAGGAAATCCCACTTTATAATGGAAGAAAGATAAGGAGAGCTGTGACCCACCTTATTTCTCCCTCTAATTTCTATGTAATATTTGAACAGAATACTGCCCTGCTGCGTATAGTTCTTTTGATCCAAGACAATTGTTTGTGGGTTGCCATAAAATTTTCTCACCAGCTTTTCCCTCTTATTTAGATAGCACCAGCAGAGCAATAAAGGCCTGTGTTGAAATAGCAACAGACTCTTCGCTTGAAGTTTGCCTCTTGACCCAGAGTTGAAGAATGTGAGCAGGACAGTGTGGTACCTTCTTCTAATAAATGTAAAGTGTAAGTTTCTCAAAGCCTTTCACTAATATGAAGCGTTTTTAAGATTTATTAACACGAAATGAAAAAGGGTATTTTTGGAAATATTACCGGTAATTCCTGTAAGTAAGAGATTTCTATGGCGTCTTGATGCATATCCATATTAGAGTTGTCTAATGTAATATAAGCAAGCAAGCAAGCATGACATTAGTTTATTTCAGAAAGAAACCACTATACAGTGGCACCTTGGTTCTCAAACGCCTTGGTTCTCAAACACCTTAGTTCTCAAATGCTGAAAACCCAGAAGTAAGTGTTCGAACAATTTTCAGAAACCGAACGTCCGATACGGTTGTCGGCTATTATTTCCGGGGCACCTGCACCACTCAGAAGCTGCGCCTTGGTTTTCAAACATTTTGGAAGTCAAACGGACTTCCGGAATGGATTAAGTTTGGCGCTTTTGTTTTTGCTATTTATTTTGCGTTTTTGTTTTTGAGATTTTTTTGGTCAATTTGTTTTTGGGACTGTGTGGAACCCAGTTCAGCTACTGATTAATTGGTTGTGTGACTGCGGAAATGGATAAAAGCCCCCCATCTAAACAATGAGTATCATCAGTGCAGGTAATAAAAACTAATAATTGGACTGTCTTTATTTATTTTATAGTACAGTACATTGATTATTGCTTTCATTGTATGGATCAAAGGTCTTGTTGGATAGTAAAATTCATGTTAAATTGCTGTTTTATGGGTTGTTTTTTAAAGTCTGGAACAGATTAACCTGTTTTGCATTACTTTCTATGGGAAAGCACGCCTTGGTTTTGGAATGCTTTGGTTTTGGAACGGACTTCCGGAACGGATGAAGTTTGAGAACCAAGGTGACACTGTAGTTTGCTCAAGGGCCGGCTTGTCCTGCTAACCTGGAAAGAACTCACTGCAGCAAAAGAAGCCAAGTGAGATTTTTAGGCTGACCTACCACCTGCTCCTGCTTTATTTCAGCATTCTCTTTAGGCTTCTTGTGACTCAGTTTGTTTCAGTTGACATATGTGTTTATCAGTGTAAGGAAACAATATTATAGCCACCCTAGTAAACACAGCTTGCAATCTGCAAGCATTAGGATGTAGTACACTGTGTTGCAGAGCATTGGACTAGATGAATCTTGAGGCGTCCTTTCCAAATCTGCAATTCTATGATTCCATGAGTCTACTGGAAATATCCTCCTCAAATCATTGATTGGTAAAAGCCAATGAAACATGAGCATGTGTCCCATTTTTTCCCACACTTTCACCAGCTTCTCGGTGTGTGAGAGATTTGCTATATCAACCAAGAATGCCAGTCCCCAAAAATGGGACAATAATGTGACAGAATCTCCAGATTTTTAAACTAACAAATATCCCTGTAAAATTGAATCAGAATGACTCAAGAGATATACAGTAGACGAAATGGATGTAATTTGTTGCTAACGAGTTCATTGGAAGTTCTAAACTTAATAAGCATGAGTTGCTATTTTATGGATGAAGGTAGCAAAGCAATGGAAAGCAACTTGCAATTTGCCACAAGGAATGTTCCAGAACTGAAGTGAGTTTTTCCACGGAGTGACATGGTCAATACTGTTTCTCCAACAAGGATCCATATATTTGCAATTTAGGTTATTGGTTTCCCATTATATAACCAATTGAAGCTTATGTAAACCCCCCCCAAAGAACTTAATTTTGCAAGCAGCCGTCTCGGGCCCACCTGGGTTCTAGATACAAGTACTAAGTCATCAGCATACAATAATACTGAGAGTTTTTGGTCGAGAATTGTGACAGGGGCAAACTGTAGGCCCTCCAGTTCTTTAACCATGTCATTAATATAAAAATTAAACAGGAAAGGTGCCAAAATGCTCCTGCTCAACATTCCAAAATATATAGTATATTCTTAATGTTGCCATGGGGGGGGGAATAATTTCAAATTATTCTTTTAGCTCTTCCCCCTTCTTCCTGTTCTGAAGTCACATTATAAGAAAAAGAGATGGATGCAGTGGCTCGGTTGTCAGGTTGTGTAAAGTCTGTTTTCTCCCCTCATCCACAATGTGGGGGCAGAATGATGGAACGTTATTTTCAATAAATTAATGCAAAGGACAACAGATGGATTATATATGCTTCGTTTGTTCTTGCAAAATGGTTCTTGTATACCTTCAGAGGTTATTTCCTTAAACTCATTATTTGGACAGCACAGGTTCGATCTGTTATAGAGGAAGTGCCTGTGGACCCAATCCTATATTGGAATGGATCAAATCTAAAAGAGTGCTTTCCCCAATATCAACCATCTTCAGCCCTATGATCAGCAAAGGAGGCTCAGTTGGTGGTTGGTGGTGACCCATAGCTAGGCCTTCTTGGTGGTGGTCCCCAACTTTTGCAGTGCCCTCCCTTGTGAAGTGCTTCCATTTCCTTTTAGGAGAAATTTAAAAAGATTCCTGTTTACTCATACATTTGATTATTAGTTAGGGAATACCTAACTGATTTTAGGAGTTTTAAATTTTCTTTTTAGAAGGTTGTTTTTAAACTGTTTTATAGCAGCTGTTTCTTTAGAACTGTTTTTAGAGGTTTTCATTGTATTGTTTGATGATCGCCATCCTGGGCTCATTTGGAGGAAGGTGCAGAATATAAGTTTAATAAATACATCAATAAATAATATTTAATCTTATCTTCTTAATACTTAATCAGTGCTCAAGATAATCACTTCAGAGTCTTAGAAAAGGCTCTTAAGCATTATGTTTGAAGTGATAATCACTAGAAGAGGCAAAGGTAAAAAGGTATACAGTATTTAATTTGTGATATTTCTGAATAGCATTGGTAGTATTATCTAATAATAACACTGAGAATAATTTTTCTCCATATAGAAACTTCCTCTGACAGGATAATTCTGTCTTCGTTTTAAGTGCACAAATATGCTCTGGAAGGGTCTGAAAGACACTAGGAAGTTTGATTTTAGAAGTTAAGGGTGGGTGGTAAAGTTTCTGTGTGTTGTTGATGTTTTTTTACGGGGGGCCAGGTAACTATACTTTCTATGTTTTCTGAAGTTTAGGGGTTCCCTTTCCCTCCTTTCCTTTTAACATGTAGATTCATGAGGAATCAAAGATGAATTTGGAACAGGAGAGGCCTTTTGTCTGCAGTGCCCCAGGCTGCTCACAGGTGAGTTGAATGGCTAGGAATACAAACCAAGTCTATAGTTGTAGCATAACTTCTTCTGGTGTATGAACATGTATCTGGTCTTTTATACATTTATTACGGATTTTTAAAGGCTGTTTGATATTGCTTGGATATTTTGTTTTAGATGTTGCTGTTATTGTATATACTAGTGGTTCCCAATTGGTGGCCTGCGGGCCTCAGGGGGTCCGCCTAACCCACCCAGGGAGTCCATGGCACATACCCATCAACTGTCCAGGGCATGTCATTTTGGGGGACCATGCTCATGCAGGAGTACAGCCCAGAAGACACGCATCCTGGTTTTGTGCTGGGACATGTTGGAGGGCATGGTGACACCATTCACCTAACCAAAACTGCCACAGAGATTCCAACATTTTCAAAAGCCATTGCTTGGCTTTTGAAAAACAGGAGGTCCGCGGCACTTAGCTAATTGGGAACCACTGATAGAAACTATATTTAGGATCCTGCAGCACGACCCCAAAGATCCTGTGGCGCTGTGGGTTAAACCACAGAGCCTAGAGCTTGCCAATCAGAAGGTTGGCGGTTCGAATCCCTGCGACGGGGTGAGCTCCTGTTACTCGGTCCCTGCTCCTGCCAACCTAGCAGTTCAAAAGCACGTCAAAGTGCAAGTAGATAAAATAAGTACCGCTCCAGCGGGAAGGTAAATGGTGTTTCCGTGTGCTGCTGTGGTTTGCCAGAAGCGGCTTAGACATGCTGGCCACGTGACCCAGAAGCTGTATGCCGGCTCCCTTGGCCAATAAAGTGAGATGTGCGCCGCAACCCCAGAGTTGTCCGCGACTGGACCTAATGGTCAGGGGCCCCTTTACCTTTTACCACCACCCCAAAGATCCTGTGGGAGGAAGGGCAAGATAGAAATAATAAATAAATAAAGCCACGTAACACAATTATGTAGCTAAGCTATACAGCTGTCACTAGTCCAGTGAATATATGCTTTACATTTTGCATATGTTTTTATTCTCTGTAAACTGCTTTGAGACCCAGATGAAATGAAAAGCAGAGCAAACCTTTTAATAAATAAGAAAAATAAAATAAAATAACTCCAGCCCTTTGGAGACATCTTGCGCAGTAATAACAAGTGGTTCCTGAAACAACATTTTACAGTGTGGAGTCATAATCTGGTTTCCCAAAATAATCTGCATTCTAATATTAATTGAGCTGTTTGGGGCTTTTCCTTCCCCTTAGGATTCTCTATGGCCTTATAATTATTATGGCAAACGTTGGCATTCCCATGGGTTTTATGTTCATTGATGGTGGCATTTTGGCTGCTTTGATACCAACACTGAAATATAACTATTAATATTTATGATGATATCTATAGACTATTGTCTAAGCACACCTTGAAAAGTATAGAGAAAGGGGAGGGAGAACCAAAATATCCACTAACCACCAAAGCAACCACCACTAGAGAAATACATTTGTGTGTGCCTTTATCCTTATAGAAAATAGGTTCTCTTAAATGATGGGTAAAGATTAATTTTACTCATTGCATCATTGGCGTCCACCCCTTCCCACATCCTTACCATGTTGTCGTAATGCCTGAACCAGTTACCTTAAGAACAAAAATAATGTCCTTTGCCAGACCTATATTCAGAAACGAAATCTTTCCTTCCTTTTGTGTTTGCTTGGCAGCGTTTTCCAACAGAGGATCACCTGATGATTCACAGGCACAAACATGAAATGACTTTGAAGTTTCCTTCACTGAAAACAGATAACATGTTATCAGGTAAGAAGATAGGAAAAACAATCGGTTGTCAATTCTGATGTGGATAAGGATAAACATTAGTTTCGTGCCAAGGCTCCCCACCCCACCCCATTGCCCCATCTACCAGGAATAAGCAGACAAGACACATTAGAATTTGGGTCAAATAAGGCTACAACTTTACTGATTACGGGTGCCAGAAGCTTGGCATAGGCATTGGGTATAACCATTGACTTCTGGAAGCACCTGGGTCCACCTGAGAGCAGGGCCATCCTATGACCTATGTCAAAAAGGAATGCCCCTGAGAGATCGCTGTCTTGAGGAGTGATTTGTTCCTAGCTCCCAGCTGGGCATCAGGATGGAAGCAATTCCTCTTGGATCCCTTTAACAGGATACTGTTTCCCTCGGAGGCGCAGACAGAGGCTAAACCTCCCTTCCAACCAAGGCTTACCTGAACTGCCAAGTTGTAATGGTTGCTATGAGGTAGGCAAAACTGCCAGACAACAAGCCAATTGGTCAGATGGAAAAAAAAATCCTGCTTGGCTTTGAAGATGGCAGCCAACGAGGTCCATAGCAAGGTCAAGGACAAACAAGAAAACCAATATACAAAGGGAGGGAGAGTGGGAGATCTGGTGAATAACTGGGCGCCAAGGCCAGGATGGGCTGCTTTTTATTCCCCAGGAGTGGACCCAAGGGAAGCCTTCTGCTCCATTAGGCCCGCCCCTTGGGAAAGGCCCACCTTCCAGCCTGCCTGCTATTGGTCAATTGCACAGGCAGGCTTGGATTTGAGGTTCCAGCAGGCGAGACAGATTAGCCCCAATGTTCAGGACTCAGTGCTGGATCACAATGAGGGGTGCTGGCCCACAATGCTGTCACACCTTGGATGGTAAATGTTCATTTCGTTGTTTAGTTATGTTCTCAAGATGCAAAAGGCAAACCACAGCCAATTCACATTTTCCCAACTGAGTGTGTGATAAATTAAATAGGCACAGTCCTGTTTGAGGAGTTCTGTGGTGAGTCAAAAGTGTTGCTCCTGCCCTGTGATGCTTAGTTGTGTGTTGTTTCTTCCAGTGTTTTGTTCTTTGACAGCACAAACTGGTACAGTGTTGAAGAAGCCTGAACCATTTCCCATGTTTTTGTTTTGTTTTTTTGCACTAATGTACCTTTGCTATACATGCTTCATCCTCCAAGAGACATAAATATGGGAAATTGTGCTGTTTTCTCCACTTTCTAATTTTCCAACCTTTGCAGCTATGTTATCAAACAAACAAAAATTCAGAAACAAACTATGTGCAATTGAGCAATATATATAATTTGCACCATGTGGGGAAAAGCTGAGGAAGGGCAGGGACATGACATAGGTTTACAAAAGTATGTGTGATGTGGAGAAAGCAGATAGGGAGACATTTTTCTTCCTCTTTCATAATACTAGAACCTGGAGTTATCTAATGGAGCAAAAGGATGGGAGAGTCAGAACAGATGAAAGAAAGTGCTTCTTCTGCAACACAGAGTGTGGTTAAGTTATGCAAAATCAGGTGATGGCCAGCAACTTGGAGAACATTGAAAGGGAATTAGGCAAAATTTGTGGAGGATAAGGCTTTTTACGGTTGATAGTCATTGTGGCTAAATAAAACCTTCAAGATTAGAGAAAGCAACATGCCTCTGGTACCAATTGCTGCAAAAGGTCAGTAAGAGAGGACTGGTCTACCCATAGAAATCTGGTTGATCACTGTGGAAAACAGGATACCAAACTTTGTTCTCATCCAGAAGGGGTCTTCTTATGTTACAGCTGTCTCTAATTGCCTTTCCCCATTTTTTGTATGAGAAGCAGAGGTTCTTTTTATTTAAAAAAACATATATTTTTATTGGCTTTTATAATTTTACAAAGCTAAAAATGAAAACAGTAAGTAAGACGTAATAACAAAAAAAGAACATCCCATATTCCCCATCCTCCCACCTCCCTAGCCCTCAGTGGTACAGTTAGATTACAGTGGAACCTCGGGTTGCGAACGTGATCCGTGCGGGAGGCACGTTCACAACCCGCAGCGTTCGCAACCCGCAGCGCCGCATCTGTGAAGATGCGATTTGGCACTTTTGCGCATGCGCAAAGCGCCAAAACCCAAAAATAACCCGTTCCGGTACTTCCGGGTTCAGCATGGTCCGTAACCCAAAAACACACAACCCGCAGCATTCGCAACCCAAGGTCTGACTGTATAACTCAGTTAAGAAATCTTAAGCTTAAGCTTATAGACTGGCTGATTCTGGAGAGCTCAGCTGGTTAGATCATGGTGCTGATAACGCCAAGGTTGCAGGTTCAATCCTCATGCAGGACAACTGCAAGTTCCTGCATTGCATGAAGTTGGACTAGATGATCCTTGCGGTCCCTTCCAACTGTACAGTTCTATGATTCTATGACAGTTTCATTGTGCAACTTGGAGTAATCAGAAGGAGTTCAGGGGGAGTTTTGTGTATCCATTGTAGTGGAGATAAAGAAGAGCTAGGTGGACAAGATGAGCCTTTGGCTCTTTGGTAGGGCTCTTCTTACAAGGGATGCTACTTGTATACAGCAGGCACTCCCTCAATATATAACCCCCCTCCCAAAGCATGGTGGGTGAGGTCCAACGCTGAGGGCCTTCTGGCGGTTCCCTCGCTGCGAGAAGCCAAGTTACAGGGAAGAGGGCCTTCTCAGTAGTGGCACCCACCCTGTGGAATGCCCTCCCACCAGATGTCAAAGAGAAAAATAACTACCAAACTTTTAGAAGACATCTGAAGGCAGCCCTGTTTAGAGAAGCTTTTAATGTTTAATAGGTTATTGTATTTTAGTGTTTTGTTGGAAGTCGCCCAGAGTGGCTGGGGTAACCCAGCCAGATGGGCGGGGTATAAATAATAAATTATTATTATTATTATTATTATTATTATTATTATTATTATTATTAGTGTTAAGTTGTGGGTGAACATATCAGACGACACAGTGATTCTTCAAACAGCTCTTGTTTATTCACAGGCCAGGACAGAACTGAACTGAAGGGTTCAGTCAGCCTGCTTATATAGAGCTGCAGTACAACATTAATGTAACAACTTTCTAAAACTATCCAATCACTGAACGTCACTTTCGATCCCTTATTTGCATAACTATCTACAGTATCCCCCTGCTGGCCCAGGATGAGAACTTCAGTACATAACAATTATAGCAGGATGCAGTAGTGGGTGACTGGCCCTGCTCTCCCCCTCTGTACAGTTCTTAAAGGTGTGAAGGAATACCCAAATGGGGCTAAAGGAAACAAGGCATTTAAGCTCATGGCTGCCCCAGCTTTTCCATCTTCCCAATGTCAACATTTGTTTGCAAAGAGCTCTAGTTCTTTCTTCCTTGGGTCTAACATTGAACTAGGGGGGTGGAATCAGACCACTGAGAATGTCGAAAGCTGCTTCTAGGTGGACATTTCAGTGCACACTTCACACCAGACATTTAAAGCGCATTTATTCCACTTTAACGGCCGTGGCTTCCCCCAAAGAATTCTGGGAATTGTATGTCACCCCCCTCACAAAAGTACAATTCACAGCACCCTTAACAAACTACAGTTCCCGCGATTATTTGAGGAAAACAATGTTGTTGAGATGCATGGTGTGGATGTAACCCCTTCAGAGTCAACTTGCCACCCCCCCAGCACCTGCTCCTCAGGAATTCCTTTAAGTCCTGTGGAGAGAGGAGTTTTCTGAGGTGAAAAGAGAATCTCTGAGGGAACTGGCAGAGGTGGAGACTGTCCTCAAGAGCACATCTGTGAAAATTTTGCATAGTTACATAGACACTTGTAAAAACAACTACACACAAAACCCTAACTAGCAGAGGGAAAAGCTTGGAATCAGAAGCAATAAAAGTCCTTGAAACACTCTGTATAACTGTTTATACTGCAGACAGTATGTAATCTCTGAGCCATGTCAGTGGCTTTTAAAAATCATTAACACTCACAGAATAATTCAGCAGAGTTTGGGAAGACGTCTGCAGTGGGATAACAGTTTTCACAGACTCTCATACTGCCCTTCCTGAGTTGGATTGAGGCTCATCCGCTGAATTATAAAGGGATCTTTTGTATGTTTTCCCTCTTGTATTCCTTTCTGCTGGTTCTGTGTTTTCTCACTTCCCCTGATGGATGTCTTTTTCCTGGGTGCCGCATTTGTACAAAGTTATTCAAAGTAAGGGAGGATGAGGTGAAGTACATGTTACAGGATTGGCTTCAGGGAGATGATTCAGATTGCTCATCCCATTTAGGGAATCACCTCCTCTAAATGTAAAATAAATGCTGCAAGTGTATTGCCAAAATGCCACGGGTGAATACACATCAGAAGACGGAAATGTAATTGTGATAGGTATAATGTCTTAATGCATTTATCCCATAGGGCACCTGTTTTATGCAATGCTAAATGAGGTACTTTCCATTTATTTAAACAACACAAAGGCTAGGTTTGTAAGTGTGAGCCGGTTGAGAGTCACCCATTGGATGCGGGGGAAGAATTCAGACATCATTCTGGCCATAAACAGTGTCTCTCACACTGTAGTACTATGGCAACAGTCCCCATACCAGTCACATTTCTTTCCACAATTTTAAAGCTTTCACAAAATTGAGTGCAATTTAAAATTTCAATAATTCCAGGATACAATTTTTTTAAATTTCAAGTTTGGCTTCTGACATTTGACTCTGAGGGACAGAAAAATATCTTCTCCCTCTCATGATGCTAGAACCCAGGCCATTGATTGAAGATGAACGGTGGAAGATTCGGACAAACAAAAGGACGTGCACTTCTTCGCAAAGCACATGGCTAAACTACGGATTTTGTGACCAGATGAGGGCCACCAACCGGGATGTCTTTAAAGCAGCCTTTCTCAACCTGTGGGTCCCCAAATGTTGTTGGACTACAACTCCCATCATCCCTAGCTAGCAAGGCCAGAGCTCAGGGATGATGGGAGTTGTAGTCCAACAACACCTGGGGACCCACAGGCAGTGGCGTAGTGTGGGGGGTGCAGGGGGGACCGGTCACACCGGGTGCAACATCTGGGGGTTAGGGGGCGCAAATCCACGGGTTAGGGGGCGCAAATTACTTGCCTTGCCCCGGGTGCTGACAACCCACGCTACGCCACTGCCCACAGGTTGAGAACCGCTGCTTTAAAGGGAGATTTGACAGATCCATAGAGCATAAGGCTATCAACAGCTGCTAGTCATGATGGCATGTTTTAACTCTATGCTACTGAGAATTGCAAGTGGAAAGAATGCTGTTGCCTTCATGCACTGTTTGTGGGCTGCTGGTTGGCCACTGTGAGAACAGGGTGCTGGAGTAGACAGACATTTGGTCTGACCCAGCAGTCATAGAATGATAGAATTGTAGAGTTGGAAAGGACCCCATGGGCCATCTAGTCTAACCCCCTGGAATGCAGGAATCTCAGCTAAAGCATCCATGACAGATGGCCACCAACTTCTGTTTAAAAACCTCCCAGGAAGGAGAGTCTACAACCTCCCAAGGGAGACCGTTCCACTGTCTTCTTATGTGCTATAATAATAATAATAATATAATAATAATAATAATTTATTATTTATACCCCGCCCATCTGGCTGAGTTTCCCCAGCCACTCTGGGCGGCTCCCCATCGAGTGTTAAAAACAATACAGCAATACAGTTCTTACGATATATATATTTTTAAAAATCACACATCTCGATGATTTTTTAAAAAAAGCAATAATGGCACCATACTCAGTAATTTTATGCTTTGTTTTTATCTAAAATCCTCACATTAAATATAATTGGAATTGTTGGACAAAAGTCAAACTAGGAGAATTTTTGCAAAAACACATTTGAACTATGACAGTTTGCTTGAGGATATTTTTCCCCCTCCAAGTTCAGCTCTAATCTTGTTTGTTAGTTATGCATCGAGCCATTGCTGAGTGATCAGTAAGCTTAGCCTACAGCATTGGATAAGACCCAAACTAGCACAAATCAGGACTGGGGCATGAATGGTGCGAGCAGCTCAAAGAAAGAGTGGCAATATCTCTTCACCCTTTCTTGCAGCACCATGGCCTTTTCCTATAGGTCAACCTTTTTAAATGATGGCAGTCACAGCCCCAATCAGAGGACTTACCCAGTCCCCGACCCCCACTACCTAAATACCGTATTTTTCGCTCTATAAGACGCACCAGACCACAAGACGCACCTAGTTTTTAGAGGAGGAAAACAAGAAAAAAATATCCTGAATCTCAGAAGCCAGAACAGCAAGAGGGATCGCTGCACAGTGAAAGCAGCAATTCCTCTTGCTGTTCTGGCTTCTGGGATAGCTGTGCAGCCTGCATTCGCTCCATAAGACGCACACACATTCCCCCTTACTTTTTAGGAGGGAAAAAGTGAGTCTTATAGAGCAAAAAATACGGTAGGCTTAGAATTTAGGCTGTATTCTTAGACACCTACTGGGACTGATCCCATTGGCCTCTAGAACTTTCTTCCAAATAAACATGTTTAGTTTTACACTGTGTGTGTGTGTGTGTGTGTGTGTGTGTGTGTATACATACAGTGGTACCTCGGGTTAAGTACTTAATTCGTTCCGGAGGTCCGTTCTTAACCTGAAACTGTTCTTAACCTGAAGCACCACTTTAGCTAATGGGGCCTCCCGCTGCCAGAGCACGATTTCCATTCTCAACCTGAAGCAAAGTTCTTAACCCGAGGTAATATTTCTGGGTTAGCGGAGTCTGTAACCTGAAGCGTATGTAACCTGAAGCGTATGTAACCCGAGGTACCACTGTGTGTGTGTGTGTGTGTGTGTGTGTGTGTATACATACAGTGGTACCTCAGGTTAAGTACTTAATTCGTTCCGGAGGTCCGTTCTTAACCTGAAGCTGTTCTTAACCTGAAGCACCACTTTAGCTAATGGGGCCTCCCGCTGCCAGAGCACAATTTCCGTTCTCAACCTGAAGCAAAGTTCTTAACCCGAGGTAATATTTCTGGGTTAGCGGAGTCTGTAACCTGAAGCATATGTAACCTGAAGCGTATGTAACCCGAGGTACCACTGTGTGTGTGTGTGTGTGTGTGTGTGTGTGTGTATGTATAAAGTGTGTTCTGAGTGAGGAATAAGCCAATTACACTGAACCAGGTCATCCCTGTGGGATTGTACAGTACAGTATTTAGGAAACAAAGATACGTTTGCTTGATCTAGTTTAACATCAGGTTAGTCAGCCTGTAATTTAGGATGCATCTGTTTTTTCCCCACTCTCATCTCATTAGTTTTTGCTCTGACAGAGAAGCTGTCAGGGGGGAAAAAACCTGTTTCGTCACCCACCTAGCCCCTCAGGAAATCTGAATTCCTTAAAGTTAGATGGTTTATTCTAAGATTTTCTAATGAAAAAGAGAAATGATATATGAGTGGGAGAGACTTTCCCCTTTAGACATGCTTTCCCATCAGGCATTCATCTTTTCCACCCCCTTCCCTTCCTTGTTTTTCTGGCAAAGTTATTTCATGTCATCTGCATTTGAAAAGATTGTAGCCATAGTTGCCCCATAGCAAACCCAGGTGCAGTATGCTTAAACTTCATTAAATTCCCCCACCCACCACTTACTTTTTTCATACATTACATACATTACATTCATACATTAGCCATGTTCTTACCAGGGAGCAGTTTATTCCACACACACACGCCCTGCTCCCAGTAATATGTATTAAGATCAGATACTGGCAGAAGTGAACAGCAAGAAACCAGTGAAAAGCAGTTTCAAACAAAAAAAAGGGGATGGGGAGGATTTTTCTTTACATAATCATGGCAAACAGGTATGTACTCTTCTATGAAAATACAACAGCCCTAATAATAATAATAGGAGACGCGGGTGGCGCTGTGGGTTAAACCACAGAGCCTACGACTTGCCGGTTGGTGGTTCGAATCCCTGTGATGGGGTGAGTTCCTGTTGCTCGGTCCCTGCTCCTGCCAACCTAGCAGTTCGAAAGCACGTCAAAGTGCAAGTAGATAAATAGGTACCGCTCCGGCGGGAAGGTAAACGGTGTTTCCGTGCGCTGCTCTGGTTCGCCAGAAGCAGTTTAGTCATGCTGGCCACATGACCCGGAAGCTGTACGCCGGCTCCCTCGGCCAATAAAGCGAGATGAGCGCCGCAACCCCAGAGTCGGTCACGACTGGACCTAATGGTCAGGGGTCCCTTTACCTTTAATAATAATAATAATAATAATAATAATAATAATAATAATGTTATTTATGCTCCGCCCATCTGGCTGGGATGGAGCAGCCTTCCCTCAGACTCCTAGAAGGTTCAAGCTACAATTCACATTAACCTTGACCATTGGACTTGAGCGAAGTTGATGGGAGTTGTAGTCCAAAACATATGGGTGCCCCCAGTGCCAGAATCCTGCCTCCTACAGCCATGCCTTTGCCATAGCCTGGAACTCCCACATGAGCCAAGCCCCTCAAAAAGGGCTTAAGGGCTCTTCCACTCCGTGTGAATAATAGCTCTGGCAGAAGCTTTCCTTTAGGCACTTCAATGGTTCATAACCATTTCCCTGTGTCTTGGCTTCTGCAGCAGAACTGCATTGTAAAGGAAGGTGCCATGCCAAACCTACTCCTACTGTTGACTCTGCAGGGGAGATTGTCACAGAGTCCTTTGCCTTTGTTTCAGCTTGGAAGAGTGAGTGCCTAATAGACTCCGAGCCTAGATGGGCTGTAGATCCAGTGGCGTAG
This sequence comes from Podarcis filfolensis, assembly GCF_964270895.1. Taxonomy (NCBI): domain Eukaryota; kingdom Metazoa; phylum Chordata; class Lepidosauria; order Squamata; family Lacertidae; genus Podarcis; species Podarcis filfolensis. The sequence goes on along the minus strand of NC_139614.1, from coordinate 22,028,769 downwards.
CGTGGGGGGTGCAGGGGGGCCGGCCGCACCGGGCGCAACATCTGGGGGTTAGGGTTAGGGGGCGCAAATCCATGGGTTAGGGGCGCAAATCCATGGGTTAGGGGGTGCAAATCCACGGGTTAGGGGGCGCAAATTACTTGCCTTGCCCTGGGTGCTGACAACCCACGCTACGCCACTGTGTAGATCAGAAGTTGTGCTAGGGACCAGAAGGTAAAAAACATTGATTTAGTCAGGGCCTCCCATCGTCTGTCTAGCCTGGAAGCATTAACCACAAGGATTGGGGCTATCAAATTGTAAATGGCCTTGGCACTACCAGTTGCAACCAGTGACATGAAAACTCGTCACCGGTTACCCAAATTCCATGTGATGATGGCTCATAGAATGCCTTCTACTAACAGGCTGGTGGTTTTGTTCTTGTTTTGGTAGCATCACCATGACAATTATATCCTTAGTACTTTGGGTTCCTGGGACGCGGGTGGCGCTGTGGGTTAAACCACAGAGCCTAGGACTTGCCAATCAGAAGGTCGGCGGTTTGAATCCCCGCAATGACAGGCTGAGCTCCCGTTGCTCGGTCCCTGCTCCTGCCAACCTAGCAATTCGAAAGCATGTCAAAGTGCAAGTAGATAAATAGGTACCGCTTCGGCGGGAAGGTAAACGGCGTTTCCATGCGCTGCGCTGGTTCGCCAGAAGCGGCTTAGTCATGCTGGCCACATGACCCGGAAGCTGTACGCCGGCTCCCTCGGCCAATAAAGCGAGATAAGCGCCACAACCCCAGAGTCGGTCACGACTGGACCTAATGGTCAGGGGTCCCTTTACCTTTACTTTGGGTTCCTGGGACTATTTAAGCTTAGGAATAGGAAACCTGGTGAGCACCAACATGACCAGCGGTCAGGGATAATGGGAGTTGTAGTCCATCAGTATATGGAGGGCAAAAGGTTCCCTATCTCTGAATAAGGTTACCCTGCTAGGAAACAAGATGACAAGACAATGTCAGCCTTCATGCTCAGTGATCAATCTGGTGCACAGCTGAGGAGTCTTCAGATGCTTAGCTTGATGAGTAGAAACTTTCTCTTTCAGCTGGGACCGTGTTATCCACCCACAGCAGTATAAAACATTCCAGAAATGTTAAATGCAAATACATATTACACACCCCTTCAACTGGCACTGTCAGGGCCTTAATCCCTTAAGATCATGATTGTAAACAACAGGTAAAAATAAAGCTCATTCAAGTTGGCTATGGGTTTTAGTGTGTTTTTGGTTAACTGTGCAGTAAGGCAATTCTGCTACATGCAATCTAATCCTTCTATGCTCATGTTTTCTGGGGTATTAAGGCAACCCCTCACAACCCACCAGCTGCCCGGGACACAGATTGTCTAATACACTTGAGTAATGATGTGACAAGTCGGTGGAAATAAAAACTTTGTCAAAATAAAAAAGGAAAAGAAAGTGAGAGAGATCTGAACCCCTCTGTGGTGTGATAGGCAGCCTTTGTTTCAGCTCTCGTATTGCTCCTAGTTCTCTGATTTTGTTATCATTGCATGGAAGTAAAACATGGCTAATATATAACTTCACTGAAGCGCTCCAGCTGAACAAGCCAAATTCCTGTTATTAAATGTACAGCAGACTAAACAGTTTTGTTAAATATCAGGCATCAAATTACACCCTTTGGATCTCTGCTTGTCACATATCCACACTGTAGATTAATCACATTTGTTATGGTTTAGTTTGAAAGACTTTGATTTTTTTTAAAAGAAGAAGAAGAAGAAAATCTATAGCTATTCTCTGAAGCTGTTTGTTATTGCTAAGCAATACCATTTTTAAAAAATGGTCTGACAAATAATATTTAAAAACCCATATTTTGCTTAACAAGTCTGATGTATGATTGAAATAATACAGTTCCTTTCCGCTTTCTAAGGATCCGTTAAGCTTAGAGTTCCTTCATAGAAGCAAACATCTTTAAGTTAGAGTCCGTCTTGAAAAATGTTGCATGCTGTGGTTCACTTTTTAATATATGCATATAATATTGTGCTATTCTTTACAAACAGTTAGGAAAATCTCTTGTTTTCTATAAAAGGCTCTGGGACCACTCAAACAATCTACAGCCGTAGGTGTTTCCTGAAAGCCTTTGGTGGTGTTAAACATTGTACAGCACTCTTTCATTCAGGACAAAATTGCTCATATAACTCAGAATGTAGAATGAACCCCCTCCCACACACACACTATTGTTGCAATCAGCTCCTTTTGTTCTTTAATGTTCGTTAAAAATACTAGAGCAGCTGAATGAATAGCAGGCAGAGGGTGTGATATTTTATTGGTTGCAGTGGTCCCAGATAAATTAGCCTAACTGATCAAGTTGCATTGGCTTCACACACATTAAGAGCAAACTGGGCATAAGAAAAGGAGATATGTAGGTATTGCAGCAGGTTCATTGACACTTATGGACTCTCACTGGCAAGCTGTCATTCTCTATATAAATTTTATTATTATTAGTTTTAAAAAAAAATTGTGGTTTTAACATTTGTTCATCCTCCTCTATTTCACCAGTTCCTTAGTTTAATAGATTAACACACCAACGTGGGGATACAGGGCATAGCCCGTAAATGGCTGTGCTCTTTTATCTCTGGTCGGGGACAGAGGGTGGCGCTAGGGAGGGAGATGTCGTCGCGCCACTCCTTGGTGTGTGGAGTGCCACAGGGCGCAATCCTCTCCCCGATGCTTTTTAACATCTTTCTGCGCCCCCTTGCCCAGATTGTCTGGAGCTTTGGGCTGGGCTGTCACGAATATGCTGATGACACTCAGCTCTATATGCTGATGGATGGCCATGTATAAGACGCCCCCTATTTTGGGGGACTCAGATTTAAGAAAATCCACCCTCAGCACTATCTATGTATAAGACACCCCCTAATTTTGGACATTATTTTTAAGGGGGAAAACCTAGCCTTATACACGGGAAAATACGGTAGTTATGGTAGGAAAGATGCAAACACTTTTCTTCTCCATAATGCTATGCACACAGAGAACAAAAAGTCACCCATGTGACATAAACCTAACCTAGCTGCTCCTGCTCTTATTTCCCATGCTATATTTGCTAAGTACAGCCCCACAGCACTGCTTTGGAGAGCCAGGATGCGGTCGTTTGAGAGAATGTTGAATCCTTTCTTCTAATGCTCCTTTCTCCAGTGTAAAACACCCTATGTGCTATTGTGTGTGTGTGTGTGTGTGTGTGAGAGAGAGAGAGAGAGAGAGAGAGAGAGAGAGATGAGTAAACATATAAGTGTGTGTGTACAGAAAGTATGTAGAATAGCCTTTCTCAACCTTGGATCCCCAGATGTTGTTGAACTACAACTCCCATCATCCCTGACCGTTGATCCTGCTAGCTAGGGATGATGGGAGTTTGGGTCCCCAACATATGGGGACCCAAAGTTGAGAAAGGCTGCTGTAGAGTGTGCTAGCTCCACCTCATCCTTCCCCGCCACTTAGGTTGCCTTCCAACCTATGGAGGCCGGTTCATTAGGACAAATAGGACACTGCCTCACCAGCCTTAGCACTGATTCTTCCAAGCCCCCCACCCCACCCCCGGCCTTTGTACGTACTTACAAGACCAGTGGGTGGACCTGCCTTGTCTGCTTCTTCCTCCTTAGTCTCAGTTTTATCCTTGTAGAAATGAGCAGAGAAGAGGATGGTGAATTAGTTGGCTCTGCCTGTCATGGGTCATGACTGCTCCTGGCTTCCCTGCCAGTCCCAATGGGGTCACCAACCACCGCTGCTTCCAGCTTCTGCCTGCCTGAAGGGGGAAGCCTCCTAAACTTGGGGACGCTTCCTGATTTTCCATGAGTGCAGAAGTTTCTGCATTTCAGACAGTTGTCTTCCATGAGAAGAAGACAGTAGAAACGGGTGGAGAAGGGTAGGTTTAACATGCTCATAAACAGTGCTCCCTTTGCTCATGTGTTTGTTTCCATCTTTGTAACACCTGAACAAACATTAAGAAATAGAAACAAAAATAAAGGATACAGCTTTCTTCGCCATCTTTTAAGGATAGCCTCCTTGCTTATTTTAGTTTAGGGATTTGGGAAGCACTATATATATATATATATATATATATATATATATATATATATGCAAATAGATCTGTTCGTCTTATACTTTTAAAAACTTTTTTTTAAAAAAAAAACTTTATGGGAGTTGCCTCTGGTATAATGTACACAAAATAATGATGGCTTCTCTACATTGGTTTTGCATCTTGTTATATTAATATGCTGAAATATATTATGTTACAATACCTTGTTCTTAACTGCAAAAAATACCCACTGCAGTTCCTTTTGATATTTCTCCTCAGACCAAACTCCGACACCAACCCGGTTCCTAAAGAATTGTGATGACGTGGGACTCTTCAATGATATAGACTGTTCCTTAGAGCATGAGTTTAGAAAGGCACAAGAAGAAGAGAACAATAAAAGGGTATGACTTTGTAGTATGGAAACATGCCCCCCCCCCGCCCCTTCCGATATGCTGTGTGAAAGCAGAGAGAACACTATGACATGACTGAGGGGGAAGGACACACACACAACCTTTTAGACTGGAAACTAGGTGGCACTATAGATTGTGACATGTTTTCTAGCTTGCATTAACTGCTAAAACTGAGGAGACAACCTGTGATGAAGCTACTGAAGGAGCAGACATTTACAAAGGTGATTTGAAGAGGAGGGCCACACTTAAAACAAGGGCATTTCACAAAAGGAAAGAGGGGTCGTATCAAGTGCTGTGGTTCAGCTCAGCAATGGAGCTTCACTCACCTCTCCTCTCCCCGGCTGCCCCCTGGGCACCCTCAAAATATGCTCCATAGGGCCCTCCAGAGCAGTTTTTGGGGGTGCACAGGAAGATGAGAGGAAGGGGAAGTTCTGTGCAAACTGAACTAAGTTTACAGTGATGGGGGGAACCCAGAATATATATATATATATATATATATATATATATATATATATATACACACACACACACACATACACACACACACACACACACAGTGGTACCTCGGGTTAAGTACTTAATTCATTCCAGAGGTCCGTACTTAACCTGAAACTGTTCTTAACCTGAAGCACCACTTTAGCTAATGGGGCCTCGTGCTGCTGCCGTGCTGCCGGAGCACGATTTCTGTTCTCATCCTGAAGCAAAGTTCTTAACCTGAAGCACTATTTCTGGGTTAGCAGAGTCTGCAACCTGAAGCGTATGTAACCTGAAGCGTATGTAACCCGAGGTACCACTGTACACACACACACACACACACACAAACATTTCCAGTATGTGGGACTGTACCCTAAATCTCTGAACTTTCCAAAATGTATCTGTGGTGGGCTTAAGGATACGGAAAGTTCATGATTTTTGCCCTTTTAATATACCTTAGAATCATAGAATTGTGGAGTTAAAAGAGATCCTAAGGGTCATTTGGTCCAACCTCCTGCAATTCAGGAATCTCAGCTAAAGCATCCATGGCAGAGGACCATCCAGCCTCTGCTTAAAAACCTCCAACAGAGAGTCCTCCACCTCCCAAGGGAGACCGTTCCACCTTGTGTTATATCCTGTGGTTTTGTTTCTATCTTTGCCAATTTGCAGTCAAAAATAGGTTGTAGATGCCGCTGATGTATTCAAATTAATTCTAAATCAAATTTACATCAAGGAGAGAGAATTCTAATTTATAAGCACGGTAAAATTTCCTGTATTGTTTGAAAAGGATTGTGTCTACAGTATTAGCATCATTTATTGTTTTAATTTTTACTGCAATCTATATTATTCATTCATTGGATACTATACCAGTGCTTTGCTAGTATGTAATGGGATTGTTTATTTCTTTCATAAAATTTATATGCCACTTGATTGTAGCAAAACCCTCAAAATGGTTTACAAAAAAGATGAAACAATAAAGTTGTCACTAACAAAATGACAACCGCCATTTAAAACATACAGAAAGTTAAAACGGTGTTAAATTCATACAAGCTTTCTAAACATCTGGATTGGAAGGAAGCTGCCAGTGTTGGGAAAGGGTTTGCCTGTGAGTTGGATCGCACCTGCCTGCATCTCTCCTTCCAGGTAAGTGAGCCTTTTGGGGTAGAGTAGGAATTGCTTCTGCTCTTTCGTGCCTGCGGAAGAAATGCAACAGGCATTCTGCTGGGCACAGAAAGTGGAGAAATGGAAGAGGAGGAGAGCAGCAAGGAATTGGCTGGTGATTTTTGCAGCAGCTGCCTGCAGCCTGCCCCTTCCAGCCACAACATGTGAGCACTTCCTTTGGGGTAATTATCCACCTTCTTTAAGGACGCAGAGATCCTTTGCCACGTTATCATCCAAATCATTTCCTGGGTTGGCGATGGGGAGGAAAGACAAGTTTTGTCCCAGGTGACAGCTGGGGTGTGGGTCATGCCTGATATTGTTATGCTGTAGATGTTTCCTAGTTCAATGTCCCTTGACATGGATTGCAGAAGACCTTCTGATATTGCTTTACAGTTTATGTTGGGTTATGCCTAGAGTGATTCAGATTTTTTCATATGTGCCTGAGAAGTGTTGAAGGGAAGAGAAGTGGCTTTTTAAAAACCTCAGTGACGGTACAGCCCAGGGGCGTAGGATTCCATCATAAGATGCCATGTGCTTTCATATGGTTCTACTTTCTGTTTACCCCAAAGTCTCATGTCCCTTGGCAGATTTGGGCTGTGTGAGCCAGTGTGCTAGGCTTTCAGAAGAAGGTTCGAGGCTCTGACAGGGTCTTGAGTCCTCCTTCCTCCTTCCCAAAGCCTAGTTAACACTTTCCCAGCATTGGAAAGGAGGTGGGAGGGCTCTAGGACCCTGCCAAAACCCTTGAACCACTTTCTCAAACCCAAGCACCTGCTTACCCTGCTTTGGGAAGCCAGCACGAAGGTGCTGGGCACCAAATTTTGGCCTTTGCACAGGGCACCGTATTACCCAGTTCTGCCACTGCTAGCACCCTCCACTCTGATTGCTCTGTTATTCAATGCTACATATGCTCATGAAATTTCACTCATCCATGGTTTTAGATTGGATGAAGGAACTGACCTGGTGGGAAAGGATACCATCGACTATGGTATCCTGCTGGACCATTCTACTACATGTGCCAAATTGCATGTAGCAGTTTGTGTAGAATGCAAGTATTTTATTTTATTGTGGCCCCTGGCTTCCAATTATGATGTGAACCTATTTTGCCAGGTAAATACTTGCGAGCAACAAGTCAAATCAAGAATTGTGTGCACATGAATGAACCAGTTCAATTTCAGTGTTTATTTTGATCATTCACCATTTATAGAAGGGATGGGGCACCGATGCTCCTCCAGATGTGGTTGGACTCCACTTCCCATCAGCCATAATAGTCAATACAGTGGTACCTCGGGTTAAGTACTTAATTCGTTCCGGAGGTCCGTTCTTAACCTGAAACTGTTCTTAACCTGAAGCACCACTTTATGGGGCCTCCTGCTGCCACCGCGCCGATGGAGCACGATTTCTGTTCTCATCTTGAAGCAAAGATCTTAACCTGAAGCACTATTTCTGGGTTTGCGGAGTCTGTAACCTGAAGCGTATGTAAACCTGAAGCGTATGTAACCTGAGGTACCACTGTACTCATAGGAATGTTGGGCGTTGTACACAACACTTTGCACTGGCGCTTCTCAACCTGTGGGTCCGCAGATGTTGTTGGACTACAATTCCCATCATCCCTGAGCTCTGGCCTTGCTAGCTAGGGGTGATGGGAGTTGTAGTCCAACAACATCTGGGGACCCACAGGTTGAGAAAGGCTGCTTTACACAGTGAATATAGCTACTTTCCTCCAGGAGCTTACAGTAGAAATGTTCAGCAGAGGGATCACAAAGGAGGGGAGGAAAAGTGGAGGCATTGATAAGGGGAGAAATGGGACAAACAAGCGCATGCTGCAACTGCCACCCAGCCTGGTGCCATCCAGCTTTTTTTTTACTACAACTCCCATCATCCTCTGCTAGCATGGCTTTTCTAGCTTTGACTGATGGGAATTTGGACAGCACCAGTTGGGAGAATACTCCCCTCACAGATGCGGAGCTCATACTCATAGATAAAAAATAGTTGCATTTGGGGGGCATAGTTCCTAGTTCCTTGCCCCAGATTCTAGTTTACTGACTATCAAGAAAATTAAAACTATAGCAAATTGTGTTTGATCATATAAAACGAAGGCCGCCTGGCATCCCTTTGTGACCACAGCCTGTAACTGATGGTTGCACTTTGAAAAGAATGTGTCACTCAGACTGGGCTGTCCCTCGCAGCAAGGTAGACAGTGACGGCAGATCAGGTTATCATCTAAGCCTCAAGCAACAGGTTTTAGGTTTACACTGGTCTGAGCATAAAGTATCCCAAGCATTTGTCATAGGTTATATTTGCAAGCACATGACCTTTCCTGCTGCTGGAGAAGAACTGCTGGCAAATTGACTCCAGGGCAATGAATGGAGGTCTAAGAGAATAAAGTCAAGGCTGGGGCGAGCAGTACTCCCTTTGCTACAAAACAACTGGACTGGCTCTGTTGAAACATCGGGGTATTAAACCTCACCTGCATCTATATGTGACAGAAAGAAAGTGCGAGTGGCGTCCAACCAGGAACTGTATAAGGTACTCTGTTTGATGTAGGGGTGGGTGTGTGCACATACAATGAGAGCTAGGTGTGTCTTTGAAATATATCGCACAGTAATTTACAAGTTGTTAGATGTGTCAGATGGTGATGGTGACAGCAGCAGCAGCAGTAAATAATAAATAGCAAGGATTGAGAATGAAATAGCATCTGTTCATTCCTCCACACCATGGCAAGGAACCTTATTGCCACTGCTTCCTATTGCTAGACTCCCTTGGAGATTTTGCACACTGATCTGGGAATTATTGTGACTATTGTACTCAGGAGACTATGATATGGGCAGGGGAGGGCTTTAAACTTTATCTCCACCATTGTCGCATTCAGGACCGGGTGGGAGCCTGCAACTGCTATTTACTATAAGAAACTCCATGCGATAGCTGTTTGCTTGAATAGTATTATATCTCATTTCTGCCTCGGCGCAACACTAGTAGCAGTCCTCTCCACTCCAGTCTGATTCTATGCTAACAAGTTTCAGGGGTTTATGTTTCCCAACAGCAGTTTTGCCCTGTTCCCCCAAATGGCTTAGTCAGTGCATTTGAATTAATCAGGAAATGCAGGAGAAGATATCTTGTTATATTCAAGCATTGCCACCCACTGAGATTTTGGTGGCTCTTCCCAGTGTGCCATCTGGATTGCGAGATATTCTGTAATGCTTGTGGCTGTCGCTGAGCTTTAGGAAACCTCATTCTGGAAGCACCCTTGTCGAATGTTGTCAGACTTTGTATGAACGTACAATTCCATTCTGCTTTGCCAACTAGTACATACACGCTTGTTCCAGAAGACTGTGAGTCATGCCAGTGAAAGTGATAGCAGTGTGTGTGGAGGGGGGGGTAGATTTCACTTCTAACTTGTGGTTTTTGTTAGATAATGATTCACTGTTAAGAATTCCGGAACCAGAAATACTCTAATATCTCCTTATAAGGCTGTGGTGCTAACAGTTGCCCATTAGTTGCTAGTTCTGTCTGGATGATTTTAAAATGCTGATTATCACATTTATGGGCCAGATAGAAAATTTCAAATTCTTATAAGGGAGGAACAAACAGAAATTTGAAATATCTTTTGGAGAGAGCAGACATGGTGCCACTGTTTCCTGAGAGATTCTGGAGACTGACAAACCATTAATAAGTGATTAGAAAAATGGACTGTTGTGATAAAAATGAGGAAGGGGGATGATGAATGTATTACGTTCATAGAGCTTCTAAGCTGAAGCTGCCTTAAAGAGAAAAAAATGCTCCGGCTGTATATGTTAGGGTCATTGGCGTTATTGACTATTGATTTAGCACGAGGCATTAGGAGTTAATAGCCATCTTTCAAAAACTGTGCTGTGGTGGCATTTTGCTGTATGATTTGTTATGCACTGTAATTTGGAACCTCTCAAAATACATCAATAGAAGGTCGTTTTTAAGATTTCAGACACTTAGGCAAACCGTTTAGGATTCACTCTCCCTGCAATGCTGGTCATCAAGGAATCTGCAGTAATTCCAGTGCAGCTGCCTAGAACCTGCCTATTACGGAGGTGGTCGATGAGGAGCATTTGGAGAATATTTCTCATCAATACAGCTATGGATGTCTGTAAGGAGGCTGAAACAGAACAGAGCTGTGTGCTTACTATCATGGGGCACTTAGAGTAAGCTAGACACAGGGGCGGAGGAAGGGGAGTGTGGTGGGTGCGGGCTGCCCCGGGTGTCACCACTGAGGGTGACAAAATGCCAGGTGGCACTCACCGTGGGGCCTGCAGCGCACCCAATCCACGCATCTCTCCTGGGAGAGACACAGTGGCTTGGGCATGCGCAGGCTCCCCGCTGCCCAAACGGTCTGCCAGTTGCCTCCCCCCCCAGCTGAGGGTGGCTGAGTGGGTGGAGGCCCTGTGGTGTGCCCCACTCCTATGGGGGCTCACACTGCCCCTGGGCACACTGCCCCAGGTGTCCGAGCAGTTTCCTCCGCCTCTGGCTAGACAATTACTTTCTCTGAGAAAAGCAGAGAAGGCACAGGAAACTCCTGATTCCTTGTTGTTGTTTAGTCATTTAGTCATGTCCGACTCTTCGTGACCCCATGGACCAGAGTGCGCCAGGCACTCGTATCTTCCACTGCCTCCCGCAGTTTGGTCAAACTCATGCTGGTAGCTTCAAGAACACTGTCCAACCATCTCGTCCTCTGTCGTCCCCTTCTCCTTGTGCCCTCCATCTTTCCCAACATCAGGGTCTTTTCCAGGGAGTCTTCTCTTCTCATGAGGTGGCCAAAGTATTGGAGCCTCAGCTTCAGGATCTGTCCTTCCAGTGAGCACTCAGGGCTGATTTCCTTAAGAATGGATAGGTTTGATCTTCTTGCAGTCCATGGGACTCTCAAGAGTTTCCTCCAGCAACAGAATTCAAAAGCATCAATTCTTCGGCGATCAGCCTTCTTTATGGTCCAGCTCTCACTTCCATACATCACTACTGGGACAACCATAGCTTTAACTATATGGGCCTTTGTTGGCAAGGTGATATCTCTGCTTTTTAAGATGCTGTCTAGGTTTATAAATCCAGTGTCACCAGGTGACTAAGTTATATAATTATACCATCATAACTTTGCCCTTCCAAAAGCCATGTTTCACAGCAGCTTTGCTTTGTTAGCCAAATAACTATAGAAGTGGAAGGAGGCATGTATCAGTGGAATGCATATTTGTGCGCTCCCTGCAACAGTGTGATTGAGGGAGATTTCAGGCAAAGCCCCAGCACCTGCAGCTAATTTCTAGATTAGGGAATTTTGATTGTGGTTTTTTCAAAGCATAACTTTTTAAATATTGACATGCTGGTGCTTTATGGTTAGCACAGACCTAAGGAACAGCCTTTATTGCAATAGCTTTTTACTAAGATACTGCTAAGATAAGGCTCCTAAATCTTGGCAGCCTTCTTTCAATGCCCTCTTTTGTCTATTAAACACAAACTCTTCTCTTTCCCTAGCCGAGCTGTAACCTGGGTGGGTAATAGGACACTGCTGATACATTTTAGCGCAAGGTGCACTTCTGCCTTATTTATGGAGACAGACATGCAGGTTGAGGACTTAATCATACCTGATAAATCATCCTGGAAAGCCTATTAGAACCATATGCTGATTTTGCATTAATATGGGGAGTCTGTTTTTAGTCATGTAGGACAGTGTTCTGTGCTTCCCCCTCTAGGGCTCCCCTTTCCCACCCTCCCCCTCCTCTTCCGTTCATCCTTCCACCCTTGTTTGTGAACTATTTATGTGCTTAAGTGGTATCATTTGTGTGGGGCAGGAGACGTTAATCTTAGAAGTATTGTGAATGGGAATTGGTGAAGGAGGAAATAAAAAGCCAGACTGGCTAAGCCTATTATGGCTATAGCCATCTTTATTTAGTGGGAATTCCAAAGCTGGAGCCAAAAAAGCCAGCAACAGGAAACACCAATAAAGGCTTCAGAAAGCAGAGGAATGGCGATTGCTCAGCATAAGGTAGTCATTTTCAGCCAGGTGGTTAGTAAAATACTGCAAAGGTTGCTGGAATCCTTCAAATCGTTGCCTTCCTCCCCTTCCTTGGGATGGATGAACCTGCCCATTTCTCTCAGTTCCTCGCTTTTCCATTCTTAAATCCATTTCTCCACATTTCTGAAGCATTTTGCAATGGGGGTGGGGTTTCAAAAATTCATCAGCATTTCAGTATGACTATTTTTTGTATAAAAACATTTTTGTACGTAATGTTGCCTAATAACACACATTCTTCGCAAAGCATTTTACACAATATATGTATGGTTTTTTCACTATTATAGGAATGCATTTCTGCACATACATTACTGCAGCATATCCATTTGTGTACACATTACTAGGCTGGAGAACTGCAGAATTCAGAAATGTGTTAACTTTGAAGGATGTGTTTTGGTTCGAATATTGTTTCAGAAAGTGCAAATTTGGTAGGTTCTTCCTTAAATGTGAACTTGATTGCATTTCTCCCCCATCTCTACTCTTTCCTTATACTTCAGGAATAAGTTTCATTTGCTTTTCAAATGAGATCCACATTGAGTCGTATTTGACGTGACGTTCTATTTATTTCTCTAACAAAATGTACAGTATATACCACTGGACTGTAATAAAACCTCCTGTAAGACATTTAGAAAAAAATATTAAGATTATCAGTTAAACACAAGTAAATTTGTTAACATTAATGCTAAAAGAAATCCTATACCCTTTTAAAATGTGGCTCTTTTTTGGGTGGAGGGTGTTTTTGGGTTATTGTTCTTATTTTGATGTTATATATTGTGATCTTTTCTGTGAACCGCCCTGAGACCTCCAGGTATAGGGTGGTATATAAATTCAATAAAAAAATAAATAAATGTGGCACACTGGATTAGTGCATCTGGCTGTTACCCAGAAGGTTGGTGGTTTGAGTCCAAGTAGGGATATTATTATTATTATTATTATTATTATTATTATTATTATTAGCCACTGTGTACAGGATTACTGCATTACAGGGGGTTGAATTAATTAATGACACTTGGGGCCATTCCAACTCTACAGTTCTATGATTCAATGTGTTTTTAGCAGGTGCCAAAAAAACTGCAGCGAAGATGCCTTCCTGATGTTAGGTAAAGGTAAAGGGACCCCTGACCATTAGGTCCAGTTGTGGCCGACTCTGGGGTTGCGGCGCTCATCTTGCTTTACTGGCTGAGGGAGCCAGCATACAGCTTCTGGGTGATGTGGCAAGCATGACTAAGCCGCTTCTGGCGAACCAGAGCAGCGCACGGAAACGCCGTTTAACTTCCTGCCGGAGCGGTACCTATTTATCTACTTGCACTTTGACGTGCTTTCAAACTGCTAGGTGGGCTGGAACTGGGACCGAGCAACAGGAGCTCACCCCGACACAGGGATTCGAACCACCAATCTTCTGACTGGCAAGTCCTAGGCTCTGTGGTTTAACCCACAGCGCCACCCACATCCCGCCTGATGTTAACAAGCAGGTAAATCTATCACTAACAGTTCAGTTCCTAAATATGTTTACTCAGAGGTAAGCTCCAGTGAGATCAACAGGACTTCCTCCCATGCAATTGTGTTTAGGATCATGGCCCAAATGAACTGATTGCTCAGAGAACTTTTTAAAAATTACCATTGACGAAATCCTTTCCATCTCCTTTGAATTATTTTGCCAGCTCTCGGTGCACTCTGTGTGATGTGCGGCACAACCCTCTGTACGCTTACTAAGAAGTAAATCTTTCTGAATTCAAGGGGCTTTAGTAAGTTTAGGGTTGCAGCCGTGGCATTATTATTTGCTTATAAATCTACTTGCTGCTTAAACGAATGGAGAAGGACAGAGGATTCCAGTTGCTGTGTCAACTGGATTTGTTTCACCTTATACAGGCTGCCCCAATCTATTCTAAGCCTCCCTCAGGATATCCGGGGCTTTTGCAATTGGGCCTTGCTTCCTAGTCCCAAAAGGCATGTTTCCTTTCTGCAAAAGAAATGCTGTTGTTGATGAGGACATATACAGCGAGTAACTACAAGAGTTAATCCCACAATGCAGGCCCTTAATTTGTGCCTCAAGGTCAAAGGAAAAGAAAACAGAAACAATATAGGAGGCATAAATCCACTAAAGCAGGAACAGCCCCCTAGTAAAGTAGAGGATCTAGATTTGATATGTTAGGTATTAGTGGCAGCTAACAATGGGATACTGATCATCCCATCTTAAGCTCTTTATGTTGCTTTAGTGAAAGAATGCCCTTTTCATGGCCTCTCCAAGCACTGCAAGACATGTGTGTGGAAATTAATGTACTGGTTATTGTTGTTGCTTTTTTAAAAAGACTGTTCCGTAAGAAAACAACTGATCCCTCTAACATTTGTTACTTCATATACACCTTAGCTATTGTCAGAAAATAGGGTGAATTTGTACATGCTGCTAAGGAGTCCAAACTGCTGCAACCTGCAGCCTCTCCAGTCCTGTCCTGCCCTGTGTCCTGTGCCCTGTGGGACGTAGGTGGCGCTGTGGTCTAAACCACTGAGCCCCTTGGGCCAGTGATCAGAAGGTTGGCAGTTCTAATCCCCGCGACAGAGTGAGCTCCCGTTGCTCTGTCCCAGCTCCTGCCAACCTAGCAGTTCGAAAGCACACCAGTGCAAGTAGATAAATAGGTACTGGTGTGGCGGGAAGGTAAATGGCATTTTCGTGTGCCTTGGCTTCCGTCACAGTGTCCTGTTGCACCAGAAGCGGTTTAGTCCTGGTGGCCACATGACCTGAAAAGCTGTCTGTGGACAAACGCCGGCTCCCTCGGCCTGAAAGGAGTTGAGCGCCGCAACCCCATAGTCACCTTTGACTTAACCATCCAGGGGTCCTTTACCTTTACCTTTTACCTGCTGTGGTGTAGTGTCTGTATCCAGCACCAAGGGCAAGGTACAAAAGAGTTTGGGCACCACAACTCACCTGTAGCGCACCCACAGGAATCTCTGTAGGCTGGCAAAAAGACAGTTGAAAAAAGATATATACGCAAATAAAGCTGTTCTTGGTGGATGAAAGGATATATGATGTCTGACATGATTGAGAATCACAGAGCCAGAGACGAAGAATTTTAAAGTGTTAAAATCGAGATGTGGAAAATATGGAAACAACGAGGAGAGGTGGGATTGAGATTTGGAGATATGCTTCAAGGTCCACACTATGGGAAGTCCCGAAAAATCAATAATTATAATTTGGATGATAATTTGGTCTTTTTTATTTTAGTTTTTTATTTTAATTGGATTATGACTTGATATGTTAATTGGATGTTTTTTATTGGAAAATTAATAAAAATGATTTAACAACAACAAAAGGACTCTCCTTAGGCCAGGCCAAGGAGCCGGTGTGCTGCCACCCAAGGCTTGAGCAGCTGCTTCTGCATCCACGCCGGGCGCGCCAGTGGCATCCTGCCATGCCTTGTGGCTGCCTGCTCCAATACAGGGACCTTGGCTGGTGGTTCTGCTGTGGCCCTGGGGCAGGAGGGAGCTGGGGGCCTCCTAGAGCAGCAACAACATGGCATGCACAGCGGCAGCCATGGCACAAGAAGCTTGTGGTGCACTGTTCAGAGGTGTCGAAGGAGGAGGGTGTAATAAGCGAAAATCTGCCCTTATTCCCTTATGGGGGGACACAAGAGCCCTTATAGAGTCCTTTGTAGGTTCTCCATCGGTCGGAGGAAAAAACAGAGGCCAACCAGAGAATACTGAGAAGCAAAGCAGTTTGTAAGCCTGATCTTTATTGAACTGTTGCAACAGGGTGCCCCCTTCACAGGCAGGAGAAGGAGGAGGACCCAGAACCCAGGTGTGTCCACCCTTATATAGACATTTTAAATTGCCCACCTTGGAGTCAAAGACCACCCCCAGATACATCATACCTACATCACAGAAAGGGCGGGCTAAAGCAGAAATCTGAGTGGGTTGTTTACCTCATAATCTGAGTGGGTTGTTTACCTCCTGTCTGGCAAGTTACCTGTTAATATTTACTGGATTGATACCTTGGGGAGCCTGGCCAGCCTTTCGTAATGATAAGTACTTAGTTCCTGAGCCAAGTCACCGGCTCACCCTATTCATACACAGACATACCCTTAAGACAGGATTTGTGAAGGAGAAGACAATGGGGAGGCTCCACCATTTGACCTTGCAGAGAAAACACCTGGTCAGCCTGGGAGTCAAAATGGCTCCATGGCTGCTCTCCTGTGCAGCTTCAGACATGTGGCCTATATATCTATGTACGTGTTTGCTCGGTACATTTATGAACCTTTATTATATACATAAGACCTTAATTTATTTATTTCAAGGGCATACGGAAGGGGCTCCACCCCAGCAAACCTGCTCTCCACTTGCAGCCAATCTAGTTGCCCAAGAGAGGTGCACTCTGTGTTTCAGAACCAGAAAAGGGAGCCACCATTCCTCCCAGTCTCGCGGCAGCCCAGTTGCACCCTTCTGAATGTGTGCCCGCAGCAGTGGCCCCTGCTGCCCGCCCCCATGCTACACCTCTGCTGCCCTGCATTACTTCATATAGTCAGCAAACCCCACAACACTTACTTATAGCAGAGGTGAGCAACATTTGAGCGCATTTGGTCCATCAAAACACTGTCCCTCACTCATGCTGGTGCCTTGAGTCAGCTCTCTTGAATTTGGCAGGAGACGAGTTAGGGTGGAATTCCTTGCAGAAAAGCCTTTTCAGAGCAGATAGGGAGACGGTTATCAGTTTTCCTTGAGAGAATTTCCCCTGGTTCTTGGCTTCTTCCCAAAGGAGCGTTGTAATCTTTAAAAGATTATAGTGCACAATGAAGGGGCATAATTATTAACTAGAACTGGAGGAACTATCAGTGTGAAGAAGGACAGTATTAGCATTCCTCCTCTGTTCTGGCATCCATCGACTTCAATCTTGCAGTGACAGGATGCCCTCCTGGAGGTGGGCAATCACTAAAACGAAGCTGAGCAAAATATCTATATTGCCTTTAAAAACAAACACTCTCTTGTGTATGATTTAGACAATTGCTCGAGGGGAGGGGGAATGGATGCATCAGTACTGTGCTGCTGCCAGGATTAAATTATTATCATTCAAAAAAGTTCCCCCTCTTAAGCCATTCAAGGTTAAGCTATTTTGAGAACATTTGTGTGTAGGGAAACTAATAAGCTTTTTAAAAAACAACAACTGGAAAAACACTTAGTTTAAAAGCGGAACTTACTCTCTGCACTTTTTCTCTTTCAATTGAAAAGCGGGCAATTCAAAGACTTGGATGCTATAATTTTTTTTTAAATGATGGTAATAGATGCCATTTAATTTTTCTTCACGTACTTGCAAGATTCTTATTTTTTGTAGGTTTCACCCTCCTCCACATATTTTTGATCCGCCAGCTTTGATTTGCATACACAACATTCTAATTACCTCTCCAAGGCCAACCAGTTCTGGATATTTTAAATCCGAGTTGCAAATTTTGAAGGAAGCATCTTTTAAAACAACCCTGGACCTTTATACATTTGGCTACAATAAAGGTGCACTTCCTGTGCATGTCTTTGAAGCAGCTCTGGCAATGACCATAATTTAGGAAAGCGTGAAGTTGTTTCATATTGATACTGCCATGTAAAACCATGCAAGGTGAGAGATTCATGTCCATAGTCTGTCGTTTGGAAGCAATGCTATAAATCTCCCGACTGGTCTTGAGTGTGGATACCTCTGTAGGAGTTACAGTAACAGAAAAATCAGCATAAATATAATGGTCTGGGTATCACAGCTCCTCTTCAGGAGCATTAGCCATGTTTACTGTTTATTTGTATTTGGAAAAATTGTACCCCAAAGTTTTTAATTCGCAAACAGCATGAAAAAAGAATCTGTCAAGAAACTATCTTTATGATGAAAAACTTAAATGTAAGAATTCTGTCTCGAACATTGATTGAATTACACAGGATTAACTATGTGAAAGGGGGGAAAAGCCAGTTCTTTTAGTCGTAACCAAAGCAAGAGAGATCTACACTGCAGTGGGATTTGGTTCACAGTTTGCTAAGAGGAAAGTGAAATGATACTGTTGCTAAAGAAATGGATATGTAACTTGTGATATTTCATATTTATAGTTGGCTGGTGAACACAGCTTTTTTATGAGCCGGTGGAATTAAAAAGGTCAGAGTGTGATGAATCCTTTGTGGACATTCCATCAAACCTCTATTGGTCCACAGACATAGGCCAATGAGTTTTTAGAATTCCAGTGAGAATCTGGTGACTGAACTGATGGATATGCCAATGGACACACCATGTTATGCCAAAATGAATCCTTAGAGCAGGGATGAAAAAAATCACATGATCTCTGGCCATTGACAACATAGACTGGTAGTCCAACAACATTTGGAGGATATAATCATGTATATCTAAGTAGGCTTTAATCAATTAAGTACAATATTATACTGAAGTTGCTGATGGCAGCCTATAATTAGCTATGTGGTTTTTTAAAAAATAAATAAATATTGACATAATATAGTACCCCACATTTCTCAGCAAAACTGCTGATTTTTGTTGTAGTTGAAATTCTATTCCTGATTACGTTTGTGGAGCAAAAGTATACGGGATTGCTATAATATAAAGTGATGCTTTCATTTGGACAGAGATACTTACTGAATGAATTTGAAGCAAATATATTCCTTTGCAAGGCCATTAACTGTTTTCTATTGAGATTGCGTTTGCTCGACCAAAAAGAAAGAGGGGGGAAAGCTCCAGAGTAGCATGTAATGCTTCATTAGCAGACATAACCTTGTTTGTTTGCTTTTAAAAATTACATTTAGAAGAGGAAATCAGTTTGCACCACTGACATGCTGCCAAATTCCTGTTTTATAAACTCCACAACAGGCAGTTTCAGGAAGAAGAAGGGAGAAAAAATGCTCCCTTTATGGCTTCAGTACTATTAAGACAAAATATAAATAAAAAGCTATCCATCCAGTTGAATTCCCCTGCTCAGTGGCCTTCAATTAGCAGGATGCTGTGCAGTTATCCCGGTGCAACATATAGTAAATGACCCTAATTGTGCGGTACGTATTTTGTGTTACTGCAATTTCAACTGGAACATAAGGAGTGCTTTGTGTGCAGTGCTGCTTGAGTGATGATCTCAGGCAGCTGATTGTTTGTGAAATAAATAACCTTTAGTCCATGTAGTATATGGGTCCTCCTTTTTGAAGCTTGAAATGTACTCTTTCAGTATTCCTCCATGGCAGCGTGTATTTTCCCTATATGAAAATTTATTTTAACATTCTCATGTAATGGTTCGTGGAACTGGGCTCCCTGCCTTTCAAAATACTGCCTTTTCCTTTAATCTAGAATGCCTAACAACAACAACAAAAACTCTGCTCAAACTTTATTCTAACATAGCCACTGGCACATCCGGTATACGTTGTATACTATTGTGCATGTAAAAGCATATGTCAAAGGGATAATCTGTGGGGATACAAAAAAGGGACATGGATGCATGTTATTGATGGGTCTGGAAAACAGGAGGCATCTTTCATTATTCATTTCCATTGATAATTAGAGGGCACCACTAATGAGATCATGTCACAAAAATTAAGATAAAAGATGAAAAGCACTTAATCCATTATGTTTTTGAGGAAGCCATCAGAAGAGTTAGCAATGTTTACATTTAAGATGAGCTGCACGCAGGAGATGGAATGAAGAAGCCTGTTCATGCCACAAAAGAAATGATTGCCAGGAATGTTTTCTGTGGAAAGTTCTGCGAGTCTTCCTCTGCTGTCATCATTGCATGGCTGATTTAATCCAATACATGTATATTGGAAGTCTGTATAGATGGTAGCTTAGTAGGTTCTGTTTTAGCATTGTGCACTCAACCAAAGCAGTGGGATACACAGCTGTCAGTGTCTCAAATTTCAGTGGTGCCTTCCATTGGACGCAATAGCGGTGGCACCTGCTGCAGTACCCCAACATTGCCCAAATATGATTTTTTTGGGGGGGGTTCCCTCATACACCCACGCTGCTTCCTTTGTGTTTTATGCGTTGACAGTTATTATTTCTCTCGTAAGGCAGGGTGGGGGACTGAGGTAAGCGCACCATTCCTGTCAGCCCTGGAGAGTGTGCGCATGCGTGGGTGAAGGGGAAAGCCATTGGTCACGCTAAGTCAGGCCAGTGCCGCTCAAGCAAAAACATTCTTTTCCCCATTGTGAGGGAAGACGAGGCAGCAGCGGCTATTTACCTTTTCATGGCTCGCACCATGTAGCTGATGAGTGGCCTCCCCAGCAGAGCGCAGAACTGCTTCAGAGGGCAGCTGCTCAGGCGCTCCCCATTTCCTCTGGCGGGGAGCACCACCGCCACAGACACCGGTGGGTGTCGCTCCTGAGGTGCCTCCGAACCCCTGCCGCCACAACTGCCCTTCCTGAGGTCACTCGACAGTAGCTCCATGGTGGAAATCCAAACTGTGGCTCCTTTCCCCTCTTTTCCGCTCCCCACCCCAGAAGGAAAGATTCCTGCACGCACAACGGACAGAGAAGGGGCTTGTCTCAAGCAGCCACCCGCCTCACTTTTGACCCCCAAGCCTGGCTGAGTCACAAAAACCATTGCATGCACGCACTGTGCTGGCTGCCTGGATTCCTGGACCGTCCACAGGCCAGATCTAGAAGGCAATTGGGCCTGGTCCGGCCTGCGGGCCTTAGTTTACCAACCCATGCTCTATGTCCTACAGTTCTATGATGTGACCTTAGCCATTCGGGCTGATCCTGCAAGCTTCCTGAACTATGGCCGCATACACACCATACATTTCCAGTGCCCTCCCCCAAAGAATTCTGGGAACTGTAGTTTGTCCCTCACAGAGCTACAACAACAAACCACAGTTCCCAGAATTCTTTGGTGTGTGGGCTTTAACTGTATGGTGTGTGCCCACAACCTGTGACTAAAATAAAACAAAAGCCTCACCTGAAAACTTTTACTCTTGTGTCTGGTAGATTAAAATAGAAGTCAGAAGATTCACTGCATGTTTAAATATAGGTAAATAAAGGTCCCAGCAAAGCAGAATAAAACAGGGCTGCCCACTGATTAACAACACTGGCACTATCAATCCTAAAAGTTGGTTCAATGTACTGTATATAGCTCTGGCAGCTGAGAACCAGGAGGCTCAGTGTCCTTTTGGGATTCTGACAAACTATGCAGCTACAATTCGGAAATCAGAAATCCGAGAAAGGTGCTGGGTAACAGATGATCTAACAACCATAAATATGTTCTTCCATTTCCCATGCATGCAATGTTTGCTAACCATTCTGTTGGCAGTAGAACTTTGCAGTCAAGCAGTATTTCAGGGACTCGTATTTTTTACCTAGCTGTCACAGCAGTGCGCATCACCTTTTAATTCTTCACTCGTTCATTCACAACTTCCTAGTGCTCTTGCTCATCTTGCTTTTAGCATTATCACACACTCAGGAGAGTTTAGAGTACTTAGCATGATATAAAAACCATGGATGTGGCTGCTGTCAAGCATTCAGGGCTGGCATTGACCCAACTTGGAACACCCAGGAAGAAGACCAGGCTGGACCAATCAAGATTTGTCTAACAGCAGCAGAGAAAGTTAGTCAAAGTCAAATGCTTCTCAAGCTGCTCATCTGTCTCTGTATGCCTGAAAGATATTTGTTCTTGTTCTTTGTGAGACAGCATCTGACAGATAGTGGCCTGCTATGCACTTTCTTGATTAACAGTGAGGGCTGAAGAAAAACCTTAGCTGTGCTTCTAGATGGGTGATATTTTTAATGCAATCACCAAAACTGCTTTTGCAAATACAGGAATGTGGGGGTGTGGAGGGCAATTATAGAAGATCAGGGGGATGGAGGAATGCTTTGCTCCTCCCACACCTCCACGGATGCCACGCCATCCCTGTGTTTGCAGGTTTAGAAAGTCAACATGAGGTTGGGACCTTTCTGGGCAATCTAGTTCATTTCCTCAGGTAGTTAAAGGTGATTTTATGATCATGGCACAATGGGTTGGTGCACCTGGCTGTTAAGCAGAAGGTTGGTGGTTCAAGCCCACTCAGGGATAGCTGTGGGCTGGATTCCTGCATTGCAAGGGGTTGGACTAGATGACTAGCTGACATCTAGAATTCATAGGATCATATAATGGAAGGGTTGCTTCCATTATATGATTCTATGAATTTTAGATGTCAACTTCTTATTCCTGTTTCAGGTCTCAGCTGCTGAATTTACTCTAGATACTTACTTATCTGTGGCAATAATGTTACCTTGCATTTAGCCTTAAATTTTTGACTTTCATGTCTAGCTCCTCTTACTACTTAACAAGAACTCTAGGATACTCAAAAACATATCTTGCGTACCAACAGGTGTTAGAGCAATAATGAGAGAGCAAAGATGAGTCCAGGAATAACTTTGTATTGGCTTAAGATGTCAGCTACACCCAGAATAAATGTTAAGGTTCTCGTACATATATATATATATATATATATATATATATATATATATATATATAACACGCACTAGTTGTTATTCTGAGTCCTGTCAAACCCAATTCACTTATCATTTTCAACAGATCTAGTACTGTAGCACCAGGCTGAATACTAAATCAATGTGCCATAGACTGACCGTGAAAATCATTTTCAAATGAAATATATATCACACACAGGCAAATGGATATGTGCAAAATGTCTATATTATAAATCACGAGTCAGATGTATGGAAGAGTGATTAGTCAACTTCCAAGTATTTTCAATTTGTGTTGCACTGTAAAAGCAGAAGAGTTATTTTTCATTTCTTTATAGCTGTTAGTTAGAGCAAGATCTATTGACACGCAGTTTGCCGGGAGCCAATAACTTTTCATTTTTTGTTGACACTTCCAGATCCCTAATTTTAGGCAGGAGGGAAATTAAAAACAACACACGATAGCATCCAATTTACTCTCCCAATCCCTTTCTCACAGAATATTTCAATGCATAACGCCGTTGGAGGAGCCATGGCAGCACCGGGGACGCACCAGCTCTCAAATCCAAGGATGCCAAACCACGACACCAGCATCGTTATTCAACAAGCCATGCCATCTCCGCAATCGAGTTCCGTCATAACACAAGCACCTTCCACGAATCGGCAGATTGGGTAAGGACATCCTCAGTTGATTCTTGCTTGGATGAAGTGCTGGTCTAGGTGTTGTGCCAGATGTTGTGTTTGATGAATGATACACGGCGAAACTTTTGCAAGATAATCTAGAGATGGGTGGCGGCGGTTATGTAGTGTCATGGAAATTCATGCTCAGGGTTCTTACTGCTGTTGGAACCTGTTGCGCCACAATAAAGGATCTAAGTCTACTGACTGCTGTTTTGCTCCAAATTACTTGGCTGGAATTTCCTTCCTTTACTGACCGCGTGGACCTGCGGGGGACTTGTATCCTGACGAGCTGAGCTGTTGAGTAGTCTCTCAACCCTTATCAATAGTATTGCTTAGCATTTCAGCCACCGGAAGAGCCATATATTGAAAACATACTGTGTTTGTTCATATATCTCTGATTACTATCCTAGAGAGAGATCCCACATTTCTTCTGTACAGTTTGGAGTCTATTATGCAAAGCTAATCATAACTGAGAGCTTAAGTAATAGCCTTTCTTCTCCACAAGAGTCCAGAGCTATCTTTAAAAGGAAAGAAGCTGACCACCCATCAGTATGTTCTGTGACCCTCAGGGCCACCCCATCCATGAGGCAAAGTGAGGCAACTACCTCAGGCTGCAGGATCCACAGGGGCAGCAGATCTGGCCTCCAAAGAATGCATCGCTCGCTGCTGCTGCTGCTATTGTTGTGGTAGCCATAACAGTTATGGTGTGCTCCTTGGAAACCAGATCTGTCTGCTCCTCTGCAGCCTCCCCATGCCATTACACCTCTACAGTGGCTTATTGGTGACTAGGAGGCACTGCTGGTCTCAGGGCCATCTTACCCATAGGCGCTAGTGGTGCGGGGCACCTGGGTGCTGGGCTCTCAGGGTGCCAGGCCTAGAGTCTGGGGTTCAAGAGTTGAGTCCGGGGAAGAGCCTGCCCGTCGGTTGGAGCGCCACAGCAGGCTCTTCCGCTGCAGGTGGTTCTGCACTGCGAGTTTGGGGGTGACCGAGCCAGCGAGACGCTGAGGCAGCCCACCGGCTCCACCCTCCTGTGCGCCTGGGACTGGGCAACCTGGGGCTGGGCGCATCTTTGCACCCTGGTGCCACATATGCTTAAGACAGCCCTGGCTAGTCTCCTCCCACCCCTAGGGAGTAAATGGTTGGGGGCTGCCCTCTGGGGTCTCCTGGGCTCTGCACCCACCTGATGTGATTCAGAGTGGGTCCCTCTCCTCCTCCACCACGACAGCCTTTGATTCCCACTTCAACCTTTGGGTAAGGTTGATTTGATTTCCCCACTTGTTCCTGATATAGCTCTTCACTCCCCTCCTCTTCCCCGATTGGGGGAGCACCATTTTCTGTTTTGCCCCAGGTGCCAAAATGTATTGGGCCACCTTGATTCCAAAGTCAACCCCAACTCCATTATATTTAGGCTGAGGATTTCCTAACCACTCCATGTGCTGGCTCTCTCTTTCATCCATAATGAGCATCCAGCCAAGTTGTTGTCCTTAACCCATTAGTGTCTCTTCGTACATTGTTTATAATCTATTAGTCTGTTTCCTAACTTTTGAAAGATCCATCAATGGGTATTCTACAGCTTTTCTATCATCTGTAGTAAAATGCATGTCCATCGTGTTGTCGTATGCTCGAATGCTTCTTCCTGGACCTCTGGCCTTGGATGAATAAGAATTGCATGACGAGTGCAGCAATTGGTATGGTGGGATAGAATTATGAAACTGCTCTTGCTATAGCTCACCTTTACAATGGGTAGGGTAGGACAGTGGAGGTGAGCTTGGGCTATGCAGGTGCAGCAGTAGAACCAATTTTGCTGCGGCTCTTTCCCTCCCCAGTCCCATCAAAGTCAGCTGTAGTGATGCCAGTGTTAGCTGAAGCCCACCAAACTGACCTCTACTGTGTAAGACTCATTCAGAGATCTTTCCAGATGTCTTTTTCTTCAAAAAACAATGCACAGTGGATGCCTATATGTTTCACACATCCCAGGCTCCTTCACTGTATGTGTGTTCCTGTTGTATTGACTTCCTGTGTTCTTAGCACTGAAAGATAAGAAAATCAGGTTCTTTTGACAATTTATGTACTCATTGATATTGCTATTGGCGTGCGGAATGTGGTTCTGTGAATATCGTGGGCATCTACCAGCTACTGACATTAGTTTTTTAGCTCATTAGTATTGGAGATAAACCCTTACTCTGTGTTGACAGTATTGTGTGATTTCTTTTATTAAAAAAAAATATACAGTGGTAATATATTCTCAAAGGTGTGCCAAAGTTCTATTGTGTACCTCTCTTACACACAAGAGTTCTGTTCCTGCTTTCACATGCATCCTTTGGGGCAAATGCAGAGAGCTTTTGATCCTTCAAATGTTTCTAACTACATAACTTTGATCATTCCTGGCCATTGGCCCTGCTTCCAGGGACTGATGGTAATTGTAGCTCAGCAACATCTGAAAAGCTAAGATTCCCCACACCTGCTTACCTGCTTTAGAATAGACAGTGTATTGTACTCCCTTCATTTTAGGCTTCAATTGATATCCATTTTCCTGGGACTAAGCCCATGGAACTCAATGTGAATTACTTCTGAGTAGATACATATAGGATTCTGTTCCTAGCATTGACTGAACAACCAACATTTATTGGCTAAACCAAATAAGCACAGTCAAAATAATTGCCATTTGGTACATTCGTGCACATTTTCAGAATTGATTTTTACTGCAGAGGATATATAGCCTTGGGTAAGGGGAAGAGGACATGTGAAACACTTATGAATGGAATTCTTGGTTTGTATTTCAACATATTCTAACTTTGTGGGCAGTGAGGTCCTGGTTAACGTATTGTTGCACATCACCCCGACCTCCGACTGGTGTGGGATTCCAGGGGTTCCAGGCACTTACCTAGGGTTCATTATTCCTTTTGGAAATCAGGCACAGAGGAGACTGTGGTGTCTTTAAGATACAGTGGTACCTCGGGTTAAGTACTTAATTCGTTCCAGAGGTCCGTTCTTAACCTGAAACTGTTCTTAACCTGAAACACAACTTTAGCTAATGGGGCCTCCTGCTGCCGCCGTGCCACCAGAGCACGATTTCTGTTCTCATCCTGAAGCAAAGTTCTTAACCCGAGGTACTATTTCTGGGTTAGCGAAGTCTGTAACCTGAAGCGTATGTAACCTGAAGCATATGTAACCCGAGGTACCACTGTATACGTTTTTTAAAAACATATATACAAACTGAGCCTGAGGGCTTAACACCATCATCACCCCCAAAGGGTCTTGTTTCTTCCATAGCTGCAGCCTTGGACTCAAACAGAAACCAAACGTTGTGTTCTCTGACCCTCTTTTTCTTGTTTTCTTTTAGATTACATCCTCTCTCACACACACACACACAGACACACACACTTACTGACACACACAAAACTCTCTACAGTGGTACCTCTGGTTAAGAAGTTAGTCCATTCTGGAGGTCCATTCTTAACCTGAAACTGTTCCTAACCTGAGGTACCACTTTAGCTAATGGGGCCTCTCACTGCCGCTGCGCCGCCACATGATTTCTGTTCTCATCCTGAAGCAAAGTTCTTAACCTGAGGTACTACTTCTGGGTTAGCGGAGTCTGTAACCAGAAGCATCTGTAACCTGAGTGTCTGTAACCCGAGGTACCACTGTTGAGAGAGGGGCCCCCACCTATTTGCTCTGTTGCACCTTAATCCCCATTAATGGGTCGTCACCCAGGCAATCACTTCGTGGAAAGCTAGTTTGTCATGATTAGATGTTAACACTTGCTGGATCCAGGGATTAATTACAGGGCCATGGCACCCGCAAACTCATAACAGTATGAAGTATTAGGAGAATTTGCTGCCTCAGAAAAGGATTCTTTTTATTTTGAGAGAGAGAGAGAGAGAGAGAGGCCCCGCAAAATACGTTTGTTAAAAAACTCTAAGCTTTTCAGCAGACAATGTCGTAATGGTCTTAGTGCATCTTAAGTGGGAGCAGAATCTGGCCCTGTAGGCTATTGGAAACTGCAGTGTAGCAACATTCTGATTTTTATCACAACTGTAGATAGTTAAGTGTCAAAATATGGCCCAGCCACCTGCAAATGTTTGCACTGGCTGCAGTCCAATGAAAACAACAAATGGCAAGATAAGGTTTCATTCAAACTGTTGCATTCAGGCCTCACTCCTGCACATGAGACTGGGATTCATCTGTGTGCATGTGCATTTCATTCCATGAGGCAGAGTGAGGTGTCTTTGGAGTGGCTGTAACTTTTATTTCCAGGTCTTTCTTTCTTTCTTTCTTTCTTTCTTTCTTTCTTTCTTTCTTTCTTTCTTTCCCAGGAGGCATGTGTATAAAATGGTATCATCCTAGATACCAGACAGGATAAGGGTTATTGTGAACAAATTACTGGCAGTGTATAATTTTTATATGCATACTAATTTCAGATGTTAATATGCTTTTGCTGCCGAGAAGGCCCCAAGTCAGATAAATGAGAAGAGGAGAAGCAGAATACAGCAATATTTCCTTCCTGCTCCCACAAAAACCACGATGTGGTCCTTGTATATCTTAATAACCAAGCAAAAACAATATTTTTTGTCATTTCAATGTACTCCTTAGGGCTCTTACAGACGGGTGTTTATTGTGGGACTGGTAGCAACGTAAGCATGCAAGTTTATTGTATCATTCGCATTACACTGTTGGCATCCAAATTTCAATCCATTTTTTTTCTTCTGCATTTGAACTGGATTCACCCCTTCTGTTGAAAATCTGAGAAATTTGTTTTTAAAAGCCTGTTTCTGATTACCTGTTTGTGATCTTAGTGGTGTGTTTGCAAATTAAATCCCTGTCTGGAACCAACTTTAGTCTGAAAATTCCCATGTGTTGCTTTACTGTCCTTAAAACCAGTGGCGTAGCTAGGGTTTTGCTGCCCGGGGCTGTCACTGAGTTTGCTGCCCCTCTCACTGTTCCTCACCCGGGAATCCCACTGAATTGCCACAGTCCTCCCCTCTGCTCTGACTGTCCTTCCCTTTTTTCCCCTGCGCCCCCCACAACCCAAGGGGTTGGGAAGGCACTCTGTTCCAGTCACCTCAGACTCCACCTCTTCTTTGCTTTACTTAATGCCTCATCGTGTTCTTTCTTTCTCTTGCTTCAACCACAGACAGAGCTCAAACACCTATTCCTGCCAGGCAAAAGCACCCAAAAATAGTGCAAAGCAGGAGGGATAAGGAAGAATGTAATCTGTTATACCTGCATGTTGCTTCTGCGGACAGCTATAATACTGCTCAAGTATGGCGGATTTAGGTGGCACACCTGTGACAAGCAGGGGCGGAGGAAGGGGTGTGTGGTGGGGGCGGGCCACCCCAGGTGTCACCACTGAGGGGGGTGACAAAATGCCGGGCGGCACTCACTGCAGGGCCTGCAGCACACCCAAGCCACACGTCTCTCCTGAGAGTGACGCGGTGGCTTGGGCGCCTGCAGGCGTCCCACTGCCCAAACAGTCCACCTGCTGCCTCCCCCTCAGGTGTAGCATGGCTGAGTGGAAGGAGGCAGGCAGACTCCTTGGAGGCCCCACAGAGCGTCTTGCCCTGGCTCGCCCCACCCCATGGGCAACTGGCCCTGCCCCTGGGCGCAGGGTGCGCACGCCACACCAGGCGCCCAATCGGCTTGCTCCACTGCTGGTGACAAGCCCCGTTTGCAACTTCAAAAGCACAGCCCATTCCTCAGGAAAAGAAACCCATGAATACCTGAGTGTAGGTGCTCAAGAGCTACAAGTGTGCAGTGCCTTGCGATCAAAAGAGAAGTGGCTCTGGGCAGCTCCCAAGTGCCGGTGGGGTGGCTCAGTCCCCCCTCTCGCCTGCCTCTGCCTCCTGGCAGTGGATGTAAGGGTGATGCCTGAGCCTGAGTGGATTCGGGGGGGCGGGGCGGTGGCACAGGCACACGCTTCTCCACCGATGGAGGGGGGAGGCAGTGCCCCTCTCACTGTGCAGCCCCATGGCATCAAGGGTAGGCTGCTCCTCCCCCCTTTCCTCCGCCAGTGCTTAAAACACACACATCCCAAACCGACCCAGGTATAAAGTGTTGGAGGAGTCATTTGACTGCATATTCCAGGGGTTGTCAACCTGGTCCCTACCGCCCACTAGTGGGCACTTCAGGATTCTAGGTGGGCGGTAGGGGGTTCTACGGCACAAGCTGAATCCTCCTTCCATTGAGCACTGGTGGGCGGTAAGGAAATTTTACCATCAAGAAAGACGCATTAGTGGGTGGTAGGTAGAAAAAGGTTGACTACCTCTGATATATTCAAAAGAAAAAAAGAAATCAGAAGAATATAAACAGTGACATTCTAACTATGTCTACTCAGAAGTAAGTTCTATTGAATTCAGTGGGACTTATTCCCAGGTAAGTGACATTAAGATTGCAGTCTTAATTGGCATGCGTTGCCTTTGCTTCATTACCGCCAGAATATGGGCTCGCTGGGAAGCCAAAGAGAGGAAAGACAGTAGCATCTCAAACAGTGAGAAAAGATAAAATAGCATAAGAGTTTATTTTAAAAGCAAGGCAAGGCAGATAAAGTGAATCCTCCCTCCCATTTCATTACAACTACATCTCATGCAATTGATTTCTTACAAATAAATGACAATTTTTGTTTTCCCAAACCAAAAGCAAACATTGCATTGCCAGTGAAGAAGAGAAACACTTTTATTTTATTTATTTTTTTAAATACTTTTTAGTGATTTGTTACCAAAAACAGAAAGAAAAATGCAAACATAACAAGAGATAAAAAAGCAAAGAATCAAAAATGTAAACCATAAAGTGTCACAACCTAGAAGGATAAAAGTGGAAAGATACAGCAGAGTTCCAAAGGGATGATAAAGTATTAACTCATACAAAACTTTATAGGTGTGTGTGTGTAGTATTCTCCACCTTTGAGTTCCTTTATTACTGAGAATAAAGGTTCTGTACAATGTTGAGTGAGCCCAAACATTTGCATATACAGAGTATTATTGAGCCACTTCGCCAATAATATTCAATCCAAACCACTGTTTGAGGAAGGTGTTCACTCTTTCCTTAGTGAAGATAATTTGATCTGTTCATTTATTATATCTGTGCTCTTTCCTACAAAGCCATTTACTTAGATGTTATCATGATGTGCCTCACTTAAAGTGTCAGCATTTATTGATTGGTACCTGAACAACAATGAAATTCTAAACCAAAACAATCTAGATTTTGGACTTGGTATAATGCTGCACATATGCTTCATCAGTCTGAAGCAAAGATTATTTTTGCACATTTTTTAAAAGGAGACCTACCTATTTCCATGGGAATCCCATGTACACCATTTTGAGTTCCATGATGGAACAAAAAGGTTGGATAGTAATTAAATTAATCAATGCATTTACTTTTAATAGTATGGTGCTATTTTCACTACCATAGGAATATGGGCCCAGGTGTGGTGGAGCAATAGGTGGGGGGGTCAAGACATGATTTAGTTGCAATAAATTGAGGACAACCAAGTGGGATTTAAACAGGCCACAACTTTATTGATTATAGATGTTAGCAGGTTTTGGCATAGGCACTGGGTGTGTATCTTGAATCAATCATTGGAAATGAGCAGTATTATCATTTCTCCCAGACACAAGGAATTGTTTTATAGCTCCTGGCTGGAGTTTCAGCTGCAAGAGCAGCAGCCGCTGGCCTGGTAGCAAATGCAACTTCCTTTCTACAAAATAATCTGTTGCCATTTCTGCTGCTTAATTTATTACTTCTGCTATATTTTAGGGAAGGCTCTCTTTAAACATGAATAGACAAAGCCCAAACAGCTCCCCACTGCAGAGTTCTTAATGGGAATCTTGTCCAGAATGAAATCCTGACAACAGCTTTGGTGCTGAGCACTCCGAAACAAGAAGCAGAACCCATAACGTATCTTAACATGATGGGCAGCTTGTTTATATGTGGGAACCCTGCATATGTTCCAGAACACTAAGTAAAAATTGGGCGGCCTCCAGTATATGGTTACTCTTGTTTTTGCATTAGTTGAGGGTAGCCCCTTAAGTATATGCAGTTGTGCCCACTGTAACAGAGATTAGTATTGTGAGTCATCAGTATTTTTGGACACGGGTTGATGAAAATTAAATGAACAGGGCAGAAGCTGTGGAATTCTTGAGGAGTTAACAAAACAAAGTTGGTTAAAGTAAACAAGCTATTGTAGATGTTTGACTCCCTGTTAAAGCACCAATATAAAAATTTGAATAAATGATTCAGAGTTTAGCATCCAGGAATATTGGGGGGGGGGGATTGAATCCATTTCCTGTGAAAACGCCTATTTAATATTCTCAGTTTGTGTTCTTTTCATGTGGTTTGTTTTCCTAAGTTTTGAAACCAGTCTTAACCGAACACATTTGGTCAGAAGGTTATAAAATGACAGCCAGCTCTGACTGGAGTCCAGGTTGTTGCGGAAAAGCTTACTACTTCCTGATTGCTTGAAATTTCCCCATGGTTCCCTCTTCCTTCTTGGTTATGGATTACAATTCAATGTAATATAAAAGAAATAGCCACTGGCACCACAGTCCTAAACTAGTCCTAAACTAATTTACTTAGAAGTCATTGATTTCTATTCAACTTCGAAGCAGGGTTTGGGTTGCAGCTGAAGAAAATGGATTGTTCTGTTGCATTGTTTGAAGAATCAGGAAAAAACTTAACATAGCATCACTGAGATGAAATACTTAAGCAAACCAGTGTCTTGCAAGATGCATAATCAGTAACAAAGCAACACACCAATTAACACCAATATAATCTTTTAAATATATGGCAAATGAAAGATGAGGAAACAAAGGAAAACAAGGTGCATGACAGCAAATTTTCTGTAGCATCTTGATCTGACATTAATATTCAAATCCCTTGCAATGTCAAAATAGGCCATCTATTTCCGTGTGTGTGTGTGTGTGTGTGTGTGTGTGTGTGTGTAAAATAAGTACTTACAGTGCTCCCTCTTAATGATTGCAGTGACGAGGAAGGAACATAAGGACTAAGAGGATTCCTAAAGTATCTGGTTCCAAGTTGTGTTGGGCTTTGTATGCTAGCACAAGAGCCTTCAAATTTGGCCTGGTAGCATACTGCTAATGCAGGACAGCCATGGTGTAATATGCTTTCGGCAGGCTGCTTTACTCACCAGCCTAGTTGCAGTGTTCTGCAGTAGCAAGCCCTTCAAGTTGTAGGATTGCCATATGCCCTCTTTTTCCAGGACACGTCCTCTTTTTCATGGGTATGTAAAATGAGAGTTGCCCTAGTGATCCATAGTTAAAAGTAGAAGTTGGCAAATTTGTCCTCTTTTTTGCTTCTCAAAATATGGCAACCCTATTTTCAGGGACAGTCCCAGACTTGCAGAAGCTCTCCTGGTATCTGATGAACGTCCAGCTTTTCCTTAGGATGTCCCTATTTTCATTGGTGAAAATAGGTATGGAGTGTATGGAATAGGACGTCCCCAGGGCTTCTTTTCAGCCATAACTCACTTCCAACACCTCTTAGCCATTGCCATTCTAAGAGAATGAAGGAGGCTTTCATGGTGAGTTCATCTCTTTTTCTAGAAAAATAGCACTGGACGCCCCTGTTTTCATCAGAGAAATGTTGAAAGGTATGCACTAGCTAGAACTTCCCATTCAGCCATAAAGGTGTCCCCACCTAGAGCTCATAGTCATTGGCCTTTGGCAAACCACTATGCCCTTTCAGTAAGCACCTCTCCACTTTGGGCCGTATATCATGAAGATAGTAGGAGCAGCCAACTTGGCGTAATTGTTGTTTGTAACGCTTTGAAAGCAATGCTAGGTGCTAAGGGTTATTATTGCCGTTTCAAGTGGTGCATGATTAACTTAATGAAACAAATGCTATGAGGCGTGGTTACGGCCATCTTAAAAATGACTTGACAGCTAAGATTAATATTCATGCATAGCCCTTCTATCTCCGTCCCATTTGTAAGATTCCTGTGGGAATTCCTGGAGTCAGGAGTTTCTGTTGTTTGTTCATTTGGCAGAGGGACCTGGGGCATGTTCTAGCAATGCAGCCTTTTATGCTCCTCTTTGATTCATTTCCTGATGATTGCCTGGTAAATTTGCGAGATGTGCCCCTAGCCATCAGCAGGGCCATAAATTATTCCCCATTAACAATAGCACAATACAATATGCTGCGGAGGATGCCTGTACATTCAATGGAGCCCTGTTCTCCCCAACTATTGTGTTCATATAGGACTGCAAGAGGGCCATTAGGGAGGTGAATGGGAGGTCTGTATGTGTCTCTCACATCCACCCCTACCTTCATGGGGCAGACGTTGCTTGTCTTGGTGTAAGAGCCAGCGGCAGAGATGCGAGTAGCTTCTGGAACAGCAACAACCTGCATGGCCCTGTAAATATGCAAGACCATGTCATATTACAGGTATTGCGCCATCTTGCAGTTTCAAGCTTCTTGGTGGCTGTAGTCTGGCGGGGGGGGGGAGGTCTGAGCATAGCCACAAATGGGTAAACTTGGTAATGGTCTCACGGTAACCGAGAGCAGTTCGGAGCAGCTTCTTCGTATTAGCCTTATCACATCAGGCCATCGGAAAGCAGATAGACAGGTACATCTGAGAGACCTCTGAACCCAATTAAAGTTATGCCACAAAGAAATCAAATTCATGTGGTTTGCATTCGGAAAGTTACATTTGGTGGGCTCTCCTTGCTTTTACTTGGAAACCTAATGCACACCATGTGAACATTTGAAATGCTTTTAACAGTTAAGACCAGCTCAAATAACACTGAACTAGAGCAGCAATAAAGAATGAATTAAGACTGATTGCAACTTGCAGTCAACATTATTATTATTTTTCCCCCCTTTAAAGGCATATATCTTCGGTTTTCTGCTTTTAGTAGTGCAGTAGCCGTCCTATTACCTTTTGAAATAAAGACTTCAAATGACAAGTGCAGTAAATTGCACTATATCTGAATTTTGTTTTGTTTTCGGTCGGGAACAGTAGTGGGGAAAACCTGGATACCATTTAACTGGCAGCTTGAGTTATACACCTTTGTGACAGTTCAATAACTCTGACGTTTGAATATACAGAAAAACAGGATGGGAGTCTGAGGGATTTATGTGCTTGTTACTTTTTCTTTTTGCGGGGGGCAGGGAGGCTGGTTTTTTGTGGGTAAAAATGCACTGTATTTCACAGAAATAATTGGTGTGCTTGTTTCTTTTCATGCTGCATAGTCCACCTCAGATCAAAACTCGTAAGGGCTGGGCGTGCTTCCTCACGAATACATTTTGAATCAAAATTATTTAGCAGAATCAATTTACAAGCCTCCAATTATTTCCATATCTTCATTCCTTAGGTACCAGTATTTATACATTTTAAATACTGGGATGTGTGTGTGGGGGGGATACATTGTTCCCAACCCCCCTCAGCAAGGTCTTAAGCATTCAAGACGAATCCCTTAATGTGTTAAAGATTCCTCTGAATAATGAATGAAGGGGAGGAGGAGAGCGAAGCCGCGCTAATTCCAGCTCCATTATAAACATAAAATCATTGATTTTGTGGGGGTAAAGGGGAATCTAACCCTTCAGAGGTTAGGCTAAGCAATGAAAAATTAATAAACAAGTACTTAAGTTAAGTTAAGTAGTTTACTGTGCCTTAATCCATTGCAGAAGATCATGTTTGTGAAAGCCTTTTGTAACAGGGCGCATGCCAAGTGCGGTGGCGGGTGGGGTTTGCTTAGGCCCCCAAATCTGCTAAATTATGGTTCTGCCTGCCCGCCTTGTTTCCTAATGCAGAACTCAAGACACAATCTTTTGAAATCTGCAGTAAGCAGCGTGCTAGGTCGTATGTGAGTTTCTCCTACTCACCCGTCATATTTGCATGACGTGCTCAAGCTCTTTAAATTTCAGAAGGCCATGTATGAAGTTTGCAGGCAGCAAAATCCCAACATACTGCAAAATCAGTCCTGTTGGCACAATGGGGCTTATTCCCAGTTTCACCGGGTTTAGGATTGCAACCGTAGCCTCTCTAACTTAAATTTATTATCTGCTGTGTACCGACATTAAATTTGGATGTGTGTGTCAGTGGCGTGCGGTCAGTGGACTAGGGGGACCAGGCTAGTCCCCTAAATGTTCCCAGTAAATTAGAGTAGGTGCCTTCTTCCCAAAGACTGGGAAGCTTCTGCCTGGTTTAGGGAGGTGTGATGCTCTCGTGAGCGACGTCACAACGCCCCGTCCCTCACAATCGCCCTCACAAGCTGGTGCCTAACTGTTCCCCTATGAAAAATTTCATCACAAGCCAGTGATGTGTGTGTGTGTGTAAATTAAATATGGACATTAAATGTGGCCCTGTGATCTGTGGTGGAGATATTTTGGATGTGGGCTATACAAGTTACCCGTAATGGATTTAACTTATTTCACCATGTTGTCCCAAAACTCAGCACTGCCACCACTGAAGCCTTGGCATGCGTCTGTCTGTCTGTCTGTCTGTCTGTCTATCTGTCTGTCTGTCTGTCTCGTGTGTGTTTCCATTAGATGATATTTTCCTTCAAACCCTGCTATGTGCAAGTATCTCATTTTTACAGGATTTGGAGCAAGGTTCGTGAGTGGGAGTCTGATCAATGTGAATAAATGTAAAACACTTGTTTAAGCCCTAATGCTTCTCTGCTCTTGCCCCTTCTTGTACTCCTCCCCAGCCGCTCTGCTTTGGAAAGCATAGGGAAGTTCTGAGGTGAAAGGTTGAGGTGAAGTCCCTTGGATTGGATTTGTATTTCATCAGGTTTCACTTAACAAAGAGCAAGAGATATCGTTTCAAGGGAAACGAGAATAAGGTGTTTTATTTAAACATCTTTATTTCTTAACATTGTAACAGGAGAGAGCATTTGGGCAATACCTTCCCGTCAAAGCTACAGCTGGAGTAAGTCCGGCTGCCTGAATAGCGCCGTATGGCAGAGGAATGTTGCCGCAGTCCAGTGACACTGCAGTCGGCTGTTAGGCACCAGCAATAGTTTAGCAAAATAAAGACCTATCCTTTAGCGCAGGTTATTAGTTAAGTGCTGCAGTTAATTGTTTTGAATGAGTTTCATTTTATTTTATTCAGTTCAATACATATTACAAATTCCTGAACTGAAACGTCGTCCTGAAATACTCACTTGGGTTCTGTGATCTGTGCACATGGACAAGCAACCTCAAATCCTTTAACAAGGTAATCCATTGGGCACTGCTCATTTTGCTACTTCTACTCCAAAGATGCCAACTTAAATACAATATTGGGGAGGCCCAAGTAAGCCCCAGTCTGTTTAACTTATCATATAGCATAGCACAGGCACACTATTTGAATGGCAATGTCCATCAACTTGGGTGTGGGTGTGTGGCCCCCTCAGATATTTTACTGGGGAGGCAAAAAGACCATAGGAGTTGGCTCCCATGTTCTACTCTTGAGTATGGCTTATTTAAAGAAAATCCACAATCAGTAACTTTCACCTTAGCCCAAATTATTGCAAATTTCAGAGCAGGTATAATGCTGACCTTTTATTGATATCTACCAGGTCAGTAACTGAAGGCTGGCTGAATGACCCAGTTTAAGGTCTAATCCAAATACAACATGCTAGTGCAACTCAAAGTAGACCCATGAATCTAATAGGCATGACTTGTTTTGGTTCACTGCGAGTAGGAGTTAGTTGAATGTTACCCAGTAATTTCCAAGAATGTACCATGTTATTTTGCTTACTGCAAGTCAATACTGGGATTTTGCCTAAAACCTAGCATGTTGTCTTGATGTATTAACCAGTTGGGACCAGAAACGACAAGGCAGCCAGCTAAATTGTTGTGATGAAAAGCAATTATTTATGATATTAACTGTTTGGCATTAGTTGCCCTGGCATTAGTGAGCTTGCTTGCTGATCTGTCCCCAGATTACGGAGAAGCAAACTGTTCTTAAGACTTCGTATTTTCCATGCTACCTTTACCGAATGGTTGTGTTATAAATCAGCACAGGCAAGTGAAAATTTAGTGTGTGTAGGGGTAGCACAGGGAGCTGAGATCAGATAGGAGATTTGGAGTCTAATTGTAAGGGATCATTCAATTGTAGTGAAAGTTTCAATGACTCCAGTAAGATCAAGCTCAATAATAAGTTCCCTCAGGGAAAAATAGAAGCCTAAGTGTTGTAAATAGAATCCTTCATTCACCTTGTCCTACGTCTTGCCCCAAAACTGCCTTATATACTGATTTCATTGATGACATGATTTACAGTTGGGCGTTGCTTTCTCTCGAAACTTTGGAATAGGATCTCAATGTAAATAGCAGATAATTACTCTTTTTCTTAACATCGCTGCACTCTACATGCTCCAGCTGTCAGTGGAATAATCAGGCTTTTGATATCTTTACCTTACAGTGTACTGCAACTATCTGCTTCTGAGTCATGCAACTTTACCATTGCTTTAGCACCTCAAAACAAATTATTTCCGTACACCGCTATGGGTTATTTTGTGGTTAAAAAAGGCTTCCAAAACAGAAGTTCTGGCTAAACTTTCAATGCCATGAAAGTATTCAATTATGTAGTGGTATTCGAAGGGGTTCTTTTAGCATGTTGTGCTTTTCTAAGAACCAATTTCTTGTGCTTTAAACTTTCGGAAGCATTGTCCTTTTTCTTCTTTTATGTTTTTCTGTGTCTACCCTATTATCCACTCCATTCTGACTGGCACAGTGTCTTAATTTTCAACTTCCACTACATTAAGAATGCATAATTCTCAAAATCAATATGTATAGCCATAACTCTAGCTAATTGAAGAGACAAAGAACTATATGTAACTTGTTGCTGGGCTGTGTGAGTTACTCCAATGAAGAATTCTTGTAGCAATCATTATATGCCCTCTTACTTTACCTAATAGGCTAAGATTTTTTTCTCTTGCCTATCACCTATAATATCCAAGTTTTCCCCTCCTGAATAGAAAATGGCAAGCCTACTCCTTAATTTTGCTGATTTTTTTTAAAAAAAATGCTTAGTTTGCCTTATTTTGTAGCTACCCCCTTTTAAACTAAACTTTCACTGAATATGTGGGAGTTGAGATGTGCATACTATTCCTGCTTCTGACTCCATGTGTTCCTTAAGGGTAATAATAAAGAATAATGTCAGACATAGGCAAACTTGGCCCTCCAGATGTTATGGGACTACAACTCCCAACATCCCTCACCACTGGTGCTGTTAGCTAGGGATGATGGGAGTTGTAGTCCCAAAACATCTGGAGGGCCAAGTTTGCCTATGCCTGACCTATGTGAATAAAACTGTATTCCTGGTCTGTTTCCATTTTGCGTGTGTTCATAAGTCGGTTCCATTGTGTTTTTTTAAAACCAAAACCCTACATATAAACCTGTATTTAAATACATATTTAAATATAATTTTTTGACATAAAATTGGTATTTTAAATAACGTAGTTCATCTCAGTGTATGCACAGATAGATAGATAGATAGATAGATAGATAGATGATAGATAGATGATAGATTTGTCCCTTTTATTGGAGCTGAGAATTGTATTGTAAAGATGAGAGATGTGCCAAAATCTGAAGGATAAATATGGTCTGATCCATGTATTAGATTGGTAGGTGTGCATTAGGTCAGTTTTATTTCTAAAAATGTGGACTGAACATAATGATCTTTGAACCCTGTTGCAGAGTTGTCTCTGCAGACAGCTGGGAATGATGGAAAAAACCCAAGAGTTCCCAAATGTGCAGAGAAAGACCTGTGCACTTATAAGCTATCTTTCTGTACCCCTTTCCCAACCTATCTGCGATCATCAGAGGTGCAGAGTGACAAGGAGCTGGACTGGGCCTCATAGCCCTACTCCTATAGGCTATATAGGCTATATTTCATCCTTCATGCATAGGCTATATTTTGTTCTTCAACTGAAAGCGTGGAGGCCTGGAAGTGAAAAAACACTCTCCCACCTCATCACTGAAGACCTGAAGTCCCCTCTTCTGTCATTGTTATATATTTATTTATACCCAGCCTTTTCCTCTGATGGGACTCAAGGTGGAATACAGATAAACCGGATCCTCCCTTAAAGAGGGCACATGTTGCAGTGAGACCTGGCAACCAAACCCTGTGTTGTGGGTGGGTTCGATCGAATAGCCACAACACCCGATTGGTAGGTCCCTTGATGCTGGGTTTAATCAGGCCAATAGGACGCAGGCTAAACGGATCAAGGAACCTATATAAACCTATGCACGTGACCCAGAGCTTCCTCTTTCGGTGCGTGCACCGGAACACCTGCCCACCTCTCCCTAATATTTAGGGCTGTGTGCTTGACCTTGCTATGCTGTCATGTGTCGTTGGGACAGGGGCATAGCAGGAATTTTCCCCACTTGGCTGATTGGCTGGTGCCATTTGGGTTTCACCTGCTGCATAGCAAATTGTCACAACTTGTAAGGTTGCGGATAGGCTCTGGTTCAGGTGATAGGGATGGGAAAATACTCTTGCCATCCCTATGTGAAGGGTATTCCGTTAAAGGAATCCAGGGACTCAATGGTTTGGTCAACCCCTGTGCCCGTGTTGTGCCCGTGCCTGAGTCCAGGGGGGCATTTGGGTGGCGGAGATAGCCTGTTCCTGGCTTTCTGCTTATCCAGGTGTTCACCCTAGGCTGACCTATGCTGGTGCCCTGGGTCAGCGCTACCTGCAACAGTGCAGGGAGCTAGTCGAACCAGAGCCTATGCAACCACTCAATTGCTGTAATCAATAAAGTTGTGGCCTAAATTCTGCCAAAAACCAAACCAAACCAAAATTTGAGTCTTGTCTGAATTTATCTAAGGTCTGAACATGCAAAAGCAAGAACTGCTAAAATAATAGAAAAACCAATCATTAAAAGACAATCAAACTGGTAGGATTAAAACTATATGCATATATAAAATGTGTTTAAAATGTACCAATAATTACAATAAAAACAGCATGGCACCAGCCCTTTAATTAAAAGCAGTCAATTCCCAAACGCTTGTCTTCACCTTCCATTAGAAGGACAGCATGGTGGGAGGGAGGGAGGCAGTCTAGCTTCTGTATCAGGGACTGCTAGGATGCTGAAGGGGGTCTGGAGTCAGGGTGTGGGGGCAGTGAGTTGCAGGGACCTGTACCGGCCAGGATTCGAGAATCAGAGGCAGGGGAAGTCAGAGCTGGAGGAAGAGGAGAAGTTAAATGACTGTTGTGAGCTCGGTTGTCAGCATAACCCCATAGGAGGGTCACATGGACCAGGCAATGCTTCTGTTGTGGTATTCTGTTACCTACTGTACTACAATACATAGTAGTTTGCACAGAAATGGATAAATAAAGAAGATCAATTTATTTAAGTGTAGATTTCCTTATAAAATTAAAAGCAGTTTATGTTAAAAGGTGTCAGGTACAGAAGTTGCTCTCCTTTTTTGCTACAGAGGAACGCCAAGCTAGTGTCATTTGCTTGATGAAAGTAGAAAAGGAGACAGCAATATTTACCCTAATGATACATCTAATGAATAAAGGATACCACTAAGCAGTGCTTTTTTTACTGGGGGTATGGAGGGGTACGCATACCCCTAAACATTTTTTGAATCTTTGTACTTTTGTCCATTTGCTGTATTTATTTTTCCCAATTTGAACTATAAAATGGTGATTTTCATGAGTCAAAATGAGAGCACCCCTAAACATTTTTTAAGGAAAAAAAAAAGCACTGCCACTAAGAATGGTATTGACCAGAAAATAGTTTTCTTAGGCCAAAGAGCTAAATAAGGACAAGGATTTCAGTGATAAAGGGCTGGTGCATTTTTATACATTTGACAACTCCCGAGAACGGCAATTTAAAGTGGGTCTTCCAGGATGCTCATTCAAGTCAAAGCCAGGTATTATTGAATCCCAGAGAAGTTTTGGTAACAAATTCTCATTCATCGGGGTTTGGCCTGACTATTTTCTTGCATAAAATTCAGTGACATTTAGCGAAAGAACTTGCTTGGCTAGCCTTCTAGATTCCATACACAGCCCATATTGACATGCAATGAACTCAAATGGTGTTATCCGGTATGCGCCAGCAGAGTCTGTGCGATTTCCTGATACTGGGGCACTATGATATTTCATGGGCACAGTCTCTGAATGTCAGACTTTTAAAAAATAATAATATATGGAAACAGGAAATACCTTGCCATGTGTTCACTTGTATACTGTTCCTCTCTTCCACCCATCCCCAAAGGCCCCATGACGCCCACAGCAACCCTTACTTTGGCGAAGGAAAGCTGGAAACAGGTCCATCTGGAGTGTGCCAATGCCAGCTGTGAGCGAGTGTCAGCCAGACAGCCACTCCCTGCCCACAGGGGACGAGTGTTCTTCTTGTGTAGCATTTCCAATCCTTTCTGGCCTAGTTAAGAAAAAGCTTAGTTCTTGACACTTCTGCATTTGGGGGATAAGGTGCCCACCCCTGTTTCCATTCCATCACTCTGTGTGGGAGTTCAGTTCCTGAATTTGGGTGGGCAAAAAAAAAATGACCGCAGCTCACAATTTTTCACATTTCACATCATGAAATATTCAGATACGATTCTTCGTGCGATGCTAAGCCACCAGTTTCAAATACTTGACTGCTGATCGCACGCATGTATGTTATTGCAAATGTGACCTATTCGAAAGCAGAAAGCACCAAAAGTTTAAAAACACACCTAACGCAATGATTAAATAAATCTTAGCGTGAAAATGCACACCTGAAAAAAAAAGAATAAAGATTTTGTCAGTGGTATCAAATAACTGACAGGATCGAAATATTAACTGCAAACAACATGATTCTAGGAACAGCAAATCTAATCATTCTTTCTTAGAAATAAGTTCCCTGTTAATTTCAATGAAATTTGCATTCAGGATCTGAACATACAGTTCGATGAGACATATGAACTGGTTCACTGTAATATTTAAGTATAACTGAAATAGTGGATTCAAGTAATCATGTTGCCCTGGGAATGGTTGCCAGAACAGGAAATAATCATAAGAGTTCTTGTTAATGCAAAAGGGCAGTAATTAAAAGCAGTAGGCCTAGGCATATTTGCTCGAGCAATCTGGATTGTTTTACTAAACTATTTTTTGAATAATGTCGGCAACTCAGGGTATAATTACCAGGCGCTTGCTTTCTCCTGGTATCATATTATAACCAAGTAATGGTGGCTAAGGTTTGGGGGTGTTGATGTGTGGTGTACAGGTGAGCATGAAACATCTGTCAGGGATAAGGATACAGATGGTGGAGGAGATGGTAACTTTTGAGATACTAGTGGGTCATAGGACCATAAGGGGAGGGAAAGGCCCATTAGTGGAGTCCATTAGCTGGAAGACAAGTCATAAAAAGCCATGGAGCTCATATCCAGCCAAAGGAAACCTTACTCAGAAATCCTACAGACTTTGAACCTTTGGATGTTGCTGGACTGCAACTTCATCTTCTCTAGTCTTTGGCCATAGTGGCTAGGGCCGATGGGAGTTGGCTCCCCACAGGTTTCTCACCCCTGCTTCAGCAGATTCAAGCAGAGATGCAAGCAGGATTTCCTGGGACCGGTACCCTGGAGGTAAATAGGAGCCTCCTCTGCCCTCACAAAAGAGGACACAAAATTGCATAAAATATTTGTGTGCTTTGTGACATCCAAAGTTTTTGCATCCAGTTTTGCAGGTGGTTCTAAAATAAATGAGGTCACACATAAGTAATATGATATATGACGGACAGAATGTCAACAAGTGAAGCTCCGTACTAGAAAATACTTAACCTGTTGAATTTATGCCTATCACACAACTGTTAAAAGCACAAGAGCCTTGCTTTCCTGCAATGCCAACCGTAAACTCTGCAAAGGATGCAACTGGTTTGTAGTATATGGAACAAAACATTTCTGTAGGTCTCTCATCAACTGATCTTATGCTGGCAATGTTATATTAAGAGCAGGATCAGGCTAGGCATTTCAGTGGCAGGGGGAGGTGTCAAAAGAGCTTTAAGATATACAGCAACTAAGGATGCCCATGCTTAAATTGTTAAAAAGCAAGCAGTGTATTCTCTTAGCATTTGTTGTCGCAATTTATACCTCATATTACGGTAACTTTTGCAGAGGTCAAACATCCACCCTTTCCTATTTTTTTCCTATTTGAGCCTTTGATATGGATATACCCATAAGTGTTTATACTGGCACCAGCAACAATCCACCCCCAATAATCCCCTTATTTTTCTCGCATGCATGGGAAAGCAGTTAATTAGCCCCATGTTGCCGCTACGGTTTTCTTAGTAGACCCTGATTACATTTCCTTAACTAGAAAAGAAAGGAAAACAAATCAGACCATGAGACTGGATAACAGCACTTGACTACACTGCAGGGTTGTTGTTGTTGTTGTTGTTTTATCTCAACCGTCTTCCCCAGCAATATTAGTACAGCAGTGGTGGGTTGCTTAGCAGGGCTAATGGCAGCCCATGCTTTTGCAACCACAATATTCTCACCACACACACACCCCACAATATTAATATACTAATGATGACATTTATTTGCATTGGCAGGTGTTTCTTAAAGCATGTTTACGTGTTCAGAAAAGAAAACCTTTGCATGAAATTAAACCTGAGTTAAAGAGAGCATGAGCTGCTGTGTTTGCTGCTCCTTGTTTGCTTTTGGGTGGACAGGCTACTGCAGGCTGATATCTCATGAAACATTTGCTTAGAATGGGGCCTGTACGTTTTGCTTCAAATGCAATTAGAGACTTCTTTTTAAAAAATGAAGGCTCAGAGTATGAGTCTGCAGTAGCCCCCTGCAGGCTTTTTACCCAGTACTGTAGTGCCTCTACTATCAGCAGCCCGTGTTCAGACTTCAAATTATTATTCTTGCCTCCATAAAAATGGGCACCGGGAGCCCACTTGATTAAATGCTAAGAATTATTCCATTCTGAGAGAGGAACCAGCGCTTCTGATTCCTAAGTGTTCTATGCCATGCAGATGTCTAGACTTCTCAAGTAGAAGAGAAACTCCTTTTAAAGAAAAGAAAAGATTTTATTGGATGTTCAGACTGTGTTGAGGAGGATCTTCCACTCCCCGCCCCGCCCCCCGGGATCAATTCATCTTCCTGCATTTCCTAACCTTCTTGGCAACTGTGGGCACCAGGGTGGTTGACTGCATGGAGATCTTCTCATAGAGAAGATGAAACAAGTGATAATGCAGACTCAGTGAATCAGCCCTGAAGCAAACAGCGCCAGCAGCAGCAGGCAGGTAATGATTTCAGGAAAGATCTTAGCTTGGAGTCCTTTGCTGAAAATCGAATGTTCAAGGTTGGCAAAGGCTGTAAGGGAGAAGATGAAGAGGGCATAGCCCAGCAGGCCCCCTTAGATGGTCAACCACTCACTGGAAGCCAGCTGGCGGCTGTACGTCGGCATCCCTGTATAGACCAGAAGGGGCAGGAGAGACGAAAGCACTAAAGACATGCCTGTGCCGACAGACAGGTCCTCCATCATTTCAAAACGCATGATGGTGGGGGCGAAATGGAGGAAGGGCACCCAGTGCCAAGCCTCTCCAGAGAAGCAGGCACATTGCTCACTCTCTCTTCCCTACCACCCAGGAGAACCTGTTTTTAGGGAGGAAAAGAAAGGCCTGCGTTAAGATGAGTTCCCAGTCTCTTTTACCTTGAGTCTGACAGTCACTCATAAGCAAATACAGTGGTACCTCGGGTTACATACGCTTCAGGTTACATACGCTTCAG
Organism: Podarcis filfolensis; assembly: GCF_964270895.1. NCBI lineage: Eukaryota > Metazoa > Chordata > Lepidosauria > Squamata > Lacertidae > Podarcis > Podarcis filfolensis. The sequence continues at coordinate 21,983,885 of NC_139614.1, read as the reverse complement.
GTTACAGACTCCGCTAACCCAGAAATAGTACCTCGGGTTAAGAACTTTGCTTCAGGATGAGAACAGAAATCATGCAGTCGCGGCAGCAGGAGGCCCCATTAGCTAAAGTGGTGCTTCAGGTTAAGAACAGTTTCAGGTTGAGAACGGACCTCCAGAACGAATTAAGTACTTAACCTGAGGTACCACTGTACTGGCCTTCTGGTACCTTGCACATGAGTGAATATTCACTCCATCCAGCCCTTGACTACTGTGGATTTGTGTGCTCCAGTATATGGAGTTTACAGGACTACAAAGGGTTTAAGGATGGGCAGTGATGGGTTTCTACAGTGAAAGGGGAAAGAAGAGAAGGAAGGGAGAGATAGTGTTGCCAGTTTCTGGAAAACTCCGTCATAGGCCAGGAATCTCTGCCCTGGGTGACAGGCAACACTGATTAGAAAGGCTAAATGTCAACATTGTTCTCTGGACTAATAGTTGGCTTTAGTCCAAGAGCATTTCAGAGATGAGAGTCGAGGGTTTCCCCCCCACCCTCATTCTAAATCCCCCTTTTTTGTCCCCCTCTCCAGTACATGCTGTAAGTCATACTGTCAAGTCCTGAGTGCTGTCCCTTCAGACCTCGCGATAAATCTTTGCAGCACTGATTTTAAAAGCTCGGTAGCATATTTTTCTTTTGTATCTCTCCTCGTCTTTCTTAATTTATATAATCCATGGTGTCAGCTAGGTAAAGCATCCTGGCCTGGTAAAAGGGAGAGGTGAGATGCGTAAAAAGCCATGTTTTGACACCTCTGATATTAACCTTTTCCTGTTCCTTTTATAAAGAGGCTGATGGCATTCGGCTTACTTACAACAATGCAATTACACATATGGTGCAGTTGTAGGAAGTGGCCTCTATTCTTGTTTTACTTACCTGATAGATTTTTTATTATTATGAAATTAAAGATCTAAATAAGTTTGGATAGCCAGCAAAAAGAGAGAGACAGTCAGAATAACAACTCAGTCGAGAACTCCCTGCAAAAGTTTAATACTGAAGTCCACACTCTTGACCTCCCTAAATGACGAAGAAGTTTTGTAGGAAGCTTCTCAGATGTAACATCTTGTTGCTGTGTGACATAGTGAAGGAAAGACAGACAGACAAAAAGACCTTTACAACAATCTGTTATTAATAGTCACTCACTGCTGTGATTTATGACATTTATTTTATTTCAGCTCATCTGTTGTTTCCTAGCATTTGTTGCTAAATAAGGGCAAGTCACTTCTGCATTGTAGCTTACTTTGCATCTTTGTGTGCACTTTTGGTCAGCTCTGTTTACAATGCATGTGCATTTGACCATCTTCTTTTCCAGCTGTTTTATATTTAGAGTGCATCCTGTGTTCACAAGTGCATAGGTTATGTCAAGTCAACTGAACTTTCCCTGTGTTTCTGTTGTTTCAATAACAAGCACTTCAGAATCATGGAATTGTACTGTACAGTGGTACCTTGGGTTAAGAACTTAATTCGTTCTGGAGGTCTGTTCTTAACCTGAAACTGTTCTTAACCTGAAGCACCACTTTAGCTAATAGGGCCTCCCGCTGCCACCGCGCCGCTGGAGCACGATTTCTGTTCTCATGCTGAAGCAAAGTTCTTAACCTGAGATACTATTTCTGGGTTAGCGGAGTCTGTAACCTGAAGCGTATGTAACCTGAAGCATCTGTAACCCGAGGTCCCACTGTACCTGTCTTTAATCTGCACTTGGGCTTGTCACTCTGGAATACAGACCACAGTGAGGTTTAACTTTTTCTTCCCATGCTATTCTCGTCCCCCCGCTCCTAATCCTCCTACTCCTCCAATTTGGCCCACCAAAGAAGCAGATATTGGACCACTACCAGCTGCCTTTTCAGGACAAATATATGCTATGGAGGGAGCAATTATTTTGGAGACTAGGACCACTCAGTTGGTTAGAGCATGGTGCCAATAAGGGCCACTTACAGTACCTACTCGGTGAGCAGTGGTTTCGGCCCATCGTGGCATCTCCCTCACTGCTTGGACGCACTGCGCCATTTTGAGCACAGCACATCCCCTCGGCCGCCGTGGAGGCTCACTGGTTCATGCCCAACCCGTTCATTCAAAAGAGCCAATCCGCGATGGCCTTAGGGGTGTGTGGCTTGATGAACAGACCCGAGGGAGGCAGTTTTTATTTTCAGTTCCTTTTTCTAATAATGAACTTCACCATTTGCGCAGCTGTTGCGCACTGGGTCTTACTGTGTGCTTTGTGTTCTTTAAACAGTTACCAATTCATGAAGTACTGTCCCCTTAAAGGTAAAGGGACCCCTGACCATTAGGTCCAGTCGTGACCGACTCATCTCGCTTTATTGGCCGAGGGAGCCGGCGTACAGCTTCCGGGTCATGTGGCCAGCATGACTAAGCTGCTTCTGGCGAACCAGAGCAGCGCACGGAAACGCCGTTTACCTTCCCGCCAGAGCGGTACCTATTTATCTACTTGCACTTTGACGTGCTTTCGAACTGCTAGGTTGGCAGGAGCAGGGACCGAGCAACGGGAGCTCACCAGGTCGCGGGGATTCGAACCGCCGGCCTCCTGATCGGCAAGTCCTAGGCTCTGTGGTTTAACCCACAGTGCCACCCTTACTCCATGACCAATAAGTATATGTAGGAGTCTTTGCTGAGCATTTTTCTCTCTTTCTCTCTTTTTTTATTTATTTACTACATTTCTGTCCTGCCCTTCCTGCAAAATATCCCAAGGCAGCAAACACTTTGTGATAAAAAACAAAAACAGTGAAAAGTCAATGTTTTAAAGTCAAATGCAATTACATCTATGCTGAATCTGAGAGCACTGTGGTCCTATACTATGCTGAACAACGTGTATTTAAATTTATGCCAGATGAGCGTTGGTGGTAATAGGTGATTCTGCTCCCACACAAAAGGTTCTGTTTAAAAGGACTGTTAGCAAGAGAGTCTATGGGCATGATATATTTCATTTTCTATGGGGTAATGGGAGGAAAAGAAGAGGAAAATAAAGAAGGGTTTTTAAGTGAGGTAAAGTACCACAAAGGAAGTGAGAAAGAATTCTAAGTAAAACATGGTGAATATTGGAATGAGCTTTTAATGTATTCCGTAGTTTTTATAAGGAAATGTTAATAGGGAAACCTACCCTCCAAGGACAAACCAGCAGGTAATATATTGTCACAGAATTACCTGTCCGTGAAACCATACTAAATAATGTAAAATTGTGAGGTGGTGAAGCTTGGGATAGAGAACAGGAACATAGCAACTTTAGAGTATAGTACTCAAATTGTGTAGGGACGCGGGTGGCGCTGTGGGTAAAACCTCAGCGCCTAGGACTTGCCGATCGCATGGTCGGCGGTTCGAATCCCCGCGGCGGGGTGCGCTCCCGTTGTTCGGTCCCAGCGCCTGCCAACCTAGCAGTTCGAAAGCACCTCCGGGTGCAAGTAGATAAATAGGGACCGCTTACCAGCGGGAAGGTAAACGGCGTTTCCGTGTGCTGCGCTGGCTCACCAGATGCAGCTTGTCACGCTGGCCACGTGGCCCGGAAGTGTCTGCGGACAGCGCTGGCTCCCGGCCTTTAGAGTGAGATGAGCGCACAACCCTAGAGTCTGGCAAGACTGGCCCATACGGGCAGGGGTACCTCTACCTTTACCTTTTACTCAAATTGTGTAGTTTATAGACCTAGGTTCCATTTTGTGATTGTTTTTGTACACTTAGCTCCTCTCATTGTTCTCTTAAACTACAGGCTTTCTGTATTATCTTTTCATTTTTGTAGTAAAGGTAGCCCATGGCAGGATGGAAATGCCAGATATTTGTTATTGCCTTTTTGATATTATTATTACCTTACCATTTTCAGTAGCATTGCTGAAAACTTGCAGTGATTGCTTTCCCTTTCTAAAGATCCAATGCCAACCCCTCAGTATTTTCCTGGAAACAGTAATTACAAAAGACAATAACCCCAATGTTTTGATATACATGCACTAAGTGTTTAGATCACATTGCTATTCATATATGGCGGCTGGAACTAAGATAGTTTTATGAGTGGGAGCATGGGATTGAAAAGGAGGGAAAGAAGTGAAGGTGGAAGGTGCCTGAGGGAATAAGAGGTTTAAATCATGTAACCTAACAAGTGGCCGTGGGATCTGATCCGATCCTGTTAACAACAGGAAAGGTAAATAACTCATAGGTGTTAAATTATCCAGTTATTATTCACTTACGGATAATGGGCACCTTTTATAACCTTATTACAAATAATGGTTACTGCCTGAGATTTGTATTTTCTGAATATGAAGCGGAGATGTGGTGCAATTTAATATTTGCTGCCTCTGCAGCTTCTTCTCATGCCATTGAGAAATGCTTTCTGTAGACCTGATTTCCTTCCTTTCTTTTGGAAACCCTTTGCTGTGATAGACCAGGCCCAACGTTATTTTATAGAGAGCCCTGAACCTACCAGGAAATTATCTAGCACAGACTAATGTAATGAATGAATTGTGGAAGACCATGACCGTCACCTTACGTAGCATACTGTGTCAACTGGAAGTCAGGAGGGAAAAAGCGTCTACCACTTATTCCATAATTAGAATCGCAGCATCAGCTTTAGAGAAAATAATTAACAGTTCTTCACGGTGGTTCTGTAGCAAGCTGCCTCATACTTGTAAAATGAGCCCTAATCAATGGTGTAATGTAGTATGGGCACTCTATCCATGTACAGAGGTACCTCTGGTTACGAACTTAATTCATTCTGGAGGTCTGTTCTTAACCTGAAACTGTTCTTAACCTGAGGTACCACTTTAGCTAACGTGGCCTCCTGCTGCCACCATGCAATTTCTGTTCTCATCCTGAGGTAAAGTTCTTAACCCGAGGTACTACTTCTGGGTTCACAGAGTCTGTAAGCCAGTGTTTGTAACCCGAGGTGTTTGTAACCCAAGGTACTACTGTTTAAAAAACCCTAGTCTTATACACAGAAAAGTATGGTATGTGTATGGGGGGACGCATATCCTAAAGCTGGACTCATCTTCCTTTCTTAAACTTGCAGACCCCCCCTCCCTCATTCTTGCTCCCTTTCCTCTCCCCTCTTTTACCCAAGGCAGAAAAGTGTTTAATTCAGAATCAGGGCTTCCTCTCTCCACGGCGTTTGTTATTATTCACCCTTTCCTGTTAGTAATGGCGAAAGAGACACTTCCAAATGGGAGGAGAAGTCCCATTCATGTGTGCTTCAGATGGAACATATGTTTCACAAAAAATATATATAGTAAGATTGAAATGTGAGTGCAGATGTGTTGCCATCGATTGATCATACAAGTATAATCAAAACTGCATTTCAGTCACAAGCTCACCAACTTTTGGAGAGTGGCTCAAAAGCACTCTAAGTGGTATGTGTGAAACACATAAAATTAACACAGAAATATGCCAGTTGCTCACGCATATTGACAAAGGGGAGGTGTGTAAGTCGCTACAGAGCTTAGTGTAGACCATGCTCTCCTGCAGGAGCCAATAACTGTATGTTTCCAAGTGCGTGATAATCTCTAGAATCTTATGTGATACGCCTGTGCCATCTACTTTTCATATGTTCAGGAATAGGAGTCAGCTTGGTAGGAATGGGTTCTGGAAACAGCAGCCTAGATGGATTCAGGTGACCCAAGACAAAAGGAGCTATAGAATATTTATTCTAATGAGAAAAAAGTACACAAAATGGTTGAAGGAAACTAGAGCGATGTGTCCTGATCTAGTCAAAGCTCCCAGGAAAGTGAAGCTAATAGGATATAGGCTAGGAAGACACAAATATTGTCTAGCCTTGCTTCATAGTTATGCACTGATAATGTCAGTCATAAGATATCAAATCTAAACATTTTCCAGTTGAGTGCATGATTGTTTCAGAAGTTCTTCACCCCACAGTATCTCTTTAATCAGCATTCATGAACTGCAAGAAATCTATCCTAAAACCATCAAAAATCCTCCCTTGATATTCCTTGAATATTTTTGTTTTGCTGAACATATAATCATTCTCAGCTTGTCCCAGAGCCAGTTGCAATCAATGGGAGCGTGTGCGTTGAGTTCTGGCTTTTAAATCCATCTCTGTATAAATTGGCTCCTTAATTTTTTTTTAAAAAAAACCTCCTTGGCTTTTGGAAAGGATACAGGATTATAGCTTCTGTCCCTTGGCTCAGAGTTTCTTTAATTCAGCCCAGCTCCAAAGCCCTTTCCTTATGTAGGTCTAGACTTGTCCTCACATTCTGGCTAAATGATGTTTACTTGGTTTCAGAAGTTAAGGCCTTTGTCTCTCGGCTAAAGTGTTAGACGACTGGGCTGAACAAACATGAGCAGCCGTGTTCTCACAGCAATGCATCCCTTACCAATAAACAGGGCTTCTTCCGTCCCCAAACAACCTTTCCATTTCCTTTATTTCCTGTCTTTGCAGATTGGGCAACAAACATGGTATATTTCCTGAAGTTGACTAATGACAGGACATTGGTGTCTGCAGAGTCTGAGCAGCAGTCTGGTTTAGGGAAAAGATGAATTCTCAAATGAAAGAATTCACTAGGGTCCATCTCTTTAGAGGCGTAGCAAAGTCTAGACTCTCTTTGAGGATTTTCTTGTCTTTCAGGTAATTAGGTAGAATCACCTTCAGAAAATGGCACCATAAAGCCAAATCAAACAAATTTGATGCCTTTCAAAGTTGCTGCTCAAGAAATCTGTGAATGGAAGCTGAACACAATGGACATAATCCAATAAAACCTCCATTTAAGAGAACTTGTTGCATAAGCGTACAAAAGTTATTCATGGGAAATTCATGCATTTCAATTGACTTTTAGTGGGGGAAATTCTTGATTTGGTTTGTGCCACCATGTTCTTCTGTTAGTACCACCTATCTTTCTCTGTAACTCCAACACAATCCCACAATATTGCTTTCAAGTAAATTATATATATATATATATATATATATATATATATATATATATTCAACCTATTAAGAAATAGGCAGTTCATTCTTCTGTCTCAGCCTTCAAAGGATTATTAAATCAGATAGTCAAGGGGTGCAAGCTGGATAAAAAATGTTGATTTATAGCAACTGGCCGTCTAACCCCAAGTGTCCATGAGGCTTTGAAAGAGGTACATTCCTAAGTTTTTTTTCCTTAAAAGAAACACTGTGTGAATGTAGATCTCAGGAGAGGGAAAGAATTTTATGAATTTCATTTTGAAGCTATAATGTGCAGACGAAGAGAGGCTTGTTCCTTCTCAAAAATGGCTAGAGTATCTTTTTCACAGCTGGTCAATTTATTTCTCATTAAGTAATGTAAGATTCAGAGATTCCCTTGCCTTGGGTTTATTTTTGCTTCATTTAGCTGAATAGATGAAAGCATAAAGAAAGATGAATAGATCAAATGAGAAAAGTCAGATAGCCAAGCGACTGTGATTAACTGGTGCTTATTTGTGTTGCCAAACCTCTTCTTAACACTCAAAGATGTTTCAGAAAAGAGAAATCTAGCTAATGTACCATTTCCCCCCACCCCAATTAATTGAAGTTGCTTCCATTGTGTATCACTGACATCCTACAACTTAAAACAGTGTGTGCTCTACTTAAATTAGTGACAGTAAGATGGATTCTTCCACTGGAAGAGTTTTGGAAAAGGGCACCTCTTCTTAAATTCTTTCAACTCTTCCAGTTGAACCTAAATCAGGTGCTACTTAAAACTCTTAATGGTGTAGAAGATTGTCTCCCCCAAGATTCCCCCCCCCTTAATGCAGCCTGAAAGCATCCATGTCAGGAGCTGGATGAAATGTGGGTTTGATAGTTTATTTGTTTGCTTACGACCACCCTTGCTTAGTAAAATATGAAGCAATCATTGTCTAAATGACAATCTTTGACTTGTGATAATATCTTGCTGACCCAAATAACAACCTAATGCTAAGCATGAAATTAGTCCCATTGACTTCAGTAGGACTTACTGTCAAGTTTAAGATGGAATTCTAAACAAGAAGATTTTCAGGGAGCTGGTTTTGGAACTCCTTCCTAAGAAACATCCATACAATTGGAGGGAAACGAAAGCATCTTGTCCACATTTTCAATCGAATTTTGATGTATTTAATTTTTTGGGTAAACTATTATTTATTCAGCCTGCTGAAGCCATGATGCATTACCAGATGGGCGGGGTATAGAATAATAATAATAATAATAATAATAATGGTTAAAATGAATCTCATTCTAACCTCCAAACTGGTTGCCTTTCTGCCCACTGCAGTGAGGGAGCAGTAAGCTGCTCAGAACATTTCTATACATATTTCTTCTTATCCTACTATGTTCTGAAAGACCATCATAGCAATTTTCAAATGAGATTTAACAGATGTTATTCTATACACTGTGATACTATGCTTAAAGGGAGTTTGTTCCCACCAGACATTTTACAAGCATCTGTTTGAAGGCAGCTGTCTTCTTGTTCCTCCTGTTCCATCTCAGGCAGCGAAACCCAGATGACAAGGGATAAGAAGGTATATTTACTGAATGCTTTGATCCACTATTCTAGCAAAGAATTTCTGTACCCTGTGAAGAAGGATGCCTTTACCCATTCAATAACAAAGAAGCATATTTTTATTGATACCGATAATGTTATTCAGGCAAATATATAAAATGTCCTTAGGCATATTACTAGCAGTTTCATCTAACAAAGTCAGAAGAGTTTTATACAAAAGTTGTTTATTTTTTAAATATTTCATTCAGTACCACTTTGAGGCTAGACATTTTCTATTGTACTTCCTGTTTATATGTTGGGACCAAATTCTGAACTATTTAGGATTCCCATGAGGTTCTGTGCAGTTATGTCTTGAAGTAAAGACGTGAGTGGAAGGCATTGCTTGGCAGAGAGTAGAAATGTACATTCTGGAGCTTTAAAACATTATATATATATATATATATATATATATATATATATATGCGCACAGCACAAGCCTATGTGCTAATTAAAAGTAAGTCCTGTTTAGGTAAGTGCAGCCCTTGAATGCTAAACCCTGTCCTGTTAAATTAAACAAACAAAATGGTACGTCTTGTCATTTAAAGCATTTATAATTATTCTTTTTTATTGGATAATAGAAAATGTCATTTACTTAAGTGACATTAATGAATAGCAAACACCCACCCACCCAATATTACACTTAGCAGATATTTACTGGCAATCTTAAAAATACTTCAAAAATCTCTTGAGAGATGAAATATTGGCTTGCAACTTTATCTAAACTCATCAGTCCATTTCCTTAATTACCTATTGGATAGTTGCAGTTTTTCAGTTATGAATGGCCAGAACATTCTGGAACTGTTTTTTAAATATTCTTACATTTATTTGATTTGTGAAAAAATGAATGCTTATCTACATGGGAGGAATTACAGAGTTACTGCAATGCCTAAGTTCAGGGCTGACATTCTCTCTTAGCAGTGCCCAGCTAGTTAAGAACATTTCTTTTAAAATTTACCATCTTTTAGGAGTGCAATTTCCTAGCACAGTAGTCATTTGAAATTAGGAAGGCAGAACAAACCAATTCATAGCCATCATTTTTTTTATAGTGTTATCAGGCAACACAGCTCGAATTAGGGCATTTGCCACAGAAGAGGAAAGTTACTCTCTTTATGCAGTCCCTATGTCAAAAGGCAAACACTGGATTGAGATTTGAAAGCACTTGGAGACTTTGAAGAAGTGTGCCAGAACACTTCCCTTCACCGTGTGCAAAATTCTCGAGATCAGAGAGTTCTGTTTTGATGGGTTAGGAGAAGTGTCATTTTGTGTGACAAATTTTCTGTCAGTGTTCAAGGGGTTCCGTAACACACACGTTTTGTGTGTGTCCACTTACAGTCATACCTCGGGTTGAAGTAGCTTCAAGTTAAGTATTTTCGGGTTGTGCTCTGCGGCGACCTGGAAGTAACAGAGCGCGTTATTTTCGAGTTTCACCATTCGCGCATGCGCAGATGCTCAAAATGACGTCATGCGCATGCGTGGAAGTGGTGGAACGCGACCCGCGCAGTCGCATCTTACGTTTACTTCAGGATGTGAACGGGGCTCTGGAATGGATCCCGTTTGCATCCAGAGGTACCACTGTATATCGGATAATTTAAACCAGCTGCATACCAAAGGAGAATTGCTTCCCCCCCATCACCTCACCCAAAATATTTGGAAGCAGGTAACCTTAAGACTCTCAGCGAGACCAACAAAGATGGTTAGTGGTCCCATTGGCAGAGCAAGCTAATTGGGCTCCTGGGGCAGCGTGCGTGCCCTGCACCCAGGGGCAGGACCAGCCACCCATGGGGTGGGGCAAGTCAGGCCAGGATGCCCTGCAGGGCCTCCAAGGAGTCTGCCTGCCTCCTCCCACTTAGCCGCCCTACAGCTGAGGGGGAGGCAGCGGGCGGACCGTTTGGGGCAGTGCGGAGCCTGTGGGCGCCCAAGTCACCGCTTCACTCCCAGGAGAGACGCGTGGCTCGGGCACGCTGCAGGCTCTGTGGTGAGTGCCGCCCGCCATTTTGTCACCCCCTCAATGGTGGTCCTATGAGGGAAGGTTAAAAAGCTCACCATTGAGGGGGTGACAAAATGGCGGGCGGCACTCACTGCAGGGCCTGCAGCGTGCCCAAGCCATGCGTCTCTCCTGGGACCTTAGCTGATAAAAAAATTGGAGTTGGAGAAGAGAAGACTGGTCAGTACATGTTGCTACTTTTCAAATACAGTGGTACCTCGGGTTACAGACGCTTCAGGTTACAGACGCTTCAGGTTACAGACTCCACTAACCCAGAAATAGTACCTCGGGTTAAGAACTTTGCTTCAGGATGAGAACAGAAATTGCGCTGCGGCGGCAGCGGGAGGCCCCATTAGCTAAAGTGGTACCTCAGGTTAAGAACAGTTTCAGGTTAAGAACAGACCTCCAGAATGAATTAAGTTCTTAACCCGAGGTACCACTGTACCTGAAGCTCTGCCACCTCTGCTTGTTCTCTGCTTCCCAAGGAGGTAAGACTAGATGTAATGGGCTGATGTTACAGGATGGCAGATTTTGGCTGAACATTGCGAAAAATGTCTTAACAGTAAGAGCATTTCAGCTATAGAAACGATTGCCTTGGGGAGTAGTGGGTTCTCCCCTCTGGAGCTATGGAAGCAAGGGGTTGGCAGGCCTCTGTTGGGGGGGGTTGTTAAAAGAGTGGCCAATTCTCACTCTGTGATTCTGTACCTCCATAGGCACCCAGCTCCTGCAACTGAAAGACAAATAGAAACAAGATTCATTTAGCCTTTATATGCCATTGAATTGATTTTAATTACTGGGCATTTTTCTGATTGTGTGTCAGATTTATAGCAATGGCTGCCTCAAGGAGATTAAAATGGTCACTTGTATGGATGTTAACATGTGGTAATGCATTTCTGTGCAATAGCTCATAATGGCACTAAACTCTTTCTCTGTGTGTGTATTAAATGGTTTATAGTGGTATAATTAAACACATATCAAACACCTTTGTGTGTCTGTGTGTAAACACACAAAGGGGCTCACAATGTTTTTTAGTCATACCACTACGACTTGTGAACAGCTACAGGGTCCTTCTATGCAGTGGCTGTAATATTTTAGCTAATCCTTCAGAAAAAAAATCTGAATAAAGGAGGAGGCTTACCCTAGGCATCTGTTTGGCCACTGCGAGAAACAGGATGCTGGACTTTCATGGCCCTTGAGTCTAATCCAGCAACCAAACTCTTGTTTTGTTCTTACAAATTTGCATCAGTAATAACAGACCTGGTTTACCAGAGACCTGTGCTACACCAAACTGCAGTCATGCTAGAACCCTAAATTGGAGCGTTCTGGCTGTCGTTAGCACCATTTGCTTTAACCAGTTTTTGTACAGGCCACATTGTTTTTGTACAGGGAGTTGGGAGGCGGGAGAGATCTGAAAACAATAACTCTAGCTTATTGACATGAACCGTCTGTCATTTCCTTGTGGGACCTTAGCTGATAAAAATCAGGAGGAAACTATTTTATATGCAATGCAAAGAATTTTAGCCTGTGGAGATTTCCCCCCCTTTTCTTCTGCAGTTCAACAGCAGTAAAGGTAGGGGCAACGACCAAGTAGGCTGTTAAAAAGTTGTGTTCCCTCCCATTTCCCCATTTCCTCAGTCCCTTGAGTCGTAATTAAAACTCCAGAAAGTGAGAAGCTGTTACAAATGCTAACATACCACTTGGCGCAAAACAGAATTGTGCATTTATCAACTTGTGTTTCGTATTTTATTTTATTTTTTATAGGCCTGGCTGAAATTTTATTTTGCAATTTAGTTTACAAAAGGCTTTTTCTGAATGTGGGGCTTTTATGGAGATCTGACAGTTGTGCGGTTATAATATTCGTAGAAACAAGTAACTTGTTCAGCAGTGGAACAATAATTATCTCCTACTGGGACAATTATGCACTCTAATTATATGTGAACTTATTTCCCTTAGGCGAAAAAGTTCCCAAAATGCTCTTTTCTCTGCTTGGCTTTCCTGGGCTGTCCTTTACATTCAGAGCAGGGCTTTGATTCATAGATGATCTCTAGGCTTTTGGCAGCTTCTAGCAAGCCTCTTAGTTTAGAATAAATAAGTTAAAACAGGCTTTTCAATTTGTTTGTCCCAATCTAGTGATTTCTTGTGGACTGCTCCAATGTATCTTCATTCATTTCAATAGAGAAACCAGATTGCTGGGCACATTCGTTTACAAGTGTAGATCTGCTCACTCCGTTGAAATAAATGGAGCAGTTCATGGCTGCAAAATGCCCCTGTTTGCGTTACCACACACCCCACATTTTATTCCGTGATGAATGAAAGATAACGTTATCAGTGCACATAACCCTCCATGGGGTGATTCTACGATTCAGATCTACTGCAGTTACCGCTCGCCGATGAGTTTGTTTTACAAGGGCCAAAAAACATTCGTGACATGACAGTTCTATGACTTAAAACAGGCTTCCTCAACCTCTGCCCTCCAGATGTTTTTGGCCTACAACTCCCATGATCCCTAGCTAGCAGGACTAGTGGTCAGGGATGATGGGAATTGTAGTCTCAAAACATCTGGAGGGCTGAAGTTGGGGAAGCCTGACTTAAAGTATACCGTACTTTTCTGTGTATAAGACGAGGTTTATTTACTCTAAAATAAGGTTAAAAATCAGGTGGCGTCTTATACACAGGTAGTTGCATATTCGGGACGGGCGATTAGTTACAGCTGCGAGCAGGTGCTTGTCAGTGGCAATTGCGTAGGTGATCAGTGGTTGCGTCAAGGGCTGTTGCTGTGGCAATTGTGCGTGCGATTGGCAGCAGCTGGCAGCGAGCGGGCAGATGCTAGTTTTCTTCTGTGATGTGTGTGAATGGCAGCATCGGGTGAGTGATTTTCGGGGCCTTTCCCTCCCGAAAAAGCTCAACAAATCTGGGAAATCCTCCCCCAAAAAACTCAACAACTTTGGCAATCTCTCCCCATTTTCTTAATTTGTGATCCCCAAAAGTAGAGGGCCTCTTTTACATGGGGGCGTCTTATACACGGAAAGATACGGATTAAAAACTCTACATTTTAAAAAATTAATCCAGGGTGTTTATGGTGTGGACTGTGCTTCCGGGCATCTTTTGAATGTCATTTCAAAGTGGCTACTAGCATCTAGTGCATGGGTAGACAAACTAAGACCTGGGGGCCGGATCCAGCCCAGTTGCCTTCTAAATTCAGCCCGCAGACAGTCCGGGAATCAGCGTGTTTTTACATGAGTAGACTGTGTCCTTTTATTTAAAATGCATTTCTGGGTTATTTGTGGGGCATAGGAATTGGTTCTTTTTTCCTTTCCCCCCCCTCCAAAATATAGTCCGGCCCTCCACAAGGTCTGAGGGACAGTGGACTGGCCCCCTGCTGAAAACATTTGCATGCCTGGTTCTAGTTTGGTTCATCTGTTTTACCTTACACCTTTCCTTCTCATTCCATAAAGGGTACTGGCACTTATATTGACATTCCTCCACCAACCGAGTCAGCAAAGCAAACAGCCTTGCCAATTTTGTTGGCATGTGTGTGCATCAGCTTCTATTTTTATGTCCCCTTAATCCATATTTAAAACCTGACTGAGGCTATCCCTTACAAGGGTGTGTGGTACCGTGTGGGATGTGTAGCAATAGTCCCAGAGGATAAACTGTAAAGGTGCCAGAGATTACCTCTGATTTCTTGCTTTCCTAAATAGAGAGCTTCGTGCAGACACAACAAGGCACAGGTTAGGTTTAGTCGTAAGGCGCCATCCTACACATGTCTTCTCAGAAAGGAGCCCCGTTCAGTTTAATGGGGGCTTTCTTCCAGATAAGTAGGTGTATTGGGTTGAGCACCATGAAAATGGTAAGCAAACCAATAACAAATGGCAGAAAGCAAATTTAATAAGAAGGGAATCACCTCAAACCACAGACGTGACAGAAAGATCTGTTCCTGTAACACACTTCTTAGATATTTTATTCTCTGACCCACATGCCCTGTCCATGGTGGCTTCCTTGATAAATTGCTCAATATACGTATTTTTCTGTGTATAAGACGCCCCCATATAAAAGACCCCCTATTCTTTTTTAACCCCAAATTAAGAAATAAATATTTATTGAGTTGTTATCATTTTGCGGGGGGCAGCAGGTCACCCTTCAGTTGTTGTGCTTTTTGGAAAGAAGTTACAGATTTACAGACGTCATCCCGCTTTCTGATTTGAGCCCAGAATGTCCTGCTTTTCCTTATTTTCATCTGAGAAATGTTGGAGGGTATGGAGTTATCTGCCTCCCCCAAGCCATCTGAAGGCAGCCGGGTACAAGGAAGTTTTTATATGTTTAATGTCTTATTATGTTTTTATATGTGTCAGAAGCCACCCAGAGTGGCTGGGGCAACCCAGTCAAATTGGTGGGGTATAAATAGTTTAATAATAATAATAATTTTATTATTATTCTTTATTTATTGAATTTATATACAGCCCTATACCCAGAGGTATAATAATAATAATAATAATAATAATAATAATAATAATAATAATAATAAAAAATAATAGAACAAGATGCCCCTATTTTTCTCAGAGAAATGTTGGAGGGTATGTAATGCATGTTTATTAATGAATAAGTATAATATGTCATACAATTAACAGAGCACAGGAAACAGAACTTTCTCAGTGCGTTCCCTGTCTATGAAGTGACAGAACTGATTGGGTATATCAAGATGTGGGGTACAGGGAGTACTTTGAAACCTATTTGCCTATTTACCAATGGGTTGAGCTATTTCATTT
Organism: Podarcis filfolensis; assembly: GCF_964270895.1. Lineage (NCBI taxonomy): Eukaryota > Metazoa > Chordata > Lepidosauria > Squamata > Lacertidae > Podarcis > Podarcis filfolensis. The sequence continues at coordinate 21,968,630 of NC_139614.1, read as the reverse complement.
AATTGAAGCACTTATCACTTCCTGGTTTGTGGAACTAGTTAGATACCTTATTTGGAGAACACCCACAGTTCTTTCACTGAACACCTTATTTAGAAAACACTCAGCAGCCTCATATATCTATGACTCATGCTGCATTCATTCTGCTTCCTCTTAACTATAGGCTATATTCAAATGAAGGCCAATGCCGCAATCCTAAACATACTTACTTGGAATTGCATTTCATTGAAACCGACAGGACTGGCTTTTGAGGAAACATGGTCAGAACTGGGCTGAAGAAAGTCTAGAATATTATACCCATGTCAACAGAGAGCATAACAAATCAAGACACGTAGGAGGAAACCCCATAAGGTCATAGAGTCTGCCCAATCTTTGATCACTAGGGCATTGGCTGCATCCCAGAGAAAGCAGAGAGGAGGATATGATCCTGTTCCGCATCATGGGAGATATGCTCACTATCTCCACAGGGTTTCATGGTGGCGTACAGTCTGACCAGGGCAATCTTGGAATTGAATGTGTCCTATTCCTAAAACAGTATACAGCGGAGAGACTTCTTAAAAGTTGTTTAATGTTCTAAGCAACCAAAGCAACATTCCTTGAAGTAGTTATATATGGGACAAAGGGCAAATGGAAGAAACCAACTTTGTACCAGTGTTAAAAAAGAGGAGAGAGAAAACCGAGATCTAGAAGTATAGGGCAGCATACAAATTTAATACATAATACAGTGGTACCTTGGGTTTAAGTAGTTAATTCGTTCCGGAGGTCCATTCTTAACCTGAAATTGTTCTTAACCTGAAGCACCATTTTAGCTAATGGGGCCTCCTGCTGCCGCCGCCGCACCGCCGGAGCACAATTTCTGTTCTCATCCTGAAGCAAAGTTCTTAACCTGAGGTACTATTTCTGGGTTAGCGGAGTTTGTAATCTGAAGCATATGTAACCCGAGGTACCACTGTAATAAAAATAAAACATCTCAGCTGCAGAAAAACATAAAGGATTCAGCCCAACGTGTTTCAAGAGTACACTCTACCAGGAATTCTGATAGAGAGTAGAGCGGACTTACTTGGTAGCAGAGCACGTAGAAATATACAGATTTTTGCTTTGCTACACAAAGCTTGCAACACTCAGAGCACCTTACAGCGCTCTCATCTCTTGTACCTGGAAGAACAGAGCAAGTCACAAGCCATTTGCAGCATTCAGCCCTTCAGTGAATATGTGGAAGAGGACAAACCTGAGCATGTGCATGTTGTGTCCTGTGCAAACTGCCATCCATCAGCTCTGTTCAGACTTTCAGATGAAAACATGGAGCAGGGACAGCACAGGAGGTATTATTTCGAATCACTCCCTCCACATATTCACTGAAGGCCTGAATAGTGCTATAGTGTTTGGGTGAAGCCACACACACAAAAATTCAGGTGCACTTCCTAGCAGACACAAATGCTTCTAGCCAGTTCGCACACAATCCAGCCAGCCCTCAAAACAGCTTGTTCTTGCCTGTTCCCTGCTAGTCCATAATTCAGCTAGCTACATTAAGTCAGCTTCTTTGGTCTCCTGGGAATTAGCTGCTATTTCAAATCAAGGCAAAAGTAATGTGTGTCACATAAAGGTATTTTCTGTTCTGAGACCCTTTGTTGTTGTTGTTGTTGCCAGAAAGGTCAGACCACCAACACGAAAACACTTAAAAAATAAAAAATACTGCTGCCAATCAAAGTTCTCCTTCCAAATTTGGACATGCATTTATATAGCTTTGTGGTCAAGCCAGCCTATTCAAACCAAGGGGAATTTGGAAAGTCTAGGTGACACCGTCCTGCCGCAGATATCACAGCTTGTATAGCTGCTGTCACCCCAAATATATAGTGCAGACTTTGTCACTGCTTTCCAAAGTCACTGGAAATAACTGGCTGTGCCAAGCAAAGTAAATGCAATATTCATTTTCCGCTTTCTGCGGCAATGAAGAGAATTATCTTCAGAACAGCTTTAATCATACTGTTATGAGAACCACAAGTAAATGTTTAAAATTTAGTTAATCCTTTTAAACACATTTGAGCGATTAAGAAATGCCGTTAGATTTAGGTTATTACTACTAGTTTTTTTAAAAGATTGATTTGATCAACGAAATAAAAGGATGTCTGAAGAATTCTACAAATAACTAAGTCAAATGTAACTAATAATAAGTAGATGAAATGAGTGGAACACCAGAAGGCTTAGTTGCCAACTGCTCTGTTGTTGGGTAAATACGATTTTTAAAAACACACCAAGTTTCCCTCCTGTTGAAATGAAGGAGGATATGTGTTTAAGGCTCTTCAGTAATCATTTTATTTTGCCCCAAAGTCACCATCTGGCAATTGTGTGAAGTATTTTTTCCCCTATTCATGTACAGGAACTAAGACACTTAAAAAACACCTTCTCTATAAAAATTGTCTATCCCACAGTCTTTGCTCCGGGGAAAAATAATCTTTTTAAATTTGTCTAAAAACAAGAGGAAGGAGAAATTAGGCAGCATTTGCATTTCTGTTTTTTATATTATGAGTTCAACGATAATTTTACTCGGTCTAATAGAACCTTATTTTGTTATATGTAAACAGCCATGCCTAATGCTAATCCTTTAAATAACTGGGAACTCTGGAATGAGAAATAAATTAGTATGTTGCAAGAGCTATACCAATATCACAGCTTTTTAGCAGAATTATATCACATTCATTTCATGCATATATATGACACATCCATGCCCGGATTTAGGTTTGATGAGGCCCTAAGCTACTGAAGGTAATGCGGTCCTTTATATGTCCAGCTGTCCTTTGTCAACAACAAATTGTCGCTGTTTTTTGTGTTGAATATATGCTATATGGTAATTTATGGACCTAATGGGTATCTAAAGCCATTTGCACATAACAAAATATGTATTTTATCAAAGTAGTTGTTGAACTGAAATACAATTAAGAAGAAGTATATTAATAGTGAAATACAATTAAGAAGAAGTATATTTGGGGGGGGGGAGAGAGGGGCCCTAAGCTATAGCTTGTTTAGCTTATACGTAAATCCGGCCCTGGACATATCCATCCACAGAGGGAATAAATGTTTTTACAATAATTATCTATGCCCTCTTACACAAACACACACAATACACTCACTCATCCCTGCACACCTATCAGGATGCTACATTATTTAGATCTCCAACATATTTTTCAGTCATTTATTAATAGATGCTTGTACCCAAGACATATGTTTTCTGCATAGTGTTTGGTTTACTAATAACAATTCAAAGTATCTTTAATTTTGCATACAAAGACACATCTCTTTGTGTCTATTTTCAGGTTGTTAACAACAATCCAAACATAAGCAGTGGCAGTAGGCAAGCAAAACCTACTGAAGTATATGCATAGGGTGCGGCGGGGGGGGGTTATTGTTGTATAATAGATTTTTTCATTCCCATCCTATTTTAAAAAGGAAGTAATCAATGCAGGTGTTCACAGGACAGCCGTCTCTTTCATTTTAATCATTGTAAAGGTAAAGGGACCCCTGACCATTAGGTCCAGTTGCGGACGACTCTGGGGTTGCGGCACTTATCTCGTTTTACTGGCCAAGTGAGCTGCTGTACAGCTTCCGGGTCATGTGGCCAGCATGACTAAGCCACTTCTGGCGAACCAGAGCAGCGCACAGAAACGCCGTTTACCTTCCCGCTGGAGCGGTACCTATTTATCTACTTGCACTTGGCATGCTTTCAAACTGCTAGGTGAGCAGGAGCTGGAACCAAACAATAGGAGCTCACCCCGTTGCAGGGATTTAAACCGTCGACCTTCGTATCGGCAAGCCCTAGGCTCTGTGGTTAACCCACAGCGCCACTATTGTAGCAAACTGAACTTCACCTAATAAATACTCTGAACATTATGATGTTTTTGATTTCTGTATCACTTTTGATTGAGGAAAATACATTGGTTTAATTGACATCCTGTTACAGTGGTACCTTGGGTTAAGTACTTAATTTGTTCCGGAGATCCGTACTTAACCTGAAACTGTTCTTAACCTGAAGCACCACTTTAGCTAATGGGGCCTCCTTAGCTGCCGCCGGAGCACGATTTCTGTTCTCATCCTGAAGCAAAGTTCGTAACCTGAAGCACTATTTCTGGGTTAGCGGAGTCTGTAACCTGAAGCGTATGTAACCTGAAGCATATGTGACCCGAGGTACCACTGTATTGGAAATTGCTATGCCTAATTTATTGCGAATAACAACAGGATAAAGGCTTGGGATACATTCCAGTACTGTATCATAAGCTATACTATGTTTGTGTTGCCTAGAATCTGAATGATTTCCTCTCTTTATGAAGTTATGGTTGTTGTTTTTTCATTCCCCCCCCCCCAAAATGCATGTTAACATAAATCCTAAAACAGTGATGTCGTAGCAGTAGTGTCAGCAGTATTTATATATTTATTTGTTTGCATGTTTACAAATATTTCTATACCACCTTCTTTTTAAAAAAATCAAGGTGGTGAACAGCATAGCAGTAGTAACTTGCAAACAATATCCCTCGGCAAGAAAAATACAGGATTTGTACCTAAGAACAGCTGCCCCTGGCATGGCACTCCATGATTAAACACTGCAGTTAGGGCAGTCATGCTGCAACAAGGTACTAGAGCGAGGGGCAACAGGGCAGTGGAAATACCAGTCACTTTTTCCAGTGTTTCCAGTATTGTGCAAACTGGGTTCCCTAATCTCAGAGCGTGTGCAACCAGCTCTAATAGTGGCGGACACAGGAACCATATGAAAGACGACATGCTTTCCCCCCCCCCTTTGTATACGTCCTTTCACTAAATACTAGTGTGCAGACTCTGAATACAGCGGTACCTTGGGTTAAGTACTTAATTCGTTCTGGAGGTCCGTTCTTAACCTGAAACTGTTCTTAACCTGAAGCACCACTTTAGCTAATGGGGCCTCCTGCTGCCACCGTGCCACCGGAGCACGATTTCTGTTCTCATCCTGAAGCAAAGTTCTTAACCTGAAGCACTATTTCTGGGTTAGCGGAGTCTGTAACCTGAAGCGTATGTAACCTGAAGCATATGTAACCCGAGGTACCACTGTATTGTTTTAAGGAGATGTAACTTGTTTTGAGTGAAGGTCATGCTTCTAATGCCCATTCTGCTTCCTTACAAACTCAGATGGCATTGGGGGTTTTCTTTTTCCTGATCGGCTGCTGCTTCAGCAACATTTCCCTTTGTTCTTGAAAGGGTGTATTCTCTGTGCGATTCCATCCAGTCAGAAATCACAGAATTATGACCTCAGATTTGGCTGTGTGACAGCGGCAGAGAGGGCAAACAAAGCTTGCTCCCTGACCCTTGGTCTGATATTTGGAAGAAAAAACGCTATCAACAAGAACTGGTTGACATTCCCTGCCTTGCCATGTTATACTGGCAGTTTCAAAGCTAATTCCACAGCGGATCTTGGGAGCTCTGCCTTGTCTGTCTGGTTCCCCCTGCATTTCCTGCTCATTATTATCTTTCCTACAACCACGGAACCCTTTAAAAAAAGGCAGAGGCCACAAAAGTCACATATTAGACCAGGGGTCAGCAAACTTTTTCAGCAGGGGGCCGGTCCACTGTCCCTCAGACCTTGTGGGGACTGGACTATATTTTGGGAGGGGGAAATTAACGAATTCCTATGCCCCACAAATAACCCAGAGATGCATTTTAAATAAAAGCACACATTCTACTCATGTAAAACACCAGGCAGGCCCCACAAATAACCCAGAGATGCATTTTAAATAAAAGGACACATTCTACTCATGTAAAAAGACACTGATTCCTGGTCCGCGGGCCAGATTTAGAGGGCGATTGGGCCAGAGCCGGCCCCCAGGCCTCAGTTTGCCTACCCTTGTATTAGACTAAGGAGTGTATGATGTATCTCTGTGTGGTGACACGCTGCTGTTGTCATGGGAGATTGAACACAGGAGATGTTTCCCATCCTTCTGGCACCACGGCACAAAGGCTTGCAGTAAAGTTTTTTTTTTTCTGGGGGCAGGTGCCTATACAGCTCCTTGCCTGGAGTGCTACTACAACTCTTTGCCAAGGGCACAAGGAATCCTAGGTAAGCCTATGCGAAAAGGCTTTATTTTTGAAGTTCAGCTGTTCAGGAGAGGCAGGTGGTGATTAGATTCAACACCCCAATTTTTCTCTTTATGCTAAACATGCAGTCACCAAGATTCTTAAGTCACCTTTGGCCATTACATGCTGTATAATTAGTTGGTTCCTGTGTAGCATAGGGGCCAATTCCTAGAGGCCATGGTTCCCTTGCTCCCCCCCCAATTTGATGGGTCCTATCCCCCCCCCCCAGTTGGTGAGCATTGCCATTCAAATGGTGTGCATGTGCTCAATTATGTGCAGTGGGGCTTACCTGCCCCCCCATATTTTATTCAAGTTGGCACCCCTGCTGTGTAGCACTTGCTGTTTCTTCATTTTTGAATTTTTCATACATTTTTGAGCTAATGCATACCTGTGCAAATGAAAAATACCATGTCGCAGGGCTGGACGTTACAGGATTATAATGGAAAAATATAGGGCTATATTAAGCAATATGTGGAACTGTAGCAGTAGAGCTGTTTCTAGCTGATTGTGGCAGAGCAATCTCTCAGTGGTGCTAATGGACTCTAGTCTGACATGGCAACGTTCTTAGAATGTAGCATATCAAGACAGGTTGACTGGAAATAATGTGCCACATTTTGCCTGTAAAAAAAATAGTGTTCTCAGTAACTGCAAGGCAACTTGCTCCTTGACAACTCAGACATTCCTCCCCCCCCCCATGCATTGTGGCAGGAGATGTCTAGTACCTGGTTTCATTAAGAGATTGAGTGTCAAGTGCAACCCATCAGATCAATAACTAAATAGCTGGGGGGGGGGGAGGTTTCTTTCACGACTCTACCAGCATGCTGCCTTTAAAACATGGGTCTGGCCTTCTTAATTTGTATTTTTAAATTAATTCAATAAAATTCAGTCCCATTAGGCCCCTACTGTAATGCAATGTAATGTAGCTGAACCAATCAGCCATTCAAAACCGCCTGATTAGATGCACAGTGACATTGCTTGTTAATGAAGTCATAAAAGTCGAGAGGTAAAATATTCTGGGAGGATGTTTTTATTACTTTATTGTCTTTGTCAGTCCCATTGTTTGCACATGCTGAATGAATACTGATTGTGCAAAATGATCAGCCACTAGTTATAATTTCCGGACTGTTTACTGAGCAGGTATAATAGCCTGGCTTAAAGCCCTGGGATGCTTTTAAATCACTTGTTGCTGACATAATTCACTCTGCACCTATCGCCTCTTCAATGAATAGACAACAAGTAAGCTGCATGTCATAGACAGACTGAGCACTGGCTGTAATTACTGCTAATGAAATCAAACAAGGAGCTGCTGATTTTTTCTGGCTCAGCAGCATTTTTGCAGGCAGTTGTCCAACCGCACACTTCCTAGTACCAAGAGATATTGCTTATCTCATGAGCTGGTATTCCAGAAGCAAATCCCGATTTCAGAAGCACCAGAGCACGCACAGCCATGCATACAGCAGAGTGATAATAATGGACACTGCTTAGCTGTTTGCCAATTTTAAGAAATGAATGGGGTGGAGAGGGCCGACTGAAACTCTGCCTCTTCACGTAGCTTTCGCTTTGCTCGCATCTTCCTTTTTTATATATATTAAAAGCAGTGTTCTGGCGTTCACCAGGAAGATCGTGCCTGCACTAATTCACACAAAAATGTATGAGATGGTATCAAGTAGACAGCTAGATGAAATCTGCTCCTTCGGCCACACCAGCAGTTCTTAGTGTTCCCAGGAGTGCACAGGCTGTGTTTCTCAGGCTCCAGGCTGATTAATACAAAAGGTAACAGCGAGGCCATATTGAACCTGTGGTTTGGGGTGATGAGGGATTAAGAGAAGAGGCAGACAGCTGCCTTGCGACTGGGAGTTTAAAGGGGCACAGATACAAATCCACTTGTAGGAGAATACTTACTTTAAGCAAAACGTATTGAAGTAATAGCATCTTCGGATCTCATTTGTCCTTCCTGGACTTATTTCATGCATTTGCATTTCTGTGTTTTTATGTAAAGTGTACTTTGTGTGAAACACTAAATAAGAGAATAAAGCTAAAATTCCAGGGGGGGGGGACTACAATATAATCTCTCTCTTTCTCCTCTCTCTCTTCTTAATGTTTTGAACTTTAAAAGAAAAAAAATTATTATTCAGCACTGCTGCATGTTCTTAGAATTTACAAGACGGCGACTGCACAAAAGGCCTTATGTTCTAAGCAGTTTGTAACAAAGAGCATGCAGGACCCAACAGCACTGACGCCCGTGCTGTTAAAAAAGATGACAAAATTGTATGCACATAAGATGTTTAATATGTCTGTAAAAAAAATTTTTCTAAAAAAGAAAGGAAGGAAGGAAACCTGTGCTGGAGTTTTGAAGAGTAGTGGCATGTGTTACTTCTTTAACCAAAAATGCCCATGCATTTTAACGAGAGAGAAAGCACCAAAGTTTGTAATCACTTAAAATAATTACCTATCTTAGAATACAATTTCCCCCCAGCTTGTAATGTTCTGATATGTTGTAAATGGAGCTTCAGAAGTTGTTTGCAATGTCAAATCAGAGTCTGCAAATTCTCAGATTGGCTAGGCAAATGCATAAAAGTTGCTTACTATTGGCCATTATCTTGGATCAAACTCCAATTAAATGTCTGATTAATCACTGAAATGACAAAGCTTTTTAGGCACATGCACAGAAGTTTCTTGCTCCCAATTAAGTTTTCATTCAACATTATGAGCTGCATCACAAGGCCATCCAAACAAGTAGCTGTTTGCTTGGTGAATATCTTGGTGAATATCTTCTCTTTCAGATACCAGCCCCTTCAGTTGTTTCTTCCTTGGAAAACCTTGTATATGGATATTGTTGCTAAGCAAATCTCTCTTGTTTGCTTTGGTGGGAGGGAGCTTGAATTTCCAAGTGACTCAGCACTATGGCTTGAGTTGAGATTCCTACACCGCAGGGGGCTGGGCTAGATGACCCTCAGGAACCCATCCAACTCTACAATTCTATGATTCTACAGCTGGGAACATTGTTAGATGCATGCACATCAACATGGATAATGCTACAAGCCGAGAAATGACTCTTGGGAAATGAGTTCAGCGAGATTTGCTTCCAAATAAGTGTGCATCGGTTTGCATTCTACATTTTCGATCCTGTCATGTGCCAAAGGCTTGGTACTGAGTTACACAACTGATCCATCCTTCGGCCTGGGTTCTGCAGTAAATTTGTCTGTTCTAGCTCAGATTCTAGCTCAGATTCTTTAGTCTATGGTTTGTCTGCTGAGTACAGTGGTACCTCTGGTTAAGTACTTAATTCGTTCCGGAGGTCCGTTCTTAACCTGAAACTGTTCTTAACCTGAAGCACCACTTTAGCTAATGGGGCCTCCCACTGCCGCCACGCCGCCAGAGCACAATTTCTGTTCTCATCCTGAAGTAAAGTACTTAACCCGGGGTACTATTTCTGGGTTAGCAGAGTCCGTAACCTGAAGCGTATGTAACCTGAAGCGTATGTAACCCGAGGTACCACTGTACTTGTTAGTCTTCCTCTTATGAATTTCCTCATGATGCATTCTGTAGGATTCCATGGTCCATTTTTATCTCTGTGCTGAAGGTTACAAATGTTTAATCCCATAGTTGTGTGTACAAGTAATGGTATGAACAATATCCACAATGTTGTTGTTGTTTGGTCGTTTAGTCATGTCCAACTCTTCATGACCCCATGGACCAGAGCACACCAGGCACTCCTGTCTTCCACTACCTCCCGCAGTTTGGTCAAACTCATGCTAGTCACTTCGAGAACACTGTCCAACCATCTCGTCCTCTGTCGTCCCTTTCTCCTTGTGCCCTCCATCTCTCCCAACATCAGGGTCTTTTCCAGGGAGTCTTCTCTTCTCATGAGGTGGCCAAAGTATTGGAGCCTCAGCTTCAGGATCTGTCCTTCCAGTGAGCACTCAGGGCTGATTTCCTTAAGAATGGAGAGGTTTGATCTTCTTGCAGTCCATGGGACTCTCAAGAGTCTCCTCCAGCACCATAATTCAAAAGCATACAAGCAACATAGGCGCATATAAATGGATACCAAACCAAGGCGTTATTTCAAATTGATTGCTGAACACATTATTATTATGATTATTACCGTCGTACCTCAGTCTAAGAACAGTCCTGTTAACAAACGATTTGGGCAACGCACTCCGCAAAACCGGAAGTAGGTGTTCTGGCTAGCGAACTTTGCCCCGGAAGACGAACGGAAGCCGACCGGTGGAAGGGCAATTGCCAAATGTTGGAATACAAGCTCCCCCCCCCCCTTTTTTCATTTGCATTAGGGATTGTATATTTCCCATAGGATGTAGGAAATCCCTTAGAACTCGTAAAAGAAACTGAATGTGATTCTTTACTGAAGCCTTCACAAAGGGGAGAAACTATTAATGCCCCCCTCTGAGGTTTTTCTTCGCCATAATGAATGCTTGATTTATTTTTTTATCATTAATTATGCTGATAGGAATGTAATGATACATTGTGCTTTCTTCTGTGGGCCTGGATCATCTATAATGTCTTTTCTCCCCGCTTTCAAATATGTTAGCTGTTTTATGTTCCACGACCTACAATGCGAGGCCTAAACCCTGTAGTATAATATATGGCTTTGCTAAGCACGAGACTATAATAGGAAATAAATTAGATTGAAAAGAAGACTGTGAGAGGCAAATGATAGCTGCTTCCCTTGAAGCAACAAGGAAAAACAGCCAGCTGTGACGGAAGCTGACATGTTGTACTAAGGCAGAAACACAATATAATAGGGAAATGTGGTTCTTTGTTCAGATCCGTTTCCTATTAACACTTATAATGTTGTGCTTGTGCATGCCATTCCCCGAGGACAATTTCGTTGGCTTTAAATGAATAACAGTGGAATACATAAAACTGTTGGATTAAAAAGGAAGGGAAACCTAGGCTCTTTATTTCATGAATCACAGAGGTAACATAAGTGCAGTGTTGCGGAGGATCGGCCATGAACACGGCTTTTACAAGAAGAATTCGAGAAGTTTGCTTCCAGCCTCTCCAATAGTTAAGGAGTTGGGAAGCGATCTTGAATATGCAGCTTGCTCCCGTGAATATTTACCTGAAATTAGGTCCCGGCGAATATTTACTTGAAACTAGGCCCCTTTGATTTCAGTGGAATCTATCTCCCAACGAACTGAAGGCTAATCTAAGAAAGAGAGAAAGAAAATACACTTTGATAATATGGTGAAACTAAGAGATGCAACTTTCCCCCAATTTATGCCTGGTTGAGATACCCCTTCCCCTGTGGGTTATCTCTGCCTCCTTGACTCTGCCTCCTATCTATTGAAAACTAATTAGAAAACAGTCACATACTAGGCATCCACAGATAACAGCAGCATAAGCAGAGATACAGGTCTTGTTCTGAGGGATACAGCCTATCACACAGATGGAGCTTCTTTTGACAAATAAATGCTGCACATATTAGCAAAGGGAAGCTTATCAAGTAGGAAGGCTAATAACAACCACTTAAAATAATTTGTGAACTGGCCCTTGGGGGCATATGTTGGTTTTCTATTTTTCTCCCCTTATTGAGGGTTTTAAAACTCCTAATTTGAAGGCACCAGTGCAAAATGAAACAAGGGGTGGAATGAAATATGAATGAAAGATCTACTGCACTTTTGCAAACTTGATGTGCAGGCCATAACTTTTTAGGTAATGACTTATTTGATCATGGATACTGTTAAGTTGTGGGCGAACATATCAGACGACACAGCGATTCTTCCAAAGCAGCTCTTTATTTGTAAGCTGGAACAGAACTGAACTGAAGAGCTCAGTCAGCCTGCTTATATAGAGCTCCACTAGAATGCAACAGTAACCATTTTCTGTAACTATCCAATCACTGAACGTCACTTTCGATCCTTCATTTGCATAACCATCTACAGTATCCCCCTGCTGGCCCAGGGTAAGAACTTCAGTACATAACAGATACACAGCATTATATATTTCATATTGGAGTGTCCAGACAGAATTAAGTTGTCCAGGTGGTATTCTGCATTTACTGCTAGCACATTTCATACCGTCCTGCATTTTCTTGGAGGTTTCTTAGTGGCCCTCTTCTGTGCTATAAATGAGATCTAATTTATTAGATAACAGTGCCTTTGTGGTATCCATATATTGATAATCAGGAAATATGACAATTGTTCAGGACGTTATTCTGGATGTTACTCTTAGGCAGATGCAAAGCTTGCTTTCAGAATAACTTTCCACATTTTGTGTTTAACAAATGGCACTTGGAAGAAACAATCTGTTTCTAAAATCTCACTGCACTGAGTAAATCCATATTATGAGGGGTGGCAACTAAGAAAGAAGGGAAGAACAAGTGGTAGGTTTCACAAAACAATGTAAGGTTAGTGTGTAACTGTAAGCTAGAGATTTTATTGGTGCTTTTATTGGTCTCATGAAACTACTCAGTTCATACTTCCTTCCAAATGATTACTATTAAACTGTTATTCATTTCTCTTTCCCTGCCCCCAGCTCTTCTGTTTCTCTACCAGAGTTTTGCATAAGCATATGAAATAAGTTTGCATAGTGACTTCTAGGTGTCCCTGGTTTTTATGTGAGATATAATCAAGGTTTTCCTTGAGTTTGGGAAAACGATCTGTTTCAAAGATGCAGGCTTATTTTAAATCCAAAATGGCACGGAGGGACTGTAAAAGATTGACATACAAGGCCATTCAAAATGGGGGAGAGTGTGCCTTGTTAAGAAAACAGGCAGTGCTGTGTTGTTGAGGACTGTCAAGCAAAGGAAGATGGAACATAGCAGAAGATCAAACAGCTGAAGAATATTTATGCTGGTAAAATATTCTCCCCTGATATCCTAGAATTTACATTAATAATGAGCATACTGAAAGAAAGACAGAACCTGGTTAAGTATTGTGTCAGGGGCATCTGTTATCTAAGACTATTAAATACTACAACACTCAGAACACATCTATGTTGTCACTGCCATAGCTATGAGCCAGACAACTAGGCTTTTACCTGAAAGGAAAAACAGTATGAAAGACAATTCAGACAAAGCACTTTAGATGAAAGTGAGGTTTCTGTAAGTGAGATCTGTGAGCCACCTATGTTGACCTCTTCCATTGGAAAATTAATTTTGATGTTGCAAAAGTGATAGCAAATCATCATTGATCCGGCATGAAGGATTGAGAAGTGCTGTGCTAAAGCGTATTGGAAAGCTCTGCTTAAAACATTAAAAAGAAAGACTTGTAGGAACATCCATCTCCCGCCCTTCCTTCCTCCAAACATTTACAGATCCAGATTGCTGTGAAAACACAGCAGCATGAACATGTTTTTCAAGGGCTATAGTTCTGGGTGGTTAAAAAAAAAGGAAAAATGCCAGTTTTCCCAATGCTAATGTTCTATGGTTAATACTTAGTTCTATGGTTAATACTTAATTCTCTGGATAATACTTACTACTGAAAAAGACCCTGGAGAGCCACTGCCAGTCATGGTATCAGTACTGGGATAGATGAACAAATAAATAATAATAATAATAATAATAATAATAATAATAATAATAATAATTTATTATTTGTACCCCGCCCATCTGGCTGGGTTTCCCCAGCCACTCTGGGCGGCTTCCAACAAAGATGAAAGATACACTAAAATGTCACATATTAAAAACTTCCCTGAACAGGGCTGCCTTCAGATGTCTTCTGAATGTCAGGTAGCTGTTTATCGCTTTGACATCTGGTGGGAGGGTGTTCCACAGGGCGGGCGCCACTACCGAGAAGGCCTTCTGCCTGGTTCCCTGTAACTTGGCCTCTTGCAGTGAGGGAACCGCCAGAAGGCCCTCGGAGCTGGACCTCAGTGTCCGGGCAGAACGATGGGGAGGAGACGCTCCTTCAGATATACTGGTATAGTTTGGAAAAGAGTTAACTGGCAGCTTCCTAAAATGGAATACAGTATTCGTAAGAAGAGAAGCGCTGGGACTCAGGTTGCAGCTACTAAGCACGAAGACTTTCGCCCTGATGTGTGTGAGGGGGCTAGTTGTCACTATTCAGTGCTGATAAGACGCCATTCACATGCGTACTGTTCCTTATTAATTTTTTTTGTGCTGGGATAACAACCACCACCCCCAGTCACCACCATCATCATCATTGTATTTATGAAACGTATGCCCTGCACTTATCATTCCAAGATTCTACAAGGCAGCCATCTGTAAGTACCACAAAGGGTTGATACAATGCCCAGTTTAAAATAGCAAATGAATATTTTTATATTGTAAAACCAAGTAGATGTGATAATCCAGCTGAATTATTTATAGCCTACTAAGCTTCTTAAAAGTATCTAAAAGCTTCCCTAAACAATAAGAGTAATAACTTGAAAAAGATTTTGCACTACTTTCGGAACAGAAGATTTACAGGGTAATAATGTTCTGTCGGCATGTTTCCTTGCATAATGCATCCCAAAGAACAGGCCCTATGACAAAAAAGACCCTCTTACATTCCTCTCAATTTCCACATACCTTCAGTGCAGCCATTACAATTTTGAGGTATGAGTGGGCTCATATTCATAATACTCAGTACAGTGGTACCTCGGGTTACAGACGCTTCAGGTTACAGATGCTTTAGGTTACAGACTCTTCTAACCCAAAAATAGTACCTCGGGTTAAGAACTTTGCTTCAGAATGAGAACAGAAATCGTGCTCTGACGGTACGGCTGCAGCGGGAGGCCCCATTAGCTAAAGTGGTACTTCAGGTTAAGAACAGTTTCAGGTTAAGAACGGACCTCCCGAACAAATTAAGTTCTTAACCCGAGGTACCACTGTAATCAATAAGGCATGTGCTTCCAAATTACTCTAATTTACCTCTTGTTTTTAGTAGGCAGCCCTATGTCACTGTAATACTGAGCAAGATGGAATACCTGCGATGTTAAGTTTTTAAAAAAAATCAAAATATGGAATCCCTGTATCTCTATGTGTATTCTCATAATTTGGCTTGAGCACTGAATGGAAGAGAATTCTGCTGCCCGTTGACTCACCAAAAGCTCTTCATGCAGCACCCTTGGATTTTTTTGGTGGTCTTCCATGTTGCTATTAAAGAGGCACAACCCTGTTTATTTTTGAACACCAGACCAGATTTCAGACTAAGGCTGGTGTGGCTACAAGTCGTATTACTCACTGGGGATATTTAGTCATATATCTTGTGAATGGAGCCCATTAAAATATTTTAAGCAAGTTCAGAATGTTTTGATTTTCAGATTATTTGAACCTCATTTGAGAGTAAAAAAAAAATGGAGGGAAAAGTGCTTTTTCAAAAGCGATAGTCGATAATGATTTCATATGAAAATGTAATGATTCCTAGAGTAGGTGAGACTCCAAAATTCAGAGAACTGGAAGACAGCCTGTCTCTTATTATTCAGCTCTGATGGAAGAGAAGTAGTATCTGCCCTGAGACTGCACTTCCTTAAGGGATTACCTCCTTAGAAACATCTTTGGGCAGTTCTGAGACTGGCATCTATAGAGGGCTGAACAAAACTCCCCCTGTGTGTCTCTAGGTAAAGTTGAATCTATGTCCCGTTCCATTTGTGGTGTCACAAAATTCATGAATAAAGCTGGCTAATGAGAACCAGGTAGAAAATTCCTACATCTGCAACATGATGTAGAAGAGTAAAATGGTTTAACTAACCACGACAGCAACTGAATATGGATGAGCTATCCTATTCTTGCTTCAACTTAATTTGAAATTTATTTTTAATTAAAAAAACAACAACAATAGGAATAGAGGAAATAATTTGTCTCAGTCAATCCAGTAGTTTAAGGAGGGAAATGCTTCTCTAAAACATATATTCCATTTGTGCTCCAAAATGATACAATCCTAGGAGGACAGTATCACAAGAAAATTAATATAAGGGGAAATGATAAATCTGTATGCTTATGAAAAGCTCCAGTCAAAACTCTGTTGCGTGTGTAGGTCCCCAGGCCACCCCTCAAATAACTTCACACATAACACGTAATTTAGTTTTGGTTTTTTGGACACTATTTTGGCCACAACTTTATTAAAATACAAAATCAGTGAGTGGTTGTTTAGACATTGGTTATGACTATCTGTCCCCCCGCCTGGGACAGAACTGACATCCCGAGGTCCGATCGGTAGCCAGTAGAAGGGAAAGTCAAACTTGGGGGTCATTTGAGCTAAGCGTTGGACCCACGCTGCTCACCCCAGCAGCTCCCTGAAAGCTTGCCGGCCCTGGTCCTATGACAAGGATTCCCATGACAGGGATTGGGCGGCCCTGGTCCCATGACAGGGATTGGACGAAATCGTGGCAAGCCCCAGGATTCCTTTAACGGAATTCCCTTCAGCGCAATAGGAGGGGCAGGCACAGCCTATCCTGACCCCTCCACCACCAGCATATTATAACCAATGCCTAACCGCAACCTTACAAGTTGTGACGAATTGCTGAGTAGTAGGCAAAAACCAAATGGCACAGCCAATCACCAAATGGCAAAATTCCTACTAGGCCCCTGCGCCAAGGCAGGCGACCCCATGACAGGCAAAGCAAGGTCAACCGGAAAAGAGGGCAGGCGGGCGGGTGATCCGATGCACTCTGCAAAGAGAAAGAGAAACCAGAGTGCACCAATATTTAAAGACTATGGTCCCACCCACCCAATTTGCAACATACAATTTGCCCCAGCAACCTGGTTATCCAATCACAATGCCAGGCAACAACTATTAACCTGCCTGGCAACAAGAGGCCTGGCCCGGTGGCCCACACTGCAATACGTGCTCTCATTTATTGGAGAACACGCTTTGTTCTCTGTAAGAGAGCAAAAACTGAACAGAAAACCTAATAAATGCTGAGTTTGTGAAGTTACCCTGTGTATTGTGTTTTAAAGGTTTGTAAATTGCCTTAGGTGCCTTTAGACAGAGAGTGCATTTTATAAATAAAATAAGTGAAAATATGTCATTATATGTGGTTTGGAGTGCTATAAAGCATGATAAATAGTTTTCACTGCACTTTCATCTTCTCCATTCTGGCTGATGGAAATCCTGCATTCTGTGATGCAACAACTGTTTTTGTTTCCTCTTTGGGGGGGGGGTGACAACATTTAAGAATGATTGCAAAACCATAGAGTTTTGGCTTCCGTCCTTGACGAAAAGGGAACACTCTTTAGTCCGAATTGAGACACAGCTTCCCTTGTTAGTTCCTCATCTGAAGCTCTATTCCTCTTTGTAACGTCATTAAAATGTTCTGCTTTTTGTAAAAACAAAACAATAAAACAGTGAAGAAGAACTGCTGGCACCTTGTGGTAAATGTCTGAATGAACGTTCAAATGGTTATTTGAATTATTAATTGCACTTGTTCTTTCCTGATCATAGCTGGATTTTTGGCACCTATATTTGTCTTATCCCTCCGGCTTGGTTTTTCTTTACAGTAATCCCCTGTAGGATAAACTGTACACTGGGGGCACAGTCTACTGCCAGAAATGAGTAATTTATGGGCCTCTCTTAATCCCAGCCAGCATGGTCAGGGATGATGGGCGTTGTTGCCTAACAATATCTTAGCTACACCAGATCTAGACAACAAAGAACTGGAGATTCTCTGTTGTTGGCTTGGATCAGGCATAGGCAAACTCGGCCCTCCAGATTTTTTGTTGTTTTTTTTTAAAGATTTTTATTGAAGTTTTACAAGGGAAAAAAAATAGAAATTCACAAAATAAAAACCATAAATTACAGAAAAAGAAACACACAAAAAAGAAAAAAAGGAAAAAAATACAGAAAGAAAAGCACAACTAATTAAGAAAAATTACATTTAAACAAAGAAAAAATAAAACCATTCCATTTTTCCAATAGCCTCAATTTCATATGCTTATGTTCTTGACCTCCTCGCGCCTTCCCCTTTTTGTATTCCCATTCAAATATTTAATTCAGCAAATTCTTACCCTTTGTCAAATATTTAAACTTTGTACCATAACATATACTATATCCCTATTTTTCAACCATTTATCAATACCTTTTTTGCATAATCTTAATAACTTTTATCACTAATTACCACTTATTACCCATCCAAGCACATTTTTAACACTCATTGATTTTATAGTATTTCTGAAGATAGTCTTTGAATTTCTTCCAGTCTTCTTCCACCAACTCTTCTCCCAGGTCTCGGATTCTGTCAGTCATTTCCGCCAATTCCATATAGTCTATCAGCTTCATCTGCCATTCTTCCAGGGTGGGTAGCTCTTGTGTCTTCCAATACTTTGCGATGAGAATTCTTGCTGCTGTTGTTGCGTACATAAAGAAATTTCTATCTTTCTTTGGCACCAATTGGCCCACCATGCCCAAGAGAAAGGCCTCTGGCTTCTTAAGGAATGTATATCTGAAGATTTTTTTCATTTCGTTATATATCATCTCCCAGAAAGCCTTAATCTTTGGGCATGTCCACCAAAGGTGAAAGAATGTTCCTTCACTTTCTTTACACTTCCAACATTTATTGTCAGGCAAATGGTAGATTTTTGCAAGCTTGACTGGTGTCATGTACCACCTGTATATCATTTTCATAATATTCTCTCTTAAGGCATTACATGCCGTAAATCTCATACCAGTGGTCCACAACCGTTCCCAGTCAGCAAACATGATGTTATGACCAACATCTTGTGCCCATTTAATCATAGCAGATTTAACTGTTTCATCCTGCGTATTCCATTTTAGCAGCAAGTTATACATTCTTGAAAGTATTTTAGTTTTGGGTTCTAACAACTCAGTTTCCAATTTTGATTTTTCCACCTGGAAACCTATTTTTTTATCCATGTTATAGGCTTCTCTTATTTGAAAATAGTGCAACCAATCTCGCACCTTATCTTTTAATTTCTCAAAACTCTGCAATTTCAATTTATCCCCTTCTTGTTCCAGTATTTCCCAATATTTCGGCCATTTGGCCTCCATATTGGACTTTTTAAGTGCCTTTGCCTCCATTGGTGACAACCACCTTGGAGTTTTGTTCTCCAATAAGTCTTTATATCTTGACCAGACATTAAACAATGCTTTCCTGACAATATGGTTTTTAAATGCTTTATGAGCTTTGACCTTGTCGTACCACAGATATGCATGCCACCCAAAGACATTATTAAAACCTTCTAAATCCAAAATGTCAGTGTTTTCAAGAAGCAGCCATTCTTTCAGCCAGCAAAATGCGGCCGATTCATAATAGAGTTTCAGGTCTGGCAGGGCGAAGCCACCTCTTTCTCTTACATCGGTTAGTATTTTAAATTTTATTCTAGGCTTCTTGCCCTGCCAGACAAATCTAGAAATATCCTTCTGCCACTTCTTGAAACAGTCCATCTTGTCCACAATTTGCAAAGATTGAAACAAAAATAACATCCTTGGCAATACATTCATCTTTATAGCCGCAATTCTTCCCAACAAGGAAAGCTTCAAGTTTGACCAAATCTCTAAATCTTTCTTCACTTCTAGCCAACATTTCTCATAATTATCTTTAAACAAGTTTAAATTCTTAGCAGTCATATTAACCCCCAAGTATTTAACCTTCTTTACTATTGTTAGGCCTGTCTCCTTCTGAAACCTGTCTTTCTCAATCGATGTTAAATTTTTCTCAAGAACTTTTGTTTTAGATTTATTCAGCTTAAAACCAGCCATCTGCCCAAATTCTTGGATCACTTCCAAAACTCTTTTCGAACTAGATTCTGGCTCCTGTAATGTTAAAACTAAGTCATCTGCAAAAGCTTTCAATTTATATTGCTTAGCTCCGACCTGAATGCCTTTTATCGAACGGTCCCTTCTAATCATGTTCAATAATACCTCCAGGACTATGATAAATAACAATGGGGAAATTGGGCAGCCTTGTCGTGTACCTTTCTCTATCTTAAATCCCTCTGTCACCATATTATTCACAATTAATTTAGCCTTTTGTTCTGAGTAAATTGCACTTATACCATTTTCAAACCCTTGACCCACCCCCATCCCCTGAAGATTTTTCTTCATAAAACTCCAAGAGATGTTGTCAAAGGCTTTCTCCGCATCTATAAAGATTAAAACTGCTTTGGTGTTTATATTCACTTGCAACTTCTCCAAGATGTTGATTATGTTCCTTGTATTGTCCGACAAGTGTCTACCCGGGAGAAAGCCCGCTTGGTCCTTATGAATCTCTTCCAGTAGTACTTTCTTTAATCTATTTGCCAAAATGTCCGCAAATATTTTGTAATCCACATTAAGAAGGGATATGGGGCGGTAGTTCTTAAGTTGCGTCTTTTCAGACTCAGTTTTTGGTATAAGTGTAATATAAGCTTCCTGCCACGACTCCGGCGCCTTTTTCCCCTCTAGTATCTCATTGCATACCTCCATTAGTGGTCGAATTAACCAATCTTTCAAAACTCTATAGTATTTGGAGGTTAAGCCGTCTGGTCCTGGAGATTTGCCCAACTGCATGTTCCGAATGGCACCCTCCACTTCCTGTTCTGTAATTTTGTCACTCAACATTATCCTCTTTTCTTGAGAGATTTTTTGTAATCCGTTTTTCCTCAGAAATTGGTCTAATTCGACCTCTTTCTGTGGCCCTTGTGTATAAAGTTGTTTGAAAAATCTCTGGAAGCAGTTTCTAATTTCCAATGGGTTCTGTATAATCTTCCCATTTACTTCCAAATTTGTTATGGTGTTTAGTTTCTGTCTTTTCTTCATCTGCCATGCAAGCAGTTTCCCACATTTGTTAGCCGATTCAAAAGACTTTTGTCTCATCTGTTTGATTTTCCATTCCACTTCCTGATTTATCATTCTCATATATTGTACTTGATATAACTTAATTTCTCTCAGAATCTCTTGGGATTTTGGTTTCGCTCTTAATCTTTTCTCTCCTTCTTTTATTTTTTCCAAAATTTTATCTTTTTTCTCATTTTGAGTCCTCTTCTTTATTGCATTCTGTTGAATCAAAAACCCTCGCATGACCGCTTTGCTTGCGTCCCAAACTGTTCTTTTTTCCACCGTAGTGTTTAAATTTATCTCAAAGTAGTCTCTCAATGTTTTTTGGGCCTTCTTAATCACCTCCTGGTTTCTAAACAGGGCGTCATTCATCCTCCATCTGAAGGAGCCGATTGGCATTAGTTTCATCTCCATCTTTATTGCATTGTGGTCGGAGCAAGTTTTGGGGCAGATTTCCACTTTTCGAATCTTGGGTGCCAGTCCTCTAGTTATCCATATTTGATCAATTCTTGTCCATGTCATATTGGCTTCAGAGAAGAATGTTCCCTCTCTTCCGAGGGGGTTCTTAGTTCTCCAAGTGTCAATCAAGTCCATATTGTCAGTCAATTCAAAGAAAGTTTTAGGTAGTCTTCCATCTTTAGTTACCACCTGTCTTTGTGACTTGTCCATGTTAGTAGATACCACTCCATTCATATCTCCCATCAAAATGATGTTATAGTCCATATAGTCCAACAATGTCTCATGCAATTTCTTAAAAAATTCAGATTTCCCCTCATTTGGTGCATATACTCCTAAAATCAAATATTTTTCACCTTGTAGTTGAATCTCAATTGCAATAAACCTTCCTTGTTCATCTTTAAAAACAAATTTCGGTGATAGGCTCTCTTTAGCATATATAACAACTCCTCTCTTTTTGACTTTGTCCGATGAAATAAATTCTTGACCCAGTCTTTTATTAATGAGAACTTTCCTGTGGAGCCTTACCACATGAGTTTCCTGCAAACAAATTAGATCCAATTGGTCCTTTTTCAATATATGAAATACTTTCCTCCTCTTCTCCGGCGAGTTAAAACCGTGAATGTTCCAGCTTAATAATTGCAGAGACATGGTGTATTTATTTTAATTTCCTCCAGCCGCTCCCAAGAGCTCGTCAAGTTCTTGCGGTGGTATCTTCTTTTTTGATTTGTCAAATTCCAAAGGTGGTGGTGCTATGCCAGCTCCTGGTCTCAAGGCTTTTGGCAGATCTGTCGCTTCCTTTTGTAGATCTTCTTCAAAATCTCTCAGAAATTTTTCCTTATCTTCCACTGATCTGATTCTGAACTTTTTCCCCTTAAATGTAAAGGACAGTCCCTGGGGGAACTCCCATCTGAAAACAATAGTATTCTTTCTCAACACGGCCACCAAGTCTCCGTAATTAGTTCTCAAATCCAAAAGGTGTTTCGGAATATCTTTAAAAATCTCCACTCTGGTCTCATTAATCTCTAGGGTCTTCTGGAAGTGAGCACTCAATATTTTGTCTCGTTCCTCTTTCGATCGGAGGGTCACCAAACAGTCTCTCACCCTGTTTTTCCTCCCTCCTCTTCCAAGGCCCTCCAGATTTTTTGGGGACAACTCCCATCATCCCTAGCTAACAGGACCAGTGGTCAGGGATGATGGGAATTATAGTTCCAAAACATCTGGAGGACCGAGTTTGCCTATGCCTGGCTTGGATAATGAGCAAAACTCAATGTGAGATAACTGAACATTGATGAGGCTAAGGACTATGGCCAAACTCATTTAAGGATCACCTAAAAATACAGATTTGCTGAACAAGACAAGGTTTATTTGCGTGGACAGGCGGAGTCCCCAGATCCTGCGCGGTCCCCCCGTCATGTGGAACAACGACTCAAGACAACGTGCTATGGGATTAAATTGGCCACAACTTTATTAAATTTCAAATGTGGGTAGACCTTGGCTCAGGCATTGGGCGTTCTCCCTCCCCAGTCCCCCGCCGGGGACCTAGGGAGCATCAGGGCTATCCAGTGTGGGGGGGGATGGGCCGGCTCTGGAGAACATATGTTCAAGCAGAGATAGCCGCCCCTGTAACGCCGCCACCGCAGGGGAGAGCAATGATGACCTTTCGGCGTACGGTCAAAGCCTCCCTTCAGAAAACCCCTTTAACGGGGAACCCTGGTATCGCCGCCGCAAAGAGGAAGATGGACAAAAGGATTCCGCCCAAGGCCTGATACCGCCAAAGTTGTGACGTTTTGCTACGGGAAAGGCGAAACCTGCCAATGCAGGGAAATTCCTTTCCGGCCCTTTAACAGCGACCTTAACGTAGCAGCGCCCGCATACCTGTGAAGAAAAGTTAACCTGCAAAACCTGTGAAGAAAAGTTAACCTGCAAAATAAGACATAACTGAGGGTGGGTAGGGTGGGATAAGCTCTGGAGCCAAGTGAGGATTCCCAGGTAAGATCCTCCCTCTATTGTGTGGGCAGGTCATCCCTCCCCTACCTGGCCTGGTCTCCTTGGCAACGCTTCCCCCAGGTGGGATTGGACAACTGACTGAGGTAGGCGGAGACCTCCAGGTATCCCACCTGAGGGAAGGCAAAGCCAAGCCTATGCTGATGGAGCCGCTCCAGATCTAGGGGCTACACGTGTCCACGCAAAGGGCGCCCCCCGTTTTAAGCGGGGAGCGGTCATTGGCAAAACATAGTTTATTAAACTATTTTTTTATTGATAAAAATAGAAGCCTATCTCTTTAGATATTTATTTAATTGCTTCCAGTGGTGTGCAGTGAAATTTTTCGTAGAGGAACAGTTAGGGCCAGATGTGCCCGCTCACAAGGATGATGTGAGGGGGCCATGACATCATAAGCATTGTGCCTCCCTAAGCTGGCCAGACGCTTCCTAGGCTTTGGAAAGGAGACACCAGGCTTTAATACTTTAATTTAGCAGGAATATTTAGGGGACTAGCCTAGTCTTCCTAGTCCATTGACTGATTGCTTCTCAAGCTGTGCAGGGAAAATATTACCATATTGGCCCGAATATAAGCTGCACCTTTAAAACTCAAGGGGGGAGGGGGGAAAAGACAATACCTGAATATAAGCTGCTTCCACAGGCGCTCACACCCGTTCCGCTTTACCGTATGTCTGTTTCAGCAGCGATATCGTAAAAGCCAATTTTTGTAAGGTTGCAAATTTAAGCAAATTTGTTTTTTTAAAAAGTGTGGCTTATATTCGGGCCAATACGGTATCTAGTTTGCTTTCTCCTTCAGGTTAGACTTTAGGAGATTGAACTGAATGCCTGAACATGGTTTGTCCTGTGGTTTATGGTTTGCTTGGGAGAGCCAAACTATGACAAAATACAAAGCAATTTCACACTTGTTTCAGTGTGTATGTGTGTGGAGGGGTGAGCGGTTGTTGTTGTTGTTGAGGAACACAAATACAAAGCCTTTTCATGGAAATTGTTTTCCATTTCTTGGGTCCTAGCCAAAGTATCCGCTGAAAATAACACAAATGGGGTAGTTAAAGTAACATTTAATTTGCTTAAATATATTAAATTTGTTGCCTCATGTGGTGCAGTGGTTAGAATGCTAGGGAGATCCAGGTGCTTGATCAGAAAACAAATGTAAAAATAATGTGTTATCTGGATTCTACATTATTCATGCCTTCATATAACAGCAGGCATAGATGCTGATGGCCAGAATTGCAATTTTATTAGAATTATTAGAATTCTCTGTTTAAAAGGCATTATTAGAAAATCAAGAATACTTCAGAATGTAGAGCCTTTTTTAAGCATGTGGGAGTGGGTGGGCAAATCACCTCATGATGACTTTTCCACTTGCGAAGAAAGGTGGTGTGAATGAGTCCCTGATGTGAAAATTGTGAATCACTTTGTTCATCTAAAAGTGCTATGAAAATACTGAAAATGCTTAATAATGATATCAGACATCGTGACTGAGTTTCAAAAGTTGGAAGATATACATAATCATATGATGCAGTGCACACACACCATTTGAATGGGAATGCCCATCAACTTTGGGTTGGGGGCCCAGACCCCTCAAATATTTTATTGTGGGGGCCAAAGACCCCAAAGCCCTTAGGCGTTGGCTCCTATGTGACTGTGCCATGCTAAACTAAGTTATAGTTTGGCTTAGCATGTCCTCCAAACCCAGGCTCAGGGACGAGCTTTCTCAACACTGTCACCCGGGTTTGTTTTGGCGCAATATAGCATGTGAACTGGGCTAAGACGCCATGTAGAACCAAGTTCTGATGCTGGGATGCTAGATACGGAATCGTTTGAGTTATGCACTGTTCTTTATGAAGCAAAATCACTTATTTGAAACCTCATCTATTCTTACAACAACAGATAATGGTCTGAGGAAAGACCAGCTAATTTTTTGCATGGATAATCACAGAAGAAGGAAAACAATCACACTCAAAGTGCCCTGCTTGTTATGGCTGTCAGTAGTATGCTATAATGTCTTAATAGGCCAAAGATGCAGAACAAACTAGATTGACAACCGAGGCAAAATTAAAACAAACCAAACAAAACAGAAGGAAGACAAAATCAACCAAAGCTTTAAAGATAATCAACCAAATACTAGTTGGAATTAATGGCCCTTTGAGCGTGCTGCGATGCTTGCCAAGTTCAGACCCTCTGGCATTTTACCAAAGATAGTGAATGAAAATGCAAGAGGCCTTCTCAAGAGTGATTCCTGATGTGGTTTTTCAGGACCTTTGCCTTCGGTACTGATGGCAAGCTACCCTGGCTAATCTCAATTGCCACCAGAGGGGCTATATAGCATGGGATTGCTGTGAAGTTAGATAAAAACTAAATGTTTGCCCTGTGTATGTATAAGATTAAAATGAGGGAATCATGTTGTTTAGTGAAAACAGTTTCCTTGGGAACACTGGAATCATTTTACGTTGCTGCATGATGTATTTAGCTGGGTTCAACATTTAAAGTGGGGGTAACCATATGAGTATAAATAAATACAAATTCTCATTGCCCAGCCCTGTGCATGTTTACTTGGAAAGGATTAACTCAGCGGGGCTTACTCTCGAGTAAACATGCATAGGATTTTGGACTGATTACTTTTCATTGTCCCCTAATTCAGGTTCATGCAAAAAAGCTGAAGCCAAAATTATTTGGATTCCTCTGTTTCAGGAGGGGGAGGAAGTCTGCATGAAGGGAGTACAGCCAAAATGCATAAAATTATGAGCTGGCTGGGAAAAGTGAGCAGGGAATAGTTGCTTACCCTTTCAGATAATGCGAAAAGTATGACAAGGGCACCCAATGAAAATAACACATAGCAGGTTTCAAACAAACAAAAGGATTGTTGTTTCCGCACATAGGTGACCTGGGGAACTCTTTGCAAGCCGAAGAAGAAACAGCCAAGACAAAAAAAAAATATGGAATTTAAGAAAGGAGTCGATAACCTCAAGGAAGGAAGGAATTTCAATAGCTACTAAAACCGTCTTTGCACTTTCTCTTATCCTGAGGTAGGAGCTTCAACCTTGGATTTATTTACACAAGTCGGGGGTTAATCCAAGGCTGAAGTGACAAATTGCCTCTGGATGATATGGGGCTCTCCACTTTGTGTCCGGAGTGACAGTCTAGGAAACGTCATTATCTGAAAAAGCATGCAATGTTAAACATTAACTTGAGCAGAATTTGAGATGAAAAGCAAGATGTGAAGGTGACTGTGAAATTCTATTCATGTCTACTCAGAAGTAATTCCCGTTGTGTTAAGAATATGCCCTGCTTCATCAGACCACTGTTCTCATGGTAGACAAACCAGATGTCTATGGGAAGGCCTGCAAGCATGACCATAGCGCAGCAGGTCTCTGCTCCCCACATGTAATTCCCAGCAACCGGGGCATTGAGGGGCATTCTGCCTTGGCAGTGGAAGCAGAGTGTAGCCCTTGTGCCTAATGACCATGCCTTGACAGCCTTCTTCTCCACGAATTGGTCTAATCCTCTTATGAAGCCATCCAAGCTGGTGACCATTAACACAACTTGTGGGAGCCAAAGCCATAGGTTAACTACGGAACTCAGTACAAGGACACCGACTCAGGCAAATGTCTATAGAACTGCGCTTAGGAACTGTGTTCCTGTTAGCAGACCAGTTGTCTTAATGATTCCTCCATTAGAAGAATTGTATCGGTATCTCACAGTTCACCCGACAGCAAGAAACACTATTTGTGTCACATGGTTTGCAACACCAAAGTCATACCCTGCAACATTTCGCCAATGCAAATACCGACGTCCTATTCCACCACCATTACAGTTGTACCTTGGTTGTCCAACAGCTTGGCTCCCAAACAAATCGGCTCCCGAATGCCGCAAACCCGGAAGTAAGTGTTCCGGTTTGCAAACATTTTTTGGAAGCTGAACTTCTGATGCAGCTTCCGAGGCTTCTGATTGAGTGCAGGAAACTCCTGCAGCCAATTGGAACCCGCGCCTTGGTTTTTGAACGGTTCCGGGAGTTGAGCAGACTCCCGAAACAGATTAAGTTTGACAACCAAGGTACGACTGTATTATTATTATTATTATTAATAATAATAATAAGTCACCCATCTGACTGGGTTGCCCCACCCGCTCAGGGTAGCTTCTAACATATATAAAAACATAATAAAACGTTGAACATTAAAGAACTTCCTTATAGAAGGGCTGCCTTCAGATGGTTTGGGGGTCAGATAACTTCATCATCTCCAACATTTCTCTACTGTAAATAGGGGCGTCCTACTGTACCCTAAAACATTTCTCCGATGGAAATAGGGATGTCCTAAGGCAGGGGCGAAAGTAGGCTGCATTTTGCCTGGGTCAAAGACCCAGTTTAGCACACCACCCCATGCAAAGTTGCATACACACCCTCAAAGGTTGGGAGCCTCAATGGCACCCCTCTGGAGGCTTCACCCAGGTAAAAAAAAGACTTTCTAGCTCCGCCCCCCCCAGCTACAGCTCTGCCTAAGGAAGAGCGGGACATTTCACGATCAGTCAGAAACCAGGGTGGCTTCTGTAAATTCGGGACTGTCCCTGGGAAATATCGGCACTTGAAGGATCTGCAAATTTTGCATATATTTGGAAGGGCCTTCTCAGCAAAGCCTCTGTTGAAATAGAAGAGAAGAGTGAGAAGGTAACACTGAAAAGCCTTCAGATTTTCAGCTGAGGCTAATTCGTAACTCTCCCATCAGGCCTTAATGAATTGAGTGTTGAGCTAATTCAAATGTGTTATGGCCAGCCACATGCCAGAACCTGTCACTTGAGCAGTCAGTTTTATGATGAGTTCCAAGCTAGCAACTGATGAGGCTCTTAAGTTTTGCCTTTCCACTTCACTATGCATTTGGAAATGGATCATTCAGCAAGACAGATCAATTAGACCACTAAGCTAAGGTAGAACAGATACGACATTTTGTTCACACTTAGATAACTGAATGGGGAAAGAGAATTGTTTATATAAGATATTCAGTCAAAATTGCCTTTGTCACTAGTCTTGTATGGTACTAGTTTGTACCAGTCAACTGTTTGTTTTCTTAAAACCATGATTGCATCTCCTTGCAGTTTTTATGCACAGGTTGGGAGTAGCTTCGAGCCTAATTAATGTGAAAAACACCCTACATAATTTTTAAAACACTGGGGGGGGGGTCTCTACAGGAATTGTTGAGTTACTTATAGGCACCTATGTTTTACAACTGTAATTTAAAAATCTGTATAATTGGACCACATGGCTCAAAGATAGTAATTGGATACAGAAGACTTAATTTCCAGGTCGCCAGCACAATTCTGGCTTAAGGCTATTTCACCTATATAGGTCTATATGAAAATGAATAGGCAGATTTCTCACCCCATTTCCTATGGGGCAAATGTCAACAACTTGAAACAAAAAAAAGAGCCCTCTACTCCAGTTGACACTAACTGACTTTGACAATCTCACCTGAGAGGTATTGGATAGAATAGGACGAAGGCTTAGGAAATCTCTAGAGGGTTCATAGCGGGCAACATCGATATGAGGACTTAGACAAATATTTCACAGTCGCATGCCTCAAAGATATTGGTAAAGTCTTGCCCCACCTAAATATGGGAATCACATGTCTGTTGTCCCCATTGTAGGTTCTCAAACATACAAATACATTACAGTTTGAAATACTTTTACTGTACTACATGCAGATTTGAAACAGATTTGATCTGTTTTTCTGCTGTGCAAGTATGTAATAAGAATACAGTGGTACCTCAGGTTAAGAACCTAATTCGTTCTGGAGGTCCGTTCTTAGCCTGAAACTGTTCTTAACCTGAGGTACCACTTTAGCTAATGGGGCCTCCTGCTGCCACCACATGATTTCTGTTCTCATTCTGAGGTAAAGTTCTTAACCCGAGGTACTATTTTTGGGTTAGTGGAGTCTGTAACCTGAAGCAATTGTAACCCGAGGTACCACTGTACTGATGCAATGTAGGAGTTCCACAATCAAATGGCCTGACTTTTCTCATTTATTTTAAGCAGTCACAAGAAGCTGTGATTTTGATCAGCATAGTGGCATTAGGGGAGCAGAAGTTAACTCTTCGCCCCATCCCATTTTCCTGATCAAATTTACATCCTGAAACTCTTGCATCCTGAAGCACTTGTATTGTGCCAGCTTTTCCCATTGGACGGTAAAGCTGGGAGAGGGATTTAGATCTGGAAAATGACATACTGGTAAAGGTGAATTCTTCCAGTCCACCAAACTCCTGCTGTAATCAAAATTAGAGCCCAGCAGTTGTTTTAAAATAGGAACATCATCGCATATCTCCTGTATTGCTTATGGTTTGGCATTCTCTGATTTTAATCAGTTTTTGTGCCTTCAAATGGTATCTTGAGGTATTTTCTCCCCACTCAGAGCTATCTTATTCCAGAATAATTTTGGCATCTCGCTTCGCAGCGAGGCATGCTCTGTCTCTATCAATGTAGCCTTGTGGATAAAATTTCTCTATGGTTCTGTCCACTATAAAAACATAGGACACCCAAGTCGAACTGAACACTGAATAACTCCACATGGTTTTTGCAGTGGTCTGTGACCGAAAGGGTTCACTGGAAGCAATTTGCAAAGAAGTCCTTAGGAAACCACCTGGATGGTTATTTTAAATTAAAAAAGGAAGAGATGTCACATTTTTTTAAAAAAAATAAAAAATAATAATGCTAGGTTTAAGTCTTTGTACATGTGATAGTCATTAAAGCTTATTTAACCCTGAAATTTGCTGGCCCTCTTGATTCCACTGGGACTAGAAGGATCTTGGGTTGAAAAGGAAAAATAATGTCTGTGAAAATGAGTCTTCCCTCAATGGAGAACAATTATTTCAGAATTATTCTCGCCCGTACAAATGGTAATATAGGCATATATATTTTTCCAGCTTATGCAATCTATAGTTTGCAACACATCACATAGATTATTTCAGATGGAGCAGCTCAATTTAAGATGATTTGATACCATTCTAATCAGTGGAACTAGCATCAGCTGAAATTCAAGCACTCCAGTTGTGAACCGTAGAAATGACTCTGCACCAGTGGTAATCAGTCAGTGAGAAAGTTGTTTTGGATGCGAAACACAGAAAAGAGGGGATAGGCAAAGAGAAATTGTTAACTTACCAAAAGTTATTAGAGTGGAATCAAGGAGACTGCAAAGTGAAAACAAGGGAATAACTAACAAGGGGAAACCAATGGTTTTCTCATTTACAATTTACTTGGTATAGAACAAAAAAAGACTGACTTTGAAATACAATTGTGTGCGGATGGTGGACATGTTATTGCGAAAATTATGAATTACTGTTGAAAATTGAAATGCAAGAAGAACAAGTTAAAGAACAGTGAGAACATATGTGGACCAAAGGTTAAAATACACACTGTGTTAGGATTTAAAAGAGAACTTGTATAAAATGACATGTCAATGGTATTTAACTCCTGAGAAGCTACAGTGGTACCTCGAGTTACAGACGCTTCTGGTTACAGACGCTTCAGGTTACAGACTCTGCTAACCCAGAAACAGTACCTCGGGTTAAGAACTTTGCTTCAGGATGAGAACAGAAATCGTGCTCCAGCGGCGTGGTTGTAGCGGGAAGCCCCATTAGCTAAAGTGACACCTCAGGTTAAGATCAGTTTCAGGTTAAGAACGGACCTCCAGAACAAATTAAGTTCTTAACCCGAGGTATCACTGTATTTAGAATGTATAAAAATATTCCAAATAAGTGCTGGAAATGTGGTGAAGGTGGAAGGACATTTTACCATGATTGGTGGACATGTAAAAAAGCCAAAAAAATATTGGACATGAATACATACACTGATATGGAGATTTTTGAAGGTTAATTTTCAACTGAAACCAGAGCTCTTCCTGCTAGGGTTTATGAACATACAATTAGAAAAAGACTATGGAACTTTGTTTAAGTACATGATTATTGCAGCGAGACTTTTATATGCACGAAGATGGAAAGGCTCATCATTGCCAACTATGGAGGAATGGACTTAGCTGAGATGGCATAATTGACATGTTTAATCAGAGAAAAGCCGTTGTTAACATTTACTAAAGATTTGAAACTTCTCGTAGACTTTTTGCGTGAAAAACAAAATGAACTATTGGCACTGGGGTTTGAGGATTGAAGATAATTTTAGATTATAGAAAGTGGCTTCGCTGGGTGTTATGTTGGTGTGGATGAGTTGAATAATGTTTATATATAGCAGACAGATGAAGAATCAGAGGTTCTTTATTTTCTTAACTTCCTTCCTTCCTTCTTTTTCTTTATCTCCTCTCTCTTTCTCTCCCCTTCATCCCTTCTCTATTTTTCCATCCTTTTCTCTTTCTCTCTTTTCCCTTTCCTCTCCTCCCCTCCCCTTTCTTTCCCCCTTTTTCTTTTCGGCCTGTCTTTTTATTTAGATTAACATTTTAGTTTTGATTAAAAAGAGAATAGATAATAATCTTTGTATCCCCTTCCCCAAACTCTAATAAAATTTATTTTTAAAAAACAGATAAAGTTGTTGATCAAATGTCTTGATCCTGAGCATGTTTTCTTGGATGTAAGTCCCACTTAACTTCAGTAGAACCTACTTCACGGTGAATTTAGGGCTTGTACGTAGGCGCTGTTTGTTTGTTTGTTTGTACGTAGGTGTGCACAAATGTATTTTTAATTAAACAAGGATCTGTTTCAAGTTATGGATACACGTTCTAGACTTTTAAACATTTTAAATGCTTTTTCCCTGTGCTTGCTTCAGCTGATGGTGCTCTTGCCAAATAATTGCTGGGTGGTGTGATTTTCAAAGCGTACACATTGCTCCTTTGTGCAGAGATACGAGCTTTGCAGCCAGAGTAGTGGAATTGTTAACCGTGCTTACATCAGACAGCTGTGATATCTGCCACACCACCCTCTCCCCAAGGATGAGATACGCTGCAGGGAGGGGGGCTATAAACATTCCTCAGCTAGTCTGCAAAATTGGAGCCATGGGCACTGTTCTGAAGTTGGATCCCTTTGGAATTAAAATATCATTTGCTTCCCATCCCATCAGCCTCTCTTCTTCAGTACGTCTGGATGTTAGAAATACTGTATATGAGGAATGCAGGGAGAAGAGAAAGGGAAGGAGAATAGAAAGGAATAAAGTTAATACGCACATGAAAAGGTGCAGCTTTGGTATCTGAGTGAGATTTCCTCTGGACTACAGGAAATCCTACATCATTTACAGGTCACAGGAAGGAAAATGGGATAACAGTGTTTCCTGTAAGGATTTGGGGGGGGTGTCAACAGAACTTAAAAATACCTGAGTTGGAAGTGACTTTTTAATACCCTCAAACCAGTCGTCTTGTTTTTAACGCTATTTAAGCATTTAGCTTCATTCAAAAACACATTTTTATTGTCTGAGAAAGAGTTGATCCTGAATTGTTCCTCCGCTCACCTGTGTAACAACCACAGAACAGATAACTGAGGTGCCGAAATGTAATGCAACTTTTTTCCAAGTATGTTTGGAAAAGTGTGATGTGTAGTAGACGAACCTTTTATTCATTTTATGAAACCTATTAATTATGATGCAATGTTGAATTCACTGACCACCACATTCTATTGAACACCCCTTTCCTTTTGAAAGATTCTGTACTATAAGACAATATTTATAGTTGGTATACAGGTCCAGTATTGTAGCCTGTTGCACAGAGAGGCACTTTGGGGAACAGAATCATGTGCAGGGACCCCAACTTCACTGTACAGGGGTGCTTTCTTCCTAGGAGCCAGTGTTGGAAACTACACCATTGGGGATGCTGGATTGGGGTTGTGGAAAAGAAATATAAGCAACCACGCAAAGAAGATTTCTGGAACTGACAAAGAATGAACATGGATACAAACCTATTTTCAGGTTGCTATAAGAATATTGTGCATCCAGCAGTTGTCAGCTTCCTTGTGTCAGTGAAAACATTTGACAGGAAGGGTTGAGCAGCAAATAAACCTCTTTCCTGCTTGTCTCAAATATGCAATACAATCCCTTGCATGTGCTGCCATGGCTATAGCACACTGGTAGGCAAACTAAGGCCCAGGGGCCGGGTCAGGCCCAATCGCCTTCTCAATCTGGCCCGTGGACGTTCCGGGAATCAGCATGTTTTTACATGAGTAGAATGTGTCCTTTTATTTAAAATGCATCTCTCGGTTATTTGTGGGGCATAGGAATTCGTTCATCCCCCCCCCCCTCAAAATATAGTCCAGCCCCCCACAAGGTCTGAGGGACAGTGGACTGGCCCCCTGCTGAAAAGGTTTGCTGACCCCTGATCTAGCAGATAAGGCTGGGCTATAGCCATACCTTCTAGAGATGGATGAGCGCCACACTTGCATCAAATTGATTTGAAAAATCACCTGACACATTCCAGAAAAAGAAACATATTTTTATTTTATTTTCTTACGATTTGGGATTATTTTTTTGAGCCTTTGGGGTTGCCACATGTCCTCTTTTCCCAGCACACACCCTCTTTTTCACGAGCACAGTCATCATAGTGATCCCTAGTTAAAAGCAGAAGTTGGCAAATGTGCCCTCGTTTTTGCTCTTCAAAATATGGCAGCCCTAGAACAATCGTATGTTCAGTCTCTTACTTGTGCCCCACTGAATGCACTCAGTAGAGGAAAATTAAGAGGCTGCAGGGGCAAAATGAAGCCTCTCCCCAGTGGAGGACCCACATGTAAATAATGGAAATGAATGAAGGTACCATGCAGTGTGCGGCCTGACGTTTTACACACTTGCAGATGCTGAGGTGCGTTCTGAACTGCGATAACATGTTACCAGACCGTTACAGTTTTTAGATGTGTGTTTAACTAAAACAGCAAACAGATTCTTGGCTTTTAAAGCCATATAAGAGAGGCTATTGCAGAGTAAATGGGTGCAGTAACTCATACATCAGTCATCAGCAATGTCTGACCGGAGACAGGGGTTGGGTCCTGGTAGTGATCATTGGTCTGTATATAAGGGTGTTACAGGCATGCCCTATTTTCATCTGTAGGAACTTGGAGACTATGTGAGTTATGGCTTTTGCTTTTTTTAATGGTTTTGCTTTCCTTTTATTTATGAACCTGCCATCCTACATTAGGAATGGTATTAGAAACATTTATTCAGTTGTTGGGTTTTTTATTTTTTTAAAAAAACTTTTAAAACCAGATATTCCAAATCATATCTATAAGTACCATGTCGTCTTTGAAATTTGGCTCCCAAGACTTAAAGGCATTGAAATCCATAAGAAAAAAATTAGAACTGAACAACCGGAACCTTTTTTATTTTTTTATTTTTTTTTTACAAGAGACTTGCAATCGTTATATTTTTATTATTTTGTTTATAAAGTATATACCCCATCCTTTAGAATATTATTTTGCAGGGCAACTGGGAAATAAAAACAGAGGTGCTTCTGCATGTTGTTCAGTTGAAAGTAGCATGGAAATAAAAGAAAGCTTTAGAGTGATTAAACTTCTTTTTATTATGTTACAGAAGATGAGAAATCAATAACTGGTCATTCAGACATAAATGAGTTATGCAGGCCAATGACACAATGAACCAAACTTTATAACTACATATGATACTGTCAAGCCACCGACTTCAGTGGCGCCAGGAATAATTATGGCTGATCACCTCTAATTCCAAGCTGTTTCACTTGGTAACACTGTCACTTTCACTGGCCACATAGTATTAGTATCAAGTGAGTTTGCCCGATCCACAGAAAGGAATATGCCCTCCTTTATTTCCCTCCTTACCCAACTCGCAGCCATAGATATTAGTCCCCAGAGATAGCAACAATTCATAGCTGTAACCAAACTGTCTGAAAATAACAGAGATGTTTTCTTAAATTTAAGTGATGGTCATGCCCATCGAGCTGGGAAAAAGTGATTTATCTTACGGGGGATATTTATTCTTCACCTCTGTAGAAGCATCATTTATGACAGCGGCTCCTGCTGCTGCAATTTGCACAACGGAAGCGTCTTAGAAATGGGCTGCTGTTAAAATAATGGCAGCCACACAAGGTGCTTTTACACTACAGCACTTTAGCAGTCCTCATAAGGTATTCTCCTGCAATGTGCTACAAGCGATGGTGTGCTGCAGTTATTTTCCCATCCACATCTCAGAGGCACATCACTCTCTTTCACTTCCTATAACTCCTGAACAACTAGTAGTGTGAAATGTTAAAATCAAGTGGTACATAGATAACTGGTATTCTCTAGCAGTGGTGTAGCGTGGGTTGTCAGCACCCGGGGCAAGGCAAGTAATTTGCGCCCCCTAACCCGTGGATTTGCGCCCCCTAACCCATGGATTTGCCCTAACCCCAGATGTTGCGCCCGGTGCGGCCCGCCCCCCCTGCACCCCCCACGCTACGCCACTGTTCTCTAGCCAAGCCCTCCAGCCTTTTATTAGACATTAGTTGGCTAGAGTATGGCGCTCATAACACCAAGGTTGCGGGTTCGATCCATACACAGGACAGCTGCATAGGCCTGTATTGTAGGGGGTTGGACTGGATGATCCTCAGGGTCCCTTCCGTTATGATTCTGTGATTATTAGACTTTGCGCCATCAACCATGCACTGTCAGGTCTGCTGCAGAACCGAATGTTAATGGCGGCCTGGATTCAAATTCCCAGGAGATCACAAATCTCTTGATTCTTCCACCAGCTGACACTGTTGTTACCAGACAGAGCAACTGTTTTAACAACAACCACAACAAAAACCCTTTTACTTTCTTTTTGTGCTAGCGCGGTAGTATCTGCTTCCCTCGAGGGAAGCACTGAATCGGTGCAAGAGGTTCACTGCCAAAGTGGTGTGCGTCGAGGACACGCGATGGTTTTGAAAAAGTGAAATAAAACGGTGGTCACGGGAGATGAAGTGGTTTTTCTTTAAAAAAAAAAAACCTAAGAGGCAGGAAATGAAGACAGGTGTCATGTCGGCAAGCCTCCTCGCATGATGGTAGCGCGATCCTGATGTAAACGGAGAAAACTGCTAAAAAAAACACACCAGAGGTTGGGGGGGGGAGCAATTGTGGGAATTAATAACAATAGAATGCCAGCTATGAAAATGTTTTTAAAGAATTGTCTGGCTCCTCGGAGCAGAGCTTTTCCTGGGCTGTTACTACCAAGGCAGCGCCATTCATTCCCTATGAACTGGGCCCTGGGCTGGCCTTCAAGAACAAGGGCGACTCTTCGATTTAAGACTTCTTGACAGATATGTCTGCGTTCATTTCCCTATAAGCCTAAGCATATTTCGAATAGTTTCTCTCTCCTGTTCCTGCTTGTTTCACCTCCTCTTTCCATAGCTGCTTTCCTCCCATTTGCAAGTCCTCCCTTTCTTCTTCTTCTTCTTCTTCCTTGGGGTCTTAAAATGTGCGGGAATGTGCCTCTCTCTCTGTGTGTGTGTGTGTAGCATCTTCTGAGGGGGGAAGAAAGAAAACACACACACACACATACAAAACCATTAAATTTCCGACAGCCCCGTTCCCGGGGTCTGACTGTGATCTCGCCCAGGCAGCTGCTCGGGCCCTTGTGAGGCGGCACTGTTTCTCCCAGTGTTTACCCGTTTCCAATGGCAATTGCACCACCAAGTCTCTGTGCGTCTGGAACTTCGCCTGGGGCTGTTTTGGTTACATTGAAGTTTTTCAGCTTCAGCTCTGCCAGATTTAAATGGTGACTTCACTAGCACCGAGCTAAAAAGGAGAAAGGGAGGAGGAGGGAGAGAGGCAGGCGTAGAAG
Source organism: Podarcis filfolensis (assembly GCF_964270895.1). Lineage (NCBI taxonomy): Eukaryota > Metazoa > Chordata > Lepidosauria > Squamata > Lacertidae > Podarcis > Podarcis filfolensis. The sequence continues at coordinate 21,931,668 of NC_139614.1, read as the reverse complement.
AGAGAGAGAGAGAGAGAGAGAGAGAGAGAGAGAGAGAGAGAGAGAGGAGGGAGAGGGAGAGGGAGAGAGAGAGGGCCAGAGCATTACATCACCATTTGGACTGGAATCAAATGGGAAGGATATGACTCACTCGGGCTAGTTAAGCTTTGGCTCAGGTTCTCGATACACTCATTCCAGGGCTCTCATGTTCTGCACCTCAGCAGGGAATTCAGACCCAGTGATGTCCATGAGGTTTGTTTTTAATTTTCCTTTTCTGATCGCGCTCTGCTCTCGCACGACTTACTACTACCATTCCTCCTCCTCTTACTACCACCAGTCAGACGACCACCTTTCTCTGGCTTTTATTTTTTTGCCTCTTGATTCATTTCCTCTGGGAGCATATATATCTCTCTCTCGTCCTCCCCACCCGCCCCATTGTCCTTCTCTGCACTTCGGTGCAGTTTGCTTTCTGCTTACAAACATCCTCATCCTCCTCCATCAAGAGTTGTGGAGCAGATCCTCCGATCCTGCACCGGCCCAAGCGAGGGAGCGCAGCAAACTTTCGAGCGAAGTTTCTTCCGAGGCTGCTCCTTCCTCCCCTCCCTCCTTCCCTGGCGTTGCTCTCTCGTTCCTAATCGGAGGAGACAGGGAGAGAGTTAAACTGCAGGGACCAATCATTGGGATGGTGATGTAATGTTGGAGCTGCAGGGTAGTTAAGTAATGTGAGATGTAGGGGGTCAGGGTTGCAAAGCGTTTACCTGCTCTCGAGGGGGTTTAAGTTTATTATCAGTTGCAGTGACTGCAACTGGCTTCAGACAGCAACCCCTAATTATTCACAGACTGCCCTTTTTTATCTTTTATTATTCAATGTAAAACTATAGTATAGTGTTTTCCTTTTCTTTTCTTAAAAAAAAAATCCCAACCTGATATTATCACAGCTGCGAATTATTTTCTGCTAGAATACACACACACACACACACGTTTTGAAACTGGGTTTTGAGGAAGGGCTTTGGGGGGACGACTGCTTTTGAAATGAGACTGGTCAATTTGAGATCAGTTAACTGCTGTCTAATAGAGCGCATAAAAGGTTTCGCTGGTAAGGATACGCTCTCTAGGATATAAATCATCTAGGGTTGTGATTTGTGCGTCGTGTCCCAAAGGTGCCACTCTGGGCTTCAAGCTAATGCTTTGCCAACGCAGTTCTGCAAGCCATGCAACCACTTATTTATGTCGGTGGGGGAACTTACAACCAAAGCGATTTCAGGATTGTGGCTCCTGGGCGTTCACGCTCGTGCTCTCTGTTGCAAAGAGTCCCTGAGATTTATACCCTCCCTCCCCGCAAACATACCTGTTAAGAAGAAAGCAAAATACTTGCCACATGTAGCTAATTCCTGGGAGGGTTGGGACAGGGCATTTGGAATTTTAAACTATAAAGCATGCTAAATCAAAGCCTATATAACAAATTTTACAAAGAAATGAATCGCAAATATTGGGAGTGTTTACATAGATGCGTGGCCCATTTCATATTTTATTTCCATAATGTAATCTGTGCTTTGCCAGAATTTGAAACATCAGGTTTATTCCCTCCCCTGCCCCCTTTGGCTTTAAAAAAAAATAATACAGTGGAAGAGGGTTAAATGGAAAAGGTAAAGATGTTCTGTAGTATGACCTAGTGGCAGTCAGCTCAGTGACAACCAGACTTGCCGCATGGCTTCCTGGCGTCAGGTGCTCTGAATCAGCATATTTGACATTCAGGAAACTCATTTATGTGGAAGTGCCTTACACCTTATGCTGAAGTTATTTACAGTGAAAAAATAATAATGTGATAACAAACAAGCATTCCTCTCTCCTCCCCTCTCATTTGGCCATTCCTTCCATTGCCGTTTCAAACCTAATTTTGGCGTGTGCCAAATCCCATTTCACAGCATAGTTTAAAGTGGATTTGCAAAATGCCGTTATGGCTAGCTAAACGTTACTGCTAACAGTGGCAGAGAGGTAACAGTAATCAGAGGTGTCAACATTTGAGGGTGACTGAGCGGCTGATGTTGCACGTGTGTCATCAGGACTTTGGGGGGAGCCAGGAGTGGAGCTGAAAACGGTGGCAGTTCAGCTTCAATGGCCGGTGGCTCCTCCTGCCACGGCCACTGGCTGGGGGCTGCTTCCCCGCTCCTTCCCCTCCGTGGCAGGAGGAAGAGAAGAAGGAGCCAGCCACTGAAGTTGCACTGTGCTTGGCTCTGCACTTGGCCGCCTCCACCCCTTTTGAACATTGGGGGGGCTGTCCCAAAAAATATGTCCAAATGGGCTCGGCTCCTAGGAGTTGGTGCACCTGACAGTAACCTTTGTTTGTTAGCCTACAAACAGAAAGTTGTGGAGCAATGGCCACACAGAAGGAAAGGTGAAAGCCCCTGGAATGCTTCTGATGGATGAACCATGGTTGTATAGTGCAACCATGGTTGTATAGTACCTGTATCAGTCTTCGCTGGTGGGGCTGAACTAGACTCATCTCCTGTACAGTGGAAAGATTCTCCATAAACAACAGTTGTAACTGACTCATCCACATGAAAATGTTTAATTTGCCACAAGTACAGAGCAGCACCCAAGATGTGTTGTGCCAAAGGATCTTGTGCAAGAAACAAGTTTATAAAAGATATTCCATTATATCCATGTAAATACGTCCCACTGCACACTGCCCATCAGAAGTGGGAAACGTCTGGGATCCTTAAAAAAGTGTTGCACAGAACAAACTTTTGGGCTTGTTCACATGTTATCTTGGGGGTTTTCTTTGCTCATGGGAGTTGATTGCTACCATTTGGTGGACGGGGGTTTCAGGCAAGGCCATTTCTGCAATCTCTGCTTCTCCAAAGTACCATACAGACTTCGAAAGTTGTGGTGACTGAGACCCACAAGTGCCTGGCTTGCCAGCTACACTGCCGATTGCTCTTGTGAATGAGGAAAGTAGCTAAAAATGGCACAGAGTATGGTTTTCCATTCACAATCCATAGAGGACACCTGCCTTTTCAACAGCTTCCAAGTAGAGATCTAGTAGAGATCTATGAGCATCCAATATTTCCGTAAGCAGTGCTTACTATGCTGAAAAAAGTTACATCGACTCTATAGTATTTCTTTATTAAATTATTTTGACTCTATAGGGTTTATTTATTAAATTATCTTTAATCTATAGGATTTGTTTATTAGATTTTGACCAGAGACTCTACTTTTAAAAATAGGAATGTACAAAGTACAGAAACTATAAAAAATACACTTGTGATAGAAAATATGATTTTATAAACCCATCTAACTATGAATCTGCTCAACAATTCCTGACCAATTATCAGGGAATCACAGAGATGCCCCATGTTTTGTTTTGTTTTTTACCCTCCAGTTGCTCCTGCATGTAATGTTACTTTTTCGATTTCCTACAAGACATTTACTTACTACATTTTATTGTCTTGGAAGGAAGGTGGGCAGGAGAAACCATTCTTTATCTTGGCAAGAATTCTAAAGATTCGGTGGGTGGAGAGAACTGTCCTGGTTGCCCATTTCTACGCTCTAAACAACCAGACAGCAAAAAAGGAAAGGAAAGGACAACACCAAAGATTTTCCTTTCTTGCCTTAAACTTTCCTTGGCTGTTCCAAAGTTTCTGTGAAGTTATTTAATTCAGTCCAACAGATTAAGGGGAAATTTATTGTTTTCCTGACTATGGGTGCTTCCCCTCCAGTCACCACAAAATTTAAATGTCAGCCCATGGTGTCTGTAACATGCAACTTGTGTTTCCTCTTTTCTGACTCATTATTTAAGATGTGTAATTGAATATAAGATTCATGATAGGTCAGATTGAAGGTCAGTCTAGTCCAGCCTACTCCCCACCCACCCCTCCCCACTGGCTGGCCAGATTCTTCTAGAACAGGGGTAGGCAACCTAAGGCTCGGGGGCCGGGTGCGGCCCAGTCACTTTCTCATTCTGGCCCATGGACAGTCTGGGAATCAGCGTGAATGTGTCCTTTTATTTAAAATGCATCTCTGGGTTATTTGTGGGGCCTGCCTGGTGTTTTTACATGAGTAGAATGTGCCCTTTATTTAAAATGCATCTCTGGGTTATTTGTGGGGCATAGGAATTCGTTCATTCCCCCCCTTCAAAATATAGTCTGGCCCCCCACAAGGTCTGAGGGACAGTGGACTGGCCCCCTGCTGAAAAAGGTTGCTGACCCCTGTTCTAGAAAGCCCTCAAGGAGGCAGTAATCCTCCCTTTGCTCTTATTGCTCCCAAAACCAGTATTAATTGCCTTTGAAAATTGATGTTCTATTTAGCCACCATATGGCCTCCATACATTTGTCTAATTCCCATTTAGAGTGACATAATCCTGTGGCCACCATGAGCACATTTTGAACATAAGCATTCTCCTTGTTAGATCAGACCCAAAGGTTTATCTGGTGTTGTTTTCCACATGGACCACTCAGCTAGCAAGAGAGGAAACTGCTTTGGTCCATATCTAGCTCAGTATTTCCAAAATGGCGGGCAGCAGCTCTCCAAGCTTCCAGCCGGGGGACATTCACCATTTTATCTTGAGATGCTGAGGACTGGATCTTCTGTATGGAAAGCAGAAGCTCTACCACTGAGCTAGAGTGCTTATGGGAAGCCTGAAAGGAGGACATGAAAGCGATAGCACTCTCACTTGGATCAATTGGCAGTGAATTCATAAATGGACCACACAGCATGTGATGAAGTGCATTGGTTTTTGTCCTGACCTTATTGCCAATACATTTCATTTGGTGAACCAAAGTTCTAATATTATAGGAAAGCAACAGAAAAGTTATTTCTACTCCCTTTCACTGCCGCATGTGCACACTAAAAGGTAAAGGGACTCCTGACCATTAGGTCCAGTCGTGACCGACTCTGGGGTTGCGGCGCTCATCTCGCTTTACTGGCCGAGGGAGCCGGCATACAGCTTCCAGGTCATGTGGCCAGCATGACTAAGCCGCTTCTGGCGAACCAGAGCAGCGAACGGAAACGCCGTTTACCTTCCCGCTGGAGCGGTACCTATTTATCTACTTGCACTTTGACGTGCTTTCGAACTGCTAGGTGGGCAGGAGCTGGGACTGAGCAATGGGAGCTCACCCCGTCGCGGGGATTCGAACCGCCGACCTTCTGATCAGCAAGTTCTAGGCTCTGTGGTTTAACCCACAGTGCCACCCACGTCCCCCGTGTGCACACTATCAGGTACTAAATGGGATCTTTCCCCCTCACCCCTGACACCAGCGTAACATAATAGGATGAAATATATTTTTTCTCCTTCTACAATGGATCCAGTAGATTTTCTCGAAATTCGTTGCAACAATATATCACAAACACAGTCTGTTTCTCAGTGAAAAGGTTGTTTAATCGTCTGCCATCCCTTAACATCTACCATGGAGTACATTTCTGGCCTCTGCATCTCAATAAGTATATTTTTAGAGCTGGAAAAGGTGCAGATGAGACAACCAAATTGACCAGGGACCTGAAACATCTCTCCCATAATGAAAGGTTACAATGTTTGGGGCTTTTTGTTTTTGTTCTTTCTTTTTTTTAAGAAAAAGGCAATTAAGTTTGTAAATAATAATAATAATAATAATAATAATAATAATAATAAAATTTATTTATATCCCGCCCTCCCCAGCCGAGGCTGGGCTCAGGGCGGCTAACAACAATCAAAATAATCCAACGTTCTAAAAACATTTCATTATAAAACGTAATTAAAATCAAATTCATGGCAACCATTAAACAAAATTCTGTGCAGATTGCCAGAGGAGGGGGTCAGGCTGCGCCCTGACCAAAGGCCTGGTGGAACAGCTCTGTCTTGCAGGCCCTGTGGAAAGATGTCAGGTCCCGCAGGGCCCTAGTCTCTTGTGACAGAGCGTTCCACCAGATTGGAGCCGCGGCTGAGAAAGCCCTGGCTCTAGTTGAGGCCAGCCTAACCTCTCTGTGGCCTGGGATCATGTTTTATTTGCAGACCGTAAGTTCCTCTGTGGGGCATACCAGGAGAGGCGGTCCCGTAGGTACGAGGGTCCTAGGCCGTATAGGGCTGTAAAGGTTAAAACCAGCACCTTAAACCTGATCCTGTACTCCACCGGGAGCCAGTGCAGCTGGTATAATACCGGATGAATGTGATCTCGCAGCGAAGACCCCATAAGGAGTCTCGCCGCGGCATTCTGCACCCGCTGGAGTTTCTGAGTCAGTCTCAAGGGCAACCCCACATAGAGCGAGTTACAATAATCCAGTCTGGAGGTGACCGTCGCGTGGATCACAGTGGCTAGGTCAGGGCGAGAGAGATAAGGAGCCAACTGCTTAGCTTGGCGGAGATGAAAAAATGCTGCCTTTGTTATAGCTGTAATCTGCGCCTCCATAGAGAGGGAGGTATCGAAGATTACACCCAAACTCTTAACGGACGATGCTGGCACTAATTGCACCCCCGCAAGAGATGGGAGTTGCCCCCTCAATCCCATATCGCCCCGTCCCAGCCAGAGGACCTCTGTCTTCGAAGGATTTAACTTCAACCGGCTCCCACGTAGCCATCCAGCCACAGCTTCCAGACATCTGGCCAGTGTGTCTGGGGCCGAGTCAGGATGGCCATCCATCAACAGATAGAGTTGGGTGTCATCGGCATACTGATGGCAACCCAGCCCAAAACTCCAGACAAGCTGGGCGAGGGGGCGCATAAAGATGTTAAAAAGCATCGGGGAGAGAATCGCACCCTGAGGCACTCCACACACCAAGGAGTGGCCCGATGACAATTCCCCCCCAAGCACCACCCTCTGTCCCCAACTAGAGAGAAACGAGCGCAGCCATTGAAGGACTGTGTCCTGGATCCCCACGACGGCAAGGCGGTGGTCCAGGAGTTCGTGATCGACCATGTCGAAGGCTGCTGACAGGTCTAGAAGAATCAGCAGCCCCGACCCGCCTCGATCCAGCTGCCTGCGGAGATCATCTGTTAGGGCGACCAGAGCTGTCTCGGTCCCATGACCAGTGCGGAAGCCGGACTGGAATGGATCCAGAGCCAATATAATAAACATATACATGATGTGGACAAATTGACGGAGAAGTTTTTGTTATTTTCTCATACTATTAGACCCAGGAGTCATGCAAGTGAGGCAGCCTGGCAGGAGACTGAAGACAGACGAAAGGAAGTCCTTTCTCAAACAGCACAAAGTTAACCTATTAAATTTGCTATGGCTCCCAACTTTATCGATCGCTTGTTAATATTTACATGTACAGTAACCAATTAGAATACATCTATGAATTACATATTAATTCCAGCTCTTTGAGGAAGGTTGAGAGTCTTGTAGCTCCTTTAGAAACGAAGGACATGTCCCCATACCAGTTTTCCAAGCAATGAGAGCTACAAATGAAGAATTGAAGCAGGAAGTATCTGAATATACAAACAGGAATGGTTTTAGCTTCCTTATGTGGAAGCACCCTCTTATCTCTGTTCTCAAAGATTTCGTTGAAAAGCCACACATCAGTCTAGAATTTCCATTCATTTAATGTGGGTAGGGATTTTAAGCGTTCTGTCTTGGTGGTGCTGTCTTTGTTTTAGGATTGCCATATGTCCTCTTTTCCCAGGACATATCCTCTTTTTCACTGGCACATTCGTCATAGCGACCCATAGTTAAAAGTAGAAGTCGGCAAACGTGTCCTCTTTTTTGCTCTTCACAATATGGCAACCCTAAGAAAACTTTTCATGTCTGCGTATTGATATTGACCAACATTTTCCAAGGGATCAAAATTAAGGTATGCAAAATAGCCATATTTGCAGACTTTAGCCTGTTCATAAAAGATGTTCTTGTAGGCAAAATCCATGATGAACATAAATAAATCATCAGTTCTGGGTTCAAAGGTTATTGGGAGCTTGGGCAATTTGCCACCATAGACCTCTTCTTCTCTCGAAGGCACCACTGCCCACTCATTTGCCCCAGTGCCCAATCCATACAACCACTCAGAAGGGAAAGTGGAAAGCAGGTGGAAGATCCTGTTGTATCTCCCCACCCTTGCCATTGCTTTCTTGCAGTGTTATTTTTTCTAGAAAAAGAAGAGGTCCTGGAACTCACCATGAACGCCTCCCTTGTTCTGTTATAATGGCAATGGCGCCCACCTGAGAGTTCTGCCTGGGGGGGGGGGCGGGAAAGCCCTGCTTTCATGACTGGAGGCAACAGGTGAACAGAGGTGGAGACAGCAAACAGAAAGAGGAGCAGGAATAGTAGTCTGTGTGCAGAATGGTCCTGGGCTCCCTTTAAGGGTACAGGCCACAACAGACACCCAATGAGGCCTACAGCTGACATCCAAGTACTCAAATGGCATATACAAATATATATATATATATATATTGGGTGAGAAAAATAAATGGCTTAATTATTGCATTTTGGAAGAAAGCCAGTGGGCCTTTTCTGCCAGGAAGCGTGTGGTGCTGTGGGTTAAACCACTGAGCCTAGGACTTGCCATTCAGAAGGTTGGCGGTTTGAATCCCCGTGACGGGGTAAGCTCCCGTTGCTCGGTCCCTGCTCCTGCCCACCTAGTAGTTCAAAAGCACGCCAAGTGCAAGTAGATAAATAGGTACCACTCTGGCGGGAAGGTAAACGGCATTTCCGTGCGCTGCTCTGGTTCGCCAGAAGCGGCTTAGTCATGCTGGCCACATGACCCGGAAGCTGTACGCCGGCTCCCTTGGCCAATAAAGCGAGATGAGCGCCGCAACCCCAGGGTCGGACACGACTGGACCTAATGGTCAGGGGTCCCTTTACCTTTACCTAAAATATGTACGGCTAGAATACCTGGGACGGCTAAGTCAGTAGAGCATGGGACTCTTAATCCCAGCATCATACGTTCAAGCCCCGTGTTGAGCAGAAGATTCCTGCATTGCAGGGGGTTGGACTAGATCAGAGGTCGGCAACCTAAGGCCCATGGGCTGGAAGCAGCCCATGAGGGTCGCTTAACTGGCCCATGAGCCGCCCCCAAACCGAGCCGCCCACTCGGCGAGTCCCCGCATGCTGCGCTAAACCGGTGCAGCGCGGCGTGGAGACTCTCTTCCACCCCTCCAGAAATCGCTTCTGCGCAGGTGCGATTTTCGTGTGCAGACGCAATTTCCGGCATCATGCTGCGCTGGTCCAGCCCACAGAGCATCTCCGCGGGAGTGATCCGGCCCATGCCCAGTAAGCCTTGCCGACCCCTGGACCCGAAGGCCCCTTCCACCTCTAAAATTCTATGGTTCTACGATTCTAAGGTTTCTATGCAGGTTAGTAAAAACTATGGGATCTGCAACTGTATTTGCATTTGTCAAATAGTAGGAATTCTTTCTGTGAAAATGTTCAGAACTTGTGTTTTCCTGACAGTGATATGGTAACGCCCCTTGGTGGCTCCTCCTCTGCATCTTGAGGCATGTAATTAAAAAAATAAAATAGTGGATTAGCTGAAGCATGTGTTTACGTGATTGTGGCTAATGTCAGAATTTTAATTGACTTTCCTATTTTTCTCGATCTGGGGGCCGTATCATGTTCCAAGGACTTCGTTAAACAAAAGGTTTGAAATACGTTTCAAATTAGAAAAAGAAAAAAGAAATGCTTAAGTTAATAAAGATGTGGGATTCATTTACAAAGGAAATACGGGCCACGGGCCAAGAGCAAGCCAAATATTTTGCCAACAGTTTCCCAGTTTACCATCTTTGCATATCACTGCCTTCACCAACTCTCGTAACACTGACATCTCTCTTTAAAGGCTAAAATCTGGTGAATAACTGAATTTAGGTTTACCTACTTGAAATATTTTTTTATTAGAAGACCCTATTTTATTTCATTATACCCCTGGACTGAGCAGCTAAATACAAGCACATAATTAATGTTACTATATTCCTAAGTAAAGGGGGGCATTATTTTTCCAGGCAAGGCCTAGCTCAGCTTAGTGCTAAACTACCTGTTGCAAGCAAATTATGTATTAGCCTGAAAGTCCTTTTTGAAAAGGAAAAGCCACTTTTAGAGGGAGCCATTGGGATAGCAGATAGGTGGTTAATGGGGAGACTTCAAGGCTTCCCTACCTGCTGTTTTCCCTCTTCAGATTACCTCCTCCCCAAGTGACTTCCCCCTCTTTGAGTTTCAAATGTGTCCTTGGAATTGTGATACAAGCAGCAGACACTGGTTCTCCTTTTCCAGTCACCTTCCCACAAAAGCAACTTTTCTTCTCCAGGAAGGAAAAACTGGGCTTCAGTTTTGCTTAGGTGTGTAACGTAAGTGTGCCCCTCTTATTTGATCTGTCAGCAGTTTTTGATACAATCGACTATGCCATGGTGTCCTCCTGAATTGTGCCTCAAAGTTGGCGGCATTGTTCTTCAGCCATTTTGTTCCCACTGGGTGACTGTATGTTGCCCCACCTCCTTCCAACTATGCTGTGGTGTCCCGCAGGGCACTCCTTTGTCCCCAGTGCTTTTTAGCATCTATACGAAGCCATAGGGAGCAGTCGTCAGAAGATTTGAAGCATAGCGTTTGCACTGTGCTGATGACACAGCTCTACTTCTCTGTATCATTTGAAGCAGGAGTTTATGTGCAAGTCTTGAGCTGGTATCTGGATAACTTGGTGGCCTGGAAGTGGGCCACTAGGGAGCAAAAGGAAGGAAAGTCTGGAAAATTAGACATTTGCCTGTTCTGGACAGGGTCACATGCCTCCTGAAGGGGCAGATACATAGTCTTGTTTATACTCACTGATTCATCTTTGTTACAGTCAAACCTTGGTTGTCCAACGTAATCCGAAACATTCGACAACCGAGGCACAGCTTTTGATTGGTTGCAGGAGCTTCCTGCACTCAAACGAGTAGGATAGCATAAATCTGTGACTAATCTATCTATATTACTTGTGTAGATGTTTTGAGGGCGCGCACACACACACACACACACACACAGTATCTTATGAACCATCCTGAGAACCTGTGATGCAAGGGTGGTATATAAATCCAATAAATAGATAATAAAATTTGATTCAAGTTTTTATTTTCTTTAATTCCCTGTTCCAGACTTTATTTATTACTTGCCAAGTCTTGAGAAGAAGAAGGACCAAACATTTTAATAACACCTCTGTGACGAATAAGGAGAGGAAGATAAGACTGGTCCCAATGCTGAAGGGTTCTTGTTTTAAGAGATTGAGAATTTAGAGGCCTGAGTTATGAGACATTTCAGGGGGGAAATCAAAAGTATTGCTATCCAAATTTCAACACGCTGTCTTTTTCACATAGTATGGTATCTTTTTCACATGGTACAGGGCCTGGGGTCAGTTGCTAGTAAACTGTTCTTACACTTGAAGAGTATATATTATAAAAAATTGGATATGCTGGTCTAGTGAGGATGCGTTGGCCAACATTATCTTTTATTTTTACTTGTTTTTCTCACAAGCAACTTCTGGTCAGCTTGTTTGTTTGTTTGAATGTTTGAATGTTTATAAGATTTCTTACTTCCCTTTCCCCATAAAGTCCCATGATGCATAGGACTTTAGAATGTAGAATTATAAAACCAAATAAAGGCAATATAATTGCAATATAAGTACTGTAAAACGGTTCCAAGTACAATAAAATGGTTTAAATGCCTCATGTTGTTTCAGCGTAACAGTAGTTTGATTTGGATAGCAGGAGAAATGGTCCACAGGGAAGCAGATAAGTGTGTGTGTGTGTTGCAGTTTGTTTGTCTTTTCTTGGAAAAAAAAATAGTTGAGAGAAGCCTTTCTATCTTTTCCTGGCTGTGGGCTTTGAGCTCTTTTATAGAAGTGTTCCATTTTGCATTCTTTCTCCTAATAATGTGTCAAATCTTCACCTCACAACCGGCAATGATTCATGGAAGTCAACAATATTAACTAGGCTTACCTCAACTTGAAACAACTGTAGTTCATTAATTAAAGTTGGACAGATCTTCTGTTTTCCTTACGTGAAATTATTCAGTAAATAATTGGGAAATTAAAAAGGCACTACTTTTGCCAGTAATTTGGGTCAGCAATTAAGATCTATCAGTATCAATTATAATCTCTTACTTCTACTTAGCCTCTTGTTGTCAGTATGAGTTGCTTTCCCCCATTTTTTGCCAACTTTTCAGACAAGGTTTCATTTAGTCACAGTAGCTGGTGGATGACTGAACAGAGTGTTTGCATTGAATTCTGAAAAATCTGTGGGTGACATCCAAAAGTGATCATCACCACTGGAATGGACTTCTCCTCACGCAGCGGGACTTCCTCCCCTCTCCAACCACTGCAGTTCCCCATGCGCACCCAAAAAGGTGTTATGGGGGTCAGGATTCTCCAGAGCAAATTTGGGAAAGGGGCTGCAATGGAGAGGAAAAATACCAGAAACTGATATTTCTGACTTTTAATACAAACCTATCTCCTTATCAAGGGACGCAGGTGGCACTGTGGGTTAAACCACAGAGCCTAAGACTTGCAGATCAGAAGGTCGGCAGTTCAAATCCCCGCAACGGGGTGAGCTCCCGTTGCTCGGTCCCTGCTCCTGCCAACCTAGCAGCTCGAAAGCACGTCAAAGTGCAAGTACTGTAGATAAATAGGTACCGCTCCAGCGGGAAGGTAAACGGTGTTTCCGTGCGCTGCTCTGGTTCGCCAGAAGTGGCTTAGTCATGCTGGCCACATGACCCGGAAGCTGTACACCGGCTCCCTTGGCCTATAGAGCGAGTTAGTGGCGTGGACTTTTCTACATAATGCCAAGCTTATAATGAATAAGATCATGTCAGTTTGAAATTGAAACACTTTATTTTTTAACTGCTTGAAGAATACAGGAAGGACTGTGAATGTTGTCACTTTCAGCTGGAAATGGGTATAGGTATGAAGAAGTTGGTTTCTGTGGAGTTTTCACAGAAAAGGATAAAACTCCACAGAAAACACCGTCTTCGTACCTATACCCATTAATAGCATTCTTTCTGGGTAAAATGAGGCAAGTGAGAGGCAAAGGGGGAAAGGAACGTTGCAAGTTCTGATGGGAGAAAACAAACTGAAAATAGTCTCAACCAGAAACCCGTTATAGTTAGTACTCTGCATCCAGAAACTTGCATTTGCTAGGGAAAAAAACTGTATTGTTAGCTTGTAGTACTAGCCTTTGACTTCCAAAGCAAGCATGGAGAACCTCACTAAGAAGACACTTCCATTAACTGTAAAGCTATAAGGTTGGACTCTAATGTACATGTTCCAAAGTAAGGGAAACAAAATTGGAGCCATTTCTACCCTCTGCACGCTATGTATACTAATTTTGTGTAGTATTACTGTCTTGTTCTTCTAACTAGTTCCATTGTGGATCTGCGATTCTGGTGCCTTTTGCCTCTCCTGTACACCTGTTCTTTTTCAGAGTTGCTGCTACAGTGGTACCTCACAAGACGAATGCCTTGTAAGACAAAAAAACTCGCAAGACGAAAGAGTTTTTCGTTTTTAGAGTTGCTTTGCAAGACGAATTTCCCTATGGGCTTGCTTTGCAAGACGAAAACGTCTTGCGAATTTGTTTCCTTTTTCTTAAAACCGGGTGCATTGCTTGAAGAGGTGCAGTTCCGTGCTTCGCAAGACGAAAAATTCGCAAGACGAAGAAACTCGCAGAACGAATTAATTTCGTCTTGCGAGGCACCACTGTATCTCTATTCCTATTTCAACATTTCCTTAAGACATATGGGGCAGGAAATACCACTTTGGACCAAGTTGCCAGTTGCTCCAAGAAGTTAGAGGGAAATAATCCTGGAGAAATGATGGTGGAACAAGCAGGAAAGAAGAGGCAGATGTTTGGCAGAAAAGCTGGAAATTGTGCAGTCTTGATGTGGTTCATATGCCACTAGGTTCTTAATCTTTTGGTTAACCCACCCTTGAAAAGGATTACACCTGGTCCACTCTGGGACAGTGCAGATTTACCCCTAGATACTAAGGGTGGATCTCATTTTATGTGTTGAGCAATGAAGCCTATTTTTCAGTGGGAAACAAGTGAGACTCACTGAGAACAGATCCCTGATTTGTGCCTGCTTTGTGTGCATGGTGTTGATGGTTCAGAAGAAGAGTTGACTTCATATTTTATATGCATTAGCACTTTCTCATGAATAGCTGAGATACATGTTTATTTGTAGTCATAACTCTACCACAAATTAAAATCAGACTCTTATGAAGAGAAGCTCAAGGAGATGTCAGAAATGATACAAAATGACACTTAACTCCAAACCCCAGACACCACATTTATCCAAAGAAAGGGATAAGACTACAGTAGGAATAAGACCAGGAGCTGAGTTATTTTCGCTGATTAAATTTTCAGCCACAAGCTAAAGAACAAACAGCTGCTAGATACTTCTGTCTAGTGTAAAGTATTTTCTCACATTTTTCTTTTATGCTCCTAGTTATAACTGTACACATCCAAGCACAGTGGCATAAATTTATTCTTGGTATATATGGGAAATGTGGGGTATTTGCAGGGGACAAACTTCCAAGCTTTGTGCCCTTAAATTTGCATGCTAAATAATCCAAAAGAAGAAAAAAATCAAAAGCACAAATGCATAGTAATCACTCCAAACCGAGCTTTATAAGTTCCTCTTCTTCCCCAAAACATTTGGAGGTTTCTTAGTTTATCCTATAAAATTTAAATATCCAGACACCAATGGCACATAGCTCAACAGCATTTTAGAGGAGAAGTAGTAGCTGAAGATTCAAATCCAGAAAAAGCTAGGCAAGTCCTTACCTGTCTTTCCAAAGTCCCTCTAAATTCAGGGCATGGTGTAGTGCACTGGGAGTTCTTACCTGATCCTCCAATAGCTAAGTCGCTGCTGATTACTGGGACAGGTGAGGTGGTGAGATTGGTGCAGTGCAAAGGCACCAGCGGAGCCAGGCTGGCACTCCTGCTTGTGTGTTTGCACTGCACTGACCTCCAGGATACCTTGCCCCTCCCCTTTCATTCAAGGTAAGCAGAACTGACTCAGCTGCTCACTCAGGAGGTTAGCACTGCCTCCCCACCCCACTGTCCACTACAGCTGGGAATGTCCCCTTCTCTGAAATCTTAGAGAATCACTGTTGGTAAGTGTGGACAATACTGACCCAAATGGACCAGTGGTCTGAAAAGGCAGCTGCCAACACTCCTATTAATTAGGCAGGATGGAAAGTGGAAGCGCTGAGATTTGTAGTCCACACTAGCAGAGAAACCACTAACGTATGAAACAAGACCGGCCAGCTTTGCTGGCTCCCAAAATGGAGTTCTGTCCATTTAAAAATGGAAGCCAACAATATAAAGCTAAGCAAGTGTTAGCAATGATGGCCAACATAGACCAGGTTCATCAACGTGCAATTTGATAGCTTAGTACATTGAGCAGTGATATAAAAACCATGACATATAGTAGTGGACTGTATGTCATTTGGCCTTTTGTCGGTTCCAGGGAACCAGGCAGAGGGCTTTTTTTGATAGTGGCATGCTCCTTGTGGAACGCCCTCGCGCCAGATGTTAAGGAGATAAAGAACTACACAACCTTTAGAAGACATCTAAAGGCAGCCATGTATTGGGAAGTTTTTAATGTTTGATGTTACATTGTTTTTATGTGCTGGAAGCTGCCCAGAGTGGCTGGGGCAACCCAGGGTAATAATAATAATAATAATAATAATAATAATAATAATAATAATAATAATGGACCATTATATATAGATTCCAAAAGACTTCCTATTCTTTCTTTTTTCTTTTTTGCTTAAGTTGTATTTTCTTGAAAAACTTTACACACCAAGAGCACAATCTTACAGGAAATTCTAGTAACAAGCCCCCCCCCCCCCGCAAGTGAACATTAGTGCTCTCGCACAGCTCCCATTCATTTAAATAGGTGATCTGCCTGCTGGTAATCCCTCCCCAAGTCTCTTTCTATATTCCCACTACATATGTGTTCTTGTGACGTTTTCTTCAAACCCATTTTGACATCTTGAACAGTAAAATCCCATGACACAGTTTGACTTCAAACAAATACACTTACATAACCACATCTGGGACATACGTTCAAGAAAACGAAAAAGAACAAAGCATTGAGCAAATGGAGTAAACATGGAACTAAATGAATTTAGGTTGGGGCCTAAATCTTTCCCACTGCTTGGATCTGGGAAAATGGTGACAGATTTCTCCTGAGAGTTTCTACACATTGCTACATTATGCCCCTACTTCATTTCAGTGAAATAAAACTCATTCTCAGTTTGTTAATGCATGCTTTAAACCATGCGTTTCACCCTAATACGGAGAACCACATTTTCGATGGCTCCATTAGATCAGAACACCACCATTCACATTGCGTAGATAGGGGAGGTTTAAACCTATTGCCAACCCATGAATTGCTACACAAATGTAGCAAACTGGTTACATGGCATAACATCAAACCATGGTGAAAGCTTGGACTCCCTCTTCCCCTTACACATGATGATTCGCTGACCACATCCTGGTTTGCAGCAAACCATAGTTTTCTGTTTCGTCCAAACTATCTGTCTGTGGGTTCTGTTTGTCCTGCAAACTAGGATGGAACCATAAGCTGACGATTTGAATAGAACAACAACACTTGATTTACCTTTAAAAGGAGTAGGAGATGGTAAATATTGACTGGGAGTGCTCATTCACATGGTGGTCTAGGGACCTTTTCTGTAGTGGGCTCATGGACCTAGTAGACATTTAATGTGCAATTTTTGAAAACTGGTGCCTATTTTAATCTTGATTGATAATTATTTTTAACATTACCATTCTGGATTTGTTTGTATTTTTGGTTTTTGGTTTTTACATTGTGGTTGAATGGGGTTTTTTTGCTTTAGGCATTTAATGTTCACTTTAGATGTGAAAGTAGAAGAGTGAAATATTATCATCATCATCATCATGACTACCACCATCATTGGGTTTGGTGTTGTGTGAATGAGCTCATAATATTATCCATGAAATCAGAGTTGCATTAAATACATTTCAACCTTCTCTTTCATTATGCATGGAGAGCTGCGCTTTTGTGCTTCTCACCCAGTCCCCCGTATGTAGAGACTGTTACTACTACACTTTGCCTTGGTTGTTGAGCCGCCATAGGGACTGTACTGACTGTGGAGAGTTGATACAGCTTGTGAAGGTGAGATGAAAGTTGCGGGGCTGTAACTGGATTCACAAGGATGTGGGTGGTGCTGTGGTCTAAACCACTGAGCCTAGGGCTTGCCGATCAGAAGGTTGGTGGTTCGAATCCCCGCAACGGGAGTGCGCTCCCATTGTTTGGTCCCAGCTCCTGCCCACCTAGCAGTTCGAAAGCACGTGAAAAGTGCAAGTAGATAAATAGGTACCACTCTGGTGGGAAGGTAAACGGCGTTTCCGTGCACTGCTCTGGTTCATCAGAAGCGGCTTAGTCATGCTGGCCACATGACCCGGAAGCTGTCTGCAGACAAACGCCAGCTCCCTTGGCCTATAGAGCAAGATGAGCGCCGCAACCCCATAGTCGTCTGCGACTGGACCTAACGGTCAGGGGTCCCTTTACCTTTAACTGGATTCATGGCTATTGTTGAGAACCGGCCTAATTTTGCTGTTTCCAATTTTCCACTTATTTAGCATTTGCTTTACAATTCTGTTGCTGGTGCTCTGTTGCACTCCGAGACCACATTCTCCTGCAAGGCTTTTCCCAGATCTTTTTTTGCTCCCTGGGGCTCGGCAGCAAATTTAGAGTTTCCTACTTGAACCACAGGCATCCCTCAAGCCTCTCACATGCCTACATTGTTTCCAATAGAGCTGCACAAGGAGCCCGCTAATCATTTGGAATTTTTCCCCCCTGGGAACCCAAAGGTCAACAAGGATATTTTTAAAACTGTGATTCTGAAGTCTAGATTACAGTTCGGCCTCTGTTTTTTCAGCTTTATATTTGCTTAATGGAATTTGTGTGGAGTAATGCACTTACATTGCAGTCAAGCATAGTTTGGATGCCACCTGGCCGGTTAGAGCATAGAAAAGCATTCAGGGAAACACAGAACACTGTACTGAGAGAGAGAGGAGTCAGATTCTGATTTTAACCACCTGTTCTGGACACTTGTTGCAGAAAGCAGAACGAATTCTTAGTGACACAAGCATCTTGACCTCATGCAGCCTAAGGCAGATGAGAGTTATAGTTCACAACATCTGAAGGACACCAGGCTGGACGAAGGCTGACCCGTGGGCTTCTTACAACTGCCAAAGCACTGAAGTGTGCCAAGTTATCTTGTTCATGAGGGGGAAAGTACATGTTACACACAAACTAGAAGCCCTTTCAGCTTTTCTTTTTAAATATGAGTTGGATCCAGATTTAATCATGCTTAAGAGTAGTTGACCCATGCTTAGAGTAGTTAAGTCCTACTGATTTCAGTGTGTGTACAGTGGTACCTCGGGTTAAGAACTTAATTCGTTCTGGAGGTCCTTTCTTAACCTGAAACTGTTCTTAACCTGAGGTACCACTTTAGCTAATGGGGCCTCCCGCTACCGCCGCGCCGCCATCGCATGATTTCTGTTCTCATCCTGAAGTAAAGTTCTTAACCTGAAGTACTATTTCTGGGTTAGCGGAGTCTGTAACCTGAAGCGTCTGTAACCTGAAGCATCTGTAACCCAAGGTATCACTGTACAGGTTTTGTCTGCTGTGTTTGGGATGCCTAGCGGGCTACTCCTGAGCTATCCTTGGCTTTAGTTCCTCTTAGTTCCAGCTCTTGTGATGAAACTACCTCTGTACCATCTGACTGAATACACCACTTTTGGGCTACCCCTTGCTGCGGTTCACTCATCAGATCATTTTTTAAAAAATAAAATCATTATTTAAAAAAATATCCTGCCCTTCCTCCCAAAGGAGCCTGAGGCAGAAAACACAAAAGCATTAAAACAAGTGAAGCATACTACAGTGGTACCTCTGGTTACGAACTTAATTCATTCCAGAGGTCCGTTCTTAACCTGAAACTGTTCTTAACCTGAGGTACCACTTTAGCTAATGGGGCCTCCCGCTGCCACCGTGCGATTTCTGTTCTCATCCTGAAGCAAAGTTCTTAACCCGAGGTACGATTTCTGGGTTAGCGGAGTCTGTAACCTGAAGCGTCTGTAACCTGAGGTACCACTGTACTCAAAAGTTGCTGGGAGTCTCAAGTTGGCTGTTCTGCGCATGTCCAGCTTGTAGGCTTTCTGCAGGCACCTGGTCAGCCACTGTGAGAACAGGATGCTGGACTCGATGGGCCGGATCCAGCAGACACATCTTATGTTCTTTGGGGGGGGGATCTTATTTATTTATTTTTCACACACAAAAAACACACAAAAAGACCGTAAATTACTTTGTCCATTGGCTTCCCGTCCTCCCCTTCCATGGTTTCAATACCTACCCTCGGATGCTGCATATATTTCGCATACGCTATTCAATACATCCATTTTAACCTATTTATCTTAATAATTAGCACCAACGCTCACATTTCAAATGCTTCTCGCGTTTTCATCTTTGCTATAAATGTTCTTTAAATACTCAATAAAAGGTCCCGGAGGATTTTTTCATCATTTCGGCCTCTAATCTTTGCTGTTAATCTTGCACATTCCGCATATTCCACATCATTTTCAAAAGCCATTCTTCCTTCATTGGAACTCTCATCTTACGTTGTTAAGTTGGATTCTAACCCATTATTTTTAAGATGACTGGCTTCTTCTTCAAGTGAAAAGCAGCTTCGGGAGGACATGAGTTTGAGTGGAGGTGGGTGGGTGGAGTGCTTAACCCATGGGTAGGCAAACTAAGGCCTGGGGGCCGGATCTGGCCCAATCACCTTCTAAATCCGGACTGCGGACGGTCCGGGAATCAGCTTGTTTTTACATGAGTGGAATGTATGCTTTTATTTAAAATGCATCTCTGGGTTATTTGTGGGGCATAGGAATTCATTCATCCCCTCTCCCAAAAAATAGTCCGGCCCTCCACAAGGTCTGAGGGACAGTGGACCGGCCCCCTGCTGAAAAGGTTTGCTGACCCCTGGCTCAACCCTTTCCTCACTGGCTGCTTGTCGACTCCAAAGCACTGTTTCCCCAGCTGCATTTTCTTCCTCAGGGTTACAGTTGTAAACCTTTCCCATGGGGGCAGGAGCAGCTTGACCGTGAATTTTAGCAGAAAAATGGCTGGTGGGGACAGTATTAAATACAGTGGTACCTCGGGTTACAGACGCTTCAGGTTACAGACTCCGCTAACCCAGAAATAGTACCTCGGGTTAAGAACTTTACCTCAGGATGAAAACAGATATTGCGTGGCGGCAGCAGGAGGCCCCATTAGCTAAAGTGGTACCTCAGGTTAAGAACAGTTTCAGGTTAAGAACAGACCTCCAGAACAAATTAAGTTCTTAACCCGAGGTACCACTGTACCTCCTTCCTTGCGCAGCTCTTCACTTCAGAACCACACTGTCCTGAAAATGTTTTTCAGTTAAAGAGCAATGCTTCCTTACACACATTTTAGCTACAGTGAACTCTGTCTGAAATGTTAAAATACCTCTGAACCCCCAAACAAGAATGTTCAAATTCCACTTTGTTCAACCCGGGGGCATAGTTACTTCAGTTTTGTCTATATATTTATAAATCAATGTAAATAAGAATATGAGTCTGCTTTAATTTACCAGAGCCTTGATGTAACCGATACTCAGAAGTGCAGAGCATTAAGCTTTGTAAAGTGCAGTATTACTGCAGGGCACATGTCCAATTTTTAAAACACTATATAGATTGGAGACAGATGAGCTTTTCAGAATTATTTTAAGGCCCATTTTGATTAAATGCCTTAGATGCAGTTTCCAATGGAAATTAATTTCATTGATGTGAAAACAAATGGACTCCAACCCTCAGAATCAGCTGCAAGTTCATGTTCAATGCAGCACTTGAAAGGGAATGGAGCAAGCCCAAATTGTGACTGGGAAGGAACGCAGACTTTTGTATGCTTTGCTGCACAAATAGAATCACTTTGTTAAAGCTTCACATTGGAAGGGTTTTGTATACAAGCGAGAGAGTATGTATGTGGTGTGGCGGGGGGGGAGAGGGAATGGGGGGCATGTTTAGAAAAGAAATGTACATGCAGAGACCTACGAGGTGTGAGTAAATGCATTTGTATGCAGGGCTTTAAGGTAGCCTTTTTGCTGCCAAATTGGTTCCCATTCATAAATGATGAACCTTTCTATTAAAATGTTAAACGTACAAGTCAGGTATTTATATCCCCTCAACCTACCAGCAGTCATCGCTTCTGAGCTCCCAGATGGGCATTTAGCATTTGTCAGGTGCGATCCATTGTGCTGGTCACAGATCTGTTATCACACAAGTGCCCTTTGCTGCATATAGTGGTGATTTCTTTCTGGGGATGGGAATGGAAGAATACAGGGACAATTACCAACTGCTATGGCATGGTTATCCTAATTGTTTACAACAAAACATTGCAGCAGCGAGGCCACGCTATTGGAAAACCCCTTCTTCCTGATATTCCACTATCCCTCCCCATCAACAGCCAGTTGGCTTTCCAATTAACATGCTCAAACCTCATTGGGCTTTGGGGTGGTGGTGGTTCCCCATTAGCATTTTTTCTAAACAGGATTTTGAGGTTCCCCCAAGCCCTATTGATACCTAGGTTATTTTCTTGAAGCTTAAAAATAGGGGTCGTCTTATACATGGGTAGCGGTGAGGTTGGACGGGTGACTGGTGGCTGCTGCAAGCCGGAGATGGTCAGCGGTGTTTTGGCGGATGATTGGTTGTTGCTGCAAGTTCTGCAGGCCATTGGCTGCTATGGCAATTGAGTGGGCGATTGGCGTTTGCTGTTGGCGAGCATGCAGATGAGTGGTCGCTTCGTCGATGTGCATGTGATCGGCTGTGTTGGTCCCGCAGGTGAGCGATTTTCAGCAACTCCCACCCCCTTAAAAGCTCAACAACTCTGGGTAATTTCCCCCCATTTTCTCAATTTGGAGTCCCAAAAAAGAGAGGGCGTCTTATACATGGGAGCGTCTAATACATGGAAAAGTATGGTAATCCTGTTTTTGTCCGTCTCCATCGTCTTTCCTGCTGAGTTCTGCAAGGATGACACTGAGATGGAGGATGGGGAGAGGGAGCTGACAGGTTGTGTGATCCCCTGGACTAGTTACAAGTGGGTAAACAGGCAAATGGGGGCTGGCAATGCCCCATTGGACCCAGTGAACCAGTCTCCAGCAGCTGTCACTTAATCTTCTCAACACACATGTGCAATGTGCTTCATGATGCTTGCTCCCAAGTGGCTCGATTTGAGCCTTGCGGGAGCAGCGAACACTGTGCAACCAGCTCACCTGGATTCCTACTGTTCATTTGGTGATGTTCTAGGTCCTTGCCAAAGATGCTTCTCATGCTTCCACTTGAGTGCAGCCACGCCATACCCAGTTGGAAGCACAGGAGACATGTGTGCCTGCTACAAGGATGAGGGACCTGAAGTCCTACAGATGTTGTTGAACTGCAGCTGCCATCATACCTGGCCATTGGCCATGATGGCTGGGGCTAATGGAAACTGGAGTCCACCAATATCAGGAGGGCCACAGATTCCCCATCCCTGGCCTAACAGAAGTCCCAGTTTGTGGTTATTTGACTTATCAAATGTTATGGAAGATAGGCCTGGCACAGTAACTCTTTGTTATGGGTACCGGGAGGGGAGGACCATACCAGACCACTTCTCCATCATCAGGCAACTGTCTCTAAAGGAGGAGGAGCTGTAACTCTGACCTTCGCATCCACCATACTGTTGGGGGACAGCGATTGCACGTCCTGTCATCTTTGACATTTTAATTGAAAAGAAAAGCTTAAGCAGGTTTTTAACCTTAAGCAGTGTGTTTTTACAAGTGTATGTGGAGAAATAATCTGTCAGTGCAGAGCAGGCTGGGTGCCACAAGAGTTGGTTTAGTGGTTCAACAATCCCACATTAGCTCACACACCTTGCCTTGTTCCATGCCTCAATAGTTTTTAGTAGAAATGCTTTGCCCAGAGGCATACAATTATTAAGAAAAGGAGACTCTGCTTGCTTAAAGTCTGGAATTATTAGCTCATGGTAACAAGCCTGCACTGGAGAGACTGTTGGGTCTTTGTTTTCATGAGTCTACTGTAATTTGCCTTCTCATTTTAAAGAGGAAAACTTCTGCTTTGTTTGCGAAGTTAATACTGATATACATAATCACTTTGACAATTATTGAAAATATTTGTGCAGTTAAAAATCAGGTTTCAAGGAAAGCTTATGCGCCTTTATACTAAAATTCAACTGTGTGAATCAAGAAAGTGATTTCACTCCAAAATGTCATATATACCAGATGGGTCCGGGCTTAAAATTAGGCAATAACATATTTGTATTCTAGGACTGGGAAAGAAGGAAGATGTAACTCTTTTCACACACACACACACACACACACACACACAGAGAGAGAGAGAGAGAGAGAGAGAGAGACTACGAATGACATGATGATAATGTATCAATTGCAACATTATTGTTTAAAAGAGCAACGGGCGCCATTTTCATTGGGAAAATAGTGGCTTGGATGGGGGAAGCAAAAAGGGAAAGTAAGGGTAAAGGAGGATCACACGAACTATTATTTATTCATTCAAGGGCCTAGAAGAAAAATGTTAATAAACCTTTTTTACATATGCAAATAATTCAGATGCTGACTGCCTGGCATTATTTTAGGATGCAGCAGCAACCTTTTTGCAGGTGGTACAAGATGGCACCACGGCAGTAAACTTCAAGCTTTGTGGCCAGTCTAGATGGTCTATATCCTCAATGTGATCTGCACAGTACCCAGAACACTGTTGATGCTTTGCAAATATAATGGAGGTGATCTTTGAGGTTTCACTAATACCAGCTAACAAGGCTTCTCTTCTGAACTTTGCCTCTTCCTTCCAGGCTATTTACTTCTGGATTCCAGAAACGAAATTTCTTGGGTGTCAGGTGCACTGTTTCATTGGACCTGTCATCATAAAGGCAGAGGGGACCCATGTAGTCCCCATGCTTATCCCTGCCAATTTAGACTGTGCGTGCACAATTATTTAATACTTTTGTTAGCAAGCACAGACAAAATTGCGGCCTGAAATTCAAAAGTGTGTGGTGTTTTGTTTTTTTTCCTCCATCCAGGAAAAACCTGGAAGGTTCCAAGGTGCTACAAGGGGGAGGGGGGGATCCCCAACGAAAACAGTAATTTTCCCAACTGCAAAGCAGATGCAGACTTGCAAAGCTAAGCAGAGCCGAGGGTGAGAGTGAGGACAGCAAAGTAGCTTATTTGCTATTTTTTTTAATATACACAAATAATTTCCTTTTTACCCGAGACCCCTATTCCCAGGCTCATTAAATCAATTTCAGAAAACATTTTGGCTCTGGAACATGTAAGTAAAATTCCAACCATATGGGCTCTTGAGGATTACCTGTGCAAACGGCAGAAGTCAAGCCAAAACAAGTTTCTGTCAAATGGCCTAACACCTAAGTTTATTATGAAGGTAGAGAGCTCTATAAAGGGTCTGTAAGCAGTGCAGAAAGGACTGGCTGTGGGGCTCCAGAAAGTTATCTGGGGGCTGCTTGTTTTATGTCAGTCACCTTGAGAATCAGCTCTCCCTTACACAAAAATATAGTTTCATTGAGTCACAAATGTTAGATTTGGTTTTTATTTTATTTTTTAAGGCTCAAGGCAATCTGAAAATGCCTTGTTCAGAGGTAGAGTTTAATGCAGTTTAAAGCCATAGCCCTTGATGTGCATGCAAAGAAAGGCCTGGGCATACAAAGCAGAATTTGGTTTTGTGTTTCTTCTTTCAGCCAGCAGCTACTCCAAAGCTCAGCATTTCAAGCTGGCCTTTAAGCCAAGAAATGTTTAAATATCAGCTGGTGGTGTGGCTCAGGGTGTGGAGAACAGTCGAGGGAAACAAACTATTTAATTGTCCATATTTTTCAGTAGAACTAATCTGGAAAAAGCTGAGGATCAATAAAGCCTTCAGCGTAGCCTCCAACTGGTCCGAAAATGCTGGGCCCGTCATGAAAACCCTGAAGCCGTCACGGCTTCTCACTATGTCATGCAGAGTCCCGGATTCTGCAAGTGGGCAAAGGGAGGGGGAAGGGAGGGGGCTGGGGGGGAGGCCGCCCAGCCCCTCATGGTGACACAGCAGGACCCACAAGGAGGAGGGGGGCAGGGCACCAGTTGCTGCTGCTGCGCTCCTCAGCTCTCCCAGCCGGTACCACTCAATACACCCAACTACGGTGATGGTGGTGTCAGGAGCAGTTTAAGCAGGGGCCAGTTCACACAGCTACACAAGGGCCCTCTGGCAGTCCTAGCCCTCAATCACAGAGACTACATTTCGGGCGCAGAAGTGCCATTTTGTAAACATCCAGCCTGGGTACCTCCTCTGACACCCAAGGCAGGCTGTTTTGCCGTATACCAGTGGCGTAGCGTGGGGGGTGCAGGGGGGGCCAGCCACACCGGGCACAACATCTGGGGGTTAGGGGGCGCAAATCCATGGGTTAGGGGGCGCAAATCCACGGGTTAGGGTGCGCAAATCCACGGGTTAGGGGGCGCAAATTACTTGCCTTGCCCCGGGTATTGACAACCCACGCTACGCCACTGCCGTATACAGTGGTACTTTGGTAATCGAACGGCTTGGCTCCCGAACAAATTGGCTCCCAAACGCCGCAAACCCAGAAGTGAGTGTTCCAGTCTGCAAACGTTTTTTGGAAGCTGAACATCCGATATGGATTTTGCAGCTTCCGATTGAGTGCAGAATGCTCCTGCAGCCAATCGGAAACCACACCTTGGTTTTCGAACCATTTTGGGAGTCAAACGGACTACCGGGACAGATTAAGTTCAAGAACCAAGGTTCCACTGTATCATCTAAGGCTCCCACATATAACCAAGACATTTGCCAGTACAGTATTGTCACATACTCCTCTTGGTGACAGCCACTGGGGCAGCTCAGCCAACCCCGCCCTTTTCCTAAATTCCATCAGCAGTGGGGGGTGGAGGGGAGAACACTGATGTAAGATAGAATTCCCCTATTTTCATCTGAGGGATGTTGGAGGATATGCTTAAGTAACAACTGCAAAATACTCAAGTTCAATATCATTGTACTGAAATTGTTGGTGCTGTTGAATCATACATACTCTGAACGACTTGGGTCTTGGATATTTTGTGGAGCGCTCACTTTCCATATTGGCCAGTCTGGATCCCAAGTTCAGTTGAGGGGATTTAAGAGCTGAAATTTAGGTTTAGAAGAGTCATGTTCCTCATGCAAATAAATAAAAAAATATTATTCACTGCTCATATTCAGTCAAAAACAATGCTGAATTCAGAGCACAGTACTGGAGGTTCAAGAAAAATCACCATAAAATAAGGAGATAAGTGCACAATCCTATACGTGTAATATAAGGAAATAAGTGCACAATCCTATACATGCCTACTCAGAAGAGTTTGATGGGATTTACACCCACGTGAGTAAATGTAGGATTGCAGCTTCTGTCTCAAAATTATACTTTTGCGGGACATTTTTCAGAAACTTTGATACAGTTAAAAAAATCAAATTGATTATGCATTAAGTCTTCCCCCCCAAACTTTCTGCCATCCTTTCCAACTCTGAAATGAGAAAATTTCACTGAACTTAAAGTTCAAATACCAGATGGGTTTTGAGTTTTGACATTCATTTTGAAATTGAGTGTGATCATTTTTTCCTTAATATGTCTCAGTTCCTTTTTCTCTCTCTCCCCTTTTTTTCTAGGCCTGTCCCAGGCTCATTATCGTCATTACTGCAGCTACACAACCGGCAACGACAGCCAATGCCTGCCTCTATGCCTGGGACTCTACCAAATCCTACAATGCCTGGTTCCTCTGCTGTTTTGATGCCCGTAAGTATAGCTGCTATATCTCTCTCTCTCTGTGTGTGTGTGTATGTGTGTATTATTTGGTGGTTTGGTGATTCAAAGTGCTTTTGCCACCTGTCCCCCAGAAAGGCCAGACTTCTTAGAAACTATATTGTTTTCCAATTTAATGTAAATGCTGATATAAATCAAGTATGCACCGTTTTCAATTTCATTACTGTATCTCTGCATCCGTTAGAAGAAGAAGAAATTAAGAGGTCTGCACATAAAAACCTCTTGGTATTTTTGTTTCCTGATTCTGTTTGGCTGGTTATAGCTTAGATTCTGTCATGTTCTTTTTCTCTTCTGTTAAATTTTTGACTGGCTATGTTTGTTATGCCACATAAGAAAAATAATAAAAAGTAAATGAATAGAAAGAAACAGTATTGTTTCACTGAAAATAACACAACGCTTTTTAAAGTAAACAATTCTTGAGCATTTCTCCTGCAATGTGATTTTCAGGAACATCATTTCTGTTTTGCTACATGAACTGAGTATTTAAATAACGTTGTGCCGCAGTAGTCTAAGGCAGGCATGTGAATTCCCCCCCACCCCCGCTGTCAGATTCAACAGCTCCATTGGGAAAAGCCTCCCATTTCCAACCCCCCTAGATCATACATTTTATACATATATCTTAAACAAGTTAGTTTGGGCTGCCCTGACAGCATCAGCCATAATTTTATACAGTGATGTTTTAAAAGCCACTTAACCCAGTGTGTTGTTTTCTAAAAGCAAGGGAAAATCATTATTGAAAGTCTCAAGCCTAGGTGACTAATTTGTTCTTCTGGTGAAGAGGCAGTTTTCTATTGATTGTTGGACAAAACAAAGTTACTGGCTATATTTTCTGAAAGCAGATAAATACAGCCAGCAAAAAGTGATGGCCATCCTGCATGGACACAACGAGCCTCGCCTTTGCCTGCTTGTAGAAAGCCTTTGGAAAATTTATCTTACCTTTCAAATACCATCTGATTTATTTTGCTCTTTATCCTTCTCAAGATGGAACGACAGATGTCTATGAACACCAACATAATGGGAATGCAAGGCCCAAACCTCAGCAACCCATGTGCTTCACCACAAGTCCCTCCAATGCACTCAGAAGCCAAAATGGTAAAATATTGAAAACATATTGTATATGTTGTCTGCTGAAAAGATTATTATGCTCTTCGTTGCTGGCCTCTGAGGACAATCCAAATAATTCCTTTCTGGTCATGTGATTACGTGTCTGCTACAAACAAGTTCAGAGCATGGCTGACTCAGTTGATTTTTTGTGTCTCGGTTGGATAGGGGTTAGATAGTTTGGTCCAGGCGGTGCCTCAGAAATCATGAGGAAAGATGGAGAGAGACAGCGATTGCCAAGGGAGCAAGGGACAGGGGAGGTGCCAATATATCTCCTTGCCAAGGGTGCAAGAGAGCCTAGGTACGCCTCTGGATATTGGGCATAGGATATTGCGAGAGGAGACTGAGCTGGAATACATGAACGTTAGCAGTAGAATTGCGTACGTGAAAGGTTGCTTTTAGGTGCAAGTTATGAGGAAATATTTGGCGGAGTGGAAGGAGGTGCAAAAATGGTCGGTGCCATTGGGTGCTTGTAGAAATGGATGGATATGACACTAGGCTGAAGGAATCCTAGTGAGTTTGCTTCCCAAGTGCTTGAATATTTGATTCTCTTGCCGTGTGTATTTAATGGTGTGTTTTGTTTAGCTTTGTTCTTCAAAGTGGATTCTGAGACCTTAGAATATAAAAAAGTAGAGATGGGTGAACTTCTGGCGCATGCAGCTTTCCCATATGCTCACAAAAAGTTCTCTTTGACCCACTTCCTCATTAAACTGTGTTTATATATATGCATAATACATATTTAAATATATATTTTAAACAGATTGTCTCTTCAAAATAATGCATGCCTAAATGTTTTCTCTCAAACTATGCATTTCTAAGCACAGTGTGCCTTTAAAAATGTATTGTGCTACGTTTTTGAGCTGTTGAGATATTTAGAAAGTGGGGGGGGGGAGAGACATGATGGATAACGTACATTCTGAACCGCAAGTTAGTCTGGAAGGTGTGGATCAGTCAGTTCATATTGCCGTTTGGAAAGATCAAATTCCTCCAGCACTGAGGAGTCCAAGCCGCTGTCATTTGTATTAAAACTCGTTATGCATTGCCCCTCACATAGATATATTGTATTTGGACTCCTGTTCAGCGCTTAGAGATGACTGGGATTAAGCAGTATACAGACTTGTGGAAATAAATAAATAAAATGAGCATGTGCATATATATACATGCACAAACATGCTCACATGTGTGCATAGATTCTCTCTCCATCAGCTCAGTAGAACTGCCCAGCTGCTCTCTGTACCACATGGCTCTCTAGGCCCAATGAGCGACCTGCTCCATCCTCTGCTTTACAGCACTGTGACATCCTCCTCCTTGCACCTCCCAGTGTCCTCACTGGTTTAAAACTCCCCCTTGCTTTGGCATGCCATCAGTGACAGCGCCATCTGTTTCTCCACTTCCCCCCTGCCTCTTCCCTGTCTTGCCTCATTTTGAGAAAGGGCTAAAGGGGGCCTGCAGAGGGAGATCTTTTCAGCAAGGTGGTCAAAAGAGGCTTCAGCAACCACGGTTTGCTGCTGCTGCTGCTGCTATAGAAACCCCCCCTGTTTTAAACTTTATGGATAGTTTCTTGTGACATTTCTTTACAATATGTTCAAAGCAGGGTGGATTTGATTTAAACTGAATTGATTTAAATCACTGGTCAGTGAGACTTGATTTCAGACTTTTTTTTTTACAGAAATACTCATTCTTGCTGGTATAATCTTAATATTTACAACCAGATGAAGGCTTCATCTTTGGAATAATAAATTTTCGGAGTAGTTTTTACAGTTATATAAAAAATTGCTGATTTGGTTATACTATTCGAAATACGTAGACCGATAATTATGAAATTATTGTGAGGTTTAATAAGTTCACTGTTTATATTTGGACAACTTTTCTGCTTCCTTAATAACAATTTAAACAATGTATTGAACTAAAACAATAACATTATAGCATATGTATCCATGTTTGTTAACTGATGTGGTTAAACTTTTTTTAAAAAAAAAAACTTTGAGTTTTAGCACACATGAAAAACTTAAAACAAATCCTTATTTCCTGATGAATAGCCTTTGAACTATAATGTAACGTGAATGAAAAACTATCTTTAGAAATATTTTTCCTCCAAAAGCATTTTATTTTAAAAATCCAATTTAAATTAAAAAAAAACCCTTTTTTAAATAAAAAAAATCTGATTTAAATTTAAAAAATCCGTTTTTATTTATTTTTAAATCATTGATTTTTATCCACCTTGGTTCAAAGCAGCTGTTCTAGCCACCATGGCAAACTGTGGCAGCAGTTCTCTCTTGGCTGCCCAACCCAGAAAGCTTCACTTTGAAGTACCCCCTTGTTCCTTCCTCAGAGGAGGGGCACCATCTTGGGGGGGCCTCAATATCCCATGACTATGGTGTTCACGTGTGCAAGTCATATGGCATTTGTGCAAGATGTTAGCACATCACGTGACATGCATGCGCATGCTGCACAACAACAGCCCCCTCAATCATGGGGGCAAGCCAACATGCTTGACTTAGAGTAAGAGGAGTTGGAAGTGAAGAGCTTTGTCTCCACGTGAAAATTGTCTCATTCCATCTCAGGGCTTTTTTTCATCTGGAACTCACCAGAGCTCAGTTCCAGAACCTCTCAAATCGGTGCCTTCATGGTGCCTCAAATAGAAGTGTTCATGGTGAGTTCCGGTACCTATTTTTCTAGAAAAATTGCACTGCTCCTGCCTACCTAGCAGTTCGAAAACAAGAAGTGCAAGTAGATAAATAGGTACCACTCCGGCGGGAATGTAAACGGTGTTTCCGTGTGCTGCTTTGGTTCGCCAGAAGCAGCTTAGTCATGCTGGCCACATGACCTGGAAGCTGTATGCCGGCTCCCTCGGCCAGTAAAGCAAGATGAGCACCACAACCCCAGAGTCTTCTTCAACTGGACCTCACAGTCAGGGGTCCCTTTACCTTTACTTTACCTCATTATTGGGCTAACGCTGTGGACTTCCATACGATCTAAGCTCGCTTGTGCTAGTGTCAAGTTCTTCTTATAAGTCTGAAACTATAAGAAGCAGATACAGTGGTACCTTGGTTTAAGAACAGCTTAGTTTATGAACAACTTGGATTATGAACGCTGCAAACCCAGAAGTAGGTGTTTTGGTTTGTGAACTTTGCCTTGGAAGCAGAACATGTTGAGTGAGTTCCATTTGTAAATTGAGTCCCCCGCTGCTATGGAAAAGCACGCCTTGGTTTAAGAACGCTTTGGTTTAACAACAGACTTCCAGAACGGATTAAGTTTGTAAACCAAGGTACCACTGTACATAAAAGTGTTTTCAGGATTCTGATACAGCATTTCGGAGCAGAAAATCGCCTCAATTGATCAGGGGAGCTGTAGTCTATACCAATACAAAATGGCATTAATAAGTGGGAGACAGGCAGCTGGTGCCTAGCATTTCATATTGTCACCACATGCTTAGAACTGCTTATTGCCGATTTGAAAGAAAGCCGCAATGTGTGCTTTTGAAGTTACTGTTGTTCGCCGCAGGAGGCGGAGGAGGGAGGCCTTTTGCCTGCCAGTAGATACGATGCGCACTTATGGTAGACATGAACGGTCACATCTTTAACTCAATATAAATTTCAGCTAGGCAGCCAACCCAAGTCTTTTTAACACCTCAGCTGAAACCACACTCTGTAAACATGCAGTTGGTTGGCTTAAAGCAGCAGATGTAGCCAAAAGAGTTGGCAACAGCAGCCAAACTAAATCTGTGGTCAAGGTTTTTTTTCTCTGCTGTGTGCCATACCGTAATCGTGATGTGCCAAATAGCAACAGCATCTCCAGCCCAGCTTATTAAATCTTTCTGGATTAGGCTGCCGGCAAGTGTTTTTTCCCTCTCTCTCTCTCTAACCCAAGTACTGTTGAGCCAAGCAAAATACTCCTTGGCTGAAGAAGAAAAAACATCACATTGGCATCTCTTTCAGAGGCATACATTTCTACTGTTACTTTGCCTCTCCCCCCCCCCCCCACTTTTTTTTTAATGGAACTCTGAGGCTTTAAAACCGAAATTATTGATACATATGGTGAGAATTCTGTTCTTTAATACGTGCAATTAAGTGGATCGCTTTTTAATCTCAGTAAATTTGTTTTGGCTTCAGAGTCAGATTTGCAAAGGTGTTCCTCTGGCAAGCTTTCCCCCAGCAGACAATTCCAAGAACCGGCATACAACAGGATGCCATTAACCTGCAGACTTAATTACTTTTTGATAGAAGTAATGTTTAAAAGAATTATAATATGCATTTATGTGCATTAAGCATACACATGCATCAATCATTCATACAATTTCCCTAAATATGCTGTGCATTGTAAACTGATTATAAGCTAAGAAATGTGTATGTTGCAAAGTTCTAAAAGTCCCAAAGCTGTGGTTATTACAAATATCAGTGCTGGGAGTCTTCTTTTGCTTTGAATCATAGAATCTTAGAGTTGGAAGGGACCCAAGGGTCATCTAGTCCAGCCCCCTGCAATGCAGGAATCTCAGCTAAAGCATCCATGACAGATGGCCATCCAACCTCTGCTTAAAAATCTCCAAGGAAGGAGAGTCCACAACCTCTCAAGGGAGACCATCCTACCGTCGAACAGCTCCTACTGTCAGAAAGCTTTTCTGAATGTTTAGTCAGAGTCTCCTTTACTGTAACTTGATGCCATTGCCTTAAGTCCTACCTTCAAGAGCAGTGGCTATCCTATCTCCTCTCAGTCTCCTCTTTTCCAGGCTAAATGTACCCAGATCCTTCAAGTGTTCCTCGTAAGGTTTATTTTCCAGATCCTTGGTCATCTTAGTTGCCCTCCTCTGCATAAATCCTGTTAGTCAACATCATTCTTAAATTGTGGCACCCAGAATTAGACACAGTGTTCCAGGTGTATCAAGGCAGAATAGAGTCATACTATTACCGTGGTACCTCGGGTTACAGACGCTTCATGTTACAGACGCTTCAGGTTACAGACTCTGCTAACCCAGAAATAGTACCTCAGGTTAAGAACTTTGTTTCAGGATGAGAACAGAAATCACGCGGCGGCAGCAGGAGGCCGCATTAGCTAAAGTGGTACCTCAGGTTAAGAACAGTTTCAGGTTAAGAACGGACCTCCAGAACAAATTAAGTTCTTAACCCGAAGTACCACTGTACTTCCCTTGCTCTAGACACTATACTCCTGTTGACAGAGCCTAGAATAGTGTTAGCTTTTTTTGCTGCTGCATCACACTGTTGGCTCATGTTAAGCTTGTGGTCCAAGGCTTACAGTACAAGCCTTCACATATTTACCCAGAAATGAATTCTAGCAAGTTCAGTGAGGTTTGATCTCAGGTCACAGAATCATAGAATTGCAGAGTTGGAAGGAACCCCAAGGAACATCTAGTCCAGTGTTTCCCAAACTTGGGTCTCCAGCTGTTTTGGGACTACAATTCCCATCATCCCTGACCACTGGCCTGCTAGCTTGGGTTTGATGGGAGTTGTAGTCCAAAAACAGACTCAAGTTTGGGAAACACTGCTCTAGTCCAACCCCCTGCAATGCAGGAATATGCAGCTGCCCCATATGGGAATCGAACCTGCAGCCTTGGCGTTATCAGCACCACACTCGCAACTGTGGGTATAGGATTGCAGCTGTACAGAGTGATCTGACATTCACATTATGCTGGTGGAACAGCCAAAAGATGCTTAGCCTGAGATGGTAAGAAGAAAGCACAAAAGTACAATGGTACCTTGGGTTAAGAACTTAATTCGTTCTGGAGGTCCATTCTTAACCTGAAACTGTTCTTAATCTGAGGTACCACTTTACCTAATGGGGTTCTCGCCGCCACCGCAAGATTTCTGTTCTCATGCTGAAGCAAAGTTCTTAACCCAAGGTACTATTTCTGGGGTAGCGGAGTCTGTAACCTGAAGCGTCTGTAACCCGAGGTACCACTGTAGAACATTGGTTGGTGTAAATTTGCTCCATTGACAGGAGTGTGAATTGAAGAGGTGTAGGATTTGGCATAACTGTTCTCTGCTGTGCCACTCATGGCCCACCCATAGCTCTACCCCTTTTCAGCCATTTTTCGCTGTATTTTCACTGGTACTATATCCACTATATCCAAAGAATTCCACTGACATATTTTTTCATTGTATATCTGGTGTTCTGCTGATACAGCAGGACTCCTGCCAAACCCTATTGCCCTTCAGCTGGCAGTTCTTACAGATAGGATTGCACCCACAGAATCATATTTTATTGTGATTGCCAAACATTTGTTGTGTATGCTACACTATATATAACACAGGAAAATTGTTGGGAGGAAAAAATGAAAGAGCAGCTTTGCAAACATGTTGGAGTTGTTGGAACAAACTACATGAACCAATGCTTTTGAAGGAGTATCATTCCTTTAACATATCATGGTTATCTGGAGAGACACATATAATTCTGCTGTGTCAAAGTGGACAAGTTCGTTTTTGATGTAAATGCTTGAGCCTTCATCAATTACCTTTGGCTTATATATGTAGTTTTTCTCTTTGTTCTATACTGCATTATTTAAAAGATATGATTATTGTTTTAAAATGGCAAAAAGTGGAGAAAACTAAACAGCATGATGGTATCCGGCCCCAGTTTGTATAGGTTCATAATATTTGGGGGCAGAGGGATAAGGAGCAACCAGTGTCGTGTTGGGGGAAATATTCCTGTTTGGAATTTATAACCAATCACATGGCTCCTGAGGTCCCTTGTGGCATCTTGACATCAGAACATAAAACATCAGTGAAAACCACAGTAAAACACCCTCTGTTAAAATTGAAAAAGAATCCTAAAGTAGCAGAACAACCTATCAGCAGATAACGGTTATGGGAGCTGTGCAGAAGTTGCCAGGTATAGCAGTGTAGCTGCAGTGTGTGCGCACACAAATGCTGCAGTGATACGTAGGTAACATCAGCCTTGTGGATTACTGTATTTTTCACTCTATAAGACGCACCAGACCATAAGACGCACCTAGTTTTTGGAGGAGGGAAACAAGAAAAAAAATATTCTGAATCTCAGAAGCCAGAACAGCAAGTGGGATCACTGCGCAGTGAAAGCAGCAATCCCTCTTGCTGCTCTGGCTTCTGGGATAGCTGTGCAGCCTGCATTCGCTCCATAAAACGCACACACATTTCCCCTTACTTTTTAGGAGGGAAAAAGTGAGTCTTATAGAGCAAAAAATACGGTATTTCCACCTCGCCCACAACTCAGAGTGGGAAGGGTCCCAGTCAGGTTTAAAAGCTTGAGAAATTGTCTCACTTTTGGATGGTTATCAAGGTGTCTCTTGATTAATCAAACAGCAGATTTCTCAAAACATGAATTGCTTTTAATATTACTGTAGGTTCCTTACTAAAACTCTGGATATCAAGTGTCCTAGGTTATCAGCGTGGTCCATGCACATTGATGCTTCTGTGTTGTGGATTGACTGCAGAGACAGGGGTTTGGATTAGGTGACCTTTGACGTATTGTCCAATTCTAAGATTCCCTTATATCTGCTTGGAAGTAAGCCCAGAGAGTTTACGTGGCTTACTCCCAAGTAGGTGTGCAATAGCACTGGAACCTTGGGCGAGATTATGCCCACCCCCTTCCAGATTGTAGTGCCTTTCTTTGTGAATTCAGCCCGCCATCCATATGATGTTTAACTGATGATAAGTGTCACGCAGTACATAAAAGCAACTCCAGTGTGTGTGAACTAATAAAGATTGCTCGTTATTTTCCAGGGGGAGGGAGGGAAGGGAAGGAGGAAGTGGAAAAAGTAGCCAGTGCCATCCTCATGTATATAGTAGTGTTCTGTCAGAAGCCAGACATACTAAAAATATTTATGCAATTTAAAATAATTTGTACAGGTCTAGCAAAGACTATTTTAGGCATTCGAACATTTGCAAGATCCCATTAGAATTTGTGCGTAGCCTTGGCACCTGAGAATATGGCATTACCAAACCTTTCATGTGAGGATGAATGCGAACTGAACTACTATAATAAAAACATTATTTCTTGACAGCATCCTAAGCCGGCAACTGGACGACACATGTCTTTTCAAAACAATATTTTTTAAGTCTTACTTGTATTCGCATGTGTGCTCAGAGGTGGGTTTTGTGCTAATTTAAACACTTCACAAATAACATTTAAAAGCTTGTGGTTGCTACTAATGAAAAAGGGGGAAAGAAACCGAGTCACACTATGCGCATCTGACACCCAAATACATTGACATGCTTATTTTAAATACCTTTTAGAAGCCATACATCGTATCCTCAAATCCAGACATTACAACTTTTCCCACTTCGAAGGCGAAACTGTGTGATTTTAACTAATTATAAAACTGATCTTGCAAATCACCCACTGAACAGCTGGTAACAAAAATAAAATTACAAGAATAATGACTGGTTCTCTCTATTTGCATTAACATGACCTTAGCAGGCTCTAACATATATTAATGCATACCAGGAATTCCTTTGTCCATACCTTCCATTTACTGCGCAGTTTCCTTGAACTTGGCTAGGTCAGTTCATCTCATAGTTCAGTTTCCTTTAAACAAATTTGGGGTTTAATTACTCAGGCCAGAATCCAAATAATCCCTTGGGCTTGTGCAGGCAAGTTATGTGTACATGTTGGGGCTTTTCCCTCCCCCCCCATCTTCAAATAGTTGTGCCCTTATCGCCCCTTTCACTCATTGCCGCAACACATGGGCAAAATATTGTTAGCAGGGTCACACGCACAGGTCCTGACATCTCCTGCCCCACTGGCCTTACTCCCCCAACATCTGCATTTTGAGTAGGGTGCCTGTGTGTGTACTCAGAATGAAGGAGGAAACTGGTTCGCTTTGCATTTAAAGGCAAACTTACTTACTGTGCAGCTCCTGGAACACTATACAAACTAGCACACAGTTGTCCTTGAAAATTCACGCTTCTGCGAATTTTGCAGTGCAGCTTTCTAGTAATGTGTAAAAAAAACCAACCACATGTGCTAGGCTAAAATGTGCAGAATAATGCATATAATACTGGTAAAATAATGTATGCATCACATTAGGAAAATTTATTGTAAAAATGTATATATCAGGATGTATATATTATAGCATAAATATAAATATGTATATATATTATAGCATAAAATGCAATTTAGGAGAGACTCGTCCTAAAATACTAATTAATTTTAATGCAGTCAATAACACTGTATTCCAGCAGCAGCAGCTGGATCTCTAACAGGTACATAGCAAAAACTTTTAATGGAAGTCCATTAGATCATAAAAATGTGGGTTTACATATTGGAATGTAACAGTCTATTGGGTTTCACGCCTTCTATTATTGCATCTTAATTTCAGTTCAATAAATGTATCAGCAAGAATTTTAGAACACTTATTTTCAGATAAAATAGGCGCCTGTCTCCATTATGTGAAAGTAAGGAAACTATACGTGGACGAACCACTCATTCAGTTACTTGTATTAATATTTAACAAAACAATGCAAAACAAATGCCTACTGATTAACCAGAGGCAACTTTTGAATTGATTAAAAATTATTTAACTTATTAATTGATTGCATTTTGGAGCCTGAATTAATTTCAGAACTTTCAAAACAAACATTTATTATTATATTATATATGAATGTATTGTGGGAGAGGACTGAGGAAAAAAGAAAGAAAGAATATATTTCAAGAAGAAGAAACGGGAAAGTGTTTCACAGCTCGTCCTTTTAACTGTCAGGGGTTTCATGAATAGTTGGCACGCTCACGCTCACTTTTCTGAGCAGATAAAACTAGATCTCTCTCTCTCTCTCTCTCTCTCTCTCTCTCTCTCTGTATGTGTGTGTGTGTGTGTGTGTGTGTGTGTGTGTGTGTATCAAAATAATATCTCCCCTTTGCCTTTGAGGCTGTTTGTGACGTGATGAGACATACAACTCAAGTGCATGCCAGATAAAGGAAGAAAAGCTTGCAATGTAAAACAACATTGTTGTTAATGGTGCATGAAAATAATCCCGGAAAGTGAGACTGCACAAATTCCAAGGAAAAGGCTTTAAAATACATCCATGCACCAAAAATTCCCATTGTTTTTGTTTTTAAGAGACTATAATTTCCTTTCTCCAAGTGGCTTTACTGTCAAAAGGAGTTGCTTTCATGTACACCAAGTTCAGGGAGAACAACACAGCATACACAAGTTACGTCAGGAGTAGCCGACTTGACGCCCTCTAGATGTCATAGAATTGTAGAGTTGGAAGGGACCCCAAGGGTCATCTAGTCCAGCCCCCTGCAATGCAGGAATCTCATCTAAAGCATCCATGACAGATGGCCACCCAACCTCGACTTAAAAACCTCCAAGGAAGGAGAGTCCACCACCTCTTGTGGGAGTCTGCTCCACTGTTGACCCGCTCTTACTGTCAGAAAGTTCTTCCTGATGTTTAGTCCGAATCTCCTTTCTTGTAACATGAATCCATTGATTCTAGTCCTACTCTCTGGAGCAGGAGAAAACGAGTTTGTTCCCTCTTCCATGTGATAGCCCTTGAGATCATTTGAAGATGACTATCATATCTCCTCTCAGTCTCCTCTTATCCAGCCTAAATATACCTAACTTCCTCAACCGTTCCTCACAAGGCTTGGTTTCCAGACCCTTGATCATCTTGGTCACCATCCTCTGCACATATTTGAGCTTGTCAATATCCTTCTTAAATTGTGGTGCTCAAAACTGGACACAGTACTCCAGGTGTGGTCTGACCAAGGCAGAATAGAGTGGCGCCATCACTTCCCTTGATCAGGACACTATATTTGTGTTGAGGCAGTCTAGAATAGCATTAGGGTTTTTTGCTGCTGCATCACATGCTCCACTGTCGCTGGACTACTATTCCCATCAGCCTCAGCCAGCACAGCCAGTATTCAGTGATGATGGGAGTTGTAGTCCAACAACATCTGGAAGGTTACACTTTGGCTAATCCCGAGTTAAATGTTTTGTGCCCAGCAATTTTCATCCAGGGTGAATTAAAATAAAAAAATAAAAACCACCACCATTCAAATGACTCATGAGACAGAGACAGAAGCATGAAGTTGTTGTATGAAGTAAATGGTTATTTTAATGCCCAGCAGACTTGAAATTTAAAAAATGCAGGAAATATTCAGGCTTGTTTCCATAAAACATTAACTGCATGATAGAATAGTATGAAAAAGGATAAGAATCACCACAGATTAAATCAGCAATGTTCTAGTATTTAACATACCCACCCAACAATGTGACTCAGGAACATATTCTGTCTCTCTTCTTGAGTCATGGAAGGCCTGAGAAAATCTCGTTTCTGATTACTTCATTGTCAGGATCCTTCTCTCTCTCTCTCTCTCTCTCTCTCTCTCTCTCTCTCTCTATATATATATATATATATATATATATATATGTTGGTTGCTGAGTTGTTACTGGGGTCCATATGCTTTTCACTGGCTAGGGCATATGTTGCAGGGAAATTGCCTTACCCTAGCAATCAAAACACTATTTTTTACTTTCTAAATGTGCTCGATGAATATGTCATCACTAGTTTAACTGGGGGGAAATAGCAGTAAGCTCATCCTCTCCTTCTGCCGCACAGATCTAGCATTTTAGGGACGTGGTAATACTGACTGTGAGAGGATTTCTGGGGGAGACCTTTAGAACCATCTCATTTGTTTGAGTTGCGTCATGAATTCAGAAAGGTAGTGAGAAATTGTGGCACACCTGATTCTTGCCTCTACATTTCATCTTTCTAGGTGACGTGAGAAGGGGAGGTTTACTTTTCTCTTCTATTATGGTATACATTGTTTGCATATGGATTTGTGCTCACACATTTCACCATGAGTGAAGCACGAAAGCACAGAAAGTGGGAGCTTGGGCCACTTTCATTGTGTCCTTAGCAAAATTGTTGGGGGGGGGGTATGAGGTTTTGTGGGAGCCTGAAAAGGCAGCTTGAAGGAGAGCTATCTTTTGATACAGCAGCAGCACCCCCACCCATTCGCTACATGGAGACAAGATATGGCACTGTGCGCACCATCTGTGACTTGTGTTTGTGTGTGCATGCACACGCATGCACCTGTGTATTTGCATTTGCTATATACTGAATTTAGCAATTCTGAAAATGATAAGAATGTAACCAACAGATCCATGACATTTAAAGGTGATTTCTAATTGTGATTTAACATTTTGCCGTTGATTTAAATATTCTTTGGCCACTCGCAGTAGAAGATCATGTTCTAGTTGGAGCACCATCTACGCACATGGTGCTTTACAATAAGATGTCTGACCAAAGGACTTCCAGTCTAAGAATGGAAGCCCACTTGATCTGACTTGTCTTTGCCACTTCTTATTCAAATGGCATCAATAGGGATGTGAGAAGGCAGCCATTTCCATTCCAACCTTTTTCCATTCCTTCATTTGTTTTTGTTTTTTATGCCGCTTTTCCAAACACACACAAAAATCATGCTCAAAGCGGCTTTCAACAAAGAAACAGGGGTGCATTTTAAAAAAACACACTGCAAAACAATTTCATAATAGCATAGTGAAAGAATTGCAAATGTAATAACATATAAAAAATATGTATACCAGTGCTAGAAATATAACAACAAGCAGCATCCAATTGCAAAATTACAAGGGAGCGTCATAGTTTCAGGTTGCTCACAGTCCCTCTCCTGAAGCAGTTTCTTATAAGGCATCCGAGGGCAAAGGGGGTAGCAGGAAACACACTCGTCCCCTGTATGCATCGCAACCAGAGCTGTTTCCATTCTGCTGCAGTTTGGTTTCTGCCAAATACTACATTATCCATCCTGCTTTCTGCTATGTAACATAGGTTACATACGTTACATAACTATTCATATAACCTACATAGCGTACATTCATCTCAATGTAAAGAAAACGTCAAAACAATGTAAAAAAAAACCACGCATGTCATTAATTATATATTGTTTTTGCAGTCTTAACAAAACAGCAGCAATGATGTGAATGAATCCCAGTTGTACTCACTTCCATTCCTAACCACATGTGAACTACATAAATTTCTGCCCCCTTTTCCATTTCTGTCAGTGTTATGTACTGAAGTTCTCACCCTGGGCCAACAGGGCAATACTGTAGATAGTTATGCAAATGAAGGATCGAAAAGTGACGTTCAGTGATTGGATAGTTTGTATGCAAATGAAGGATCGAAAAGTGACGTTCAGTGATTGGATAGTTTTAGAAAATGGCAACAGTTACATTGTTCTGGAGCTCTATATAAGCAGGCTGACTGAGCCCCTCAGCTCAGTTCTGTTCTGACATCTGAATAAAGAAGAGCTGTTTGAAGAATCGCTGTGTCGTCTGCTATGTTCGCCCACAACTTAACAGTCAGGATTCTTCAACATCCCTAAACATCAACCAAGTTTAGTTCTGTGCTAGTTTGGGAGAATCCTTCCCTTGAATGCTGCTGGCTTAAATGGCTTTCTGGTGGCGTTAAGCCTGAACTTCTATACTTTTGTGATTACAATATTCACCTTGCATGAATAGCAGGCACTGAGATTTTAAATTCCACGAAACATCTAAAACTTTCTTAGTTCATTTTTTTCCCCTCATGAAACTCTTCAGGGTTTGTTTTTGCTCTTAAAAAAAAACACAACCTTACGTTTTAATCATGAACCTTTGTTTTTCAAGGGAAGTTTAATTTCGAAGGAGCTTGCCGCTAAATGGAGGATTGTGTTATTAAGCAATAAGGAGACTTTTTGAAAGCCTTTTCCCTCTTAGTCTCACTTTTCAGCAGCCCAGAAGATTTTGCCCAGGCAATTTTGGATGTGAACTAAACTGGCCAAAACATTAACCAGGCCTCTTACATCCCATAAATGTCAGCCGAGTTAGATAAATACAAATAAATGAAAATTGTGACTTCAGTTCCTTATGTAGCCATGCAGTCTCTTTATGCGAGTTGTAGGGAGAAACTGAAAATGTCTGTGCCTGCCTTCATATGACTGCACTTGCCAACATGTAGCTCTCATGAAGGAGCCTAGAGGACTGTTTTCCTGGTGTCCACACCAGTGGGAGAGTTCACTGGCAAGACATCGCCTATTGGCAAGCCCCTCTATCTTTTCTTTAGGGGGGAGCTGTTCTTTTTGGCGATCGTTTGTTTCGTGGAAGCACTTTTTGCAGCTATTCTCAATACAGTACTTTTCACAACTGCCACTGGGGTTATCTTGTTTCCAATTAGCCTATTTAGCAAGCAGTTTATTGTAGGTAATTATGTCCAGCATTTTGCAGGCCACAGCCATCTGCATACCCAGTCAGGCACACCAGAGGAAAGGGTGCTGCATTTTCCAGGAGGTTTGCAAAAAGACACACTTGCCCACCGTGAGCAGCTTGCTTTGATGTCAGGCAGTAGACCAGTGTTGACTAAATTTTGGGTATTGGTGTATTGTTGTTGTTTAGTCGTGTCCGACTCTTTGTGACCCCATGGACCAGAGCACGCCAGGCACTCCTGTCTTCCACTGCCTCCCGCAGTTTCGTCAAACTCATGCTGGTAGCTTCGAGAACACTGTCCAACCATCT
This sequence comes from Podarcis filfolensis, assembly GCF_964270895.1. NCBI lineage: Eukaryota > Metazoa > Chordata > Lepidosauria > Squamata > Lacertidae > Podarcis > Podarcis filfolensis. Next base: position 21,889,233 of record NC_139614.1, on the reverse strand, counting down.
CCTCCTCTGTCGTCCCCTTCTCCTTGTGCCCTCAACCTTTCCCAAGATCAGGGTCTTTTCCAGGGAATTGGTGTATTACAACATCATATATAATACATGGGGCCTGCAACAAAATTGCAAAGTGCTTCTGTTCAATGTCCCAGTCACCATAATATTTCCTTCCATTCCCCCTCTTACTCAGTTTTACACAGACCCCAACAGTCAAAATTCCATGGCCACTAAGCACACTCAGTCCTCATTGAACTATTGTTTGTGCCCTCCCGCTGAATTTTTCTAAAGATATCTGCGATTCCTGCATTTCCTCCAAGCCTGCTAACATCTTGCAAAGAGGTGGTGCCATATTGGCCAGATAAACACTAACACTCACAGCTTGGAAATTATACAAGTGGATATACAGTTCCCAGAGTTGGCCAATGGGAGCTATATCACAAAACCCAGCGCCTAGAAATCAATGGGCCAAACCATTTGTTGATATGAGATTCCAATCACATCTCCAAGTTGCTGAGCATTCTGGAATAAATATACAACCATACATGGAATAATGTAGTCACCATCACATCCCACTCCTATTTTTAAGATTTCATTTTGAACCATTTGAACATGTGCACACCAGTGTTTGGAAGACTTAAAGGAACAGTCATGCAGCTTCCGTCCCCCTGCTGCACATTACATTCTCTGGTACCCTGACCATCTAGTCCTCCTCCCCTCTTCCACCTTTTAGTAGTCCATTCTATAGTCATCCATCTCTCTCTCTCTCTCTCTCTCTCTCTCTCTCTCTCTCTCTCTCTCTCTCTGCCCCAAAAACTACTCTGGTTGAAGATGGGAGATCTGAAGGAGTCCAATGTATGACAGGCTTCATCCTTATCACAATTTGGCAAGTGGCAAGAATTCAATGAGAAGGCATAGTCGCTAGGAATCCATTGCATATCAGACACAAACATTGAGCGGCAGTAAGCATGGCCACACATTTGATTGCTTCAGAAATGCCATCATGAGCACAGCAGGAGGGAGCAGGGAAGGAGGAATGATCTCTTGCCGTGTATATGGAGTGTATGGACAGCTCAAATGTCCCTAAGTTGCATCAGCTCTGCTTGTAAAAGGGCACCCTTACCCCTATCGTCTTTCTTACAGCTCCACAATTGTCATAGCAGCAGAAGCTGTAACACAGACGGAAGATATTTCCCCACCTGAAACCCCAGAGAGCCAGTTATTGTAGTCAGCGCTGAGGCAGATGGACCAGTGATATAACTTGGTATAAAACTGGACAGTTCAGTCGGTAGAGCATGAGACTCTTGATCTCAGGGTCGTGGGTTCGAGCTTCACGTTGGGCAAAAAATTCCTTTCATTGCACGGGGTTGGACTAGATGACCCGTGTGGTCCCTTCCAACTTTGTGATTCTATGAAAGCCATTTCCTTTGTTTCCCAAGCACTACAATGGATGCGAAAAGAAAAGTGCTTGCATTCCTTTCTTTTAATTTATTATTATTATTATTATTATTATTATTATTATTATTATTATTATTTTACCAACAACCAAAACACAAACATGAAAACAAACAGTGAAAACGCATCCCTTTCTTTTAAGATGGCTTGTTTTGGGATCTAGGTTACTTTGCAAAATATCAACAATTATCAACCTCTTCCACTTTAATCTCTGAACATCATTCATAGGGTTGGTTGTGATAAATTATGTACCTAAGAAGCAACAGTGTTTGCTGAGATTCTTCAAGCCGACAGAGTCACATTACCCACAGTATCGAAAATGCTGATTAAAATTAAATCGTGGCAGATAAAAGCAGTGTTGCAAACGAAGGCTGTGTTACAGCCAAGTCACTTTCCAAGCTAACCTCTGACTTATTTATTTCTGCTACACGCTGCAGTCTGCATACTCTTTCTAGTTGTAATGAGCATTAATTGATTAGCTGGATCTATGCAGAGCTTGGGCACTAGTAAGTACTATCCCAGTGGGTACACAACTAAATAGTTTATGAGGTAATTAGTATTTTAATGCCTTTTCTAATGAGCCTTTTCAGTAATGAAATCTCATGAGACTGTTATGGGCTCATATATTTCTTCAGACACAATAGAAGCTAAAGCTGCTGAGAGATTTTTAAGGCGACTTTATAAGTCGGTTTTAGTAACTTATTTCTGAATGCTTGCCTTATTCACATTTGTTTTCTAAATTAAAAAGAAAGGTCTAATCTTTAATTTTCTCTCGTTGCCGGCTACTTTCATACAATATGCAGCCAGTTCAAAGGCTCCAGGAGTATTTTGGAAGGTGCTACCTGATCTTTGCGATTCTGCAATGAATAAATAATACCATGGTGTGTCAGGGAGTTGTTTCAGATGAAAAAGAGAATCAACAACAACAGCAACTGCCACTCTGAGCCTGGCTGTATATTCTTGGGATTTATAACCGGTGTCAGGTTCAAAAGAATGCACGCAAAAATTGCAGACTTGCGGTGTCAAGCCCCAATCTATACCCCAGATGCTTAGGAGGAAAAAAAAACCATCAGGGCTGTGACTGTGAAGCTGCTTTCATGTTTTGTGTGTGTGTGTGAACTGATTTTCTTACATTCTGTGACCACAATCCATCACAGGCTTAAGTGTGCTTAAGCCCATTGAAACCAATGAGCTTGAGCACTTAGCTTTGCATTGCATTATTGCGCTTGGCTCCAGAACTCATATAAAGAACCTAATTGAAATTCCAGCAGGAGGTGGCAGACCCTCTACAGGTTAGAATAAATCAGGTCACAAACCTACTCTCCCACACTTTGATGTTGAGGCTTGGTGTTTTATTTTATTTTAGTCGTTGTTCTTCCTGAGGTGTGTGTGTGTGTGTGTGTGTGTGTGTGTGTGTGTGTGTATTTGGTATCTTTGTAGGGTTTTAAAACACACACCAAATATAAAACATATTCAGGCTGCAGTCCTAAGTGTGGAGAGAGAAAACCAAAGGCCTACTAGACATCCTGATGGGCTCGAACTGGCAGGGCGGAAGTGAGAGTGGAAAGACTCCCTCTGTGTTCCTCCCTCTATTTCCGGGCTGTATTGTGTTTTCCCTCCAGATTGGAATTATTGGGAGGGAAAGGGGACAAAGAGATTAAGTCACACTCAGGAGCCTAACTAAACGTTTCTCTGGTTTGGTGGTGTGTCAGGGGATCAGATTATTTTAGATCCTTTGGATTCAAGATGCTTCCTATAGTGGCCCCAAAACACTTCCTTTTTGGCCCTACTGACATCTGAACTTTGATATCAATCAGATCACACTGAGGCACCAGTGATAGTCAGACCAGGAGGTTCTGGCATCAGACCCCCTTTCCAACAATGGCCTCCCAGGGATTTGAGGACTGTGCCCTCAATGCAAGATGGATGTCATATTTTATTCTAATGCAGCATTTAACCGTGTAAATATATGTATACCCAATGAGGCATCATTGTTAAGTATGGTTTCGTTTTGCATCCTGTAATTGTCAGGGGTAAATACTATCACTTTTGGCATTTGATCGTTGGGAAGATCACGGATTGCTGAATAAGTTTTATATATTGATTTGTATTTATTCATGTACTACGAACTGCTGGGACGCGGGTGGCGCTGTGGGTTAAACCACAGAGCCTAGGACTTGCCGATCAGAAGGTCGGCGGTTCGAATCCCCTCAAAGGGGTGAGCTCCCATTGCTCGGTTCCTGCTCCTGCAAACCTAGCAGTTCGAAAGCACGTCAAACTGCAAGTAGATAACTCCGGTGGGAATGTAAACGGCGTTTCCGTGCACTGCTCTAGTTCGCCAGAAGCAGCTTAGTCATGCTGGCCACATGACCCGGAAGCTGTATGCAGGCTCCCTCAGCCAATAAAGCGAGATGAGCGCCGCAACCCCAGAGTCGGCCACGACTGGACCTAGTGGTCAGGGGTCCCTTTACCTTTTTAGGGACTCCTACCTCTGCTCAGCTACCCTTTTGCCAACATCTCCCCCCTACACCTGGCCAGCTCCTCCTCCCTTTGCATGTGACCAAACTCACAGCTCCCCCCCCAGCGCTTTTAAAGGAGAGTTGGAGGTGCTTCAGAGAGTAGTTTAGCCAACAGCTCACCATGGGGCCACTTGCTACTTGTTTACTTGTATGCCTGCGGATTTGTTGTCATGCTGAATTGCAGCATGACACTAACCTTACAATTTTATTATATAGTAGGATACATATCATTCCATTAACTTCTACTGGCAAGGTTTACTTCGCAATGAGTGAGCATTCAGTTGTGTGAACTTCACACATTATGGTGAACATAGTGGATATGGGCTTTTCCTATACCAGCGTACATCATTGTAGAAAAACATATTTACCCTGATCTACTAACAGAGATCAACTTGAGGACTAAATAGACGTCCCCTTGCTGGTCTGGGAACCACATGCACAGACTGGATGCAAATGCACATCTCAGAGTGAATCCACATGTATATGCTCCAATATAATCACCCAACAAGAACCCCACCTATGGTTCCATACAACTTGTTGCACATGACTTAATTATGTGAACTGACCCTCATTTAGCCTCTTGAGTATGTATAATATATTGCAGAATTGCTTTTTATAACAAAAATGAAAGATGGGAGTTTGGAAACCGGCTTTACAAATTTATTCTGGTTATTGTTAAATTACATATGTCTATACTTTTTGAAAACTGAATTTTATATAATTGTAAACACATATAACCCAATTCTGAGCTCTGTGTTTGGAAATCTAACCTAATTTGAAACAATTTCTAAAGAGGAAAAAGCTCTTAATTGAATTTTAAGGTGGGGGGGGGGAGATAAGCCAGTCTCAAATTTCATATAACATCAAAGGTAATATGCCTATTTAATCTGTCTATCAAGGTGAATTTGATCCAGAAACTGCAACTGATTTTCCCCTTGGTTTTTCTTCTTTAAAGCAAGCTAGGAAATTGTTCCCTAATGTTTTTCAAAAGCACCCATCAGCTCAGTATCTGCGGCGTTTGACTGATTGCATTTTTTAATAAAAGCATTATTTATCCACAGACTTGGTATGAACAGTCTGGCTTCCAGGAACACAGTATCTTAGAGCATACAGTAAATTGCTTCTAACTTTGGGAGTGCTTCCAAATGGGAGCGTTAGGCACGTTGAAGGTGAAAGGAGACTTAATAAAATAAAATAAAAAAGGACAACTCACTATTCTTGATCACAGCAGCAAATCAAACACGGGTTCCAGCTGTCGTTTTTGTCCCTTCCTACTCTTGTGGCTGTCTTTTCTTCCAGTTGTGGAAGCTAACAAGGCTCTCTATAGCTGGTTGCCTTAGAGAGGAAGCACCAAGTATGGGGCACTGTGCTAACTTCCTAACTGGAGGAGGAGTAGAGGAGGCAGCAAGTGAAGGACCAAGGGCGAGATGGATGGTCTCTCTCTCTCTCGGCTGGTTGTGGACTCTCCTTCCTTGGAGGTGTTTAAGCAGAGGTTGGATCATCTGTCATGGATGCTTTAGCTGAGATTCTTGCAGTGCAGGTGGTTGAACTAGATGACCCTTGGGGTCCCTTCCAGCTCTACAGTTCTAAGATTCTATGATTCTAATAAGAATTCAGTTCTGGTGAGATTTTTGCTGTGTTGTAATCTGCCCTGTGTGCCAAAACGGAGGTATCAAAACTCTGAAATTCAAAGGTAAAGGTAAAGGGACCCCTGAACATTAGGTCCAGTCATGACCGACTCTGGGGTTGCGACGCTCATCTTGCTTTACTAGCCGAGGGAGCCGGCGTACAGCTTCTGGGTCATGTGGCCAGCATGACTAAGCCGCTTCTGGCGAACCAGAACAGCGCATGGAAACACCGTTTACCTTCCCGCCGGAGCGGTACCTATTTATCTACTTGCACTTTGACGTGCTTTCGAACTGCTAGGTTGGCAGGAGCAGGGACCGAGCAACGGGAGCTCACCCCGTTGCGGGGATTCAAACCGCCAACCTTCTGATCGGCAAGTCCTAGGCTCTGTGGTTTAACCCACAGTGCCACCCGTGTCCCTGAAATTCAAAGATACATGCATACAAATAAACAGTACCAATATTGGAATTTCTGTCCAAACGTTAGAGATCAAGCATGCTAGTAAAATGGGACATTTTACTAGAAATGTTCCCTAACTTTCAGCTTCCCTGGTCTGGTTTTCTCTTCCCAGTGTTTCATAGCTCGCAGTATTTTCCCCCAATAGTCAGAAGCACCAGATACCACAAAGGAAGTAGGTTTTTTGTGTTTTCTGCGTATCAACATATTAGTTTTAGAGATAGAATGCATGCTGCTAAATTCTTCCTTCGTAGCATACGGCAGCACATTGTAGCTGCTCCAGCTTATGGCTCTGGGGTCCAAAGAACAGCAGCAGTTGAGGGTCATTAAGGTTAGTCTAAACTCATTTGTCTGAAGTCTCCTTAGGAATTTACTGCAAGTTGCACTCAGCAGCAGCAGCAGCAGCTGGGATGTTGTAACCTGTTTTGCCTGAAGGTTCTGGGGAAAGCTCAGAGGTGTTGCAGTGTACAGTGGTACCTCGGGTTACATACGCTTCAGGTTACAGACTCCGCTAACCCAGAAATAGTACCACGGGTTAAGAACTTTGCTTCAGGATGAGAACAGAAATCATGTTCCGGCGGCGCGGCGGCAGCGGGAGGCCCCATTAGCTAGAGTGGTGCTTCAGGTTAAGAACAGTTTCAGGTTAAGAACGGACCTCCAGAACGAATTAAGTTCTTAACCCAAGGTACCAGTGTACCTGTTTATCCATGACATTCACGGGGCCAGTCACACTCTCTCAGTGTTATCTCATCTCACAGAGTTGTTTTGAGGATAAAGTGGTGGGTGGGTGAGATCCTTTAAAGAAAGGCAACATAAAATGCAACACATAGAAACCTAGCACATCAGAAGATAGGTTCTGCCTGTCTGACTTTTCTACATGAAACAAAATGTTGATGGGGAGCATTCATACTCCTAAAAACCCTTCTCTGCTGTCTGATGAAGACATGTGGGCTGGAGAAGGCTTTGCCACTTTGTTTTCCTGCTGTATAAACTGTTTCTAATTCAGTGCTCAGTGAGAAATCAATGCAACCTGCACTGATCCTTCATAAAAAGTATTTACAAAATTGAGCAGGATTGGGGTTTTTTGCAGTTTCAGAATATTTGCTACACCAGGGGGCATTCTGTCCCAGGAATGCAGCTGAATAGGTACTCTTGAAGTGGCAACAAGGCTTTATATTGTTAAAGGGGGCAAGGAAGAAAATCCCTTGGCCACTAAGACAATAAGATATTAAAATTGCTGAAATAACACCAGTAAGATTGATCTACTCTTCAGGGCGGTGTCTGCCTACTCCCAAAATTTATGAAAATCTCTGGCTTGAATACTTTGGCCCAGCACTACTAATGCTACACTTTATATATAATATATAGTAAGAATATTAATATTTCTAGTTTTACTTGAATGCTTGCCCTGTAAGCACCTGCTCACTCTATATGAACTTTAATGCTATTGGGTTTTAAAGTATTTAATATGTTTTTCATCCCTGTAAAATCTCTAACCTTTCAAAATTTGTTGTTTGCCCGTTTGCAGTTGTAATCATAGTTATTTCCATGGGCTAATGCAGGCTTTTGTTATTGTGCCCTATAAAAGCATATGTTATCGTGATAGATTAATTATTGGATGTCAGAGGAAAGTTAAAGTGATAACATCACAGATTTAGAAACTCCTGCTGTGGCTTCTTAGTTGACCATGCATCCTGAGCAAAGTTTCCTGGTTTGGGCAGGCTAGTAAAGAACGGCCATCATAGGGTTAGGGATGAATAATAGAATCATAATATTGTAGAGTTGGGAGGGATTCCAAGGGTCATCTAGTCCAACCCCCTGCAATGCAGGAATCTCAGTTAGCTCATAGATGACAGAGCTCAGGGGTCACATAAATTTGCCAGCTTTGGTTTCTTTCAGCTTCTCATTATTCCAGTCTTAAATTAAGTTCTCCAAATTTCCACCTCAGTTTGCAGATATTTTGAAGTACAGTGGTACCTCGGGTTAAGAACTTAATTCATTCTGGAGGTCCATTCTTAACCTAAAACTGTTCTTAACCTGAAGCACCACTTTAGCTAATGGGGCCTCCTGCTGTCGCTGCGCCGCCACTGCACAATTTCTGTTCTCATCCTGAAGCAAATTTCTTAACCCGAGGTAATATTTCTGGGTTAGCGGAGTCTGTAACCTGAAGCATATGTAACCTGAAGCGCATGTAACTCGAGGTACCACTGTATAGACATTGAGTTGCAGGGTCAACAAGTGCCATTCCAGCCACAACAAAATGTCCAGTGAACTCTGGTATTGGTGAGAAAAGGACTTGTGTTTTGTAACAAAACAAAACAAAAACACCTCTGAGTATGTTCAAAGTACATATATATCCCTTACTACTGACTAATCCTATCTTGGCTCTCTGGAAAAGAGTTTCCAGATTGGCTTGAGCCATAAAAGAAGAGCGAAGTACTTCGCTTCTTTGCAATGGGATGTGATAAGCTTTACATGACATGTAAATGTTAAATATGAAAATGCATTGAGTGTACAGGACACTCTTTAATAGAAGGGTTCTCATTGTTTTAGATATGGATTTGGTTGTTAGTCTGAGCCTAAATATTAAATTTAAAATGCCATGTTTCTTATTCTTCTAGCATTTACCTTGGTGTCTTCCAACCCCTAAATCAGTAGGCTGCTTTGGCTAAAACTCATAACAGTGGAGTAAGCAGAAAAATAACAGGCACATGCTCCTTTAGCAAATCACCAGGCAGCCTGTGCCACTGAGACCCTTTCGTTCTTCAGCAATGAACTCATTCCTTGTGCTTTTGTAGCCTGGGGAAAAAGAATCCAAATCTTGGAGAGTTGTTAGGAACGGCAGAGCTAACAGTGAACATCTCATGTTACTGAAGCGTGTCATTGAAATTTGGCACAAATGCCACCTCTGGGATTGAGCTTTAGAATTGCTTCAAGAATTTGTCATCCAGCATGGATTGCTGCAATGAGTCAGTGATGTTTCCTTTTCCCTTTTCCTCCTCCTTTCTTTGGGTTGTCTAGGAAATGCATGCAAGAATAAAGATAACTGTTGACCTTTTGGGGGGGGGGGCTACTGAGTTTTCTATGCACAGGTAAAAACAAATTGGCTGTGCAGCAAATCAGAATTTACACTTGCTCGAGAATGATTCATTGTGGTGGTGGTGGTGGTGGTGTTAAAAAAGTTTTCATATTAACAGTCCCACTTTCAGCTGGCACTTTCAAATATAGGGGAGCCCATCAGCCTCTCCATCTCCCATCACCACTATCTCTGCCAACAAAAGAATCTACCAAGGATCATTGAGACTGAACTACTCTGCAATATCTTCTTCATTTTACAATCGCAGGTGAAGTAGGAGAAGTCTAACTGGTGTCTCCTATTTATGAAGGCCACCACTATTTATCATCATCATCAAACCTTTTATTGGCATCACATACAAACATCAAAAACAAATCAATACATAATTACCACTTCCCCAGTGGCACAAAAATTTGCTAAAAGAAAGGAGGCAGAGCAGTCTATCGTCACATCTCTAGGTCTCCAGGGAGATCAGACGTCTGCAGTGTATTTCGACGACAAAAAACCAAATAGAGTTATTTAGCCACTAACTTGCTGAGCTCCTGATCATTCCCCAGTAATAGTAAATGTATGACCTCCAACGCTGGTTTCCATTTGGGGGTACAGAGTTGATCTAGAAATTGCTGACGGAGATCAACATATAGTTTACAATTAAGAACCATATGTGTAAGGGTTTCCACCAGGTGGTCTTCACATGGGCAAGTTCTTTCTCTATTTATGAAGCCATCATTGCTGCTTCCCCTACTTTCCTAGTACATTTTCTGCCTGGTGTAGCAGGCAGTAGAGAATGAATGGACTCCCTTGGGAGGTGGTGGACTCTCCTTCATTTGGAGGTTTTCAAGCAGAGGTTGGGTGGCCATCTGTCATGGATGCATTAGCTGAGATTCTTGCATTGCATGGGGTCAGACCAGATGACCCTTGGGGTCCCTTCCAGCTTTACGATTCTATGACTCTTTGAAATATGTATAAGAAAATTTGAGGTGAGGACCAACTTGAGACGGGTTGTACGGCTTGTAAGAATTTGAGCAGTGCTCTCTTTACTCTCCACTTCAATCTTCATGATGCTTCTAGTTGAAAGCCACATGCATGCTGGTGTTCCTATGGGTAAACAGTGCCAGGACAATTGGGAGTGATTAAAGGGTCATTTGCATATGTGACCTCATTGATAGATGTGCTCCTCTCCCTTTCTCAAAGACTTTGGTCTAAGAAACACAATGTTCATCTGTTTCTGTGCACTAATTGAAGGCCCCAGATTGGGACCCCCTTCACTTGGTGTTGATTTAAAACAAATCATACTCCTCTCATCTGTTTTCCAAATTACCTTACCTAATTCCATGCTTGTCTACTAGAATAATGAGAGAGAGATTCATAACGCAAATTATGATTTTTTTTGAAGCTTGGGTAAACTAAAAAAGGAATGCGGAATTGCAGGGAGGGACTCTCAGTGTGAGTTTTAGTCAGGATTAGAATTTGCTCAGGCTTTTTTGAGCAAGACTAAGGGTTTATGAAGCTGAGGCTCCAATACTTTGGCCACCTCATGAGATGAGAAGTCTCCCTGGAAAAGACCCTGATGTTGGGAAAGATGGAGGGCACAAGGAGAAGGGGACGACAAAGGACGAGATGGTTGGACAGTGTTCTGGAAGCTACCAGCATGAGTTGGACCAAACTGAGGGAGGCAGTGGAAGACAGGAGTGCCTGGTGTGCTCTGGTCCATGGGGTCACGAAGAGTCGGACATGGCTAAATGACTAAACAACAACAAAAGGGTTTATCCACACTTACCTTTAGCCCTGCTCTTTCCAGGCACAGGTCCACACTTTAAAGTTTTGTGTCCAAAAGCTATTTTCTTTGCTCCGGAGCTCCCCCCCCCCGAAAAAAACCCCAGCTCTTCAAAGCTGAATCGGAGCAACATATATTCAGGTTTTCCACAGACTGCCATTTGCTCCAATTCAGCTTGGTTTCTGTGGGGAAAGCTCTGGAGGAAAAAAAGTGTTGTTGTTGTTGTTGTTGTGTGTGTGTGTGTGTGTGTGTGCGCGCGCGTGTGTGTGTGTTATGGAGGAAAGGTACAAGTGGATAAGCTATGGTGGTGCTTGATTATGTGATACCCATAATTGTTTATCTGTTCCCACACTGTTTGTATGGCATTTGGATGCTGTCAGTGTGGAAGAAAAATTGAGATGAGAGAAGAGTGAGAGGTAGAGGAGATGTAGTGTTGGCATTGGGATTAGAAGGATAAAACTTTTAGTGTTCCCCCACAGCTTTGGATGCACAGCTCATACCCAGCAGGAGCTGTGTGTTCAGTATTGTGGGCCCAATTTTATAGGACTTCCTTCCAGTTGAGACCATACAGTCTCCCTCCCTACTTAGCATCCAACATCTACTGGTTTGAGCATCACATGTGAAAATGTCTTGAGATTCGTGACGGGTGAACAAATGAGGAATTTGTTAGAGAACGTTGATCACTATCCAAGCATTGGGCTGGATCCTGAGAACTATGAGTAGAAGGAACCTTGTAGGAGTGATTTTTCTCACTGTCTCCTCTCCCTTGCAGTTCACTGCAACATGTCCCCATCCCACCCAAGGACTCACCACACCCAGTGCAACCAAACACACAACACAACCTGTTATGTTGGCTGGAACAGAATGTTTCCTTCAAGTCTAATGTCAGTGGAGGGAGAAGGGTAATTTGAAGACTCCAGGCAAGACATCTATAAGCACATAGATAGATCTGAATGTATCATATATAACCTTCATTCTTAGGGTTCTCTATTTTTAACAGGACTGGGAGTAGACAGCCCTTCAAGGACCACTTGATCCCTTATATCCGTGCCCAATCACTGAGATCTTTGGAGGATTCACTTTTAGTGTTCCCTCACAGCTTTGGATGCCCAGCTCATATCCAACAGGAGCTGTGTGTTAAGCAGTGCCATTTTTCTAGAAAAAAGAGGTGCCGGAACTCACTGTGAACGCCTCCCTTGTTCTCTTTTTGATCAGGAACCCTGATTGTTCAAGGTTCTGGATCATGGGAACTGAATGTGCCCAGGATTTTCCTTCACACCTTCACACTCAGTGTGTGATACTTAGTGAGTGGATTCTGCATACAGACAGAAGCTGGGGAGGGGTGACCGCTACCCAGTTTGAGCCATTGTGCATTCCTTTGAATGCCTGAAGATGATTTATGATGAAGTTAGTGGATTAGCCATGTCTGGTGTAAATTCTGGACTATTATTATTATTAATAATAATAATAATAATAATAATAATACCCTGCCCATCTGGCTGGGTTTCCCCAGCCACTCCAACAGAATATTAAAAACACAATAAAACATCAGACATTAAAAACTTCCCTAAAAAGACACCTAAAAGCCTTCAGGTGTCTTCTAAAAGTCAGGTAGTTGTTTATTTCCTTGACATCTGATGGGAGGGCATTCCATAGGATGGAATGGGCCATCTACTGATGATCCCCACTACTGAGAAGGCCCTCTGCCTGGTTCCCTGTCACCTCACTTCTCACGGTGAAGGAACTGCCAGAAGGCCCTCAAAGCAGGACCTCAGTGTCCAGGCTGAACAATGGGGGTGGAGACACTCCTTTAGGTATCCAGGGCCAAGGCAGTTTATAACTTTAAAGGTCAGCACCAATACTTTGAATTGTGCTCGGAAACGTAATTCTTCTGCTCTTGAACAAAGTACCTCCCATTTGTGGCACTCCTGTTTCCACTTTCTCCAATCCCCTGCTCAAGCTCACTAAGTGAACTGAAGTACATGCCCTCCAAGCCTAGATTTGGGGCCGGCTCTGATAAGCTGACTTGAAGTCTCAATTCCATCCAGGATTCATTTTGTGACTTTGGGGGGATTTCCTCTCTGTAAATTGGGAACAATAGCTTATTCACAGGGTTGTTGTGAAGGCAGTCCCTAGTAAAATAAAAAATAAACAACCATGAAGCATATGTGAAGAAAAAATTAAATTATTCCTTTTAAATAATAAATAAAAGGGGAGTGGGATTATCAGGAACATCCTTGAAGACCTCATTGATCATGAACGACTGTTTTGAGCAATAACGATAAAGCAGTCAGCTTTCTGTGTTTGGGGGGCGGAAAAAACACAGCTCTTTGTTTTTGCTATGCCGAAAGCTAATTGAAACAGTATTTCTAATTAAATGAATTCATTCTTTATTTAAGAAAACCTCCCTAGTTATTGTGTGTTTATTGGGTTGCTAGGGGTACCTAATGAAGTATGAACTGAAGTGTTCAATGTGAATGCCAGATTTTTGGAAGATAAATGGTTTTACATGTCTCAGACGTAGAATCCAATTGGTTGAAAACTTGGCTAACAACCTAAAATGTGACATCATTCTTGGCAATTGATGGGTTTTTTTTAAAAAAAAAGCATATCCTATATAAAAAGTGTACTATATATCTTGTAAGGTACAATTCTGTTGTTTTTTTAAAAAAAAGAATGAAATACATTCAGATAGGTATTTTCCCCCTTTCTTTCTTTAAAGAAGACCTGCAATAATTATTGTATGGGGATCTGCTGAGAAATGCACATTTATAGTTGGAATTCAGGTATCTACATGTCAAAAGTGCTAGAAAATTGCCACCCCACGCTGGGATTGGGCTGCTTTTAACTTCCAATTTCACAGCTCTCTTCATATCTTCTGCATGCATTCAGTATATGCACAGATGCTAGACAGCAGCAGATTCTCCAAGTGTCCCTGTTTTCCAGGGATAGTCCCAGATTTACAGAAGCCATCCCGTTTTCTGATTTGATCTCAGAATGTCCCACTTTTCCTTAGGACGTCCCTATTTTCATGGAGGGTATGGGGTTATGCGACCCCTGAGCCAAGGAGATAAGTAACTAACTATACAACCTTTAGAAGACATCTGAAGGCAGCCCTGTATAGGGAAGTTTTAAAATGTTTAATGTTTTATTATGTTTTTATATATGTTGGAAGGTGCCCAGAGTGACTGGGGCAACCCAGTCAGATGGGAGCTGTGATGATAATGATGATGATGGAATAGGAAGTCCGTATTTTCATCAGAGAAATGTTGGAGGGTGTGCTGCAGTAGGCTTAAGGTCATGCTGTCCACACATTGAAATAGATGTTTTCAGTATATTTCTGTGCTTGCATAGATATGTATGGTCACATGAAGGCCTGTATTTTGGTATATACTTCTATGTGCAAATTCATATTGAAAATATGCCTCCCAATCTGGAGACCATGGGGACAGGAGAGAACCTACCACCACCCACTGTCTCACACAGAAACTCTCCTTGTAATTCAATGAAATCACCAGTTGTCCATTTCTGCATGAAGGCTGCATTCAGATGTACTTTCACACACAAGTGTGTGCATTTTGCTGGTGCCGGGTGAGCTCTGCCTTCTCCCACTTTCACTCCTGTAATGATGCGCTAAGAGCCTCTGGATCGAACGTCTTCTCAGCACCACACACAATAAATCCACTCTTCTTGCTTTCAGGCACATTCCATGTTTTTCTGTTCAAACATTTGCTTAGTGCTTTATTCCGATCCCTTGTTCACTGCTAGCTCTGAGAAGAGGGGGTCGTGGGTTCACGACAGCCCTGAGGTTTAACTCAGCCCCTCGCACAGTGCTGCTTTGAGGACAAGGGGATGTGGCTGTGTGATTGAAGCAACAGCTAGTCAATCAGTAATGGGCAAATCTGCCTTCTTCTGAAGACCAGGTAACCCTTGAACTTGATCTGAGGGAGAAAACCATACACTCCTGAAACGTAGCAAATGTGCACATTACTCAATTTGTGGTTTGGTTCAGCTGCAACAGGTGGCTATGGTTTCTGGCTATGTGGATGAGCTTTGGAGAGTCTGTTGTTCTTTTGATCACTCTCCCTTGCCTATTATTTTGGGTTCACAAGGATAAACATCTTTCTATTTTAACCAACCACAGTTTCCTGTGATACCCAAGCTAAGGGAACTGTGGCTTGAAAAGAACTGCTGGTTTGAGAACCAAGGTTTTCTTTCTGGGGGTAGGGGTTTTCCCCTTGCTAACCATAGTTTAAATAAACCAAAGAGTTCAGACATAATGTAAATCTGTTGTTAGTTTGAAACAGAAAGCAGAAGCTTTCTATTTATATATTCACATTTGTATCCTGTCCTTTAACAACATTAGCAAGGTAGCTTTTGATAAATATTCTAAACACCTTAATATACATTGAAACAGGCTAAGGCAGCAAATCTGTAAAACAAGCAATCTCTTCTCATTTTTGATAGATGAAGGAGAAGCAGGTTGAATGGGTACACACAGTCGGGTACACACAGTCTTGTCCACACGGTGGCAAACCACAATTTCCCACTATGTCCAAACCATGCCAAAATCTATTTTAAGTGCCACACCCACCCACTCAATGGGCATAGCATGTCACTGTCAGGCAAACTGTGGTTTGTTTGTTTTAATCATTATTAATTAAAAGCAACCTTGGTCTTTTCAGAGATAACTATTACCTATTACCTATTCCATTGTATCAAATATGTAATTGTCCTATAATCAAATGATACGCTTAATCTTTCAGCAGATATGTTTAAATTCAATTCCAATAGGAGATTGAAGCCATGTGTATTTTGATCCAGATAGATGCGTCTACTCTGGGGTTGTTAAACCTGAGGAAAAATATGTTTTTAATAATCCATTAGTATTTCATTAGCATGCAATAACTGTCTTATTAAATCTAAATTGAATCCTTATTTGAGGTATGTAATTGAAAGTGCCACTGGGTAAAAATCTAATCTGTCAGGAATAAATTTATTTTGAAATAGGTACCCTAGGATTTTCCTTTCCTTACTTTTCAGATCATCATAAATATTCCCTATTTGAGTCTATGAATCTCTGCAGAAATCCTTTTTCATCCATGGATGGAACTGTCTCTTCCACTGGGCTGAGGGAACTCAATGTGTGCTTTAGGCTGCATTGCTTAACATACATAGGAGGGAGGAATGGTACAGCCTTAACCCTAGATCTGTGCCACCAGAGGGCATAAGAATAAGGAATCGATGGCACTTGGCTGAGGCTCTGGTGGCATCTGATAGAAAGAGTGTGCTCTTGTGAAGCCCCGCTTAGGGTTTCACCCTTTTCCAGAAAATATTGCTGCCCATCTCCTGACATCAGTAGATCTACAGGAATGCATTTCAGCTATGGATGTTTGCCCCAGATTCACTTTTTTAAAAGATGCATTATTGTATATATGCCTATACCCCAGTTACTTTTTTAAAAGCCTGCTGAAGCTCAGGCCTTGCATGTATATTTATATGAAGGAATACTTGTCGGCAGAAGTGATTGTGGGTTGTTGTTGTTGATGTTGTTGTTTCTTTCATGGCAATGTATCCTTTTCGAACATAAATTAGAAAATTGACACAGGACCGTATTAAGCGTTCGTTTTTAATCAAACAGGCCAAATATACTTGTTTATGTGACTAAATGAAACTTTTGTGTGTGGCTTTCCACCGCATCTGCATGAATAGTAGCATTGTAACAGGATGAGGTCACTGCAGAAGAGAAAGTGAGGTAAGAAGGCAGCTGAATCTACAGGCTTTTCTGCCGCAGCAACAGTTCGTCTCTTCTTGAAGCAGAGCTATGACGGGCACTCCGTAGCATGCCTGAATGCCTCTCGCAGGACCCGAAATACACACACTATTGTACTCTACAGTCCAATACACAGTATACTATTTCCTCAGCTTGTATAAAGTGCACTGTGGAGACCTCTTTACACCTCTAATGTAAGCAAAGCCTCATATAGTTTATTTTAAAGCCTATGGTTTTTTTAAAAAAAGAAAGAAAGAAAGAAAAGCTATTGAGCCATATTTTGCCACTGGTGTGGCTATTGAACAACTCCACTGTGAGGAAAATTTCTGCTTAAGGATCCGTCCACATTAGTAATATTGAAAACACACCAAAAGTTGTACTCACATCCACCCATCCATGCATTCGCGCCCACCTTCCTTTGGGAAAAGAAATGACTCAACCCCATTATATATATATATATATATATATATATATATATATATATATATATATATATATGATAGCTTCATGTTGGCATCATCTTGGTGAGAACTTGCACAGTTTTCCAATTCAGCCAAGATTTCGGGCTGTCTCCAAATCACTTGAATTCAGAGTAGACCTACCGCGATCCGTGGGCACCGCAAACTTAAATCCATTGGTTTTTCAGGGGGTCCGACCTGAGTAGGACTGGGTTGGATACAACTCATGAAATGGAGAAAGGTGGGAAAGCAGAGCTGAACTACGAAGCCATGTTAGGGTTTTTGTCAAAGCTATGTGTCACTTCATTTTGCACATTATGGGAACTTCAAAGGACTTGCAGTAAGCTGCCAAAGATTCGTGGGCCAATAGATTCTTTTCTGCCCACCCATCATAATTAGAGCTGTGAGAACTTGGAAAATCCCTCCTGTGAGCATGGGATACATTCCTTTTTTCCACAGTCCTCTCCAAACTCAGGGGAAAGCTAAGTAGCTGCTTTTAAAACCCAAGTTACAGCGTCTTCCTCTTCACTACTCAAATAGAGTGCCTAACTTTGTGCTTTAATTACAGGGAACCTAAGAGGTACCCATGTTCAGGGCTTTTTCTCAGCCGGAATTCACCGGAACTCAGTTCCGGCACCTCTCAGGTGGGCGCCATTGCCATTATAAGAGAACAAGGGAGGCGTTCATGGTGAGTTCTGGCACCTCTTTTTCTAGAAAAATAGCATTGCCCATGTTTATCGTTTTGAAGATCCATCCCTTAGATGGGATACAGAGGGAAATAGACTTTCAGGAACCATCTGTGTTAGGGACTGGCAGGGCTCTGAAGACTGTGTGGTGGAGGCAGGGGAGTGACTCAGAAGAAGGGAGCCAAGGTGTTACAGGGTTTGGTGCCACCTGCAAGGCAGGAGCCAAGGCAGCAGGAGGAGGAAGGGGCAGGGCAGTCTGAGGTGGAGAGAGGCGTGCAGGATGTGCTGGAGGTAGACGAGATGGTTCAGGCAAGGAACAGTCATGTAGACCCTTTGCCATCCCCCGCCCCCGGTCTCCTAGAACCAGGAGGGGCTTGAAGAGGGAAGAGCGGCAAAGGCTTCTATGTATGCGTGCCCTGTCAGACGAGGGTACATAAGTTTGTCGGGAGGAGTTCGCCCTGTTGTTACAACTACTCCGCAGGGCACAAATCTGGGAACAGCTAATAATAATAATATATTATTTGTACCCCGCCCATCTGGCTGGGTTTCCCCAGCCACTCTGGGCGGCTTCCAACAAAGATTAAAACTACATCAAAATGTCACACATTAAAAACTTCCCTGAACAGGGCTGCCTTCAGATGTCTTCTAAATGTCAGGTAGTTATTTATCTCTTTGACATCTGATGGGAGGGCGTTCCACAGGGCGGGCGCCACTACCGAGAAGGCCCTCTGCCTGGTTCCCTGTAGCTTTGCTTCTCGCAGTGAGGGAACCGCCAGAAGGCCCTTGGCACTGGACCTCAGCGTCCGGGCAGAACGATGGGGGTGGAGACGCTCCTTCAGGTATACTGGGCCAAGGCCGTTTAGGGCTTTAAAGGTCAGCACCAACACTTTGAATTGTGCTCGGAAACGTGCTGGGAGTCTTTCAAGACCGGTGTTATGTGGTCTCGGCTTAGAAGTTTAGAAGCACGTGTGTGTGTATCTGGAACACCGTGGGGACTGTTGTATGTGTTTCTTTTGCAATAAAGACATTCCTTGCCTTGTGTGGGGTAGGACAAAATGGTCCTTGAGGAAGACATTTTAAATAGAAACGTGCTAGACTTTCATCCATTTTTATTTTCTAACAGAAGAGGGATGTTTTTTAGGATAGATGCAATATTTCCTTTAAAAACCACAAAACCTTAATTAGGAAAATGTCAGCCTCTTTTTTTTGAGCCATTGGAATTTCAGTACTACTTTTGTTCTTCGGGTGGCTGTGCTTTTTTCTTCCTTATTTATTAATATAGTGTGTCCAGGCCAACTGATAATTCCATAGGAACTGGGATGATGTCACAGTCTTGCACAGTCAAGTCAGATTTGACAAGATCGTCAGGGGCACACAAGTCAATGAGGAGTGAGGGCAACACTTCCTCCATCCTTCATATTGCCAATCCTAGCCACTTGTGGATCACATGGTGAAATATGGCATCAGGATGATATGTAGTGAATCAGATATGGCTACATACTGACATTGCTGAGGAATTTGCAAGGAAAGCAAATTCAGGAAGCATTGACCTCACTCTGAATGCTCTCTATTGCTGTTACTTTTAAAGTAATAGCTGTAAAATCACCAAAAGTGGAAAGGATTTTTATGCCACTGAAAGTGACGTCTTTCAGCTCAGCTCAAGTTTTCATGAAAGCCTATGTAACCTTCCGGAGGGGGGGGGGGGAGGAACCTCAGTAGAAAGGAAAATACCACAATACTGATTGGCTTGTCAGAATATATATATATATATATACCTGTTGATAAATATTTCAGAGCCTCTCTTTTGATTGTTGACTTACAGTAATCTTACTATTTACGGTGAAAAGGAAGTCCTCAGCATAAATAGCATTAATGAAAAATGCATAGTTAGGAGGCAATTATAGCAAAACAACTCAACCAAAACAGCAATCCCTTTTTTTTATAATAGCATGATTAAGTGTGTTGTTTTTCCATGTCACAAATTTGAAAGGGGTTTTTAAAGTTTCCAGGGCATAGTTATACAATATGTTTTATAGTTATAAAAGGGGTGCGTGTTTAAAATGAAGATTGTAGCTTTTACATGAATATGTAAGCAGGAAAAATTAAGCAAGAAAGAAGATAGCCCATGGATATACTGTGCACAGTTTACTTTTTAAGCAGCGATCCTCTGCCCACTTACTGGGGACTGAAGCTCCTTTGGGACTGGGAGTAAGTTTATTGAGTAGACATGGAGAAGACTCTGCTGTTAACTGAATTACAAAACAAGAGCAGCTATTATTTGGGGGAGCGGTGCCTCTGTCTGAAAATGCTTGGGTTGAAGGAAGGGCAAGCAAGTTTTTAACTGTGTGGAATTGTTTTGAACAGACATCACTCTTGGTTAAAACAGTTCCGCCACACATTCCAATGCATGGTGTCTACACCCACAATTTGCAGAAGGGAAGACAGTATTTATTTATTTTTGTAAAATGTATGATACATATGATAAGCTATATTGTGAGCCTGTTCATTTCAAAGGGACTTGAATGGCAACACTAGTGGGATAAACAGAGGCCGTACAGTAGCTTGTACCTATGAATCAGCAGTGCGGTGCCTTGTAGCTGTTGTGGAGAAGCTTGGCAGCTTGTATCTATGAGGCAGAAATTCTGGTTGATAAACGTATTTCCTTTAAAAAACACTCTCTTTCCATTCGGCATAAAGTACAGAATCCAATAACTGACATAATTGATAAATGTGTTTCTATTTTGCATGCATTAGCAAGCAATTCATCGGCCACACTAAAGTGCCAGAGATTGGGAGCATACTGAAGGCAAACCTATTGTTGTTGTTGTTGTTGTTGTTGTTGTTGTTGTTGTTGTTGTTGTTGTTATACCGCCCTTCATTCAAAGATCACAGGGCAGTTCACAACACAAAAATACAAAATGAGAACACACAGGAATACATAATAATAACAAACAAGAATAATAACAAACCAATATCCCCCACTTACACACATTTGAAAGGCCATAGAATACTAATCACCCAAAGGCCTGGCTGAAGAGAAACATTTTGATCGGGCACCTAAAGATATGTAATGAAGGCACTAGGTGAGTCTTCCTGGGGAGAGTGTTCCACAAATGGGGAGCCACCACAGAAAAGGCCCATTCTCACATTGCTATCCTCTGGACCTCTCATGGTAGAGACACACAAAAAAGAACTCAGATGAAGAAGGACATTTCCCTTTCTGAGAGCTCTTTTTGCCAAATCTATGAAATCCTATAACTGAGGAGTTGTCCTAATTTTAAAAACCATTATTCCCCTCTCTAGTTTTGTGACATGCCCAGCTTTCTGTTTGCCCACAATTTACCCAGGCTGTTTATTATGTGAAAGAAATGGAAATCCTGCAAACTGACATCACTATTTGCAAGTGTGTAAAATGACATCAGCAGTGGATTGGGTTTAGTTCCTAGCACACACATATACACACACACGCCACAGACTGCTGCTTATGTCCTGATGTCATCTCTGATTTCTCAACCATTACTGATGGGCTTAAGTAGGTGAACGCCAGCAACATCCTCAAAAGTCCTGGCCGTGCTTTGTTTTGAAAATTGAGCATAATGTCTTTTTCCACAGTCAACATTCCTTTTTGTAACAGCTCATTTTGGAGGTGGTTTCCCAATCCTTCTCATTACGTTCCCATGGAAGCATTTCTGAGTTTCATTAGAATATTGTATTACCTACTGAGCAGTTAATCACTAAATACAGGGGATTTTTTTTTTTGCCAGTGGATTGTATGTGCTTGTAATATAATTTCAGCACAAGAATAGTTTATGATTCCATTTTACCGAGCCATGAATCAGCATTTGCTGGGAATGCATTTTCATTCTGGCAATACAGTAAGGCAGCAGAACGCCTGTTTACATAACTAACACTTGCAGCTGATGTGGGCATTAATATGCATTGGGAGGGGGAGGCTTCAAGCAAGTTTCCCTCATATTGAAAATTGAATATGCAACCCTATGTATATTTGCATGAGACTAAGCCACACTGAATGGATTTGGACTTATTTCTGAGCTATTCCATCTAAGAGCACATGCTTTGAATGCAATAGGTCTCAGCCCCTGGAACTTCCTGGTAGAGCTGGATAATAGTAGTAGTAGTAGTAGTAGTAGTAATAATAATAATAATAATAATAATAATAATAATAATAATAATAATTTATTATTTATACCCCGCCCATCTGGCTGGGTCCCCCCAGCCACTCTGGGTGGCTTCCAACAAAACACTAAAATACAATAACCTATTTAACATTAAAAGCTTCCCTAAACAGGGCTGCCTTTAGATGTCTTCTAAAAGTTTGGTAGTTATTTTTCTCTTTGACATCTGGTGCGAGGGCGTTCCATAGGGCGGGCGCCACTACCGAGAAGGCCCTCTGCCTGGTTCCCTGTAGCTTGGCTTTTCCCAGCGAGGGAACCGCCAGAAGGTCTTCCAAGGCACTCTTTCCAGTCCTGACACACATACCCTGTAGTTAATACCTTCTGCTTAAAACATCCACACACAAAGCACACAAAGAGTGTTGGAAACTGCATGCTCTCTTAAGTATTGTTACAGTTTTCCAGCCTGGCTGGAGCAAATCTGTTAACGTGATGAAAGGTATTGATGGGCCATCTAATCAAAATCTTTTAGCCTGTGGAGACACATGCTGCCAAGGTGATGGGGTATGTGTTTGGGGTGACAGGAAAAGAGAGGGGTTTTTTTAGCAAGGTGTTATGGGAAGAAGAAAGGAGAGAAAAGACTGGGGTCCATATTGGGCAGGCTGGCTGCAGGTTGGCTGGGAGAGATGCCTTGGACTTCAGAGCTGCACTGCTGTGAGGGACAAGCCCCTTTTGAAATGACCATTCTGTAAGATCTGGACTCACTCCATGCAGACTGAAGGTATAAATAGGTGAATAAGCCATATTTCTTGAAGCTACAACAGTCTCTGTCGTGTCTCAATTCTCCAAAGGAGCACAGACCCTGGGGTATGCCTAGAAGTCCTGGAATCTTGCAGGGAGTGGAGGTGGCCAACTTTTGTAACAATATTTTAACATTAACTGTTGACTCAATCCAGAGTAAGTTAGTTGAAGTTAGTTTTCATTGAATTTTATTATTATTATTATTACATTTATATATCACCTTTATATGTGGTGTACATGGTTCTCCTCCCTATTTCATCCTTACAACAACCTTGTGACCTAAGAGATGGTGGCTGGCCGAAGATCACCAAATGAGCTTCATAATCGAGTGGGGATTCCAACCCTGTTCTCCTGGGTCCTGGCCCACACTCCAATCATTACACCACACTGGCTCATTGGGACAAGTTATGTGTTACTTTCAGCCCCACTGATTTCAGTGAGAACTAAGTTCAACTAAATCAGACTGGATCCAACCCAGTGTCTATAAGCAAAAAAGAAAAGAAAAAGTTACACAAGATTGCATTCATTTCACAGTCAGAACCTAAAATAAATCTGCCTTGCAAACAAGGAAGCAACTGTTTATTAGCCCATTAATAAGGCTGATTCTCACATTATTTTAGTACACAGTAAGGTCTTCGAAATGTTGCTTTAACTTGTCATTATATCACAATGAAGCTTAAATCTTAGAATTCAACCATTTGTACGGTGGTTCCTTTTCATCTTGAAAACAACAGCAGGCTACAAAATTATATGGGTAGCTTTGAGTCTTGAGTCCCATGTCTCATCAGATCTGTATTAGAGGCATAAAATGTACAATGTATTGTCTCTATCTGATTATGTTCAGTTCAGCTCTGCCCAGTGAATCAGTGTGCTTTTAATGGTCCATTTAGCGGTGAATGTCTAAGCGGGTGGGGAATCTGTAAAGGGGCCCACAGCTGGCACTGAATGTGACTCGCTGCGCCAGCTGCCAGTTTGCTGTGTTGTTAATATTTCATTTTATGGCTTCACATATGTGTTTGGGTGGGAAAGTTGTAACATTCTGGTTCCTTCGTTTTCTTAAACATTATGTGTAGTTCACTAGCTATATTATATGCATCTCCCAAATTGGCCAGGGGGAGGGGGGTGCTTATGGCTTCTCTTCAGAAATTGATACCTAGCCATGGAAATTTGCAGTGGCCGCTTCTGTGACTTTCTCTCTCTTTTTTCCCTGCTTGAAAGATTTAAAGTAGACTACATTTCTGAGTTCCTATTATATACTACAACCACATAGTTAACAATCTAAAGCATTGTGCTTTCCTGTTTTTATACTAATTTGTTCAGAGGCTCTCTAGACAAATCATCCATCGTGTGGTTCCTGAAATCTATCATTCCAGAGTCTGGGTGGGGAATTCTGTGACCGAATGTTTCTATGGATATAGTGAAGTACTAGTTTTCTATCTTAGTCCCCCACCCCTCTCCCTGGAACAGCATTAAATCAAGCAATGCTTTACCTGCACTCTGGATTCATATAACCCAGAAGCAATTAAAAACACTATCCTTTGTTTTTTCAGAAGTAAACCCATATGAATTCAGTGCGGCTTAATTCCAGACATAGCCTTGCAGCCGAGATATGTGATGAGCTATTCCATCTAGAGACAGAGGTTTGTGTCTATCTCGAACTCACAGTAAACCATACAGGGCTTTATGCACCAGTACCAACCCCTTTAACTTAGCCCAATACGCGGGTGGCGCTGTGGTCTAAACCACTGAGCCTCTTGGGCTTTCCAATCAGAAGGTCAGCGGTCCAAATCCCCGCGACGGGGTGAGCTCCCGTTGCTCTGTCCCAGCTTCTGCCAACCTAGCAGTTCAAAAACACGCAAAAAAGTGCAAGTAGATAAATAGGTACCCTCCAGCGGGAAGGTAAAAGGCGTTTCCGTGCACTGCTCTGGTTTCGGTGTTCTGTTGCGCCAGAAATGGCTTAGTCATGCTGGCCACATGACCCAGAAAAACTGTCTGCGGACAAACGTTGGCTCCCTCGGCCAGTAAAGCGAGATGAGCGCCGCAACCCCAGAGTCGTCTGCGACTGGACTTAACTGTCAGGGGTCCTTTACCTTTAACTTTACCAGCCCCTTTAACTTAGCCCAGTACTTATTTGGCAACTTTTCCACATATGTTTTTTCTAAACTTCTCTAACAATTGCCATTAGTACCAAGGATACATATATGCCCCACTTTAAACACAATATTTCCCTTGGCTTTCTGTGTTACCATTTTGTGATCATTCACCAAAATGGCTTTTGTTGTTTCATTTTGCTGACCCACCTTCATGTTACTACCGAGTCGTAATTCACCAGAGTCCTGCCATTGATATACCTTATTACAGCAATTTAGGATGCCACTATCTTTTCTCCCCTGTCCTTTCATTTACTTTCCTTCATTCTATTCTGTTATTTTCTATCCCCAGGAAGATTGAAATGTCACTTTGGGAAGTGTAATAAATCTTAGCTACTTCACCAAAGGCTCCTTAAACTCCAGCAGGTATCTTAATTTGGTAAACAGATAACAAAATCAGCTTGATTTAAAACGTTAACCTTTCTTCGTTTAATCTAGTTTCGTATACAAATAAGGAATTTCTTAAACTAGTCAATCTTAGCTCTTTAATTGAACACTTCTGTGTCATCGTTTTTTCTGTTGGGCATGCAGTAATATTGCCAAGAAAACTTACTGGCTTTGCATAATTTCACATGGAATCTTCTAGTTTGGGTTGACATCATATAGCGTCCTATAAATCAGTAAGGTGGTACCTTAAGTGCATCTTGACACTCTGTAATTCAAAAGCTAGGAAATCAACCCCAGCCCTGCACCAGTATGAGTTGTTTTTGTTAACAGAGATGAAATTATGGGTGTAACTTGTTGGCTGTCTCCAAAAAGACTTTTGCAAGCTGTTTGTTCAGCTGTCCCCAGCCAACAGCTTCATGTGTGTTGCAGAGAAATGGATTATCACATCACCACCATAATAATTGTGTTACAGTCCCTAATAGTGTGAGTGTGTTAAAGAGAGAGAGGGAGCACATTTATTAAAGTTGGAAATGTCAGATTCCACGTATTATCTCTTAAAGTGTGATCCCAGGGGTATAAATATATCTTCTTTAGAAGAGATTCTTCTGATACCACTTCTCAGTTAACTTCTGTTATTCGTCAACATTCCATCTTTTGAAACACTGAAATATTATTGAACAAAGCATAATATGACACTTTCACTTGAAAACCTTTTTAATATACAGTCATACCTTGGAAGTCGAACGGAATCCGTTCCGGAAGTCCGTTCGACTTAAAAAAGGTTCAGAAAACCAAAGTGCAGCCACGGAAGCCCCATCGGATGTTTGGCTTCCAAAAATAGTTCACAAACTGGAACAGTTTGTGGCATTCGGGAGCCAAAATGGTCAAGAACTAAGCTGTTTGAAAACCAAAGTACGACTGTACTGACACTTTTTTAAAAACCACTCCAATTTTTACAACCATTTGAAAAGGAGTCAGAGTCTACAGTACTTGCACATAATTTCCGAACTTACTTGTCAGTTCTAGATACAATAGCATGGAACTTGGAAGGTAATTTTGCCTCCTCATAAGGTTAATGGGCTCTGGGAGGGGTAACTCTGTCCAGGAATCCACACAGGGACCTATGGGCCTAAACACCTCTCCAAATGGTGGTCTGTGTGGGGTTGTGGTACTCAGTCCATGTTGTGGGGGACTCCCCAGCACAGGCTGGACACCACTGGGTTCCTATCAGCCAGCATGTGGGCTGTCTGATGCCAGATACAGGCCCAATGCCCTAGCAAAACCTACTCTTACATGTAATCAGTACAAATGTGGCCCAATTCAACCCAATACCAATCTCCTGTGTTCATTTCCTTGGTCTTCCCCACACCAGCCACGGGCATCATGCATCTGTGGTGGCAATTGTAGTCTAAAACATCTGGAGGACCATTTTGCACCATTTGCTGCTTTTCATGTCAGCATCAACAACATGTTTAACCTTAACGCTCCGTTGAAGCTTAATGCTGTATACAAAACATCAGGAGAAATCTCAGGCTTGAAATATAGGATGTCTTTTTGCTCTGTTGCGTGGTATATGTATCTATTCATTTAAAACACACACAGATACATAACAACCAATCCCACCCCCAAATCCTTAAATTTGGTCCTTGGCTAAGCAGTATATTGAAACCTGGCTCTCAATTAATGTCTGTTCCATAAACTCATAACAACCTACAGAAAGCAGTTCTTCACTGTATGCTGCTGAATATATATATATATATATATATATATATATATATAATCAAAAACAAGAATAATTTGGCAAGGGGAGGATAGAGAGAGTTTGACATTCATTACCTGCATATTTATTCTTCTTCTTTCCAGGCCATCTTTTGCATTTATTGTGGTGGAGAAAACATATTGAAACAGTTTTGGCCTTAATATTTATAGATGCTGAATGCACATTAAATTAGTGGCAAAAGAGGAATGGGATTACAAGTGTTTTGTAACATTGCACTCAGAAACTAGAAATAAAGAGAAGGGAAAGCTGCCAGCACATCTGCATTTGTTTTAGATCAAGACATAAGGAGAACGATGAGATTGCAGAAACCTGGTCAGATGGCACAATGAAGCAGAGGCGTCATCATGAAGAAGAGTCTAAAGAAGGAGTGGGGTGGGGAAAATCCTGCAGACATCCATTAAAAAGCCTGGGCCATTTACAGATATAATGTCCCAGCAAAGTAAAGTCATTCAGATAATGTGGCTTCAGAGCAGACATTGGCAGCATTCACAAATAAGGGGATGAAAATTCTGGTCATTTGTTTCCTCCTCACACAAGAGCAGGAAGAACCGGGAGCACATCCTTCAGTCCTGCACTCACATCAGCAGTATTTCAAACCCCATCCCCTGGGGTTGCGGTGCTCATCTCGCTTTACTGGCCGAGGGAACCGGCATTTGTCCGCAAACAGCTTCCGGGTCATGTGGCCAGCATGACTAAGCTGCTTCTGGAAAACCAGAGCAGTGCACGGAAATGCCGTTTACCTTCCCACCAGAGTGGTACCTATTTATCTACTTGCACTTTGTGCTTTCAAACTGCTAGGTTGACAGGAGCAGGGACCGAGCAACGGGAACTCACCCTGTCACAGGGATTCGAACCACCAACCTTCTGATCAGCAAGCCCTAGGCTCTATGGTTTAACCCACAGCACCACCCGTGTCCCTTTGTTGTTAGGACACCCCTCTTTTCATTGGAGAAACATTGGAGGGTATGAGACTATATCCATGCATGTCATTAAATATCAACAAGGGAGATTTCTAAATGATAGGCAAGGATAGTGCTCTTGGGCACCCCGGTATCTACATATACCCAGGCCAATGATGTCACCCTGTAGGGTGCTGCTAGCCACCCTCAAAGTACCACCTTGTGAAGAAGGCAACAACTCTGCCCTTGATTTACAGCACAGTCTGGTGAACACACCTGGACGTTCCTTGACCTGCGGTCCTTTGCGTGGAACCTACTAAATGAGTTGGCATGCCAAAGCGATGTCTGCCTGGCATAGCCGCTGTGGAGCGACTGTTGCAATTGCTCCACGTGTGATGTGCATATTTCACGAAGTGGCTCTGAGTCACACCTGGGAATAGGTCAGCTTCTTCTCTTCCCCCCCCCCATCTCCCTCTCCCCCCCCCTTTTCCCTTCTTGACTTAAAGAGGATCGCCGTGACAAAGTTTGAGAATATGCGCTGTGGAGTCATTAATGAATCCATTTTGAAAAGTCAGTGCCCTTCAATTAGCCTGAATGGAGGGAAGCAGATGGGATTCCTATCCTCGAGGGAGGCTATTGAAAGAGATCACAAGAAATACCACATTGGGCTGATTTATAGGAGTAATTATAAGCTTCATTTGCACAAAACTATTCAATGTGGTTGCAGTGAGAAAAATGAAGAATGTATGAAATGCTGTTGTTGTGTTTCCCAAATAATAATGGGATCGTGTGTCATATAGAGTCTCAATTCTAAATAATTTAGAAGAAAAATCCGGGGGGGGGGGGAATGAGCCTCAGACCCAAACAACAAGGGTGAGCAAAACAGCCTTCCAGGATATCTTCATTAAAACTCTTAGAAATGCCCGTTTTGTGCTCAAACCTATTCCTGCTGCAGAGGTGTTTTCTAATTCTATCTGTAAAAAAGTTTGCTGGGATATGAGTTTAAAAACAGATTTTCATACGAAACACATGTGTGCAAGTAACAGCGGAGATCTAAAATGAATAAAGCGATAGGCATAGCCATGGAGATTGCTGTTCCGATTCCAACTAGAGCCGCTCTGATATGTGCTTGTGCCATTTAAAAGAATAAAACACTTAGCTATATCAGTAGAAATATGAAGGTCTAAATTAGAACTTTGTGGGTTTGTGTGTGATGAAGAAGGCATTTCTTATGAGCAGAAGCAAGGAAAGCAACGTCTTCTCACTCGAAACAACTGATATGTGCCCAAATCCACACCAGAATCCAAAGTACAGTCTGCTCCTAAAATTTTCCTATGCCAATCGTTTTGATTTAAAAAAAGAGAAAGGCAACACAAAGCGAGTACAATTAGTAAGGTACTGCGGAAAATTGTGGAGGAAATGGTTGCATGCGTTTTTATGGCTCCAATCGGATATTGGTGTAGTTTCTGATTTAATGGACGGCATAACTTCCTATGGTCATGTCTTCTTGCAATTTTTTTAGAGTTCTAAAAGTTTTGTTTCACTTTTAATTTAAAACTTCCCAAAAAAGACTAATCAAGAGGATATACCAAAAAAGGCACTTCCAACTGCCATACGTAAAACACAGTCTTATAAAGACTTGTCTTTTCAACCAGGCTTTCTCCGACTCATAATATTGGTATTTGTTTTTACTGAATTCCTGTTTTTATAATACTGTTTTACTAGTTTTTATCCTGTGTCTCTGTTTTGATGCTGCTTGTATTTTATTTTTACTATTTTTATGCAGCTTGGGTTCTTTTGAAAAAATATTAAGCAGCTGAAAAATGTTTTTAAATAAAATAAAGAAATTAAAAAACACACATTCCAGTGCATTCCACTGCTGTAGATCACAACAGCATGGGGAAATTCATCTAGTCTCATAACTAATGAGCTATGGAAAGAAAGTCACCACCCAAAACCAATGTCCCACCATTTTGACCACTTTTGCTTTCTACACAGTGTTTTGTATTCATTCATCAATAACGTTCTTCATCTCCAAATGGGGCATCTTCCTGTTTTCTTCTGAAATTTTTTTTTAAGTGAGAAACACAGTAAAGCAACTTCTCTGCCCATTATGTGTGGACTGCATGTCAGAATTATAGCACTGGGTCATGCTAGGATAAG
Organism: Podarcis filfolensis; assembly: GCF_964270895.1. Classification (NCBI taxonomy): domain Eukaryota; kingdom Metazoa; phylum Chordata; class Lepidosauria; order Squamata; family Lacertidae; genus Podarcis; species Podarcis filfolensis. The sequence continues at coordinate 21,859,106 of NC_139614.1, read as the reverse complement.
GGTGGCGCTAACAGAAAAGTTACAAGGCTTTTAAAAATCAAATGCAAATTCTGAAAGAAAATATGTTATTTCCTAAATGCTTACCTTTTTTTCTTTTTAAAGTTAGCTCAATCAGTAGAGCATGAGACTCTTAATCTCAGGAGATTTTTGCAATGCAGGAGTTGAACCACATGTCTCTTGTGGTCCCTTCCAGCTCCAAAATTCTATGATTATATTATTATAAGTATTTCACCCATGTGTGTTTGAAAGGGAGGAATGAAAGGGGTGGTGATTCACTTCATATTTAATGGTAAATCTTTTTAAAAAAAGCACAGACCAAAACAACTAACCTTCAGAATTCACACTTATCCAAATTTTGTAATGCAATTATCCAGCCAACCAATGTTTACAATATATATTAGGGGAAATTGTGCATGAAAATGAATAACATAGTGAAAGTAACCTAACTTATATTAGGGAAAATTGTTTGCAAATGCATGTGCATTAGTCAAACCTCCATAGAAAATTGTGTTTCTGAGGAGAAATTTGCACTGCACCATGAAGATTATGTTTTTAAAAACGCAAGTTGCTGTGGAAATGTGAAGAACTGAATTTAAGAGTAGAAAAATGCCAAAAGAGAGAGAACTATAACTGACAATTGCTTCCATCCCTAACTCTGGGTAGGTTTTGAGAAAGATAGACATCAATAGAATTCTACCCCCCAAATGCAGAAAATTCACTTGTCGTCTTCCATAGTAAGACCCCTTTTGCACCAAAATCTGCGATTGGCATGCACTGTCAGAGCAACAGGCCAGAAAACGCTTCCGTTCCTCAATTTTCCTGACACCAGCACAGCTTGACTGCACCTTTAAGCCCTGCGCTGATATGTAGGTGGACTGAGCAAATTAATAAACAGCTCTCTCTGCTGCCAACTGGAGCACCATCAAAACATGGGATAAATTATCTCTCCTGGCTTTAACTACAGGGGGGGAAATAACTAGAAAAGATGCAGTCACCTTAACCCCCTTGTTTGAACCAACCACCACTGAGTCTGCCTCTCCCACAACCTGCCTTCTACACATTGGCAGTCTTCCAAGGAGAAGTAGCTGTACGAGAAGAACTTATTTCATTTGCCCAGGCTGATAGCAGATAAGCCCCTAGACTGTGGTAAGATGCAAGCATTCTGTGGGAAAGGGAGATCATCTGTTCCACCGGCGAGGCGCGTTCAGATCCGAGGTTGCCACAGCTTAAGCCCGCAAGATACTTGTTAAAATGAATGGGGTGTGTGATGTGGTTTGCTAGCTTAATACTGCAGTGTCTGCTTTCTCCAGTGGTATCTCTGCTTAATGCCAAACAGCTTTAGGGCTGCTCTGATAGGGTTTCTCTCACACACACCAGACAAGAAAATGTGAACTGTTCTCTGTGTCTGTATAGCCGTGATCTCCAAATAATAAGCAAAGCTGTTGCAAGTTTTCCGGACAGTGGGTATAGTGACATTGTATACAAAGATCTAAGGAAGTGTCACCTAGAGCTGGGTTTCCCAAACTTGAGTCTTCAGCTCTTTTTGGACTACAACTCCCATCACCCCTAGCTAGCAGGACCAGTGGTCAGGGATGATGGGAGTTGTAGTCTAAAAACAGCTGGAGATCCAGGTTTGGGAAACCTTGACCTAGAGCCACATGTAATACCTGTCCTGACCAATGACTGCAAAAGAGTTGACCTAGGCTCCATCAGCACCTGTACGTACCTGTACAGCACATTTGCAGTTTTCCCCATTCAGTTTTGTTAAATTTGAGCTTGTCCTTCATTCACTGTCTTTGGGCTACTGGCCGTATCCCAGCACTATCCTCCTTTTTTTCGGGATTGTGGTCCCGTTCTTTAGCAGTGAGAAAGGAGGAAAGAAGTAGACTCATTAGGATCCATATGAACTTCACCATTAAGTTCAGTGGCATGCGGCCTACACCAACAAATTATTTTATTTCGTTTTCTTCCCAACATGTTTCAATGGTTGCAAAATCCTCTTATTTTCTTCTTTCCCCTTCACCTTGCATAGTCTGAAAGAGGTGAAGCTACTAAGGGAAGCCTAGCAGCTTTTAAGAAGACGAGGCTTCTAATAAGACAACAAATTGGGTGTTTTTGTAGATATTACCGCTGAAAAACTGTGCCAGCCAGTTAATGGCGTCCATTTTGTTGCTACGAGGTATGCCCATTAAAGAAGGAGACTCTCTGGTCTTTCAGGGTTTACAAGCTTTCACCTCCACTCACAGCACTTAATGACACATTAATTTCCCCCAACGTGAATATGGTTTATGCTTGGACTGGGTGGATGATGCCTACTTGGTAGAATCCTGCCAATTTCGGTCAGAAATTCCACCCACATTGTGTTCATTGCGGACTGAGCAATGCCCCACCCATAGAACCAAATCCTTAACATTGGCTCTCCACTCTGACTCCCATCCCAGCAGTTCAGGTCATTGTTCCAACTGCTGCAAGTCTCAGTGTTGGAGAACAGAAGGGGCACAAGCCTGGGACTAATTACAAAGATTAGCAAATTAGCATTGTCTAAACTAAGACATAGACCTTGATGTGGATTTTTGGAACGGCTGTCCCCCTCTTGAAATCATTAGGCGTTTTCTGTACAGAAAAGAATGCTGTTCCTTACATGTCATCATCATAAACAGCTCTATCCATTTCTGAAATGTCATCGTTAAGTGTCTTCAGTTCTGTTGCTGGATAGAGATGAATTATATTCAGCTTATATTTTTTTAACGAATCTTGAGTGGAATTCTGGTTTACAAAAAGCAGCTTCATCTTGTCTGCCTCTAAAGGGTTTGGTGGTGAAGCATGGGATAAGATTCGTTCCTGTGCTTCTTCTGCATCTCATGACATTCATCTTAAAAGGCAGTGAAATATCAATATAAATGTATTTCTTTATTTACCTATCAAAATGTTCCTTTCCATAGAAAATATCCACATGGTAGCTAGCGCCCATTACATGATTTAATTTTTTTTTTAAAAAAGGCCAAAACGCACAACATGATCCAAATGTCAAAAATCAGCAGCAGTCCATCAAAACATTGGATAATAGTAGTAAATAAATATAAATCTATACCTCCACATACCCAAAGCTTGATGGAATAGCACTGCATTAGCAAGCCACCTAAAAGATTATGGGGGAATGTGAGATGCATGTGCTTCAGTTCGATCCTGTTAGGGCCACCACTGACACAAGGCTTTCACTGTACATAGACTCATAAGAGTTGGAAGAAACCCTGGTGATCATCTAGTCCGACCCCTGTCAGGAATTGTAGCTTGTGTCAGGAATATGTAGCTGTACCTTATGGGGAATCGAACCTGCAGCCCTGGCATTATCAACACCATGTTCTAACCCACTGAGCTAACCGACACCAGTCCATGCGTTTATTATTATTTATTTCATAAAACCCATACACGCCGGTTTGATTGTAGAAAACCTCGAGGAAAATTCACAACCGTATTTTAAAATGTACAAAAGTTAAACTACTAAAAGAGGTTAATTTAAATGTATCAGTAGTTGTCTACCGCCTAGCTTGCCCTTGTAACCTTGCTGCAACATGCAACTGTTTTTGTAATGCAATTTCAAGTTGCTTTGTCGTGGATTATCTAGCTAAAACCTGGGGGCAGAAGATGTTGCCTGGTTTCATTATAATGAGCTATACATGACCTGCCCTAGGACTCCGTGGTAAAGGCTGGGCAATAGATGTCTATAAATACATATATTTATTTAGTTGTGCATGTGAGGAAATATCAGTAGGCTTGGGGGACCCCAAGGTTGATTTAAGTGCAAATCTTTTTCTTTAAAAAAGCAAAACCCTTACATGGAGGACCTCTAAAAACAGTTCAGTGAGGTTTGAGTATGTTCTGTAGCCTGGTCATTGCCGGGGGGGTGGCCAGAAATGTGTGGATGGGAAGCTGAAATGGAGTATCATGGAAAAGGGCATTGCTGCCTAGAACAGTAAAGAAGACGACTTTGTATTGCAGATCCCACTTGAAATATTATGAATTAGAATCTAAGCAGCACTTGGCAATATCTAAGACGTTTTGTCTACATTATTCCAATAATGCTTGCTAATGCACGTAAGATAATTTGATACTGCAGTGCCCATGTTGCGGGTGGTGCAATGTCGCTTTATTTTGCAAAGGCTTCAGTTTTACAAAGGTCTTAAGTGCCTGTTTTTAAAGGCAGGAGAATAAAAATGTTTCCTCAATAGAAGAATAAAAATGTTTCCTCAAATACTTCTCATTCATGGCAAGAGCATGGTGTGTAGTTGTGTGTGTCTGATAAATGTTCTGCAGGGGCTCCGTAACACTCCTGTCAATGGAGCGCTGACCTAAGCATGAAGTTAAAGAGGGGCTGGGCAGTTGCTGTTGTTGCTATGGGAGAAGATGAGGTAGATAGCTGGTCTCTTACCAGAATTTGGATCCAGGGCAGCTGGCCCACCCTCCCATTGGGAAAAGTGAACAAGGAGCTTGTAAAGTACAGAGACCACATACAAATGACCCCTATTGACAGAAACCAGCTGCACGTCAAGCTTCTCCCTGCCTCTCTTGATTTGCAATCTCAAGTAAATAGATGTGGCTGAAGGGTCTGTGGAAAGAAAACAGAATAATGTATTCTACTGAGAATCAAATTCACAGCTTTTATGGTTGTGTGTGTGTGTGTGTGCATTTGGAGCTGGGTGTTCCTTCACACATTAAGGTCTTTTTCATCCCTGACACTTTGGGGAAAGGGGAAGAGAGTTTGGGGAGTGTGCAGTTTATAATGGCAAGTGGTGCAGTTCACCATCAAAGTAGGATCATTTGGACAAACAGTGCGTGGGCACATCTACAGACTAATAGTCACCATTTATAAAAATTCTGGCAAATAGGGGTTTGTGGGAGTTTTATATTTGGGCAGAATAAACACTCTTTAATATAACGTTACTGGACTTTTACCAAAATAGTGGTAGTTATCCAACCCTTTTAATGCCACAGATTTGGCTTTGGAAAAGAATGCCTTGCTTGAAAATGACTTAGATTGGTGTATTTTTCTATATCTTTCCTTGGTGAGTTTCATCAGCTACTACCGCCAGCTATTTTGTGGCTATGATAGAATTTGTGTTCATTTTTTAAAAAATTAGCCTAAACGAAGAGATCCTCCGTTTCAGTCCAGCAAAGACCGTGGGCAGCAGAGCTGGGTGCATTTTTGTTTTGGTAATGGAGGTAAGGATGAATTAGAATTCCTTGATAAGTTGCTTGTTTTGCTTTTTGAGTGGCTGCAGTGCTTCTGTTTTTCAGTACGTTAATTGGGGACAGATAACCTAATTTATGGCGCAGTTGTCCAACGTAAAGATACCAGATCTATAAAACAAGTGGGAGGGTTTTTTTGCTTTGCTTTTTGGCTGAGAGAGTTTTTGGGCATCATCATCATGGCCAGGTTGACCAACCTGTGTGCCCAAATTGGGTTCCCGGTGTAATGGGGAAAAGGTGGGATATTTAAACATGGTAAAACTCAACTAGTCAGTCCTATTGACTTAAATAGAGACAAGCGTAAGTAGGTCGGTCAGTTCTGGATTAGCCAAAAGTAACTCTGTTCCAGGGAGATCACCACCACAGTGCCTAAAGAACCCTTCAGATGGAAAGTAGTTTGTTCATGCTGTGTACTGTGTGAAATACAGTGGTACCTCGGGTTAAGTACTTAATTCATTCCGGAGATCTGTTCTTAACCTGAAACTGTTCTTAACCTGAAGCACCACTTTAGCTAATGGGGCTTCCCGCTGCCGCTGCACTGCCACCGTGCAATTTCTGTTCTCATCCTGAAGCAAAGTTCTTAATCCAAGGTACTATTTCTGGGTTAGCAGAGTCTATAACCTGAAGCGTATGTAACCTGAAGCGTATGTAACCCGAGGTACCACTGTATAGTACATTTTAATACAGGGGGGCAAGAACCTGAAGCCATCCAGATGTTATTGTTAGACTCCCAGCTGCAACCAGCTCCAGCCACCATACCCAAGTCAAGATGATGACATCTGGAGGGCCACAGTTCCTCATCCCTGTTTAAATGGATGAAAACTCAATATTGTATTGCTTGCGTTGGATTCCTGAGTTACACATACTGAGAAACTAGGGTTACTAAAGTATTGGTGTCTGCCACCCTCCATATTTTCTTCTTTATTTGTTGCTGTTGTTTTTCTGAACGTGAGGGGGATGTGCAGCCATCTTGAGTGGGTGAAATGTTCCATTTGGTCTCTTCTCCAACAAAAGCTTTCCTGATCCTGGGCCAATAGCAGCCTTACCTCTTCTGCATCTGCATCTGCACTGCCCCCTGATATCTCCCCTCCATGTCTCTCTTTTGTAAATAACATTAAGTTGCAAGCCCTCTTAAAGAGAAATGTGTGACCATGTTCTACAGATCACTGTGTGAATAAGGGTTGTGTAGCAGTAGCCGAAGTCGAGGAGGAATCTAGGGAAAGTCTCTTTCCCAGAAAATTCCTGACAAGTGGAGAAAAATACGTTTCTCTGAAATAAGTGGTTGTTTGGCAAATGCCGTGCTGTTTTTGGATGGTTATTAGGTGAAAATGTGAGATACGCAAAGCGGATAAGGGGAATCTTGGTGTTGAAAATGAATGCAGGCTTTTGAACTTTGAACAGTACTTTATAGCAGAAGAAGCAGCTAAAGGTTATTTTAAGAATTGAGTTCTGCCTGTGATACTTTATCAACACTTGTATCACATATTTTGTGCTCTGCTGGCTGCAGTCCAGAGGCCTGCCTGCATGTGGTGAATTCTTCACGTTTAAAGTCTGGTATGGAGGAATTCTTTCATCTGATGTGTACGGCAAAACTGAATGAAATGGATATCTGAAATCTGTTGATCGCACGAACTGAAACAAAACAATCCTATTTCTGGAAAGAGATCACGTTATGCCCCTGAACCAAAAGGCATTAGCCGTGTTGAGTTCAAAACAGGAGGTTGGTAGCATTGTTGCCTTTTCATTACTACGGAAATTGATTATTCCACAATAAGTTAAGTGAAATCAGAGCTGCTGCACCCAGATAGGTTGACATATTTCACCTACATTAAAGCTGAAGAAATATCCCTAAGGTAAAAAAAAAAGATGAGGACCGCTTAGACTACAATGTGCATTAATGTTTGGTTGCTCCAGCAAATATTTCAATATTCTCACCATTGTTTTCTCCTTAATGCCAGCAATTAACCTTTTAGTCTGATGGAAACAGTTGCTGTTTTATTTGAGTGTGGCTGATAACTTGTTACATTCCAGGCTCTTAGGTTCCGAAACAGAAAAGCACATCCTATTGTTCAGTCCCTGGCATTGTCAGACAAAAGCCACACCAGACATTTGAAGGAAACTGGATGAGTGATTTGTGCTTCCTTCATCCCTACACTTCCGAACTTTTTCCAAATAGGAGATATGCACGTCGACAGAGACAAACCCCAAAAGGAGAACCTAGAAATACTGGGTTTTTAAACAAATTTCATACGGGAGCATTCCAAATTACCTAATGCATCAGAGGCCATTAAAAACCAATTAAGCAGACAAACAAACAAATCAACACTCAATTTAAAACATGAGGTTTTCATGTAAGCACATTATGCCATTAATGTGTGTGTGTGTGTGTGTGTGTGTGTGTGTGTGTGTGTGTGTGTGTTTCCAATGGAACCTCAGCATAAACAAAGAAGGCAAAAGTAAGAGCACAATATTACTAAAATATAAAAGAAAGAAACCCAGTGGGTTTTCTAAAAAGACTTTTAGCTTTGGATGTGTTGAATCCTTGTTTAAATGGCACTTTGAATATTTTCCTCCTCTTTTTATGAATCAGGTATGTTTGTGTGTAGATGAACAGTGACTTTTTTTATTTAATACCAGGCATAGTTGGTGCATATTTTTATTGTAACCATATACTAATTGATATTTATAGAATAGTGGCATTTTAAGAGCCTTTAAAAAGATTATTGATTTTTATTTAAGTGCTGTTGCGCCTCTGCTGTTTGAATTGTTATTCTAAGACACCTTGAAATAAATAATAGTTTTATTTTAAAGAACGGTATACAAAATATCACAAACAAATACAGCTTTGATCCAGAGATCTAAGGTGTTTCATCTGCAAGCAGAAAGAGCCTTTAACTTACTGAAGGGATATTTCCAACCAAGTAGATTTTGAGAAAAAATGTCTCCAAATCCAGAAAAGTTACTCTGTGAGCACAGCCCTTGAGCAAGTACTTTTTATGACCCACAGTGGTTGATATGCTGAAGGCTGTTATAACCAAGCTCTGTTGTGGTGCTGTAAGGCCCACCATCTGCCCCCAGCCCTCATTTTTACCTCAGCTCACAGTTCCCTGGATTCGAATCTATGTTTACATTGAGGATCCACTGAGCACCCTTTAACAAAACAATTCCTACATCACCATATGGTTGCATTAAATGGCTGTGTTTTAAATGTGAGAATATTGTATTGAATTATATTTTTTAAATTCCATTTTCAGCATCCTATTCTCAAAACACTTGAGGAATAATTTGGTTCCTCAAGGAAAAAAATCAGTTAATTTTTCTATCACTTTTTGAGTTCCTCCACTGCTTTCTGGTGTAATTTTGGTTCTGCTTCCCTCAAGAATATTCACATTTCCCCCTTCAAATGAGATTCTAACAGGGCTACCGAGTGCTTAATTGTGGCTGCATTTTTGTCAGTTAACAAAACCGACAACAGTTGCGACAAATCTTAGCCGCGCATAATCTTTATGGATAATTTTCTTATGATTTGAATTGTTGTATTTTGTCACGTTGCTTTGAGAACTTTATTTTGTAGACAGCGGCCAACAAATGCAAAGAACGAATATGACGTCTCCTCGCCTGTGGACTGACTTTATAAACAAACTTTTTTTTGTTGTTGCAGAGGTTGAAGGCAGCATTGACTCATCATCCTGCAGGGATGTCAAATGGAAATATGAACAGCATGGGCCATATGATGGAGATGATGAGCTCCCGACAGGACCAGACAGCTCACCACCATATGCACACACATCCGCATCAGCACCAGACGCTTCCACCTCATCACCCATATCCACACCAGCATCAGCACCCAGCGCACCACCCTCAGACGCATCACCAGCAGAACCACCCGCACCACCACTCCCACGCTCACCTTCATGCGCACCCAGCGCATCATCAGACCTCGCCACATCCACCCCTGCACACAGGCGGGCAAGCACAGGTAGAACTTCCTCAAAATATATTCTGCAATATAAATTTGGGTTTTAAATCAAATGTTCACATTGTCTATTAATTATTATTATTATTATTATTATTATTATTATTATTATTATTTATACCCCGCCCATCTGGCTGGGTTTCCCCAGCCACTCTGGGCGGCTTCCAACAAAACACTAAAATACAATAACCTGTTAAACATTAAAAGCTTCCCTAAACAGGGCTGCCTTTAGATGTCTTCTACAAGTTTGATAGTTGTTTTTCTCTTTGACATCTGGTGGGAGGGCGTTCCACAGGGCGGATGTCACTACCAAGAAGGCCCTCTGCCTGGTTCCCTGTAACTTGGCTTGATTTTGATTTTCTCTAGCTCTTTCTGTACTCATTGGCAGGGCTGGATTTAGGTTTAATGAGGTCCTAAGCTACTGAAGGTAATGGGAGCCTTTATATGTCCAGCTGTCCTTTGTCAGCAACAAATTGTCACTGTTTATTTGTGTTGAATATATGCTGCATGGTAATTTATGGACCTAATAGGTATCTAAAGCCATTTGCACATGTTGCCGTGCAACCAGTCCATGCAGAATGTAGGCACCCTGTATATAGAAAGGAGCAAACCAGTGATATTTTAGGGAGCAGGCTAGCAGGCGGGGCCCATGACTTACATCATAGGAGCAAAACACTGTTGCTGTATGTAGGTTTTATTTTATTTCTTTTTTATCTTATATTTTGGAAATGTACATCCAGGTTTTTTCCCTTTAATTTTTTTTGGGGGGGGCCCCAAGAAAATGGGGCCCTAAGCTATAGCTTGTTTAGCTCATGTGTAAATCTGGCATTGCTCATTGGCACCTTCACTTTATATCAAGGACTATTTTTTAAAAAAATCTGCATCAAGGATAGACATTGTACTTCAGGAATCTATGCCGAAAACCTAAAGTGGGTTATGTTGGGGTAGAAGTTCAAACACGTTTCTAAATGTAGATATAATTGCTTGCACCATTTGCTACCTTCCAAAGAGCTTGAATCAAATTTTCAGGTTAAAGAAGTCTACAGTTATGAATATATCTCAAGGCAGATCCACACTTTATGCTGCAGGACCCATTTCTGTGAGTTATAGCAGTATTTCCCACAGAGTATTCATGTGTCTGCTGCCATACAGCAGCTCCAGAAGTGTCTGTCGCACGAGGTTTTCAGCTGTTCAAGTGTATTGCTGCAAAATGTCTTGAAATAACTAGCCTTTCACATGTGTTTTGGGGCAACATTTGACCATGTATGTGCCATGGTTTGTTTGTTTTATATACCATAGCAACCTACATGTCATTACTATAAAAATTTTATGGATGTTACGGAGAATCAGTCATATAGGAAAACAACATTTTTATTTTTACCGTTGAGGGGTTTTTTCAATCTCAGTGGGATAAAATCCACCAGGTTAATGCAATACCCAGAGCAAAACTGAAACCAAGCTGAAGATTAAACATTAAAGTTAGATGTGAAACAATTGAGGAAGTTTGCATGAAGTTTTTTTGTCTAGAATGCCATCAAGATTTAAACACAGCAGAGGAGCAAAGCTGATCAAAATTTTTATTTACTTACCTTTCATCCTAAAGTCCCTGGGCAGATTCCAACAATCTAAAACACAACATTAAAAACCATTTAAACCTGCAATCCTTTAAAAAAAAAAGTCTTGGTATCAAAGGTGAAATTATACATTCTGTATATCAGTCAGTTTTATTGTATGTCATCAAAGGCCTTTACAATGAACGACAGAGAATAAAAGAAAAACTTTCATCTAAAATCATATAACGTAACCTGTAGCAGTTAACAATATAAAGGAAATTCACAACATTAAAATTTAAGATTGCAGTGTATTTACATAGCTGGAACGGAGCTTCTTGGCTACCTGGTGTGTAATGTACAGGTGTTTATCTGCTAGGAGTTCAACTATCACTTCCTGTGCGGATCAACCCGGAAGCCAATTAAGAATTGGCGATATAAATTTTCCTCTGGGTGTTGTGTACAGGGGGCAAATCAGCAGATAGTGTGTAATGTCTTCTACCTGAGGAGATGCATGTATACATTTGTGATCCATATGGAGAATTTTCCGGCATCTCCCCTCTAAATACACGGAGGGCATCTGTTGGAATCTTAGTTCTACAAAGGCCCTGCATAGTTGTGGGAAGGTCAGAATCTCAATGTAACGGGACCTTGAGGGATTGGTCTTAATTTGGGGGTACCAAGTAGCGTAACGGACGGCAATGATGGATGCTCTGTCTTGGTTGGCATCCTGATCAAAAATCCAATTTCTAAGATCACGTGGGCTACAAAAAGAAATACACATAAGTTATAGGATAGTGACAAATGGTGCCAAGGTGAAAAGTTGTGGGACTCTAGAATGATAATAAGTAATACCAGAGAAAGAAGAAAGTGAAATCATTAAGAGATGGATCTGAATTTCTCATTGCTTGGAATGCAATGTTTGACCCACTAGATAGAACTTTGAAGGAAGCGTATATACAAGATGGACATTAACTAACAAAAGAAGCAGTCCACAGATAATTGAGATGGACATAGCCAAGTGTCATTTGCGATTTAAAAAATATATACATTGGCCCTTAAGTAGAGACTCTTGTGTATGAAAAGAGATGGTGCTGAAGGAATACTACCAGCTTTGACAGTACTGATCTACACTTTCAGAGAGGAACAATTGAGATGCCTGGAATCAGTTCTTCCATTCCTCAGAAGAGTTGCTCAACAATGCAACACTCAACAGTACTAAGAGTTTGTATATGCAGTCCTGATTTAAGTAAAAACTGTGCATGTGCAGCCCTCAGCTAGATGCAGCGCTTTTCCACCCGCACTGTCAACACTCTTTACACACATGGAACTTGGATCAGGAAAGGCAATCCATTCACAGAGGCCCTCTTGCCATATGCAGATTGCCTTTGCCAGGTTATAGCAGTTATGCGGAAGTTCATCTTGCACCCATGAATTAAATTCCATTTCCGTGGTGTTTAATTCTAGGTGTATGTACTTAGGATTGGTGCCTTGGGAGAATCAGGTACAGTCCTTCAACTGCCTGTTCAGAAATAATTGTTTCCAGACTCCAAGATAATTACACCTTCCTTCTAAACAGATAAAGATTTAATATTTGCACATGGAAGGAGGAAACAACAGATAACGGCTATTGCCAAAACCCACAAAGAGCAGTCTCACGGGCTTTAGTAGAAATTGTTCCATTTCTGTAGGACATGTAAAAGAGATATTTGTTCAAAAAACATTGTGCGTTGCTGCTTGGAGGATGGGTGGAGATTTTAAGATCTATAGGTCAGGTAGTTCCCTAGACAACAGAACAGTTTGAATTCCTCAAGGGAACACAAAAGCAGTGACACTTTTTGAAGAGGGCATTGACTGGGATAAAAGATGGTTTGAGTGAGTAATAAACATAAGGTTATTGCTTTCAAAATCCATCTATAATTCCCCTCAGTATTGGCCTCTTTGGGGGGTCAGACTGCTTCAGCAGACACATTAATCTTATGGTACACTTTACTAATTATTAACCAACTCTTTCTATTGAACCAAATACTTAAGTTTCAAGGTTCATGTCAAAACCAATGCATGATCTGAATTGCTAGGAGCTACGCTCCCCTTTTGCCATAACTTTGATTATTTTATGCCATGCCCCTGTATTAAATTTCAAAGTTTTCAACAGCCCTGCAGAACCTAATGAATTATGGGGTTGCTAAAATGAATGGCTAAAAATATAGCAGTAGGGTTATAAACAATTGGAGAGACATACAGGATCAGGGATCAAGGCAAAGCCCAGCCAATTTAGCAGTTCCCTTTCTGTTCTGCTCTGTGCCGGCTGGCCTAATTCAGATATTTCACACATGTTTGGTTTTAATACTGAAATTTCTTTCAGATGAATTTCCAATCAGAAGAACTTTGAGACAGCAAGGTTGTAATTTCCTGGACATAGCTGGTATTCAGCCCTTGCAAACAGCGTCCGGGTGGAAATCACTGAAATGTCCAGGAAAATCACTAAAAAAATCTCAACAACTTTGGTCCGCCCCCAAAAGGCCAACTCTACATTACCCCTTGTTGCAAATTATACATGGTCAGAAATGTATAACAAAAAAATTATATATGATATTCTGTGTCCCTTTTAATTGATTCTGCCACATTATCTACATAACCAAACACATTCATGTGTTTCAAATGAGTCAGTAGCTCTAAAACCTGCAGTCTATGCACTTCCACAATCCTCTGTCATCACATAAGCACAAACAGTGTCACATTCCTGTCAGCCTTTGGAGCATATACTAAATAATACATCTCTAAGGGCATTGGCATAGCCATGTTGATGCACCCGGAATATGTGTTGGGCATATCTGTAAAGAACTCGTCCATGTGTTGAACGGAACCATGGAGTACATTTACCATGTCAGTGAGCAACACATTATGAGCTGGGGTGTAATGTGGACTGAGATGCAAGAGCTTCCCTTCTGTGGTAAGCTATCAAGTGATTATTTCACATACCCTGAAATTGTCCCAAGAAAGCCGGGACATCCCATTTTTTTTCTCGTGAGAGAACAGCAGCCATTTTGGGCACGGTGATCTTGTGCAATTTTGCACCGCAATTTCTCTCAAGAAAAAAATGCTTTCCTTCCCAGGACCGCGATCTTGTGCCTTGAAAAACACATGTCTGGAGGCTCCGTGCCCCCAAAATGTGCTTTTCAGGAGAGGAATTCCAGCATGAAATCATGCGAGATCACAGCACCCAAAATGGCTACCCTTCTCTTTCATAAAAAATGGGTAGGTGGTTTCCTGGTTTTTGCCTTCAAGGTTTTGGAGGGTATGCTTCCAGCATATGCCAAACTTTGGACAGAACCGTTCTGGCCACATTTTCTGCATGTTGTGTAAGTTGGTCTACCTTTTCCTGCATAAACAGTGAGGTACATGAGCCCTGTTTTTACCAGGGTTTGTCCCACCATGTCATCTAAGACTATTCAGGCAACAGAGGAACAAGAGGCTGAAAAAGAACACATTTTCACTCAAGTAAAACAACATTAAAGGAGTGGAAAGGGCTGTTATGTATAAGAGAACCAGCCTGAGAAGTAGAAACAGAATTTACAGCTTGAATTAAAAAGGGAGAAGGCAGAAAGGCTTGTGCAAAGATGTCCGTGTCCTGTAATGTAAACAACAAACCTTTGATGGCTCAGAAGGTGTTGCTTGTGGCTTTTGATGTTAGACTGACAGTTTAAAAGAGACCTTTGAGGCCTTTACATTTCAGGTGTGTTGCTGTAGAGGCAACATACATATCCCTGCTGGAAGGGGCATCTGGCATTACTCAACATAAACTTCTCAAGCCAAGATGGGGGTGATAGACACTGAGGACCAATTCACAGAATCCAGCAAGAAGGCTAAAATGTGAGATGGATGGCATGGGGCCTGAGTTTGGGCATACAATGGTAATTTCATTATGAAAGTAGTGATTGCCTTACTCATGGTCAAACAACTTGGATTTGCTACGCATGCTGCCATTTGACTTTTACTATTTGGAAGCCAACGAGCAGCTGAAAGTTGCTGTGGTGTCACTGTAAAAATTTTGAGTCTAGGCACATTCACAAACTCAGATGGCAAAAATGTTTGGCGCAGCCTGTGTTAGCAATCCTTCACGACACTCCGGAAGGTTCTGCAGGGATTGCTTACTTGAAAGGATCATGTCGTGCTGGTGCAAAGCTAGGAAGCCGACAAAGCTAGCTCACTGGCCTAGAATTGTCCTCCCTGGTGTAGCACCCATGAACGGGTTGAGATGGAAAGCAATATGAAATGCATCATGTGTCTTATGAGGTGTTCCAGTTCCTCACAGAACTGTCACATTAATGGTTCTGAGAACTTAATTTCTTTTTAGTTCCCATAAACTCATCAGTGAATCACCTCAGTTTCCCCAAGAAAATGGAAAAGGGGGATAATAGGACACCTCTTAATTGCCCACTTGGTTCAAAGCCTGCTTCCATCTTAAGATTTATTTATTTCTCATAAATCCAAAGCACAGCAAATTAATGGGTTGTTACCTCAGGATAGCTATCTGTGTAAACAAGACATGCAGTGCAAAGGAAAATGCACGCCTTTAAATTAGGAACAAAATTAAGGGTCCCAAGGCTCCTTCTGTTTCATGATTAATGCAAGTCACTGGTGTGATTTAGATGTTTCACATTTGAACTGACTGGCTTTTTTAAAAAACTGTTCTTGAAATGAAATGAAACATTTTTTTTAATACGATGGAGCAAAATAAAATAAAATAAAACATCCTCTCTGCTGCAATTCAAAAAGGCCATTTTCCAAAACATCTTCCTGGTCCATGCAGGCTGTTAGTTGAAGAGTAATTTAAGGGCATCTGGTGGAGTCTTTGAACTTCTGCCATTCTCATATCTTGCCAAAATGTCTGTATTCAAAGAACATATCCCGGTCGTATTTTTTTTATTATTACAGTTGATCTTTATTATTATTATTACTATTATTCCACAGTCAGCTATGGTGTCATCCCCTTACTGTCTACTTAATTAAGATCAGTTATGTTTCTCATTAGGTATCAGCAGCAGCCCAACAGATGCAGCCCACACAGACAATACAGCCGCCTCAGCCCACTGGGGGGCGCCGAAGGAGAGTGGTGGACGAAGACCCAGATGAGAGGCGGCGGAAATTTCTGGAACGAAACCGAGCAGCTGCCACACGCTGCAGACAGAAGAGGAAGGTCTGGGTGATGTCACTGGAAAAGAAAGCAGAAGAACTCACCCAGACAAACATGCAACTTCAGGTGCGGACTGCTGCCTAGGACATGGCTAGGACACAGAGAGGCACTGTTTGCATCTTGGGTCACTGCTGCACCAGCAAGACCTTCTTGACTTAAACTGGTGCTGCTACACTTTAGGCTACTAACACAAACACAGAGAATCTGAACAATATCTATCATCTATCTATCTATCATCTCTGTATCTAGGGACGCGGGTGGCGCTGTGGGTTAAACCACAGAGCCTAGAACTTGCTGATCAGAAGGTCGGCGGTTCAAATCCCCACGACGGGGTGAGCTCCCGTTGCTCGGTCCCTGCTCCTGCCAACCTAGCAGTTCGAAAGCACGTCAAAGTGCAAGTAGATAAATAGGTACCGCTCCGGTGGGATAGTAAACCGCGTTTCCATGCACTGCTCTGATTCGCCAGAAGCGGCTTAGTCATGCTGGCCACATGACCCAGAAGCTGTACTCCGGCTCCCTCGGCCAATAAAGCAAGATGAGCGCCGCAACCCCAGAGTCGGCCACGACTGGACCTAATGGTCAGAGGTCCCTTTACCCTTTACCTTTACCTCTGTATCTATCTATCTATCTATCTATCTATCTATCTACACACACACACACACACACACACACACACACATTAACCAAGAAGAGTGTCAAGATTTGGAAGCAGGCTCACATATAAAGACATTCTGAGCAAACAGCATGAAACAACACCTTTTGTTCATTGCATCTTTGTTCAGGTATGGAATGGATGTTTAAAGACAGTAAGTAATAGATGAGTGATGTGCAGAGAGAAAGGAAGCCTTTCTCATCTAGCCTGGGCCTTTCTCCTTCGTACTACCAGACCTCAAAAGGGAACGAATGATCTTCACCCTCCATTTTAAGCACAGAGCCATGGTCTGAAGTGGACTAAACTCTGCACTGATCATTTTTCTCACCGCAAACAGTGACATCTTAAGACAACCTTGTGTACTAATAGCAAATTAATTCGCAGGATGCCAATCCTTATGTAGCCAAAATGGCACCGCCCACATACAAGAGAGGGAATCGGGAAGATTGGGTAAATCCAGAAGGATAAGGGGGAGGGGACTGTAAGGTGGGCAGGGAATACCAAAAGGGTTCAGTGAGGACTGTGCGCAATCAATGGGCACAAAATGGGAAATTCTTGCGTGCAAATCACATCAGAATGAATGCAACTCATTATAAGATGGTAATATGCGAAGGATAATTTCCAGGTGGATTGCAACTTGCCCATAAGAAAAAGGGTTCCCCCTGTCTCTGTTTCTTTGTCTTCTATATGGTCCCAGTTGCACTGTAGGACATTGTAATCTAGACAATGTAATCTACACATTGTAATCAATGTGCTGCAGCTCAATATGAAAGAGGAAAGTTAAAAATTCATAGATTTCCCTTTGTTACAGGATTTCTTACTAATGAAGATGAATTTGATAGTCAGAAATGTTCTGCTGGAGTTGGAATAATTCATTTTATTTTAAAGAAAAAGTGAAGCAGAAAATCTATCTGTTAAATTTATTGACACCAATTGGGATCAGTGCATACCAAATGGCAGTAGTTTGGTGACAAGCCGAACCTTTTATATAATATAAAAACTGGTCGTTTCTACCAAATATGATTTCCTGCTTGCAAAAGCAATGAGTGAATTAAAATTCAATTGTAAGCATGTGTTTAATGCTACATCATATGTCTGCATGTGCAAGCTAGAGACAAGCACGTCCGATTCGCAACAGTCTTTTCTGAATTGGATGAATATAGTCTGTATGGATTACGGGGATGATTTTCGTCACAGCAGTCATTTCCACGCCTTATTTCCATCTCTGATTCATTGCGTCTGACCTTGCTAGCCTAGCCAATACTGCAGAAGAGATAATTTTTCAGGCAAGCCAATAGAGTCATTGTAGTTCTCTTTTTAAAACAGTTACGAGTTTAAGTTTTGATAATATTTTTGCTCCTTGAATGGAAGAACCCCTTCTGTGGGCACAATTCTTCTTCTGTAAACAGAAGCTTCTTCCATTTCCAGAGCAAAACACGAGGCTCCAATCCATTTATTTGTAGCTAAAGTCTTTTGTAATATTGGGCCTCATTTTCAAAGGATATTTGTCGCAATCCTGAGCTGCTTGTATACTGTAATATGCACACAGAGCTGATTCACATGAGAGGGAGAGGAAGGGAGCACTGTGTATACATGAGAGCCCATTTATTTATTCATTTATTTATCTATCTATCATCTATCTATCCATCCATTCATTTATTCATTTACTGTATTTTAGATCTCACCCTTTCCCCGAAGGGGAAATACCCACAACAAACCTGTGAGGTAGGTTAGGCTGAGGGACTGGCCTAAGGTCACACCCAATGAACTTCATGGCCAAGTGAGGATTCAAACCCTGGCCTCTTTAACCACTACACCATGCTACATTTGTCAGAATTGGGTTTTGTTTTTTTTAAAAAAATGGTTACTTCATTGTCAATCCACTGCTAAATATATACAATTTAATTTAATGGTTTTTTTTAAATGGACACAGAGCAGCAGTCTGATGCTGGGATCCTAAAGCACGATCCTAATGAACAGTAGAGCTGCCTCATTTGCTGTGGTTGTCGTGCTCTAGAGCAATAATCCTATTAAGACTGGTTTTAAAAAATAAAATGAGATGGCAGATACACAGTAGACTTTAAGGCACATGGCAGGATATGGATTTCGTCCTAGTATATCTACAATGAAAAAATAATTGCATGGAGATTCAAACTGTATGCAAGCCTACTATATTTATGACAATGAAAAGCATGCAAAGTTGTCTCCTCTTAAGATGTATACATTTGTTAAAGTAAAAAATCTCTTCTCTCCTTCCAGAATGAGGTTTCCATGTTGAAAAACGAGGTAGCACAGCTGAAACAGTTATTGTTAACACACAAAGACTGTCCAATAACAGCCATGCAGAAAGAATCGCAAGGATACCTAAGTAAGTAGGTAACATATTTATATTATCATAGGTTAAGTACTAATGATGCGCTTCTCTTTTGACCTAACCTCTCAATTTCTAAACAGTCTCCTTCAACCATCTTTAGGAATGGCATAAAGTTAGCATGGAGGAAAAGCACCTGCGGTGAAGCATGCTAGCAACCAAAGCTTAAAATGGCCTGGTTTGCACGCAATGTTAAATGGGAGCAACAAGCAACAAACCACAGTTTGTAATTACATGCAAACTCGAGCCCGTGTATTGCTATAAAGCCAAACCATCAAAGTGAAATATGAACTATGGTTTAACATTATGTGCAAGCTGGACCAGTTCAGACTTAGAGAAGCCTCAGTACTAAAATATACATGGTAGGGGCATGTCAAAGGCCTCAGAATGTCCAGTAATGCCTAGCCCTGTTGTTCTTATTCTGGGCATTGCACCTTCCATATACAATCCTATATCTATACCTATTCAGAAGTAAGCCCCAATGCACTTGGGAGTAAGTTACATGGGGCTTACTCCCAGGAGTGGGTCTAGGATTACAGTCTAAACCATACATTTACTGTTATTTATTTAATTGCTTTCTTGTTTGATCTACTGGCTGTCACTGAGTTCAAGTCTTCAAAGGCAGGGTATAATTTAGAATGATAAATACAATAAAAATGCCATATAGGACATTAAAAGTACAGGAACAGCTAGAGATGCAAGAAAAAAATATTTTGAGACTTGGGGGGGGGAGCATCAAAGATGGTGCCAATTTACATGGCAAAGCTGTACCACTTCAGGCTGCAGCGGACGGCTCACATAGTTGGAACAGCCCTCCAAAAATGAAAGAGAAAAGCCAGGACCACATAGAAAATCACCTCAAACGCTTCTTGCTTCTTGCATGGTTTTATTATTTTCTTTGCTTCTCTGTATGCAAGCCCTTACCTGGAGTGGTACTGCTTGGAAGTAAAACATAGCCTCAGTTGTGCACCTAGCAATATGAATTATGAGCGGAACAAACCTGTGTTTGCAAACGTTTTAATTGACCACTGTAGATTAGTCCACTGATGAGGTGCTAGTGGACAGAGTTTTGTGTACCACACAACTTTGCCCTTTGTGGAAGTAAGATTCAGCTGCTGACTGGACTGGGGAGGGAATTATGAGCGCAACAAACCTGTGTTTGCAAACATGGATGTCATACTGGTATACTTATTTGAGAGCTCAGCTGAGCTGTGCTGCCAGTTGGGTGTGTATATGGCGGCAAACCTAGGTTTGTTGCTATATGAGGCGCCCCTCAGTTGTAGTTTAGTGCAAATAAGGTCGGAATAAAGCCCTAAACATGTCAGGCCCCCAAATACCTGAAAGAGCACTTCCTTCCTTACAGCAGCTCTCAGGTGCTAAGATTGGTGAAAAGAGCCCTCTTGGTTATTCCACTGCCCTCCTAAGCAATGGCGATGGTGGCCTGAGAGGGGGCATTCTCTGTGGCGGCCCCTAAGTTGTGGAACTCCCCACTGAGGTGTGTCTGGCACCTTCATTGTACAGATTTGGGTGAATGCTGAGGAGACACCTGTTCGCCTTGGCTTTTGGTACCCAAGACATATATTTTTAGGACCCACCTTATTATTGTAATTTGAAGTTGTTCTTAACATTGAGAATTGTTGTGTTTTAATATTTTTGCTGTGTTTTAATTGTTGGGACCTTCGTGGGAAGGGCAGGTAATAAACTGTAATAATGCTGCTGCTACTACTCAGCCGCCCTGAGCCCGGCCTTGGCTGGGGAGGGTGGGGTATAAATAAAAATTATTATTATTATTATTATTATTATTATTATTATTATTACTACTACTACTACTACTACTCCTCGGGGCTGCTCCAACTCATTACTTCTCTTCATCTGGGGAGTAAGGATCTCTTTTACTTCCCCAGAGACAGCAGCATCCATAAATTCCTAGGGCCAGAGAAGACTCCAGAACCAGCCCTACCATTAGGCAAAATGAAGCAGCCACGTCAGGCAGCAAATGCCAGAAGTCAGGCAGACACGGGCTGGATCTACACTGATCTGGAAAACGCTATTGAGAAGCGGAGAAAAGCTCTCAATGCAATTTTACATTGATGACAGATCACTGCTCTACAGCTCCCTCTGGTGTCACATTTTATAATGCATTTTTAACGTTTTAATTGACCACTGTAGATTAGTCCACTGATGAGGTGCTAGTGGACAGAGTTTTGTGTACCACACAACTTTGCCCTTTGTGGAAGTAAGATTCAGCTGCTGAGTGGACTGGGGAGGGAATGCCATATTGTCCTTCCGCCCAGGGAGCAGTGCCTTCCTACAATACTCATACTTCCAGATTCCCATGTATCTTTGGAGGTTCAAGGAATCTGGGAATAGCACTGCCTTCCTTTCCCAGCTTCACCTCGTTCAGAGCCCCATTAAAGTGCTTGGAAAGGAGACAAGGCAGCCTGGAGAGGAGAGGCCACGTACTCAGTATTTTGCTGGAGCAGCTCTGACTTCATGAAGATGATACGTCAGTACATGCAAGTAACACGGTGGTGATTTACTGTGGACACTGAGGTGTCATTATACAATCCTACTGTTGTCTACTTGGAAGCAAGTCCCAGTGAGTTCAGTGGGTCTTACTCCTACCTGAGTGAGTGAGTAGAGGATTGCAGCCTCAAAATGCTTACGGCTTAAGACAGATATGTACTTTCTAATCATAAACATAATAATAATATGTCCTAATCTGAATATCTGGGTTCTGGATTTCCTCTCGTTGTGTGTTTTGTGGCATTTACACTCTGCTGCCTGTTTAGCAGCATTGTAATATTCTGCAAAAAGTGGGGCAAATGGAAGGGTAGTGGAGGAGAAAGTGAGGTTCCTCTACCCATGTCGACTTGAGCCTTCATTTGTTCCTTCCTCAGGTCCTGAAAGCAGTCCTCCTTCAAGTCCAGTCCCTGCCTGCTCCCAGCAACAAGTCATCCAGCATAACACCATCACAACTTCATCAACGGTCAGCGACGTCGTCGGAAGCTCAACCCTCAGTCAGCTCACAAGCCACAGAACAGATATGAATCCGATCCTTTAAAACCTATCGGTCAGGAACTGCTATGAAAAAGTGATAGGAAAATATCAGATTTCCTTTCTGGTTTAAAGGCATTTTTTCTCTCTCAAAGTTATCTCAGATCTGGAGGACTCTTCAGACCCCAAAAGACTATGAGTTCCAATTTTATAGTTTATAAAATGTCTTTTATACTTAGTAATAATAAAGGGAGTTATGCAATGACTATGCTATCAGCTTGGGAAATGCGTTGGTGCTTTCTCCGGTTTTTCTGGTACCAGTTGTTTGTTTGTATTCTTTGTTTGTTTGTTACGTTTAAACCAAACTGTTCCTGTACATAATGATGTTCCTTCTCACCACTGCAAGTTGTTACAGCGGAAACGTGTTAAAGGGCCACTTATTAGCCAAAACAAGGCTTGAGAAGCATTAAGCAGCCACACACTGGCAACTAGGCATAATTGGACTATAAATACACGAAGAAGCCTGGTTGACAGCATAATTCCTTTCTTTCCTTCTTTCTTTCTTTCTTTCTTTCTTTCTTTCTTTCTTTCTTTCTTTCTTTCCTTCCTTCCTTCTTTCTTTCTTTCTTTCTTTCTTTCCTATAGCACCAGGCTCTAAAACACATCCGTAGCCTTGCATATCTATTTTGTTTTGAAAAATGTTTCCATACTTTACATAGTTATCCGCTCAAAAAAGCAAATTATGGCAATGCACCCAACTGGTCCTGCTCTCCATCTCATCTCCCTTTGTCCAAGCTGTTTATCATCTTCTCCATGCATAGAATTTCACTTTTCAGTGTGTTGTGGCACCAAGTTTCAATTCTACAGAATGTTTGGCTCCCCCACCCCCCGCCTTTCCTTTTATTTTGGTAATTCTGGTTTCCTTAGCCTGCTTGTTTCCGGATGAATGTTTGAAAACATGCAGGTGGTCTATGTAATGCTCCAAGGGGTAGAAATCTTGACCCTCCCTGGCCATTCTGTCACTTTCTTAACATTCTCTCATCCAGAAATCCAAAGCCTCTAGCCTACCACCACGATGCCATTGAAATGATTTTTGAGCTTCCACTGTATTTTCTGTCCCCGTCCTTCCCTCTCTACCTTCCGTTCCTGTTCGCAACCCTCATAGCTATTGTCCTCCTTTTAAAGCATCTTTATTGTGCTTAATACTAACTCTGCAATCCTATACATACCCAACTCAGAAGTACCGTATTTTTCTCTCTATAAGACGCACCAGACCACAAGATGCACCTAGTTTTTGGAGGAGGAAAACAAGAAAAAAAATATTCTGAATCTCAGAAGCCAAAACACCAAGAGGGATCGCTGCGCAGTGAAAGCAGCAATCCCTCTTGCTGTTCTGGCTTCTGGGATAGCTGTGCAGCCTGCATTTGCTCCATAAGATGCACACACATTTCCTCTTACTTTTTAGGAGGGAAAAAGTGAGTCTTATAGAGCAAAAAAATATGGTAAATCTTGTTGAGTTTAGTGGGGCGTTCTCTCAGGCAAGTGGGTATAGGATCGCAAGCTAAAGTTCTTATTCCTATTTCTTGCACAATTTTCTGTCAGTATTCAAGAAACCTTAATGCCTCCAGGCCCACCAGCCATTTACCCAGAAACAGCTGCTTGGTCACTGTTTTCAATAGCCACTTATCCACAGCTGCACTGGCTTTTGCTTTGTCCAAAAAAAGAGAGGGGGGAAAGACCCACAAGGGGGGAAAAAAACCCTCCTCATACATTTTATGATCCTGATTTAGTGTTTTTAATAAATAGTAAAAGTTAAAAGCAGTTTAACCACAGGTGAAGTCTGCTTGTAAGTCATCAGTGCTAGGGAAACTCTTGTAAGATTTTCGTTGTAAAAATTCATGGCATAAGAGGAGGGCAGATCTCATTATGTCAGTCGCAGTTTTCTGTGGCGTTGCCAGTCAATAAAGAGCAAAACATATGCCCAAATCCAGGAAACTGGGCGTAGGGATGGGGGAGGAATTTGCGCAACTCAGATTCCAAAGCAGAGTCACTGGATCTGATCCGGGTGGATCGTGACCTGGATTGCATCAATGGTCCACCTCAGAATCTGTAGTCTGGCACATTCCTATACAAGGCGTTCCAGAGCAGGGCATCCAGAGCCCAAGGGGCTAGTGCACAGAGCTCTCCCTCCACCACAATGGCAACATTTTGAGTGTGCATATACAGCAAGTCCCCTGGACGTGACAGCAGGGGCAGTTTTAGGGAACTGCAACCGGTATGGCAGCACTGGGTGCCACACTGTTGGGGACACCACAACAATACCATCGGACAGAGTGCAATAGGCGGGGGTGCTGAATTTTAGCATCTCACAAGTCACTGCTGAGATTTGAGAGCCCAAAGTCCAGGACTTGATGTTTCGATGGTCTCAAGGGAAACAGCACAGTTGTCAACTGTTAGATTCAGTATACGGCAGCTTCCCTTGTTCTTAACAAGACTTACTTCCAAGTAAATATGCCTAGGATTACCGTGTAAGATTCTTGTTTTCTTATACACATGAATCCCGAGTCGTTTACCTAGTGGATGGGAAATTATTCTTGCCATGAATTGCTTTTTCTTAGAAACACATAAGGAACTGAACCCCCAATGAGAGTTGCATCGCCATACTTCCTTGGGCTAGAATGGATTTCCTTAGGCCAAGGAACTGCCTTAAATCGTCAAAAAGTCTTTAGATCTTCTATTCGTTGCTCTGAAAATTACACATAGGCCAGATTCACACACAAGGAAGATTTCCTCTTTGGTGCATAATGTTCAGCAAGCCTTGCACTTAACACACTCCCATGTCACCTCCCCTCCTTTTGCATATGTCAGAGCTGATCAAAGCGTTTGCTTGCAGTTTTAAAGTAACCACACTTCCCCATGACATCTGAACTCAGGAAACTGTGCCTGAACTATAATTAGTATGGGTTACAAACAAATCAAACTGCGGTTTCGAATTCTGGTTTGTTCTCAAACCGTGGGCTGAGATCCAAACTAACATGAGCAGACGTCTGGCTCATGCAATGAGGCTTCTTCATCTTCTCCTATAGCTCCCCCCCACCGCCGCACCCCCAAAATCTGCTCTGAAGGGTTGAGGGACTTTGGGCAGCAGATTTTGGGGGGTGCATGGAGGAATGGAGAGGGAGAAGACAAGCCAGAAGTTGAATTGAGCAAGTGGATTTCCATTGGATGCCACCCATAGTTTAAGCAAACCACAGTATCCCGAGTTCAGACATCACAACAGAACTGTGATTGGTTCAAAATCAAAAGCAGGTACTTTCAGTTTCCTCCTGGTGTGTGTTAGAGAAGGTAAAGGGTAGGGCATGATCCTGAAGTTCATCTATACATGTAATGGGAAACCATGGTTTCCCAGTATATCTGGACCAAGCTACAGAATACAAATCTCATCATTTTGAATAGCATTACTAAATATATTTAAAATGCCTATATAGTATTTCATATACATTTTGTTCTGAGGCCGACATTAGAGATGTATACTGTGTATACAAAATACATGAGGAGTTTAAAAAGAAAGGGATAAATAGGTGTTATTTTCAAACAGGTAAGAATTGATTGCTGAAACGACTAGGGAATTTGACCGCCTGATTTCTACTAGCCCCCTAGGGCAGAATCAAGATCCCATGCTCCCCCATAATGTTGCAAATGATGCTTCGTATCCTATGTTAGAGAACTTTATGATGAGCTCACACTAATCCTTGTGTAATCATATGTACTCTTCATTCTACAACTAACTAGACTCGGTGCATCAAAACAAACTCATCACGTTATGCTCGTAATTACAAGTCTATTGAAAAAGATAAGTGCGTCATTCTTCGTTTCCAGGCTTCTGATAATTCTGACCTATCTTCTCTTTCGTATAGGTAGCCTTGTTTCATAGTATCACATCCACAACCCCTCACATTCACATGAGGAAGTGAAGGCCACTTTCTTCCCTCTCTTTGTTTTAACTGTGTTCTACAACTAGAGGCTGAAGAATTTATTTCCCCATCCCCTGACCAAAGCCAGTGTGGTGTAGTGGTTAAGAGCAATAGACTCGTAATCTGGCGAACCAGGTTTGTGTCTCCGCTCCTCCACATGCAGCTGCTGGGTGACCTTGGGCTAGTCACACTTCTCTGAAGTCTCTCAGCCTTACTCACCTCACAGAGTGCTTGTTATGGGGGAGGAAGGGAAAGGAGAATGTTAGCCGCTTTGAGACTCCTTTGGGTAGTGATAAAGCGGGATATCAAATCCAAACTCTTCTTCTTCTTCTTCTTCCATATAGGAGTGTTCTATCTCACTGTACAAAAATGGAAATGTGTGTGTCTGTGTGTTTGTGTGTGGGGAAAATTCCAAGCACTGCTGATTGCAATACTTATCCCAAAGGGCTGTGTTGCAATACACGTTTGTGTGCTACATTGATCTTTTATGCAAGCCATATTTCTGTGACACAACCTGGGGGCAAAAAGTGGTGTGTGTGGGTGTGTGTGTGTGTGTGTGTGTGTGGGTGTACTTTTCTGGTGTGTTTTATTATGACAACAGGGAGCTTTTGCTGCATGCTCATCCATGCAATTTAAGTAAAACTGTCCCACCCTTTGGAGAGTGGGTTGGAAGAACAGGGGGAAGTTGAGTGGTGGGCCTTCAAAAATTGGTGTATATTTCTCTTCACTAACAACCTAGCTGCAACTGGTAAAAGCCCTTCTTTGGGGGGTGGGAGGGGGGATTTATATTTTTAAGCGATGATATTTTGTGTGTGGTGTGTGTTTTTAAAAGAAGCCTTTTAGTTAGAATCTGCTTTTTAGCCAACAACACTTTTTTCTACAAAAGAAGAAAAGGAAAAAAAAGTATATAGTGGATTTATGGAAATTCATTAAGGACCAAAGTTGAAATTTAAAAACAAAACAGGAATCTATTAATTTAGTATTCACATAGAATTTTATAAAGTATTTATTACTAAATGTTATTTTTAACACATTCCATTTAAACAGCATTCTTATATTAGAATATGTTTGTATTTTTCTTAGTTACATTGGGAGTAACCCGCCCGGCGACAGCTGCTGCACATTCATGACTCTGAATCTCACACAAGCCTCACGGAAAACCAGAGAATGGCAGCAGCGGTTCTGAGTGGACTACCCCTTTAATTTTTTGCAATGCACAACTCTCAGTGTATGTATATGTAAATATATATATATATAAATACAAATATAAATATATATATCTTTGTAGATCTCAAGCAAGAGTTATCCATCCTAGATGGAACCACTTTTGCTGGCGTCTACTACCTGGAAATGTCCAGAATTCAGTATTTTCTTTAAAGCAGCATCTGCTATTTGTAACGACGACAACAAAGGCGTACAAATGTACAGTTGTTTCCTCTTTTTTTGTTGTTGAAGATGTGCACAGGCCTGCTCAAGGGAAATAACCCATATAACTGGAAAGCTGCCTTTATGAATAGGCTCATTATAAGCAACTCCAATGGAGATCCTGCCCGACGCTTGCTTCTTTTTCTAATATCGCCTAGTGAGTTGCACTAAAACTGCCTTATCAGTCCTCCTTGTGTCCCTTCCGAAAACAGCGCTCAGTAGCTTTAAACCACTGAAGCTCCATTGTGCATCAGATAAAAATGTTCTGCCATGTCGCCGGGGTGGCGGAGAGCGGGAAGTAAAGGTCTCGGTTTTTGTACAGATACTCAAACAGTGCCTAGAGAATGGAAACCATTGTAACTAATTAGCATCTCGCGGCATTTCAATTATTTATATTATTTGAAAAGTTGCACTTTAGCTGTCTCCCCCGGCCGAAGTTCTTTCCCCTGTAAGAGGTTGGCCAGTGATAGATTTAGATGCTCTAACTGGAGACATCGCCACCTTTGTCTCTCACTCTAGCTCCAAGAAAGCCTTCTTGGATGACTGAAGTAGGGAAAAGCTAGTCACTAGCCAAGATGGCGCCCTCCATGTATAGTTGGACTACAACTGCCATCAGTCATAGCTAGCATTGCCAAAGTCCAGGGATGATGGGAGTTGTAGTCCCAACAACAAATGGCAGGCACCATATGGACCACCCTGCCACATCTAGACCTGCTGTTTTCTAATAGCCTGGTATTTAAAAGCACCCTATCTACATCTGTTTCACGCAACTTTTAACTTAGGGTCTTTTCTCCAAAGAGTCTTGGGGATTTCAGCTTTATGAGGTGCTAGGGACGCTCTGCTAAATATCCCCAGCTCTTCTACAAGAACTACAGTTTAAACCCATAGTAGGTATATGTCATTGGGCAGGAAAGTGCCTCTTTTCTGTTGGAATGCTCTTTAAATATTGCCCAAGTTGTGGCAGGAGCTACTTAAGCTACAGCGAGGTGAAAAGAACAGTGGTCAGACGTCCATTTTGAATTCCAAACCCACTTAATATCACGTCGCCTTGTAGATTAATGGGAGACAGCACCTTTTTAATTTTTTTAAAGTGTAATAACGTAACAGCAAGTATATTTAAAGCAATAAAACGTCAAGTGGATTTTTTTAAGCCAACTTTTTTTAAAAAAACTGAAAGATAAAAGATATTGTTTTTCTTCCAACAACTATTAAAGTGTTCCTACTTTGTTTTCACGACACTCTACCTGCCCAACCCCCACTGCCCAAATAATACCTACTGCTAAATTGATAACTGAGTGGGGAGAAAATGCATATAAACCTCATTCTTCAGGAGTAAATATTTATGTGGTCAGAGATTTTTCCTTGCCAGACATACTAAAATCTGTGTATCAATAGCGCACATGTTGGAAGCAGCAATACCTGAGTATCAATATTGGCACATGTTGGAAGAATTAATACGTGAAAGCTTCTTCTGACATTTTTCTATCTCTGTAAATGACTTACAGGGATTTGCAAAGGGGGGGGGGGCTGAGAAGAGCGTAAATCCAAAATGTTAGCATGAGGCTGAGAGAGGAATTCTCCCGAGTGGAAATCTGACCCCTTTCCAAGTTCTCCTTGGATAACAACTGGACATTATGCTCAAGTATGTTTACACAAAATGCATAATATGTGGAATGCACCATCTGTAGAATCTTGTTTCACTGAAACAAACATTTCACATTATGTTTCATGAAGCAGTTCTGTCTGAGAGCATTTTATTACAATCACTGTGTCCAATGGTATTTTCTCCCAAGTCTGCAAAGCTACATGTTATTTCCGTGAAGTTGTACAACTAGGGAAATCCTTAAACAGGGGAAGGAAGGCCTTCCTGTCTGTCTCCAATGCCCTCTTGAAAATAATGGACACAAAAATAAAAGTTTCTGTATTTCCCTCCCTACCTTGTGTCTCTCAACACCGAATCAGTAGCTGTGGTCAATATCGCCCTGTATATTTCCCTTTTAACCACCCAACACCCTATTCCACTTACTGAAAACCAGCTGACACAGGTTTTGACTTTTTAAAAACAATGCCTACGAAGAGAATAGTAGACAGGGAATCCTACCTCTGCTACCATGGGTATTTTATGACCCCAGCCTTGAAAACAACTTATGATGGGGCAGGGTCACCATATTGGATTTTGAATCTACTTGATTTCCTTTGCTAGGTAGACCTCCAGTCAAAGGCACGTCTACTGGAGTAAGAATGTAGAACTGGAATCAAAACAAGAGCTGTTCCTCTCTCTGGAGAGCTCCTTTATTTTCCCCATGCCTCCAAATTATTCCATTTTAAGCACCGGCTGATCAATGCAAGCTGCTTCTATGAAATATTATTACTCAACTCCATTGATTATTTTTTTTAAAGGAACACTTAGCACTGGGAGAAGTAAGCACTGTGGAGGTTTACAGGGAGGGTAAAGATTCTGTCGCTAGAGCTGGGGCTTGATCCTTTTTTTCTTTTTTTTTTGTATTATTTGCAAAGGTTTTGTGCTTGTTCTTCTTTTCTGTTTAAACAGCCGCCGCCACCAACCACCTCCCTTGCTGGGAGGAGAGAAATAAAATTGGTACATACCTGTAAATAACGTGCAGTTGCTTTTAATATGTTTAATTTTATCTTACGCTTCTTTTGTCGCATTGTGAACACATTTATTACGAATGGACAGTGAAGTTCATTGAGATTATTCATCTAGATCCGATTTCTACATCTCTTTCTAACGAGGGGAGATTTTGTGCATTTGTACAAATGTTAATAATATCACTGCAATTCCAGTATAATAAAGCACTCAAATGCAATTAAATGCCTGCAGTTTCCACTTTTTCTTTAATTTTCGTTAATTTTAACTTTTAGAAGGCCTCTAAAGGCAGACCTGTAACGGGAAGTTTTTAATATTTGATATTTTATTATGTTTTTATATGTGTTGGAAGCTACCGGGAGTTGCTGGGGCAACCCAGCCAGATGGATGGCATATTAGTATTATTGTAATTATTATTATTATTAGGGGAAACTTTTAAAAATTGATCCTTGGATTGCTTCAATCCAACCTCTTTCTCTGGAACTGACATAACCTGTTCATTCAGTTATTACATCAAATCCAATCAGCCTTGCTACCGGACAGTTATCTTCTATACTGTCCTCCCATTTTCTTATCTGATTTGAGAAGAGAAGAAGCCTTGCTGGATCAGACGAAGGCCCATCGAGTCCAGCATCCTGTTCTCACAGTTGGCTAGCCAGAAGCCTGCAAGTAACCGCACCCTGCCCGAAGTGTAGGTGGGTTCCCACGAGACAAGACACAGTGATAACAGCAAGAACCTTTCTTGAACTAGCAGAACTGGACAACAGGGGCAAAGCAACTGCTTATATACTTTCCTGAAGGCCTGGGCCACTCCCTTCCCGACGTGATTGGCTGTCTAAACTTCCAAACTGCGAATCACGACTCAGAGTTTAAGGGCCAATGGCAGAGGCCCAAATCCTGAAATGTTCTGTGATTGGATATCATATATCGAATCAGAACACAGGAGCTCAGAATCCTTAGTCCGGACTCAAGCTCAGGCAAACACAGACCACTGAATACATAACACTGCCCTTTTGCGATTCCTAGCAACCGGTATTCAAAGGCATAAGGCCTCC
This sequence comes from Podarcis filfolensis, assembly GCF_964270895.1. NCBI lineage: Eukaryota > Metazoa > Chordata > Lepidosauria > Squamata > Lacertidae > Podarcis > Podarcis filfolensis. Next base: position 21,828,054 of record NC_139614.1, on the reverse strand, counting down.
ATCAGTGGAAAGAGACCATAGCCTTATTCTCCTTGACTATGTCTAAACCTCTTTTAAAGGTGGTAGTCATCCCTACATCTTGCGGGAAGCAAATGCCATAGTTTTTAACTATGTGCTGCATGGAGAAGTCGTTCCCCTGATCTGTCCTGAATCTTCTAACACAATCTTCATTGTGTGACGTCAGGTTCCAGCATTTTGATGCATGAAGAAAAACTTCTTTCCATCCACTTTTTATACATTTCTAGCATGATATGGATATGTATAGTATCTATTTGAGAGAGTTATTTACCCTCCAGTTCTGGGCACCAAAATTAAACTGGAGCATGTCCAGGAGAAGGTGGTAAAGATAGTTAGAAGCCGGGAGAGCAAGTACTGCAAAGAAAGGTGGAAGGGATTGGACAGAGACCACCTTCAGATATCTGAAGGGCTGCCACATAGATGGAGAAAATTAGTTTTCAGTTCCTCCAGAGAGCAGGACCTAAACCAATTGGTTCAAAATACAGGGACAGAGATTTCACCTAAACCTTAGGAAGAACTTCCAAATGGTGTGGAGGTTTTTAAGGTTTTTCAGAGTTGCTGCAGTGGTGTGTTTTTCCTGCATTGCCAGGAAATTGAACTAAATGACCTCTTATCTCTCTCACACACATGCGCACACAAATGTATATTTGAAGAACTGACCATACTGATATAAGTGTTTGGGAGCCAGGATTCCTTGTATGCCACCCCCACCACCATTGCCAAGTGTCAATTCTGTGGTAAACCAAGTTTTGCTGGTGTATAATGTGTGAGTGGTATTTTTAAAAAATATATACCATATTTTTCGCTCTATAAGACGCACCAGACCACAGGACGCACCTAGTTTTTGGAGGAGGAAAACAAGAAAAAAAAATATTCTGAATCTCAGAAGCCAGAACAGCAAGAGGGATCGCTGCGCAGTGAAAGCAGCAATCCCTCTTGCTGTTCTGGCTTCTGGGATAGCTGCGCAGCCTGCATTCGCTCCATAAGACGCACACACATTTCCCCTTACTTTTTAGGAGGGAAAAAGTGAGTCTTATAGAGCAAAAAATACGGTATATTATTTATACCCCGCCCATCTGGCCGGGCCTCCCTAGCCACTCTGGACAGCTTCCAACAGAATATTAAAAACACAATAAAAGATCAAACATTAAAAACTTCCCTAAACATGGCTGCCTTCAGATGTCTTCTAAAAGTCAGATAGTTGTTTATTTCCTGGACATCTGATGGGAGGGCATTCCACAGGGCGGGTGCCATTGCCGAGAAGTCCCTCTGCCTGGTTCCCTGTAACCTGACTTCTCGCAGGGAGGGAACTGCCAGAAGGCCCTCGGCGCTGGACCTCAGTCTCTGGGCTGAACGATGGGGGTGAAGATGCTCCTTCAGGTATACTGGGCCAGGGCCGTTTAGGGCTTTCAAGGTCAGCGCCAACATTTGGAAATCATTCATTCTTTGCAAAAGTCTCCATCATTTCCATGTCTTTTACGGAAAGCACTACTGACTGCTCCTATGAAGGTTTTGACTATACCAGAGATTGGCTCCTTTACATAGTCATAATTCCCACCCACCCCTGAACAAACTACAGTTCCCAATATTCTTTTGGAGGGGGGAGTGCTTTAAACGTTTGTTGTGTATGCATCCATAACTTGAACAATCGCTTTGAATTCTAATCTGTGAATGAGGTTGGATGCACGAAATCCTCCAGTTTCGTTGACTAAGATAGCTCTTGTGTAACCTATTTATTTTAAAAATAAAGCACATGGCTAACAGTGGCGTGCGTATTGGTCTCTGCAGAAGAAAGCAACCCAAATTCTTCCTTAATGGTCAGAAAAGAGCGCAGCAAGTAAACAATTAGCCCACTGCGATTGCCTAGCATGTCGCCGTGGAATATTCCTGCAAAAATATTCTTATTTGAAAAGTGTGGCTCTCCACCCCAGTGGAGAAATGTGCCTTTAAAAGAGTGACAAGGCAGCAAGTTACTCATGCCCAAGGCTATTGTTTTCCCTGCAGGGTATTGCAGACCATCTATTCTCCAACCTAATCTCTCTTCTCCAGTGCAACACAATGCCTTGTTATGAAAGCGACCCTTTAAAGCTGATAAAATATTTAAGACATGTGTTCTGATAGTGTTATGTAAGCAAATACCAGGAGAAGTCTGACCATTAGTGAACCTGATCGGCCCAATCTCTGAGGATTTGCTTGGAGCGCAATCAATATGGGCCCTAGATACAGGCGAGCAGAGATGTGGCCTCGCAGCCGGAGAGGGGCTCACGAACATAATCAGCTGGGGATGTCCGGCATTTATCTCCCTGGCATCCCACTGGAAAATGAGGCATCCCTACAGGAAAAATATCTCCGTCAGCACTTTGCAGGCAGCGGTAATCAGTCAGGGCGGGCGGAGAGATGCTTGACATAACTGCTGAGTATATGAAGACGATGGGCTTGAGACAAAAGCATGTAAAAGCAAGAAAGTGGTTGCTTTTAAAGCAGGGGGAATTGAAATATCCTGACTCAGGCAGAAAGGGGGAAAGACTGAGCAATTTTCTTGGACTGAAAACATCTGTCACTTATTTAGATTTATGTAAACTTCCAGATCCCACCTTTCTGCCATTGCATCCAAGGTGGCTCCCTGTCAAAACTAACAGGTCGTTTGCAACAATAAAAACCAAATAAAAACAAGGCAAAGCTGCACCACAGAGCCAGAAGCACAGGAGGCTGGCCTGGGATCATAATATCATAATATCAATCTTCACCTGTTATCTAAAAGCAAAGTAGAGAAAGAGGTTTAGTATTTCCCATTTTCTTGTTTCATGCAAATGCAATGGAAGCTGAAGCACATGGAGAAATTCTCTTCCCCTGCTAGTTCATATAATCGACTATATTCCACCAATATACACTAAACACAAGATCAAGAGATTTGGTGTTTCCCCCCCAAATGTTTTATAACTTGATATGGCTACCAGAGGCCAGATAAGATTGATTCAAGCCACAGCAGACTAATGCTTAAGCCTTCCTGATCTAAAGGAAGAATGACAAATACAGTCGTACCTCAGAAGTTGAATGCCTTGCGACTCGAATGCTTTGGCTCCCAAACGCTGCAAACCCTGAAGTGAGTGTTTCGGTTTGCGAACGCACTTTGGAACCTGAATGTCTGATGCGGCTTCTGCGGCTTCTGACTGGTGTCCAAACATTTTGGAAGTTGAGCGGACTTCCGGAAAGGATTCCGTTCGACATCCGAGGTATGACTGTATACCTGTAGAGCAGGACGGAGAAACCTGTAGCGCCCCCCCCCCCATATTATTGGACTACTGTTCCCATGAACCCATGGATCAACAATAACTGGAAGGCCACAGGTTCTTCAGCCTTGTTCTGGGCCAGAATCAGAGGTGTGCACGCTTAGTTACTGGTACTCTGCCCATTGCCATTTCCAGAGATGGCATTGAGTCACTTTTGCCCTTCGAAATTGGGCTTACAGTGGTACCTCGGGTTAAGAACTTAATTCGTTCTGGAGGTCCATTCTTAACCTGAAACTGTTCTTAACCTGAGGTACCACTTTAGCTAATGGGACCTCCTGTCGCCACCGCGGGATTTCTGTTCTCATCTTGAGGTAAAGTTCTTAACCTGAGGTACTACTTCCAGGTTAGCGGAGTCTGTAACCTGAAGCGTCTGTAACCCAAGGTACCATTGTAATTTCACTTTTGCAGTCATTCAGTCAATGAAATAAAGGCAGCTTCATAACAAAGCCCTTTTACTAGGCCAGTATCTGTCCTTCTAGAGCCCACCCATACAGTCATGTGTTACATCCAACTTAATTGCTATACTTATTAGAGGAGCTGCAGTATTTTAGACTTGATTTTGTGTTATAAGGCAAGTATAATTATCCGCATTTTTGACAGGCACTCCACACTCTTCCAGAGAGAAAGGGTGGGCTCCGGATCTCACTCTTGGCTCCCAGTTCAAGCCGTCTCCGAAACAGCAGGTGCTGAAAGAAGCTGAGTTGTGTAGAAGCAAGGCAAGCTGCTCCCTCCCACCCTACAGGCATCTTTCCATAAAAGTCTGAACCTCCCCACAACCAGCCAGTTCCACAGAGGCCCTGTTTGCGCAAACTTGTCTCCCCTCCTCACACCAACCCACCCACAGTTTTGAGGGAGCTAAACTGAAAAACCTGAAACCCCAGGGTGTCAGGTGTTTTGGTTGTGCTGCAACAGTTTGTTGGTGGAGTAATCAATTAAATTTTGAAGGGTTGCTGCTTTTCCATTTTCTTGTTTTGGAAAGTTGAAAGTGGGGAGATCTGCAGGAAAATGCAAAGTGAGCTGGATTTCTTTCCCCCACCCCCCTCCCATCCCTATACAGTGGTACCTCGGGTTAAGAACTTAATTCGTTTTGGAGGTCCGTTCTTAACCTGAAACTGTTCTTAACCTGAAGTACCACTTTAGCTAACGGGGCCTCCTGCTGCCGCTGTGCCGCTGCCGAACGATTTCTGTTCTCATCCTGAAGCAAAGTTCTTAACCCGAGGTACTATTTCTTGGTTAGTGGAGTCTGTAACCTGAAGCACATGTAACCTGAAGCGTATGTAACCTGTGGTACCACTGTACAGGACTGTGCTTCGTATCTCGACCTCTGCACCATTGAGCCAGAGACAGATTTTACAGCTCTTTCCTGAAGCGGAATCTGTTTCTCATAGGAACCGAAAACGGCATCAACCAAGGTATGCCCGCATGGGGCTTGTTCAAATTCCCCTTGGATTGCACATTCAGGCATTCAGCTAGGATTTTTCATGCATCCTATGTTGGGCAGCTGGGTAGTGTTTATTTTCAAAAATCAGAAAGAGGCAGGGTTGTTTTTTCCCTGAACTATACCTTTCTACACTTCATAACTCACTCCTTCAAGTCCTGGTGCCTACATATAAATCCCGTTATCACCATGGGAAAAATTTCCCTTGGATTCCTTTAAAGATAGCCTTTGGTGTTGCCTCCTGTTCCATACACACGACTAACCCTTTCGTCAGGATTGTTTATGTAGGATATTTCCCTGCGCTATTGAAAACATCACCTGGTTTTTGGTAGCCGATTTCTGGTCTGGGTACATAAATATTACGAGGGCTTCCACGCACTGCGGCTTGCTAATGGAAAGTCTAGTAAGCAAAATGTTTTTTGAAAAACAAAAATGAAAACCAACAAGCCGTAATAAATTCTATATTTGTTACCATAGCATTCCCATTAAAAGCATTAATTACACACACACAAAACCATTTAATGAAGCAAATTAAAAGGGAACATTATATACAGAGCACTGTAAAAAGAGAGAGAATATTTAGCTATGTGTACTCTTGTATATTTTAATAGAGGTCCTTACCTTAGGGTAAAAATCCCATAAACTATAAACTAATGGGCTGTGGGACTTATGGTTGATTTACTCTACAATTAGCCCTTTACTAGAAAGCAACTTGTATAGACTTCTTTTTGTAAAAAAGAAAGAAAGAAAGAAAATATATATTCTGTTTCCCATTCTTAATAAATCTGTTGAATATCCCTGGAATATATTTGTGTTCAGTAGGATTCTTTAATCTGTTGACTACATCAACAGAGAAGAAATGCTTCATTTATCTTCGGTTTCGAATATTAAATGTTTCAGACATAGGGATAAGAAATGAATATAAAATTCAAGCAATTCCATGAGATCCATCACCATAGACTACAATTCCCACCATACCTGACAACTGACTGCTTGACTTTGGCTTTGGGGGGTTATAGTTTGGAACATCCAGAGAGTTCCAGTCTTATATTGAACAAAATCATTGCTTGAGTAGAACCATTTTCACAAGCACCAACAGAGAGGACCCAGTCTCTCGTCCACCTGCACACCCCCCACCAGACTCTTAATTCTGAACCGGAAGGCTGGGGGGAACCCCCATAACATATCTGGGAGGCGTGCAGGAATAGGCATGGGGAGAGAAACTTCCTGGTGCACAAAGAAGTTGCTCCAAATGTTCACTTTTGTAGTTGGGTACAACTCACAGTTGCTGTTCATAATTTGTGAAACTATAGATATATATCGTCATTCTTCGTTTTTCATCCACACATTTTTGAATCATCTCCATTTCTCTACATTCAGTTACATTATTAACAAGATGAAGAATGAAGGTTAACGTAATATTTTTAATGGATTCCGCAATTTGTTTTCAGGAATTTGGGCCCTTGTTAGGAAGAATCACTTTAGAACAAACAGCTACAGCTGACTGAGGAGAGGTGCATTTATTTCTTTTAAACATTTTGTTTTTCTTTCTTCTCATTATACTTAGGTTTTGTTCTGTAATTTGAAGTTCCCTATCTCATATCACGGAAGATAGACACAGGAAGGTGATGGAGATGAGGGGCTCTGTGTGAGGGGCAGCGCTGGGGGAAGGGGGGGGACTCCCAGGTGAGAGCAGGGAGGGCTCACTTTTCTGTGTGTGGAATAAGGATTAAGATTTAATTTTGATAGAGGACTTGGTCATTTCCTTTTCTTCCTTCCTTCCTTTATTTTCTTCTTTATTCTCTACCTTTCTGAGACCTCCAGGTATAGGGTGGTATAATAATAATAATAATAATAATAATAATTTCTTCATCTCCTTTTTCTATTTTTCTGTTTTGGATTAGTGTGATATTTATTGGTATCTTACATGGAAAACTTTCAATCAAAGTTGAAAAAAGTAACACCTCGAAGCGGTTTAGAAGAGGTATTGAAATTATTATTTTTTTAAAAAAAATCAAAACATTTAAAAATAATTGACTTCACAGCACAACAACATCTCGGTAGTCGTGCCCTCCCCGTGAAACGCCCTCCCTTCAGATGTCAAGGAGATAAAGAACTACATAACTTTTAGAAGACATCTGAAGGCAGCCCTGTATCAAGAAGTTTTTAATGATCAATGTTTTACTATGTTTTTATATATGCTGTAAGCCGCCCAGAGTGGCTGGGGAAACCTAGCCAGATGGGCAGGGTATAAATGATAAAATTGTTGTTGTTGTTGTTGCTGCTGCTGCTGCTGTTGTTGTTGTTTTGCCTAAATAAAAAGATTTTAAGCTGTGTTGCCACGTTAAAATATTGATTTCTTACAACAGCAGAATGAGTGTTAGGTGGCACTTTGAAAGTAGCCAGTTTCACAGATCAAATCAGTCACATGGACGCATCTGGGGTTAGGCAGTCTTGCAAGTCAATTGGTCCCAAGCTAGGCTTTATACCAGGCATAGGCAAATTGGGCCCTCCAGATGTTATGGGTGTACAACTCTCATGATCCCTAGCTAACAGGACCAGTGGTCAGGGATGATGGGAATTGTAGTCCTAAAACATCTGGAGGGCCAAGTTTGCCTATGCCTGCTTTATACCAATAGTAACACCTTGAACTTCACCCAGGAACATCTCTGAGCAGAACCTGTGTAGAAGTTCTCCAAAGCAGCACAGTGGGTGGTTGGCCATTGCTATTTTAAGAGGGCCATAAACTGAATGTCCTAAAAGTCCTGGCAGAAGGAGGTCCTTCAGGGTAGAATGTTTAAGAAACCATAAAAGTAGGTGTAGGTGCCTTTATAGTTTCCAGTGCTCTCCTTCTTGAGCTAATCCAGTCATTGAACTTCTCTGATGAGGGTTTCCTGCCCTTGTTTCTACAGCCTTGTGTGGCCCCTGTTGTGTCTATTGTGTGGAATCTCTGTTGCTCTTTCTGCTAGATGTTGGGTGGTGACTTCCTTGGTCCTGACTGTTGCTTTCCTGCACAGGCCCTGTTGCTTCCCACGGGATTCTTATGCGACAGCCAGATCAAGTCAGATAAGAAGCTTAAATGACGTACTGTATTTACGCGAATCTAATGCACCTTCGAATCTAACGCGTTTTCAAAACCTTGAAACGAAAAGAGTATTTGCTGGTGAATGTAAATGCGCCATCAGATCTAATGCACACCCTAATTTTCGTGACTTGATTTGGCCAAAAAAGGCACGCATTACATTTGAGTAAATACAGTATTTCCAGCACAATGGAAGAAGAATGCTTTGTAAGAGAGAGTCACTTCCATTGATACTGTCATTCCTTACGTGTGTATGGAACTCTTGTGATTTCTACTCTCAGTATACAAATTATTATTATTTTAAAAACTTAAAATTCTGAAGAACTCTACCTCACAACATGGACAGGCAGAGAATGTGGACCATACTGTGCCTTTCTCCTGATTATCTGTCCTTTTTGACAATCTGTCATGAGAATTCGCTTCCGCCTCTGATTTTTCGTGATCCAGGAATTTGACCCATAGGATTCTTATCTTGTGCACACTCCTCCCTGCTATTGCAGACACCACTGTGGGACTCCTCTGAAGTGCATAAAGGTGAGATGGATCCATAATCCATTACAAGGTAACAGGGACCTATGGATTCACTGAAAGGAGGAGCAAACTGATGACCACAATACAATTTGCAGATATCTTGCTCCTACAAACAAGAATAGGTGAGCATGGAGAAATCCTCAGGAATCTTAAAATGTGTAAACAAGCCTATCTTTACAACAACAACAAACTTTTTTCAGGCTTCGTGTCTAAACAAAACTTTTATTTTGAGGGAATAGTAGGACTGCAAAGTTCCTTTTAACAGCTCTACATATTTAAAAGGCTGGGAGAAAGAGTTGGAAGGAGGGCATTAACAGAACAGAGAAAACAAATGCATGTTGCCTTCTAAACTTCACTTGTTCTTGCTTAAATAATAAGCGTGTGCCAGGGCCGAGCCATCACACTTTGTTTATGTAGCCCACAGTGCCCTCTAGTGGAGCAAATGGAAGAATTCGTTTGAGCCTTGCAGAAAATGCAACCTAACGTTTATTGTTTTGTGCATTTATGCATGTTTTGTGCATTTGTCCGTTTATGTATGGAATCGAGATTTGGTTAAATATCAAACTAAGGAGACACTTTGGAAAGTATGTTGCATTCCATTGGGGTGATAAATCCCATGTCCCAACACAATGATTGCCCTTCTGGCTTAAAAATTACACCATAGTTTAACTCAACAAAAATCCAGCATCAGTTCTCTAATCTGTCAGTGATCAACCTTTGAGCAAGTTGTCAAGTCATAAGAGGCCATTAAAAAAAACACATTGATTTAACGATGGCATTGCAGTCTATCGCAGCGTAAGTGTCTCTGGGGCCAACTCAAGCAATCAAACCAAGAACATAGCAGATACAATCTTCCACTATCTGTGTAACAAACCAAAACCTCTTTAGCAGGCAATTAAATAAACTGAAAAATAAAGTAAATGAAAAATTGAAAAATAAAGTAAATACTGATCAATCAAAATATATTAGCTAGTGGAGATAATCAGTTCCTCTTTTACAGTCCACTGCCAGATATGAAATGCTAGCTACTTCCGTTCAGATGTTTAGTGAAGGGTGATTTGTCTATTTCAGCAAATTCTACTCTTAGTGCATAAATACAAATGGAAGCAATGGCAGCCCGGTGGCATGACCCAAAAGCGTATGTGGTTTGTAGGGAATCAGCATCCCATTCGAAATTCAAAGCTCTGAAATTTGAGCATACTGGATACATTGGAACTCTGTCGAAGGTTAGCTTCAATTCCCTTGTAGGAAGGGCAGGAATGGGTGAGGTACTATTTGATTCAGTTTGCATTTAAAGATGAACCTACCTAAGTCACACTTAACCTAAACAAATAGGAGACCCAAAAGGCAGCTGCCCTTTGAATGTCCATGGGGAAGTTTCAATGAGCCACAGAGATCGAGGGTGCTTTGGCGAGACCATTGCTATTTTCCATTGGGATCCAATCACATACTGGCAATGTGTGTTCCCGTGCTATGAACCCACTTTCCCCAAAGATGGGACTTTTGTGGTCAGGAAAGTGACACAGAACTGCACTAGAAAGTGTGGGATAACACTTGCTTTGATGCAACAACGTCTATCCTCCCCGCAAACAAATTGGAAGGAATGCTCAACAAATAGCCAACATCTCGTAATCTCTCTGGAAACAAATCCGGTTGACTACTCAATAAGCAGGTCAGCTGGAAGTACCCTCAGTTCTTGGTTTTACCTGCTGACTGGGGGCAAGCTATCTTGCCCGTCTTTCGCTTTCACCTTCCCACATTTGCAAGCTAATGTGGAATTAGTCTGGAAAAACAAAAGGGCAGCTGGAAGATTGTAAAAGGGACCCTGCAAAGGGCAGGGGACATGTGTGCTAGCATTCATAGCATTGGGGAACCAGTACAATTATCAAAAGAGACCACCCACTATCTTCTAATGCTAGTCTTAGGAAATTACACCACTTAAGAAGAGTGTTTGTATTTAAAAGAGAATTTCAAAGCCAAATCGGGTTCAAAAACACATAGATAATAAATTACATGAGATGTGTTTGCAATTTTTTTTAAGCCAGGGATCATTCAAGGCCTCTGAATTTTTCTCTAGTTTTTCTCCATCAGAGTCTCATGAGTGCTGATGATTTGTACTAATCACGGAAGGGTGAAGACAGACATTCTAAGGCTGCAGTCCTGGACACATTTACTTAGGAGTGAGTTCCAGTGAGTGGACCGAAACTTATGCTTGAGTCATCTTGCACAGGGTTGTGGCAGAATTTGGTTGGAACACACATTCACTGCTTCAGCAGCAATATATATTTTATCAAAGTGTGCTGAAACCACTTTAGAATGTATACCGGTCATCATTCTAAGCCCATCTCTCTGTATCAGCCTTGGACTCCCAGATGTTGTTGGACTACCACTGCCATCATCCATAGCCGGCAGGGGGAGCAGTCAAGAATGATGGGAGTGTTAGTCCAACATCACCAGGGAACAGGGCTGCCATATTTCAAAAAGTGAAAATCTGGACACAAAAGGAGTCGCAAAAAATAGGCAAAAGCAATTATGCCAACATGGGTAGCCATACTTGTGAATTTTCCCAGACACTTTGGACAGTTTCTGCCTGGACACTACTTCCCATTACAGTGGTACCTCAGTTTGCGAACTTAATCCATTCCGGAAGTCTGTTCCTAAACCAAAGCCGTTTGTAAACCAAGGCGCGCTTTCCCTAATGAGGCCTCCCACCACCGGTGCCCTTCCACCATTCGACTTCTGTTCGTAGACCGAGGTAAAGTTCGCTAACCGGAACACCTACTTCCGGTTTTGCGGAGTTCGTATACCGAATAGTTCATAAACAGGGTTGTTCTTAAACCAAGGTACCACTGTACAGTATTCCGGGTTTCTCCGGACGTATGACAACCCTACCAGGCAACCAACTCTATGTGGTCCCTATTTTCACATGTACACACACTACTTGATCACCTGGTGTGAACTGCTTTCACCAGAAAACAGCGTATCTTCTGTGTTGTTGACTGGCATGAAAGCTATGTGTGCAATGTTTTTATCTCTGATGGATGTTTCACAAATGCAACCTATCACTTGATCTTGCAGTCATTCCATGATGGCGGTGCATTTGTAATATGTGATTTAGGCAGTGGCGTAGCGTGGGGGGTGCAGGGGGCCAGCTGCACCGGGCGCAACATCTGGGGGGCGCGCTCGCACTCGCAGCTCTCTGCCCCTACCTGGCTCACTCACTCTCTCTCACTGCAGTGCTGGCTGTGCGAATCCGATCCGAGCCGCCGGGTCGCCGCCCACTGTGGAGGGGGTGGGTGCCAGGCGTGCAGTGCGGAGAGAGAGCGAGGGACTATCTGGGGGAGGGACAGTGCAGCGGATGCCCAGCGCAGCGCTGAGCGCGGGAGAGAACCACACCAGACCAGATCAGGCAGCAGCAAGAAGAAGCTGGCAGCGGCGTCAGGTTAGGGGTTAGGGGGCGCAAATTACTTGCCTTGCCCCGGGTTAGGGGGCACAAATTACTTGCCTTGCCCCAGGTTAGGGGGCGCAAATTACTTGCCTTGCCCCAGGTTAGGGGGCGCAAATTACTTGCCTTGCCCCGGGTGCTGACAACCCACGCTACACCGCTGGATTTAGGCAAGTAACCCTTTTTCCAAACGAGCAACAAAGATGAGAAAGCTGAACCCTGATAATTTGTTATTTCACACTTTGATGCCTTATCGTACAGAATTATGCCTGATCACAAATAGGAGTGGCATATTAAGAGCAACAGGCTCATTTCCTTCAGCTGCAATGTTTTGAAACACTGCCATCTCTGGACAGCACAGATGTACAACAGACAAGGTTAAGGCAAGAGACACCTTGGAAGCAAATAGTCAGTTGCATAAAATAGATGCGAGTTAATGCAATTTACCCATCCAGTGTCAGTGTATTTGGGCAGGTATTTTTTATGAATCTGTGCTCTCTCCACTGTCCAGATTGTACTAATCTCATAAACATTGCACTGGAAAAAGATTCTTTCCGATTTGTAGTACTACAAACAAGGAAACTGAATATTCCTCTTGAAACTAAAAGGTTCAGCTGGGGAGGGAAATTATAGACACACCAAGTCATCTTCATCAAGACAAAATAAAAACAGCTTTGAATTCATAAATTTTGGTAAACATGCATTGGAAAAAATCCCAAACTTTTAAGAAGTACATTTCTTTTAAAACAATCTTATTACCAGAAACCATTACTTGTGTCAGGACTTTGGTATCCAGTTTAATATTAATGACACTAGTCAGTGGGAAACAACGGACTATCTAAAGACAGAAACTTGATCTCCAGGCTTTACCATTCTAAAACATTTACAGACATTTAATGCTGCTTTTAATGCCACTGCTACATTCCTAAAAGGGTATTAAAAACGTGAAACACTGTGGTGGCAAAAGCTATTGATGCCGATGTTTCACAAAGCCCGGTATCCTCCCTTAATGGAGGAAAGATGTAGAAGTTTAAATCAGCTTTAACAGTACAAGTTATGAATAGTGCTCTATTCATGGTGCTGCATGCTAGCCTCTGGCATTTTCTGCTATTAGGGGACACTATGAGTGATTGAAGTTCTTGACTGAACTCCACAAGAATGTTTCCTCCAAGAATTGTACTTTGGGAGGTTACCAGTGATAGCAGCAATGTCCCTACAGAGTCTAAACAGGACTCTATTCCATTGGAAGAATTATAAGAAGGCATATAAGAGGGAAGAACGCATTAAGAGGCCCAAATGGATCTAGTGTCCCAGTAACTGAACCTATTGTAGGACAAGCTGTAGCTCAGAACTCCAGGCGTACATTCATTTTGTTTTAAGCAAATGAGAAAATAAACTAGGGGAAATAGAAGTAATGGCCCAACATCATTGCCCTATGTTCTTCCTCCAAAAACCTGTGATGGAGCCAGGCCTCCTTATAGGAGCAACATATCAGGAGTGATACATTTCCCAGATAGATGAACAGGAGATTTTTTTAAGACTTTCTGTTGAACTTAGATATTACTAAGTAGTGAATATTTAAATGAACTTGAAATTCCACCTTCTGGGAGTTGAAGATGTCCCCTTTAGAACTTTAGAATACCCTTTTCAAAGGGTCTTCTCACTTTCTCAAACTCTCCAGTGTCATTAATTATACTGCTTTGAGGATTAGCCTAGGGACAGGCCCAAAGTTCGTCTTCTATACGCGCAAAAAAATAATCTTGCTGAATTCTTTCCTCCTCACCATCACATTCTCCTGGCAAACCTATATACAGAGTGCAGGATTCTCCTCTTCACCTGAGGACAACCGCTGCCGATCATTTTATCTAGCTTATCTAATAGATTCTGGGATTTCCCAATGGGGAAATGCCACTGCCTATTTGAAGAACGTTTCGCGTACATTTCACCCCTTGCACAGAGATTTCTCATTAAAGACATTGATGGGCACCGAGTCCTGACTCTTACATTTGACTAGTCGTCCCTAAAGAACAATTAGTAGTTGGAGCAAAAGGGCAAGCTTCATCCTTTAGAGACGCACAATGTTCCTTTCTGTCCATGTCTTCTCCAGAATTCCAGAGACAGATGTGAGCTTAGGGGAGGTACATTAATAATCACATTTTCTGCAGGCGTCAAGATTGTAGCTTGACATTACGGCAGTGGAGACAAGGAGTAATTGCAGGCTGTCAAATGATTACCTCACGTTACGGCAAAAGGAGTCAACTGCCAACTCTTAGAAGCATCTCAAACTTCATAAAGCACTATGAATGGGGCCAGTGCATGACATTTTGCTGCCTGAGGTTAAAGACAAGATGGCGTCACCGCCTCAGTCCATCAACAGAAGCCAACTGGATTGGCAGTTGAAGCTTACTTCAAACACTGGGAGTGTGTCCTTTGCCGCACCTGAGGCAACAGACTAATATAAAGCCCCAGGAGAAGTCTTGTGGCATACACAGCTCAGTCCCCCAAAAGAAGCACATGCTCAGGAGGAACAGCTGCTTCCACCCCCAATATTTGCCACCTGAGATAGTTGCCTCACTCTGCCTAATGTTAGGGCCAGCTTTGTCTATAAAATAATAGACACTTGCAGCATACCCTCCAACATTCCTCAGATGAAAATAGGCACTTTTCTCTCTCACTCACACACCCAACTGACCCTCCTCAACCCCCCCATTTTTGTGTGCCCCCCACCTACCCAAAGAGCATTTCCTATCAGAAGAAGGGTGAGTTTTGCTGCCACCACACCAATGGGGCACAGAATACATTCCCTCCACCATCCTGAGAAATCCCCTTATTCCCTAATTTATATTATTTTATTCTTTGGTAGATTTACAGAAAGAAAAACACAGAAATGTTAGAAAGGGGCAAGATTAGTCAGGGACTGCCATATTAGAATGATTTTGACGTTCATGACTTTTTGACTGTTTTAAATTTAAAAGGGGGGGGGCAGAAGGTAGACTGAGATCCTCACTAAGGTGTAGGATGATAGAACATGCTGTGTTTCCAGCAAAGCCAGAACAATTTTCATAATAACACTGTTGTATATGAGTATAGGATTACAGAGTTTATTAATGTCAACAAAGTAAGTGACACCAGTTCATAATTTCTCATTTAACAGTGTGTGGGGAATATTTTCCTCAGCACTAACTGAAGGCTTGCGGACATCATTGTTCAGCTAATCATTAGCAGGTTCACCCTTAGGAAATTTTGGCTCACAAAGGATCCCTTTCTAATCTGAATCAGTTGACACAAAGGGAATACATGAAAGATGTGTTGGTTTTCAAGTGGGAGGTCTTTTTTTGGAGGCTTCAAACATGCGTGAGTTTGGCACATAGACCAGCTACATAAAAGCAACTTGGTTTAGCCCAGACTATTTGGCCACTCTGTAGAAAATAGTCCTTGCCTCTCCCACTCTCCTACCTTAAAATCTGGACATTAAGCAACATCCCTATGAGCCAAAGGGCTGCCTGAAGGAATTGGTGCTTTCTTACCTCAGTCTTAGCTCCCAGACCCCCATCTGACAGTGCCACTGGTACAAATACTTTGAATAAATAAATAAACGCAGGTGAACAGGCCCTTTGTTAGGTGGATCCCATGCAATGGTTTGGCTCTATATTAGGGCTAAAATCCTTAGCTGGAACAAGTCAGTGAAGTTTACTTATGAGCAGACATGACTTGGGATTCCACTGAAAGTTAATAGAAATTGTATCCCACTGAAATCAATGGAACCAGTCAGTTACGACTTAGTTCCTATTAAAGTCAATGAGACTTAAGTACAACTAACGTAATCTAGATCCAAACCAATAAAATGTTTATTGTTAATCTGTTTAGATCATACACATGCACACACAGCAGAGCATCTCTGGGTTGTTGTCCTTGCACTAGGAATATCAAGCAAATTTTTGGCACTTTATTCATCATATGTTCCATAAAAGCAAAGTTAAATGGTTATCCAGATGAGAAAGACTGGTGTCATGGGGATTCTTCTGTAAACTCCTCTGCTTATATTGGAACACGCTAGTATTGTATAAACAACTCAAATCTCTTAATCATTTTTCTTCAAGCAAAAGTTAGACAAATATTTGCGAAGCATGACACTGGTGTTTGGAGCTGCTTGGTGTCAGCTTATTAATACAGAACAATAGTCCCGGGCATGACAATGAGATGTCTTTGTGAAAGCAGGGAATCCAAATAATGAAGGTTTTAAAGAACTGTTTAATTGCATGCAGCTATATTTCACCCTAAGCGCTCAGTATAGAAATCTTGCATGGGGAAGATAGGCCTTACTCCTCGGGATGAAAGAGAAATTCAGTTCAGCTTGCATTTAAATGTGAATGCTCCTGAACAATACCTGAACCCAGTCCATCCTTCAATTGTAGAATCATAAGGGAGCATGAGGGTCAAGTCCAATCCCCTACAATGCAGAAATCTTTTGCCCAATGTGGGGCTCGAACCCACAGCCTTGAGATTAAAAGTATCATGTTCTGCTGACTGAGCATAGGCTCAAGGCAAATTTTGCACTGCATATGTACACTGGGATAGAAGAAGAAGAAGAAGAAGAAGAAGAAGAAGAAGAAGAAGAAGAAGAAGAAGAAGAGTTTAGATTTGATATCCCGCTTTATCACTACCCGAAGGAGTCTCAAAGCGGCTAACAATCTCCTTTCCCTTCCTCCCCCACAACAAACACTTTCTGAGGTGAGTGGGGCTGAGAGACTTCAGAGAAGTGTGACTGGCCCAAGGTCACCCAGCAGCTGCATGTGGAGGAGCGGAGACGCGAACCCGGTTCACCAGATTACGAGACTACCACTCTTAACCACTACACCACACTGGCACATAGAAACCCCTATGCTAATAAGATATATAGAATACTCATTTTATTAGGGGGAACTGCATACAAAAATGGGTATATGTGGCCAAGCCTCTGTTCTGAATTCAGAAGACTCCAGGTTCAATCTTCATCATCTCCAGGTAGGAATGGGAGAGATTCCTGCCTAAAAACCTGGCGTTTCAGTACTTGTCAGTGTTGACAGTACTAAATTAGGACTCAGTTACACAGGTCCATTATAATGTTATAAGTGGGTTACAGAAATGTGACACTGGATAGCATTGTAGAGCTGCAATCCAAAGTCAATGGCAAATTGCATTGGGGTAGATATATTTATAGTGTTTTTTCATGGTTTTTTTTTATATCTGTGTAGATCCAGCCATAGATGGCACAATGGTCTGACTCAGTGTAAGTCAACTTCCGGAGTTCCCTGGGATGCTCTTTCAGGGACAATGGGATTGTAGAGTAAGTTTATTTAAGGCTGAAACCCTGGAGAGCAGATTGCTTCGTGGCTTGTCTTTCAAGAGAAACAATGGCTACTTCTGGCTGTCCATTTTGACACATCTGCATTAATAATGGCCGCTGCCTCCGAGAAGAGCACAAATCCCAAACCACCACAGGGGCGGGCGTAGTGAGAAATAGAGGGAGGAAATAAAGTCATTACAGTCATTACTCACATTGCTTATTACAATTATGACTCACATGTCAAACGGAGTAGTGGTAACAAGGCGAAAATAGCAACAGTTGAATCCAGCCTGTTAACAAGAATTATAGAAGAAAATAAAAAAGGGGGGAAGACACAGTAATTAACCAATTGAATCTGTCAGTCATAAATAGAAAGCTGAATTGTGATTTCTTCTGCATGTCAACTTTGTCTGAAACCTGATCATTGGGGAAACGCTGATGCTGTTTGAAAATTATGTTTGATTTAGTCCACGTTGACAAGAGCTTCATCTAATAGCACAATTTTCGCAAAATGTCAATGGGGTTCTAACTTTGCTTAAGGGATAAATCTCATGTCAATGCTCTTCTGCCGCAACAAACCATTTTATTGCCTTGACAGCTGCCAACAAGAAAAGCACCAGTGAGATAGAAAATGTAAGATGCTACGAAGTGCAGAAAGTATCTAATAATAATAATAATAATAATAATTATTATTATTATTATTATTATTTATTTATACCCCACCCATCTGGTGGGTTTCCCCAGCCACTCTGGGCAGCTTTCAACAGAATATTAAAATACAATAGTCTATTAAACATTAAATACGGATTCACTCATATTTCAGAATCCCTATTACAAAGTGAGATCCGCAACTAAATGTTGCAGTATGGAGTGTTCATTGTTAAGCCAGCCATTCCTCATTTCAGGGTACTTCCCCCTCAGCTGCCCCTCCAGCCAATTTCACATTATTTCTTCTCCATTATTTCATCCCAACACTTGGCCATCTTGCAATCTTTGGGGTTTGTTTCACTGTGCATGTTGATACCTCTGTCTTGTTTTCCAGTTGCCTCAATTTGGCTACATAGGTACCTTAACACAGCACTTACATTTGCTGTTAGTGTACAGGCAACTCCCAATTTATGTTCCAAGGCACTGTGTGTTTAAGTGAAATTGCATATATTTGAAACACCATTGAAAAAGCCTGCCCCCGTCCTGTCCCTTTCTGTGACGTGTTTGGGTCATTTCCAGGTTCGGGGCAGTGAGCGCATTTTTTTATCACGCTCATATTGGATGTGCCTAAAACAATTGCTGCCTATAATTAGTTTCAGCTAAAATCCTAGGCATGCTTCTCAGGGAATAGGCTCAACCAAACAAAGCGGAACTTACCTGTAACTAAATGTGCATTGTATGTATCAAATACGATCTTTTTCTACATTCCTGTCTTGTTTGTTCCCCCACCTCAATACACACACATTTAAAAAGCTGGACACATAAACACACATTTTTTTCATAGGGAAGTTGAGGAAGCACTAGTACTTTAGGCTGAATGTGAAAACTCTTCCCCTGTCATCAGTTGCAGAAATCCTTAACATTTCCCTAATAAATAGAAGAATGTTAAGCAGCAGTGCTGCTGTAATGAGCTGAGAGCTAAGCAGCTACTCAGCTCCATTCGGTTCCTGATGGCCACAATATTTTATACTCCACAGAGCTGCGCAAGATGAAATATGGTGACTGCAAGGTACCATACAGGGCTGGCAGGCTGCTCAGCTCCTAGGCCATTATAACACTGTCACTGCCACTGGCTGAGGTAAAGGACCGCTGGATGGTTAAGTCCAGTCAAAGGCAACTATGGGGTTGCGGCACTCATCTCGCTTTCAGAGAGATGGCGTTTGCCCAGAGACAGTTTTCTGGGTTATGTGGCTAACATGACTAAATCACTTCTGGCGCAACGGGACACCATGACAAGTGCCAGAGCGCACGGAAACGCCGTTTACCTTCCCGCCACAGTGGTACCTAATTATCTACTCACACTGAAGTGCTTTCAAACTGCTAGGTTGGCAGGAGCTGGGACAGAGCAACGGGAGCTCACCCCATCGTGGGGTTTCGAACCGCCAACCTTCTGACTGGCAAGCTCAAGAGGCTCAGTGGTTTAGACCACAGCGCCACCTGCTTACATCTGCATGTGAACACGAAGGGGTGTGCATACCCTCCAACATTTCTCCAATGAAAATAGGGACATCCTATTCCATAATGTTACTATTTATAGCCCACCCATCTCACTGGTTTGCCCCAGCAATTCTGGGTGGCTTCCAACACATATAAAAACATAATTAAACATTAGACTTTTTTTAAAAAAAGCCTTCCCTATACAGGGCTGCCTTCAGATGGCTTGGAGGTCGGATAACTCCATACCCTCCAACATTTCTCCAATGAAAATAGGGATGTCCTAAGGAAAACCGGGACATTCTGGGATCAGATCAGAAACCAGGATGGTTTTTATAAATCCAGGACTGTCCCCTGGAAAACAGGGGCACTTGGAGGGTCTGGGTATACAAGGAGGAGGTTGGTGGCTACAGACATAGCACCACCGGGGGCTCAAGTGGCTATGGGCACTTGTGGGTCCCTCCAAGTGCAGCCTGGTTAGGGGGCCCAAAACCTGGAGCCGGGCCTGCTTGATCTCATGTGTGCAGGATCTCGTTTTACATTCCATTTTGGAGGAGGGGGGAAATGCTGCTCAGTTTGTAACAGAGCAGAACAAAGTGATATTTCATTCATTCATTTAAATTGGGGGGGAATGCAAAACATGAGCAATCTACTTACCCTGGTCGATCCTTAGAGACCCTCTGAGTATCCTCCTCTTGGGGGCCTTATAAATCCATCGAATGCATTTATGTATATAATATTCACTAATTTTAAAGCACACTTTCCTCTCATAGATGCATTTTTGTAAATGCTGTTTGGTTGGAGAACTGCTCCACAAAAAAAATATAGCTGAATTCCTAAATATGGCTGTGTTTCAGTTCTCATATTATTTCAGAAAGTGTGAATTTGATAGATTTGGCCTTGACTGTGAACTGAATCAAATTTCTCCTCCATCCCTAGAAGCTGGTATTTCAAACTTCACCAACATTGCTAGAGTTACTTCTGAAAGCAGAAACGGTTGCCTATTCTGACACCTAGGGACCAGGTGAGCCACAAATACAGCAGCTGTCGCTTGAGATTGGATTTGTTCATGTGGGTGAACAAGTTTTTAAAAACACACTTTAAAAAAATAAAAATAAACCCAGCAACTCCAATCATTCCCTGACTTGTGTAAATGCCAAGAAGGGAGTTCATACAGCTTTCACTAGATTTGGATTAAAGCAACAGCTGATGCAGATTGTGTGTTTGTGTGTGTGTTTGTGTGTGATGTATTGCCCCTTTAGTAATGTGGACAGTTTGAAAGCCACAAAAAAAAGCAGGGACATAAAATGTGCCTGAACTTTCCATGACCTCCTTTCAGTGATTATGTTAGCACATAATTAAAATTCAGAGAGGAAGTGAGATGGATGGTAAAGCAAACATGGGGAACTTCTTTAAAGGGGTGGAAAATATTTTATAGTGTGTTTCTTTATAACTGGAGGAGATTGAGATGTTAGCAAAGCTGGGGGAGAGGCGCGGAAACAATTTTTAAGCTGGCATTTTATTAGGAGATCTTAAAGATGTAGGCTATCAATGTTTAACCATGCAATTCTTTGCACATATATACTTTTAGAGTGAGCCTTGTTGGTTATAACAACATTTACTTTCGAGTAAACAAACACTGGGTTGCATTATTAGACTGTTTTGCTCATTGGTAAAAAAGGGTATGTTAGAAATGTGGGATAGTTCACGTTTCAGTCCAAAATCTATAGTTTAGGTCAGGGGTAGTCAACCTTTCTACACCTACTGCCCACTAATGCATCTTTCTTGATGGTAAAATTTCCTTGCCACCCACCAGGGCTACAGTAACATGTGCCAGAACCCCCTACCACCCACCTGGGATCCTGAAACGACCACTAGTGGGCGGTAGGGACCAGGTTGACTACCCCTGGTTTAGGTAAATGCTAAGATGGAAGTGAAAGCTGGACCATAAAAAAGGGAATTGATGCTTTTGAATTATGGTGCTGGAGAAGACTCTTGAGAGTCCCATGGACTGCAAGAAGATCAAACCTATCCATTCTGAAGGAAATCAGCCCTGAGTGCTCACTGGAAGGACAGATCCTGAAGCTGAGGCTCCAATACTTTGGCCACCTCATGAGAAGAGAAGACTCCCTGGAAAAGACCCTGATGCTGGGAAAGATGGAGGGCACAAGGAGAAGGGGATGACAGAGGACAAGATGGTTGGATAGTGTTCTCGAAGCTACCAGCATGAGTTTGACCAAACTGCAGGAGGCAGTGGAAGACAGGAGTGCCTGGCGTGCTCTGGTCCATGGGGTCACAAAGAGTCAGACACGACTAAATGACTAAACAACAACAACAAGATTTTCTTCCCCAAAGAAGGGACATAACTCGGTGGTAGGAGCAGAGGTTTTGCATGCAAGTTCAGCACCCAGCATCTGCAGGTAAAGCTGGAAAGGTCTCATGTCTGAAACCCTGGAGAACATCTGGCAGTAGACCAGAGATTGCCTTAGTCATGGAATTGTAGAGTTGGAAGGGACCCTGAGGATCATCCAGTCCAACCCTCTGCAATGCAGAGATATGCAGCTGTCCCGTACAGGGATTGAACCTGCAACCTTGGCATTATCCATGGACGTCTGGTAGTCTGCAAGGTCACATTCCATGGAAAGGTTGCAGAACAGGTGGGAATATCTGTACTTAGCCTGCCCATGATGTTTGTAACATGGCACTGGCTTTGATGCTGACGGAAAGAGTTAATTAAGTGGTCTGCGAAGACCCACAGCAATGTTTAAGCAGTCCACAAAACCACAGAGTTTGAGAAATGATAATACTGAGGTAAACAGACCAATTGTTTTGACTTGGTATTGAGCAGCTTTTTATGCTCAATTTAAGAAAAAGTGTTGCTCATTCAATACAATGCATATCCACAGAAATGCTCAGCTCATATTGATTTCAACCTACTGTATTAAAATTGTCAAGTATATATGTTCCATTGATTTTAGTGGAATGATTATTCAGTTCGGCATATTTAGGACTGCATGCTTAGTATGTAATGAATGAGCATGTTTGGAGGGCAGGCAGCTGAAAGAAATGGAAAGATACTAGGGTCACGTAGAGCCATAACGAAAGCTTTTAAGGCCTTTGACAAATACAGGCAACTCCATAAAAAAAGGAATACGATAAATGTGGCACCAACAGACCACATCCTTATGCTGATTTACGCATGCATGTTCATCACCAATGGCAACATGACATGGTGACCTGCATAAGTGAAAAGACACATGCAGAACAAATGCAGCAGACAGAGATCACCTCAGCCATAATGCTTGCACTTGAGGTCAAATCATCCATCCCATTGTGAACTGCTGAAAGTAAAACTTTATAAAGGTCCACTCATATGTCCCATTTGAGTTCAGCCAACCTCACAAGGCACATTTGGTGAGGAAGCAAAAGAAGGCCTTCTTAGCAGTGGCTCCCAGACTTTGTTACTCCCTCTCTTGAGAGGCTAGACCGGCTCCCTCCTTATTGTCCTTCCACCAGCAGGTGAAGACTGTTATTCTGGCAGGTTTTTGAGAACTGCCTGCTTTTAAGGAAAGGACTTAAGTGTGCAAGGTGAGTGATATGTATACAGTGGTACCTCGGTTTAAGAACTTAATTCATTCTGGAGGTCCGTTCTTAACCTGAAACTGTTCTTAACCTGAGGTACCACTTTAGCTAATGGGGCCTCCCGCTGCCGCCGTGCCGCTGCTGCACAATTTCTGTGCGCTGATTCCCAGACCATCCATGAGCCAGATTGAGAAGGCGATTGGGCCGGATCTGGCCCCCGGGCCTTAGGTTTCCTACCCCTGTTTTAGAATAACTCACAGCTGCTTTTCTAATTACAACAGCTCTTTTCAGACGGTCAGGGAATGCATGCGAGGAAGGAGACTTGGGTGACTGCTTTCCTACTTCTGACTTCCTAGGCATTCATCGATCCTATCAGGTTGTAGAGGAGAGATGAGTAGCTTTCCATTAGCTCTGCTGAGAGACCGGCTGCATTTAGCTCCTGTCCCCCTGAATGGCTCCCATTTCAGCTGGTCATTATAAGAACTATTATGCAACTTTAAGAACTGGTGCCTGGCTTTGCTTGTTTTCCTTTCCCCTCATATCCCTGCCCCGTCTTTTGTAAATTGCACAGAAAAAGCCTGTGATCTATGCATCTTATTTTTATTGATCTTACGTTTGTAAGCTACTTTGGGAGCTACATGCATCTATCATGTGAATACATTTAGCTGGTGTGAACTGGCTACAGGGAGCGTGAAGATTCTGCAGCAGGCAACAGGCTGGTCCCCCCCCCCATAACTGATGTGCAAATCCACATGATGTTTAGGCTGCAATCCTATATGCACCAGCCTGCAAGTAAATCTCCTTGTACTCAGTGGCACTTGCTTCTGAGTAGACAAGTATAGGATTCACTGACAGTGTGTTTCTGAAACCATTTCTTACGATTCCTCCATCTTTTTTGTGCAAATCAGTTTTAGAACTTCAGCTCAAAGTTCTTATGTCCGACATCACTTAGATTATCGTTGTTAATTAAATGTAAATTTTCAAAAGCGGTTGAGGTTTTTTTATGTATTCACACACATTCTTTATTACGGTCCAAAAACCCACAAAAACAGTTTTGAAAGCAAAGTGCAGCAGAGATACAAGGGAAGATACAAGACAGTCACTATGTTTTATCCAGAGCATGTTGATTTCTATTTTTTATTACCTCTGAGAGAATTTTTGCCATGGCCAAGTTAATATCATTTGACTTATCTTTGAGAAGATACCTGAGGTTTCAGTATTTCCAGGTAAATTTACCAATAAGGGTTTAATTAAATTGATCCCTAGCTTGTTTATACAGCCCACAGTGCAGTAAAATATGCTTCATACAATTGGCAGCCTGATAACATAAGAGAGTCTGTTCTGATAAGGTATACCAGTCTGCCGTTTAGATCTTTGCAGTGGTGTAGCGTGGGTTGTCAGCACCCGGGGCAAGGCAAGTAATTTGCGCCCCCTAACCCGTGGATTTGCGCCCCCTAACCCTAACCCCCAGATGTTGCGCCCGGTGCGACCGGCCCCCCCTGCACCCCCCACGCTACGGCACTGGATCTTTGGGTGGAAAAACATTTAATGTGGCTTTAGTAAGCAGTCAACGATAATTGGGTACTGACAGATTCGTAATGTATTCTCGCACACTGATGAATTGAGATCAACTGCGTTGAAATTAAAGTGAAATGGTTTTGTGGCTCACCCAGCTTTGTGTCTCTTTAAACAATCCACTTTTGACACACACACACACACACCCCCGCCCTTGACAAAATGTGAGGATTTTAAAGCTCTGCAGTAAATCCCAAATCCACAAGGTGGCACTAGATTTCTTTAAGTGATTTTTTTGAAAAGGAAAAAACTGAGAGAAGACCTAACAAGCACAGACTGCAGGTGACATTTCTGAATGGAAGGACTATAATAAACAAACCATTCATGGTGACAGGCCACAAAGCCTAGCTTAGACTTCACATTGCTGCGCTCCACCAGAGGCCAGCTCTGAGGCAACAGCACAGTTTCTTTATAGCAAAGTAGACTCTGCATTAACTACAGAACACATGCGGTTTATGGGACCACAATCAAGTCACAGCTCATTTAGCAAACTGCTATTATGTGGAAGTGATTTTCTCCAGCAACGTGGCCACTTGATCCACTCGCTGGAAGACCAGTCAGATATGTAATTCCAGATGGCGGCCAATGTGCCATTTGTCCAGGTTCTGTGAACTAGCCAGCTGTCTCCCTTGAGAGGAATCCATCTGCACAGAGAACTGGCAGATTCAAATTCCTTTGGGTGGATTATAACTGTATGGGAGACTTGATATTTTCCATGGTGTTTTATATTTTCAGTGGTATCTTATAGTGGGATGTGTGTGTGTATTAATTTTTGAATAGCCTTTTATCCCTAGATGATTTGCAGACATGCCATGGAAACGCTTAAAAATAAAAACAGTGCAGAAAACAGCTTGCAGTTTTGTAAATCAAGAAAATATTTAATAATAATAAAAAGAGCTTGCAGTTGGGAAATTCTTCTAACTATCAAACTCTCCAGGCCAAGCCGGACTTATACCAGTGGGAGCAGGGCCAGCTTTGGCTCTGAGGGTGAGCAGTGTGGTGGGTGGGTGGGGGCTGGCTAATGTGCCCTGTGTTAAGCCCCCTCCTCTGCTGGCAGGCCCTGGATAATTGCTCTGGTACCACTGGTAGACAGGAGCAATGCTCCAAGCAGGGGCCTGCTGTTTAAATTTCCCTCAATGCTTACAGCCAATGCTGCATCAGGGTTATTTTGGGAAATTCAAATAGGAGGTGTGTTGTTGTTGTTGTTTTTAAAGGAGCCTAGGGTAGGCATCAGGGACACGGGTGGCACTGTGGGTTAAACCACAGAGCCTAGGACTTGCCAACCAGAAGGTCGGCGGTTCGAGTCCCCACGACAAGGTGAGCTCCCATTGTTCGGTCCCAGCTCCTGCCAACCTAGCAGTTCGAAAGCATGGCAAAGTGCAAGTAGATAAATAGGTACCGCTCCGGCGGGAAGGTAAACGGCGTTTCCGTGTGCTGCTCTGGTTTGCCAGAAGTGACTTAGTCATGCTGGCCACATGACCCGGAAGCTGTACGCCGGCTCCCTTGGCCAATAAAGCGAGACGAGTGCCGTAACCCCAGAGTCGGTCACAACTGGACCTAATTGTCAGGGGTCCCTTTACCTTTAGGGTAGGCATCAGTGGAATAATGGCGCACACGGATGCCAGCCCTGTATGGGAATCTGTTCAGATGCAAATGCTCTGGTGTGCGAGCTGTGGGGGTTGCAGCCAACGACACCCTTACTGATTGCACAGAAGGGTCCCCGTGTGATGTAAGTATTGTCATAGAGGCTGGTAGTGGTCAGGGTAAGTCAAGGGCATCACTGGTTCCTGTGAGTGTAGACTGTTTTAGTAATACCTATGTTGTGTGAGTGCTTGGCAGCAGTGGCTAGACACAGGTGGCACTGTGATCTAAACCACTGAGCCTCTTGGGCCTGCTGATCAGAAGATTGGTGGTTCGAAACCCCACGACGGAGCAAACTCCCGTTACTCTGTCCCAGCTCCTGCCAACCTAGCAGTTCAAAAGCATGCCAGTGCAAGTAGATAAATAGGTACCGCTGTGGTGATAAGGTAAATGGCATTTCCGTGTGCTCTGGTTTCCATCACGGTGTCCCATTGCTCCAGAAGCAGTTTAGTCATGCTGGCCACATGACCCAGAAAGCTGGGTCAAACGTGGCTCCCTCAGCCTGAAAGCGAGATGAGCGCCGCGACCCCATACTCACCTTTGACTCGACTTAACCATCCAGGGGTCCTTTACCTTTTACCTTTATATAAGTTTCCCACCCCTCCTCAGCTACCACTTGACAGAAGCTGCAATTTCAGCAGGTGCTGACACATTAGGACATGTTGAATTTTTCCCAAAAATGAAGGGTGCTACAAAGTTGTAAAATGGCTTGGGAAGTCAAAAGATATTTTGGTTAAATTAACACAGTTTAGTTTTGCTTGATAAGTAAAGTGTGTGTGAAATTCCATAGAAATAATGAATGACTGTCAAGTACTTGCAGTTATAGTATTAGTATTATTAGTATTTCTTATCAGTGCTTTTCCTCTAGGAAAAAAAGGTACCGGTATTGCATACCCATAAGTACCCCCAGGGGGAGGGAAAGCACCGGTTGCTGTCATTGTTGTCACAATAACTGACATTTTCAGAAGGTAAAATTAAAATTCTTTGGTTTTCCAAAATCAGTTTATGTGCTTCATCAGACAGAAACTTTCCGAGCTGAATGTTGTAATCACCAAAATAGTAGCCGATTTAAATCCCTCATGCCCACCCCCCACCAAAAAAAAAATCTTAAAGACCCAACACTTAAGAAATTTACAAAATTAAGTTTTGCCCTCTAAAATCACATACCTTACTGCCACACGGTCTGGTGCAGAGAGCGACTGACCCTATGTTCATGACAGAAATTGGGACTTCTGTCCCGGGTTAAAACCAATTGCTCTTTGGTTGTGCCACATTGTAAGCAGTGATAGGCCACAATGACATCATCTTAAACTGTCATGGCTTCCACCAAAGAATTGTGGGTGCTATGTTTTGTTAAAGGTGCTGTGAGTTGTTAGAAGGGAAAAGGAGTTTCCTAAGAGATACAGTTCCCAGGGTTTCCTGTGAGGGGAGGGGGGGTTGGTGGTTAAACCACTCTGGGAATTGCAGCTCAGGTGAGGGGGGAAGAGGGGCTCCTAACAACTGCCAGCACCCTTAACAAGCTACAGCCCCCACCATTCTTCAGGGGAAGCCATGCCAGTTAAAAGTGGCATCACTGTATGTATAAATCTATGGTGCCAATGTTGCTGTTGTTGGCATCTGTCTGTCTCGAGAGACAATGGAGTGAAGTCAAACCACTGCATTAGCAGCACCCAACTGACCTCCACAGGCCGCAAGCCTGGGCAGTGTGTATGGAGGTCCTGGGCTGCTCAGATGACAAGACCCCCCTCTCGGCCTCGCTGATGTGGTCCAAAGGAAAGCAGAGCGATAAGTTTGGCCCCAGCTGGGCTGCAGGAGTTGCCGGAAGGTGGCATGCAAGGCGCCACCCAACTGTCTTAGGCAGTGCAATTCTTCTAGATGCCAGAAGTCACCATGAATGCCTCCATCATTCTCTTAGAATGGCAATGGCGTCTCTTGAGGGGTGTTGGAACTGAGTTCCGGCAAGTTCCAGCTGGAAAAGGCCTTGGTCTTAGGGGCTCCACTCTGGATTGTGTAGGGTTTACTCCCTAGCCTTTTCTTCTCCTGAAGATATCCCACAGGGCTGTAGAGGTTTAGGGTGAGGTTTTTCTTCCTTCTCCTCAACTCTTCCCAGGTTGATGAGCCTCATCTGCCCCTCACTTCCTGTTAAGTTGTGGGTGAACATATCAGACGACACAGCGTTTCTTCAGACAGCTCTTGTTTATTCAGAGGCCGGAACAAAACTGAACTGAAGGGTTCAGCCAACCTGCTTATATACAGCTCGACTACAACGCAACAGTGACAACTTTTTGTAACTATCCAGTCACTGAACATCACTGTCAATTCCTTATTTGCATATGTGGACCTGAGTGAAAACTGTCTACAGTATCCCCCTGCTGGCCCAGGGTGAGAACTTCAGTACATAACACTTCCCTTTACAGCACGTGCAGAGACAGCCTTCTTGACCATTGGACCCACTACTGGTCTCGTCCGCTTAATCCTCCGGAGCCTGTCTTCACACGCAGGGGAAGCCCCTAACTCACCAGGGGTTTGAGACCCATTGGCTACCCCCACCTGGTTTAGCTGGCCAGTTTAAGCCATTTCCCGGGATGTGACAGCTTTTAGGAGCCACAAGTCGTGTTTATCTATGAGAGAAATGGAGGAGCCAGTTTTTGTTTGGACTGAGGCATTTTCTCTCACCAGAGCTCTGAAGGCTGGTTTTGTCAAACTCTCTCGACATGTCTCCTGGCAAACATGGGCATGAAATGTTTCTCATTCATACAGGGCTGAGGAGGAAAACTAAAATACAGACCTACAGGCGGTTCATCCCTTCGGTTCCCTTTATGCTGAATTCCCATTTCTCCAGGGTTATAAATTCTGCTCTGGGTAAAACACAGATCCTGCTAAAACATTTCAAGAGACAATACCTTTTTATTACAAAAATGAAGTGAGACAGCATGACTATTACCAGGAGGGGGGCAGAGGAAGGAGTAGAATTTCCCCCACCTGGCAGATGATCTTCTGAAGTGGAGAGATGTGCAAGCTTAGGCTATTAAACTTTTTAAGGCTAAATGAAATCCAGCTGCTGTGGGCCCGTGGGCCTTTCGGTTTAACGGTTCACAGTACATATTCTTTCAATCCCTCTGTTTTTGTTTTCTTTTAATTGTTGGGGCCTGAGATCATAAACGCCTCAGCATTTCCAATCCGAAAGCATAGCTCTTTGTAATTTGTCCTAATCAACTGCAGTATAAAAAAAACCCCTGCTCCATAACCCTTTGTGCCTGCCTTCCCGTCCCCCTCCCTTCCCTTCCTCCCTCCCTAGACAACAGAAAACACCCCTGACAGAAAATAAAACATCTGGTTTGGATTCAGCATCAAACTGCAGTTAGTTAAAGTGGCAACTATCAACCTAACCTCAAATGGTTTATGTTTGAACATGATTTTTCACGGCAGCCAAACTTTGAAAAATGAAGAAGTCTTCATGTAGGATTGTTTTAGGAGGTTAATTCGCTTGAAAATGCTCTTTTGGAGGGCTTCTCCTCTCCCCCCTCAGCTCAACTTTGTCACTATTTCATGGCTTCCATGCACAGAAGATTATTATTCACTGAGGGGGTCGAAGTAACCAGATACACACAGGGCAACACAGAGCGAAAGAAGCAAACAGTTGTCTGGAACACACTGAGGAGGGCAGTGAATTGGACAGAAAGAAGGCTGTGTCACACAGCCTATGAACAAGCCATAAAACCATGCAAAGGTTTAAAAATCTTAAAATTTCAAAGTTTACATCATATTCATACATGCAAAGGTGGAGACTTAATTTTCAAAATCTGTGAGGAAAATTTTCAAAATGGAGAACTTTCTCAAGGGAGTTAATGACGGTTAGGATTACAGAAGTGACTGAAGTCCTTAGAGCAAGGGTGGCTAAATTTTTTTGGCCAGAGGGTCACGTTGACAGTCAGACTTCCCTCCAAGGGCCACATGCTAGCAGTGAGCATAGCCAGCACACACCAATGCATGCGCGAGTGCATGCACACTCACCACCCATAAAGCACACATACGGACTACATACAGTGGTACCTCGGGATACAGATGCTTCAGGTTACAGACTCCGCTAACCCAGAAATAGTACCTTGGGTTAAGAACTTTGCTTCAGGATGAGAACAGAAATCGTGCAGTGGCAGCGGGAGGCCCCATTTGCTAAAGTGGTGCTTCAGGTTACGAACAGTTTCAGGTTAAGAATGGACCTCCTAAACGAATTAAGTTATTAACCCAAGGTACCACTGTACTCATACACCAATCCACATACCGACTCTGCAAGCACAATAACCCCACAAACAGCACTTGCCTTCACCACTCACACAAATACACAGCCCCCACCCGTCTCTCAAAGATACACACTCAAAATCACACGCATACACTCCCCATGGTGATGCAGAGAAGAGACACCATCTCTTGTTCTTCAGAGATTATTCACTGAAGAGCATGGGCAGATACATTTTCTCCTCACCCAGTGCTGTTTTGGGGAGCCTAGGAAACGACCTACAGACTCAGAGATAGACAAAATCTCTCCATTTCAGTTTTTTTGGGCTTCTCATTTTTCCAATCTTAGATTCATTTCTCCTCAACAGATGGATTTATTTTTTTAAAAAAAAAAGTCCATATGGATATCCATCAGTCTTTTGCTATGCATTCCTCCTGAAGCTCTCACTTTGTATGTCATTTTCAGCAATAGCTTTTGCATGCATGAACAGTGGAACCTCGACTTATATCCGCCTCTTCTCACAGACGTTCCAAGTTGCAACCACAGCAAACCTGGAAGTAAACACCAGGTTTGCCATGATTTGCACATGCACGGAAGTGGCTTCTGCCATCTGAAGCCCACTGCCGCCGAATGCGCACTCGCACAACGGCGCCTCTACTAGCGTCCAGTTTTACCCAGCGGACAGGCCTCCAGAACAGATTATTATCATAAGTAGAGGTTGTGCTGTATTGGCACTTTTCACTTGTTTACACGCTTTTGTACACATTGTTTGGTTGGAGGTCTGCATCACATGATCTTGAAGGGTAGCTGCATTTCCATTCGCATGTTTCAGGGAGTGAGAATTAAGTGGGTTCAAACTAGGTATGGCTTGAACCAAATTTATCTCCCATGACTACTACAGCCTTTCCATATATGCATCCATACTTTATTTTGATTTTGAGGGGATATTGGGAGAGAGGAGATTTCATCATATACATAAAATCACTCACTTGCACGTTATGCTTACTAACAGGGATTAGAATTTCCTCTCCGCTGTACAGCTACACATTAACTACTCGCAAGCAAAAGTTGAAAGGCGGTTAAGTAAGTGACAAGCTGTTCCATAATCAGGGCTGGCTCAAGACATTTTGCTGCCTGAGGCAAACCAGCAAATGATGACCGCCTTCCAAAGATGACCAGTTTAGTCTAGCACCAGAGGCAGAAAGTGTCACAAATACATAGCTGCCTTTTTTATGGTGCTCTACATCAACTGCCTGAGGTGGCTGCCTCACTTTGTCTAATGGTAGCGCTGGTCCTGTCTATCATATGTGAGTTTAAGGCATTTAAAATCATAGAATGTTTGACAAAGACTAGCTGAATTGAAGAAGGAGGGGGAAATGGGTGTGGGAGCAAGGTAATGCATGCAAAGAGTTCGCCATGGAAAGGGATTTCCTTGTTGCAGCAAAACTTGTATTGTGCAGGGGGGGGAATGGAATCCACCTCCTGCTCTGGACTGGAGCTCAGAAAGAGGAAGAAGAATGATGTCCCTTCTGCAATCTATGCCAAAACAACTGGTTCATGTTGATTTATCCTGAAACCAGCATTCATAAATCCTTTATGCTCCTTTGGAAAATGTAATTTTCCCAAACAGCATTTCAGCCCAGCACCAGACGGCTGCAGTATTATAGCTTTCTCCCTCTGCTGTATTATAGCTTTCTCCTTGTTTTCTCCTAAAATACGACGATTGTGAATACTGTGCAGTTATGAAAAACACACACCTTAATGGGCCATTGTAGCTATATGGTACATGACACTCAAACTTAAGTGGTAAATAGGTCCTTTTGGTTCAGAACAGTGTTTCCCAAACTTGGAACTCCAGCTGTTTTGGGACTACAACTCCTATCATCCCTAACTAGCAGGACCAGTGGTCAGAGATGATGGGAATTGTAATCCGAAAACAGCTGGAGACCCAAGTTTGGGAAACCCTGGTTTAGAAGAACATCAAAAGATAAGAAGAGCCCAACATCCCATCTGGTCCAGCGTACTGTTCTCGCAGTGACCTACCAGATACCTATGGGTAAGGAGAGAAGAAATAAAGACATACTGGAACAGAGGAAAAGATGCCCCAATTTGTAATAGAAATGTATCATCCTTTTCCTTTTTTAAAAAAGGCAATGTTCTCCTCCAAAAGAGAAATTCCCCTATATATTACATGCACAGTACTGTTGACTCCATTTCTGAAGCAGATGTCCAGGTGTGTCCTTGGAGAGTGCCAAACTGGAGTAATTCTCTTCCCACTCTGTTTTCCCTTTTCCTTGGAGAAAAACAGCATGAAGTTGGAACGACTCGCTCCCATTCTAAAAGCACTGGAGGTTTCTGTTCTTTACTAGCATTTGTCTTCCACTTCAGGCTTTCTTAGATTCCCATGCTCTTTTGTTTCCAGAATCAAAAAAAGGTTATTATGAAGAAGTATCCAGAGGAAAAAATGGGAACTCATTAAATGGAATATCATCGTCAAGTGGTTTCCCACTATATGCATCCAAGACAGAGCCCTACCTCAAATATCACTTCTAGCCAGTACAAAATAAGCAATGATTCAAATCGTATGTGCTTCTTAACTGCACAAATGTTCATTCGCGGAGATAAAGAGCAGATGTTT
This sequence comes from Podarcis filfolensis, assembly GCF_964270895.1. Taxonomy (NCBI): domain Eukaryota; kingdom Metazoa; phylum Chordata; class Lepidosauria; order Squamata; family Lacertidae; genus Podarcis; species Podarcis filfolensis. The sequence continues at coordinate 21,795,109 of NC_139614.1, read as the reverse complement.
CCTTTTGTTAACCTTGTTTTCCATGTGACACATCCAAGGTATAATAAATTCAGCTGAATCAGAGATTAAATCTTTCCAGAAACTAATTAATTCTCAAACAGTGTCACAAATAATGAGGCCGTGTCCTCTGTGACAGAAATGAAACCAAGAACTGATTTGCTTAATCGTGTGTACTTCCCAATAGTCCAGTGCTTTGCTGTAGCAAATAAACGTGTAGACAAAACTTTCCGAGTGTCTCCATTTTCCAGGGACAGTCCTGGATTTACAGAAGCCATACTGTTTTCAGATTTGATCCCAGAATGTCCCACTTTTCCTTAGGACGTCCCTATTTGGAGGGTATGGAGTTATGCAACCCCTGAGCCAAGGAGTTACATAATGTTTCACATTAATGTTTTATATTTTATCATGTCTTTAAATGTGTTAGAAGTCACCCAGAGTTGCCCCAGATGGGCAGGGTATAAATAATAAAATTATTATGCAATTATTATTCATGCAACCTTTGGAAGACATCATCTAGTCCAACCCCCTGCAAAGCATGAATCTCAAACTGTGGTCTACCATCCAATCTGAAACCACATGAGACCCTGCTTAGCTTTAGCAAATGGACTAGCAGTTATATTGCTGCACTACTAGAAAGCAAATAGCTTTCTCCAAAGGATCCTTGGAAGTGGAGTTTGCCCATCGCATAGCTGCAATTCCAGGCACCCTTAGCAAAGTGCAGCTCCCAGGTTTCTTTCAGGGAAATCATGTGTGTATCCAACCCAACAAGGAGCCATGATGTAGTGACAGTAAAAAGATATCTACTATAGGCACCTGTAATCTCAGGACAAATCTTCCTGGATTGCAAAGCAAGGCATCAGGGGTGAATTTGGCCCCATTTATTTATATTTTAATGGCTGTTTGAAAAGGAAGAGTTTAATTTGCAATATAAAACAGCTGTGTTTGGCTTCATTGGCCTAATTTGCTTGATAAATATCTCACAAACCCTCATTAGAAAGATACAGCTGCCCCTTCTCCTTTTCACTCATTCCTTAGTATGTTTACAAATTGTTCAGCGTACAACCTGGGCTCACCCTGCTTGGGAAAGCATTTCTGAAGACCCATGCAATGTGGGCGTCAGCAACAAAGCATTCGCTCCACAAGAAGTGTCACCTTATGAATCAGAGAGGCAAGTCATCTCTGGAAGCAGCAAGTTAGCAAAACGCAGGAATGGAATGAACTCTGCAAGAAGCCAGAAAATTCCCTCGAGTTTCACAGTTGCACACAGTATTCAAGATCACACCCTTGTACTGATGAGTCCACCCAGAATATAGTCATCAATGTATTTCCCCATCCTGCTTCCACATTTGCAAAAGAGTGCAATAAAGCATGTTATAAGCGTAGTTAGGGGATGCGGGTGGCGCTGTGGGTTAAACCACAGAGACTAGGACTTGCCCGTCAGAAGGTCTGCGGTTCGAATCCCCACGACGGGGTGAGCTCCCGTTGTTCGGTCCCTGCTCCAGCCAACCTAGCAGTTCGAAAGCACAAATTGCAAGTAGATAAATAGGTACCGCTCCAGCGGGAAGGTAAACGACATTTCTGTGTGCTGCTCTGGTTCGCCAGAAGCGGCTTAGTCATGCTGGCCACATGACCCAGAAGCTGTCTGCGGACAAACGCCGGCTCCCTCGGCCAATAAAGCGAGATGAGCGCCGCAACCCCAAAGTCGGTCATGACTGGACCTAATGGTCAGGGGTCCCTTTACCCTTTACCTTTTTAAGAGTAGTTAAGAGTCTGGGCCATAAACCTGTAAGAACCAGGTCGAAACCTAACATTGGCCAAACACTTGCTTGGGGGGATTGATCAATTTAAAGTATTCCTTGACCGCCCTCTATCCAAAGGAATTCCAGAGTGGTGTACGTTGTGTATGAACAAAACTATTAAGGCCAGTTGCAATATGAGGAATTAACAGCAATTAAACTTTAGAACCATAATGCAGACTAAACATAATTTAAAATGCCTGGGAAAATAAAAATATTTTAACAAGGTGTTGAAAAGATTGTAATGTTGGCACCAGTTGCACATCCCAGACTCTGGATGCCACCACAGAAAAGCCTTATCTTCATTCAGTTATTGTCTATTGACCGCAATCCCCTTTCCTAAAGTATGCGTGGAAGTCCTTTTGGTGTTTTGTTTGTTTGAACCTGGGGGCTTTGGGGGCCAGGGAAGGCTAGGATTCATGAAACTTTCCACACATATACACACTTCTGACACCAGGTAGAGAGCCAAGGGTTGGCACAGTTGGGCATCTGCCAAGGACCCCCCACTCAGGAGGTAGGCCCACTGACCTGAACCTCCTGGGCCTACTGCAAATAGAAGCTAGACTCAGTGAAGGAGAGGACACCATGAGGGCTATCAATGTCTACAAGCCACAGTTGCTATGTTCTACACTCACTTTCAGGGACGCGGGTGGCGCTATGGGTTAAACCACAGAGCCTAGGACTTGCTGATCAGAAGGTCGCGGTTCGAATCTCTGCGACGGGGTGAGCTTCCGTTGCTCAGTCCCTGCTCCTGCCAACCTAGCAGTTCGAAAGCACATCAAAGTGCAAGTAGATAAATAGGTACCGCTCCAGCGGGAAGGTAAACGGGGTTTCCGTGCACTGCTCTGGTTCGCCAGAAGCGGCTGTCATGCTGGCCACATGACCCAGAAGCTGTACACCGGCTCCCTCAGCCAATAAAGCAAGATGAGCGCCGCAACCCCAGAGTCGGCTACGACTGGACCAAATGGTCTGGGGTCCCTTTACCTTTACACTCACTTTCAGAGAGAACCTGCTTCTGAAGACCAGTTTCTGAAAACTGCAGGAGGGGTGAGTGCTGTTGTGCTCAGGTCCTACTTTGGGAATCCCCACCTGGTTGGTCACTGTGAGAACAGGATGCTGGACTCGATGGGCCTTTGGTGTGACCCAGCAAGCTCTTGTGATGTTCTTACGTTCTGAGTCCTCCAAACCCTGGAGGTGATGCTGTCTGCTACCACATATGTTCCTCCTGATGGTTGGACTGGTCATGGTGCCTGTTTGGTTAGTGCTGTGTAGTTCGTTCCTACTCGGAAAATGCCAGAGAGCAGGAAGGAAACATCATTTCATGGCGTCCTCATGAAACCTCAGACTGCGCACAGAACCAGAATGCAATTCTTCCTGTCCTCTCTGGGGTGTCTGGGAGGAAGCATTGGAGAAACAGTACCCAACATGAGTGGGGAGTAGGAATGGCTTCAGGGTTGCGTGGAGTGAATATGTCTCTTCTACACCCTCTGAAGGACTGAAATCATACACTTCAACTTACCAAACCTTTTTCCACCCTAAGGTGGTAAAGTTGGGGAGGTAGGAGTCCTTTTCCAGTTCCTTTATGGGCTAATAGCCGTAAATAAATAAATTGTAATTGTAAATTTTCCAGTTCAGCCCTAAATACTTGCAAGAAATACTGTAATGCTAAGTTTGCCAAGAATAAAATGGCAGGGATTGTGCAATGGGTGAACCTTAACAATTCTACATCGAAGTGCTTTTAGCAAGATTATGGATTAGCATGTCCGCTCCAGCCGTGAGCACACATTTAAACAGCACTCCCAAAATTAGCATTTTAATAAACTGAGACCGTGTATTAATTGACTGCGAGCATGAAAGACAAGTTGAAGGGCATTATGAGAACTGGTTCGCATTAATACTGAGAGAACAAGTGGGGTCTGCAACCAAATGTTGCAGTATGAGCGTCAGCTAGTCATGCCATCATTCAAAATATTCCACCCCATTCCCTCCCCCACCCATTTTCTATTTTTCTCCCCTCCTCTAACAGACACAAAGCATTCTGCGGCCTCTGAACATGCTCAGTCCATATTACACTGTTTTGGGTTGTTGTGTTTTAATCCCCCGCTCTAAGTTCCAGGAAGATATTTTTGCTTCTGCGGTTTCTCAAACTTGCAATTTCCCTGAGGGTTTGTTAATAGATAGACAGATAGATAATGATAGATAGATAGATAAAGGTAAAGGGACCCCTGACTGCTAGGTCCAGTCGCGAACGACTCTGGGGTTGTGGCGCTCATCTCGCTTTACTGCTTCCAGGTCATGTGGCCAGCATGACTAAGCCACTTCTGGCGAACCAGAGCAGCACACAGAAACACCGTTTACCTTCCCACCAGAGCGGTACCTATTTATCTACTTGCACTTTGACGTGCTTTTGAACGTGCAGGAGGAGGGACCGAGCAACGGGAGCTCACCCCATCGCAGGGATTCGAACTGCCAACCTTCTGATCGGCAAGCCCGAGGCTCAGTGGTTTAGACCACAGCGTCACCTGCGTTCCCACAGCACCACCCGCTGATAGATACATATTCTTATTCTGTTTGTCCAAACTTTGCAGTTTCACAAAGCCTACTGACAGCTCCCTCTTGGACAGGATCATTTTGGATGCATAAGCGGTACTCATCACCACTGAACAGCAGAAGTAAAGGGAATGGGGCCCTATCTCTTCATTGTGTAAGCATGCTGCAAAAAACACTTTAGCATTAATGCTAATACTGCATAGCGTTTTATGTCATTTGGGCCTGGTGAACACTGCTTCCTGGAAGCCCTGTCAGAATGATGGCTGTTCTTTCCAGTGGCTGATTCCCACATTACACGGATGGAATGGAATTCTGTGTGTCGTGCACATCTGTTGTGAGCCTGAGCTCATTGCTATGCACATAGCAGGGGCTTCAGACTTTCCCAGTTTGCCAAAAAACCGGCCTCCCCCTCCACTGACATTCCGTTCTCTCCCCATTTCCCATTGCGAATTCGCAGCGGTGGCAGCATCTACTGTTTTAGTGCCGCCAATATAAGGCCTTGTTTACTGCTACGCAGCGCTTATAATTCCACAACATCCTGTCAATTAGCAGGGGGGAAATGACTTATCACACACACACCCTTCCCAAAGTCCTAACTTCCTAATGGATACATCTGAAGGAGAGACGCCTTGGGGGGTCACGCGGCACATCACCCAGATGAGTTTGGTAACAAAGCGTGTTTTTCCACGGGGGGGGCTTATTAAACCCATTGGTACTTAAATCAGTCTTGTAATGCAGGTGTGAAACCTACATTGGCTAGAGCGTACATTTTCAGATAGATTTTATGGTGGCAGTGTTCAGAGGAGCTTACTTCTATCTATCTATCTATCTATCTATCTATCTATCTGTCTATCTATCTATCTATCTATTGATTAATTGATTGATACATCGTTCTCCCTCACCCCATTTAATCCCCACAACAAGGTGATGGATTATATGGAATTGGCGGAAATGACTGGCAGAATCCGTGACCTGGGAGAAGAGTTGGTGGAAGAAGACTGGAAGAAATTTAAAGACTATCTTCAGAAACACTGTAAAATTAATGAATGTTAAAATGATGTTGGATTGAAAATAAGTGGCATTAGCAACAAAGTTAATAAGAATATGCAAAAATGAATTGATAAATGGATGAAAATATAGAGTTATAATATGTTAAGATATAGAGTTAAGATAAACGAAAGAGGGTAAGGATTTGCTGATTTGATTATTTAAATGGGAATACAAAAAGGGGAGGTGTGAGGAGGCCAAGGAATAAGATAACGAGTTAGGGTTACAAAAATGGATTTGTTTTTATTTTCCTTTTCTTATTTTATGTATTTTTCTATGTTTCTTTTATTGTATTTCTTTCTTTTTATATGATCTTTTAAATTCATGTCTTTGTAAAACTCCAATAAATATCTTTTTAATCCCCACAACAACCCTGAGAGGTAGGTTAGGCTGAGAGGCAGTGACTGGCCCATGGACACCCCAGTGAGTTTCAAGGCTCTGGGGGGATTTGAACCCTGGTCTCCCAGGTCCCAGACTGACACTCTAACCACTACACCACACTAGCTGTTCTGAAAGTGTGCACAGGAACACAACCTTAAATTCTCTTCTGCTCTCTGGACATATTAACAATTTTCAGATGTAGAGCTAAGGATACAGGAGAAGGCTAAGGCTGCAATCCTAACCGTATCTACTCAGCAGTGGGTCCCACTGGATTCAGTGGGGTTCACTCCCAAAGTAAGTGGGTTCAGGATTGCAGGGTCAATTGGGTTTTTAATGTAACGTGAGAAAAACAACCAGCGTAGGATTATACTGGGTCATAAGACTGTACTTTCTAGCTGGGTATTGTGTGCCCAGAGGGGAAGCAACTCTCAAAATAATGATGATGATGATGATGATGATGATGATGATGATAATAATAATAATAATATTGATTATAGCTCGCCCATCTGGCTGAGTTTCCCCAGCCACTCTGGGCGGCTCCCAACAGAATATTAAACAGAATAAAATTTCAAATATTAAAAACTTCCCTAAACACAGCTGCCTTCAGGTGTCTTCTAAAGGTCAGATAGTTGTTTATTTCCTTGACATCTGGTGGGAGGGTGCTCTGCAAGGCGGGCGCCACCACTGAGAAGACCCTCTTCCTGGTTCCCTGTAACCTCACTTCTCGCAGGGAGGGAACCGCCAGAAGGCCCTCAGAGCTGGACCTCAGACAGGAGTCTCTCCCAGCCCTACCTGGAATGCAGGATTCCTGGATTTGAGGGGGTTGGACTTAGATGAACCTTAGGACCCCCGTCCAACTCCACAATTCTAAGATTCTATGTCAGGAACTGAAGCTGGGACATTCTGCATGCAAGGCAGATGCTCTACTCCCCTTCCTTCCTGGAACGGAAAAATCTAGAACAAGCAAGGGAAAACATGGTGATGTCATTAGCACTTGACTCTTCTCCTTACTCATCAGGCATACACTTATCAAGCAAATGTTAAAGAATATGGAATATCAAAGAATAAAAGGATCGCAGATTTAAGAACCATGCAGTCTGTAAAGAAATCTGATCAGTGTTTTCCCAGGCTACACTCAAGAGGAATATTTGTGTAAGAAGTAAAACAGCGTTGTTCTGACATCGCATGAAGACTTTCTCTGTAACAGTTTAATTCCCTCGTAAAAGTAATATCCACAGGCATCATTCATTAAGAGGAGCCCCTACGCAGGTCAGACTAAAATAAATCGGATTGCACAACAGGGCAAAAGTGACAGATTTCCCATTTACTTCTGCACAAAGATAACTTCTCAGTGGTTTATGACCCAAATTGAGAACTACCATTTGAAGGCATCGCAGCTCAACCAGCTGAGAAATTTCTAAAATCACTGAGAAACACAGACATAATATAGAGATTTTATGTGAAAATATGTATAAAATTTGTCAAAAGCAAAGGTGTTCGTCCATAGAGGGGGGGAACCACCTTCTAAAAGCCACAGTTGGGTAATAACTTTATTAAGGTAAAGGGACCCCTGACCGTTAGGTCCAGTCATAGCCGACTCTGGGGTTGCGGCGCTCATCTCGCTTTATTGGCCGAGGGAGCCAGCGTACAGCTTCTGGGTCATGTGGCCAGCATGACTAAGCCGCTTCTGGCAAACCAGAGCGGTGCATGGAAACACCGTTTACCTTCCTGACGGAGTGGTACCTATTTATCTACATGCACCTTGACGTGGTTTTGAACTGCTAGGTTGGCAGGAGCAGGGACCGAGCAACGGGAGCTCACCCCATCGCGGGGATTCAAACTGCCGACCTTCTGATTGGCAAGCCCAAGAGGCTCTGTGGTTTAGACCACAGCGCCACCCACATCCCCTAATAACTTTATTAGGACCAACCAAAATACACTCGTACTTCGGGTTACATACGCTTCAGGTTACAGACTCCGCCAACCCAGAAATAGTACCTCGGGTTAAGAACTTTGCCTCAGGATGAGAACGAAAATCATGCAGCAGCAGCGTGGCGGCAGAAGGAGGCCCCATTAGCTAAAGTGGTACTTCAGGTTAAGAACAGTTTCAGGTTAAGAACGGACCTCCGGAACGAATTAAGTTCTTAACCCAAGGTACCAGTGTGTCACAAAATTGCAGCAAACTTCTGATTTCTTCCAAACTCTTCAACAGGCAAGTTGTTACACAGAAGAGAGCAAGATGAGGATTTTTTTAAAAAAAAGCAATGGCAACTCCTCGTTTCTGAAAAATTTAAAGTCTTGACTTGTCATCATAACTTTATTATCAGGCAACATTGAAGACAATATTTATATATAATTTTTAAAAATAGCTTATAGATTAGCAGAGGTGGGGGGGGGATCTATAACCTGAAATGTCCTAACTTTAATTTCTCATAATTTGGGAGCAAGCATTGTTTCTTTACCCCAGAATTCTAGGTGTGTAACCTGATACCTGTAGCACATGAGAAGGATTTATTCTGTCTGCAGTCTCCATCTTACAACTGAGGCTACAAGCTGATCTCATGGCTACAACACCCAGGCTAATTTTTGTACCTTGAGTCAGGCCCCCATTTCCTCCATTCCTTCGTTTGCCTAATGAGGAGTCCTGGAGAACTCCAAAGCTTGCCCCCATTATTTTTGTTAGTGCTAATGAAAAGTTGCCCAACTGAATAAAACTTCTAGTGAGAGTCACATTAGGGAGGAAAACACTGAAGAGCAATTTATTTATGACCCATTGAACTGCCTGAATTTCTTTCTTTTTTTCCTTAAAAAAAACCAAACCGTTTCAGATGTCTGAACTATGTCGAGTGTTATTTTTCAGAGGTCAAACATTCATTCAACCATGTTACCTATTTACCAATCAGATTCCTTCAGATCCACTCTTCATTACAAATCTCTGCATTTCACTCCCTAGCAATAGTCGCAGCAGCTTGTACAAGAAAAACATGCTAAGCTGTAGAAGTACCAAAAAGTATTTATTCAAGACCATTGTAAAAATAACCCATTCTAAACAAATCATAACAAACTTGGGTTAGTTTTCCCCTAGTGGTATCGGCAATTTAGCCTAGCAAAACCAACATGTTTGCATACTTTATATATAAACACACATTAAATCAGCTCACGTTGATTTGAGCTAATTAAAAAAAGGCTCTGGCTATTAAAAAAAAAAAAAAACACTGTTCTAGTTTCTTCCAATTACTTGCATGTTAAGGTTTGTCTCCAAGGCACCACTTGTGGAGGGAAAGGGTTTGAGTCAAAGACTGGGGCTCAAAACGTTGACTAGAGTTAAAAGTCTAGTGTTCAAGTTTGGACACCTATGAACACCAATCCCCATGTCGTAGCAGTAATCTGCCTTCACATTACTCAAAACAGAAGCAAGCCTGGCTCATTTTCAATAGAGGCTGGTGCAAAGATCAAGGAGGTCAGTGTCTGAAACGTCATTGATTCAAACGGTCTGCAAATCAAGCACTGTACGGACTTAGGGATGGGTTAGACATTTCCCTGGCATGTGTGTGCTTGCAACAAGTGCATGGCAGTGCCAGCGTATACCCAGCAGTGGCAGAAGCACCATGCGTAGGCTCTGTACATTTAGGTGGTGTAAACGGAGCTGGCGCAACTCCTCCATAAGGGAAGGTTACAAATGCTTCAACCTTTTCAGTTTGGAGAAAAGGTGAGGTGGGATATGGCAGAAGAAAATAAGAAGTATCCACCACATGGAGAAAGCAGGTAGGAGGCTTTCCTCCTTGTCATTAACGTGAGTACATGGGAACATCCAACGAAGCTGAAGGGTGTGAGATGAGGACAGACAAAAGGAAGCTCTTCTTCGAGCAGCGCATAAACTATGGAACTCCCTGCCACAAGTTGTACAGATGGCCGCCAGCAAAAACTGGGGATTAAACAAATTCAATGGAAAGTAAGGCTATAAAGTTTGGAGAGGTAGCATGCCTCTAAATCAAGAATTTCCCAAACTTGAGTTGCCTTGGACTACAATTCCCATCATCCCTGACCACTGGTCCTGCTAGTGAGGGATGATGGGAGGTGTAGTCCAAAAACAGCTGGAGACCCAAGTTTAGGAAACCCCGCTCTAAATACTAATTCGAGTAGGCAAGCAGAAGACGGCTGTTGTGTTCATGCCACACTGGCTGGCCACATGCCACACTGGACGAGCATTTGGTTTGACCATTCTAGTGGGTAAGGGGGATTTAAGCTGTATGCGGAGTTCTCATATGTAAGACAGTTCATATGCGGAAGTAACAGGACCCTAGTCCTGTGAAAGAGGAGACCTGGGATTTGCATTAAGTGATGTACCGGGCACGTAAAATGGTGCAAATACGGAGCAACTATAAGGCACACAATCCACCTGAGCTCTGAACACTTGTATAGGGTTACATTCTCCATCTTCTGTTTCATTCCTAGTATCTCTGTTCATTTCTTGGCCAACAGTAATTAGGATTAGCTAAAGAATTATATCCACAGGTTAGAGACGATTACAGAATAGTTATTTAGAAAACAACAATAGACCATCTCAGTGTGGAAACTGATGATTGGATAACCATAAAACCCACATCACCAAGTTGATAGTTGCCCATGAAGAGGAACCAGTACCCCTTCAGCTACAGTATAGTGGTAATTTCAAGAGAACAGTGGTAGAATCCCGCTTTAACTAGGGTTGGTCCCCAAATGAGAAATGGGCAACCCCTTTGCTGCTACTGTTTTTCCAGCATACCCTATCCTAGAACCATCCAACATTCATCTGATGAGCCGCCATTTTTGCACAGCAGAAGGCCTAAGTACAACCAAAGGCTGCCATTCCCAGCAGACCTTGCCAAATCTCAATGCTGGGCACTTGACTCCGGCATAACAGGGCGGCGACGGAAGCCACAGCTTTTGTTCCGTCCACGCCTCTAGTCTGCAAACCTCTGCAGCAGGTGATCCTCTCCACGCCGGGCGCTGCTGTTCCCTCCGGCGCCACTGTCGATGAAGCGCTCGCACGGGAACTCAATGAGGTCAGCCTCGCTCAAGGCACAGACCGCACTTCGGGGTGGGCGGTGGGACTGGAAGCCGGAAAAGTCGGCGGAGACGCCCGTCCCCATGGAGCGCAGGGGCCGGCGGGTCGAATACATCTGCCGGACGTGCACGGGCGACGCTGCCTTCCGCCGCCGGCACCCCAGCACCTTCTTCCGCACCAGGCGGGAAGCCCAGGCCGCCAGGGCCAGGAAGAGCAGCAACGCATTGACCGCCAGCAGCACCAGGGTGAGGAGTTGATGGTCCAGGTTTTGGGATCTGCCCGCCACGGCGGCGGAAGCTCCCGCACCTTCTTCGGGCAGGGTGACCAGCCCCGCGCAATGGTCCCTCGGCGCCACCGGGCAGACGCGGCCCCCGATCACGCCCTCCACGCAGACCAGGTAAGGGGTGTCGGGGCGCAGCTCCTGCAGAGTAGCCACAGGCTCGCTCCACTCGGGGAGGTAAACAAACCGCTGGAACTTGGTGGCGGCCCCGAAGCGGTCGAAGAGGACTCTGAAGCGCACAGGGCCGAGCAGGCGGGGGCTACGGTGCGGGCGGACCCCCCAGCGCACCGTCACCGTGCCAGAGCCGACCGCCTCCACCGACAGGTTGTAGAGGAACAGCTTGTTGAAATCACAGGGGTCGGTGACCAACGGAGGGATGCCGGACGAGACTGAGTGGTATTTGCCTGCCCGCCTGGGCCAAGCAGCTCCAGGTAGGGAAGGCGGCCTGGTGTTGAGGTGCAAGCCGGGCGTTGAGGTTGTGGGGCCTGTCTCAGCTGCCCAGCTCTCTCTTCCAGACGCCAAGATCTTCTGAGAGCCCAGCAGCTGCATGGTCGAGGCAGAGGGCAAGGAGCCGACCTTCTCCTGCACTAGGCCCAGGCCCGAGCTGCTGTTGCCCCTAGCAAGCGGGGCAGGAGAGGTCACCACGTCAGGGCAAGAGGAGCCGTTGAGAGCCGTTGAGAGCTGGGAGTCCTCCAGGTAATCGAGGTATTTCCCTGCCAGGGCCCGCGGCTGCCGGCACTGCACAAACACTGTGAGGAGCCGGCCCTGCGCATGCCAGGAGCCCAGCCAGTGCTTCAGGCCTCGCAGGCGGCAGTCGCAGCTCCAGGGATTTCCATCCAGCTCCAAGCGGTAGAGCACGGGGCTGGAGGCAAAGAGGTCACCGGGCACCGTAGTCAAGGCGTTGTCCTGCAAGCTGAGCTCCCGCAGCTTGTGCAGCTGAGCGAAGGCACCCGGCGGGAGAGCGGCCAGGGCGTTGTGGCTCAGGTCCAGCACCTCCAGGCTGCGCAGTGGCTGCAGCAGCGGCGCAGGCAGCTGGCTCAGAACGTTCCCATCCAACCGCAGCTCCTTGAGGGCCCCCAGGCCGGCGAAGGCTTCCGGCGCCAACCAAGCCAGGCGGTTGCCGCTCAAGGACAGCTTGGCCAAGTTGGGCAGGTGTTGGAAGAGCCCTTTCCCCAGCTGCTGCAGGCTGTTGCCCGAGAGGAGGAGGGTGCTGAGCAAACGCATCGGCCGGAAGATGTCGGGGTGGCGTAGCAGGCTCTGCTGGTTCCCCGACAGGTCCAGGAAGCGCAGCTTCCCCAGGCCGGCAAAGGCGTTGCGACTCAGCCAGCGGATGCGGTTGGCTTCCAGGTGCAAATAGAGCAGGTTGGACATCCCCGAGAACGTGGCATCTCCCAGCGAGCCCAAGGCGTTGCCGTCCAGCCGCAGCTTGACCAGGCTGCCCAGCCCGGCGAAGGAAGCGGCGCTCAGGGAGCTAATCTCGTTGGCATTGGCGTAGAGAATGCGCAGCTTGGCCAGGGGGCGCAGGGTGCCGGGCGCCAGGGCCGTCAGGAGGTTGTTCCCCAGGTAGAGCTCCTCCAGGCGCGCCAGGCGCTCGAAGGCCTTCGGGTGGAGCGCGCGGATGCGGTTGTACTGCAAGTCGAGGCGCTGCAGCGCCGTCAGGCGGTGGAAGTCGAAAGCGGAGATGTTGGCGATGAAGTTGCCGCCCAGGCTGTAGGTGAGGATGTCCTGCGGCTCGACGGCTTTGGGCACGGCCCGCAGCCCCCGGTTGGTGCACAGGACGTGCTGCTGCTGCTGGCAGTCGCATGGCTCCGGGCACACGGGCTGCGCGGCGGGAGGCAGCAGAGCCAAGGAGCAGCAGAGGAGGAGGAGCGGCATCAGACGGCGCGGGCGCGGCGGCTCCATCCCGCGAGGGCGGGCGGCGAGCGGCAGCTTCCCCCGATCCCTCGGCGTCTCTCCGGCATCCCACCCTCTCCTCTCGCCCGCTTGCTCTCTCTTGCGCGGCGGCTGCCGGCCGGGCTCCTCCTCTGGCGTCGGGGGCGCGCCTCTCGAACCCGCTGCCGAGGAGGGGACGGAGAGACCCCCTTCGCCTAGTCAACCGACGGCTTCCCGCCGCTGGAGACGGCGATCGCCACTTCCCTGCAGCAGCCGCCGCCGCCGCCGCGCAGGGTTAGGCGGGAGAGAGCCGTCGGCGGCGCTGCGTCTCCCGGCGAGCTTCCTGCCGCTGCCGCTGCCTGGGCTGCTCTGCGGCCGGGGACAGACAAGCGGAGGAGCGGAAACTCGCACTTCCCACCCTTGGCCCTCGGGGACGCGCGGGAAGAGCGGCTGCAAAGAGGGGGGGGTGAGGAGGTGGAGGGGAGGCTGCTGCAGCCGAAAGGACAGAAGGAGGGAGGCCGTCGGACCAGGGCAGCGCGCCGGAGTCAGTGTGTGCATGCAGAAGGCGAGGGGAAGGGGGGTGCCGAGGCGCAGCCAAGCAGCAGCAGCAGGAGGAGGGGGTGCAAAGTGGGGGGGGGGACTCCGCAGGAGAAACTTGGCGGTCTGGGCAGGAGGGGAAGCGAGATCGGAGCACGTGGGCTGCAGATAAAGCGCTGGATGGTTTCAATTTGCGCAGCTTGCCAGCCAAGTCCCTCCCACTCGCCCCTTCTCTGCACGGAGCAGCGGCCTGCCAAGAGCAATAGTCACGGTTTACCGCAGATTAGGGCCTATTGACACCGACGGCTGAATCGCCTTGCTGCTGTCCTCCACCCGCTGCAGCACCTCTCTGGCTGGAAGGTAAAACGAAACGGGTCTTCTGTGAAAAGAGGCTTGCTAGGATTTGCAGCCGCCACAGTATATCTGGAGCAAAAGGGATCGCTTTGCTGAGCCAGTATGATGAGCCCTCCACATGTGGCTGCGCTACTACAGCTCCCATCAGAGCCAGCTGGCGTGACCAATGGAGAAGGATGAGGGAGATGTAGTCCCAGATCATATGAAGGGCCATAGGCTCCCCCTCCCCTGGGTATAGGATGTCAGATCAGGATGAGACATCCCCACCTCCAATTCCATCTACAGAAGCTGCAAGGATTGGCAGATGAGTTTTTCTTCAATACAGGGGGCGTTCTCCAGTACACCTGAGACCAGCAAGCAAGGCACACACAGCTACTAGAGATGCTCAGGAGAAACAGCCAGGCAGCTGCCTACTATCTGCCTCCTGAGGCAGTTGGCTCCCGTCTTCCTAATGGTAGGGCTGGCCCTGGAATCAGCCTAACCCACCTCTCATAGGATCTCCAGTTACCCAAACTGAGCTGTGATGTAGTGATCTGGATACCAAACAGTGCACCCAAGAGCTCGTGAATCCCATTTCTCCAAACAAAATAAATGGTTTATCCATTGACCACATGACACACTTGTTTAAAATAACAGAATTCTAAATCTGTAGACACAGCACTGGCCTTCCTAACTGCTATGAAATAAAGCTCTCTCTCTCCCCCCCCCCCTTTTCTGGTGCCTGGTATATATTGTTACATTCCTATGTGTGGGAATGTTAAGGAAGATGGGAGAGGATAGATTGTTTTGATATTATCCCTCCTCACTCACGCTAGTGAGAAAACAGCAGAGCACGTTTCCTTTGCAACTTATTGGAAGTGAGTTGATGCTTCACTAGAATCCTTTAATTAAGCAATCCAGTCTGGCTTGTTCCTGGTAAGTTTCCTTTTTATTTCCCTCTTAAAATGATAATAACACAACACAGTCTTCTTTAAAAGTAAGAATAAAGTTTTACTCACAGCAGTAATCTGAAGGCTGGCTTTATCTTGTGGTTACAGTAAAAAGAAGTCTGAGCTACACCTCAGACCTTCTGCTTGTGAGCTCCATTCTGTGTGAAGGCTGAGCCATGCGCTGGCTAAGAGCCAGGAGAGCAAGACTCAAAGAGTAAGATGGCAGCATGGCCAGCCCTTTTATCTGGTCAGCTAGGGTCATGCCCATCTACCTGGTCACACACAGGGAGAGGAAGCTCCAGAGCAAGTATGGCTCCTGCCTGGAGCCACATTCCCCTGTGTGCCCATTCTAGGCAACAGGAAATTGTTGTACTTGACTGCTCTAGTAATAATACATCCCGCACTATGGACATTTTTTTGTGAAGTTTGCCCCCTGCACGCAACACTTCACTCTCAAAATACAAATGATACCTGTATATGTGTTCCTTGCATATCAGTTACAGGCTGGTGCAGAGTTTTATACTAATTAAAAAGACTGAAATCCTAAGAGTGCTCCTTCTTTCTTCTTTGGCGATCGCTCATAGCCGAGTAATATTGTCTTCCATAAACACGGTTTTAACAGTGAGTCCGTAAGGGACTGTGGAGGCCAGTTCTGGATCCACACGTCCTTCCACAGTGGGGACATAAGTTTCCAGGCAGGAGTTGATCATGGTGAGGGTTTGCCAAGAGTACTTTCCTCTTAGCACGTTTCTCCCTTTCATCCTGAGTTTGAGTGTCTTCAAAGCCCATGGATGCAATGCTTATATAAAGGAAGGAGGTGTCTTACAAGTAAAGATGGTTCGAGGAATTGGAGGGTGACAATGAAGCCTAGAGACCTCAGCTCAACTGAAGTATTCATCATATCTCCTGAATCTTGCTCCACATGGGTGCCTTACAAATAGCAGGTCTCCTGGTGTCAGTGCAGCAGCCTGTCACTGTAAATTGTTAGATGATGTCGCCTTCTAATAACAAATTTGTGCTAGGCTTTATTTGTAACTAATAAAGCTGAACACTATACTTTTAATGCACCCTCAAAACGCATTCTTTCCCTCAAAGAATTCTGGGGGTTGTAGTTAAACCCTTCACAAAGTTATAACTCGTAGCAACCCATTAACAAACTACATTGGCCAGGATAGTGTGTATGCAGCCATTGCTAGATTTTTTTTCTGGGAAATTGCAACATGCAAGAGAAGACAAGAGGAAAACGTCCCAAACATCTTGAATATCCATCTGGGAAAGACAGCACAAAAACAATACCTATCATTCCCATGCATATTACATCGCTGCTGCTAATTTCCCATCTTAATGTCTGGCCAAACGTTTAACAGGAAACCTGTGGTGAAAACAGATAAAAAGGAGAAGGCAAGGGTGCAGAGATTATAATATACTCTCTTGCCATATGGACAAGGAGTGGAAGAATGAAGTCCGTTAGCATCCTATTATATATGCTTTTATTCCCAGCTGTGATACATTTGGGACAGGGTGGGCAACCTGCGTACCACATGGGCCCTTGGCTCAGTCCACCTTCGTCTGCCAGGTGAGTTCCTTGCTAATAGCAATGTGATTCATTGAACTTTGACAGATCAGGAGTATGGGAAGAGACTTTAATCTTCCATCAAGTGCAGGTGCCCGGGAACATTTCCCCCTCCAGATGTTTCTGAACTACAGGTCCCTTGGCTATACCTGCTGGAGGTGTTGGGAGTTGTAGCTCAGCAACATCTGAAAAGCCAAACACCCCCCCCCCAAAAAAAAAAAACAACCCTGAGCTTCCAGCCCAGCCAAATGGATTGGTCTTGGACTTCACAACTTCCTTTCTAAGGCTGAAATCTTGGGCTTAAATCCCATTGAAAGCAGTGGAGATTTTTTTCTGAGTCGACATATGTGATTGTTTGTGACTGATTTGCCTCAACAGCTCTTCAGTTCATCTCCCACCCACCCCCATCTCTCTCACACACTCATTCCGAGTACCCCGTTTTATCGGTAGTTGGCTCTTTCTCAACTTCACTTCCATTCACTAAAAAACTGTGTTCAGTTACACCAGAACACATTTACTAATCATTTAACAAATGACTGCTGCTCTCACACATATAATATGTGTACTGTGCTGCTGTTGTGCTGTTCTTGTTATTTTATGAATTTATACCCCACACTTCGGTCTAAAAACATTCCCAGGGTGTCTTACAAAACTAAAACCGGCATTAAAATCATCTGCATAACATCTGTGGCTGTTTTGGGAGAGCTTTGGGGTTTGATGTCCACTCAGATTCTATAAAAAGCTCTAATACAAAAATACAAACATGTCTAACAACTTAATGCATACAATGTGTCCGGCGTTCAAAGATGAAAACTCGAGTGAAAATCCAGAACACACTTACTGGGGAGTAAGCCCCATTGAGCACAACTGGACTCGCATCTGAGTAAGCATGCAATTAAGCTGCAAAACTTTATTTGCTGTTAAGGAGAGCGATGTTCAGCACCAATGCCTAATTTGAACATTTTGTTGCCAAGCATCATAGACACACATGCACACACCCTTTCCCCAGATTTATGGCTTACTTGTGGAAGTAATCTGTGTGCCATCTGTAATTTATGTTGGTTGAATAGCATTGCAGATAAGGTATTTTCTGATGGGATCATTTGCTTTCGTTTAAGAATGGAATGTCACTCGAGACCTTCAGCTCTTCTTCAGGAAGAAAGTGTGTTTTCCAGACTCGCAGCAAATATTCCACACACTCCCTGCTCAAGCAGGGAGATGCAGCCACATTTTTAATAACTATCTGTACCTTTTCCTACGGGAATACTCAACTACAAAAACTTGCTCTGCCAGTTGGAAGGAGCTTTTAAGCAGTAAATGCCTGACTAAAGATGTATAAGGCATGCATTTATGTTTTTTTGTTTGTTTGTTTTAAGTCATGACTACTCAGAAGTAGGGACGTGGGTGGCACTGTGGGTTAAACCACAGAGCCTAGGGCTTGCCGATCAGAAGGTTGGCGGTTTGAATCCCCGCGACGGGGTGAGCTCCCGTTGTTCGGTCCCTGCTCCTGCCAACCTAGCAGTTCGAAAGCACGTCAAAGTGCAAGTAGATAAATAGGTACCACTCTGGGGGAAGGTAAACGGCGTTTCCGTGCGCTGCTGTGGTTCGCCAGAAGCGGCTTAGTCATGCTGGCCACATGACCCGGAAGCTGTACGTCGGCTCCCTCGGCCTATAGAGCGAGATGAGCGCCACAACCCCAGAATCAGTCACCACTGGACCTAATGGTCAGGGGTCCCTTTACCTTTACTCAGAAGTAACTCCCATCAAATCCAATGAGATAAGGGGCTGTAAGTGGCTCTGCTCTACTGCTAATAGCACACATTGGTATGAAAGGGTCATTCCCTGCTGTATCTAAATCAGAAATGGGGAACCTGTGGCACTTCAGATGCTTCTGGACTCCAACTCCCGCCAGTCCTAATCAGCATGTTCAGTAGTTAGAGATGGTGGGCGTTGTCACTGACCAATATCTGGAGGAGTCTGCAGCTTCCCATACCTAAACTAAATGTATGCAACCAGTGCAATGGGGTCCAAATTAAAACCACAATATGGCTGCAAATACACTTCCAGATGTGCCTTCCCATCAGTTCCAAGCACTGCAGCTGCCCATGGATTTCCCTTGATAGGTCAGGGTGATTGGACCAAAGTATGGCCCTTAACTATCCATAGTATTACATTGCTAGATTTTCAAAATAATCTGCAGGAGGGCTAAGGAACCTCTTTCTCTCCAGATACTGGACTGCAATCCTCATAATTTCTGACCATTGGTCATGGTGGCTGGGTCTAATGGGAGTTGACATCCAACAAAACCAGGAGGAGCACAGACCTCCTTGCCCCAATCTACAGCTTAGAATTCAATTGGGGATGCAATCTGGGGGGGGGGGGAGAGTCAGAACATCACCAGTTTTAGCTGCACTGGAGTAGTCAGATCGTTGCATGGGAATTTTTAGTTGTGCTGAAATTTGATCAAGATAATAACTGAATAATTATTTCAGTCTTCCAAGTCCTGTTCCCCAGTGATCTTTGCCGCCCAGAGCATTTGGCTCCTATTTGCTACTTAAACTGAATGGTAAGTGTTTGCATATTAACTTTGCTTTTCTGCTTTAACAGTGCAATCCTCTACTCTGGCCAAACTAGCCAATAACCCAGCTGCTAATGGGCTTTTTATAGTATAAGGCATTTCCTTTCTCTGGGAACCAAACACTGGAGTTGAGACAAACGTATACTTTCCATAGAGCCTATACTGTATACCCATAAATGGCTGCAGTGCAAATCACATACATGGCTTCAAACTTTTAGGCAGGGTGAATTAGATGCCGTTTATTACTGCAGTGCTGAGGCCCTAATGTATAAAATGCTATTACATGCTTCTTTCCATAAGCATTGATTCCAAAGAGCCTGAAAGCCCATATAAGGTTGCTTGCATCCATGATAACTGAAAGAGAGCATTTAAAACTCATTTTAAATGGGCATCAATCCACTACTCCTGTGTCTTGAAGGCTACAGTATCACCACTCATAAGGTGGTGGTGAGTTACAGGACAATGAATGAGATTTCTAAACACATTTGGAAATGGGGTGCTGGTGTTTTCAACTTTCTTCACTCCTGAAGACTGCATTGTTTTTATTGGTGCAATACAGTAACTTGTCACACAAGCATTCGAAGCAACAGTTGATACCCTTTAGTGGGCGCTTCAGTCAACCAGACAAGCATCTTTCTGTTCCTTCAAATCCTTTCTCATAAGTCTCTCAGCGGTTCTCAACCTGTGGGTCCCCAGATGTTGTTGGACTACAACTCCCATTATCCCTGAGCTCTGGCCTTGCTAGCTAGGAGTGATGGGAGTTGTAGTTCAACAACATCTGGGGACCCACAGGTTGAGAAAGGCTGGCTTAAATACATATTCTATATCAGGCACATCCAACAGGTAGATTGTGATCTACTGGTAGATCACTGGACATCTGTGGTATTGTAGAGCACTGGTAGATCACTGGCTCCCCCCAAAGAAGCTCAACAACTTTGTCTCCCCTAAAATAACCTCAACATTATTGCTTTGCAAAAAAGCTCAACCCCCCAAAAAACAGGGCTTTCCTGCCAGTTTTTAACTCTGTGAGTAGATCGCAGTCTCTTGGGAGTTGGCCACCCCTGGTCTATATCTACTCAGCTGGGAGGAATGTGAAACTTACCATACTTCTGCATAGATAAGTAAGTTCCCTGGAGACAGGGATCTACTATCTATGAAACTCTGTTAGGCATCAGGAACGTTGGCAGTGCTGTATAAGCCATAAATAGTACAGTGGTACCTCAGTTCTCGAACGTAATCCATTCCAGAAGACTGTTCGAGTTCTGAAACATTCAAAAACTGAGGCACAAAGGGTTGTCTGCAAATTCAGTTGAGGAAATTGAAAAACAAGCAGCAGAAGCCGTTCGACTTCTGAGGCACGTTCGAAAACGGAAGCATTTACTTCCGGGTTTTTGGCATTTGAGTTCCAAAACATTTGTCAGTGGAGACGTTTGAGAACCGAGGTACCACTGTATTATCAAATGCATGATCTGATAGCTTTATACATCATCTCAATAGCTTTTACTCCCAGTTCTATTGGACTAAAGGTAAAGGTAAAGTCCAGTCGCGGATGACTCTGGGGTTGTGGCACTCATCTCGCTTTATTGGCCGAGGGAGCCGACGTACAGCTTCCGGGTCATGTGGCCAGCATGACTAAGCCGCTTCTGGCGAACCACAGCAGCGCACGGAAACGCCGTTTACCTTCCCCCAGAGTGGTACCTATTTATCTACTTGCACTTTGACGTGCTTTCGAACTGCTAGGTTGGCAGGAGCTGGGACCGAGCAACGGGAGCTCACCCCGTCGCGGGGATTCAAACCGCCGACCTTCTGATCGGCAAGCCCTGGGCTCTGTGGTTTAACCCACAGCACTACCCACGTCCCTCTATTGGACTAGGAGTGCCTTTTGTCAGCTTTGGCTGGTAAGACAGCTACAGTCATTCCTGGATTGGGATAGCTCAAACACGGTTGTCCATGCAACCTCACAGCTGGATTACTGCAAGGTGCTCTATGTGGGGCTGCCCCTGGGTTCAGTCCTGTAGGTGCAGAACATGGTGGCCAGATTGCTTGTGGAGAGCAGACTGCCACCAGATAGTACCCTCACTTGAAGCAAATCTTTCTGTTGTTCTGTTGAGCAGTGAGATACGATAGACACCCATTATCTGGACTTTCTGAAAAGAGAATTTTTGACAAGCTGTTCCAGCTGGATAACAAAGGTCTCTGCTTTAGGTGTTCATTTTGTTTTAAAACTACTTTAGCTACGGTGGTGATGATTGATTAGCCAGTTCCGGATTTCCTCCAGTGTGTTTAGAGTGCATTTCTGGACTCTTCGCTTCACTGTCAGGGTCATGTGATGACTGAGTTGTTATAAGAGAAAACTGCTCCTTTTCCCTAATGGGGTACCCAAGAGCCCATATAGAGTCCTTATGTAGGTTCTCTATCGGTAGGAGAAAAATAACAGAGGCCAACCAGAGAATATTGAGAAGCAAAGCAGCTAGTAAGCCTGATCTTTATTAAACTGTTGCAGCAGGGTGCTCACACCCCCACGCAGGAGGGAGGAGGAACCCAGAACATTGGTGTGCAAGCTCTTATATAGACTTTTGAAATTGCCCACCCTGTAGCCCAAGACCACCCCCCTGAAACATCATGCATACATCACAGAAAGAGGTGGTCAACAGCAGAGGAGGCGGTCTACAGCAGAAATCCTCTTTGCCAGGGTTCTTGATAATGGTCATTGATTGCATTTTCTGGGCAGTCTGGCCATTCATTTGAGATGGTAAATACTTAGTTCCTGAATCTCTTACACATTTTGATAGTGTACTCAGCTTAACAGATACAGACTGTATTATAAAAGGGAGGTGTAAGCCCCTACAGTCCAAAGACAATTAGAAAGCTTTTCCCATTTACTTCCTCCTTGCAGAGAAATATTGGAGGTCAATTTGAGAGTCAAAATGGCTTCAGGTACTATTTCAGACGCGTGGTTTATATACTTGTGTATGTGTTTGCCAGGTACATTCATGAACATTTATTTTATATCTTAGACCTTCTAATTCTCATAACAGAGTGCTTCCATTCTTCATAGTCTCCGGCTAGTTTGACCATTATGCATGCAGAACCAATGCAACATTGTGGTTGCAAAGATCGTATGGGATGTACATTACTGATGCATGCCACAGAAAGTATGCATTTGTGGATTAAAATACAAAGCATGTTATTGTTACATTGGTAACGATACGACACACAAACAAAGCAATGGAAACGGCAGTGGAATCTGCTAATGCAATACAGGAGACTTGACTCTGACTGAAAGATCATTCAGGGCCAAGAGGTCTGAACAATATAATTTATTCCCCCAACATCTATATGCAGCCATGTAGTTAGATCATCATTTCTGAAGCAGATTCTAGTGTTTGGCATATGGGGAAGGAGTGAGTCAGTCCTGGCCCTGGGGCAGCCACCATTGGAAAGACACCACACATCACTGCCATGTGTCAGTAATGCTTCATAACAATTGCTGTTCATGGTTTAGATGTGTAAACTCAGCCTCGCTCAGCCTAGCCGCTTCCAAGTCCTTATTCTCTTTTCCCCAGCTCCAGGCCTCATAACCTAATTCCAGCACCTCTTCTTGCAGTTTACCACCCTTACTATGACTTTAAAAAATATAGTTTGGTGTATTTCTTCTGGTAGGACTGGATTTGACCTAACTTGTCTTGGATTGCATACTTTTTAACTTGCACTAGGTCTTTGACTTGGTTTCTTTTCGTTTTATAAATCCTCTCTGCCCTCACAATCCCTGCCTCAGCTATGGCTTACTTTAGGATTTTTGTGTTACAAATGGGTTAGTATGTATGGTCTGGGCTTAAATGAACAATGCTTAAACTCATTCATTCATTTAAAAACCTATATAAATTAAGAAGAACAGTTTCATGTAATTTTGATCTGTCAAAATAATATTCATTGTGACTGTCTCTATATAATTCCAGAAGATCTGGAACAATGATTTCAGGAACCTCCAGTGACCCCGGGCTATTATCTCTGTGAATCCTTTCAAAACACTTTAAAGGCTGCAGTAAAAAGTCCATAGATTTTATCACAAAGATCACAATTGCTCGTGAATATTGATTTCACAGAGCTGGCAGTGTACAGGTAGAATATTAAAACACTCTGCAAGAAGGGTTTCTTCGCTTGCATTCAGATGCAAGCCATCGCCTTTGTTTATAAGGGGCCCTATGCTTTTGGAGTTTTATTAAAACATGACAACACTATTATTGTTTTGCCAAAGTATTAGGCTGCATTGCCAGTGTTCAGCCCAGTCCTGAGGGATGTGGGAACTTCATCTTACATTCCCAGCTCATTCCAATTTACCTCATCCTTGCAACAAACTAGCGTGGCAACTCCATGTGCATTACCATGAGCTCCTTGGGGACAGGGTGGGATTCAGCTGTGACAAATAAATACGCAATAAACGCTTGAAGAGAAGAGTTGTACACTTATGGCAGCTCATTGCCGGAGTGTCCCTGAATGGCCTCAGGGCAGGTCTGGCCCACCCATGAGGCAAGGTGAGGTGACCGTCTCAGGTGGCAAGGTCCAAGCGGGTGACCAATCCCAATATGACTCTTTCTTCCTCCCCCTTGTTCCTGATGTAGATCTTCCCTCACACCTTCTTCTCTGGTGTGTGTGTCATCATATTGGGCTGCTTTTAAAAACACTTGAGGTTCAGACTTTTCCTCTAGATCTTTTCCTTTTCTGGCCCCCATGGAACTATCTTTGGAATTTTGTTTGGTGTGAGAGGGAGATTCACGGAGAAGTCATTGCACCTCACATAAAGAACGTCTTATCTGATCTCCACCCTACATTAGAGCAACAAAGGCCCTTAATTACTGCCACAATCTTGCTGTGTTGTTTAGGGAGTCAGGCCAGGCTGATAGAGGCTATGAGACACTGACTTGCACTTCTGGGCAAGTCTAAGTTGTCCGATGTGCTTATGAGGAGAGAAAATATATCAGTGGTAGAGCACATACTTTGTATGTACAAGCCTCCTCCCTGTAGACTATCCATAGAGATGGCAAAACTCTAGAGAGCTATCACCTGTCAGTATAGCCCAGAGATGCCTCCATATTTTGCTGGACTTCAGCTGCCTTCAGCCCCTGACAGCATTATAATTATAATTATTATTTATTAAATTTCTATGGTGCCTTTCATCCTGGAATCAAAGGGTGGTTTAACAATATAAAAGCAAAGCACAGCAAAACTGTAACATAGTAACAGACAAAAACAACAGCATGGGTCAAGGATAATGGGAACAGTAGTCCAGCAAATCTAGAGAGCACCGCATTGGGTACCCATGGTGTAACATGGATGGGACATTGGTTTGACTTGGGAAAGTGCAGATTCTTGTGTTTCCTATGATCCTACCAGCATAGCCTTTCTTGAACACCTAGCCCGCTAATGTTCAGTGAAATATTGCAGACCATGACTTCATTGTGCTCATGTTGTTCTTTTATAGATTCACACACACACCCTCACCAACTTCTCAAGCAAAGCTCCTACAGATTTGGGTCCTCCCTTTGCTTAAATAGGGATGTTCTAGAAAGTGGTGGGTCCTTTGCTGACAAGAGTTCTCTGGACTGAAATATTAGACTTTGGGTTTTGTTTTGTTTTAATGTTGTAATTAACCTTGAGGTTTCAGGGAGACTGGAATTAAAATAGAAATAAATAATACGAATATTTCCTCGCCTTTGGCAATAATTAGTCTTTCCTAGGTATTCCTGTAACTCTAAAAGTGAAGTTCGTTTTACACTTCTGCCTCCAGTTTTCAGCAACTGAAGTGTTCTTTTGCTAAGAATACTTAACTTTTTTGTTGGCACACAGCAATACTGGAGATTTGCCCAGAGAGTAAGTAACACAATCTTTTCATCCCTTGGGATGCTTACCAGACACCTGATACTTTGACTACTATTATATGTAGATTGTTCACCCTTTTGCGGGGTTGTTCGCACAACATCAGTACAGGTTTATTGTTCAGTTTTGCCCAAATTTATGTCGTTTCGTCCTTTTTTCATAGCCTTTGTGCCCTCCCCTCAGCGTTATTCCACACTGTACTTTTCATTGTTGAGCGACTTGCTTGCTTTTCAGGTTGTCATGTCAAAGCCAAAGCCTCAAATCACAGCTTGAGGGGATTTCTTCAGAAATAACGCTTCGCAGTTACCAAGCCGCCTGGACATAAAACACAAGCATTGCAAAAGAACAGAACACAGTGGCCCAGATAATTTAGCTCCCACTTACCCGCTTCTCGTTCCAGAAAGGCTCCTTGACATTCCATGTACAACGCCAAAGGAAGAGCGAGCCAAGTGAAAACTTTAATGGTTAAATTTTTGTGGACTGCCAAATTTATCAGTTCTCTGGGGGATTACTGCTCTCTCCCAGCTCACTGCTCCTATAGAAAGAACAGACTGGCTGGGCTGACTACTCAGGAGATTAGTAAAGGAGTGCAAGAAATTTCACAGCAGTAAATCTAGCAGTTTAAAAAAAAACAACAACATGTTGAGTTGGGCAGGGGATCCAGTGGTCTCCATTGCTGACTTCAGATCCTCCCCATACCAGTGGAACAATGGCTTAGGATGGGCAAGAAAGCCAAGTATGATTCTGAAGGCAACTTACTCTGGCTTCAATAAATATAGTTGCTTCACACCAATGCTTAGCATCTTAAGAACATTTTGAGGTCTCACTTGGGCAGGAAATCGAGCACAGTGGTTTTGCGCTGGTGACACCATCTCTGTGAGCCAGTGCAGTGTAGTGGTTAAGAGCGGTAGACTCATAATCTGGTGAACTGGGTTCGCGTCCCCGGTCCTTCACATGCGGCTGCTGGGTGACCTTGGGCCAGTCACACTTCTCTGAAGTCTCTCAGTCTCACTCACCTCACAGAGTGTTTGTTGTGGGGGAGGAAGGGAAAGGAGAATGTTAGCTGCTTTGAGACTCCTTCGGGTAGTGATAAAACAGGATATCAAATCCAAACTTTTCTTCTTCTTCTGTCGGGGAGCTTTGCACCAGTGCTTTTGTGTTACCTATTCAGTACCTACACTATAGTGTAGCAAAAGAAAGAAATCGTCCTTTCCAAAATGACTTTCTCTCTCTCATTCTCTCCCCCCTATTTTACAGTTGCATTTGCCTGAGTAAATTTCACAAGCTGTGCTTGTAGAAGTGTTTACCTACCAATGGTATAGTCATCCCATTGCCTATCTTGGATAACTGTAGACAATCAATGAGGCTCTGGAGGTAGTGAATGTCTTCATGAGAGATGGGGGGTTGTGGTTGCCTTGACAGGGGCAGCAGTGAGACTGGATAGCTCAGTTGGTTAGAGCGTGGTGCTGATAACGCCAAGGTTGCAGGTTTGATCCACATATGGGACAGCCACATATTCTTGCATTGCAGGGGGTCGACTGTATGAACCTCAATGTCCCTTCCAGCTCTACAATTCTATGATTCTATGCTTCTTAAAAACCCTTCTCTGGACCCAGATGACTTTTCCAGCTAACCGCCTGTTGCAACTTGTTAATGTACCCTTTGTGGGCAAGGTGCTGAAGTGGGTAAAGTTAAAGGTAAAGGGACCCCTGACCATTAGGTCCAGTCAGCGCTCATCTCATTTTATTGGCCGAGGGAGCCAGCGTACAGCTTCCGGGTCATGTGGCCAGCATGACTAAGCCGCTTCTGGCGAACCAAAGCAGCACACAGAAACACCGTTTACTTTCCCATCGGAGTGGTACCTATTTATCTACTTGCACTTTGACATGCTTTCGAACTGCTAGGTTGGCAGGAGCAGGGACCGAGCAACGGGAGCTCAACCCGTCATGGGGATTCGAACCACTGACCTTCTGATCGGCAAGTCCTAGGCTCTGTGGTTTAACCCACTGCCAATTCCAGACATCCTGTAGGAAATATATTATCCCTAGACCCATCTCAATCTGGCTTCTAGCTTATGGTTACCAGGTTTTTTTCAATGAATCCAGGGACACTTTTTTTTTTTTTGGCAGCTGAGTAGCAACAGGGAGTCAGTAGTGGGGATGGTGAGGCAAAAGACCCTGGGCCCAAGCACACCTGCATATTGTATAAAGGTGCAAAGCCCTTCTTTCGCACCCTGTGAAACATAAATGCGCAGAGTTTTTTAAAAACCTGGGCAACGGCATGTCACCTGTCCATGACTCCTTTTTTTTTTTAAAGATATTTATTAGGGTTTTCCATTTTATACAAACAAAGAAAAAAAGAAAAAAGTTGAAAAGAAAAAATATTAAAAACACATAAATTTCATAACTTATTTTTCAATAACATATTTCCCTGACCTCCTCATGCCTCCCCTTCTTGTATTCCAGTTCAAATTGTTCATCCAGCAAATCCTTATCTCATAGCATTACAGCTAAAAACCTTATTTTCTATCCATCTTCTTAAATTATTATAACTTATACTTTTACTTATATACAAAAAAGAACTATTTTTTCATATTCTTTTGTACCATTACAGCTAATAACCCCTTAATTTCAATCCAACATCACTCAATATTCCTTAATATTACAGTATTTTTGCAAATAGTCTTTGAATTTCTTCCATTCTTCTTCTGCCGATTCTTTTCCCTGGTCACGGATTCTGCCAGTCAATTCTGCCAGTCCCATAAAGTCAATCAACTTCGTCTGCCATTCTTCCAGAGTGGGTAGATCTTGCGTCTTCCAATACTTTGCGATGAGTATTCTTGCTGCTGTTGTAGCATACATAAAGAAAGTTCTATCCTTTTTTAACACCAATTGGCCGACCATGCCCAAGAGAAAGGCCTCTGGTTTCTTCACAAAGGTATATTTAAATACCTTTTTCAATTCATTATAAATCATTTCCCAGAAAGCCTTAATCTTAGGGCAGGTCCACCAAAGGTGAAAAAATGTACCTTCATTTTCTTTACATTTCCAACATTTATTATCGGGCAGATGGTAAATTTTTGCAAGCTTGACTGGGGTCATGTACCACCTATATATCATTTTCATAATATTTTCTCTTAAGGCATTACATGCCGTAAATTTCATACCTGTGGTCCACAACTGTTCCCAGTCAGCAAACATAATGTTATGTCCAACATCTTGTGCCCATTTAATCATAGCAGATTTAACCGTTTCATCCTGAGTATTCCATTTCAACAGCAAGCTATACATTCTTGATAGTATCTTAGTTTTGGGTTCTAACAGTTCTGTTTCTAGTTTAGATTTTTCCACCTGGAAGCCAATTTTCTTGTCCAAATTATAAGCCTCCATTATCTGAAAATAATGAAGCCAATCTCGCACTTTATCTTTTAGTTTCTCAAAACTCTGCAATTTCAATTTGTCACCTTCTTGTTCCAAAATCTCCCAATATTTTGGCCATTTGGCCTCCATATTGAGCTTTTTCTGAGCCTTCGCTTCCATCGGTGATAACCACCTTGGGATTTTATTTTCAAGTAAATCCTTATATCTTGTCCAGACATTAAACAATGCTCTTCTGACAATATGGTTTTTAAATGCTTTATGAGCTTTAACCTTGTCATACCACAGATATGCATGCCACCCAAAAACATTGTTAAAACCTTCTAGATCCAAAATGTCTGTGTTCTCAAGAAGTAGCCAATCTTTCAACCAACAGAACGCTGCTGATTCATAATAAAGTTTAAAGTCTGGCAGGGCAAATCCACCCCTTTCTTTTGCATCAGTTAATATCTTAAATTTTATTCTTGGCTTCTTGCCCTGCCAGACAAAATTAGAAATGTCTTTCTGCCACTTCTTGAAACAACCCATCTTGTCCACAATTTGCAATGTTTGAAACAAAAACAACATTCTAGGCAATACATTCATCTTTATAGCTGCAATTCAACCCAGCAAGGAAAGCTTCAAATTTGTCCAAATTTCTAAATCTTTTTTCACTTCCGCCCAACATTTTTCATAATTATCTTTAAACAAGTTCCCATTTTTTGCTGTCATATTAATCCCCAGGTATTTCACTTTCTTCACAATAGTTAAACCTGTTTCATTCTGAAACTTCCCTCTTTCCACCTGTCCATGACTCCTGAGCCTTTCCCAATCTACTTCCCCCTTCCCCCTTTGTTTTGACAGATCAGGGGAGGCTTGGGAGTCACAAGTGGGCGGCCGTTGCCCAGGAGGGGCCAGCCTGGTAGTGCAGTTGGCTCTGGCTGGCTTCAGGAGCTGCTTGCTGCCGTTGTGCAGGAAAAATGGCGGGTGCCATGGCAGCAAGCAGCTCCTGAAGCCAGCCAGAGCCAACTGCGCTAACAGGCTGGCTCCGGGCTGCTGAGGCTGCCGCTGCCATGTTTCCCAGAGACAGATTTGCAAATCTGGGGATATTCCGGGGACGGAATTTGTCCGGGGACAGATTTGCAAATCTGGGGACTTTCCCTGGGAACCGTAGACGTCTGGTAATCCTATTCTAGCTGTTTTAGGACCAAAATTGCTTTGGTCACCAGGGAGAATGACCTTTGATGGAGGAGAGACCCTGCTGATTTTCCAGGACATCTTTGTGGCTTTTAACCTATCAACCAAGAAGATCCTTCTGGATCTCCCTTTCTAGGTTGCAGTGTCTGCCAGTTTGTTTCTTAATGCTGTTGTTTTAGGAGCTCAGAAGCTCTGGAACTCTCCATCCTTTCCTCTCTCATGAAAGTGCAGCTAAATCTAAAAATAAATGACAAACAGGAAGAAAGCATGGAAACAAGGATATAGGAGTATTTTACACCATAAAAAGTACACAAATAGAGGGCAGGACAAGACACTGTATAAACTGATGTACTAAGTCATCCATCGAATCTCTTTTTGTGGGGAGATAAAATAATGCCAAATAGTGAAAATTCTGACATGTAGAATAAGATAACGTTCCCTCTTTTAAAAGCAAAAACTGTTGAGAGGCTTCAGAAGACGCAGACAAAGGTCCAGATTAGAAAATTTACTTTCATTCTTTTAATGTTTCTTGCTAGTTATTCAGGATGTGCACGTATCATCTTTCCCAAATCCTCAAGTGGAAGTTCTAAAAAACAGAGCGAGAGAGTACAGGAAATTAAAGAAGTGAACTTTGACATTCTATCCCCAAGACACAACCAAGAGCTTTTGTCTTGTTAAGTGTAATGTATTTATCAAAACGGTATGTCCTGTGAACTCACTAGTATCCAGCATAAGCTAGACTTTGGTGGATTTAATATTATTTGACATCCTCATGAACAGCGATTCCAAGCTGGACTTCCACCACTGCGTTTCAAAGAAACAAGTTTATATCTGGTTAGAAGTGGAAACGTGGAAATGTTAGTGATTTGTGTTGGCAAATATGTCCTATACAAACCAATCTTCTTAGATTCAATAAAATACAGGAATTCCAACACCCCATGTATATGCCCTTCAAGAGAGAGATGCACTTTCCCACAATGAACTAAGAAACCATTTCAGGAATGCTCCCTTTTAGAATTTAAATTCTAATGCACCATTATTCTAATGTATTGATTTACAGAGTCCTTAGTAACTAGGGTCCAAGATAACTCAAGGACCACTTAATCCCTATCCGATCACTGAGGTTTTGGGGTCACTGTTCGTAGTCCCCTATGGTTTGAATACATACAATTCACCAGGAATTGTGTCTTCAGTATTGCGGGCCCACGTTTATGGAATTCCCTTCTAGTTGAGGTCAGACAGACCCATTCTCTGTTCAACTTTCAGCACTACCTGTACCCCCCTGTTTAGGGAAGTTTTTAATGTTTGATGTTTTATCACATTATTATTATTATTAATTATCGTCATCATCATCATTCTGTTGGAAACCCAGGCAGATGGGCGGGGTATAAATAAATAATAATTATTATTACTTTAAAAAAATAAAAAATCCACCAGCTATTTTATTTTTTATTTTTTATTTATACAACAAGAAAAAACAACAACAACAAAAACCCCAAATACCAAATTACACACAAATTACAACAGTAACCATAGACACATAATTTTTCTTAGCAAACAATAAAACATCTATTGGTCTTAACACTAAAGACCCAACCTCCCGTCTATTCTATATTTCAAATTCATATTACTTATTGCCAATACACATTTTTTTTCATAATTAAACTTATTCTCAATAAATCTAATTTCTTATATCTACCTTGCAACTATTACTGAAGTTCCTCGAATGCTGCAACAGAATTTAAACTTCTATACTTATTTTTCAGATATTCTTTGAAAACCTCCCATTTAGAAACAAATTCCTGTTTTGATTTATTCTTTATTTTTTTTGATAAACCATCTAATTTGGCATATTCTGTCAGCTTTTGGATCCAATCTTGTATAGAGGGGATTTCATTACTCTTCCATTTTGCTGCAATCAAAACTCTTGCTGCCGTCGTCGCATATAAAAAGATACCCTTCCTCTTTTGTGGAATATCCAAATCTGTTATTCCCAGGAGGTAGGCCTCTGGTTTTTTATTGAAAGAGATCTTTAGCATTTTTTGCAGTTCTGCATGTATACTCTCCCAGAATACCTGTATTTTCCTACATGTCCACCACATATGGTAGAATGTTCCTGAGTCTCCGCATCTCCAACAATTACTTGACACATTTTTATACATTTTTGAAAGTTTCCATGGTGTTAGATACCATCGATATTGCATTTTTTGAAAGTTCTCTCTAATCGTGTAACAATTTGTGAATTTCCAATTGATCTTCCATAAATTTTCCCATTGGGCCATGGTTATTGAATGGCCAAAATCCTGGGACCACCTCACCATTGCCACTGTTACCTCCTCCTCCTTGACTGTCCAGTCAAGGAGGAGTCGGTAAGTTTTGGAAAGAGTTTTTCTTTTAGAATTTACAAGATCAGATTCGAATCGGGAAATTTCTGTTGAGAACCCCTTTTGTTTGTCAGATTTAAATTTTTCAAATAACTGATGGTATTGGAACCAGTCTGAAATGTGTTCTCTTATTTCCTCAAAGTTTTTTAATTTTATTTGGTTATCTTCATTTTTTAGAAGAACTATTTTAATTGAAGCCTGGTTTTATAGTTTTAAATATTTTTAACATTTCTGTATTGCATTTCTTTTATACCGCATAGAGATGACCACAGCTAAGCGGTACGTACATACTGTTTAAATAAATGCAATGCAAAAGGCACTGGGACTGAAAACAAATAATCTTGGGGTGATAAGAGCTTTACCTCTATAGGTGCTTTTGTTTTTCGATAGGGTGCAGTTCTTGTTTGTATTTTGCTTCGACTGGACTGTGATAATCCAGTGCCTTTCTAAGGAAAGCAAGTCCAGAGCCAAGGCCGGTACAGTGGTACCTTGGGTTACATATGCTTCAGGTTACAGACTCTGCTAACCCAGAAATAGCACCTCAGGTTAAGAACTTTGCTTCAGGATGAGAACAGAAATCGTGCTCCGGCGGCGCAGCGGCAGCAGCAGGAGGTCCCATTAGCTAAAGTGGTGCTTCAGGTTAAGAACAGTTTCAGGTTAAGAATGGACCTCCAAAACGAATTAAGTACTTAACCCGAGGTACCACTGTACTGCGTTGTCAGGGCAGCTCCAGCGAAAAGCCACCCTGGGGGCCTTTCGTCCAGCAGGCTCACCCCTAGCAGCACTGGGAGGAAGCAGCAGCACCTGATCTGTTGCAGGTACCTACAAAGTGTCCACTATTTTGATGTTGGTTCCACCAATCTAGGGCATGGCACAGACCTTGTCCTCCAGCCCAATTTAAGCAAATGGGTAAGTCCATATGCATATGTAACAGTTAAGGGTGGTATTGCAACTAACCAGAGAAGTCCTCTGGCTCCCCCAGATGTCTGTTTGGGAGCCATAAAGAGGGCTTGGTAATCTCAGCAGTTCAATAGAAGTACCAGTAAGCAGTTAGGGTCCAAGGCAAGGCTGATTTCTTTGAAAACGCTTGCAATTTGATGAGCAAGTGCTCGATGGAGATGCACTTTCTCTCCTTTTTTTGTCAAAGACATTTGAGATAACAACCACTGAATCATGAAAATATACATGAGAAAGGACCAAATTGTCAGCGCGTGCATACATCGCGCATCCAGAAAATTAAACTCTGCAAGTTTGCTTGCTATTCCTATTTGCAGGCTTTTGTTATTTTCGTTTTCTGAAGCATCGGAAATAAGCTTTCAGCTCAAAACAGGCTTCTGAATAGGCCCGGGAGGCTTTTGGTCACAGTAATTTAAAATCTCTTCTATAATTGAGAATTATAGATTTGGAATCCCCTGTCCTCCCCAGCCGAGGATAATGTTCTGCAAAAGGGAACCAAAGACAGATAATTGTTGAGGAAGATAGTGAGGAAGAGTCAGAGGTTCCTAGCCTTTTGTGGGCTGTCTTTCCCTGTGAGATCAGATGTGAGACAATGGATTGGACTGTGTTTTGGAGAAACCGGCTTTCTCCAACCTAGAGCCTTCCAAATGCTTTGGACTACAACTCCCATCAACCCCAATGAGGGCTGGGGCTGGTGGGAGTCGTAGTTCAAAACATCTGCAGCTTAGTTCACCTACATACAAACTCCTTGTGAATAAACTCAAATGTTACAAAATGGCGTCTGAACAGAGCCCAGTTAAGTATCATGCTCCTGGAACTTCTGTTTAGAGAAGTGAGGTGTGTACAACAATATCATTAAGTGGATTATTTTTGATGTTCAGGAGTCTACAGATGACAGCAAAACAAGAGGAAAAACTGGAAAGGGGTGGGGTTTAAGGATTTTTTTGTGGGGGGAGATTTATTTTAAATAATTTCACTTACACAGAAGCAAAACAATAGACGAGAGAGAGATTTATTAATCTAATGCATTTCAGACTCTTCTGGTCCTTCTTTGGGAAAACTCAGAAGAGAGGCAGGACATATAAATGTCAAGTCTTTATTTTCCCGAATTTCCCTGAAGAATGAACAGTAGGGTCCAAAACACGTCAGATTAATAAATATCTCCTTTGTCTTTCTACTTCTTCCTACTTCCAGTTCCTTTATGGGTTCCTATTTTTGTTCTATTTCTGTGGGTCCAGTAAAAGAAAGTTCCATTTATACATCTGTCTGTTGTTTTGCAGTAGAGTTAAAGCAATGAGGGGAAGCCCCAAGTTAGAGAATAAAGCCCCTTTTACATATCAATTACTCAAAAGTGAGGCCAGCATGGTGCTGGCTGAGAAGGCCATGTGTTAAAATGGGTATCTGTAGTGAAGAAGCTACATACTTACATCTGAAGTCTTCACTTCAGATATCCCTTCTAACACATGGGCAGTTGAGCAGAGGCCCAGCCATGTACCTCATGCCAGGAGAACATCAGCAGTTCAGCCCCGTTCCACAGTACAGTGGTACCTTGGTTCTCAAATGCCTTGGTACTCAAGCAACTTGGAACCCAAACACTGCAAACCTGGAAGTAAATGTTCCAGTTTGCGAACTCTTTTTGGAAGCCAAACATGCTCCATTTTGAGTGCCACACTTCCGTTTTGAGTGTTACACTGAGGTCTGTCTGTTTTTACTATTTATTTTGTGGTTTTGTGGCTCTCTTTTTTTGTTTTTGTGACTGTGTGGAACCCAGTTCAGCTACTGATTGATTGATTCCGTGGCTGCAGTACATTGTTTTATTTCTTTCATTTTATGGATCAATCGTCTCGTTAGATAGTAAAATTCATGTTAAATTGCTGTTTTAGGGGTTGTTTTTAAAAGTCTGGAACGGATTAATCCATTTTGCAATATTTTCTATGGGAAAGAGCACCTTGGTTTTGGAACGCTTTGATTTTGGAACGGACTTCTGGAACGGATTAAGTTTGAGAACCGAGGTACCACTGTAATTATGTGGTTCCCTCTTGAGACTCAAAGACTCAAAAACCCCACAAAGCCTCAGCTGGCATGACTGGCTACGTATAGGATCCTGAAAGAGTTTGTTCAAAGCTGCTTTGTACAGCCAGTGGCCAATGTGTGCACATCCAATTGACGCATGACCGCCAAAGAATAAGTCCTTTGGGACTCGGAAGAGGGCAAAAAAGGGGCAGAACAGGCTGATGCGCATGGGGGCCAGGAACTGAACACCCCCCCCACCCACATATGAAAAATGGCCGTTGTCTATTTCATGTAACAATAGTCTCAACCGTGTAACGTGTAACCCTTTTTCCATGTGAATAAGTTCAGCCTATGAGGGATTCTGGAACCATGTCAAAAAAAAAGTTTCCTCTGTAATACCAGGTTCAAAATTGCACCACAGCAGGGAAAGCTGAGCCAGTGACAAGGACAACAGACTCAAGATTGTAACTGAGCAGATTAAAACAGTTTATTTATACACAGTACAAGTTTTCCTATTGGCCCCTAAAATCTCTTGTGGAGAATTCAGAAGAGCTGCAGCACTGAAGCTGAGATTTCAGTGCCCATTAGGCTTTGAATCCCCTCCCTGATATAAATCTGTCGATCATGTCCAAACATCTTTCTGGCTGGTCATAGGGCAGGATGTGTCCTCCGCCTCGAACAATGGCCTGTAGAATTATAAAAAGAAATATATATAGTTTAAATAAGAGAAAACGCTGCTTCCAGGACATACGTTTGGTTCCAACACATTCAATAAAAATTAGATTAGGGGCTTTGTAGCTCACATTAATCCCCACAGAATGAAATTGCAGAGTTGTGAAAAGGTTCAGAAAAGGGCGACCAAAATTAACAAGGGGAGGGAGCGACTGCTCTGTGAGGAATTAGTTGCAGTAATTGAGACTTTAAGAGACCACGTAAGTAAGAGGCAACAGGATAGAAGAGTTTATAAAACTATGCATGGCATGA
Organism: Podarcis filfolensis; assembly: GCF_964270895.1. NCBI lineage: Eukaryota > Metazoa > Chordata > Lepidosauria > Squamata > Lacertidae > Podarcis > Podarcis filfolensis. The sequence goes on along the minus strand of NC_139614.1, from coordinate 21,759,397 downwards.
ACAGTGTCAGATTTAGGTTTGATGAGGCCCTAAGCTACTGAAGGTAATGGGGCCCTTTATATGTCCAGCTGTTCTTTGTTAACAACAAATTGTCACTGTTTTTTGTGTTGAATCCTATATGGTAATTTTTGGACCTAATAGGTATCTAAAGCCATTTGCACATAACAAAATAACCAGTCCATGCAGAATGTAGGCACCCTATATATAGAAATGAGCAAACCAGTGATATTTTAGGGAGCAGGCTAGCAGGCGGGGCCCATTCCTTACATCATAGGAGCCTACACAACACAAAACACTGTTGCAATATGTAGGTTTTATTTTATTTGTTTTTTATCTTATATTTTGGAAATGTACATCCTGTGTTTTTTTTCTTAATTTTTTGGGGGGCCTCCCAAGAGAGTGGGGCCCTAAGCTATAGCTTGTTTAGTTTATACGTCGATCCGGCACTGGGCATGAAGAAAGTGGATCGAGAAAAATTTCCTGCCTCTCTCAAAAAACTAGAACTCATGGCCACACAATGAAGCTGAATGTTGGGAGATTCATAACAGACAAAAGAAAGTGCTTCTTTGCACAGCACATAGTTACATGATGGAACTCAATCCTACAAGAGGCAGTGACAGCCGCCACCAACTTGGATGGCTTTGGAAGAGGACTGAACAAATTCATGGAGGACAAGACTTGTAGCCACAATGGTTGTGTCCTACCTCTTATGTTCTTCTTATTAAATGGCATTTGCTCATTAAATTTATGTGAAATTTAAATTCAAGCTCCATGTTGAGAAAAGAGATTCCTACATTGCGAGGGGCTGGAGTACGTGACCCTTATGGTCCCCTTCCAACTCTAAGTAAAAGAAATGCAATAAGACAAAGAGAATACTGTTCGACGAAAATACTGTAGTCGGAACAGAGTCAATGAGTGGCTCATTGCATTGAAATTTGCAATGTAAACTTCCTCGGGATAAATATTTATGAAGATATACAAATGCCTTGAATACATAAACGGCATGTCCAACGTCGCATGTATACATGCCCTCCATGCTTAATTGGGTGTATTTTGTTTATTGTACTTGGTCTTATGCGCTTGTGCTCTGGCACAAAATATACAGTGAAAAGTCTGCCGCATTCTGAGAGCAAAGGGAGCGATAGCAGCTAAATAAACTGAATCACAAATGGTGAAATGAGACAACAGATTCCCCCCCCCCCTGCAGAATGTGTGTTTTCATTTACAGTTTTAGATATACTGTACATTTTAAAAGCATCTGATGTGTACACAAGAAATGCACAGCAGGCCTCAGAAAGATTTGAAACTGGGGTTTCCGCATACTAACTCATCACTACGACCATCAAGTCACACAAGCTCATACACAGCTCAGCGATCTGTTACGACTGGACCAAAATCACCCAATGGTATGGCATGTTGGATCCAAACCAAAAATACTAATGCAAATCCAGCTCAGCCACGGACTCATTGAGCAATGACTGTAATGTGGCTCAGGAGCATAGTCTCTAATCTAAGTACAAATCAAACAGACGACCTCTCGTTTTGGGCAGAAGCAGTCCTGTGAAATAAGATAATATGCTAGCTCTAATCAAATGATAATGCTCTTTCAAATATGTTTAGAACCGTGTTGCATTGCTGAGTCCATATTCTCATTTTCACAGGTTTTCTCCTTAGCATACAGACATACAGTGGTACCTCAGGTTAAGTACTTAATTCGTTCCGGAGGTCCATACTTAACCTGAAACTGTTCTTAACCTGAAGCACCACTTTAGCTAATGGGGCCTCCCGCTGCTGCCGCACCGCCGGAGCACAATTTCTGTTCTCATCCTGAAGCAAAGTTCTTAACCTGAAGCACTATTTCTGGGTTAGCGGAGTCTGTAACCTGAAGTGTATGTAATCTGAAGCGTATGTAACCCGAGGTACCACTGTAATATTCCTTCACCGCTAAAAAGCAAACAACATCAGTCAGTGTCTTCAAATTATTCCAGAGGATCTTTACTTCTGGTGCCAACAGCCAAAGCCTTGAAGGTGAACGAGAATCAGACTTGTCTTAGCAGTTGTCTGGCACAGTGATTCCTGCAGAAGCACAGAGCCTGCTGAAGGACACCGACGTGGCATTTGGATTTTACAATATTTTCAAACCAAGTTGGCAGCAGAAGTCTCTTCCACATCTGAACAGGAGAGTCCATCAGGTTGCCAGAGGTCACTGGGCTATTTCCTCATTAGCATTACTACAGATCTTTTTGTTAAAAGCCTACTGTCAATGATTAACCTCTTCCTTTCCAAAAGTTTGGCCGTTTGAATTGGGAGCACTGATTTGTACTTCAGATCGAAACTAACAATGTCAGAAGAAGTACGATTACCAAGATGCTGAGTAAACGGAGACAGAAGGCTGTTACAGCAAACACAGCTTCCTAAATCTGCAATGGGGTAGTCCTACTTGCATCAGTAGGTCCCAGCCCCAATCCTTGTCTTCTCTTGGTAGAGTTGGGAAAGATTCCCTGCCTGAAATCAACGGTCTGACTCAGGATAAGGCAAGTTTCTACGTTTTTAATACAAAAAAAAAAGTACAGCCTTCATAACATGTTCTGAACACCTGGTTTTCAGGTAAAGGTAAAGGACCCCTGGATGGTTAAGTCCAGTCAAAGGTGACTATGGGGTGTGACGCTCATCTCACTTTCAGGCCAAGGGAGCCGTTGTTTGTCTACAGACAGTTTTCCAGGACATGTGGCCAGCATGACTAAACCGCTACCGGCGCATGACGAGTGCCAGAGTGCACGGAAATGCCATTTACCTTCCCATCACAGAGGTACCTAGTTATCTACTTGCATAGGCATGCTTTCGAACTGCTAGGTTGGCAGGAGCTGGGACAGAGCAACGGGAGCTCACCCCGTCGTGGGGATTCAAACCACCGACCTTCCAATCAGCAAGCCCAAGAGGCTCAGTGGTTTAGACCACAGCGCCACCCGCGTCCCATCACCTGGTTTTCAACATCGTGATATATCACCAGCTAAACATCATGATGTACTGATATATCACAGTGTCTGACATGAGGATCGAGCTATGTAGAGACACTGGCTGGCTTCATGGTTTTCCCCGTATTGTGATTTTTGCTGGCGCCTGCTCTTGTGACACGCTTCCCCCTGCAGGAAGCAGGGGAGAGCTGAGCTGACCGAGTTAACAGGAGCTGCAGGAATTGAGAGAAGCATTGGCTAGCTTCACTGTTTTTCCCACATTGTGATTTTTGCATAGCACACACCCACGCACCATGATTTGCAATATATTGCCAGGTCAAAAATTATGAAATCGATATCATGATGTGGACTTCAAACCAGATTTGGGCAATGTATCGATATATTGCCCAGCCCGAGTGGTGGACCTATTTCTTGCAACGTGCTTCGAAATAGCACACCGCCCTCAGGGAGTTGCTTTATACAGCCTCAGGCCATATTGCCCTAGTCACCACCTGATTCTTTTAAACTGGATACACCAGGGACCTTCTACATGCAGAGCAAATGCTCCACTATTGAGCTACCTTCCCAGCTTATTTTGTTGTTGTTGTTGTTTAGTCGTTTAGTCGTGTCCGACTCTTCGTGACCCTCTGGACCAGAGCATGCCAGGCACTTCTGTCTTCCACTGTCTCCCGCAGTTTAGTCAGACTCATGTTTGTAGCTTCGAGAACACTGTCCAACCATCTCATCCTCTGTCGTCCCCTTCTCCTTGTGCCCTCAATCTTTCCCAACATCAGGGTCTTTTCCAGGGAGTCTTCTCTTCTCATGAGGTGGCCAAAGTATTGGAGCCTCAGCTTCACAATCTGTCCTTCCAGTGAGCACTCAGGGCTAATTTCCTTAAGAATGGATGTGTTTGATCTTCTTGCAGTCCATGGGACTCTCAAGAGTCTCCTCCAGCACCATAATTCAAAAGCATCAATTCTTCGGCGATCAGCCTTCTTTATGGTCCAGCTCTCACTTCCATACATCACTACTGGGAAAACCATGGCTTTAACTATACGGACCTTTGTTGGCAAAGCTTATTTTACTAGGACACAACACAATATTACTAGAAGCAGCGAGAACTTCTCCACCTCCATTATTGGCAGGATAGGAGTAGAAAGGGAAGGGGGCTGAAATTGGGCTGCAGTTGCAGCAACAGCATACATGCAAAACTTAGAAACAAGGTGAATATTTTAAAAACCAAAAAGGAGGAGGGATTGTGTCGTGAACAATAACACACCCACACCCATTTTTTCCCCCTTCTCAATTAACACTGCACGATTAATTTGCGAGTCCAGAAGTAGAGACGTCAAACTACAGGAATGAAGCATGGACCCAGCCGCTATACTTTAGTTAGGGTGAGAAAGAGTTCAGGTTTCATGCTCACTCCACTGCCGGTCTTTCCCCTTGCAGGAACCAGATGTGGTAATTTATTTGGGACACACTCTATAAGCCAATGTTAACTGGCTTAAAACCACAACCACCACCCTAATTTTACTTTGGCTTTGGGATCCCTTTGAATCGTAAGAGCTGGCTATAATTTACATTGTTCCAGACAGACCTCCTCTTTCTTTAATCCTATCACTGCCATGACTAGACATTGCTAAATGCTCCACGGAGGCCGGCAGTGCTGTTCCAGGCTTCGGTCCTAATTGCAAAAAACTGAAGTCACATACAAACACAAACACACACACACACACACACACACACACACACACACACACAGTTTCAGTGAAAGCAGTAAACAGCTGCATTTCTCCTTCTCCACGCAGCTTCAAAAGGAACATACAGTAGTGGAGGCAGGGTGGGGGTGGGATCAGCCAGCAGAGTTCACAGGGCGCCAGTCCAAACGGCATTCATGCACGACAAAAAAGTAACAGCCGAATACAGGGTCTTTGCTTACATTTACTGTGACCCAAACTTCCTCTTTGACCTCTGTATTTGAAAGCAGGGGAGGGCAGCGGCTGTGGGATGTCAGTGTGGCGCCTGATCGTGCATCTTCAAGGGATCAGAAGGGAGATCAACTTCTAGAATGTTTAATGGACGCTCACAGCAGTGCGTGGGAATACATGTGTGAAAGAGAGAAAGAGAGAGAGAGAGAGAGAGAGAGAGAGAGAAAGAAAGAAAGAAAGAAAGAAAGAAAGAAAGAAAGAAAGAAAATTGCCTGGATCTGGAGCCAAATCACTGAAACATAAGGATCTGGAAGGGGCCTCCAAGTTCATCTAGTCCAGGGTTTCCCAAACTTGGGTCTCCAGCTGTTTTTGGACTACAATTCCCATCATCCCTGGCCACTGGCCTGCTAGCTGGGGATGGTGGGAGTTGTAGTCCAAAAACAGCTGGAGACTCAAGTTTAGGACACCCTTAGTCCAACTCCATGCTGATGAAGGCAATCCACTGCTAAAGCATCCCAGATAGTGGCTATCCGGCCTCTGCTTAAAACTTCTAACAAAGGAGAGTCCAGTCTGTTGTCGAACAGTTTGCACTCTACTTGTTTAGTCCAACCTGCCTTTCTCGTAATTTGAACCCGTTGGTTTGGGCCCCATCCTCTTTAGCATGGCTACCACATCCCAAAGCCACGGGAAGAAGAAGAAGAAGAAGAAGAAGAAGAAGAAGAAGAAGAAGAAGAAGAAGAAGAAGAAGTCTGTGCTTCTGTTTCACCACTATCACTATGCATTGGATTTAGAACAAAAATCATCCGCACACATGGGAGCGTAACCGTTTTTGACATCATAAGGAATTTTAAAATCAGCCACAGTAATATATATATATAGAGAGAGAGAGAGAGAGAGAGAGATTCAACATCAGCATTAAAAGATTAAGTGCTATGGCTATCAAGCAATGAAATAAATAAAAGTCTGTTCTAGGAGAAATCTGTTCAAGCATCAGTTCCTTGGCTTCGCTGTCTTTGGACAAGTGGCTCTTTGTGGTTTCCTCTCAGATATCTATGCATGTGCAGCCATGTACAATTAAATCAGCAAGCAGAATAGTGCAAAACAGATGTGCGCAGCCATAGGGATTGAACAGGCAAACGGCAGAGAGAACCCAGGAAAGAAATCCAAAATGTTGCTTTACTTAAAATCATTGGCAAACCAGCATCGCCGGCCCATGACTGGCTTAAGCGATGCTGTGGCTTTGTGGGAATATTCTGCAGTGTCATTCTGAAGATCCGTGTGGAATACTAATGCGGAGCTGCTATTTCCTTGCTGGGCCAGAAAATTCCAACAAATTTCATTCATTCCCTCAAAAGCAGATAACTTAGCTCAGGCTTCCTCAGCCTTGGCCCTCCAGATGTTTTTGGTCTACAACTCCCACGATCCCTAGCTAGCAGGACCAGTGGTCAGGGATGATAGGAATTGTAGTCTCAAAACATCTGGAGGGCAGAGGTTGAGGAAGCCTGACTTAGCTCATTTATGCCTATAGGCAAGATGACAGCAGTTCAAGAGAGTCTGAGCTCAAAAGGGGGCTGGGTGTGCAAAAGAGGGGAATAATATGAGCCTCAAAGAACACCAGAAGAATAGGGAACTATGGAGCAGGGAACATGCTGGAAGCAGAAACTTGTGACTGGCAAGGAGAAAGGATGAGAAGGATCACTGGTGAGCAACAGTGAGAGAATATCCCCTTTAAAATAAGGCTGCTTCTGTCTGCCCAGATTGTTGGGTGAGTTTCTAGTCTCAATGCATGCTGATCAGATTGCAGGATGCCTGTGGCTTGTTTTTCCTGAAGAAGATCTCTGCCTCTTGATAGTTTGGCAATATTAAAAACTTCTTCAAAACCAAGCCGAACAAGTGCACTTGGACGAACAGGAGCTGAAATCTTTGCCACGGCACTGTTCCAAGCACTGGCCAAGTTTCAGGCAGCACTTCAGCAAGGCTGCAGCTGTGGCATAGCAGATGAGTACGATCTTAAGAGCTGCAACACAAGGGGGTAAATAATAACTCACAGGTGTGTCGAGATCATGAATGTAGACTTCAGAAAGGGTGGGTGCCCATTAAGGAAACCAGCAAGGCGACAGACATTGAGCATGAAGAACTACCCCATAAATGGGTCAGACTAATAGTTTAACCTTCAGGGAAGGACCATAGGTCTGTGGTGGAACACATTCTTCACATGCCAAAGGTTCCAGGTTTAATCCTTGGGGTCTCCGGGTAGAACTGTGGAAGACTTCTGCCTGCAACCCAGCCAGTCAGTGCTGACAACATTGTGCTATTTGGACCAATGGTCTAACTTGATATAAGCCAGCTGCCTATGTACTCTGACTATGTACACAGTCAGCTCCTTTCCAGACGCCCACTTTGGTGGCCTTTCTATATAATTATAAATTGTTTATATGACACCCATCTGACTAGGTTGCCTCAGCCACACTGGGCAGCTTCCAGAAAATTGAAACATCAACACAGTAAAGCATCAAACATAAAAAACTTCCTTGTTCAGGGCTGCCTTCAGATATCTTCTAAAAGTCAGATAGTTGTTTATTTCCTTGACTTCTGACAGGAGAGTGTTCCACAGGGCGGGCGCCACTACCGAGAAGGCCCTCTGCCTGTTTCCCTGTAACCTCACTTCTCGCAGTGAGGGAACCACCAGAAGGCCTCAGAGGTAGACCTCAGTGTCCAGGCTGAACAATGAGGGTGGAGAAGCTCCTTCAGGTATTTAGAGCCGAAGCCGTTTTGGGCTTTAATGGTCAGCACCAACACTTTGAATTTTGCTCATCAAGACCTAACTCTGGACCTCAACACTGCAAAGCAATATTCTACCACTGACCTATAGACCAGCTCCTTTCAACCATTAACTGATGCTAGGTATTTGATAGCTGGGGAACTTACTGAAAAATACATTCTATCCATATTCTAAATATGACCACGCTAGCGCAAGAACACTATCCTATAGGCACTTTGCATGCTTAGAGAAAGTCCATGTAAAACAGTTAAACAAACCACGACACCCATAGAAGCTTCTAGAAAACAGTCACCACACTATGGGATTATCCACATTTACCTTTCCTCTGCTCTTTCCAGGCATGGTCTGCGCTCCATGTCCAAATTCCCTTTTTTGCCCCCGAGTTTTCCGTACGAAAATCCATTCTTTAAAGCTCAATAGGAGCAAACAGCAATCCATTGAGAACCCAAATTGACCTCTGCTCCAATTTAGCGCTAAGAAGCAGGCTTCCAGGGGGGAAGTTCCAGAGCAAAAAAGAATGTTTAGACACTGAGCTTTTAAGTGCAGATCTCTGCCTAAGAAAGTGCAGGGCAAAAGTTAAGTGTGGATAATTTCTACGTGGTATCAGGAACTTCACTCATCCTCAAAGAATGAAGCAAGAAACTGACAAAGGAACTAACAAAGACTTCAGTGAAGCCAAGATTTTTCTTCCTGGGAACTAGCTGGCCTTGGCAGAAGTTATCCCAAATCTATTCAGCAGCTTCTTCCTTCAATTAGAAATATGTTTATTTGCAGTTACTTATTCCAATTTAGTAACCTACCCAAAATCCTCCAAAGGACCCAGTTTCCGAAAAGTACTCAGCCACATAATTTTAAGCTCCCCTGAAAGCAAGTGAAATTTAAGTCCTCCTACTAATACTGAAATGAAGCCAAGCTAGCCGTGTTCTTAAATCACTGTAGTTTTTGCTTTGTTTTGTTTTTAAAGCAGCCTGTTAATTGTAAAATTTCATTCTGGTTGATCCTCACACACACTACCCCAGTAAAGCAATGGTAAAGTAAATATTACCCACATTCTGACTCACAAGGCCATTTCTCAGAAGCATTTACTGGAAAATAAAATGTCTATAAGCCTATAAATTTAAGAGACTGTGAAAGATAACACTTCAGTTTATACTTAGTCCCTGTGAGAAGCATTTGATGAAAATTGCCTGAATAGTTTCCTTCCATCTGAAAGTAGTGACATATTATTATAGGCTAAGTTAAGCTTTCGTTAAAACTTTCAGAAGACCTTCATGTCATGCATATCAGCGAAGCCCAAAATAAAAAGGTGTTGATGAATTCCAGCAAAAACAAGTCATTCTATGTAGGATTTCAGCTGGTTGGGTTGTTTTTTTAATTGTATATTTGAGAGTAACAAAATCCAAGTTTTCTAATTGAAATACACTCTGGGTTATAAATGTGATTTATGAGATGCCTATCATTTAAGTTCTTAGTCGTGCTGCACTTAAATGATTTTAACTGCTTAAGAGCAATCTCTATTCTTTGAACTGTTGTACAAGCAAACAGGTGAATGCTACACCAGCAGAACACAAGCCTAGCCTCACTGCACTAAAAACGCAGATTCAGCACCTCCCAATTTAATAGTCATGGGAGGAAGGAAAACAAGTATCTCAAACCTTTAAGAGTTTAACAGAAACTACTTTTGAGTTAGGACAAAACCGGGACAAGATAGGGAGAGTTGTAAAGAAAAAGCAACTCCAATAATTGGTGTAACCAATTAGAAGTGACCATGAGGAGTCCAGGGGCTGTTTATGAGTTGTTTGCACATTCTGTTATCCAGTTTATATTGCTTGGAAGGATCTGGGCATGGGGTAAGAAGGTGCCTTGAATTTTGTATTCTCTGTCCTGACCAGCGTTTGAAACTCCCATTGTTCTAGGCACATTCTGAGATTGGGAATTTCATTGGCGTGAGCAATTTCTGAGCTCTGGGCACTGCACGTAAGATTTCAGATTAAAACTGTGACTGCTGGTGCTGAGGGCGTGGGAGGAGAAATTCCTGCCTGCTTGACTTCCAAGAAATCACTTCAGCGTCAGGCAAGCTGATAGGTTCTGCCTCTCAGCTGCCCTTACAGGAAGGCAGCGTTTTGAGGGACCCTCATAAGAATATTAAGGAGGCAGGCAGGGGAAGCATGGCTTCTTTTCTTGCAGTCTTCAGATGAGGACTAGACCATGTGAAAAATGATCAGAAGGTTTTAGCTGTAGTTCATTCATTTTCAGCCTAGACATTCTGTTGTGGCGCCCATAACTTGGGTTTAAGGTGCCATTTAGCTCCTAGCTTTCATGTCTCAGTTTCTAACACTGGTCCAGACTTCGTTTGAATAAAAACTGAATACTTTCCACAGTGCTGTCTTCTTTCGGCTGGAAGAATTGGCGTTTCTATTTAACTGCTCCGGTATATCTGAAGGAGCGTCTCCACCCCCATCGTTCTACCCGGACACTGAGGTCCAGCGCCGAGGGCCTTCTGGCGGTTTCCTCACTGTAAGAAGCCAAGTTACAGGGAACCAGGCAGAGGGCCTTCTCAGTAGTGGCACTCGCCCTGTGGAATGCCCTCCCACCAGATGTCAAAGAGAACAACAACTACCAGACTTTTAGAAGACATCTGAAGGCAGCCCTGTTTAGGGAAGCTTTTAATGGTTGGTGCATTACTGTATTTTAATATTTTGTTGGAAGCCGCCCAGAATAGCTGGGGTATAAATAAATTATTATTATTATTATTATTAGTAACATTTCAATAGTCACTTTTTGAATATCTCCTTTCTTCATGAGATACTGACTCTCTTTAGATTTTTTTGGGGGGAGGGGACATAGCAGAAGATGGGAAAGGCCTTTAATATTTAGTTTACCCCTGTGCACAGCTTTATTGTGTAAATACTTCTCTTTTTTTACGACTCAGATGTTACAGAAACTGGAGGATCAGGAGCAGAGCCTGCTTACGAGGGCTAAAAATGAAGCGTGTTCAGATGCCCGCAGATGCAGTATTTTGTGATCTGTCACTGCATGGCAGTACAAATAGTTGGCTAACTGTCTGCAGCTGCTGCCTAGAAAAGTCTAAGCCTCTCCCCTCCCCTCCCCTCCCCCCCCCAGCAGCCAAGTGCAAATGTCATCTTTGTCAACAGTGATCAAGGATAGAAACACTGACCAAGGATAGCTGCTCCGACCGCATGCTCAGTGCTTTGCTGCCGAAATCAATTTTAAAAGCTGCAGGGAAAGCTTTCATTTTTCCCTGCCAGAGAGAACCCACACCAGGAGTCAAACAACAAACATTCGGAAATGAGATCTATCACATCAAGATCTGTAGCAGCAATCTCGTCCTACTCCTGGAGTCCCTGTGGGGGTGGTTGGTGGGGAGAAAATGATCAGGCATCTGATTCCTACATTCCTGTTAAGGCTATCAGATGGTTGCTCGAGAGCAATCAGGCAAGGTGCCTCACTGGTTTGTTCTAAAGCTTTATTATTGGTGCTAAAAACCTTTACAATGCAGAGCGCCTCTATTCCACGTCTTGCTCATTCACTAGAGAATCTGAGAGTGGGCGGTCCTTGAATCTTCCGCAGCAGAGTAGTCTCTTGACCCCCAGCCTACGCCTCCCCTCTCTGCGCGAAAGTCTTCTGCGCAAGGAAGGCCTGGGTAAAGGGGGACCTCCCTCCTCCCCGCTTTGCCCAGACAAGGTGTCCTGGCACCGCCTTGCATCCTCCAAGCCCTGCACCTCCTCCCCACTAGAAGTGTGGCTTCCTTCCTCCGCTGAGGAGGTGCTGCTTCCCACGATCTTTGGGGGCTCTCTGTAATCCGTCCGCCTTCCCCCCCCCCCACTCCTGAGCCGATGGCAGTTCCCTGACAATTCCCAAACATCTTTCGTAATGCAGGGTGCTTAAGAGATAGTTTCACTTCAAGTTAGGTCACTGGTAGTGCACAACCAAGAGAATGGGAGGTTTAACTCCGACAGAAGTATTATGAGCTCAGTGGGGGCTATATATTCCATAATAAGCACGCACAGAATTGCAGCCTGAATTTAACTCACTTCACCTGGTGTTAGAGAGAAAAGCGAGTCCTTCAGCTGGAAAAAGTCAAATAAACAAAGCTGAATTTGCACTGTGATTCTTTAAAATCTTAGCATCCCCGCCCCCTTACCTGATAGAATTCACCTGCTTGGCGCACATAGCCAGCAACGTCTGGATCTTTAGCACGCACCCTCCATACAACTCTCTCGGCATTCTTGTACTCTTCCACTTTGGCCCACGGCACAGTCGGCAGAAACCGTTCCGTCAGTGGGGCTCCCACAATGATATCAAGTTGTCCACTGTATAGGAGAACCTGGAAAACAGAAGCAGGTCCACGGCTTGTAAGAGCCTAGTAAAGGATCAGGCGTACAAAGCGCCATGAGTCTCTCAGAAGCGATCCTAAACAGCCTGTATAACAAAGCAAAAGCCAAAAATCAAGGACAGAGACCAGGTTAGTCTGATGGGGAAATAGTAGCCTCAGCTTGGAGCACAGCCATTACACCTGGACAGAGAGGTCTAAGACCTGGGGGAAAACAGAGGAGCAGGAGTCTGGGTGATGCATCTGTTTCTGGGATGTACAATTTCAGGCTGCAGCTGTGAAATCCAATAGGGCTGAGCTTAAGCAGAACTCAGCCTCACTTACAGGCCACGCAAAGGTTCCCAACTTTTGGCCATTTAGGGGGGCCTCACAAGGAGAGTGAGGCACTTGCCCTCCTCATCTGGTGGAGATGCAGGAGCTGAAGCCATAAAGGACAACAGCCTGCATCACCTGGGCAGTGGGCAGCTTCTTGTTAATGCTCAAGATCCACACACCTGCTATGGCGTTTACTTCAAGCAAGCCTTCTCCTGCCCATTCAGCAAGGCAACAAATAAAGCACTGCTCATACTCTGAACTGCCTGAATTTGCCCTCAAGAAAGTCCGTCACCATGTCCAATCTGATTGGTTATTCAGCTACTTTTGATCATTGGTGTTATTGATGTTTCTACTGTTGCTACTGTGGTAATGTATTTTTTATCTTTACACTAGCTTGTTATATGTGGTTTATAAGTATATAAATAAACAAAATAAAAAATATGTTCACAAGAGGATAGGATTAAAGATAGCCATAGCCCTCTATGTCTCAGAAATGGCTGGGCATTTGAGCTCAAAAAGAATACTCTCAAGAATCCAATCACATACAAATACAACAACAACAACAACAACAACAACAACAACAACAACAACAACAACAATAATAATGTTATTATTTGTACCCCGCCCATCTGGCTGAGTTTTCCCAGCCACTCTGGGTAGCTTCCAGCAAAGATTAAAAATACATTAAAATGTCACACATTAAAAACTTCCCTGACCATACCCCGCACATCCCATGCTAAAAGTAATGAGAGAAGGAGCACAAATAACTCGACATTGCTTGCAAAAGGGTGAGAGAAAGCAATTTGGCTAATCAACCAGACACAGTTGATCCCTTCATCTCATACATGAAAGTTAAAGCAAAAGCTCAGTGCATAGTTCAAATCTGAAAGAGCATTAAGGACTATTTAATCCAATATGTCCAATTTAGTGCTGGTCAGCCTGAATAGCTCAGTTGGCTGAAGCATGGTGTTGATAACGCTAAGTTTGCAGATTCAATCAATCCCCGTATGGGACAGCTGCATATTCCTTCATTGCAGGGGGTTGGACTAGATGATCCTCAGGGTCCCTTCAAACTCTACAATCCTATGATTCTATGGATGCAACTCGTATTAGTCTTCCAGCCTATCCAATCTTTACAAAACCCGATGCAGTCAACCTTTGGTACTAAACTACAGTCATACAAGATAATAACAATGGATCACTGTCAACAAACAGAAATCAGTATCAAGTAACATATAGGTTGGTAATATAATGCACACTACATGTACAAAATTTATAACTTCATGCATTAGCCAAAGGTGGCTTAGCAAGAATAGAAATAATAGAAAATATAGAAACCATAGCAACAATAGCTTTCGTTACATATGCAATAGCAGAAACAAAATCTCTAGCACGAGAGTGAATAGTCTATAGGTGCAAATCACTGGGTATGGTCTTTGAAAAACAATGCACCATGAATGGAAAGAGGGAGCCTTACTAAAAAATACTCCAGGGAGACTGCCCTGGTAGATTCTGACAGGAAGAACTTTAGACTTTAGCTCAACAAATGGAAAAAGAAGATGTAGCGTAAAGATTCCATCAGAATGCACGCTGGATTTTTTCTTTTTTCTTTCTTTTTCTTTTTTTTGTTTTAAATAGAAAAAGGGGGAACGCGTGATTGGTGTAAAAACATATTCCATCCCACAAAGCTGGTTTAAGTTTCTCTTTAAATCCCATACCCAAACAGCATATATGTTTTGTATCAGTTGGGATCTCACAGCAGACTGTTCAGGCTCAAGCCAAGATAGAGCCCTTTGTACGACTGCAACGCACACATGTTTCCTATGAACTATTAATTCTTTGTTACTAAAAAATCCTGGTGGGGTTAAAAGCCTTTTCTGTAAGACTCGCCCAAGCTAGCTCAAATAAAATAATTGCACTGTTTATATGAAGAAGCTATGCCTCAAAGACCTTGATTCTCCATGGCCTCTGCAAAAATTTTCTGCAGCTGTTACACTCGACAGTATGGGAATAATTACAATTACCCGTCTTAGGGTAGGACACAGCACAGTAAAAACAGCACAACCCAATTTGGTAAGGCTATGTATCCTTTGCTCTACGAACCTAGAAGTAACATGTAATTGGCATTGTATCTATTTTTCTCATTTTTTATGGGGACTAAGAGTGTGTGCGCACTTGTCGGTGGGAGAACATCCTACAGGGACACAAACCACACACACTTCTAGCAATTTCAGCAAAGTGCAAACGATTTCTGCCAAACTTCAAAAGCTTGAATAATTTTACGCCAACAGGAGTTTGCACTTACTTATTTGTATTGTATACTGGCAGGCCACGCAGGTTGACTTTAATGCGGGTGTAATTTATTGCAAAACTGTCCCCCAAATCATACTCCTAGTATTAAGAAAGCTTCTGTAGCAACATATGAGAAGAGTGGAAGGAAGAAGTCCTATATTTTTTTCCACCTTCCACTGCCGATGGCTGCATCACGATAAATATGTTTAAACTATGATGAAAAATCCCTTAATTTCTGGTTTGTTGCAAATTAAAGTTCCCTTGTTTGCACTGAAAACATTGGATAACACGCAATAATAATATACAGAAGTGACCCAATGAAATTAATGGACTTGAGTAATGGATTTCAGTGGGCCTACTTCAAGTACCACCCATTAGAAATGCAGTTTTATTGAAGACCAGTTCAAACAGCCACCAAGCATTGTAATAATTACTATAATGTTAATGAACAAGTCTAAATACAGAATCAGCTATAATATTTATTCTGGCATAAAAATATGAATGCAAGCTTCAAAAGTCTATGGGGATTTTAATTGCTATGCACACTGTGTAATGCGCTCAATTTAGGTATGGTAGTTGAAGTGTAAGTGGGGTTCCCATGAGGCAAGACACAGTGATAACAGCAAAAACCTTTCTTGAACTAGCAGAACTGGACACCAGGGGCAAAGCAACTACTTATATACATTTCTGAAGGTCTGGGCCACTCCCACTCCCAACGTGATTGGTTGTCTAAGCTTCCAAGCTGCGAATCATAACTCAAGAGTTTAAGGGCCAATGGCAGAGGCCCCAATCCTGAAATGTTCTGTTACTGGATATCATGTACCGAATCAGAACACAGGGGCTCAGAATTCTTAGTCCAGACTCAAGCTCAGGCAAACCCAGACCACTGAATACATAACAGTAGTGTTAATCTGTTTTTCTGTTTCTGCTTTTAAACTGGAGTTGTTTCTAAATTCAAGCAAACAGCTTTGGGAGATCGGATGAATGGCATAACCACTCATTGAAAAGAATTTGAAGCATATCATCTCAAATACCTCAAGGTTCTTGCAAGAGGCGCATATAAGATGTGTGATAAATTGCAACTCTAGATCCTGTTTTAAAACCAGCTCCATCCTTACTGTTTGGTCCTTATACAATTATACTATGTTTCCTATGCAGACAAACTTTTGATCTTTTCCCTGGTGACCTTAATCTACAATATTTTGTGGTTTCCTGTAAGAGGAAATGATGATTGAAGAGCAGTCTTAAGATGTCCTGGCCTGTGCCATTGTTATGTACTGAGTTGAATAGGATCCAAACTGCAGCAGTCTGATTGGTCCTAGAACAATAGGATTCAGAATGCAGCAGTCAGATTGGTCCTAGAACAATGCAGCAATATGATTGGTTGGCAGGAACCACCCAATCATGCTCCAGATAGAAGTGAATCCACAACCTGATTGGCTTACAGTAGAATTCCGGAATTAGCCAATCATGTGCAGCCCATTGTGTAAATAATGTATATAAAGCAGATACCTTGAGGGGACTTTCATTCATTCCTCCTCACCACTATGAGCTGAATAAAGAGCATGAAATCACTTTGCGACTCTGAGTATATTTCACTGGCGACGAAGGTGGGATCCCGCTGAGCTGACTGCCACACACAGCACCGCAGCACCGCCACCTGCCGCACCGCTGCCTCGCACCGTGTATCCAGGCTTCAGCTCCGGGACACAAGGAACTCAGAATGGCAACCGACAGCAGCTTCTCGCCGTTCAACCCAGCATCTGGAGACTGGGAAGCGTATGCCTCCCGTTTCACCTTCCTCCTAGAAGCCAAAGGGGTCACCGATGAAGAAGACGCCAAGAAGAGGGCGATATTCTTCAGCGTCTGCGGAGAGGAGACGTTTGAAATCGCCCGGGCTCTCCTTGCACCCGAAGACGTCGCTACTGTTCCATACAAAACAATAATGGAACAGCTGAAGGGGCACTTTTCGCCACAGCCCTCTGTGGTGGCTCGTCGAAATGCCTTCTATGCAAAGCGGCAAGCCCCTGGGGAAACCATAACTGGGTTTGTGACCTCTCTCCGCCAAGCTGCCCGGTTCTGCAACTTCTCAGAGCTGGAGAACATGCTTCGTGACCGCCTCGTCGGTGGCCTGAAGGATGAGAAGCTGCAACGACGCCTCTACGCTAAGAAGGACCTAACGTTCCAGGTCGCTCTGGAGGAGGCCCTGGCAACGGAAGCTGCCGAGAGGTCGACGCAAGAGGCACGGCCGAGCCAGCCGTCCCAACCGAGGGTCCACCACGAAGACCTCACCGACGACTCAGGATCCAACAGGGAGGAGGTGCACCGAGTACAGCAGCGCACTCAAGCAGCCCACATACCACAGCTGCCTCGACGAGAAGCAGGGAACTGCGCAAGCTGTGGAGACAGTCACGAGAGGAGGACCTGCCGTTTCCGCAACGCAGAGTGCAGGCAGTGCAGAAAATTGGGACACATCGCCCGGGTGTGTCGAGCTCGGCCCACCCGACGCCAGGCATCAGATGACCAATCCAAGAGCCCCAGGTCCCGGGGCCCAACACACCAAGGCAACTCGACGGAGCTCACGGACTTCCAGGTATACCAGTTGCCCCACCCCAACGTAGAGAAAATTTATGTAGAGGTACAAATAGAGGGGGCCCCATGCCGCATGGAGCTTGACACGGGTTCAACTCTATCCATAATCTCGGCAAGGACCTTAAGGAAACTGTGTCCTACTGGGGGTCCCAAACTCAGGCCGGCCCCATTCACCCTCCGGGACTTCCAGAAACGTAAGGTCCCCACAATGGGGGTGGGGACCTTCAGGGTGCAATACCAAGGGCGGACGCGGCAACTGGACTTGCTTGTGGTCAAGGGCCCCTACATTAGCTTACTGGGATTGGCATGGTTTGGACCACTGGGGCTAGCCGTCACCGGGGTGAACCACACGAGCTTACAAGTGGACGTGGACGCCATATGCAAGGAATTTCCGGGGGTTTTTGATGGGAAATTGGGACAGTATACGGGCCCCCCCATTGCTCTACAGCTTGACCCCGCAGTACGACCAGTCAGGCTCAAGGCCCGCCGGGTCCCGTTCGCCCTGAAACCCCGTATAGACGAGGAATTGGACCGACTCGTGGAGCAAGGCGTGCTGGAGCCGGTGCCTAATGCCCCCTGGGAAACCCCAATCGTCACACCCGTCAAGCCGAATGGTTCGGTCCGCATCTGCGCAGACTACAAATGTACCATAAACAAGGCCCTCACGGCCCATGCATACCCAGTGCCAGTGGTCAGCCATGTCCTTGCCACCCTGGCTGGGTCGAAAATTTTTGGCAAGCTGGACTTGGCCCAAGCATATCAACAACTGCCAGTAGATGAGGCCACAGCAGAGGCACAGACGATTGTGACGCACAGAGGAGCGTTCAGGGTAAAGCGGCTGCAATTCGGTGTCAGCGTGGCACCAGGCATATTCCAGAATCTAATGGACTCTCTCCTTAAAGGGATTCCTGGCGTCACCCCCTTCTTCGATGATGTGTTGATTGCCGGGCCCACACCAGAGGAGTTTGAGGACCGCCTCCGCACCGTTCTGCACCGTTTCCAGACGGCGGGTCTCAAGGTGAAGCGGGAAAAATGTCTACTAGGAGTGCCTCAGGTGGACTTTCTGGGATTTATGGTGGACGCAGAAGGGGTCCACCCGACTGGGGACAAGGTACGGGCCATTTGTGATGCCCCAGCGCCCAAGAACAAGACTGAACTTCAGGCCTTCTTGGGACTATTGAACTTTTACCATTCCTTCCTTCCCCACAAGGCGGCGGTAGCGGAGCCCCTACACAGACTCCTGGACAAGCGGGCCCCTTGGGTGTGGGGCCAGCGCCAGGAGGCCGCATTCCAGGCAGTCAAGGACTTGCTTGTCTCAAACTCGGTCTTGGCACACTTCGACGAGAGGCTGCCGGTGGTGCTAGCATGCGACGCCTCACCCTATGGCATTGGCGCTGTCCTGGGACACCAACTCCCGGATGGAAGAGAGGTACCGGTGGCATACTTTTCCCAGACACTCAACGCAACCGAGCGGAACTACTCGCAAATCGACAAGGAGGGTCTGGCAATCGTGAAGGGAGTAAAAAAATTCCATGATTTCTTGTACGGGCGGCCCTTCACCGTGGTGACTGACCACAAGCCCTTGCTTGGCGTGTTTGCCTCCGAAAAGCAGACCCCCCAAGTGCTGTCTCCTCGTGTCCTCAGGTGGTCAATTTTCCTTGCCAGCTACCAGTATGCACTGATTCACCGCCCTGGGAAGGCGATGGGCCATGCGGACGCCCTCAGCAGGCTACCACTACCGGAAACAGGCCCCGACCCAGCACCTGCACAAGAGGTTATGAGCCTGGAGCTGCTTCCCGACCGCCCCATTCAGGCACAAGAAGTTGCACACCATTCCAAGAAAGATAGGGTCATCTCCCGCGTCCTGGACTGGGTGTGGAGGGGATGGCCCAGCAGCAGCCCCGGGCCAGAATTCGCCGGCTACACAACCCGCAAACATGAACTGTCGGCCCACAAGGGGTGCCTGTTATGGGGAAGCAGGGTCGTTGTTCCCCAGCCCCTCCGCAAAAGGGTCCTCACAGCCCTACACGAGACACACCCAGGGGTAGTAAGAATGAAGGCCCTTGCCAGGAGTTATGTGTGGTGGCCGGGGATCGACGGAGAGATAGAGGCCTGGGTCAAACACTGCCAGGCCTGCCAAGAATCCCGCCCAGATCCCCCAAGGGCCCCAGTCCAGTCCTGGGAGTCCGCCCGAGCACCATGGTCACGCCTGCATGTGGACTTCGCTGGCCCCTTTCAGGGGAAAACATTCTTCATAGTGGTGGACTCCTACACCAAATGGCTGGAAGTCGCACTGGTACCGTCCACTTCTACGTCCGCAGCCATCCGGGTACTACGCAGGCTGTTTGCAACCCACGGGCTCCCTGACACTCTCGTCTCAGACAACGGGACTGCATTTACGTCAGGAGAATTCCAAACCTTCACAGCGCAGAACGCCATCCGCCACATCCGTTCGGCGCCATTCCACCCTGCCACCAATGGCCAAGCAGAACGCATGGTGCGGACCACCAAGGACACCCTTCGCCGCATGACGCAAGGGGATTGGGAGTACCGCCTTGCCACATTCCTCCTAGCACAACACAGCACCCCCAGCTCAACGACTGGCCGGAGCCCCGCTGAACTACTAATGGGTCGGCGCCTTGCAATCAGATTGGACCGCCTTCACCCCGATAGAGCTCAGGATGAGGTAGTGGTGGGGGAAGGCAGGAACCCCCGGACCTTCGAGGCCCAGGACCCAGTGTACGCAAAGAATTTTGGGGCAGGCCCAGCATGGGTACCCGCCACAGTCACCAGGGTCACTGGTCCCGTGTCGTACGAGGTGCTAACGGATGGGGGGCAATGCTGGCGCCGCCACTGCGACCAGATACGGCGACGATTCCCGGGAGAAAACCAGGAGGAGGAAAGGTCAGAGGAGTCCCAAGGGAACAGAGGGGCAGTGAGGCCCATAGAGCAGGAGGGGCCAGCAGGAGAGGCAGAATCAGTAAATACAGAGAGGACCCGCGAAGCCAAAAGGACACCGGAACCAGAACCACGACTGAGCGAGCCGGTTGCACCTGACCAGACAGGCCCATCACAGCCAGCATCCTTGGAACATGAGCCAGAACCTGAACCCCGGACCAGGGAACACCCCAGGCCGCAACGCACACGTAGGCCACCGGCGTACCTCGAGGACTATGAATGCGACCTCCCGGGCAGGACTGGAACTTAGAGGGGAGGGGTGTTATGTACTGAGTTGAATAGGATCCAAACTGCAGCAGTCTGATTGGTCCTAGAACAATAGGATTCAGAATGCAGCAGTCAGATTGGTCCTAGAACAATGCAGCAATATGATTGGTTGGCAGGAACCACCCAATCATGCTCCAGATAGAAGTGAATCCACAACCTGATTGGCTTACAGTAGAATTCCGGAATTAGCCAATCATGTGCAGCCCATTGTGTAAATAATGTATATAAAGCAGATACCTTGAGGGGACTTTCATTCATTCCTCCTCACCACTATGAGCTGAATAAAGAGCATGAAATCACTTTGCGACTCTGAGTATATTTCAGCCATGATCCTAATTAGCTGCCATCTCAATTCTGAGCACTCCACAAAATAAACCAAAATCCCATTGGACAACTTCAAGGAAGACAATTACAGATGTACCCCACCCCACCCCAGCTAAAAGGCTGGGGCAGTACTGTCATTTTAAACAGCTACAGCCATCTTTCAAAAGCAGTGGGTAGAAACAAAGGCAGTACGACCTATTGAATTATTTTTCTTCAGAGCAGAAATTCATTAGGGTTAACAAGGCTAACTGTCATTAATGGTGCAATTTCTGGAAAGGGAACATATCAGTTAGTCATACAGCACTAGTTGATACAGATTGTATTCATTTACAGTACAGTGGTACCTCAGGTTACATACGCTTCTGGTTACAGATGCTTCGGGTTACAGACTCCGCTAACGCAGAAATAGTACCTCGGGTTAAGAACTTTGCTTCAGGATGAGAACAGAAATCGTGCTCCGGCGGCACGGCAGCAGCAGGAGGCCCCATTAGCTAAAGTGGTGCTTCAGGTTAAGAACAGTTTCAGGTTAAGAACGCACCTCCGGAACGAATTAAGTACTTAACCCGAGGTACCACTGTATAATAATCTGAACATTTCCCCCCTTTGCTGTTTGTAACAAGTAACTAGCCTAAGCAGGTACCAATTATTTTATTCTCTAGTTTTTGAAAAACTGTGTGTTATATTACAGGATTTGAAATGTAAGCATGGCATGCAACATCTGCATTCTTGCACAGAGTTATCTAAGGATACAGTTCATCCCTGTCAATCAGCAGAGGAAGGTGAAAGGACTCCCACAGGGCTACAGTAAACCATCAAAAGAAGATCTCTTTAGATTACCCCTGGGATTCCGGAATACAGTCTCATATACCAGATGGAAGAACAGTCTGTCTCCCAGCCAATCCCTTCCTCACACGCTCTTTTCTTTTGGGACAGCTAAACAATAAGATGGGCTAATTTTTCTTCTAGTAAGTCATTACATGTTGCAGGGAGCACCGTAAAAGAAACAAGAAAAATAAGAGCATAATGGCAGACAGGAGGTACAGAGACATGTTTTACAAATTTGCCATAACTTCTGTGCTAGTAGCAGTGGCCAAGAAACCTGAGGTAATGGCAGTCTTGCAAATGGAATGGCCAAGACAGATTTATGTAAACCAGGAATGGAGCTTGATGTTTTACTGAACCACCACTGAACGCTTGGGGCTCCATTTTCTTTGTTTATAAGGAGCAGATATGACCTACATTGGAGGCTACTTCAAGCTATTCCATTCCTAACTGCACCATCCACCACTTGCTCATTTAGCAATAGCACAAGTGTGGCTGCCTCATACTGGGGCTTTAATCAAACACTAGTGGTGAAATACTGCTAATACTGCGTTCCCTGATTAAGGAAACCTGGACCCTGGCTGTCCATTGTGTTAAGCACTGGAGCATAAAAGATCCGGCCACCAGAAATGCAAAAATTGACAGCTTTTTAGAAGCCATAAATACAACTGCGTAGTGAAACAAACCAAGACTTATTAAGACAGGTGGGCATGGTTCAGCTAAAATGGCACCATGGGTCAACTGGGAAGGCCTGGTGGCCCTAATCAGGCCTGTGGCCCAGAGGTTAAACATCCCTGTATTAAGTAAATCTATATTGTGCAAAGCAGTGACATTATCAAATACACAAAAGCCAGTGAAGCCTATCCTCCTGGTCCTCTACCTGCATGTTGGCAACTCACTGTGACCATGCTACAAGAAGAGAAAATCGGGAGCAACCTGAATATTCACAGTTAACTTGTGAAAGGATCACTGGGAAGGAGAGATAGGGTGACAAATCTGTACTTTTCAACTTTTCCAATATCACTAAACTTTCCAAAATAAAAAAAGACAATCCTCTTATTCTTGGCTGTGCCTCTTCCCACTGCCAAGGCCCTTCACGACTATAATTACCAGCCTCTACATTTTCTCCATCTCCTTTTGCTAAGCATTCTCACCAAAAGCAGAAAGTAGCATGGCCAATGCAGAGAGTAGCATGTAGCCGATTAAATTCAATTGCTGCCATAAATAAACACTGCAGATGAAGAAACCTAGACAGAAGAGAAAGGGATTAAGACTTGTGGATTATATGAATGAACAGTTTAAGAAAGAATGTTCACATGCGGGTGGCTCATGTCTTTGGCTTGCTTGCATGCTTTCTGCGAGGAAGGTGATATAAACTAAATTCCAAAGAAAGGATACAAGGATTTCCCCCATAAAAGCCTCTTTGAAACAGGGAAATTTGGGTCAGTGGCAAAGTTCCCCGTTCCAAGCGGTAGATGTGGGCTCATCATGACATGAAACCCTAGTTTTCCCAGAACATTGAAAGGAACTGAAGTGGAAAAGGAACAGACGAGCAAAACAAAATAAGCAAAAAGTTAGACATAAAGAATAGAATGAATGTGACTGAGGTTGCCAACCTTTCAGGACCAGTGAGCACATTTTGAATTTTGTGGAAATGTTGTGGGCAGCAGTCACAAAATGGCTGCCATGGCGGCATGGCATAACATTTTGGATGCTGTGATCTTGCCGATTTCACATCATGATTGTGATGTGTTTCCCCCCCCAAGTTCTTTTTCAGGCCTGCAATCTTGTGTGGCGCCCCCAAAACACCTTTTAGGGCACCGTGCCGAAAAAGGCGCTTTTTCTGGGGGGGGGGGGGAATTGTGAGGTGAAATTGCTCAAGATTATGGCATCCAAAATGGGAAAAAATGGGAAGATAATGTCCCAGAAGAACGTGTCCTGGATTTTGCCACTGAGGTGTTAGAGGGTATGATGTAGATCACAAGCAAAACTGTTTAAAAGCTCTGAAACAACACAGAAAACCAAAACACATTACAAAAAATATAAACATGTCATGAACATTTCAAATATGCACTACTTTACTTGTGGATTTTAAGTCGCTCAGGCTACCAGGCAGAGCAAATGTCGAACACTCTGCCTTCAACTTGTACAAAACAAAATCTTATTAAAACTCTTGTTTTACTTGAGCTAGAATAAGCTAATGAAGTTAACTGTGAGGGTACAAATGGTAAAATTTTAGTGAGGTAGTTAAGGGCTGGCACAGGAAGACTTTAAAATGCAGGAACAAAGATGCAATTAGCAGGGATTTAATGAGCTGTTTAACGATAAGTGACAGTGCCTGCCACAATTTCCGAACTAGATGCAATCTTAAATATTGTAGGACTGAGTTCTAACCTAAGGCAAGTTAACCTTTCCGGTGTTGCACAACTCCTTTTGGGGCAAGACAGGTTTAAATCAGTAGATATAGCAAAATCTGATACTAACAAAAATATATTCACAGAATCCACAAACATCAAAGGTTTTATTAGAGTTAAAGAATTCTAAGCCAAAGCCTCTTTCCTGGGATAAAATATCTCATCCAATTATTACAAAGCCCCTGTATGGAACGTAAGAAAGTCCTGCACAAATCATACCCAATTTTTGCCTTGCAAATGAAATCTTTGCTCATTTAATTCCTTCTGGAAATTATATATATATCCGTCTACTTGCACAATAGATATCTGCTTGCACAATGAGACTTCTGGTTTCTCTTCTTGGAGGCATTAAACATTTTTCTTAAAATACTTTTCTATAACCAAGAAAGGCTGGCAGATAACAGTGCTGAGCGATAACAACAAATGACCACAGTGATTTCCAAATGGGTGCTTTAAAAAGAAAGAAAGAATTAGAGGAACATTCTCGTTGGTTTATCACCAATATGGCTCTTCTTGAAGAAACAGACATCTTTTTTCACGAAGAGCTAAGTGATAAAATTTGCTTCGAATATATCCAACAAAAGCCATACCCACTCAAGAACAGGCAGTGTTTGGTATGTTTGATAACACCATGGTTTGATTAAACCAGTTTTTTCCAAACTTGGATCTCCAGCTGTTTTTGGACTACAATTCCCATCATCCCTGACCACCGGTCCTGCTAGCTAGGGGTGATGGGAGCTGTAGTCCAAAAACAGCTGGAGACCCCAGTTTGGAAAACCATTTGATATTCAGAAGCAAAAGCCCAGCTGAATTGTGATCCCGTATTACGATTTCCTCCCACAAATCTTTTTTTAGCACTCTGCATCTGACAAATAGGGGTGCAATTACACAAATCTACTATTAAGGGGGGAAATGGGTGGGAGATGCCCATCGTTTCTGTGCGAGTGTGCGTGAGGGGAAAATGTGTGACAATTAATGTAGTGTAAAAAGTGTTATAGAAATGTAATGTGACTGGTTTTAGAATGGATAAAACAGTTGTCATCACTAGGCTGCCTCTATTTTATGGAGCAACACCACGTTATGTTGAAGAAAAAATGTCACTCTTTCAGTAGAAGTAATAGAAGCCAATCTTTGAAGGCTGAAAAAGGGGATATGTGTGGGATGTAACAGAGGTCTTTCCCTCAGCTCTGTTACGAACAAAGGAGCCAATGTTGTAGATGAGTGTTGAGAAATGGCCAGTTTGCACATGTGCCATGTTTTGTTCATTGCCTGAACCTACTGGTGTAATATTTCCTCACAAGTGACACTGCAACACATCTGATGGGAAAACCTGATAAAATATCTAAGCGTTTCAGTAACAGCTGCATTTTATTAGGGGGGGGGGGTTTGTTTTTTTTAAAACCAAAATTAAAGCGGAAAAAGGCAGCTTGAGACAATCCCACAACTACAAACTGGGAGGGAATGGAGCCAAAGCTCAGAAACATAAACAAGCACATAAATAGCCAAGTTAAGAAATATATCCAGGTTCCTAAGCAATGGGAAAGTTTTCAAAAGGAGCTTTCCACCCTTTGAAGCCCGGATAATGTATCTACGGTGAATAACAGGAAGGTATCAATCAAGGAACAGAAGAAAATTCTGGCATTTCGTAGAAAGTTTGAGGGAACTCTGGAGAAGAACAGACAAACGGGGAATAAATATCCTTCCCACTTTTCTGCTTCTCACTATGTTTTCAAAATGTTTATATCCTGGCTTTCCACTAAAAAGTACGTATTACAGCTAACAGAGTCAATTCCACACAATATAAATATTTAGAATCACATGTAAAAAAAACACACCACACACAACCCAGTAAAATATCATTTGCTTTGTAAGAGAAAAGAGGAATGGTGCCATATAGACTTTTGATCATCTTCTCCAGAGAAGTCTTGGCATCATTGGTGGTGAGGAGGCACCTGAAGCATAGCCTCTATTGCTATCTCAACAAATAACACTTAAATGCTCCCTCAAGTATAGTGATCCAAGAGATTTAGGATGCCAAAGATCAACACAGGTACTTTGAATTGTTTCTGGAAGCCAACTAGGAGCCACTGAAGTTCTCTAAGCTAAGTGCGATCAGTATTTGCTTTCTTGGTGCAGCATGTCCTCATTAACAAGTTGATGTACTTTCTGAAATTTTCCAAAGGACAATCCCACATACAGCGTATTGCCAATAGTCTAGTCCAAAACAAGGCTGATAATGGAAAGATTTAACTTTCCCAGGGAAAGCTGTAACTGTCCAGTTCCTTGTCAAGGATGCCAGAAGCAGAGATGGATCCAGCAGTATCCCCTTGCCAATAACCTGATTCATAGGAGGAAGCGCAACCTCACCAATGTTGCAATTTATGAGGTAAAGTCAAATTGATAATGAGCTTCCTTCCTATTAATTAAGACAAATTCCTCTTTCTAGTTTTAGAAAGACCCTTCAGGAGTCCTAGTAAATTTTTTAATACCCTTGCAGAAAAGATGGCCAACTTAATCAAAACTTGTCATAAAGCTTCCAAAACCTAAATATTTTATTTTTATTTATTTAAATACCTTAAATAAAATAAAGTGAGTCAGCCCATTGGGTCCAGTACTGCCTACACTAGTGTTTTTCAACCTTTGATCCCTAGTTGGGGTTGAACTACAATTCCCATAATCCCATAAACCAATTTAGCCACTGCTCAGGGATGATGGCAGCTGCAGCCCAACAACGCCAGGACTACAAGGCTGAAGAGCACTTGTCAACATTGACTGGCACCAGCTCTCCATGGTTTCCAGCAGGTTTTTTCCAGCCCTATCCAAAAACGCCAAGGATTGAAACTGGGACCGTTGGCAACCAAGCATCTTCTCTACTGCTGAGAAATACCAAATTCTGCCAAATACAAAAAGGACTGCACAAGACTAATCGCCACACAACATACAACCAAGGACAGTGATGCCAGATTTCTAATAGGCTGTGATGGGATGTTGAGCTGCTTGTGCGTAAAGTTCCTAGTCCCTCAGTGTTTGGCTAAGTCCACAAACCACTGTCTGTAACGGAGCGCCATAAGCATGGCTCCGTCAGTCGCTGGCAGAATCCGACAGTGGGCGTTTACGGAATTTCTTCCAGCATAACAGCTCCTTAACGGAAACACGTCTTCTGGACTCTCTACGTGACAATTTCCGGCGAGGAGTGGGTGTCCCTATAGGAGGTCCTGAAACCTCCTCACTGTTCTCGCTGGAATTGTCTCTGAGCCATTCTTCTGACTCGCTTTCCCTTGGAGCTCTTTCTCGCCCCCTGCTGGTTCCCTCCTCCGCTGATAAGTCTCTCTCAACCTCTGGGAGCCCCTCCACCACCTGTTCTTCCGATGACAGTTCCCTGACATAGGCCATGCCATTAACACTGTGTTTTCCATTTTCTATTATTTGCCATAATTCCTTATTAAATTGCTAAGGAAGAAAGAGGGGTTGGAGGAAGCATAGCAAACAGTTTAACCTAGACACAGGAGTGCCATAAACAGAATTTCTGAAGCACTCCTGACAGCATTTCTAAGCACCAAACATGCTGCTCTTAATCTATAAGTGATTGTGATCTTTTGAAAGGTCAGTAGGCTGCAGCATCTATCATGGCAGCTACCACACGCCATGCCGCATCCTTCACAAATCCTGTACAATGAATTATGAGTAGTATTATTCCCCATCTGGCTTTGGTTGAGCGAGAAGACAAAGAAGTTTCTTTTGTTTTTTTTTTAAAATATTTTTATTTTTCCATATAAACACAATACAACAAACATAAACATACAAAAACAAAAACAAAACAAAAAACATGTATCATTTCATATCCTAATTTCATATCCTATCTTCCCCGACTTCCTCATGCTTCCCCTTTCTGTATTCCAAATTCTTATCGATTGTTCAGCAAATCTTCCCTTATTTTAATTTAAATTTAGACTATTCTTCCTTATTTTCCTTGTCTTAACCATTGCTAATAGTAACCATTTACTTTCCAGTCCAACATCATTCTAACTTTCATTAACTTTATGATATTTCTTTAAATAGTCCTTGAATTTTTTCCATTCTTCTTGCGCTGCTTCTCTTCCCTGGTTTCGGATTCTGCTCGTCATTTCTGCCAAGCCCATATAGTCTATCACCTTCATCTGCCATTCTTCCAGTGTGGGTAGTTCTTGCGTCTTCCAGTACTTCGCAATGAGTATTCTAGCTGCTGTTGTAGCATACATAAAGAAAGTTATATCCGTCTTTAACACCCCTTGGCCGACAATACCCAAGAGAAAGGCCTCTGGTTTCTTGGGGAAAGTATATTTAAATACCTTTTTAAGTTCATTATAGATCATTTCCCAGAATGCCTTAATCTTCGGGCAGGTCCACCAAAGATGGAAAAATGTACCTTCAGTTTCTTTACATTTCCAACATTTGTTGTCAGGCACATGGTAAATCTTTGCAAGCTTGACTGGGGTTATGTACCACCTATATATCATTTTCATAATGTTTTCTCTTAAGGCATTACATGCCGTAAATTTTATCCCGGTGGTCCACAACTTTTCCCAATCAGCAAACAAAATATTATGACCAATGTCCTGAGCCCATTTAATCATGACCGATTTAACCGTTTCATCTTGTGTATTCCATTTCAGCAGCAAATTGTACATTTTAGACAAATTCTTAGTACTGGGTTCTAACAGTTCTGTCTCCAATTTTGATTTTTCCACCTGGAAGCCAATTTTACTGTCCAGTTTAAACGCTTCATTAATTTGATGGTAGTGGAACCAATCTCTCACCTTCCCTTTTAATTTCTCAAAACTCTGCAATCTCAATTTGTCCCCTTCCTTTTCCAAAATTTCCCAGTATCTTGGCCACTTGGACTCCATATTTAATTTTTTAACTGCCTTAGCTTCCATTGGCGACAGCCACCTTGGAGTTTTATTTTCCAGCAAGTCTTTATATCTGTCCCAGACATTTAGTAGTGCTTTTCTGACAATATGATTTTTAAAACTTTTATGTGCTTTAACCTTGTCATACCACAAATATGCATGCCACCCAAAAATGTTATTAAAACCTTCCAAATCCAAAATGTCTGTGTTTTCAAGAAGTAGCCATTCTTTCAGCCAGCAGAAAGCTGCCGCTTCATAGTAAAGTTTAAAGTCTGGCAGGGCAAACCCCCCTCTTTCCTTTGAATCCGTTAGTATCTTAAATTTAATTCTGGGCTTTTTGCCCTGCCAGACAAATTTAGATATGTCTTTTTGCCACCTCTTGAAACAATCCATTTTATCAATTATTTGCAATGCTTGGAACAAAAACAACATTCTTGGCAATACATTCATCTTTATAGCTGCAATACGGCCTAACAAGGAAAGCTTCAAGTTGGACCAAATCTCCAAATCTTTTTTCACTTCTCTCCAAGTTTTTTCATAATTATCTTTAAACAAATTCACATTTTTAGCTGTCATATTTATACCCAAATATTTCACTTTTTTAACCACAGTCAACCCTGTCTCATTCTGGAACCTTTCCTTTTCTATCTGTGTCAAATTTTTCTCCAAAACCTTTGTCTTAGCCTTATTCAATTTAAATCCTGCCATTTGACCAAACTCTTGAATTATTTCCAAAACTCTTTTCGTGCTAGCTTCTGGCTCTTGCAATGTAAGTACTAAGTCATCTGCAAATGCTCTCAGTTTATATTGTTTAGCTCCGACCTGAATGCCTTTAACCAACTGGTCCCTCCTAATCATATTAAGCAAAACCTCCAGGACCGATATAAAAAGTAATAAAAAAAGAAGTTTCTTTTGTTTCTTTTTACGTATCCTAAAAGGAACACATCCTTCAATCCAACAAAAAGTATGAAGGGCATGTTGACCACTTTCCAGAAAACGCCATGCACTTCCTTGTACCAAACTTATTTCCTGCATTAATTTCTGACATGGAGGACTTCGAAGCGCACAGCCATAGGGCGGTATAGAAATAGGGTATAAGTTGGTATAGAAATAACAGCAGCAACGACAACAATCCTTTGCCTTAGGAAAAAGACTGGATTTGCCAAAACAGCCAAACTTCCAGTGCGTAGAAAAGCAGAGTGCTTCAACTTGGACTGGTCCTCACCCTCCTAATATAGTTCAGATCAAAATGCTACATTTACCATGTGGTTAGGCACTAGTATGGGATGTGAAGTGACTCCTGCCATAGACCAAAAGAGGGTTAGATAGCTCAGTCTTGCAGAGACGTTCTGCCTACTGCAAAAACTGCCCCAAGCCATGTCACATGTGAACATTAAGCTTGACATGCAAGTAAGTTATCATTCCAAACCATTGCAATATTCTTGAGGTAGAAATGAGTGGCTCCGTATGCCCCCCCCCCAATGTGATATACAATGCAAACTAGCCAATACATTACATGTGAACTCCAAAGATCACAAGATGTGAGTACTGGCCACAGCAAATGGGATGTGCATACCTCTCTTTTGTGCTACAACCACTGTCCTGTTGTTGTTGTTGTTGTCGTCGTCAGCAGGTCCCAGGGCATGTGGCAACAATTTAAAATTCAGCATAAAAACTGAACAATTTACAGTCACAGACCAATACCGGTTGTGTCTTACAGCATCTAACTAAATATATATATATGTAAAGCTGCTGCAGTAGGTACGTTCTTCAATATTTTCTAAGGTTACGTGTACACTAGAAATTTAGACCAGTTTTATGCCTGCGTAACTGTTGTGGGCCCATCTAACGGAATGTTAAAAATTAAAAGTTACATGAAGGGCTAAAGATTCCCAACAAACAAGTCTTAGTATCCCACAAAGCTACACATTCCAAGGATTCTCTGGAAGAAAGCCATGACTGTTAACCACAGCCTTCAATCAGTTTAAGTTGTTTAAGATTAATTTCAGTGGCATGTGGAATTAAATTTTAAAAAGTCAATAAACTTACTCATTTCATCATTTAAGACATTTCTATGTAGTCTTTTAAACACCACAAGTGCCTTACCAAACTAGGTCGGGAAGTAAGAAGCAAGTAATCTGCTCCCTTATCTACTCTCATTACTAGATAGCTCTAGTTGACCGCCTGGGGCAGCACTTAGAAAAGCAACAAATGCCAAGCCTCTCTTGTTTTACAACAGCAACAGACTTGCCTATGGGAACTCCTGAAACATCACTGACTTCCCATAGGCTATCAGCCCAGGTTCAGGGTTTTGAGCAACTTGGGCCCAGTATACTTTATGGCAGGGGTCAGAAAACTTTTTCAGCAGGGGGCCAGTCCACTGTCCCTAAGACCTTGTTGGGGGCCGGACTATACGGGGGGGGGGGTAGAATGAACGAATTCCTATGCCTCACAAATAACTCAAGAGATGCATTTTAAATAAAAGCACACATTCTACTCATGTAAAAACATGCTGATTCCCGGACCGTCCGCAGGCCAGATTTAGAAGGCAATTGGGCCGCATCCAGCCCCGGTGCCTTACGGTCTACCTGAGCCATTATATCTCAGATCAATCATAGAGATTATCTGGAAGAGTGCTGTTAGCTGTCACCCATGTTACAGGGGCGTAACTGGCCTCAGCTAGAAAGTCAGACATTTAGCGTCACCAGTCCTCTGCTACAGAACATTCTCACTGCAGAGATTTGGCAGACAGCCTTGCTGTTGTCTCTCTTGAGGATCTTTTTATGCCAACAGGCCTATACAGCTGTTTCTGTCTGTTTTTGATTAGCCAGGCACATCAAGGATTAAAAGCATTGCTTTTAATGGCATTTTGTATTTCGTTGTAGTACGTAATCCTGATATATTATGAAGCCATACCTTGGATCCTGAACGCCTTGGTACTCAGATGTTTTGCCTCCCGAATGCCAGAAACCCGGAAATGAGTGTTCTGGTTTGCGAACTATTTTTGGAAGCCGAACGTCCGACGGGGCTTTCGATTGGTTGCAGGAGCTTCCTGCAGCCAATCAGAAGCCGTGCTTTGGTTTCTGAACATTTTGGAAGTTGAACGGACTTCTGGAACGGATTCCGTTTGACTTCCAAGGTATGACTGTACAGAAATACTTTTATAAATATATATAAAATAATAACACAAAAATATAATACAATTGATCTGCTGGCTAAACCTGAACAGGTGCTGTGGAAGAGCAAAACATTCAAGCACAAATACAGTTGCTAAGATGCAGTGTTGTCCTGTAGATGAGGACTTCAACCACCGGTGCAGAAGTATTTCACCAGCTTCGAAAGTTAGCTCTCTTGAAATGCTATGTGTTTTATATGGGGAAAAGTCCCTGCAACATATACACATGAGAACTGAGGTGCTAAAGTCTCCAACGGAGGACTTCATCACCTCTACTAACCAAGTCTGACCCCCCCCCCCCAAAAAAAGAATGCCAGGGAAAAAACCAGACATTTTACATGCTATAACACAAAGCTATCCTCTCCAATATTGGGTAAAGGTTTGAAATGCAAAGTTAATCAGCTGATTTCTCTGAAGTCACACATTGCTGCAACACTGATTATCACTGAATTGCTAAAACTATTCTGGTTCTGTTTTAGGGATGGCTGATTAGAAGTCGGGAGTAGGTGTTAAATATTCGGAGGTTAAATATTTGGAAAATAATGAATTAAGGCAGTTCTGCAGGTTCTTAAATTTAAGAGGCTGGGCTTGGCAGCCTACCTACCCTGTAGTTATCCATTAGAACAGCCAGCCATGGTTTTATTGTCTGCATCACATCTTCAAGCAAATGTTTCTCAACCGTGGAGCCATTATGAAATGTCAGGTTGCCAACGTGG
Organism: Podarcis filfolensis; assembly: GCF_964270895.1. NCBI lineage: Eukaryota > Metazoa > Chordata > Lepidosauria > Squamata > Lacertidae > Podarcis > Podarcis filfolensis. The sequence continues at coordinate 21,726,612 of NC_139614.1, read as the reverse complement.
ATAGACTTCCTTATTTCTGGCAATGTTAACAACTGTCCAAAGTATTCCTGATCCTCAGGTTCCTATTAAACAAAAGATGAAAAAGATAAAAATGGCTGCAAAAAAATCAACACAATAAAATTATATACCCTAGTTATTCATGTACAGGAATATCCTACCTAGCACTGAAGCATGCAAAACACCGCATAAGTGAGGATTGTGTTAAACATGAAACTGCAGGGGTCAGTTAAGTCTGAAATTATGAAGCAATTTAAAGTGTTCAAGTCTATTAGTTTCATAAGGGGGAAATCCCAGCAGGTCATGAAAACTGGTGGCATTTGGTAATTGATCAGATGAGAGAGGGGGGGAAAGGTTTGCCGTTAGTGAAAATGTACAGCCACATTAATTTGTCACTGTGCCAGACTGAGTTTACTTGCATTAAACAGTGTCCCATGCAGGCAATGCAATATCAAGTTTTAACTTAGGCAAACTGCTTCATCTTGCACTATTTCCCATAAGAACTTAGGGGGGAGAAACTTGCAGAGAAAAGGTCAAACTAGTCTTAACATTTGGCTTCCAAGAGTGCTTAGCTGGAAAGTTTACAGGCAGGGCATGAAGGCAACAGCACTCTCTCAGCACCTCTAAATACTGAAATTCCATTTAGCCACCAGGCCAATAGCCATCGATAGACCTAATCTTCATGGGGTGGGAAACCCTTCCTTTTTCTCTCCAGCTGTTGGGTTTGTCGCAAGTGGAGAGACAGGGACGTCCTAGGTGAATCGTCTGCAGTATTTGCACAATGCTAAAGACCTCCTCATGGTACCTTGGCACCAGGTGCAAAATCTCCCACTTGTCCCTTCACCTTAAGCATGTGCTGAGATTTAAGCAACGACGGGGGGGGGGGGGGAGGGAGGAGGGATCGTTTCCCCAAGCTCCAGTACTGCTACCACCATTTCCAATCGCTCTTGATAGAGCAGTAGCCCAAGTCAATTCCATACCTTCGAAAGCACATTACCAGAATGCCTAGTCTGAGGGTGGCTTACCTGGCACTTCATGAAGTTGAAGTAGTTGCTACACCCTGTGGCATTCTGAAAGAAGGAAGCAGTTCCAATTTCATCGCCATTCAACAGAACATCAAACACCTGGAGGAAGAGAGCCATGGAAAGAAACACAGTTCAAAATATGGTTTCTGCTGGGTTAAAAATTCTAAGGAACCGCAATGCTCGGCATAATTCAGTTGGCCACGAGTAGCAAGGAGATGCTTTGTGGAGTGTACCTGAGCAATGAAATATTAAGGCCATATAACACCAGTCCTAAAGGATCTACACTGGCTCCCAGTACATTTCCAAGCACAATTCAGAGTGTTGGTGTTGATCTTCAAAGCCCTGAATGGCCATGCATACCTGAAGGAGCATCTCCACTCTCATTGTCCTGCCTGGACACTGAGGTCCAGCTCCGAGGGCTTTCTGGCGGTTCCCTTACTGCAAGACGTGAAGCTACAGGGAACCAGACAGAGGGCCTTCTCAGCAGTGACACCCAGGGCCGCCTTTAGGGGAGGGAGAAATCGCTCACCTGTCACAACCGCCACCACTCCGCTCCCTCCCGGGCTCTGCTGCTGCGGGAGGACTAGGGTGCTGTCACGCGATGAGACGTAGCTGGGCAGTGCTACACAGAGTGCCCAGCGGCACGGGAGGAGAAGCACGGCAAGGAAACAGCCAGCGCGAGAGGGAGGGAGGCTGCCTGGCCTGTTGCCGCCACTCTGCTCCCTCCTGGGCTCCGCTGCTGCGGGAGGACGAGGGCGGCGCTGCGGGACGGGACAGACCTGGGCAGGGCTAGGCAGGGCGCCTGATGGCACAGGAGGAGAAGCACAGCAAGGAAAGGAATGGGCGGGACGCGGAAAGGAAAAGCTCTGCCCGCAGTGCTGGGCGGAGGCAGAGGAGCCACCGTGCGGTGCCCACAACACTGGGTCCTCCACACCCTTACCTGAGCTTGCACGCCTTCCTTGCACCCATCCACGATGAACGGATCTCCCCTCTAAAAGTTCCTGGGGATGGGGATGTCCAACTACAACCTCCAGTGCCATCTTTGGCATTTAGCGCCCCCCCCGAATTTGGCGCCAGGGTGCCCTGCACCCCTTGAACCCCCGAGTAAAGGCGTCGCTGGTGACACCTGCCCTGTGGAACGCCTCCCCATCAGATGTCAAACAGAGCAACAACTATTTGACTTTTAGAAGACATCTGAAGGCTTTCAGGGAAGCTTTCAATGGCTGGATGTTTTATTGCGTTTAAAATATCTATCTTGTTGAGAGTCACCCAGAGTGGCTGGGGCAACCCAGTCAGATGGGCGGCATGTAAATAATAGAATTATTATTACTATTATTAGGAAGGATTTGTCTCCTGTTCTTGGGGCCAACTGATTACCATATTCAAAATTTGGAAGGCGCTGTTTTTTGACCCACTTCAACTTCCCGATCCCACTGCCAGCCCCCAGGAAGATCCAATCTAGAATGCTGCTTCAACCTATTATTTGCCTGTGTTGGGCACACTCTATTCACTGCTCCACCATAGCTAAGATTTTAGAGGTTTCCTTGTAATCAAGCAGTGTGTGTGTGTGTGTGTGTGTGTGTGTGTGTGTGTGTGTGTAAATAAAATAAATAAATGAAACCAGATAATGCGTAGCATGGATATAAACTGGAATGCTGAGAATATAAGTCAGCATGGTGGATCTTCCCAAGGGGAGGAAATACAAGTCACACAGTTATATGCATTTTAAAGGTTATTTCTAAAATTAGACAAATTATTCTGTAAAATGCACTATATTGCAGTAAGTAACTCATTAGCGGCTTACTGCTGCACACATCCGAAGGCTGCTTCGTGGCATCACTGCGCGGGAAACACAAAACGCCGCAAATTCAGAGCAAAACGCCAGCCCACAGTGTGTGCTGCTGTTTTCGCCTTCCACTCTTTTGGTGGGGGTTAAAAATTGGAGCCATTATTCATGGATATAGAAAGGTTTCAGGCGTGTGTTCAAGCATATGCAACGAGTTCCACGACTGCATCTTTCCTGATTTCCTGGGGATAAGCTAAACCTTTAGGGCATACAAGCACAGACTTAGAAAAACTAAAGCAATTCATGAAAGAGATGCCTATGTAAACATATGCCACAGCACTCAATTCTGAAAAGAGGCCAAGGTAAATTTTGTAGAAACATTGGACGGTGATTTCTCTCTCCATTAGTTCTCCCTCTCTTTGCCCTTCTGCGGCAATATAAATGGACACCTTTTTCCAGAGCGGAGCTTGTGACCTCCATTCTGCTTCCTTCTGACCCCCTTACTCTCTTCAGATGGTTTTAATTGCTGGAGGCCAGCATGTGGGCCTCTAATACGTACTTCAAAGGCTTCTCTCCATTTCTTCTGCTGGATGTAGATTACTGCCAGATCAGTCTGCTGCCGGAAAAACGCCTTCTGCTTCTCATCCAACAAGCCAATTTGATATAACAATTCTGCATAGCCACCAAACATCTGCAAAGGGAATCAAGAAACTCAGCGATATTAGTCTAGATTATTCTAATCTTCTAGAATGCCCATTGTTGTTTTTTTTTAAAAAAAGGCAATGCATTAAGCAGAGATTTATTTATTTTTTAAAGCATGCTTACAAATTTTAAATAGTTTGCCAAGGCTGCAAAAAAACTTTGGTGGCATTTATAAGCAGTCTAGTTCCCTGCAGGATCACAGCTAATTTGCTCTTGAGAAACATGTGGTAAACTAATTAAAGTTTTATTGAAATTAGAAAGTTACATGGAACAATACTCATTTTTCCCTTTCTTCCGTTATCCTTTCCCCACAATTTGAGAATCACAATCCACGTCTGGTTTAAAAAATAATAATTTTTTTTTAATTAAACACAATATGGAGAAATCTTACCAATTCAGGGTCACAGAGACCATCTCCAATGGCAACACCCTTAAAGTTGATCTTTATCTTTGCTGTAGGATTACGGGTGTGGATATAATAGCCGATGGCAGGCACATACTTCCCTGCGTAGGACTAGTGATATTGAAGAATACAGTCAAACAAAAAGGTAGTGTGAATAGCTTTCATGCATTTGTAAAAATTCTGTTTATTGATATAAACACATAGAAAATACATCGAACGTGATAGGTGTAGTCAATACAAATTGCACGCAGAAATAGAAAAAAATAAAATGAAAATACAATGGGGAAGAAAACCTGAAAGCTGAGAATACAATAATGCATTCAACTATCATATATTTTAAAAAGGGTGTGTGTGTGTGTGTGTGAGTCAATTCAGTTCTCCATAAAGCGTCTCCACACTTTCATCTGGGGTTTAGTGGGCTGTTCAGCTGAGTTTACGTTAGGATAAGATCTTATACCATGTGAAATAAAAAGATCTATTTTTAATGAACTGTTAAGGACTCTCCATGCACGTGTCGGATGTTCTGACAGTGCAATGTCCCATATTTTTGATAGGCACTCCGATTGGGAAGGAGATGACTGGGACTTCCAATGGGAGGCCACTAACAATCTGGCTGCAGCAAAAAGCATAAACACAAGAGGTTTGTGCATGCAGGCAAGTTGGTATCGTGCTCCAAGGATAAATGCTTTTATGCAATATGATTGCATCTAAAATATTTGATTCGCACCTGCTAGTTTTCATTATTAAGGCTGTAAGTAATCAATAGAATTCGTGCTCTTAAGCTCATAGAAGGAGCTCACAGAGGACGGGATATTTATTCTGATTCGTCTTCTCCCCTGCCAACCCCCTTCTACATGTTATGGAGAATCTCCCAAGTTGATTTTTGGGTTCTGGATGGTGCAAAAGAGACAGCAAATGGGCAAAATTTACCTCCCCTCTCCTGTTAGCAAAGGATCAAAAGACATTCTGTGTGTACCAACTGGATTCCTGCCTAAATGCTTTTCTTTAAAAAAATCCTTCAACCTTTTAACTGAGAACACTAATTAAATTTGTAATCAAAGTCTTTTCGCGTCTAGTACAGTCTTACCTTGGTTTTCGAACAGCTTAGTTCTCGAATGTTTTGGCTCCCGAATGCTGCAAACCCGGAAGTGACTGTTCCGATTTGCGAACTATTTTTGGAAGCAGAACGTCCGACGGGGCTTCTGTGGCTTCCAATTGGCTGCAGGAGCTTTCTGCAGCCAATCAGAAGCCAGGCTTTGGTTTCTGAACGTTCTGGAAGTCAAACAGACTTCCGGAACGGAATCCGTTTGACTTCCAAGGTACGACTGTACATGTATCCAACCAGCTCAATAATGCTTGCAACGCTGGAATAACCCATGAACTTACAAAACCAATGAATCAATGACTTGCAATATTGTGCTGGCCGATCCTAAGTACGAATGTGCCATTAGGCTGGATAGAGCACTCTTCCAGGCTGTCTATGCAGCCCGCTTTCCTGGGGTGCCTCTGAACTATGACTTTCAATCATACAGTGGTGCCTCGCAAGACAAATGCCTCGCAAAACGAAAAACGTGCAAGACGAAAGGGTTTTTCGGTTTTTGCGTCGCTTCGCTAGATGATTTTCCCTATGGGCTTGCTTCGCAAGACGAAACGTCTTGCGAGTTCTTGCGAGTTTGTTTCCTTTGTTCCTTTGTTTCCTTGTTTTCTTAAAGCCGCTAAGCCGTTAACAGCCGCTAAGCCGTTAATAGCCGCTAAGCCGTTAATAGCCGCTAAGCCGCTAATAGCCGTGCTTCGCAAGACGAAAAAACCGCAAGACAAAGAGACTCGCGGAACGGATTAATTTCGTCTTGCGAGGCACCACTGTACTTTGGAGGTAACATGCGGCTAGTGCTTGGAATGGAAAGATTTAGCAGGTAACCGGAAGTTATTACAAGCCATCTGAAGAGTAATCAAGGAAGGTGTTGGGAGAGAGGCACAGCCAAAGTTCTTGATCAATGGGGGGAGAGGGATAAGAACAGAAACCTTCAACCAACTCAGCGAAAATTAAGACATGGGGAACAAGGGGCAACAGATGGGGAAGGGCTTAATCCATGGATCTATTAGCGCTTCTGCATATTGGTAACCCAGTCCAAACTGCAGATATCAGGTGCACTGCAGAAGATATGGTAAGATATAACTTAATGCAAGATAAGCATATACAAAGGAGCATATACTAATACTCTCAGCCTCTTTAGGCATTCAGGCCTTTTGTCTCAATTTCTGCCAATGAAGAGCTGACCTTTTACCCTTCACGAGGCTGCGCGGCAACTGTTTGTTTCAAGCCTCTTCCATCTTTCCTTTCTTAGGAGGCTTTTTATGATGTGAAACCAAGAAGGTGATCCCTGGTCTCCACTGGCAAAAGGCACAATGAAATCTGACTCTCTTTTCTCCCACCCCACACTGCATATTTCTTTCCTAGACAAGTATCTCTGTTAGCAAAAAATTAAAGAAGCTTTCTTTGCCAGAAAAATCAAGATGGGATCTACATCTTCAGAGACAAAAGGAGAATCGTAGAACAAAGCTGTAATGAAAGCAGTATCTCTTGCCTAGAATGTCACACGTGTTAGCAGTTAGTATCAAAGAAACAGCAGCTCTGCTTAAGTTGTTAGAGGCAGTGAGCAACAGATAGCTTTTAGTTGCAATACCAAAGAGGTTCCCTTCTCTCTCTTGGGGGGAGGATAGGTTTTGAAATCAATTTCAGTACCAAAGCAAGGATCAATGGGAAAAGCTCCTCTAGAAATACCTAAGCTCTTAATTTTTAAAAGAAACACTGCCAGACTAAATGCTGAGGCCAAAGTTATTTACCAGAAAATGTACTTTTGGGCTGGGAAAGGGAATCGCTAGGTAACAACACATTTTTTAATCTGGAAGGGGCTGTTCTGGTCCTTTCTGCTCCCCCTGCTGGCTGTTTTAAAGATATTATTTTTTCATTATTTTACTAATTATAAAACATACTGTTGTTCAAAGTTATGTTGATAGATGTGCCTGTATCTAGGAAATGTAATTTAAAATTAAATCCAACTGGGTGGAGGGGGGACAGGTCCACCTGTGCTTTAGGATAATCCACAAAAAGTTCCTTAATTTCTCTTCGACGATCTTCATGTTCACAAGTTACACAGTTCAAGAATTAAAAGTTATCTGAACTTACTTCTCCTGTTGCGTAGAAGTCATTTTTCTGATAATCAGGAAAGAGCTGGAAAAACTGGATGAGAGCACTGAAATGACAGACGAAGTACAGGTAAAAATATCTGCACTAAGAAAGGTTGTAGTCAAATGTCATAGTAGTGCTGAAAATGAAAGCTTGCTAACTTATTCGGCAGCTGCTCCTCAACAGAAGCAGGCTGACATTCACTCGTGAAAATATGGTCACAGGCAAGTGTGACATTATCCTTTAGCCACAAAATACATTTTGTCTCAAAAATTGAACTACAGCGAAGTGTCACAGCATTAATCTCATCCCAACATACACAATCTATTACACAGTAATATTAATTTAAAAATATGCAGAAGTCTCAGCACACTTCTTAAAATTCTCCTTGCAGATACAGTCCTTAAACAGAGACATTTTCTGCTGCAATATGTACAAGTTCTTGGGGAGAAGACAAGCAGGAAGGCACGTGACATCATTTCTGCTTGGGCCATGAAACTCCAATTTTCCACCTTGAAGGAAAGTCTGCATTTCTACCGTCTCTGTTACCAAGCATCATTCTTATTCAGAGTGAACTCACCTTTCTCACACAACCATCTAGAGGGATGCATAAAAAACAAAAACAGGGCATCTATAAAGAGGTAGATGAAATCAGACAGATGTATTGATTGATGTCTCTCAAGAATGAGAGGAAACTGCACGTATATTACTTAACAAAACCACTGTCTGGAAAGCGATGTTTAAAAGCCATCTACTGTGCTACTCTCTGCATCTGAAAACATGCACACACCATTCTGTTAAGTCCGGATGCCAAGGGCAATATCCAACTAAATCATGGGTGGGCAAACTAAGGCCCGGGGGCCGGATCTGGCCCAATCACCATCTAAATCCGGCCCACAGACGGTCTGGGAATCAACATGTTTTTACATGAGTAGAATGTGTCCTTTTATTTAAATTGCATCTCTGGGTTATTTGTGGGGCCTGCCTGGTGTTTTTACATGAGTAGAATGTGTGCTTTTATTTAAAATGCATCTCTGGGTTATTTGTGGGGCATAGGAATTTGTTCATTCCCCCCCCCAAAAAAATATATAGTCCGGCCCCCCACAAGGTCTGAGGGACAGTGGACCAGCCCTCTGCTGAAAAAGTTTGCTGGCCCCTGAACTAAATCATACTCAGAGAAGACCCACTGAAATCAATGGACTGATGTTACGGTAATTAAATCCATCAATTTCCAAGGCCTACTCTGAGTATGAGTAACATTGGATCAGCCCCATGTTGGGCAAAAGATTCCTGGACTTGATGACTCATGTGATCCCTTCCAACTCTACAATTCCACGAGTCTAGGATCTCACCCAATGCTTACATAATCATTTCCTTAAAATGAGAAGGGGATAAAGAACATTTTACTATATAAATATTTTGAAAGTTCTCCAGAAGGTGTCAGCAAGCGCTGACTTTTCTGGTGCATTTCAAAAGCTTAGCAGAAGAAAATGCATCTTGTATCGGCTGATTTACCTATACAAATCTCTTCCTACATCATCTTCATTCACTGCATAACCTGTGTCATCTGTGAAACTGAAGCCAGTTCCAACCTGAGAGCAAAAGAGAATATAAAATATATGTGGAACAATTATCTTCCAGTTTTTCGCTGCTGTTTTTGACATCAAGCAAAATGATATTCTGTTAGGTATACGGTTTCTCCTACAGTTGCAAATGGAGTTTAAAAACCTGTTTTTTCAATTAGTCCATTAGAAGATCTGGATTCCTCCAGACATGCAGCTTGTGAACCTTCCTTTAATAAGACTCATTTTTGTTATTCTAGCATAGTTAGGATTATTCTAGCACAGTGTTCAAGATGTGAGAAAATTCAGCGACATGCCACATTTCAAATCAAGGCACACAGAAATAGTTCCAAATTTTTCCTGTCAATAAAGGAAGGGGGACATATATTTCAACCTTTGTTTAAAATAAGCTTTCTGGTGGCTGTTAGGAATTTATCTACCAAGTTCTCAGGCAACCTTCAATTGTAAGTAAATATATTCCAGAGTCACCACAAAGAGACGAAGAGAGAATTCAGGGTGCTGCTGCTGAATTAAAATCACACACAGGATCACACACACACAAAAATGGAAGGGTGGAATTATACATCCCAATCAGCAGTGTTTTCCACTCAGACCTTCACTCCTATAACTTCCCCCCTTAACTGAGAGGGATTTTGAACAGGGAAACTGTCAGTGCGGGAAAGGGTTAGCCAGTCTCGTCCCTTCAGTCTGCCCAAATTCAGCTTCAGCTTGATTAAAACCTAAAGAGCCAGAGGAAGTATATTGTGGGTCATGACTAGTTTGGACCTGAGCCCACCACATAGTTAGTAGAGAGCCAGCACAGACCTAGTTCCAGATCTGAAGGGACCCCTGCTTCACTGGTAGAACCCCACATTGTGGGGCACTGGAAATAATAATAAAAATATCTGCCGAGAGGCAGCCCCAGGCACCTAGCATGGTGGGTCCATAGGGTCCACATCAGTCGTTAGCCCTGGCAGCTGCCCAAAGATTTTGTCTAGCCATGTTTCCCCTACACGAGATCCTTCTTAAATGCCATACCACGTTGAGGAAAAAAGGGCTGTTGACAAAGTGACTATCCTTACATGTAACAGATAAAATTACGACGTTTTAAGATGCAAGAACATAAGGGTTAAGGCAATTGTTGCTGTCAAGAAAAGTTTTTTTTCAACAGACACATTTAGATACGCAATCCGTTGTTCACTTACCGGATTGTCAATGTAGAGCATGGAAAACTTGGAGGTCCAAGGAAATTTTCGTTCAGACACTATCAACACGGAAGAAAATGAGAGTTGAGTGTCTACAGCTTGAATCATTAGCATCAGTCCAAATAGGAAGCAGGACGAAGAGTGTGATCCTAACTACCGTATTTTTTGCTCCATAAGGCGCACCGGACCATAAGATGCACCTAGTTTTTAGAGGGGGAAATCAAGGGGGGAAATATTATTTTTCCCCCTCAGCCCCAAAGAGCAGCGGACAGGCTTCTCGGGGCTGCCGGGGGAAGCCCCACCCCCCCCCAGCCCCAAAGAGCAAAGAAGCCAAGACAGTGAGCGGGATCCAGCCAGGAGAGGCTGCGCGCGGCTATGGCAATTCCCCCACCTCCCGCAAAAGCCCACAGGAGCCGCGCACCCTTTAAGGAGCACGCAGCTCCTGCGGGCTTTTCTACAAGGAGGGAGAAGGGACTGACTGGCAGCGTCAGTCCCTTCGCCCTCCTGGGGAAAAGCCCGCAAGAGCCACACAGAGCTTGTGTGCGGCTCTTGGGGGCTTTTCCTGCCTGCCTCCCCCTGCATTTGCTCCATAAGATGCACACACATTTCCCCTTACTTTTTAGGAGGGAAAAAGTGTGTCTTATGGAGCGAAAAATACGGTATATCTACTCAGCAGTCAAGTCCTACTGAACTTAGCAGGGCTTGCTCCCAGGTGGATTGTAGGCTAACATGCCAAAGTCACCCAATAAGTCAATAATCAAGGTGTGCTTGAACTGTAGGGTCCACTATTCAACATTCTGAGACCACAGAAGAAAACTATGCAGCCTTTCACAAGCTTGTATAGCATTAAGTTGCCAACTGAAATATCATTATATGCTATTACTTTTTTCATCCCATTAAGGTATATGTCTGCTGTGATTAAGGTATATATTAAAGATGGATTTATCGGGCCAGACTTTGTCACTGATATTATTTCGGTGCACATTACTGTAGTGAATTCATCTTTTGCTCATTTTATATCACAAGGCGCAGCAATGTTGAACAACATGAGAAGGTTGCATTGTTAACATGCTGGATGGATTCAATATTTCAATGTTTACAGTAATGCTATTAATTGTTTTAGGCTATTAAACATGGCATTGGCTATTTTACAATATTTTCATATGGTTCTGCATTTCCTACCAAGACAGAAAAACAAAAAACTAAACCCAAGTACTTCAGACAGATGTTAGCACCTAGCGTAATTGTAAAAAGCAATGCATATCACTTGTGGTGAGAATTTTAAAGGTATTTTTTAAACCGAGTATGATCAGTCACATACCAGGTTGGAGAATGGTGTGATGAAAACATTTCCAAAACCTAAAGGCCATTTATTTTTGATGGATTAAAACATGTTTAGGCTGCTTTATAGTTTATTGGTGGATTATTTGAATCATTTTTCTGTATCCTATTTTATATTGCAAGCTATCCTTGAGAATGAACGGGACGCGGGTGGCGCTGTGGGTAAAACCTCAGCGCCTAGGACTTGCCGATCGCATGGTCGGCTGTTCGAATCCCCGCGGCAGGGTGAGCTCCCGTCGTTCGGTCCCAGCTCCTGCCCACCTAGCAGTTCGAAAGCACCCTTAAGTGCAAGTAGATAAATAGGGACCGCTTTATAGCAGGAAGGTAAATGGCGTTCCGTGTGCTGCTCTGGTGCCGGCTCGCCAGAGCAGCTTCGTCACGCTGGCCACGTGACCCGGAAGTGTCTGCGGACAGCGCTGGCTCCCGGCCTCTAGAGTGAGATGAGCGCACAACCCTAGAGTCTGTCAAGACTGGCCCGTACGGGCAGGGGTACCTTTACCTTTTTATCCTTGAGAATGCTTTAGCCCTAAGTTGATGTAAAAATATTATAAATCAAATTATGGTTTTATGCAGCCAAATGCCAGCTTCACGCTCCACAGACTCAGGATTGTACTGTAACTGGATAGCTCAGTCAGTACAGCATGAGACCTTTAGGGCTGTGGGTTCAAGCCCCATGCAGGGCAAAAGATTCCTGCATTGGCCCCTTCCAACTCTATGATTCTGTGAATGGTAAGACTGGGAATCTCTCTCAGTTTATTTATCTATTTTCCTCCCAGCACTGTTTTGGGGAAAAGTGCACATTCTCCCTTAACATGGATGTCACCTTAGGAGCAAAATTTATTTATTAAAACATATTTCTATATTATTTTAAGTCTGTGAACTAATATTATAACAACCTGTAACCTGCCACTGATAATATAGGAAATATATTTCAAATGCATTTTTAGTTTGGGGGGAGGGGAAATGTTTCTTTTTTTATATAAAAAGGTACTTCTATTTCATGCCATTAATGATCATATATTATTCTTTCCCAAACTGCTACAGCAAGACACACTGCAAACTGCTACAGCAAGACATGCAAGACAGATGCAAATTCCAAACCCATAAGGGAACAGGTTACATTTTTTATGTTAAAACTATAATGATATTAACATCTCGCTGGAAGCCTTCAACATAGAAATAAACAACACTTGCATGTGAGATTCTTCTTGACAACATACGGTCCGTGTTCCACAAAAATGCCAAACATGGATGTTCCTCCAGGTCCACCTTGGAGCCAAAGTAGGATAGGGGCTTTTTCAGGTTGTACCTGCAGACCAGAAAGGCAATAAAAACTGGAGCTGTTCCCACATAAATTTACAGAATCCATGAATTATCTCGGTAGACTGTGAGAAATAAATGCCAACACTTTCTTTATAAGAACCGTATTTTTCCGTGTATAAGACGCCCCCATGTATAAGACGCCCCCTATTTTTTGAGCCCAAAATTAAGAAATTAATATTTTAAACACCAAACACAACAACTCTCATATTCGATTAAATATTCAAAACACCGATATATTTAGTACTGTATATATAAACATCAAACAGAACAACTTTACTGATATATTTAGTGTGTGTGTGTGCGTGTGTGTGTGTGTGTGTGTGTGTGTGTGTATATACACACACACACACACACACACACACACACACACACGGAGGCAGTGGAAGACAGGAGTGCCTGGCGTGCTCTGGTCCATGGGGTCACGAAGAGTCGGACACAACTAAACAAATATATATATATATATATATATATATATATATATATATATATATATAGCGCCAATAGTGAGGGGGGGCTGGGAGAAAAGAATATGGATGGCGGCATGTATTTATTTATATATTTAATTGCAACATTCTGTGTATAAGACGACCCTCAATTTTAAACTTAAATTTGGGGGGGAAATATCGTCTTATACACAGAAAAATACAGTAGCTAATTTTATACCTAACACAAGACCTTTCTACATGCTCTGAGTGACCACGTGCTTGGTAAGCCATGTCTCTACAGTCCTAGTATCTTGCATGCACAGTGAAAAGAAATTTTCAGACTTTAAACAGAGGGAGTAGAGGAAAGCAAATGGGATCAACATCCGCACACAGTTCTCGTTTTCACATAGCATTAAGCCAAACCATGGTGAAGCAAGAAAGAGCAAGCTTCTGCACTTCCAGAAGGGAAAATGCAACCATTTCAGTCCTTCCTCACTCCTCCTAATGCCATGCTACCCAGAGCTAAGCCATAGTTTGGCTCAGTGTTATGTGTGAATCTGCACTCGTGGTCTGTTTCCCTCTGGGAAACCATGAATGGTAAGTCACGAACAAAGATTGTGAAATATACACAGAGTTGTGAGTGGATTTCATGCTCTTTATTCAGCTCATAGTGGTGAGGAGGAATGAAAGTCCCCTCAAAGTATCTGCTTTATATACATTATTTACACAATGGGCTGCAAGTGATTGGCTAATTCCAGAATTCTCCTGTAGGCCAATCAGGTTGTGGATTCACTTCCATCTGGAGCTGGATTGGGTGGCTCCTGCAGACCAATCATACTGCTGCATTGTTCTAGGACCAATCAGATTGCTGCATACTGAATCCTATTGTTCTAGGACCAATCAGACTGCTGCATTTTGGATCCTATTGTTCTTGGACCAATCAGACTGCTGCATTTTGGATCCTATTCAACTCAGTACATAACAGGTTGGATATGGTTTGTTGGGACTGAGACAATATGAAGCCAAACCATGGCTTTGATCTGGGTAGAATGGCAGCAACAGGTCCAGGGAAGGAGCAAAATGGCCATGATTTTCCTTCTGGGTACCCGAAAGCTTGCCAATTCCCACTGTGTCATAGTGAGCAAGGCCACAATATAATTATATGGGGTTGGACTGCACAGAACAAAAGATGGAGGAAACCCCAACATGGGATGGCCCGCCCGCCATAAAAGAGAAAGAGCGAGATACAACTCCCCACTCACAGAAATTCAGCATGACAGGGTAAAGACCTCGAGCAATCACTGAATTATTCTTTCACTCTGTGTGAACATCTGTGCATCTCTCATTTTGAAGACCAAGTAATGGAAGTTTAACCAGCTTGAAACTCTTCTGCTTCCTTCCCTTTTATCACAACACTCACTCTGAGAGCCAGTGTGGGGTAGTGGTTAAGAGTGGTAGACTCGTAATCTGGTGAACTGGGTTCGATTCCCCGCTCCTCCACATGCAGCTGCTGGGTGACCTTGGGCCAGTCACACTTCTTTGAAGTCTTTCAGCCCCACTCACCTCACAGAGTGTTTGTTGTGCGGGAGGAAGGGAAAGGCGAATGTTAGCCGCTTTGAGACTCCTTAAAGGGAGTGAAAGGCGGGATATCAAATCCAAACTCTTCTTCTTCTTCTTTTCTGCAATATTATTTATTTATTAGAGCTGACAAATGAGATTGGCCAGCAAAATCAGTTGTGAAAAACCATTCAGGGTCTCTTCTAAATAAAACATTTACTGCTGCCAATGTTTTCCCTCTCTGGCGTAAGTTGTACAAGATGGACTATGCTATTTATGTAATGAGCCCAGGATTACAACAGAAGTATTAAACACAGAAACAAATCTGTTGCTCATAGCATCTGGGATTAATAATATTGCATTTCTAGCAGAACAGTATATCCTTAAACTGAAGAAGTGGTGATATCCTTATGCAAAGCCTATTTTTCCTCTTCATCCAAGAGCCTTCAGAATTTCCATCCTGCTAAGAAACTCTTTTTGAAATAATTCGTGGTCAGTGAACTATAAATAAATTACATTCACACTTAAAAAATATAAAACTAATGGGACTTATTGGCATAAACTTCTCAACATTGTGTCAACTTAAGCAAGTTGTTTTGAGATTTCACAGTTATATACTGCAAGCTCAAATCTCTTCAGAAAAAGCCACTAGGATGTTGTTTTAGGTCTTTGCCTGTCAAACGTTCTGAAAACTCACCCGCCGTTCTTTCTAAAGTGGTCTCAAATCCCACTCATTTTAGAGACATCTGAGCCATTGCCAACTCCTTTAAACATGTCAGTTCCCCCATCTCCTAAACAGAAAGTACCGTATTTTTCGCCCCATAGGGCGCTCCAGCCCATAGGACGCACCTAGTTTTTTTGGGGGGGGGGATTAAAGAAAAAAAAATATTTCCCTCCCCAGCCCGAGCTTCCCCTGACCCCAGCCCCCAGAACAGGCAGCTCTCCGCAAGCCTTGGGAGACCGGCGCGACTTCCCGCAGGGCTCCCACGCCTTGGGGATATCTGCCTGAAGCCCAAACCAGGTCCGGGGACAGCGGGATGGCGCGCTTGTGGGGCTGGTGGCAGGGAGATGCGCGCTTCTCCCCGCCGCCAGCCTCCAAACCAGGTCGGGGAACCGAAGCGCGCCCCAGGCTTCAAGATGCAGGCTGCTATCTGCAAGCCTAGGGAGCCCGACGGGAACTCAGCGAAAGCCTGCATTCGCCCCACAGGACACACACACATTTCCCCTTCATTTTTTGAGGGGAAAAAGTGCGTCCTATAGGGCGAAAAATACGGTACTAAGAAGAAGTTGAAACCTTGCACACTTGCAGTATTTTGTTTTTTTTTTAATGATATTTATTGAAATTTTACAGACAGAAAAGAGTTACAGAATTAAAAAAGAGAAAACAAAAAACAAAAATAAAAATAAAAACAGAGGTACAAAAAGACAAAGAAAAAATACAAAATACATAAAAAATAAAAAAACAATTAAAAAACAGATCAATATTTTCATGTCTTATATTTCATTTACTTGTTTCCTGACCTCCTCACACCTCCCTTTTTTGTATTCCAGTTCACATGTTTAATTCAGCAAATCCTTTCCCTCTTTGTTTTTATCTTAATTCTATATCTTAACATATTATAATTTTGTATTTTCATCTAATTATCAATCCATTTTTACATATTCTTTTTAACCTTGTTGCTAAAGCCGTTTCATTTCAATCCAAAATCTTTTTAACATTCATTAATTTTACAATATTTCTGCAAATAGTCTTTAAATTCCTTCCAATCTTCTTCCACCAACTCTTCTCCCTGGTCTCGGATTCTGCCAGTCATTTCCGCCAGTTCCATATAGTCTATCACTTTCATCTGCCACTCTTCCAGGGTGGGTAGATCTTGTGTCTTCCAATACTTTGCGATAAGTATTCTTGCTGCTGTTGTAGCGTACATAAAGAAAGTTCTATCCTTCTTTAACACCAATTGGCCAACCATGCCCAGGAGGAAGGCCTCTGGTTTCTTCAAGAAGGTATATTTAAATACCTTTTTCAATTCATTGTAGATCATCTCCCAGAAGGCCTTAATCTTTGGGCACGTCCACCAAAGGTGAAAGAATGTACCTTCATTTTCTTTACATTTCCAACACTTATTATCGGGCAAATGGTATACTTTTGCAAGCTTGACTGGTGTCATGTACCACCTGTATATCATTTTCATAATATTCTCTCTTAAGGCATTACATGCCGTAAATTTCATACCTGTGGTCCACAACTGTTCCCAGTCAGCAAACATTATATTATGTCCAACATCTTGTGCGCATTTAATCATAGCAGATTTAACCGTTTCATCCTGAGTATTCCATTTCAACAGCAAGTTATACATTCTTGATAATATCTTAGTTTTGGGATCTAACAGTTCTGTTTCCAATTTTGATTTTTCCACCTGGAAACCAATTTTTTTGTCCAAATTGTAGGCCTCCCTTATTTGATAATAATGAAGCCAATCTCGCACTCTGTCTTTTAATTTCTCAAAACTCTGCAATTTCAATTTGTCACCCTCCTGTTCCAAAACACACTTGCAGTATTTTGGTTGTCCTCATAAAAGTTATTGACCTAATATGGATTTTGGAATTCTTCTTAAGGCTCATTTGTTTCTCTGGCAACCACCTGTGCAAAAAATATGTTTCATTCAACTCATTCCTTTCTGGAAACACATTATGCCAGTGTGAATTAATGGCACAAGGAATCAAGCAATGCAAATCTTCATGAGCAACAGGTTCTAAATTCAGCTCTTTATTCAGAGAGCTCTCTCAATTCTAACTAAGGACTCTTACATTATCTATTTCATTTAATTGCTTTTTGTTCATTTACAAATAATTAAAACAACTCTCCTACATATTCTAATGAAAAATGAAAAGCTAGGTCATTAGTACTGGGAGCAAAGAGAGAGTCCAGAATTTGAAAGCTGACTTAAAAAGAAAAATCAGATAACTGCTAGAAAAGCTGTGTCAAAGCAGCAAACATTTTGTTTCAAAAGGGAAAAGTCTAGGTTTGCTGATAATGGCAGTCAATTACAGAAACCTTTCAAAACAAACAAGAGGAGGATATTAGATCAGGGTTTGGTAGATTCCAGTTCCAATCTAGCATGGACACACTGAACAATGTACTCTCCATCTCAATTTCATTTCACAGCAGACATTTTGCCTATTGGTCCAAAATGTGCTCTGAACACTTTACTCCCACATACAAAACATACAGCTACACAACTACAGTGGTATCTTGGGTTAAGTGCTTAATTTGTTCCGGAGGTCCGTTCTTAACCTGAAACTATTCTTAACCTGAAGCACCACTTTAGTTAATGGGGCCTCCTGCTGCCGCCGCGCCGCCGGAGCACGATTTCTGTTCTCATCCTGAAGCAAAGTTCTTAACCCAAGGTACTATTTCTGGGTTAGCGGAGTTTGTAACCTGAAGCGTATGTAACCCGAGGTACCACTGTAGTTATATCTCCCAATATCCCCACCCACAGGACTGTTCTGGTGGCTGCTTATAAACACCACATAAAGGTAAAGGTAAAGGTACCCCTGACCATTAGGTCCAGTCGCAGACGACTCTGGGGTTGCGCACTCATCTCGCTGTATAGGCTGAGGGAGCCAGTGTTTGTCCGCAGACAGCTTCCAGGTCATGTGGCCAGCATGACTAAGCCACTTCTGGCAAACCAGAGCAGCGCACGGAAACCAATAATCTCTTGTGTTTGATCACAAGATGATGCACATAACTCACATTTGTAATTGGCTATATGGTTACAGTGCTTTCGAACTGCTAGGTTGGCAGGAGCAGGGACCAAGCAATGGGAGCTCACCCCGTTGCGGGGATTCGAACCGCCAACCTTCTGATTGGCAAGCCCAAGAGGCTTTGTGGTTTAGACCACAACGCCACCCGCGTCCCCATGTAGGCTGGTACTACATGCCAAACATTATTAACCTGTACTCATTTTGGGAAGCAGCAGAGCTAGCACAGATCTTGTACAATATATACGTTGTTGAAATGGAAAGCTTTAATATGGCAGCATATCAAAACAACAGACCCACCTGAGCAGGGAAGAACCAGAAGAAAAGATTACTGTTATGAGTCTTGTTGACTGTCAGATAACCCGAATAGCTCTTCACACTGGGTCCTGGAAGATGGCCTACCAGACTTAATTGCCTTCCTGTTATAAAGAATGACAAGTATAAAAAACATCAGACTGAAGGGCTGGTTATTTATTTTATTTCTTACATTTATATATCACCTTTCTTTTCCAAGGATCTCAAGATGGTGTACATGGTTCTCCTCCCCATTTCATCCTCACAACCACTCTGTGAGGTAGGTTATTCTGGTGACAGGCCCAAGGTCACCCAGTGAACTTCATGGCTAAGTGAGGATGCGCTTTAAGAAGTGTCTGGAAGTTCAGATGCATGGGAGATACATGGTATTTTATTTCTGGTTTATTATTGTGACGCTGAGTTAAATAGTTTTGTAGAAGTCCTGTATTGGAATTAACTCCAGTTTTTTCAAGACACACGCAGAAGGTGAAAATAATAAGCAGCTTTGCAAAGTATAATAAGCGTATGGAGGATTTACTCTATATTTAACATCTTCTCACAGCATCATGAACAATTACAAAGTACTTGTATTGGTCGGCATTCTGGTCATATGTAAGGGAAAGAGAAAATGAGTGCAAGCTCAAAGAATGAAAAATCATCATTAGTACCAATGGGGTATTTTTTCCAACAGCTCCCCTCCCTGCATGCTGCCTTCCTGATAAGGATTATCTGGTCCCATGTCTGTGATTAAGAATAATTTAGCTGTGATTTTAAAATTGGAGTAGACAAATTCACAGAGGTTAAGGCTATCAATGCCATTCTACAATGAATATCTAATGGTAGAATATCTAAAGAACTACTATAGTTCCATGAAAACACGAGCAGGATTTGAAATATGAGCACAACACTAAGGCTAAATATAATAATAATAATAATAATAATAATAATAATAATAATAATAATAATAATAATTACTATTATTTTAATATTGATACCCTGCTCATCTGGCTGGTTTCCCAAGCCACTCTGGGTGGCTTCCAAAACATATAAAAACATAATAAAACATCAAACATTAATAACTTCCCATACAGGGCTAGCTTCAGATGTCTTCTAAAAGCTCATATGGAAGATGTACACAACGGAACACCGTGACGGAAACCAGAGCGTATGTAAACATTGTTTACCGTCCTGTTGCAGAGGTACCTATTTATCTACCTGAACTGGTATGCTTTCAAACTACAGTGGTACCTTGTTTGTTGAACTTAATCCGTTCCAGGAGTCCGTTCGACTCCCGGAACAGTTTGAAAACCAAGGCATGGCTTCTGATTGGCTGCAGGAGCTTCCTGCACTCAGTCGGAAGCTGCGGAAGCCGTGTCAGACGTTCAGCTTCCAAAAAACGCTTGCAACCCAGAACACACATTTCTGGGGTTGCAACATTTGGGAGCCAAAACGTCTGGGTACCAAGGCATTCAACAACCGAGGTACAACTCTACTAGGTTGGCAGAAGCTAGGACAGAGCAAAGCGGGGTGCTCAGCCCATCATGCGGATTCGAAATGCCAACCTTCCGATCGGCAAGCCCAAGAGGCTCGGTGGTTTAGACCACATCACCACCCACTTCCCAACTCTTAACTAATGCATTCTACTGCTATGTGTAGAATTCTACACAGGAGATAATGAAGAACAGGTGGAAATACTTATATATTTTAAAATAACAAGATTAACACTTTTACCTTCCTCAGTTTTGCCACTTTCAATGTAAGGCGTTAGAAACAGCGGTTTTCCAGGGTCTCCTCCCAACGATGTTCCATACTTTATTCCCCGAAAAGCTCTTCGGAACACACTCCATCGCTCCTGAGTGTGGACTAGCTCCAAGCTCAAGCTCAGACTGAGCAAAGCCAGCAAGACCCGAGTTATCTTGCCCATCTTTTCATCCAGTTACCTTAGAATAAATCAGATTAGAGCACAATTTTAAACATCCACTGCTGCGGCTTCGTAAAGTCTGTCTAGATCTTCCCCTCCCCTCAATAGTAGCTCTGGGATGTTATGCAACATCTACCTCAAAGTTAAGTGCTTTCCTGTCTCTGTTCCTTCTCACAGCTGAGAAAGCAGAAGAGGATACAAGCGCTGCATTTTAACAAACACAACTAAGGGTTTGTTCACATGGGTGGCTTAAAATGCAACTAAGTCATTTTCCCCTGCTGTGTGTCAATCTGCATTTGCAGAGTGTTGTTCGCATGGGATAGCAGGTGGGGATACCCAATATGCATAATAATAATAATTTTGTTATTTACATGCTGCCCATCTGACTGGGTTGCCCTAGCCATTCTGGGCTGCTCCCAACAGAATATTAAAAGCACAATCAAACATCAAAAACTTCCCTGAAGGGCTGCCTTCAGGCGTCTTCTAAAAGTCAGATAGATTCCCCCCCCCCCCGCAGCCCCTCCACAACTCCCATTCATGAAGCTCTCGTCTGCGCATGCGCAACCACTGTCTCAAATTTACGCACCGTTCTGTAGTACATATCAAATGCAGCTGAAGTTTTCTAATCAGATTGAAGCTGGTATTTGGTGAGTAACTACAGGATTGATAATGGATCGTACACCATGTGAATGCGGCTTCAAAAACTAGAAGTGGGAGAGCACCAAGATGTGGAGTACCCGGTAATGTGAACATATTCTAAGACTGCGGTTATAACTCCCCTTTCTGGGAGCGAGCACCATTGAATTTAGCAGGGCTTAATTCTGCGCAGATGTGGTTAGGACTGCAAGACAGTGCATCCTGTTAAGAGCAGACAGAGAAGGAATAGGAAAATCTGTGGTGATCAACCAGGACTGCAATTTAAAGCCCCTCACTAGACAATTGATGTCTTTGTTTCCAAGTTTTGGATTGGCCCTGTCTGCCAATGCATGGAGGGGAACAAGCAATGGGGGTGTAGTGAAGGTGGGGCCAAGGTAATAAATAACAACAACAACAACAACAACAACAACAACATTAATAATACTTATACCCCACCCATCTGGCCAGGCCTCCCCAGCCACTCTGGGTGGCTCCCAACAGAGTATTTAAAACACAATAAAACATCAAACATTAAAAACTTCCCTTAACAGGGCTGCCTTCAGATGTCTTCTAAAAGTCAGATAGTTGTTTATTTCCTGGACATCTGATGGGAGGGCGTTCCACAGGGCGGGTGCCACTACTGAGAAGGCCCTCTGCCTGGTTCCCTGTAACCTCACTTCTCGCGGTGAGGAAACCACCAGAAGGCCCTCGGTGCTGGACTTCAGTGTCCGGGCTGAATGATGGGGGTGGAGACACTCCTTCAGGTATACAGGTACTCATCCCCACTCTATCACACAATTCTAATTGCATAGGAGGGAGACGAAAGACTGATGAGGGCTCAGGCAGTCACCAACAACTGAGACAAGAAAGTACACAAGCAGATGGGTTGGGAAATGGCAGTCTTTCATTTCCTTCTCCCCAAGCCCAACAATTACAGAGAGTACCTGGTTAATTCCAAACAGGACTTCGAAAGGAGAAATCTATACAAGTCATACCGGAAAGGAAAGGGTTTTCAATCAGCAGCTGCAGAAGCAGAATTACTTTTTCAGAGACGTCCTGTGTAAGCCCAGTTGCAGCTGGAGAGACCAAAGTTAAATCAATGGCGCTTCCAAGTGTACACAGAGTTCGTGCAGCAAAGAAGTGCTTTCTGCTGCAAAGGCAGGCTGAACTTTTCTTTAATCTAGTTCTCAATTGATTTTCAAGCATTACAGCAGACTGGCTGTTAGTCACACATTTCAGCTCAGAGCAGGATGACCTCTGAAGCCTCTACTCTCTCCCACGTCCTAATGCCAGCCTTAGAGAGAACAATTGCTGAAGGAAGTCGGGTATGCTTTGTTGTTTCCCTATAACAAGACAGAGCTTGTTGGTGCTTTTATGCAAAGGAGAAAATGCGTAACTAGAAGGTAGCAACAGTAAGAACTACCCAAGGGCTGTTTCTCACATTACAGGCAATATGAGTATTGCACTGGAGCCACATCTCTAGGGTTACTGTCCCGACATAATGCTACTGGCCCAATTAGAATTTCACCCTTCTGACCAGCTACCAGAATTGGAGGATGAAAAGCCAGAAAAAAATCTAGCTGAGACATTCTAGCTGCTAGCACACCAGAACCTGCCTTATACAGGTTCGTACCTCGGAAGTCGAACGAAAACTGTTCCAGAAGTCCGTTCGACTTCCAAAATGTTTGGGAACCAAGGCGTGGCTTCCGATTGGCTGCAGGAAGCTCATGCAGCCAATCGGAAGCTGCGCTGGAAGTTCAGGTTCCAAAGAATGCTCGCAAACTGGAAAACGCACTGTTGAGTTTGTGGCGTTCGGGATCCAAAGCGTTCAACACGCAAGGCGTTTGGGATCCAAGCCACGACTGTAATGAGTTAAGACTCTCTAGCCCAGTATTGTCTTCACAGACTGGCAGCTGTACTCCATGGTTTCAAGCAGGGCATCTGAAAGCCAGCAAAGCAGGTCTTTGCAGGGCTCACAGCAAATATGGTATCTGGTTCCTTCAGCATTAGGAGCTGCTTTTGTAGCTGGAGTCAGTCTGCCTGGTGACTGGTCAGCTGTTTATTTGTGTTTGACACTGGGTTCCAGCCCTAAGAAACAGACCCAGGTGACATCCATTGTAGCCACTTTCCCTTTCGTTCCTCCCTCCCCCTGTATATTTAACTTCATACCTCAGCATTAAAAAAGGCTCTCCTATCCTACAATAAGGGACACAGGTGGCGCTGTGGGTTAAACCACAGAGCCTAGGGCTTGCCGATCAGAAGGTCGGCAGTTCGAATCCCCGCGATGGGGTGAGCTCCCGTTGCTCGGTCCCTGCTCCTGCCAACCTAGCAATTCGAAAGCACGTCAAAGTGCAAGTAGATAAATAGGTACCGCTCCGGCGGGAAGGTAAGCGGTGTTTCCGTGCGCTGCTCTGGTTCGCCAGAAGCGGCTTAGTCATGCTGGCCACATGACCCAGAAACTGTACGCCGGCTCCCTCGGCCAGTAAAGCGAGATGAACACTGCAACCCCAGAGTCATGCACGACTGGACCTAATGGTCAGGGTCCCTTTATTTTTACCTTTATCCTACAATAACAAAGCCTAAATAAATGTAAAGCATTGAGCTGCCACTGCCTTTATATCCTTTGCCTTCCTCAGTACTGAATTTCAGATTGTAAGCTCCTCTGGGCAGGGACCTCTCCTTTTATACTTTGTAAAGCACCATGCCCAGAAATGACACTTTATCAATCAATGGGTGATGGACTGCTGGACACAGGACAATGCTGTACTGGGAAGCAAATCCAGTCCCCCTTCCCTTCATGCTCAGTTGAGGCTAGCTAGCATTATCTCTAGATATGGTTTAATGCTAGAAAAAGTATGCAAGAGAAAGCATTGTTAACTCACAGTGGAAATTACATTTATGAACTCTAAAGAGAGTCATGTGCAATGCAAGCTGTGCCTCTATACTGAAAAGGCTAACGAATACATCGTCTTTTCTTGGCAATCTATTAGAACACTCCAGTGACAGTTGTCCAAAGTCGAACAGCTAATCAAAGGTTTAGAATTCAGAGAGAAATAGATTGGTGGAAGGGAAGAAATGGCAATATTTCTATTGTAGCAAAAGCAGAAGGATGCATTAGTTCCACACATATAAAAACCAGTCAGCCACTCAGGCACACTTATGAAACAATGGCAGAATTTTCTCAATGGATGAGGAAACACAGACAATGTTATCAAGCTACCGCAGCCTTGCTGAATGGGGACTAGTGAACAGCCAGCCTGAAAGGGCATCCAAGACTCCATTTTCTTCCTGAAATGCCAAGTCCCCTCTTCATTGGACTGTACAGATATAGTAAACTTTACATCATCCCTTCAACCTCACTGCCTGTAAGCAATTTTTTTGACACCTTTGGTATCAAATAGAGTAGGGGAGTGCTTTTACTAGGAATGGAGGGTGGTGCAGTTTGTACAAAGGAATCTGTTTCTTTTGTTTTTCCTTCCTGCTCTAAAAAAGGGCTGACAAAAAATTAAACTGAAAAAAAAAAGTTTTATGGTCCTGAATCCTGCGAGAACATTATTATTTAGCAATGTGAAACCTGGTGGGTTTTTGCTGTTCTCACATACTTAGAAGCTCAAAAATGTTCGCAACAAGCCAATACAGTTTCTACTGAATATATTATTATTACTTGATCACCTCCCATATATGTCCCAATGTGATGTATAAAACATAAGAAAAAGAGCCAAAAAAATTACAAAAAGAAGGAAAAAAACTCATCAGTTTCAGAACAATGCAAAATGGATAACTACGGCAGAGACCTTTTCATCTAGATGGGAAAGGCTGACAGAATAACTGCTTAATGTGTTCTAAAGCAGCTGCTGAGCATGTGTCTTCTCCTGTCTATGCAATTGTAAATCTATGATCAGAGAAGAGAGGGAGGAAACTATCCTACAGGAAGGCAAATCTTTAAATATTGGTATCAGTGAGATAACAAATAGTGTAGGGCAAGTAAGAACTGCAACAAAATGTTGCAGTGCAAAGTGTTCCTGGCAGCCAACTATGCCATCTTAAATGATAGTCTATTTTTGGGTAAAGATGCACCTGCACCTTTGCATAGAAGAAGGAAATATCAACAGGTGCAACTTGAATTACAAGCTACCTCTTTTCCATTCTGGGCCAAGCAACATTCCATAGCCATTGAGGATGTCCCTAATTGAGCCGTTTGGGGTTTTTATTTTGTACTTCTACGAACTCTTGAGGCTCCATCAATTCTGGGTGGTAGTGGTTTGGTAACATAAGGATCCACAGTTGGAAGATGGGTTTGCTATTAGTATAGGATCGAAATTCATGTCAGTTTACTCCCACTGTTTGAATTCCCTTAAAAGTCAAAAAGATCACAACAAGTGAATTAGTACTTTGATCTGCATCTCCTTAGAGAACAGGTTAGCCAGAAATTCTTGATTTCAAGGCAGCTGTTATTAGGCCATTATTCTTAAGTAGGGAGGGAAAATGAAAGAGCTGGAAGAAGAGTGGTTTGCCACAGTTTGCTTCTGAGGTGAAGTTTGAATGGATCTTCTTGGCCAGGGGTCAGAAAACTTTTTCAGCAGGGGGCCGGTTGACTGTCCCTCAGACCTTGTGGGGGGCCGAATATTTGGGGGGTGGATGAACGAATTCCTATGCCCCACAAATAAACCAGAGATGCATTTTAAATAAAAGCACACATTTTACTCATGTAAAAACACGCTGATTCCTGGACCATCTGCGGGCTGGATTGAGAAGGCGATTGGGCCAGATCTGGCCCCCGGGCCTTAGTTTGCATACCCATGTTCTTGGCTCACACTATTACACTGCAAGCCTATACATGCCAACTCAAAAGTAAGTCCAACTGAGTTAAAGTGCTTCTCACTCCCAAGTCCAGCAGGGATAGGATTGCTGAAAATCACTATACTCTCAGCTCTTTTTCAAGCCCCAAAACATTTTTGTCTATTCTTTGTTGCTGGTTTTGGAAGACTGGGGTACAAATCTGGAATTTGGTTATGAGTTTGTCTAGAATATGTTGGACAAAGTCAAGTAGAGCTTGCCAAATACTTTTACCATGATAGGCTCCAAGTCAGTCAAGTGTATCTCAGCAAAACAGTGGAAGAGAGTAACTTTAATCATTACGAAACTAAGAAAGGAATCAGATTTCTTCACAGTATTTCACTACTTCTTAGGATTACATTTTGCTTGGTAACATCTTGCTCCTCTTCCAAGCAAACATTGAAGTATTTCACATTCAGGAAAAAAAGATATGAAAACAGAGAAAATTCAAGAGAGATGTTACTCACTTGCTACAGTCAAAAATGCCATTCATAATAAAGGTTCATGGCTCCTCAAGCTTCAGAAATGATAAATTTACATAGTTATAAGAACTTTATATGAATACTACCTGAGTGGTATTTGTTTTAATAGGCTTAATCAGAAGCTCAGCTACAAGAACACCACAGACATTGAGGGTCTATATTCTTACCTGTTACGAGTAGTAAGCTAACTTTCTCCTTAGCCAAGCCAAATTTTAGTGGGGCTACCCAAAGGACAGAATGACTTATAAAATGGTACTTATAAAAGTACCATAAGAACGCAGCAGCAACAGTAAAACAACAGCTGATGTTGATTCTGTGTCAATGGCATGCCCCCTTGTGGCTAATACTGATCTTACTGGAGCTAATACTGGATTATTATTTCCATTGTCAAAAGTGTAAATAAGAGCAAATATTTAGCGCATTTTGCAACAATGCTATATAGCTGCTCTAAAAGCAATGCCGACCACTTGTCATCTCAAACCAATCTTACAAAACAGTAATGGCAAAAATAGTAACCACAGCCGTGAAACTTCACAACCACTTCCATTGTTTCCTTCCATTTGCATTCTTCTTCCTTCAAATATTGAATTTGCTTACCCATTCTGCTAGAGTGATACAACATTTCCCTGTTTCAATAGAGGAGTTTATTTCTTGTTTTCACCCAGAATTTCTATATCATTTTGCCCAAAGAAAAAAACAAACAAACCACTTCACAACTCACCAAAGAAAAATGGCTTTAGCAACTTGACAGTAGAACACGGCACCACAGATTTCTCTTAACTAATGAGAAGGGAACTATTTCACTGCATCACAGTCAACATTTCCTGTTTCGTTTTTTGCCTCCCCATGCAAATCTGTCGTTTCCTTATTCTCACCCACCCATTTAGTAGAACTTCATGATTCACTTTCTGAAGCTGGGAGCCTCAATATGCCATCCATTACTTAACCCCAAAACCACCTATCCCTTCTTGTTCCTTTCCCATATTCTTGACAATACTTTTATCAGGAGACCATCTGATCAAGCTGTATGGCAGCCTTCTTCTTTGGCGATCACTCGTAGCCAAGTAAGATTGTCTTCCACAAACACGGTTTTAACAGTGGGTTTGTGAGTGACTGTGGAGGCCAATTCTGGATCCACACATCCTTCCACAGTGGGGACATTGATTTCCGGGCGGGAGTTGAGTTTGAGCATCTTCAAAGCCCATGATACCTTTGGTAAAGGCTGTTCTCCAACTGGGGCGCTTGCAAGCCAGGGTTTTTCAGTTGTTGGTGTTTATACTACATTTTTTTAGAGTTGCCTTGAGAGTCTTTAAACCTCTTTTGGTGACCACCAGCATTACACTTTCCATTTTTAATTTTGGAATAGAGTAGTTGCTTTGGAAGATGATAATCAGGCATCTGTACAACATGACCAATCCAATGA
Source organism: Podarcis filfolensis (assembly GCF_964270895.1). Lineage (NCBI taxonomy): Eukaryota > Metazoa > Chordata > Lepidosauria > Squamata > Lacertidae > Podarcis > Podarcis filfolensis. The sequence continues at coordinate 21,698,745 of NC_139614.1, read as the reverse complement.
AGTTGATGTTAAAGAATCATTGCTTCAATACTGGTGATCTTTGCTTCTTCCAGTACACTGGCATTAGTTCGCCTGTCTTCCCAAGTGATAAAAGCCTATAGCTGCCATTACACACTCTGGAACTGTACTTACGGTTTGGCAGAAGTGGTTCATTTGGGATTTGTTTGACAGCAATATATATTTTTGCAATGTCATCTATCGCCTACACTTTGTGGCACAGTATTTTAAAATATGAACTACAAGATGTAGAAGCAGGAATATGAGAATCTGCTAATTTTGGTTTCTCTCCATTCCATTGATTTTTCTAATCTCCACATTTCCACATCAGTTTGCAAACTGTTTCTCTAAAAAGTCCTCGTGAAAAGTCACCACAATTTTAGTGTCGATTTCTCCTAATATACGTTCTTGTATGCAGTTTTTGTCTCATATACACATTTTAGCAAAGCAATTTTCTCTAAAATAATCCATTTCTCTACGTTGATTTTAGTAACACACTCCTCCTGGTATATACATTTTTTAATATGTTATCTGGCTATGTTTCAATGTGTATTGTTCTGGAAAGTTGAAACTTTGCAGTTTGTCTTTAAATGCAAATTAAATCAAAATCCCCACATGGGTACAGGACATCTTCCACATAACTAGGCTACATGACTTTTTAAAAACAAAAACCAGAAGTATTTTGTTTTGCTATAACTCTTTTGTTTCAAATAGTCAATGATGCTTAAGGCTCTCCCTTTCAAGCACAAATCCAAGGAGCAAAGTGGATGTAATATTCCTCCAAAGATCACAATGAACTAGGATACAAAGGCAGATCTACACATTCTGAATTTTTAACTCCTTGTCTGTTTCCCAGGATTGCAGCTGGGGAGTAAAGGGTTAACTCTCTCCTTCAAATATATTGTGCACAAAAATCCACAAAGATCACCCCCCTCCTTATAGGAATCATCTTTTCTTCAAGCCTAACTGCTGGGGGGCAGGGGAAAGAAAATGAGTGTGAGATTGAGAAAGACAGCGAGTGAATGACTGTGTGTCCGTTTGAATGAATGAAGAAATGAACAAATGTCACATGCCTAGGTGTATATATGAATGCATATGTGGTTTTTTGTGAATGATGTATGAATGGGTATGTGTTTTATAGCTACCCTTGAAAAGCTAGCCATCAAGGAATGCAGCCTACGGGCTGAAAAAGCTTCCCTACTCCTGCCCAGAAGATGTATTTGCTGTTCCCGGAATCATGAGCTGCCAAACTGAGACTTGGAGGTCAATATTTCAAACAGTTGAAACTGCAGCAGTTTACATATAACTATTCTTATCCTCTTCACAAGTGGCAGACTGCTTACTATTGCTATGGTACCAACCCACCAACAGTTGTACTAATTTTACAGACATGAATAGGACATGCATCAGTTCCTTATCCTTGCAACTACTGCCCCATACAAATCAGTGGAGAAGTGAGACTGGCCCTTAAATGCCAAACGGTTCTCAGTTTCATTTCTAAGAGAAACGTAGAAAACAGCATGTTCTTGAATGTGTTCAAGTCACATACTTTCCAAAAATGCGTTCCCATTTTTTCCTTAAAAGAAAGTGATCTTGAAAGGACAACGAATAACTGCGCAGGGCCAGGAAGCCCTATACAGTGGTGCCTCAGGTTAAGTACTTAAATACCGGAGGTCTGTACTTAACCTGAAACTGTTCTTAACCTGAAGCACCACTTTAGCTCACGGGGCCTCCCGATGCTGCTGCGCCGCCGGAGCACGATTTCTGTTCTCATCCTGAAGCAAAGTTCTTAACCTAAGCACTATTTCTGGGTTAGCGGAGTCTGCAACCTGAAGCGTATGTAACCTGAAGCGTATGTAACCTGAGGTACCACTGTACTATTTTCCCCATTATTATTTTTTTACAGTGCTACATTCACCCATCCTTTACGATACTTAAAAATAAGGAAATGCTCTAGTCACAGAGACAGGGCTGTACTGACAATCAGGTCACCAGAGATTGTCATGGCTTTCCTCCAACAGTGACAGCTCTACTACAGCAATGGTCGCAGGAAGGCCAGTTGTGTCTGTGCTTCTAAGACCTTGCCCTGATTCTGCCTGAAGTAATAGAAAACCCAGCCGACCTAATCTGAATGGACACATAGGAAGTTGCTGTATACCAAGGCAAAGCATTGATCCATCCGGGCCAGTACTGTCAACACTGATTGGCTGTGAATCTCCAGGGTTACAGGCAAGGGACATTCCCAAATCTACCTGCAGATGCCAGGAATGGAACCTGGGAATTTCTGCATGCAGAGGAGATGCTCTGCTCCTGGGATCTGGGAATTTCCTGTAAGTAAAATTAGCACAGGCAATGATAACTACTGACTGTTTTCAGTTCAGGACACTGGGGTGAGCTAGAGCAGAGGAGACCAAAGGCAGATCAGAATCTACATGGGGATTTTAGGGGAAGAGTAGAAAGAGTTTCTTTACTCCAAACTGTTTTTGAAAAAGGCTTCCTTAAAATAAAATAAGGCTGCTGAGTAAAGATCACTTAGGGAATGGATTTTGGTATGAATACTTTTCTAGTTCTGAAAACAAATGTGTGAGTTGGGGATTTTCCCAACAGGTGTTTCTGCCAATCCACCAGTGGGAGCTGCCAGATATATACTGTACAAGGTTTTCTATTTCAGTGTAGACTAATCACACATAAGCCAGCTTGGTGTGGAATGCCTTTCTTTCAGCAGAAAACCTAAATCAGAAAGGTAGGCAAATCCAGCCCAAATGCACTCATCTGTTCAGCACAGCAAAGTTCCCACCAGTCCTTGAATCACCTCTAATCCGCTATCTGTGCAGCCATTCTTTCCCAGTGGACTCTAGGCCTCTAAATCTGGGCCTTAACCAGGCCTATAATTTTAGAACTTTTCAGCTTGCCATTAAAGCAGACGTTCCATTACCACATGCTAGGTTCACAGCGGTAGGAAGCTTATAGCAGGAATCACATCCCATAACCTGCTATCATGGCATTATAGGCAGGGACCCCTTCATGATCCCAGGAATAATCCTGGCCTGACCCTGTTCCTTATCTGACCCACCATTTTGCACCAGGCTCCAGCTGATGGGCTTAGGAGTTTTAGTAAAATAATTTTTTTAAAAAAACAACCAAGATTCCACAAGTGTAGTATCTGTCCATCCTTGTTCTAGAAAAGAAATAAGGAAGAAATGTGTCAAGAGTCATGGATAATCTGTTGGGGAGTGTATGTTGATGATGGACAGGACCAGATCCAAAAATGGTTGGGGTATGCAGCACTGCACAGCTCTATTTTCTTGCTGCGCCACTCATCATTCTATTTGCTTTTTACCCCTTTATCCATCTTTCTTTTCTCCCTCTGGCATCCTCCCAACCTGCAAGTCCTTTTTATTTCTAGGCTCACCATATAGGAGCCACATCATCTCTCCCCCCTTTCTCTCAGATACATACACACACACAATGAAGCAATTGCCTAAGAAGTGAGCTAGACAACAGTGGCCTGATAGCAAGGCTTTTTTCCAAAGGAAAAATTATGACACGGGCTTATAATCTGTGCACAAAATGTGAGCTGCAACAACGCACCTGTGCATTTTCCTGGTGTGTGCATAATATGCTTATGAGTCAGATTCCCGGGAACCGGGAATATAACAGCACGACTGCAAAAGGATTTCCTTGCATATTAGAAACATCGGTGACTCCTCTGCAGAGAGTAGCAGCAGTGTCTGATGACGGAGTGTTTTTGGCAGTGGAAGAAGAAAGAGGCAGGCTTGATGTGGGTCTGGGATTGTAGGGGAGCCTGGACTTCTTAAGTTTGCTTTTCACATCATCAGTCACTTTTCACACCATCTAAAATACAGTGGTGCCCCGCAAGACGAACGCCTCGCAAGACGAAAAACCCGCTAGACGAAAGGGTTTTCCGTTTTTCGATGCGCTTCACAAGACGAATTTCCCTATGGGCTTCCTTCGCAAGACGAAAGCCCATAGGGAAATCTCCAGGACAGCGGGGAAGCGCACCGCGTCTTCCCCAGTGTCCTCGGACCTCCTCCGAAGGCTGGCGGTGGGGCGGAGAGACCTCCTCCCGCCGCCAGCCTTCGGAAGGCTCCTCCGAAGGCTGGCGGTGGGGCGGAGAGACCTTCTCCCCGCGCCAGCCTTCGGATGGCTGTCCTGAAGACTTGCGGTGGGAGGAGGGTTTTCCTTCCCACTGCCAACGTTCAGAATGCTGTTCTGAATGTTGGCGGTGGGGAGGAAAAACTCTCCTCCCACCGCAAGCCCCGGGAACAGAGGAGAAGCGCTGCGCGCCTTCCCCTCTGTTCCCTTACCTGTCCTGAAGGCTTGCGGTGGGGAGAAAAGCCCTTCTCCGCACCGCCAGCCTGGCAAGCGGTCTCCATAGGAACGCATTAATTGATTTTCAATGCATTCCTATGGGAAACCGTGCTTCGCAAGACGAAAAACTCGCAAGAAGAAAAAACTTGCGGAACGAATTAATTTCGTCTTGCGAGGCACCACTGTAATACAAAATGTTGCATACCTTGAATTTTTGTAACTTCTCATTGCGGGTTTGCTCAGCCAAAGGGTCCAGAGCTGTGCAAGGCTGGGGCCGCTTGGACCTCACTACCGACTGAGAGCTACAAAACCTAACGTTCTTTAATGTTTCCTGATGCAAGCGGACATATCCAAAGCCTAAACAAAACATGCAGCCACAGAACTGTCAATTAAGGTTGGATTTAACCCGGCTTTTATAAATCAGTTGTGCAACAAGGAAGCGCCTTTCGGCCTTTCCTAACTTCTGCAAATGCTGGTTTCCTTTCCAGTGCTATTATTTATCAGGAGCAGATTAAGAGGAAGTTGGGCGTTCCCCTCCCCTTCCACAAATCATTCTTAATTTATTACGATGTATCACTGAACTCATTTGAACTTACTTTGGAGCAAACCTGCTTTAGCCTGCCCTTTAAATTTAAGCCAGGCCTCAAGTGGGGGCCTTCAGCTTTCAAAACGTTGGAAAAGGAGCGATCATAAGGAAGATCGAGGGAGTTTCAGCATGCTTAAAAATGACTTTTGCCTTTGTCAGCCAGTAACCATCACCAGCTTCTGACACTGACACATTCACACACACACGAGATTTGGAATAAAGCCTTCCCGAGAAACACGCCTTCCAGTTGTGGACAACCCCTGGCACCCTTCTTTTTGGAAATTAACCATTGCTGTTCTGGCAGGTTTCCGACACCCATTAGCTGCACGGAGGCGACCTTGCGCTTTATTGCTCGGCTTTATCCTAAAAAAAAGGCGGGGATTTCAACATGAGGCCCTTTCAAACAGCAGCAGCCCCTGGACTGAGCTAGTGAGCCCCCTAACCAAAAGGGAAAACACCCCCGGCGCTGTCTTATTACAGATTCTACCCTAAATGCGCCGCATCTAGCATACAGCGCTGGCTTACCTGCCCAGAGACACTGTCCCAAATTTCCCGGCCTCACTCACCGGCTGCAGATCATGTGCTGACCCCCACCCGCAACCGGAGCCCTGCAAGAAGGCTGGCAAGCCACAAGCCCGCATGCAGCCAATCGCGATCCCTGGAAGGGAAGGCGGGGGGAGAAGAAGCAGCCTTGCCCGCCCCCTTTGCCTATGGCGCCTGCCCATTGGGAAAGCGAAGGCGCCTTCGGCGGATCCCTCGCATTATTTAGGCTTTGGAAGAAACATGGATCCCACCACCCCGGCTTAAAAAGAAACCGGTCTACATAAAGAAGCAAAGCACATTTCCCCTCCCTTCATTTCTGCAATACTAAAATGGAAGGAATTCCCCCAACAGGCGAGCAGAATAGGATCGCGCTGCGCGGGGGTCTAGCAATGAAAGGCCAGGTCTCAGGATCTGACGCTGCGCAACGTGCTTGCAATTAAAAATTACTGAGAGAGAAGTCCCGCTGCTGGGCTCGGATTTGCTTCTGAGTAAGCGCAGTTAGAATCGTGCACCGGAGAAAGCCCTAGGTTTTCGCCCTGCGTTAAAGCATCAGCAGCCACTGCTGCTGTCAGCTGACAGCCCAATCACCGCCTCCTTTCTGCTCTTAAAGAAACAGTACGGCAAAACGGCGTAGATTGCGTGTCGCTCAGTATTGTGGGTTAAGTGCCCCCAAACCATGGGCGTAGGCCGGGATTTATTTGGGAAGGGAAGGCATTCTGTGGTGAGAGGTGGGGCAGAACCACGTTGTCTGTGACGCAATTGGTCAGTTAAATATTCTTATTTACTTACTAAATTTAGCCCCCTGCAACCCCCCAGGCTACGCTCATGCCCCACACTGAACCAGGTTTTTTAAAAGATATTTAATACATTTTTTTCCCCACAGAACACAAAGGCAAAGTGACTTTTTGTTTTTAAACTGAAGCAGCCTCAAGCTGCGTGGAAAGGCAGAGCAGAAATATTTCCAATTACAGTAAAGTAAGTAAAAGGTCCGTGGAGACTTGTGGTAGGAGAGAGCACGATCCACTGATGAAACCAAAAGGGTTTTTTTAATATTTCCCTGTGATTTCCCCAAACTATTTAGAAAACAGATTATATAAATATATGTGCCTGCCATATTTTTCTTTTCTAAAAATTTTTGCATTTGATTTTAAAGGTGGAAAACATTTTCCATGTTCAACACATGGTAAGTCAGAAGATATATCCAGAATTTCAAAGTGATTTGGCATTGTTTACTAAAGGCTGCAGTGCTATAGCCTTATTGAACACAATGAATACCCTGTTACTGAGCGCGGATGTTAAGATCACGTTCTGCATATCATTCCAAACAGAGCAAGAAGATGGTACTGTTCCTAATTAAACATGGTAGAGTGTTTAGAATCATAGAATTGTAGAGTTGGAAAGGACCACAAATATCATCTAGTTCAACTCCCTGCAGTGCAGGAATATTTTACCCAACGTGGGGCTCAAACCCACAACCCTGAGATTAAGAGTCTCATGCTCTACCAAATGGGTAGCGACTGAGCATCAGCACTGGTAAAGCGAGTGAGAAAAATAAACACTGACATTATAAAAGCAGGTAAAGCTGACAATTGTGCAGAACCGTAGCTAGGTGATCTTGTGTCCCTGGCAGAACCATCCAGATTGCGCCCCCTAGCAGGGCCGGATTTAGGTTTGATGAGACCCTAAGCTACCGAAGGTAATGGGGCCCTTTATGTGTCCAGCTGTCCTTTGTCAACAACAAATTGTCGCTGTTTTTTGTGTTGAATATATGCTATATGGTAATTTATGGACCTAATAGGTATCTAAAGCCATCTGCACATAACAAAATATGTATTTTATCAAAGTAATTGTCGAACTGAAATACAATTAAGAAGAAGTATATGAATAGTGAAATACAATTAAAAAGAAGTATATTAATAGCAACCAGTCTATGCAGAATATAGGCACCCTATACAGTGGTACCTCAGGTTACAGACGCTTCAGGTTACAGACTCCGCTGACCCAAAAATAGTACTTCAGGTTAAGAACTTTACCTCAGGATGAGAACAGAAATCGTGCTCCAGCGGCGCGGCAGCAGTGGGAGGCCCCATTAGCTAAAGTGGTGTTTCAGGTTAAGAACAGTTTTAGGTTAAGAACAGACCTCCAGAAGGAATTAAGTTCTTAACCCGAGGTACCACTGTATATAGAAATGAGCAAACCAGTGATATTTTAGGGAGCAGGCTAGCAGGTGGGGCCGTTACTTACATCATAGAAGCCTACACAACACAAAACACTGTTGCTGTATGTAGGTTTTATTTTATTTGTTTTTTATCTTATATTTTGGAAATATACATCTAGGTTTTCCCCCCTTTAATTTTTACGGAAATCTGGCACTGTCCCCTAGCCATGGACAAATTAGCTCTTCTTTCTGCCTCTCCTCCGAACCCCACCCCCTCCACCCATTCAATTCACCCTCTATTAAAAACCTTTTCTTATGAGGCAATAAGCAATATTTTTATTTATAGACATATTTATGGACATATTTTAAAGCCGATTTTGTGCCCCTCCTCGCCTGCGCCCTGGTGGGGGCCCACCTCACCCCCCCTAGCTATGGCCCTGCAATTGTGTACCCCTATTAGTTAAGAGCTACAGATAGCTGACTTGCTTGGAAAAGAACCACATGCATTTTCTTTCATGCCATTGATTTGTAACTATTCAATAGATCACTTGTCTCTGTCTCAGATCAATAGTAATCGTCCTGGTGTGCTTGCAAGGTGTAGGTCAGCAATTTTTTATTCACCCGAGAATCTTCTCTCCTACCACTTGAGTCAATTCTTTGTTTCCTGCTTTCCAATTACCTTTTCATTGTTTTCCTTCCCTTCTCTTGTTCACCATCATCTTTGGAACACAAAAGGAAAGCTCTGAGAGCAGTTTTGGTTTTTTCTTAGGTGTTACGTCTTCTCAACTAAACTTCTTGCAGCTTAATCCTCCTGTGCAACACTCAGAAATTTTGTGGAATCCAGCAGCACATTCAATGTGCTTCCAAGTCATGTACTGAGCATCCGTTCATTGGCTAAATGCAGAAAGTACCTTTGTTTCAACTCAGAGGAGCAAGCGTTTGTCTTGTTGCAGCAGTTATTTAATGACATGAAACTCTAAATCTTAACTCTCAGAAAATCATTATTCAGTGCAATGCCTAGTGCTTCTTTTCAATTTTTTCAAAGGCAGTATATCCAGATGTGGTTCAGATTCAGATTATTCACCCTGGATGACATCTTCATTATTCTTTTTGTGGGAGAAAGATAATTCCCCAGCGCTTAGAAGACAAAATCAAGGCTTTTTATTCTGGTAAGATTTCCACCACATTATTCACCAATCATTTGCACACTGACAGATGTACAGTTCCCAACGTCTCTTTCCAAACATTACAGCAGCTGGCACACATCTGTATTCTCGAGCCTGATATGCCATTTAGAGGATAGGTAAATTAGCAACAGAGTCTCAGAGGCTCTTCTGCATTAACAGACAAGACGACCCTGTGTCTTCTTTGTGTGCAAAGCTTCAGTTAAATAATCCACAGAAACTGCAGCTGACCAAGGAAATTGCTCAGTTAGTGGAATGTCATAAGGGGCATCTTATTTTCAGCAACTGAAGCTTATATTAAAGCTCATCATTCCATATTCTAATGACAGAAATAACTGGGTGAAGCCTCTGCCCCAATGTAATGTCGAAGAGAAACACAATCAACGTGCTTTAAATAAGATGTCCCATGACAACCCGCTCCAACAACATCAAAATCCATCCTGGCAGCCCTCTGTGTTCCTGAGAACAAAGTATTTAACACTTTGAATGGATATTTAATATTTAATAATGTCATTAGTGCTGCATTAGTAAAAGTTCATTTAATTTTCACTAATAGGCATTGTGGACCATATCAGTTTAGACCAGGGGTAGGCAACCTAAGGCCCAGGGGCCGGATCTGGCCCAATCACCGCCTGCGGACGGTCCGGGAATCAGCATGTTTTTACATGAGTAGAATGTGTCCTTTTATTTAAAATGCATCTCTGGGTTATTTGTGGGGCATAGGAATTCGTTCATTTTTCTCTCCAAAATATAGTCCGACCCACCACATGGTCTGAGGGATGGTGGACCAGCCCCCTTCTGAAAAAGGTTGCTGACCCCTGGTTTATACAGCCTTGACACAGAAGATGTGGCAAAAGCATTCACAGTTTGGAAAAACAAGGAAAATTATATAAGCAAGTTCCAATATGAATATGGCTTCACATTGATGGTAGCACACGGATGCTAGACAAAGAGAAAATGCTTTGATTACTATTTGATCACTAAGACCGTCTGTCCAGCCTAATTTATGTACCCTTATTCCAAATCAGAAAAGCACTGAGTTTTTTCTAAGGACCCCTTCACAACCAACACATTATGAAATCCCGTTATGAAAGGAGGAAGTTGCAAGCTGCAAGCTGCAATTCTAGCACGAGGAAAGCACACATACACGTTGAGTTTATACTGTGCTGAAGAGATATAGCAGGCATGTAAATAGTTTGTATATATTTGTAATAGAACTGCTTTTGCAATCAGTCAAGCAATAAAGAGGCTCTTGATTGAGGACTTTGACTGTGGCTACTGCTCTTGTCGTCTGCCGCCAGGGAAATACTCTGCTATAAACAGTAAGACGAGGTTTTACTGAGGTGCCACCACACAAGCCAAGAGCGCAGCCAAAGTGTGTGGGAGGTAACCTCCAATAAAGAGGCTCTAATAATTAAAAAAAGGACAAATTACCATGAGGATTATAGGCCAAAGTCAAGGCCTTAAATGAGTTAGCTGAATCACATTCCAACATTATAATGAGAAATCAGAGGGGGAGTACATAAAACACACACACACACACACACACACACACACCATTCTGGAGCACCCCACAATGAGGAAAACACATTTCTTAATATAATACGTTACACATTTACCCTAACCTAGAATCTGTGCAGGACTGGACCATGTGATTCCCATTATGTATATTTATAGAGCCATTCATTTCAGCTGAACTCCTAACCTATTTATTTTATTTTATTTACAGGTAGCTGCTTATTTACAGCCATTTTGGTGTGCCTTTCATCCCTTTTAGTGCATAATTTAATATGAAATTTCATTGGGGGCACGACCTCCTCATAACTTGTGAAGAGGAGGCAAGCAGGTTGGTGCCTCTTTTCCATCCTCCATAAGCATTCAGCAGAAAGTTGGAAAGATCATATGCACATAAAATGTGTGCATGCAGGTGTGCCCTTGCCTGTTCAAGATGCTGCACTTGCACAGACAGCATACCCTCCAACATTTTTCCAATTGAAGTAACGATGTCCTATTCCATAATAAAAGTTTTGCTATTTCTACCCTGCCCATCCAACTGGGTTGCCCCCAGTCACTCTGGGCGGCTTCCAACATGTATAAAAACATAATAAAACATTAAACTTTTTTTTTTAAAAAAACTTCCCTATACAGGGCTGCCTTCAGATGGCTTGAGGATCAGATAACTTCATACTCTCCAACATTTCTCCAATGAAAATAGGGACATTATACCATACCTTCCAACATTTCTCCAATGAAAATAGGGAGGTCCTAAGGAAAAGCGGGACATTCTGGGATCAAATCAGAAACGGCTGGGACGGCTTCTGTAAATCAGAGACTGTCTCTGGGAAATAGGGACACTTGGAGGGTCTGAGACAACCTATCCACATTTATTCATATCCTGCTGGATTGTGCCAAATTGGTGCAAATTTGCTGGATTAACTGCAAGCTACTGCTGCTATCATTAAATTCTTGTAAGCTATTAAAATGAAAGTTCAAAATGTAAGCAAACAACTTATGCAACTTATTCTGTTATGAACAAATTCTGAGTCTCATCTGAAGTCCAAGACTACCTGGTTAGTAGTCTGTCTCTATGCTGTTATAGTAAGAGAACCATGGACTATGTTGTCCTTTCACATTTAATTAAAGGCCTGTCAAGAGAGAGAGAGAGCCATTAACACTGCCAGTTCCTGCTGGCAATATCTAGATTGCTACCCAACTGCAACAATATACAGTGGTGCCCCGCAAGACGAATGCCTCGTAAGACGAAAAGCTCGCTAGACGAAAGAGTTTTTCGTTTTTCGATGTGCTTCGCTAGACGAATTTCCCTATGGGCTTGCTTCGCAAGACGAAAACGTCTTGCAAGTTTGTTTCCTTTTTTGTAAAACCATTAATACCCAGCGTGCATTGCTTGAAGAGGTGCAGTTGCGACTTGAGCTTCGAGGAGCAATACATAGCACGCGGTGTGGTAGCCTTTTTTGAGGTTTTTGAGGACTTTGCAGATTTTTGAAGCTTTTCCAAAACTTCTTTTGCATCCATTTGGTAAGTTAAACTTTTAAAACTTTTTTGGGGTTTTTTGGATTTTGGGTTGGGGTGTTTGGAATTCAAGGACTTGGTGTTGGGGAGAGGTTTGCAAGAATCTGGGAGCTTGTGTGGTTTTTTTCTGCATTTTTTTGATTTTCTGTGACCATTGGGCCATGTGGTTTTTTAAAAAAAAAATTCTGGGTTTGAATTTCTGTGTAGTGGGTGGCTGGGGGAACAGTTGGGGAGAGGTTTGCAAGAATCTGGGAGCTTGTGTGGTTTTTTTCTGCATTTTTATGATTTTCTGTGACCATTGGGCCATGTGGTTTTTTTTAAAAAAAATTTATGGGTTTGAATTTCTGTGTGGTGGGTGGCTGGGGGAACAGTTGAGGAGGGGTTTGCAAGAATCTGGGAGCTTGTGTGGGTTTTTTCTGCATTTTTATGATTTTCTGTGACCATTGGGCCATGTTGTTTTTTTTAAAAAAAATTATGGGTTTGAATTTCTGTGTGGTGGGTGGCTGGGGGAACAGTTGGGGAGAGGTTTGCAGGAATCTGGGAGCTTGTGTGGTTTTTTTCTGCATTTTTATGATTTTCTGTGACCATTGGGCCATGTTGTTTTTTTAAAAAAAAATTCTGGGTTTGAATTTCTGTGTGGTGGGTGGCTAGGGGAACAGTTGGGGAGGGGTTTGAAAGAATCTGGGAGCTTGTATGGTTGTTGGTTTTTTTGAATTTTTATGATTTTCTGTGACCATTGGGCCATGTTGTTTTTTTAAAAAAAAATTATGGGTTTGAATTTCTGTGTGGTGGGTGGCTAGGGGAACAGTTGGGGAGGGGTTTGAAAGAATCTGGGAGCTTGTGTGGTTTTTTTTTTTTTTTTTGAATTTTTATGATTTTCTGTGACCATTGGGCCATGTTGTTTTTTTAAAAAAAAATTCTGGGTTTGAATTTCTGTGTGGTGGGTGGCTGGGGGAGCAGTTGGGGAGAGGTTTGCAGGAATCTGGGAGCTTGTATGGGTTTTTTCTGCATTTTTATGATTTTCTGTGACCATTGGGCCATGTTGTTTTTTTAAAAAAAAATTCTGGGTTTGAATTTCTGTGTGGTGGGTGGGTGGCTGAGGTTTTTGAAGACTTTGGTGATTTTTAAAGCTTTTCCAAAACTTCTTTTGCAGCCATTTGAGGATTTTGAAGACTTTGGTGATTTGCAGCCATTTCGTAAGTTAGACTTTTAAAAGTCTACGTTCCACAGCAGGCCTTCAACTGCAACGAAACCGGGCTGTTTTGGAAGAGGATGCCCAAAAGGACTTTCATCACACAGGAGGAGGCCAAGTTGCCTGGCCACAAGTTGCCTGGCCACAAGCCCATGAAGGACCGTCTGACCCTGCTCTTCGGTGCCAACGCAAGCGGCGACCTGAAGATCAAGCCCCTGCTGGTGTACCACTCGGAGAACCCACAGGCCTTCAAGAAACACAAGGTCGACAAGGAGCAGCTGAGTGTCATGTGGCGATCCAACAGGAAGGCTTGGGTCACACGTGTGCTGTTTGTGGACTGGGTCAATCTTGCTTTTGGCCCTGCTGTCAAACAGTACCTGCTGGACAACGACCTGCCGCTGAAGGCTTTGCTTCTGATGGACAATGCTCCTGCTCATCCTAAAGACCTTGAGGAGGACTTGTTGGAGGAGTTCAGCTTCATCAGCATCATGTTCCTGCCGCCTAACACCACGCCACTGCTCCAGCCGATGGATCAGCAGGTCATCGCCAATTTCAAAAAACTCTACACCAAGGAGCTTTTCAGGCGATGCTTCGAGGTGACTGACTGCACCACCATCACCCTGTGGGAATTCTGGAAGGACCACTTCGACATCGTCACCTGCTTGAAGATGATCACCACGGCCTGGAACGGGATCAGCCAGAGAAATTTGAATTGCGCTTGGCGCAGCCTGTGGCCGGACTGTGTGGCACCAAGTGACTCTGATGCACCAGAGTCAACAGTGGTGCAGGACATTGTTGCCTTGGGGAGGACCATGGGCCTGGAGGTCACAGAGGAGGACGTCAGCGAGCTGGTGGAGGAGCACGACCACGAGCTGACCACCCAGGAGCTGCTCGAACTGCAGGCAGAGGCTGCGCAGGAGCAGGCCTCGCTGGAAGAGGAGGAAGCAACTGAGGAACGGCTGTCCTCCAAAGAACTGAGGGACATTTGCCAGAAGTGGAAGGATGTGCAGGCTTTTGCACAGCGGCACCACCCTGACAAGGACCTGGCACATGACCTTGGGAACACTTATGATACGAGGGTCATGTCGCCTTTCAGGGAGGTGCTGAAAAGGCGGATGAAGCAGCAGACCATGGACAGGTTCTTCAGCAAGAAGCAAAGAGTGGAAGAGGAACCTTCTTTGAGTGGTTCCCCCAGAGTCTTAGAAAATGTACGGTACACTTTGTTGATTTTTAAATGTTTTTCTGTCATGTTTAGAAACTTAATTTATTGTTCCTTCAATTTTTGAACTGCTCTTTACAGTATGTGTGACTTTAAAGAGCAGTTAATAAACTGTTGTTGTACCAAATTTGGCTTTGTTTGGACTTTTTTTGACCATAGGAACGCATTAATTGAATTTCAATGTATTCCTATGGGATTTCGTGCTTCGCAAGACGAAAAATTCGCTAGACGAAAAAACTCGCAGAACGAATTAATTTCGTCTTGCGAGGCACCACTGTAATATCATTGTGTTTGACTATTTTGCATTCATAAATTAGTCACGATAACAATATCCTTTCATGCCACCTACAGCCTTGTGCCCAAGGCAATGTTTTTGAAAATAATAGGCCTTAAATCCAAGTAATAAGTTTATTAGGATCAAGATATTATGCTGTGAACATATGCCAAATGACATGCATCTGTGTAAAAGGGTCCCTGTACCTTTCACAGTTACACAGGCCAGGAGACAGAATTTAATCAAGTATGGTATCCTATAATGGTACAGTGATAGAAGAAGCAATGTTTGATGCAATTTCCCCCTGTATTCCATTCTTGGGGAAAGTCATTTCATATAGCAAGCATCTATAAATGTGACTTCGCCGTTGAACCACTGCCAACCGCAGCTCCCTGACAAGTATATCTATATTATGCATATGCTTACAAAAAACCCTCTTTGTCATATTTACACTTTACATTTATATAATATACTGTGCAGCTAAAACAGTTCACTGGCACCAACAAAAAATATGAAGGCACTTCCAGGCCTAGCAATCTTGAATTCAGCGGCTGCATTGTGTATATTATATATAAACAATCAGAGAAATTGTGCTTTTAACTTGATTTTTGGGGTTGTTTTTTATTTTAAAAAAGTTAAGATCACAAATTAGAAGAAAAACATTTTTTCTCTCTCAACACAACTCCTCTGCCAACATGGTGAAGTCTAGTTTTCAATAGGTTTCTTCTGGACAAAAAAAATATCAATTCTCACCACTTATTTCATATACAGTCGTACTTTGGAAGTTGAACGGAATCCGTTCTGGAAGTCCGTTCAACTTCCAAAATGTTCGAAAACCAAATTGCAGCTTCTGAATAGCTGCAAGAAGCTCCTGCAGCCAATCGGAAGTCGCAGAAGCCACGTTGGACATTCAGGTTTCAAAATAATGTTCGCAAACCAGAACAGTCACTTCTGGGTTTGCGGTATTCGGGAGCCAAAAATCGTCCGAGTTCCAGGGCATTCGGGATCCAAGGTACGACTATGAAACATTCAATGTGCAAAACCAATACAGCAACAATAATACCTGATGGCTTTATGAAAAGTGCATACCCTCCAACACTCCTCGGATGAAAATAGGAACATTTCTCACTCTCTTCCCCCCAAGTAACCCTCCCCGACCCACCATTTTTTGTCATCCCCCCCCGCCCCCGAGCATTTCCTATTCTATGAGAGCCAGTGTGATGTAGTAGTTAAGAGTGGTAGACTCGTAATCTGGTGAACCGGGTTCGCTTCCCCGCTCCACCACATGCAGCTGCTGGGTGACCTTGGGCCATTCATTCTTCTCTGAAGTCTCTCAGTCCCACTCACCTCACAGAGTGTTTGTTGTGGGGGAGGAAGGGAAAGGAGAATGTTAGCCACTTTGAGACTCCTTAGGGTAGTGATAAAGCGGGATATCAAATCCAAACTCTTCTTCTATCTGAATAAGTGCCACCACCACTATACCAATAGGACACATAACACCCAGATTACTCTAACTCTGCTAACCTAAAGCAGGCAGAGGCTCCATCCCTTTGATCTGTTGTTGTGCCAATGACCCATTACCCCTGACTAACATCTCAGAGGGGATTAGTCTTGACTTAATTAACTTTTAATACAGGTTCATTTCCTGAGACTAAGAAATGTCCTAGGAAGTTTGACAACCTACACATGCTAATTCCAGAGAGTTAACAGCGCCTAGCATACAGCTCAAATACACACATGGGTCTTGCATCCAGTTTAACATGCAGGAATCTGGCATCCAGCTTAACACAAAGGACTTAATTAAATCCTACCATTCACTAGACTTAAAATTCTAACACAAGCATAGGCAAACTCGGCCCTCCAGATGTTTTGGGACTACAATTCCCATCATCCCTGACCACTGGTTCTGTTAGCTAGGGGTGATGGGAGTTGTAGTCCCAAAACATCTGGAGGGAGGGCCAAGTTTGCCTATGCCTGTTCTAACACATACAGAGTGCAGAAGCTAATGGCCTGGCCACAGTTTTAACACAAACACACCAAACTCATAGCAATCTGACCACCCACAAACACATAACAATATGTTAGGTGACAAATTGTTCTCAGTCTGAAACATTTAAAAGGAGGGCAAAGGAAAGAAAACCTAAACATTTCAAACATAAGTGGACATGAATAATTACTTATTTCCCAACCATCTGGAAGATTTTCTCTCGCCCTCTCTCTCTCTTGACAAAAATGTTCCTCACATAACTTTACATTTCCTTTGCTTTCACTCAGAAACAATTGCCTGTCAGACATCTTATGATTGAGTCAAAGGGAGGCTTCATCCTCATATTTTACATGAATGAGATGGAGTTGTAAAATGTAAGAGCTCCTCTTAAAGATTATGGAAACAATGTTTGAAATGTGTGATGTGGAAGTAAAAGGAGATGCACTGCAATGAGAAACTCCCATACAAATATAGCCTCAAGGCTAGATTGTGCAGTAGTCTTTTCAGTACGTTTTCACGTACTATGATGCTAAAAGGACCCTTGAGCCTCACAGTCTGCTTGTGTTGTGTACAGATGAGGGTCAGAATGTAGCTATGCTGCTCAATCAATGACCAGTGCAGATTTTACAATCACAACAACAACTTTATCTCTTTAGGTGCCCATGTGTGTGAGCTGAACAGAGTTTACAGTCCCACCCTTAGCAGCAACACCAAAGTGTATGAGAATAGGCTGTGTAGCCCTCTTTTGAGTGTCCAGTTGGGAAGCAAGCTGGCTCCCCTTATCCATCTTAACAAAGCACCAGACAACTGACTCAAAAGTAAGTTTAAAACATGATTTACTTACTCATAGTTTTGTATTGGTTCTCAGCTACAGCAGCAGGTAAAATACTTAAATTTACAGTAGAAACAGCTTCGGCCATTTGTCTATAGTTGAAGCAAGCAAGCATACGTCCTTTTATATGGCTGGTCTGAGAGAGAGAGAGAGAGAGAGAGAGAGAGAAGCAGGAAATTACTGTACTACATGATCCTTTCCCCTCAGGAAAGCAGGGGAAATGACATCACACAGAGCCCTCTCTATCAATTACATTTCTGTGGTCCAAGGCTCTGCCTATCAGCAATACAGCTCTGTGCTCTTAGACGCCTTTCATGCTAACTAACAAGAATATGTATTGGGTTTGACTGCTGAATCTCCCACATTAAGTCACAATGACTAATACGTCTTCACCCTGTGAACTGATCCCTCTGCATTAACTTCCAACCAAGGCAGAGCTACATGACTGCAGGCTAGTTAGGCCTTTGAAAGACTGTGTACACAGGACTCACACAGGAGTCCCCCCTTTTGTGTAGTTACTGTTGCCCATCCCTTCTCCAAGTTGTGATAAATTCCAGGGGTACAGCACTTACCTGTGTTTGGCAGGAGGCCACTGAAGATTTATGGTGGACTGGCTATCAGGGACTGGCTAGATACTGAGTGGGCACTGGGAGAAGGGGGTTGGAGACTTGACTTGGAATAAGGGATCTGTGAACTGGGGGAACCTGTAACAGCCAGGAGACCAGAGGCAGAGGCAGGAGAAGCTGAAGGATTGGAGAGTAAATAACAGTTGCAGGGAGAAGGATAGGTCTGGCTGATGTGGATTCAAGGGCTCACTTCCACACCTCCACCTCTTCCGCTCCACTGTCTCCTAGGACCAGGAGAGGATTGAAGTGGGAGGAGCAGAGACAGGTTACACGCAGGCATAGTCTTTGCCTGCTTGTGTGTGCAGTTTGGCCAAGATCGGGGTTAGGGCCTCTCTGTTGCAGCAAATGCCTCATCGGATGCACACCTAGGAGCAGCCAAGAGACATAGGACTGATGGACATACAGTGGTACCTCGGGTTAAGTACTTAATTCGTTCCGGAGGTCTGTACTTAACCTGAAGCACCACTTTAGCTAATGGGGGCCTACTGCTGCTGCCGTGCCGCCGGAGCCCAATTTCTGTTCTTATCCTGAAGCAAAGTTCTTAACTTGAAGCACTATTTCTGGGTTAGCGGAGTGTGTAACCTGAAGCGTATGTAACCCGAGGTACACCTTTCTCTAACTGGTAAGTGTACTTTTGACAGTAAAGAGTTAATTCCTCACTCAGGGCATTCCATGCCTGACAGCTCCTTGACCATGTTGTAAAATCTGCAATGATCTGCAAATATACCGGTTGTACATGGGTGAAGGAATGGCTCCAACAAACATCAGCTCCAGAGAGAGCAACCTCCACAAATACACTTTCCAGAGCTTGCTTCCCTACTTGCTTCTTTCTGTGTGTCTCACTCAAGAACTGAACCTTGCCTGCTGAAATGCTTTTGTGGGTTGACATTCACACCTACCTCTCCTCTGGTTGGACATACGGTAGGTGTCCTAGCCTTCTTGATCCATTTCATAGTCAGAAGCTGCAGAATTTTGCCATTGACTATTATTATCATCATCATCATCATCAATTCTATATTTACATAAAACTACCCAATAACATGGTTATAACATAATAAAAGCAGATGACCAGCTAATATAGAGCATATCAACTGTGGTTCAGAATATTAAAAACACAGATGTTAAGCCTCAGAGAATTTTTAAAGAAGTTGTCACTTGATGCTGTAATTACCATAAAGAAGGCACCTCTGGAGAGACCATTCCACAACTAGGGTGCTACCACTAAGAAGGAATACTGGCAGTCCTTCTGGCCCCACACTTTCTTGTCCCAAGTTCCCAGCATAAATAATATTCTCTGCTTTAGTTTTGGATTCCTGCTTGCATGCTTTCCTCTGGCATTCTTTACCACATTACCTTCTTGTTTATAGGAGCTCAGCTTTTCCTTGATTTTGTAATCACTTGGAGGACAACAATCTTGATACGGAACAACATAATCTTTTGAGCTGGGGTTGAGATTGTTTTTAGGCTTTACATAAAAATTGCATTCCTCCTTTGTTGTTTTACCTTCCTCTTGAAATACACTTCTTAATCATATTGCTTTCTTTGTTATGCACAGCCTGTGGAATGTTTTATGCTCTTAATTTACCCAGAGTTGGTAGAGTTAGTATGTGACTGACGTCATGGATCAGCCATCATAGATATTTATCTTACCACATGAACAAAAATTATCAAGGGGAGTCAGGTTAAGATTTGTGACATGCTTATTATGAGTTACTTGCAACCTGAAGTGGGCAGCTAAACCAGCATTGGCTGCTGCTAATTACAATAGCAATACAAGAGGAGAAAAACTAGTTTAGGAAGCGGGGGGGGGGGGGGGGGAATGGAAGTGTATGAGGCTAAACAGGCATAGTATAGTCATGTTACGTTAGTGCCACAACACTTTCCTGCTTCATTTCTCCGTTTTTTCTTACAGCCTATGGTCAGTGGTTATGGATCTCTTAACTCTTACAGCTCTTGTTCTCTCTGTCCTCTTTATGGATGTTTCCCATATTTCCAACATGTTGCCTTGAATTGACACTTCACAGCCTTTATCTAGCTGTATACACTTCATATCTTATGTATACATTTGTTTTCCTGGATATTTATTAGTGTGGAATTCTCAGTGCTGCTGAGTAGTAGCACATAGGCATAAGAGACAGACAGACAGACATTTTAGCCCTCCATCATCTACTGTCTCAAAATTGATTGACAAGAAGGTGCATGGGTGCACTGGCTTGCACAGCACAGCTAGTCATGGGCTGGATTTGACCGATAAACTGAATTTAAAAATAGAGCTGAAATAAATGAGTTAATTAACACCAACAGAAGTAAATATCAGATTGAGGAACATATTTATTTTCCAGTCTGTCAGTAAACTCATAGCTTGCAAAAGAGAAAGTGTTAAATATAGAAGGGATACATCCATCGGTGATGTGGGGAAGGACATTCAGTCTCAGGGCACCCAGAACAGAGTATCAGCAAATTGATCCAAAACCTTTGTGCTTCTATAGTCAGGCTGCAATGCTGGCATAATGTCAATGCAGTTTTGGCACCATGTCTGCTGTGTGGCATAGATATTGATGCACACCCTCATATACACTCCCCTAGAAATGCTTTGGAAATGCAGGTAGGAAGTGCAGCAAGGCCAGGAAATTGCTATAGACAATTTTGGAGACATTAGATGCAAGGAGTAGATATGCAGTGCTGATGAAAAGGTTCTCTGAGTTTCACAAAATGCACATCTCATCCTTTTACCTGATTCTTCCAATATTGCTTCTCAGTGGGCCTTTCTGCACATTGTTTTCTGTGTGAAATATATGTACATTTCTTTCTCTCTGTGCCCTCTACTAGTCTTGCCTCAAGGCTGTGATTCTGTTGTTAAGGACGTCACATTTCCCCTGCACTCAAATCACAGCAATTTGAACCTTAGGAAAAATGCAGTGCTTGCACCCAATATATAGCAAATTAATTATGACTGCGGAATGTAAATAGGAACTTATTTGGACATTATATTTATTAATTTTATTATTTATTTGCTCGTTTCATTTCTGTCCCACCCTTCATCACATATGATCTCAGGGCAGCTAACAATAGAAAATCCCAATACCATTGAAACAGCAAAAATTAAAACCATATATCACAGTTAAAGGCTCCAGTACAATCTCAGCGATACAACAAGCCTGCACTAATAATTTCACAGCTGGATACAAAAGCTCAGAGCCCTGCAAAGGTCTGGGGAAAGAGGAACATCTTCGAGTTGCATAGAAAGATATAATGATTGCACTCACCTCTGAGGATAAGGAGGTTTATAAACCAGGTCTGTAACTGGTCTACAGTCAAGCTAGAGGAATGAGGGAATGACTTGAAGCAACTTCATTCTTCAGAGCCTTTAATGCGAAACTTTTGCAGTGACTTGAATGCCCCTGGAACTGGATCATGTGAGTTTAGGGGAACTTATTAATACTAAGGGAACATAACTAAATTACAAACTCTATCTCATTACAAGGTACCACCGTAGAGAAGGTGCTTACATATGATGTCATAAGTGAACAGCATTAATTTCCTTTCTTCACGTGCCTGCATTATTTTCTAAACTTGAGGTGGTATGCTCTTGCTGCTGTATATCTTCAGCTTCAGAAGACTCAACCAGAGATATATGAAGAAAAAGAGATTTCTCTCCTGTTGTGTGAATCGTTAATTTGGAAGCAGGTAATCTACCTGTTCTGCCCAGCCTCCCTCATTTAACTAAGTCAAAGGGATCTGCACCAGCATGGCTATTGTCCACATGGGATATTATGCTATTGACATTTGAAGGGACTTTTAAAACATTGTGGCATGTATTATTGACTGATTGTCTGGAAAAGCCCCATGGGCATTTTCAAAATGTTGGTAGCAAAGATGTCACTTTAGAGATTACCCTTGGTAACTTGTGCAGTAAAGTGTTAACAGAGAAGACTGTTTATTATATTGCACAACAAACTAATTTTGCATTTTTATTCATACTGAGATTACCTTTTGTTTCTTTTAGCAGTCTGCTGTGACTTTCTTTGACCTATCGATTTCATGGTGTTGAATGTTTCCCACTTAATATGGATGCTATTTGTGTTGTGTGTGCGCAGGTTTTTCTTTTGAAATCTGTTGTTTAGTCATTTAGTCGTGTCCGACTCTTCGTGACCCCATGGACCAGAGCACGCCAGGCACTCCTGTCTTTGAAATCTATTTCCCTAAAAATAAAAAAACAGAACATTTGAGAAGCATTCAGGTTGTAAAGGCTTTTTGAAATACAGTCGTACCTTGGAAGTCAAACGGAATCCGTTCCGGAAGTCCGTTCGACTTCCAAAACATTCAGAAACCAAAGTGCAGCTTCTGATTGGCTGCAGGAAGTTCTTGCAGCCAATCAGAAACTGCGGAAGCCCCGTCGAACGTTTGACTTCCAAAAATAGTTCACAAACTGGAGCAGGCACTTCCGGGTTTGCAGCATTCAGGAGCCAAAACATTTGAGAACTAAGCTGTTTGAAAACCAAGGTACGACTGTAAAACCATTTTGACCATGCATCTCAGTAGAGACTGTACCTATCTAACTTCATATAGATGGGCCCACAAACAACACTGAAAGCAAAACTCTGCATTGACATGAATCACGCTTCTGGTCCATAAAGCAATTGACTTGGGCTGTACAGGGGAACCTGGGCCTAAGTTATTCGGGGCTTTGTACATTACAACCAGAACCTTGAACCTGGTGTGGTAGCAGACATTACTAATAACTAAATACTGTATTGCATGAGCTATACTGAGCTGCCACCAGAGGGGTTCCTGAACTGTTCCATAACTGTTCCCTATACAGACAGTGTTTCATTCAATTAGAAATAAAGCAATGCTGTATTGTACATATTGGTGAAGAGCTAGCAATTAGCAAAGCAAGCACATATATTTCATTGTCAGGTCTCAGCCTTATTTTTTTTGTTTTTGTTTTATTATATATTTTGCATTTTCATTTTGTGTGTTTATGTTGTGAACCGCCCCGTGATCTTTGAATGAAGAGCAGTATGCATATTTAATAAATATTAATAAAAAGGTGCATGGTGGCAGTTTAAAAAGATAATGGAAGGCAGGGAAAGAACAATGTGTTCATACGGCAGTCACAGCTTAATGCCTGTTGCAGAGGAAACTTCTGCAGTCTACGAACTGAAAAACTAAAAGGAGCTGCTTCTGGAAAAGATTTTGAGGTCCAACTTCAGCCACCACTGACTCAAATTGAGCGCTGAAACTAACTGTTCTGTCACCACTGTATTGGATGTCAGTATTGTCGAGAACATCATTATATGTAAATTTCCCGAGGCTAAACTCTGGGAATTGAAACAGCTCATCAAAAAAAGGGTGATTAGGTAGCATGGCTCTTTTGAGATTCTTCCTGGCCACTTTGCATCTGTATTTCATTTTACAGTTAAGGTTGCAAACAAGCAAACCCCTTCCTCCCTTTTCTTTTTTTTTGGCAGGGCTCCTTTGACTTTAGGATCAGATACAGTATGTCTCTGAATACCTGTTTCTGAGGAGCACAAACAGGGGCACTGCTGCTGTGCTCATGTCCTTCTTGTGGACTTCCTAGAGGCAACTGGTTGTCTACTGTGAACAGGATGCTGGAGTGGGTGATCCAGCAGGGCTCTTCTTAGGTGTTTAAATTTAACTTTCAAAATGTAACAATAACAGTAACCAAAGGAGGTATTCTAGCTGTCAAAGCTACAGTACTACAGTATATCTGGGGCATATTCTGCAATCATAGGTGTACTGTAGACAGTACAAAGGCACGTTAATGTAAGTTATATCTAAACTGATCATTTTTTGGTTGGTTGGTGAGATTATCTTAGATACAGTATATTAATCCAGTCAAACCGCTGGAGAATCACAGCAGCTGCTGTGTCTGCAGAGTCTGGCAGCTTGTAACTGCTGCTTCCTGCGTTGTTTTAGTGGCACAAAAGTGACCTCCATGCAAGCCTAGGCAGTGTGTATGGAGGTCCTGGGCTGTCTTCTCATCCTCGCTGATATGGTCCAAAAGAAAGCAGAGATATGTTTCACACCAGCTTGGCTGCAGCTAGTTGCCAGAAGGAGGCAAACAAGGCGCCATCCAACCTCCTTGGGGGTTCCATTCCGGATTTGTGTAGGGTTTACTCCTGAGCCTTTTCTTTTCCCGAAGATGTCCTACAAGGCAGCAGGTGTCCCTCACGTTTACTCCTGAAGCCTTCCTCATGAATGAGCATGGCCACTATTACAGGAGTATAAAGAAATTATTATATTATATTATATTATATTATATTATATTATATTATATTATATTATATTATATTATATATTATTAAATAAGACCATGTGCAGTGCTTGCAGTGGAGGGAATCGATCCCAGGGCCAGATTTAGGTTTGATGAGGCCCAGGCTACTGAAGGTAATGGGGCCCTTTTTATGTCCAGCTGTCCTTTGTCAACAACAAATTGTCGCTGTTTTTTGTGTTGAATATATGCTATATGGTAATTTATGAACCAAATAGGTATCTAAAGCCATTTGCACATGTTGCCATGCAACAAGTCCACGCAGAATGTAGGCACCCTATATATAGAAATGAACAAACCAGTGATATTTTAGGGAGCAGGCTAGCAGGTGGGGCCCATTCCTTACATCAAAGAAGCCTACACAACACAAAACACTGTTGCTGTAAGTAGGTTTCATATTATTTGTTTTTTATCTTATATTTTGGAAATGTACATCCAGGTTTTTTTCTCCCCTTTAACTTTTTTGGGGGCACCACCGAGAGTGGGGCCTTAAGCTATTGCTCGTTCAGCTTATCCGTAAATCCGACACTGATCGACCCCAACTGGCAAGAAGAGTTGCAGAGGGGGCTCTTGCAGGCCAGCCCTCCTTTCTGATCTAGGCAATCCTGAGGCAACAGCATCCCCTCTCCGAGGGAGGGAAAACCCTGCAGGTAACTGAAGGAAGGCAGGGACACCTAAACAAAAGGCTGCTAGTTTTACCGAAAGAGAACAGCACGTTCCTATGACCTTGTGGCAAACGCCGCTTGTTATGTTTGTTCGGAAGTGTGCTTGGGGGAGTGGGAGATGCCGATAGAGAGACTCCCATAAAGTAAATTATGAAAGAAGACTTGGGGGGGGGGAGGAGAGAGAAGCGCGAGCCCTAGTCCGGAGGCGGCAGGATCCTTTCTCCCTCCGCACGAGAGCCGGGAAGTTCCACACCAGCGCCAGCCGCCTGAGGAAGCGCCTCCTCGGGCTTAGCCACCCTACCCCACCCCCGTCCGCCCCTCCCCGCCCCCCGCCCGGAGGCGGCGCGACCGGCAGCCTCGGCTTCCCGAAGCTGGACCAGCCTTGGCACATGGAAGGAGCGGCGCCCGCTGGGTCAGCGCTGCCGGCGCCCTCTTGCAAGCGCTCGGCCGCTCGCCTTGTTTTCCCGCCTGGGGCTGGGCGCCCTCAGTAGCCCGCCCTGAGGGCAAGAGCAGCAGCCCGCATCCCGTGCGCCTCTCCTCCGCTTCCTTTGTGTGCGCGCGCGAGTGAGGGGAGCTGAGGCGGCGGCGGAGGAGGAGGTGGAGCCGCTCTCTCTCCCTCGCTTGTCAAGAGTGAGGCGCTCCGGAGGAGGGAGGGAAGGGGGAAAGGCGAAGGCAGGGAGCTGGCGGGGCGGCTCCAGAGTCTCTCCTCTCCTCCTCCTCCTCCTCCTCTCCGGCGGAGAGAAAGGAACTGGACGCAGCGCGGGGCCCTTCGCCGGGCAGCCCGGGCGGCTTCTCCACCGCCTCACGGAGGCTGAAAGGGGCGCGAGCGGAGCGGCGGCAGCAGCAGCAGCACGTTGTTTGGCTGGGCGGCAAGGCGAGCCCCGGCGCCAGCAGCGGCAGTAGCGGGTGCTGTTGCTGCTGCTGTTTTGCTCAGCGCGGCTCCGGCACTTTGCAATGGGTCGGGGGCGGCAGCCGGAGAGCAGCAGCAGTAGCAGCAGCACCTGGGCTAGTCACTAAGGAACCCAAGAGGAAGAGGATGGCCACCTCCAGCAACTCCAGTTTGTCGGGCTCCTCGGTTTCCTCCGGTAAGTTAAAAAGAAAAGAGAGAGATAATTAAATCCCCCCTTACGGCAGGATTTGCCTCCTGATTACCTCCCAGCCTTCCGGAATGCTGTTTATTTATGTTAGTTAGATGGTCGGACCTGGCTGCGAGGAGGATCTCTTCGGCACCAAGTTATTTTCCTTTCCTTTCTTCCACTTTGCATGCAAAAGGGCAGGAGGAGTAACAGAAGAGAGCAGGTGAGGTGCGTGCTTTCTTGCATAGATGCGGGAAACCATCCTAAATCCATTTTTTGTGTCCGTCGATGGTTGTATCCCTGGTTTGCAAGAGGTTGCTGAACCCAACCTGACAGTTAGGATTCGATCCGTAAATCGTTCGGGCGGGTGTGGGTGGGTGGAAGATGCCGGCGTTAAACCTCTGATACCTAACACATTCACACCCTGCTCAAGCAGGAAGATGAATAAAATCACGTTGGTGGTCCTATTCAGAGTAGACACCTTGAAATGAATGGACGTGACTGAAGTCCATTGATTTCAACTTCACTACTTGGAATATGACTATTTTGAATAATGCAAGCCATTCAATCCTCATTGCTGGGAACACCAGCAGTTTCTAAAAATATCTGTGCTTGGCTGAGCAGTTCCTCCCAAGTGTGATTACACCTGTTCAGTTACCAAGTCCTATGGAGCAAGCAGTTGCAACCCACTTTCACATTCTTCTTCATTTTCTGACATAGGTGGATTAGTGTGTGTGATGGTAAGCCTTCCATGCAGGGCTGAGCCAAACTCATAGGTGATGTGTGGCAATTTCTTGCTTACATTATCTGGGAGGTGAACTAGTAGCGATCAGCGTGGGAAACAGTGCTTCTCAAATATGGAGGAAGGCAAGTCAAGCTGCATCAAGGTTCTTATTATTCCATTATTTACTGTAACTTCTGAGTTTCGTGAATAGATTTGAGAGTGATGTTATCAAACCAGACAGTTTGCAAATGCTTTTCCCCAAAACAAAAGGTGGGCAACCATTCCTATGCTTGTTTATTCAGTCCTACTGATGTCAATAGACTTATTCTCTACTAAGTGTACGTAGGATTGCAACTGCACAATGCAATTCCTTACATGGAAAGTAGTCCCATTGCATCCATTGAGTGTGTGCATTGTAAGTGTGTTTAGGATTGGAGCCTAAGTGAAAGGTTTTCTATTTCTGCTGAATACGCCCACTTTAAATGTTCAGTAAAGAATTCTGTCACCTTCTTGAAAGCTTTTCTTTTCGTTAATAAAATTAGACACAAGTGTGTCCTTCATTAAAGCTGTAAAAATTAGTGCTAGTAGTAGAAAACTTCAGTGTGTATGTTTATGAGGACTAGAATTGGAATGGTGTTTTTGGCAAGATGAAGCTGTAAGCAGTCATCACCTGAGAACAGCTTGCTTAAAAGCCCATTAGTCAGGTTCTCACTGAATGCAATTTTGTGAAATTAAAAAACCTAGCACTCTAACATGTGATGAATCTTGCACATTAAAATTGTGAGATTCACGTGGGGAGAGGTAACACATTCTTGCATCAAGAGAAGCTCAAATTTCTGTGGTGAGTCCAAAATACATATTTTTAAAATGCCGAAGTTCACGTTTCACATGAACCAGAACTTCAGAACCTGTATCTTATACTGGAGGTCAGGACTTGAAAAGCTGAAAGCCGGTATCTAATTTTTGACATGTCTGAACCCAGATAAAGTAGATAGTTTGTATATGATTAAGTTTAGCAGTTATGCGCAATCTCCATTCTTTTCTCAATAGCTTTTTAAAAGAATAGAATAAACAGGACAGTCTTACACAGAGTTAGACCAATGGACACTCATGAGGTACAGTGGTACCTCGGGTTACATATGCTTCAGGTTACAGACGCTTCAGGTTACAGACTCTGCTAACCCAGAAATAGTACCTCGGATTAAGAACTTTGCTTCAGGATGAGAACAGAAATCGTGCTCTGGCAGCAGCGGGAGGCTAAAGTGGTGCTTCAGGTTAAGAACAGTTTCAGGTTAAGAATGGACCTCCGGAACGAATTAAGTATTTAACCCGAGGTACCACTGTACTTCGGCATTTCCTATGTTGACTAAACCTGTGGTCCAGTTCATGCGGATAGTATACTCTTGCCACTAATCTACATTACTCAGAAGGCTTCCTTATGTGCCTATATATCAAAAGACAGATTAAGATAATTCACAGTAAAATGAGGGAAATGGGTAATGCTGTGGAACTGGAAAAAAAGAAGCGCTCAGGTCTCCTCCAGATGACCTATTTAGTCAGCATTCTTCCTGTTTTGCTCGAACAAAGCTTACATGGTAGTTAGATTATGTCTGGTCTTCATTGAGCATTGCTTCCAGTTTGTTTCGGGTGCAGTTATTTGACAGTGAGCATGCATCCTGACTTGCTGGTGGGGCAAGAATGGGGGAAGTTGCACATCTCCATGTTCATCCATTCATCCCTCACTTTTCAGTGCAGTTCTCCATCACTTTCCTAACTGCAATAATTCTTTTTTTTTTAAAAGTGGATTTGTTGCCCTAGGGTTACAGAGCCCTGTTTGCATATACCTACATTTCCGCCGAGTGCCTGCAGGATAGTAGAGCATGAGAGGCTTAATATCAAGGTTGTGGGTTCGAGACCCATATTGGGCAAAAAGATTTCTGCAGTCTAGGCAGTTGGACTAGATGACCCTGGTGGTCCCTTCTAACTCTCCAATTCAATGATTCTATGCATGTGAATCACCACAAAAGAGTAGCCATCTGGAGGCATACTGAGTACCATACATATTCAGCTTGGAAGCTGGAAGAGGTGGGGCAGCATGGGATAAGATGAGTTGAGAGGAATCAAATCTTTGGGGCATTTTTGAAAAAAATATATAACTTGGCATCTTTATGATGTTTAAATTAAAATGCTTCTATGATTTATATAGTACCATAGGGCTCAAGGACTGGTGTAATTATATCATGCTCTGGCATATGAAGGATTAACTAAGTGTTCAAGAGCTTAATGTCACGAGACATTCTTATTCCCATTTGTAAATATTTTAAATATTCCCCCTGCATTTCTGCTCTTAAATGCAACGCGTTTGTATTCCTCACTATGCCTCAGTTTTAAGCTCTGTGTTGTTTCATGTCTGGTGGGGTGTTATTCCTCATTTTAGAGTGTATCTTTACTCAAACAGAAGTACGTCCAATAAAAGATGTAACCACCATATCTGTTTCATATACTTTTCAGTAAAAATGTCAGTATTTTTTCCCTTAAGTGATGTTTCCAGTATATGTGGGTCCAGCGTATTTGACTTCATGCAGCTGCATTTTGACTGTCTGTGGTTTTTATTTCTCAGAACTCAGCAAGTTTCTGAGCATTTTCTAATAGCATCTAACTACATAGTCCAGTTTTTAAAAATGAACAGCCAGAGCATAGTTGGGTTTAAGAAGAATAATTTTGCAGATTATATATAATTATTTCTTCTCATTTGACTTTCCATCTTAAGATGTTCTGCTTCTTTCAAAGGACACATTTTCTATGAACAAAGTACAGAATCAATATAAAATAAGACTGTTACTGTTCTTACTACTGCTTTGATAGATGGGGGTCATTCATGCGCCATTCAGGGAGCATTCGTTTATCAAGCAGTAGGAGAACTAGGGTGAAAAATTGGCACACCAACTCCCCCCAAAAGCTGCAAACTGTGCCTCAAAGATCAAGCCATATATTTATAATTGAAATAAAATGAAATAATATTGTGGATTCTTTTTGGTTCAGAATAATTAGATATGCTTTCTGAATGGTAGGTAAAAAGCAGACTGCA
The DNA here is from genome assembly GCF_964270895.1 of Podarcis filfolensis. Classification (NCBI taxonomy): domain Eukaryota; kingdom Metazoa; phylum Chordata; class Lepidosauria; order Squamata; family Lacertidae; genus Podarcis; species Podarcis filfolensis. The sequence goes on along the minus strand of NC_139614.1, from coordinate 21,668,934 downwards.
CCTACTAAAATGTGAAAAGGTGAAAAGCAGAGTACTCAGGGCAGCAGACCAGACAGAATAGCATTCATGCAGATTCTCTTTGACTTTGTGCTGGCAATCGAATGCAGATTGGGCAATTGAAATTGATGTGGACTTTTTGTGCAACAAACCTGCTTCTCAGAATTACTGGACTATTTGCGATAGGGAATGTGATGGGAAAATGTACACTACAGTGTAGAATAACAGTCGCATCGTGTGACCTTGTCTAACCTCACTGCAAACAAATTGGGATGAATGTTCAATAGGTTGTCTGGAGGTGACCTTCGTGGCTGAAATGAGCAACCAAGACTGGCCTGGAAGCTTTTAGAAATATTAGGCAACCGCTCAATCTTGCCTACTTCTCTAAAGAGATCAGCTGGCACAACTGGTCTCTGAAATGCCCTAGTTTCTTCACATACCTATTTCACATTCCTCAGGATATCAGTTCAACACTTGCTGTGGGCTTGATCCTGACAAGCTTGGGTAGTTTTGCCCTTTGGGTGCTTGCCAGAGCAAAAGTACAACTAGTCCTAGGCAAAATGGCAAATTACAAGGCAGGATTCTTTAATTCTGAGCGTGCTTAATTAAAAACTTGTTTGGAATGTATAGGACATAATAGACACAAAGGTAATCTACACTTGCATACGTTTATTACCTACTCTTATAATTCCAAATGCCATTTTAATCACACCTAAACACTTTCCAAATTATTGTTGAGAGGGCAGAAACCGCTCAGGGATGGAGGCATCCATGCTGTCACCTATCTATCAGTTATCATTTTGATTCTCCTTTTTGTAATTCCAAAAGGCATGAAATTATTCTGTCTTCCACTTGACGTATTTATAGCTAGCGTGCATTGCATAGATGAAAGGCCTAAGCAATCAGGTGAAAAATTGTGTGCTACTAGATATGGTTTGGGTTAGGAATTTTTGCTCTGGTAGCTGTGCTAGAAGCGGTTCAGTATTTTGCCTGATCCTGTGACCTGCTGCACAGGAACAGTGGCTTGTGCAGATGTTCCAGCTGCAGTGTAAAGGCACAACCCCGGCCCCTTTCACTGACGGTAGGAACACATCTCATGCCTTCCCACTTGCCCAATACTAAAATTGGGATGCTCACCTTTCAAGGCTGTGCTCCTGCGTGGGTCATGTGACTTGCATGAGAGCACAGCCCCCAAAATGGGCTGTCCCACTTAAATCGGGACAGTTGGGGGGGTATGATGCATGTAGAGAAAAATTGTAAAAAAAAAAAAAGAAGTTTCATTTTAAGGTATAAATAGATAAAGAAAGATACACACATACTAACATGCATTTCTTGGGACTAATAACTTTTGTGATAAATTTGCAAGACTAAGGACATTTTTCATGGCGTGTGACATGAGCTGGGAATCAGCGTGTTTTTACATGAGTAGAATGTGTCCTTTTATTTAAAATGCATCTCTGGGTTATTTGTGGGGCCTGCCTGGTGTTTTTACATGTGTAGAGTGTGTGCTTTTATTTAAAATGCATCTCTGGGTTATTTGTGGGGCGTAGGAATTTGTTCATATTTTTTTTCCAAAATATAGTCCGGCCCCCCACAACGTCTGAGGGACAATGGACCAGCCCCCTGCTGAAAATGTTTGCTGACCCCTTAGCACATGCCATTATTTTTCAGCTAAACTATGATGGCTAGAGTGAAAGACCAGGCTCGAGCGATGCTATATTATACCTGAACTTTTAAGGATTTAGTTGGGACATTAAATGCATGTTTCAGAACAAGGATATTTTGGTGCCCTGTGACATCTCTAGAGCCATCTGTGTGCTCCAGGTCCCCAGAAACCATCTTATCTGTATGAGAAGGATAAATGGGTCTTCCCATTTTAGATAGGCTAATATACAAGCTGTGCATGAAATTAGCATGTGAAAATAAAGGAATACAAGTATTATCTGAACTGTGCCTGGTATATAGGTCTTTCCCCTGTTGTGAGGTGTTCTTGGTGGTGGTGGAGGCCGGATTTGAAATGGTGCTTAAGGTCTGCCTGTGGAAATGTGAAGGGTGAGACCCCTGGAAGGGTGGCCACAGTTATGAACCACTGTTTGTTACAACCTGTTGTCAGGATCCCCAGTGGTGAGCTGGGATTAGTTACTGAGAAAGAACCTGCCCCCTTACAGGGTAGTATACCAGGAAGTTCCCTTAAGTCTCTAACAGCAGTATACATGCACTTATCGTATTCTTAATAAAACTTTATATTCTGCAAAGCTTCTTGAAGTTAAGAATCTACAGATCTTCTTGATGTTAGGATGCCACAAACTATGCAGGTAGAGTTCCTGCTCTAATAATTATTGTGCTTTCTGAAGCAAATAGGCTTGGGTAGGCTTCCTCAACCTTGGCCCTCCAGATGTTTTTGGCCTACAACTCCCATGATCCCTAGCTAGCAGGACCAGTGGTCAGGGATGATGGGGATTGTAGTCTTAAAAACATCTGGAGGGCCAAAGGTTGAGGAAGCTTGGGCTTGGGCAATCCCACTATGCTGATTAGGAAGTAATATCAGTCTAGTAAGTGCCCTTGAGAGGCTGGCTTGTGTCTTGGGCAATAGGGGTTTCAGTTGGCTAATGTGCTTAAGGGAAGGAACAATATATTAATGGCAGAAGTTGTAGTTTGGGTGCAGAAGGCCCCAGATTCAGTTGCTGTTATTTCCAGTTCAAAGGAACAGGTAGAATGCGATTTGGAAAGCCTGCTGTTGGAAATCCTGGAGAACCACTGGCAGAGTAGGCTAGATCAGGATTCCCCAACCTGGTGCCCTCCAGATGTTTTGGACTCCAACTTGCATCGTCTCTGACCATTGGCAGGGCTAGCTGGGGCTGATGAGACTTGGAGTCCAACATCAGCTGCAGAGCACTAAGCTGGAGAAGGTTGGCGTATGTGCAGGTTGGTTTTCAGCAGGATTTGAATACCAAATGGGTCATTCCTAATTCAAAAGTTCTTCATCTGTTCCCCTCTTGGGCTGTTATGGAGAGCTTCTACAGAATTTTGAATTCAGCTGGGTGGTAGCAGTGGAAATATGGGAAATTCTTTGGGCAAAATAAAAGAATACTCTGTTTACATAATACATAGAAACTAAGGGTTTCTGGAAGTCAAATTGGCTTTTCCAAGAAAAACGTGATTGAATAGTTCTTTCCCCAAAACTACTTTGCCTTCTGCGGTGGGTGCCAAACTCTAGTGGTTACTTAGCTTTTCTTTTTAGAAATCTTTCTGTTACATAAACTGAAACAACTTGTAAGAATAAATACTACCCTTGATTTTAGCCAAAAGACGGATGAAGTAATGAAACGAGGCAACTTAAAACATAGGTCAGATATTGTGATAGATCTAAATCATAGCTGTCAACCGTCCCTTATTTGACGGGAAAGTCCCTTATCCCAGCGCAATGTCCCGCTGCTGTCCCTTATTGATGATGTCCCTTAAATTTCCAGGGTTTCAAAGGAAGAAGCTCCTCTCCCTCCCTCCCTGCCGGCCAGGGAGGAGGGAGGCTCCAACTGTGTTGCTTGGCTGCGTTGCTCACCCAATAAGGAGTCTAAGAACGACTGGGGGGTGGCGCTTGCACGCCTTGCGCCATCAAATCGGCCGTGTTGCCTGGGGACTCGCCTTTGCTCAGCGCTTCCCAGCAGAGAGGTGACGGTAGTTTTCCTTTCTGCGTCCCCTTTGCCGGGTTGCTGCGCAATGGGAACCACCGCTTGAGGCTTTGTTCGGCTGCTGGCTGGGCTTTCTGCCTTTGGCTCGGAGGGGCTCAGAAGTCGAACATACCTGTGCTCTGAAAATCCCTTATTTTGGCTGCTGATCCCTTATTTCCGTGGCTGCTGGTCCCTTATTTTCCAATCTGTAAGTTGACAGCTATGATCTAAATATGTGTAGCTCAGGAAAATGTATTTGTAGGGCAATGCAATTCATTATTATTTTTCAAAATATAGTACGGCCACCCACAAGGTCTCAGTAACAGTGGACCGGCCCCCTGATGAATAAGTTTGCTGACCCATGGCTCCTTATATCCATTTCCAGAGATTTCTGAAAAAACATTTCAATTCACAATGTTAGAGAAAAGCTTCAACAGAAGAGAAATACAAGTTCAGCCTGCAGAGGTGAAAAGTGGTTTTGGAATTGTCTTATAGAGAAAACGTGGAATTCCTCTACCCACAATATAATTGCTTTTTCAAGAATTTATTCTACACTGTGTATCCTGCTGAAAAAACTGTAGCAAACAAACCATACCAAAGAATACCTATAATTCTTTAAAATCACATCAGTCATCATTTTAAAACCTAATGAAACAATGGCAACATAACAGAGAAAAGGTGATTGCGCTGAAATGGAAGTTTTCATCGGTGCTTCATTTACCAACACACAAACACATATATGCATGATCTGGCCGTAGTATAAAACTATCTTAACACTGTAGTTCTCTGCATGCAGTATCTGTAGGTACCAAACGTGTGATGGGGCTTTCAAGCACATGCAGCTAGCCCCACTCCCAAGATGCCAATATAGAGGGGCTTATATAGGGACGCGGGTGGCACTGTGGGTTAAACCACAGAGCCTAGGACTTGCCAATCAGAAGGTTGGCGGTTCGAATCCCTGCAATGGGGTGAGCTCCCTTTGCTCGGTCCCTGCTCCTGCCAACCTAGCAGTTCGAAAGCAAGTCAAGTGCAAGTAGATAAATAGGTACCGCTTCGGCGGGAAGGTAAATGGTGTTTACGTGTGCTGCTCTGGTTCGCCAGAAGCAGCTTAGTCATGCTGGCCACATGACCCGGAAGCAGCTTAGTCATGCTGGCCACATGACCCGGAAGCTGTAGGCAACCCCAGAGTCGGCCACAACTGGACCTAATGGTCAGGGGTCCCTTTACCTTTACCTTTACCTTTATATACAGACACATGTGCACACATAGGGCTCCCTCCATGGGGACAGGAACCCTGCGAAGGGTTTGTGTGTAGGACCATTCCAGACTAGGCAACTGGGCCAGCTGGCAAAAAGAAGGGTTTTTTCTTTGTCAGTGGTACCTCGGTTTAAGAACAGTCTGGTTTAAGAACAATTTGGTTTACAAACTCCGCAAAACCGGAAATAGTGTCCCGGTTTGAGAACTTTACCTCTATTTAAGAACGGAATCCGCATGGTGGAAGGGCACCGGCGGTGGGAGGCCTCATTAGGGAAAGCTCACCTCGGTTTAAGAACGGTTTCAGTTTAAGAACGGACTTCCGGAATGGATTAAGTTCATAAACCGAGGTACCACTGTGTAACAATAGTGCTGTTCCACAGAGCTCCACTTCTCTGCACCATTAGGGTTGCTGTTCAAAGGAAAGAACAACAGGGAGTTTTAAACTAGAACACAGGCCTGGAAAACCTCCCAGATTTGCTGATGGCAACTTGTTACTCAGGAAAGTCAATTCTCCCTCTGCATGCTTCCCAAATTGCTCTCATTTCAAATCGTTTTGCAAACTGTATATAAGAATCCACAGATATGGTATATACCAGGGGTGGCCAACTCCCAAGAGACTGCGATCTACTCACAGAGTTAAAAACTGGCAGTGATCTACCCCCTTTTTGGGGGTGTAGGACAAAAGTGTTGAGCTTTTTTTAGGGGAGCCAAAGTTATTGAGCTTCTTTGGGGGAGCCAGTGATCTACCACAGACGTCCAGTGATCTACCAGTAGATCACGATCTACCTGTTGGACGTGCCTCGTACAATATAAATTTCCTTGGAAACTTACCAATTTGGGACTTGGTGCATTTTCTTTAGTGACACGATGCCTAGTTATTCCATGGTAATTTGGGGTCTGCTTTTTTGTGCTTTTAGTTCCCAATATTGCAGTTTGAAAGCTAATTCCTTAATACCATCAAAGCTTATTAGAAACAAAGACTATATAAATATTATGCATTCGTATTAGTAAATTAATCTTAATTAAATTAAAACCACTCAAGCACTGTGGTTTGCTGAGCAGCCAAATGAAACTAGCTGTTTAGACAAATGTAACAAATTTCCTCACAAAGGTGCCTGCTGCAGTCAACAGTAGCCAAGGACATAGCTCTAAGCAGGTCTCTGAAAAGTTTTGTGTTTACAGTAAATGGTAAAATCCATTGGGGGGTTGTTAATGCTCAAGAGATATCAATAATTACTTTACAAGCACAATCTTTCACAAAACCACAGGCTTGGAGAAAGGTGGGGGGGGGGGGGGAGACAGTCTGTTAAGTGGAAACATACAAATAACCCAGAGATGCATTTTAAATAAAAGGACACATTCTACTCATGTAAAAACACGCTAATTTCCGCACCGTCCACGGGCTGGATTTAGAAGACCATTGGGCCAGATCCAGCCCCCGGGCCTTAGTTTGCATACCCATGAGCCAACCTATATAGGAGTACCAAAAATGCTTGCCTTTAAATAATTTATTTGTTATTACTTGTCAAGATAGGATAGTACTTTTTAATTACAGTACTGACAATTTGGTTTCTATATAAATTTCATAGCTTCATTATCTTGCTACCTTAATTTTTTAAAATCTATTTCACACTTTGAACTTCAATATTTCTCATGCTTTAGTTTAACTAGGCTTTGTGGTATATCACCCTAAGCACTGGTTTGTTAATGTAGCTACCCATTTAACAGTAAACATTCGTTACTTCTAAATGAGTATAACTGGGATCCTTGAATCAGTCCAGTTGGATTCCTTGACTCTATTAATCCATGTATATTTTTTAATTCTAGAACTCAGCCACTGAGAAACAGCCTGAGAAGTGGAAAGTACAACTCACTTTAATAAATGTCAGCTTAAGAAAGGAAATCATTTTTCAAAGATATGTTGGTTTTATTTAATGCCACAATAAGGAGAGCACAACATATAATATTTTGGAGTGTATTTTCAGAGTAAATAGGTTGCCAAGCAATCATATCAGATGGTGTTAGGGTTCAGTAGCAATTGAATGTGTGTGACGTTGGAGGGGGGAAGGTCATGTGTCTAAAATGCATGGTGTCAGTATTTTACAGGAGATGGTTTGTATGCTGAGAGACCTTCTTGACCTGATGCTGTCAGAACTTGGAGAACAAACAGGGGGCCCTAAACACTAAGAAAATGATGAGATTGTACAGTATATAAGTTAACATCGTCCTTTAATAAGGCATCCTTTTTATTTTTGTTTCATCCGTTTTACCGTATAAAATACACTGTGCCGCTAGGACAAGATGGCAGCTCTTAAATTGAAATTGTTTTCTTTCTGTGGTGATTATAATAAAAAAATGCTATTTGTACTTTACACTTCTCAAGGCATTTGCGTATATGCAAAAAAGTGGTGGGAGTCAGGTCCACTCTAGTTTTAAGGTGGCAAGGTGAAAAGGAGGACACAATTGCTACACTTTTAATACTTTGGAAAAAGAGAGAATTTCAGACGGTGTTGCTTGTTATGTGAGCTACACCTGCTGGATTTTTCTTTCTTTCTACACAGCTGTTAAAAGTACAGGGCAGGAGATCTGACCTCTTTTTTTATCAGGCATTCAAGCTGGAATTGTCCCAGGTGAGGAGCATGTGGCAGTCAAGATTTATTTATCTCAAGTTGTATTTTTCTAAATATGTTCCCTAGTTTTATACTGTAGTGTATATATACGAACACAGTTCTCAACCATCACTACAATGGGCATTGCTTTCAGGTGGTTATGGTTGTATCAGTGGCTCTTACATGTGTTACTCATTGTACTGAACACAAATTTTAATAGATCCTCAGGGACAGTTGGGTGCACATAGAAAAAAATTGCACCCACTTTGGTGATTTTCAGTGCAATTTACTTCCAGATTAGTGTATTTAAGACCCCAGAATTCAGACTGTTTTTCTTCTATGATAAATGAGAAAGCATCTATATTAGTACCTACTGGTTATTCAGACATTTGGTGGTGTCAAGCTCTCCTAAATTCTTGGACTGCTTGTTGTATTTGATTCATACCAGATACTTCCTTTGAATTGAAAATGTAGAACAAAAGCTCTTGTCTTTGTATGGGTTCCTTTTAGCTTATTTTGTGAATATGGAGTGCTGGCCCTGCTGTAATTGAAGCAGTCAGTTTGTAACAAATTAAGCATCAAAACATGTGGGCTTGAAAGTAGCTTTTGTTACGACACTTCATAAATATAATTACTATTATGACTTTCTGTCCTGTACAATATCTCTCTTCATTGTGTACACTGTATGAGCTGGGCTTTTAAGGCAAAGCCTAGAACAGACTCATTTGTTTAAGATCCCATGGGAAAATCAGGTACCGGGTGTGCCTCAGATCTACTGTTGCTTGTGCCAGAGAAAGAGGCAGATTATTACCATAAGAAACATGGTTAGTATTCTGTATTTTGAGCCTTCCTGACAACTTTAACCAAATTTGAAAAATAAGATATTTGATTCACACTGTAACTACTAAGCAAAGGTTCAAGTGGTCAGTTTTGGAGATACTTGCTTTGTGGTAGTCTTACACAAGTGGGCACCTGTTAGCCACTTCTGAGGAAATGTGGAATGAGTTTGCCCGGGGGCTGGTTGAGTAGCTGTTGTTTACAAAGGAACAAGCCATTGTTGATAATCCACAGCTCAAGACAGCACTTGTGTTGGGCAAGAGACTAGCTTCTTAGAGCTGATAAGGCAGTTTTTGTGTGATGTGTGGCTACTATTTTGCAGCTGCTCCATAGCAAGATCCATATGGAGCCGGAACTTATAAAAGGATCCAATATCTGACTGGGTTAACAAACCTTTCGCTTTTGGAAAGGATCTTGTTAAATCTTAAACATTGCTTAAAATGCATTTGCATTTCTCATAGAAGTCACATCATCTTCTGTGGAAATCTGCAGCCGAATCCAAGAGATATGGAGACTAGCTGTGGAGAGATAGAGAAGTTATTTTAATATACTTGGACTTATGCTTGGTTATTTTTATATAACATTGACTAAGGACCAGGTCTCCATATTAATACCAGTTCCCCATTACTTGAATTACATAATATGGTGTAATTTGCTCCACTTTTGTTGGTAATAATGTGCCTGATCTTAACTGTATTGACCTCATTACATTTTCAAGATGTTGTTCAAACCATTTGCCAATCTATACAATTCTTTGTTCTGCTGATGGTGAATTTAAACTACAGAGACCCTCATTGATTTGCTTGCTTTTCTGCTGCTCGTAAGCCATATGTATCCCAAGTATTTTTGGCTCCCACTTTTGTGGTCAATGCCTTAGTTCAAGCTGCTTTCTCTAATTTAAGTGGTATTTGTTGTCTGAGTTAAGAGCATCAATACTGACTTGGACCCCCCCCCCCCAAATTTGGTGGTTAGTTTCTATAGTTGTGACATGTGCAGCATTTTAGAAAGTTGTATCTGGATTCTTTTATTTTATTTCTAAGGAGCATCAGTAGTTGCCAGTGATGTGCCGCTGTTCTTGTGACACCGGCATCATTGCAGTTTACCTGGACAGAGGTGGGATAGAGCAGAGTGGCAGCAAGATTAGACCTGCGCAGATGTACCGTGCTCCTGCACAGAACTGTATCCACTGGTACGTACACATAACCCCAAAATTGCTGCTGCTCTATGCTGCCCCAGGCTCTTCAGGTAAACTCACGTTGGGTAGGTGCCTCTGTGGTTGTGCCCCATCACGCTGACTGCTATTGAGGAACAGCCATGGTTGCACATTCATGTTACATGCACCTGTTAACGCAGAGTTACATTTGATGCATCTGTTGAAGTGGACTGTGGTTCATGAAAGCGAAGGCCATAATAAATCAATTAGGTGCCGCAAGACTGGTGGTATTTTTTGCTACAGCAGATTCACATTCTTACCCTTCTGGAAATGGTTGCAACTCTGGTGTGATTCCTTTAATGTAATTACACAACAGTCATACCTCATGTTGTGTTAGGTTCATGTTACGTCTTTTCAGCTTGCGAATGCGGCAAACCCAGAAGTGTATACTTCCGGGTTTTGCTGCGTGCACAAAAGCGTTCTGCGCGCTTTGCGCATGCGCAGAAGCATTCTGCATGCTTCATGCATGTGCAGAAGCGCTCTATCGCGCTGTGTGCGTGCGCAGAAGCAGCACTCTAGTTACGGACTTTTCGGGGTGCGAATGGCACCCCAGAATGGATTGAGTCCGTAACTAGAGGTACCACTGTACATCCTCAAAATATTTTGAAGATAGCAGATTTTAGGTTTTAGTCTTGATGGTTCATTCGTGTTTGTGGTATCAGTGATTGTGTTCCTAGCCTTCCTTCGGGCTCTGAGTTGTTTTAAATTTACATTTATACCAACCCATTTTCACTGAAGAGCTGCTCGCTGAAACTTCAAAGCATGCAGATCTTTAGCAATTCAATCTGGAACAACATCTAGCATTATCTCATAGGGCATAGGCTGTCCTTCTGATGGGCATTCTAATACTTGTTCCTTGCTTGTTATATGCTTTTAAAATGCTGTAGCTGATTCTGTTGATTTATGATCGTGCCATGTGGGGTAATAGCTACTAAGATAATCACTTTGGCACACTTTTCTTCCAAGAAAAGCAAAGTGTGGTACTCATAAAAGATTATTGCTAATGGTCAGTGACACCTGGAGATATATTATCTATATTATTTGACAGAGCCGGCCCAGCCGTTAGGCAACATTATGTTATTCCACACCATTCCTTTCAATGCAAAGTCAATTAATTTCAATAATCAATTGTGTGTTGTTTGTGGACTCCAAGCAGCACTGAAACTGAATGCTGATTGTGTTTGCTGGATTGATTTCTTTTTCTGGACATGGGATGAATAAGCAAAGATTGGCAATTTCTGCTCCCATTTCCATTTTTGTCAGAATTCTCTGACATTGCTAAGTTCCAGAGGAAGAATCACCTGAATCACAAGTACATCTCCATTTTACTAGATCTGAACAACTTTGTAAAATGTACGAACTGGCTCTTTGGCCGTTTACTCGACATATTAAATAGTAGTGTAGCTTCCTTTTTGAAAATTCCTAATTAAATGATAATAATTCTATCCTTAGCCATCAGATATACACTTGTTCTTTTATGGCCGTAAGAACATGCGATTTTAATCCATCTTTCGTACTGGTTTGGCTGCTTCATACACAATCTGCTTTATCCTGTCACTTGTACACACATGGCAGGTGCAGTTTCATTCTTCACTTATTGCCAGAGCATTCATTGCTATCAGAGTCTGTTCCTGAAAATAGCATTACTTATCTTAAATCTGTTTTTCAATTATTGGCCATGTTCTGATTCTTTTTCTCAGGCTTTATACTTCATATGTAAATAAAAGTCTATTCTTGCTGCCTAGTTTTTCGTCTTCTGTTATCACTGTCAGTTGCAGACAATTAAGTTGAACAATGGGAGCTTTTTTGTGTTTTTTTGTAGGCATGGTTTTAATCCTACTCTATATTCTGTGTAGGATTCACAGCTCTTCTAATAAAAACATCACCCTAATTATTGCAGAAAACTTTGTTGTAATTCAGCTTCATTGCTATGTTAGTGGGGAATATATTCTAACATTTCCTTAATTGTTTTTGTAGCCAGGCTTGGTCTCATGGTTTTTTGTTGTTTTTTTTCCAAGTTCTGCATTCTTTTTTTTGTCAAAGGAAACTTCTGCCTTCTGTCTTGGGATCCAGTCGTGATTGCAAGTGTAAGAGGAAGAAATGCATTTGCTGTAAGAGAAGGCTGGATGTACTGGAAAACCAGAAAGATTTAAAGCAGACACACAATTAATGGATTTAAGGCTGGCCATATAGGGTTGAAAAGACACAGAGATTGCAAAATATATAACCTGAAATGAATCCAAATCTATCTTAGCTTTGATTCATTCCTGAATATGTGTCAAGTTGCCTTCTTCTTTGCCAGTCTCTTGCTATAACAACATTTTAGCCATGCTACTCCCTGACCCCCCCACCAAAGGACAGGAGGAATAAAGGGGTGAACCTTTAATTTTAGCAGCACCTTGCTGCCTGTGAGGTGCTTTGAAGTCCCGATGATGGATTTAAAAGAGGATTAGACAGATACATGAAGGTTGAGGCTGTCAGTGGCTGCTACCCATGATGGAAGCTATGATCTGCCTTCAGGTGTAGTATTTATGAACACCAGTTGCTGGAAACTGCAGAAGGGGAGAGTTTCCCACAGGCAACTGGTTGGCCTCTGTTCAAACAGGATACTGGACTAGATGGGCCATTTGTCGGATCCAGCAGATTTTTCTTACATTTATGCTCTTCTATGCACGCACCCTTTTCTGTGAGGCAGTATGTTCCCTTCGCTAGAACAGCCATCATGTCTAAGCAGCCATAGACTATAACCTTCCCTATATTGTGGATGCCAAAAAATAATAATTAACCCAGTGACATTTTGAAGCCCCATATCCATTTGTTCAGTCATATTTAAAAATATGTCATAGGAGATGAGAACCATTTAGGAATAAACACTTTATAACAATTCAAGGTTTTTTACGTGTAGCTGTATGTCAGTAATGCCTGGGAGGTGATTCAGAATAGTATTGCCAAATAGTCATTAGAGGAACAATAATTAGCAGTAGGTTACATTAATGACCGAATGTATGGAATTAGGGATGCATTTCTAATAAAAGCAATGTGGTGGAAGGCTTTTTGAAATTATATTTTTTGCCCATGCTCTTATAAATGCAATATAAAAACACCACAACTGCTAAATTGCATGTTTGTGCGAGAATTTCACACAAATTTTTACATTTTCTTAATTTTATTGTAAGAAAGTTCAGGCCCAAGGAGTTCCAACTATTTGGGAAGAGATGAGAAGATAGTAAAATTACTGTCATGGCGCCAGGAATAAAATCCTAAAATGCAGGTACATACCTGGGGAAGCACAGATAATGGCAGTAGATGTATTTGCCTGAAAAAAAATAAAAGTTTTTATCAAAATGGGTAAGGAATTTTAGAGGGAAACAGTGCTCCCCTCCTGCTATTCTAAAGCATTCTACTCCCAGTCTTTTTAAATGCCAATTACATGAGCTCAGGCTTGGAAATGTTTCATATTCTTACACTGTAGAAGTCATCATCAACTCAGAAGATCTGGAGCAGGCATCCCCAACCTGCAGCCCTCCAGATGTTTTGGCCTACAACTCCCATGATCCCTAGCTAACAGGACCAGTGGTAAGGGATCATGGGAATTGTAGTCCAAAACATCTGAAGGTTGGGCGTGCCTGATCTGGAGCCTGGGCATTTTCCAGCTGCAGAGGGCATTACATGTGGAGCCTCACAGAATATGGCAACTGAAATATATTGTTTAGGAAGTGGCTTTGGTTGGTGCTCCGCTGTCAGTAAACAGGCTTACACCCCACCCCCAGTGTTGTTGTTATTGTTGTTTAGTTGTTTAGTCGTGTCTGACTCTTCGTGACCCCATGGACCAGAGCACGCCAGGCACTCCTGTCTTCCACTGCCTCCCGCAGTTTGGTCAAACTCATGCTGGTAGCTTCGAGAACACTGTCCATGAAGGGGCCACCCCCAGTAGCATGTATAAATTTGGATTTGGATAACCAGAAAGGCTTAGTTGCAGGAAAGAGGCTGACACTAGCCAGTGCTCCTTTGACAACGGGTGCAGGCTGTAAAGTTGCTTTCTTAGCTAGGAATATTAGATGAAATACCCAGCTATGTGTGAGTGAGTGACTCTGTGTATATCTATTTCCGGAACATTAGAGGTTTCCTTGTTGAAATATTCTCACTGGTCATGTTAAGAGGCTATTACTGAAGCTTGGTGGTGCCTGTGTATTGTGGTTTTGAAATGGGACTGATGTACATCCATGTCACCTCCAGACCCTGGAAAATCCACACAGGGGAGGTAACATGGATGCATGTCATTCTCTAAGTTGCCAAAACAAAATTAAAAAATTCCTTCCAGTAGCACCTTAGAGACCAAGTTTGTTCTTGGTATGAGCTTTTGTGTGCATGCACACTTCTTCAGATAACACACGAAAGCTGATACCAGTAACAAACTAGGTTGGTCTCTAAGGTGCCACTGGAAGGAATTTTTTATTTTGTTTCGACTACGGCAGACCAACACGGCTACCTACCTGTAACTAGCTCTAAGTTGCCACTTTACTTTACTTCTACAATTGTGTTTGTGTTTGGTAGAAATACACTAGTTTTCCAGTTATCCCCCCCCCCCATACATCAAGCACAAGGTGAATAACAGGTCTTCATCCTTAAAATACCAATGTGCAGGGAGTTGCACCCTCATTAATCACCCAAACATATGTGCACTAGTATCTAAGGGAGCATGTCTGCCTTTGCATTCTGTGAGTTTGCTGTTGACCAGAGGCCCAGCCTCAAGCTCAGAGTCCAGGGCTGCTCCATCATCCACAGATGTTGTCTCCTGAGCCTGACTCATCAGACGAGTTGATTGTCTCCACGCAGGGAGTACACCAGGTCAAAGTCCACAGAAAGGGGAAGGAGTGTTAGACTTTCGACCAGGAGGTTGGTCTTTTAAGATCCACAGTATTCAGCTTCAGGAATGCTGAACTGAAGAAACCCATAATGCTTTAGCTCAACTCCAGCATTTGTTGGATAAAGTTGCTCGCTCAGAGGCATCCATGTTGTTTTTGTTGCTGCTGCTGCTGCTGCTGCCACCAACAGCTTGCCTTGACATCTTGCCACCATGGATGCCTGATGCAGATGGATCAGAACAGCTAAAAGAAATATGTGTTAGGTGATTATTGTGTAACATATAGAAGGTAAAATCTTCCCTTTTCCTGCCTACCTTGCCCATCCCAAACAATAGGTGACAGAGATTGCAGGAAAAATGTATCTTCTTCAAGATGCTTCTCAAGGCACCTTGTTTGTCTTTTAACCTCATTACCATTTAACACACAAAGACTGCTCTGAGAATACAGAAACCTTTCGTTTTGGCACACCCTTAAAAAAACCCACACAATTACTGTAAACGTTTTTACTCCACCTTCCACTATAAATCCTGCAAGACAGTCTATTCAGAATGGCTGTTGTGTCCTAATTGTGAAACAAAAGCAAGGTCTTGGAAGCTATAGGACACCTTATTAGCCATATTAATTTGTTAAGTAGTAATAGCAAAGAATCATGTGACATTTGAAAACTAACACATTTTATTACAGCAGAAGCTGTCGTGCACATTTATCCGATGCATGGATTCATGCATCTGATGTTGTGTTCTGTAGCCCACAAAAGCATATGAAGTAATTAAATGTGCCAGGCTTTAAGGTGTCACACGACTCTTTGTTTTAACAGTAAATACATACTTTAGTGCAGGGGCAGGCAACCTAAGGCCCATGGACCAGATGCGGCTCAATCGCCTTCTCAGTCTGGAGTAGAATATGTCCTTTTATTTAAAATGCATCTCTGGGTTATTTGTAGGGCCTGCCTGGTGTTTTTACATAAGTAGAATGTGTGTTTTTATTTAAAATGCATCCCAGGGTTATTTGTAGGGCATAGGAATTCGTTCATTTCCCCGCCCCCCCAATAGTCCAGCCCACCACATGGTCTGAGGGACGGTGGACCGGCCCACAGCCCACGGCTGACCCCTGCTTTAGTGACTTTTTCCATTTGAGATATACCACACATCCCCCATTATTTTGGCTGTTACTGGAGATACTAGTTTGTTGAATAAGATGGAAAGTTTTTGTAAGATGAGAATAAAGGAAACGGGGGCTGTTGTTCATAGCATTTATAAAGACACCTCCATTGGTACCAATTTTATTTGAGTGCCCTTTTATCTACGTTGCTGAAATTAAATTATATATCCATTACTAAAATTAGAGTGAAGACTCATTGGATTACAAGTGTTTTCCCCCCCTGATCCTTGAATGAAGTACTTTCTTGAATAATTCTGTAATGGAATTAAGTGTCATGCATCTCATCTCCTGAAATGTTTTAATGAAAATGGTAACTTTTGATGCTTAATGTTAAGTAATTACATAATTAAAGATGATGCACACCATGGGGATGAATGGAATATTTGGATGGCAACAGGATAAGGGCATATAATATTTTCCATATAATTCAAACATATATGGAGCAATACTCCTTGATCCAAAGCTTTTGACAAATGGATTCTTCTGTTAGACCACAAATGGTCATGTTGTTCAGATGCCTGATTTTTGTCTTCCAAAGCAACTACTCTATTCCCAACTTAAGAATGGAAAACGAAATACCAGTGGACAACAAAAGAGGTTTAAAGACACTCTCAAGGCAAATCTTTAAAAATGCAGTATAAGCCCAGATAATTGGGAAACACTGGCCTATGAACACTCCAGTTGGAGAATAGCCTCTACCAAAGGCATCATGGAATTTGAAGAAACATGAATTGAGGACAAAAAGGGCTAAGAGGAAGGCACATTTGGCAAATCCTCACCATGATCAACACCCACCCAGAAACCTATGTTCCCACTGTGGAAGTATATGTGGATCCAGAATTGGCCACCCCAGTCACTTATGGACCCATCATTAAGACAGTGTTAATGGAAGACAATCTTACTCGGCTTCGAGCGATCACCAAAGAAGAAGATTATTCCAGTATAGAACATAGATTTGCTGGTGCAGATATTTATGATAGGAACCTTGTCGCCTTAGTCTTTGAGCATTGTGCTAATGCAGGGTTTGGGTGCATAGGAAAGTTGCCTGCAGTGCCTAAACTGTGGCTAATCTTAACAATGACTGTTGAAACAAGCCATGTTCTTAAACTATGGTTTAGCATTGGCTTGTTTCAACAAACCATGGTTAAAATTAAAGCATGAATGACATGGTGAACAGTAGTTAAGCAGTAGTTAATCTAAAGTGCAAGCAAAAGCTTGCGAACTGCACCAGAGGACAATCTAAGGCTCTCCCTTTTTTCTTGTAACACTAAACTATGCTTCCAACCAGTAAGCTTTATCTTTTCATTGACTGAATCAATGGAGCTTGTTATTTCATGATGTTAGCAATTTATTAATTAGGACCAATACTAGGTACCAGTTGATTAAGAGCTGGTGCAGGAAAATGGTTTCACCCTAGCTTTTAAAAAGTTGTTTGAATTGGCAGCTCAGTTGGTTAAGGCATGGTGTTGATAACGCCAGGGTTGCAGGTTCGGTCCCCGTAAGGGACAGCTGTCTATCCCTGCATTGCAGGGGATTGGACTAGATGATCCTCAGGGTCCTTTCCAACTCTCTGATTCTATGAGAAACTAACAAAGCTGTAGTTAAAGTCTTTGTAAAACACTTCTTCTTTTTTTTTCAATTTACATAAAGCAAACAACACTTCTTGCCTTTCAGATGTTCAAATTTGTCATACTCAGGAAAATAGCTTTCTTTAAAAATGTCATTACAGCTTCTGTGTTCCAGAATATATAAAAGTTATTTGGAAGAAATTGATTTGAATCCATTAAGAGCAATATGATCGTTCTGAATTTTCTGTAATAGGATCTGCAGTTTAGGTCTCTTTCACAGCATTTAAATGCAGTCTTCATCCCTTGATATTTCTGGGGAAAGTGTTTGACAGCTGAATCAGATATATCTGAATTATCAGTTTTCCTTTATTACCATTTTCAGATGGAAACTTTCAAAGGTAGTTGAGCCATGTCTGCTGCTTCTGTTAGAGTAAATGCTTTCAGGGAAATTGAAATAATTACCAATGTAGTAAACACATTAGTATTAGTATGTGGCAAGGACTGGTTTTCATAATTTAAGTACTCCTCCTTAACAAGAGATTAGAATATATTTGCCAATGGGACTAATGCATAGGAGAGAATGTACAAAGAAGCATATTGATGCTCCCAGCATTGGATTTCTTGCTTGCCACATATCCAAATTAGATTATTGGTTTGCCTCAGCAGAGGTTGAGGGCAGTGGGCATTGAAGGTGATGCAATTTAACAGCACTAATAATAACGGTTGCTACTGCACCAGATTTTTGGTTATTCTGGACCCAAGTGCAGATGCAGGAGGGTATCCTAACTTTTTGGGTTGGCATTAGCCCTAGGAAATAATGTCTCAGCTCAGCAGCTCATAGAACAGGCTTCCTCAACCTCGGCCCTCCAGATGTTTTGAGACTACATTTCCCAGCATCCACTGGTCCTGCTAGCTAGGAATCATGGGAGTTGTAGGCCAAAAACATCTGGAGGGCCGAGGTTGAGGAAGCCTGTCATAGAATGTCAGTGGCATTAAAAGGACTATTCCAGAACTCCAGCTGTTCTTCATAAGCATATTAATGTACTATCATCTTCTCGTAAGCACATGTAGTTGGAAGTTAAGTCTTCCTGACAGCAATGGGACTGATTTTCAAGTAAGTGTGCCTGGTTAAAGCCTGTGGGAGCAGTTAAGGGCTACTTTGGAGGCTGCAACATGGAGCAGCTTAATCTCTGTGTAGGGGGATAGTATATATTTTGTCATACATGAATTGCAGAATATTTTTTTGTGTCATGGGTACACAAATTTGACAAGTGATACCTGCAGCAACTCCTTCAAAAAACGCTCATGCATTTTACATGATACAACACACGTTTTTCCCTTCATGGAGATTAACTGCGTCAGGAAAAGCAAGCAAAAGCAGCCCTCAATTATCACTTACACTTTTGGCAATATTTTTTCCCTAAATGCATTCAGGCAATATTCTAAGTAATTCCAGGCAGGCCTGGTGTATGCAGAGGTAGGGAAAAGCTTCGTTGTCTTCCGAAATATATGTAGTTTTCCCTAGTTCAAATGTTGAACAGTATGACACATATGTTCATATGGAGCACATTGAGGGGAAAGGAGTGTCATTTTTTCTCTCTGTGCTTTTGTAATTGCGCATATAAATCTAAGTTGCTGACTTGTAACAGCATGCATGCACCTCAAGAACAGGTATGGCTGCTTTTTATTGTAATCATGCTGCAACATCACCTCATTGGGCTCAGACAAACCAGACTATTCACATATGGTAATGGAACTGAAGTATATTTCACTTCATTTGTTTATACGAATTATTATTCTTGCAGCCTGTTTTCATGGCTAAAGCTCCCATCCCTGCTTCCCACCCTATACAGATGACATGTGTCAGGAATTCTGATATAGAATATAGATATAGAACACACACACACACACACACACGTCTGAGAAATAATATTTAAAGAATGTTAATTCGTGACATTCCACTTCAGTAGGGGTCATGCAACACAAAGTATACCCAATTCATCACCGGGGAGCAAACTGCTACAAACAAATGAGTTTAAATTTACACTCCCTTTACAAGCTTGTCCTCTTGTTTCACTGGGCTGCAGGCAAGTGAGCGCAGCCTGCATCTGTATTGCGGTTGTTTAAAGTATGTTTCAGTTGTTTTAATGCTTGTGTATTTTCTGCCTTGGGCTCCTTTGGGAGGAAGGGCAGGATAATTTTTTTAATAATGATTTTTTTTTAAAAAATGATCTGATGAGTGAACCTTAGCAAAGGGTAGCCCAAAAGTGGTGTATTCAGTCAGATGGTACAGAGGTGGTTTCATCGCAAGAGCTGGAACTAAGAGGAACTAAAGCCAAGAACATCTCAGGAGTAGCCAGCTAGGCAGCCCAAACACAGCAGAGAAAACCTGTACAGTGGTACCTCGGGTTACAGACACTTCAGGTTACAGACGCTTCAGGTTACAGGCTCGGCTAACCCAGAAATATTACCTCGGGTTAAGAACTTTGCTTCAGGATGAGAACAGAAATCGTGCTACGGCGGCAGCGGGAGGCCCCATTAGCTAAAGTGGTACCTCAGGTTAAGAACAGTTTCAGGTTAAAAATGGACCTCCAGAATGAATTAAGTTCTTAACCCGAGGTACCACTGTATCTGTATATGGATGGGTGGGTGGGTAGGTGGGAGAGAGAGCGAGAGCGCAAGCCTATGAGCTTGTCAAAAGTGCAGGAAGTGGGAACTGGAAAGGAGGAAACAGGTTGGGAAATGGTGTCCGGATTCATACATTGCATTAACCATATGGTTTAACACGGATGAGCAGTACAGTGGTACCTCTGGTTACGAACTTAATTAGTTCCAGAGGTCTGTTCTTAAGCTGACACCGTTCTTATCCTGAGACGCGCTTTCGCTAATGGGGCCTCCCGTTGGGTGTGCACCTCTGGCGCACAATTTCCATTCACATTCTGGGACAAAGTTTGCAACCAGGAGCAGCTACTTCCTGGTTAGCAGAGCTCGTAACCTGAAGCGTTTGTAACCAAAAGTGTTCATAACCAGAGGTACCACTGTATACTTGTTCACACTGTGGAAAAGACCACACTTTTTGCTCCTCGTCTGCTCCTTTCTTCAGTATACCAGGGATGAAACAAACCAGACTCCTTCAAAGCCCCGCTCCAAAGATCAGGACAAAATTGTGCTTTGAGAGGGGCAATATCTTCAGAAGCCCCTCTCAAAGTGCTATATTGTACAGTGTTCTCAACGGGGCTGCTGATGGCTGCATAATATGGCACTTTGAGAAGGGCTTCCGAATTCTACAGGCAAAAAGAAGTTCTCTTGATGTCTGTACCCGCAGGTCAGACTTGGCCTGCTGGGCTAGAAATGTTCTCCGCTCCTGATTTAAAGCAATGTGCAAACCAGGCCAGCAGGAGTTTTAGACCTTATCTTTTGACCTGACCTATAAATATTTATAGCTAAGCCAGGTTAGGAAGAATCAATGGGCTACCTGCAGTGTGTTGCCAACCTGATATGCTGGGGCCCTGGGAGAGCAGTACTGTATTGCCATTTCTTCCTCTGCTTTTCAGCCTTGAGTAGTTTGCCAGGAAGCACATCACCACATAGCCTAAGAAGCTCCTGGTTGATCCTGACATACCCTGACCACTTATGCCAGTGCATTTGCATGGAACCGTATTGCTTTCTGGAACAGATGACACATTCATCTGTTGGTATTTCAAGGCTTAGGATGTGAATGTTAATTTGCAAAATCTGCAGATGGGAAATGTGTGTGTGTAAATTGACATCTGCCAAGCGAATTACAATGTTCGTTCGGTAAATCCTGGCATCTCAATATTTGACTAGGTTTGGAGACATTTCTGGTATAACTCGCATGCCTTCAGTTGTGATTCAGAAGAAAGACTTGATGTGCTGTGCTCGATTTATTCTTTACTTACACATACAGAGCTTCGTGGAATTTTTATCTTTGCATAATCACTTTGAAAATGTGAGTTCTGCTGACGGCTTCATTTCATAACAACCACAATGTGCAAATAAGCAATGCAACTTTGAGAAAGGTTACTTTTAAATAACTGAAATAAATTTATTTATTTATTTTACCTTCCGGCAATTTGCCTGCAGCATGGACTGGTTCATGTGTGCTGGTTTTCTTTGTGTTTTGTTCTATGCAAAGCCTGGTTGTGACTGTTGGTTGTTACCTAGAACCAACGCCAAACTGCTTCTGGTTTTAGTGATAATGGTAACCAGGACTAGGTCCGTCCTGTGAGCCCTGCTGCAGTTCTCTGTACATTACGACTGCCAAATGTTTAGTGTGACTACATGCATATTGTGCAATAGAAAATCATGCACCGTGTTAAGCAGCATCCTTTAATTATGTATTTACATGCTGTTCTTCTGCATTTCTGAGAGCTGCCTCTTCAAATCTGACATGGCTTCTGAATGTTTTTGTAAAAGGTATGCAGTCTTTGAATGTTGTAGACTGTGGACCACATTGTTGGGCAATGTATATTTTTGCATGACACCCCAATCTCTGAGCGGCACGAGATTCCGGGGGTTCCAGGAGTTTACCCAGGGTACATGTTTCCTTTGGAATGAGGTACAACAGAGACTCTGGTGTCTTTATGATATATGGTTTATATACACATATATACAATCGGAGCCTATGATGGAGGGGTTCATAGCATTCACACCCCAAGAGTGCCTTGCTTCCCAGTAGCCACAGCCTTGGATTCAAACAGAAATCAATAATCTCTCTGGCTCTCCAGCTTGCTGCTTTTCTTCTGGCTCACATTTTCTCCACAAACTCCCTATTCTCGACTTTGCTTTTGTCTTTCTAACTATTTGTGAGTTGGAGGGGGCGGGGCTACCCATTTGCCCCTTCATTTGCTCTCTCAGTGGCCCATTACCCAGGCTATCACCTCAACAACAAAAAACAGAAACAACAAATATATTTAAAGTAGCCAAATCCCAGAGGCTATACAGTAGCTAAAGGAATGACGAAATATTGCACAATATTTTAGAAGCCAACCAATTAATGTATTATTGTTGATAGATCTGTGAGTTCAGGGCTATTTTCATGATGGAACCTGTGTGTAGGATTAACAGAATGCGCTCTAGTACTTGAGCAATGAATATGCCCATTTCAAAACTCTTGATGCTTATTATTCCTTCTCTTGCTAAATCTTCCCAGCTTTTCCATCAGTAAGTCGAGGGCCCTGGTAAGAGTGCAGTATGGAAGTAAATAATAAAATTCTAGGCTTACAGGTTTAGCACTGAAGAATGTGTGGTGTAATGCAGCTTAAGACCTTGAGCTTGGCACTAATTCCATAAAGGCCTGCAATTATAAACATAATCCTGTTCATTCTTCCATTGACCTCCTACCCCCGGCCTTCAAAAATCAAACTCCTTTGCTAATGAAACAGAAATTCTGTATCCCAAGTACATTTGCATAGCTTCCATGCATACAACTACTGTTGTGCTTCTTCTAGCCGGGTAGCGGGAAGCAGGAAATTGGGTGGAGTTCCTCCGGCGTCTTTAATTAACAAGAGCTCAAATGAAGGGAATTATTGCACGGGCCAGTTTCATCGAACTGTGCACTGATATCCCCTGTTAATTCAGAAGTTGCGTATTTTTTGTATTTAAATAATATGTATAGAAAAACCCAGTGTCCCCTCTGAAGTGCTATTAAGCAACAGGCCTTTCCCTACTTTGTTGGGTTCTCCACAGTTGGAAGCAGCAGTACAGTACTTCCGAATACCATCTGCTGGAAATTGCAGGAGGGGAGAGGGATCTTGTGCTTGAATCCTGCATGGGAGTTTCCCATAGGCATTTGGTTGCCCTCTGTGAAATCAGAAGCCTGGACTTGATGGGCCATTGGCCTGTTCTAGCAGGCTCTTCTTAGGTTCTGATGTTTATAAATGGAGACTAGGCAATGATTTGAAAGAGTAATTGATCCAGACTTCTTTCATGCAAATTATTCTGTGTTGCCTCCTCCTGAAAAGTGAAACCAGGAATTGCATGGCCTTCTTAGCCCTCGCCTTTGTATTTTTTTGCTGGAAGAAGTTGTAATTGGCTCAGATTACATTGGGATGTGCTGTAGATGAGCAAAATTAATTTGAGCTAAAGACCAACAAAGTCTCCCTCATGTAATTTTGTGGACAAAATTATCTGGAGCAGATCAACGATGGCTCAGAAAACTTTATATTTATTGAATTAATTTCAGTCCACTTACTCTAAATTTCTTACCCCGATTTTCTTACCACTTCAAAATACTTGCTCCTACTGGAAGGGAAAAGGAACCCTGCCCTTTTCTTCAGTAAAGACCATACTAGATGGGCAAATCATCAAAGATTAATTACACCAAACCAAAGGAAACAAACCACAAGGGAAGAGATTGTGAAGAACTCCCTATGCAGAGACTAAAAATTAAGTCAAGACAGATTGCTCTGATTTCGGTTCCTAGTTGTTTATACAACTAATGGGAGCTAGGCTGCACTAATCAGAAAATCAGCCTTTGAAGTACAAAGTTCATGCAAATGTGAGAAATGCAAATGGGCTTGGATTTAATTAAATAGGAGAAGTGGTGAGAATAGAGAAGCATTTTGTACGGATCCCATTTCCTTGCTGGCGTGTATGTGTGTACATGTCTGGTAATTTGAACTGACGTGGGAATCCTTTTAAACATTTCATTAAAAATCAAGCAGCCCTACATTTTAAATGATCTTTATATATCTGAGCAAGAGCTGTAGTTTTTTCAAAGTTTTGAAATGCATTTAAAGACTGGCATTCATCCCTCCCCCTCTCTGGCTGTACAAAGGGCTTATATACATGCTTTCCTGGCCTTAGATGTTAGCAAGTACAGCTGGCAAGGGAAGAACTCTTATTTCCGGTTTTCCTGTCATCATGCATTAGCTCCTCCTTTCCAGCAGCCCTGAGATTTGCACTAGATGAGAAAGAAAGGGGAGAAGGAGACAGGAGAACAAAGTAATTAACAGAGGAATAGGAACAGATATAAGTGTGAGAAAAGGAGAAAGGAGGCAGAGAAAAGGAGAGAGATGAGGCTGAATTTGGGCATTTCGCAAGGGTTCCTTCCCTACTTGAATGTCAAGATTTTAGCGTACAAATATCTCGCAAGATAAATGGCAGGTATGCTGTCTGCACTCCAATATGCCTACCAGAACTGAGAATCATAAGATTAGTTCATGTTGTTGTTGTTGTTTAGTCGTTTAGTCGTGTCTGACTCTTCGTGACCCCATGGTCACGTCAGGCACTTCTGTCTTCCACTGCCTCCCGCAGTTTGGTCAAACTCATGCTGGTAGCTTCGAGAACACTGTCCAACCATCTTGTCCTCTGTCGTCCCCTTCTCCTTGTGCCTTCCATCTTTCCCAACATCAGGGTCTTTTCCAGGGAGTCTTCTCTTCTCATGAGGTGGCCAAAGTATTGGAGCCTCAGCTTCAGGATCTGTCCTTCCAGTGAGCACTCAGGGCTGATTTCCTTAAGAATGGATAGGTTTGATCTTCTTGCAGTCCATGGGACTCTCAAGAGTCTCCTCCAGCACCATAATTCAAAAGCATCCATTCTTCGGCGATCAGCCTTCTTTATGGTCCAGGTCTCCCCTCCCTGTTTTATCCATTTTATTTAGCTTCAAATACGTAGCAGGGACATTGTGCTTCCAAAGGATTTACAGTACAATCAGCACAGTACAATCCATTTTGCAGTGGGTCTTGTGCATCTACCTGCTGTACCCATCCCCCAGAAGTTGCTTTTTGTGCCTCAAACAGGCAGCATCCAAAGATCCTGTGAAGCTGAGAAATAATAACAAAAAGGGAGAAAGGGAAGAAAAGGCATTTTTTTAATATAACGTATTTGAAGATTTGTAATTCAACATAGAAGGACTTACAGTGAAAGCTAAACTGAAAGGGAGGCACTTTTGATGAAGCATTTCCAAAGAATAAAAAAGCAGTCCTTTCAGTGATTTTTCTTTCCCAGGAATTGTGTTGAAAGATAATACACATATATGCTCATTTCTGGGCAATGCTTCTTGAAGGCTGCCTCAGTGATGTTAGCAAGATCATTGATTCTCTGAGACTGACCATGAGAGAGAGAAAAGAACTCTGTAATATAAAAGGGAGAAGGGGTGGAATGTCAGGGAAAGAAAGGCAGTCAACAGGATGAGGCCTTAAGCACTGCATATGCCCCCCTCAAGTAAATTGGGTGGCCGTTTAATGCAGTCCTACTTGAGAACTGCAATATTTCCATTGAATTTTCCAATTAACAACAACTTTGTTTTCTGGAGCATTTGTCCATAAATATGTATCAGTCTTCAGCTGCCATTAATAAAGCAGGTACATATGATGGACGGACACAGGTGGCGCTGTGGGTTAAACCACAGAGCCTAGGACTTGCTAATCAGAAGGTCTGCGGTTCGAATCCCCGTGACAGGGTGAGCTCCCGTTGCTTGATCCCTGCTCCTGCCAACCTAGCAGTTCGAAAGCATGGAAAAGTGCAAGTAGATAAATAGGAAGGTAAACGGGAAGGTAAAGGCGGGAAGGTAAACGGCATTTCCGTGTGCTGCTCTGGTTCGCCAGAAGCGGCTTAGTCATGCTGGCCACATGACCCGGAAGCTGTATGCCAGCTCCCTCGGCCAATAAAGCGAGATGAGCGCCGCAACCCCAAGAGTCGGCCACAGCTGGACCTAATGGTCAGGAGCCCCTTTACCTTAAGAGAAAGGATTCTTTGAATCTGTGCAAATAGCAGGGTTGAAGGTTGCATTGCTCAGGACCAGGGTCAGCAGCATGTTGCAATAAGATTACTGTATAGAGTTCAGAGTGGCAAACACACACAAGGGGTATGACCACCCTTATGTTCCAAAGTTTAAACCAGTGTTCAAGTCTAGGGAGCCAATGCATGGAAGTATAGACACTTGGTGGTAGCAAGGAGATGGGGAAGACAATGAAGATACAGATTGATACTGAAAACTGACCGTAGAAGAATGCAAGAAGGCAGAAGGATTACCTGCTTGTAATGGATGGCAGATCACGATGGGGGGGGGAGATTGCGAAAGGAATTTGCAGTATAACAAAAGACTTACCTGGCTAGTCTTTTGCAAATGGATGCAAGAATTTAAAACTTGCAGCTGAGGCAAATATTTTTTTAAAAAAAGTCGGCAAATGCTTTGTGTTTTCTTTACTTCTCTATTGTCTTTGCTCAAAGTGAGATATCATTGACCTGAAGTAATACATGCAGGCTGAGTGGTGTAAGTTTCATACTTTGTGCTGTTTTTAGCTATCGTTTTAAATGCAAATTTGCATATAATTATTCTTAATCCTCAAAGGAAATCTTCTCTGTATTATCATATTTTGCAGAAATTTAATTAAATGATTGCAAGTTTTTGACTCCCTGAATGAGGGAAGTTCCAGATCAACACTCTTAAAAATTATCATAAATGTATGAGAGAATGTAGGTTGAAATAATAGAAAGAGCCAAATTCCATTCATTAATCACTAAATATTTAATAACAACAAAGGTCATCTTGTTTAGCAATTAACAATGAAACCGAATACAATAGTTTGATTTTTATCAGATACCCCCTTGAAATTCTAAACAGTTGGACACACTTAACTGTGTGCGCTTTTGTTCTTGTCTTACATCAGCAATTCTGGGACAAGGATCGTCAGGAAATGGCAGAGTTCACTCCCACATCACTTGAAGTTCCCTTACACTACAAAGATTAAGTTTTCATCCTGTTTTGTTAAACAAAGAGGTAATGATTAAACACATTTTCCCCTGTGTATTTAGAATATTTGCACAGGGCCAGACTGCCCCCTGAGGACTAAGTGCTGGCCTCATTTTTCACCCTGTGAATTTTCCTGAGTCATGCATAGCTGCTGTTTGTGGGGGCTTTTGAAAGACCCTGATTAGGAACATATATCTCATATAACTCATATAACTATCATCTATCTATCTATCTATCAATCATCTATCTATCTATCTATCTGTCTAACACACACACACACACACACACACACACACGTACGTATGTTTCCTGCTTCAAAATCATGCTTGGCATCTGTTCTGCCAGAGTTCATAGAACAGCATTCATTGGCCAAAAGCAGGTATTTTAGCTTTCTGTTTTTGCTCAAGCAAACTTCCTTTGCCTGCTGCCAGTGCACAGACAGTCCATGGAGCCGTTTGGCTGCCACTTCTGGGGCTAAGATCTCCTGACTCAGTTTATAATGCATCAGACTCCACTGTAAAACCAAGTCAGAACCTGCCCCTGTTCTTAATTCCGAACAACCTGTCCTGTAATTACTTGCGGTAAGGACTGTGTTGTGCCCACCTCTCTGCCAGTTGCATCGTTTGATGTCTCTTGCCTCACCTTGCTCCTTACAGACAGCTGGTGGCTTCAGTCAACCTTGCCTTCTTTAAATTGCTTTGGCTGTGCCTCCCTCTACCTGCAGTTGCATTGCCCTTTCTACGGTCAAGCAAAGAGATTTAGGGCTGGTGTACACCTAGGCCAGGGGTCGGCAAGGTTTATCCTGCCTGGGCTGGATCGGTCCCATGGAGATCCCTGTGTGGGCTGGATTGTGAGTGCGCCCGCCTGCGATTTTTGGGCGTCTGCACACGCGCTTTTTGCCGTGCGCAGACGCAATTTCCAGTGGCGCGCAAGCAAGTCCCCACCCTGGTTTAGCGCAGCGCACGAGCAAGCAACTTGGTTTGGGGGCGGCTCATGGGCCGGTCAAACGACCTCCGCGGGCCGCTTCTGGCCCATGGGCCTTAGGTTGCTGACCCCTGACCTAGGCATTACTTGATTACTCTGTTGGATGACTGGCAGCCAAATCTATGAACAGATTGCACTGAAAGGCATTGAGTTTTTTTTTTTTTATATAATATTTTTATTTTCCATTTAAACACAATACAACGAACATAAACATACAAAAAACAGAAAACGAAACAAAAAACATGTATCATTTCATATCCTAATTTCATATCCCATCTTCCCCGACTTCCTCATGCCTCCCCTTTCTGTATTCCAAATTCTTATTGATTGTTCAGCAAATCTTCCCTTATTTTAATTTAAATTTAGACTATTCTTCCTTATTCTCCTTGTCTTAACCATTACTAATAGTAACCATTTACTTTCCAGTCCAACATCATTCTAACTTTCATTAACTTTGTAATATTTCTTTAAATAGTCCTTGAATTTTTTCCATTCTTCTTGCGCTGCTTCTCTTCCCTGGTTTCGGATTCTGCTCGTCATTTCTGCCAAGCCCATATAGTCTATCACCTTCATCTGCCATTCTTCCAGTGTGGGTAGTTCCTGCGTCTTCCAGTACTTCGCAATGAGTATTCTAGCTGCTGTTGTAGCATACATAAAGAAAGTTATATCCGTCTTTAACACCCCTTGGCCGACAATACCCAAGAGAAAGGCCTCTGGTTTCTTGGGGAAAGTATATTTAAATACCTTTTTAAGTTCATTATAGATCGTTTCCCAGAATGCCTTAATCTTCGGGCAAGTCCACCAAAGATGAAAAAATGTACCTTCAGTTTCTTTACATTTCCAACATTTGTTATCAGGCACATGGTAAATCTTTGCAAGCTTGACTGGGGTTATGTACCACCTATATATCATTTTCATAATGTTTTCTCTTAAGGCATTACATGCCGTAAATTTTATCCCGGTGGTCCACAACTTTTCCCAATCAGCAAACAAGATATTATGACCAATGTCCTGAGCCCATTTAATCATGACCGATTTAACCGTTTCATCTTGTGTATTCCATTTCAGCAGCAAATTGTACATTTTAGACAGATTCTTAGTACTGGGTTCTAACAGTTCTGTCTCCAATTTTGATTTTTCCACCTGGAAGCCAATTTTACTGTCCAGTTTAAACGCTTCGTTTATTTGATGGTAGTGAAACCAGTCTCTCACCTTCCCTTTTAATTTCTCAAAACTCTGCAATCTCAATTTGTCCCCTTCCTTTTCCAAAATTTCCCAGTATCTTGGCCACTTGGACTCCATATTTAACTTTTTAACTGCCTTAGCTTCCATTGGCGACAGCCACCTTGGAGTTTTATTTTCCAGCAAGTCTTTATATCTGACCCAGACATTTAGTAGTGCTTTTCTGACAATATGATTTTTGAAACTTTTATGTGCTTTAACCTTGTCATACCACAAATATGCATGCCACCCAAAAATGTTATTAAAACCTTCCAAATCCAAAATGTCTGTGTTTTCAAGAAGTAGCCATTCTTTCAGCCAGCAGAAAGCTGCCGCTTCATAGTAAAGTTTAAAGTCTGGCAGGGCAAACCCCCCTCTTTCTTTTGAATCCGTTAATATCTTAAATTTAATTCTGGGCTTTTTGCCCTGCCAGACAAATTTAGATATGTCTTTTTGCCACCTCTTGAAACAATCCATTTTATCAATTATTTGCAATGCTTGGAACAAAAACAACATTCTTGGCAATACATTCATCTTTATAGCTGCAATACGGCCTAACAAGGAAAGCTTTAAGTTGGACCAAATCTCCAAATCTTTTTTCACTTCTCTCCAAGTTTTTTCATAATTATCTTTAACCAAATTCACATTTTTAGCTGTCATATTTATACCCAAATATTTCACTTTTTTAACCACAGTTAACCCTGTCTCATTCTGAAACCTTTCCTTTTCTATCTGTGTCAAATTTTTCTCCAAAACCTTTGTCTTAGACTTATTCAATTTAAATCCTGCCATTTGACCAAACTCTTGAATTATTTCCAAAACTCTTTTCGTGCTAGCTTCTGGCTCTTGTAATGTAAGTACTAGGTCATCTGCAAATGCTCTCAGTTTATATTGTTTAGCTCCGACCTGAATCCCTTTAACCAACTGGTCCCTCCTAATCATATTAAGCAAAAC
This sequence comes from Podarcis filfolensis, assembly GCF_964270895.1. Lineage (NCBI taxonomy): Eukaryota > Metazoa > Chordata > Lepidosauria > Squamata > Lacertidae > Podarcis > Podarcis filfolensis. The sequence continues at coordinate 21,638,882 of NC_139614.1, read as the reverse complement.
CTCCAGGATCGATATAAAAAGTAATGGGGAGATAGGGCACCCCTGGCGTGTCCCTTTTTCAATCTTGAACTCTTCTGTAACCACATTGTTTACAATTAGTTTAGCTTTCTGTTCAGAGTATATTGCACCTATACCATTCTCAAACCCTTGGCCTACCCCCATCCCCCGGAGGTTCTTCAACATAAAACTCCAAGAAATATTGTCAAAGGCTTTCTCGGCATCCACAAATATCAAAACAGCTTTAGTGTTTATGTTCCGGTTAGCGCCGGCGCTTAATGGCGGATCTCAACCGGAGCTCCGGGAGAGATCTGCTTCGTGGGTTCGGGTCCTGTCAGCTACGGCGAAGCGGGGACCCCTAAAAATCACAGGCGCGTTGCCTGTGAACTGGAGACTCGGCGGGCACCTTTGCGCCCCCCCGACGCTGCGAAATAGCCTTTTTAAAGGCTCCGGAGCAGCGGAGGGGTCTTGGAGCGGTGCTGAGAGTCGTCTTCACCCAGCCTGCGAAGCGAAGCCGCGTCGCCATTAGCGGTGAGCGCTGACTTCTTCCCGTGAAATTGGATTAAAAGAACAACTATCCGTGAGTAGGATTGACTGCTAAAGTATAAATTGGACTCTAAAATAAAGAAATTGGGCACCGAGACGGATAAGCACTAAAAAGGAAGTCTGCTTTCCGTTCTGTAGCAAGATCAAAGCGAAAGGCACTCTAGCTGTAACTGCTTGAGAGGAAACTTGTGGGATTTAAGAAATCCACCACCAAAGCAAAGAACTCCCCCCCCCCGAAGGCAGGAGGGGGGGGAAGAAGATTTTAAAAGTGTTTCCCTGCCAATTTAAAAAAAATTGGATTAAGTATCGCTGCTCTTTAACCTGGGACCGGACTGCCGGAGAAAAGGAACCGGCTAAGGACTGTTGTTATAAGAAGCTAAAAAGTATCTTAAATTGACTTTGGTTACTTCCAATTTGAAACACTGTTTCTGTGGTATTACAAAGTTACTTACAGGACACTATTGACTGGGATCCCCTTGAAAAAGGAAAGAAAAATTGAAAGGGACTAGGAAACTTTTATTCCTTCTTTTTTGAAGAGTGTGGGATTATTTTGAGAAGCATAGAACTGTCTCTACGCCCTCTAGAGGACCTACAAATTGTTTCAGCAACAAGTGGAGTTTAAAACTTGAGAACTTTGTTTGTGAGTTTCAAAGTCTGGGAATGACCTTGACTAAAAGACTTTGTTATGGCAGATGGTAAAGAGAAAGGGGATTTACAAGAAACAACCTTGAGATCTGGCAGACAATACAAAATTGACACTTTCATGCAAAGAAGGGCTTCTGTAACAGGAGCCTCTGGAACTATAGTGGCTGCAAAGCCAAAAGTGAAAGCAATGTCTACAGAAGAATCATTTGCTAAGGTATTGGAGAAGATAAATGACTCTTTGGAGGAACTAAAAAAGCAAGGTGCGGAGACTAAATTGCAAGTTGCTGAAACTAAAGTACAAGTTGCTGAAACAAATAAAAAAATTGAAGAAATCTCTGGGAAAATTGACCTAAATACTAAAAGTATAACTGACCTAGGGAATAAAGTGAACTCAAATGCAGAAGCAATTGGGAAATTATTGGAAGATTCATCTATAACACGAAAGATAGCTGAGGAAGCTAAGGAAATTGCAACTGCTGCGGAGGAAAAATTTCCACCAGTTTACAAGAAATTGGACGAATATGAACTGGCACTTTCTATGCAGGATATGCAACGCAAGGAGAGGAACCTGAGGATCAGACTTGTGCCGGAAAAGGAAGGAGAGAACTTGGTGGATTATTTGACAAAAGAATTTTCTGATTTTTGGAAGCAGGAGCTGAAGAAAGAGGACTTTAAGATAGAAAGTGCATTTAGATTGGGAATAAGACAGAAGAGAAATCGACCCAGAGATTGTCTTATTACTTTAAGATCAAAGGAGGAGCGAGATAAAATATTGAACCTGCACTACCAAACAGCCCTTCGAATTGAAGACTTTTTTATTGAGATTTTTAAAGACATTCCTAAGAGTATCTTGGACGCAAGAGGACATTATAAGGACTTGGTGACACTGCTGAAGAAGAACTACATACCATTCAGGTGGGAATTTCCCCAAGGCTTGTCTTTTAAATATAAGGGAAAGAAGAGAAGAATAAAGACTGTAAGTGATAAAGACAAGTTCTTGGGAGAACACGAAGAAGACCTACAGAAAGAGACATTTCCAGGACAAGGGCATCCATCACTGGATACGAACACGGTACCACCGACAGACGAGGAACAAAAACAGGGAGCTGTAGGAGGAAGGAGTAAATAATCCCATCATGGCTCTGCAACTTCTAACCTGGAATTGTAACGGCTTAAATATTCCCAGGAAGAGAAAAAGTATATTTCATGTCTTAAAGAAAGACCAATTGGACTTGATTTGCCTACAAGAGACCCACGTGACAAGAGCACACAGAAAATTATTAATAAATAAAAGACTGGGACAGGAATTTATATCTTCAGACAGAATAAAAAAGAGAGGAGTGGTGATCTATGCAAAAGAAAAATTGCAACCGAAACAAATCTTTAAAGATGATCAAGGAAGATATTTGGCAATTGAAATTCAATCTCAAGGAGAGAAGTATTTGATAGTGGGAATCTATGCACCAAACGAAGGGAAAGCTGAATTTTTTAAGAAGTTGCATGAAATTTTGATGGACCATATGGATTACAACTTAATTTTGATGGGAGATATGAATGGAGTAGTTTCAACAAATATGGACAAGGCACAAAGACAGGTAATAACAAAAGATGGAAGACTACCAAAGACTTTTTTTGAAATGACTGACAATATGGACTTGATTGATATTTGGAGAACAAAACACCCATTAGAAAGAGAGGGAACCTTCTTTTCTGAAGCCAAAATGACATGGACAAGGATTGACCAAATTTGGGTGACTAGCAGTATGGCTCCGAACATAAAAAAAGTAGAAATCTGCCCAAAAACTTTCTCCGACCATAATGCTGTAAAGATGGTGATGAGGCAAACAACAACTGGTTCCTTCAGATGGAGAATGAATGACACCTTATTTAGAGATGAGGAGATCTGCAAGAAGGCCCAAAAAACCTTGAAAGACTATTTTGAAATCAACTTAAGGTCTGAAGTAGAAAAAAGAATAGTATGGGACGCAAGCAAAGCCGTGATGAGAGGGTTTTTGATTCAGCAAAATACTTTAAAGAAGAGAAACCAAAATGAGAAAAAGGAGAGAATTTTGGAAAAGATAAAAGAAGGGGAAAAACAATTAAGATCGAAGCCAAAATCCCAAGAGATTCTAAGAGAAATCAAATTTCATCAAACACAATATATGGAACTGATGAATCAAGAATTAGAGTGGAAAATTAAACAAATGAGACAAAAGACCTTTGAATCTGCTGATAAATGTGGCAAGTTACTGGCTTGGCAAATAAAGAAGAGACAAAAACTCAACACGGTAACAAATATAGAAGTGGAAGGAAAAAACATAAGCAACCCAGCGGAAATTAGGAATTGTTTTCAGAACTACTTTAGACAACTTTACACACAAGGGCCGCAAAAAGAAATGGACATACAACAGTTCCTCGAGGAAAATGGGCTGAAAAAGGTTTCGCAAGAAAGTAAGATAATATTGAACCAGGAGATATCAGCACAAGAAATAGAAGATGCCATTCAAGGCATGACGCTGGGCAAATCCCCTGGACCGGATGGACTGACTTCCAAATACTACAAAGTTTTGAAGGAAGGGTTGATACAACCTCTGAAGGAAGTCTGCAATGAGATTATGGAGGGGAAAAGGGCACCCGATACGTGGAGAGAGGCCTACATTACACCTATACCAAAGACAGAGACTGAAAAGACCCAACTTAAAAACTACCGACCCATCTCGTTATTGAATGTGGATTACAAAATCTTTGCTGATATTTTAGCAAAAAGACTGAAAAGAGTTTTGATGGAGGAGATTCACGGGGACCAAGCGGGCTTTCTCCCAAAAAGGCATTTGTCGAACAATGTAAGGAATATAATTGACATTTTGGAAAAGCTGGAAGTGAAAGGCATTGAGTTTTAAGCAATATAGAAGTTCTGTCTGTCACGTGAAAGCTCTGTCCAATGGGCCAGTCACACATGCAAGGCATTACTTGATACTTATTTATTATTGCATTCTAACTCACCCTTCCTCCCAAAGGAGGCCAGGGCTGCAAAAAACAAACCAGTAAAACAATACAATTACAAAATAAAACATGCTTAAAAACGATTAAGAATATGTATAAAAAAAAACATTAAGAACATCTAACACCATTAAAAGAAAAAGAAAAAACAGCCACATGCCATCACAGCTAATAATTTCAAGGGTTCTTGTGAGGATGAGATGGGTGGGATTAACGATATATAATGCTTTGAACTACAGTGGCACCTCGGATTACAGACGCTTCAGGTTACAGACTCTGCTAAGCTAGAAATAGTACCTCAGGTTAAGAACTTTGCTTCAGGATGAGAACAGAAATCGCGCGGCGGAAGGCCCCATTAGCTAAAGTGGTACCTCAGGTTAAGAACAGTTTCAGGTTAAAGAACGGACCTCCAGAATGAATTAAGTTCTTAACCCGAGGTACCACTGTACTTGGAGAAAAAGTGGGATATAAATTCAGTTAACAGCAGCAGTAGTACAACCAAACTTACAGAACTATGTCAGGATCTATAAATTTCTGAATGATCTGGTTAGGACAATTTGCCTTGAACTTTTTATTTCCATTCTTAACTGTTAATAAAATGTTGTGAGCGTGGATTATAATAGACTCACTTCAGAATTCCCCCATGAGTTTCCTGTACAAGCAGCACTTACATTCAAGTCTATTATTTGTTCTTTAATGTCTGCATTAGGGAAGCAGAATACGACTGCACTAATTGTGAGATCAGAAGTGCAGAGTGAGTACAAGTGAATTGTAGAAGAATTTATGCAGCACACACTGCAGCGCAGAAATTAGATTTCTTTATATTATGCAGCCTGTGCTTTTTAATTTACTTTGTACATGACGGTTTCCTTTTGTTAAGCAAGCTTTGGCTAAAATAAACGGAAGAGCTTTAGGCTTTCAAATGGAAGGCAAATATTTTAGGAAAACGTGGCAGCAAAACATTACTGGGATGTTCTAGCTCAGACCTGCTTTTGCGGTTCTGAAACTACTTGAGCCACACACACCTTGCAGTTCTTCGTTTTCTTACTGTGCACCTACCCAAGGCAGTTCATTTCCCATTTATACTGATTTCTGATTACCCATTACCGTCACACACACACACACACACACACACACACACACGGCATGCTTCTTTTCAGCCTCTGTGTTAATCAGGTTTATGGAAATCATGTTTGGAAAGGATTGCCCAGTACATTTCATTTTTGTTTGAACTGCACAGTGTTATTTGGTCAGAGGGTGCATTTTTATTCTTCCTTCTTATTTGTCTCCTAGAATGAAAGCAATGCCTTTTAACAGAGAGAGGAATGTGGAAGCTGTAATATGTTTCAACAAGCACCACCCATAAGTCTCCTCTAAAATCATGAGGGTTAATGAGTCAAAGCACTGTGGCACATCAGTTGATCTGGCTGGAGAAAAGACTATGCAATTTTACATTGCTGCCTAAATGGGTGATGCTAGAAATCTATAAAGCAGTAGGGTGTGGTGATTTACGCATGCTTTCTTTAAAAAATGAACAGGTACCCCAATCTGTAGAGCACAACATCTTTGTCTTAGGGCTCGTCCACACTTTTGACCCATGCTTTCTAGGTCTGCACTTTCCCAGTCTGTTTCTGAAAACTAACTTTCTTTTGTTGCTTTCTCCAGGAAAACCTGCTCTTTAATGCCGAATTGGAACAAACAGCAATTTGAGTTTTCTGCAGATTGCTAAGAACATTAAAGAGCAGATTTCCATGGGGAAAGCATGGGGGGGTGGAGAGAAGCTCACTTGGACATGGGAAGAGTGCAGACCTGTGCTTAGGAAGCTCGGATTAGTTTGGATGATACTAAATGAGCAATATATGCAATGAAGCCTTTATCTTCTTAAGCACGCTGATGAAGAGCTCGGATTTCGTAAATGCAGTGAGACATTGCTAACCAAAGTCACCTATGTCTGAGAGCACTAAACAGTATTGAACTGAGCCAACATAGTATTGAACCCTCATTACAACCGCCGCTCAGAGGTGACTTTGCCTGTGTTTCCTGTTTGGCTGCTAAATTCTAATATTATACTAGGAGTGATCTTAGCAACCAGTTTTCCGGTCCTAAACTGTTTAGGAGCTTTGGTTCTAATTATGAGCCCTTTGATTTAGGACTTTGATTAAGAAACAGATCTCGAGTCAGTGAAGCTGGCGTAATAACAGAGTTACCGGTACATGGTCCCAAAAACCTGCTCCCCATCAAACTCTAGCTGCAGCATTTTGTATCAGCAGATACCCTTCAAAAGCCCTCCTGTTCCAGGAACACGTGATTTCGCACATACACTTAAGCTGTGACCAGCACTCCTGACCTCAGTTTCTACCTGGCTCTCTAGGAGCAACACTGGGTCCAGGAGGACTCCCAGCATGCAAACCCGATTCTTCCAACATACTGCAACCCCGTCTGTAACTTAGGGGTCATCCAGATTCCTGCTTTTCCTGCTTTCCCCCAGGAAAACCTCAACTTTACCGCTGAATTGAAGCAAATATCAATTTGAGTTTCCTCCAGATTGCTCTGATTCAGTGCTAAAGAGCAGTTTTTTTCAGGGAAAACAGTGGGGCAAACAGAAAACTAGCTTGGATCTGTGCTTTCTAAGTATAGACAAGCAGGTGTGGGGATGAGGCCATACTGTAATCATCACCCAGAACCTGTAGCCGTTCTAACCAGGAGTACAGTAATACCTTGGTTGTCAAACGCCCTGGAACTTGAACGTTTTGGCTCCTGAATGCCACAAGCTCGGAAATGATTGTTCCGGTATGTGAACGTTCTTTTGGAACCCGAACGTCCAATGGGGCTTCCACAGCTTCTGATTGGCTGCAGGAGCTTCCTGCAGCCAATCAGAAGTCACGATTTGGTTTTCAAATGTTTTGAAAGTCGAAGAGACTTCCGGAATGGATTCCGTTTGACAGTCGTACCTTGGACTTGGTCCTGAGTGGCAAGCTCCTCCTACAGAGCAACTAGCAGGCTTATTGGGTCCCTGGGTCACCTGACCTCTGCTTTGCTGGATACTGCCATTTCACCCCCTGGTCATTTGCAGTGGTGGTGTTAAAGAGCAGAGACCAGGCAATCCTTCCCTCATGAATTTCCACAGTTTTCAAGACCACTGGTGCTGTACACCATGTATCTGTGGCAGTGTGCATAGTAAGCTGCTTGCTGTCTAGTCCTTGCCCTTCTGATACAGGTTTCATAGGAACAGTTGCCAAAGTGCAGGTTTCTAAATGAGTGCAGAATTTAATAAAGTATAGCAAAGCAAGAAAACGTTTTTCCTCCCTGTTTCCCCAGGGAATAAAAGTGTCTGGAAAAGACGGGATCTCTGTACGTACATCAAGCAGCCAGTTCTGTTGGGATAATCTGAAACTGCCCTTGAGGAAAATGTCCTCATTGCTATCTAAAACATATTTATTTCACTTAAACACATTAGTGAGGAGTGCATAAATTAAAAGACCCGGTGCATTATTGCATCATTCAGTCTACTGCAACGCTGACAGTTTGGATTGCACTAGGAAGCAGTGGTTGTGTATCAGACCATTTTCTGTACGTGACCTTTAGTTTTGAAAAGGTCATATTTTATTTCTCATATTTCAATGTTTAAAGCATGGTGTGTAGCATTTAGTAATATTGAAAGGTTTGATACTATGTAGAGCTTACATTCAGCTGAGATTATTAGTTTGGTTACAAGTAAGAAAGCAATTTATTCCGTTACATCAGTTGGGAAGGAATTAAATGCTGTGAAAATAACAGGTGCTTTTGGAATTTCTGGTTCCAGTGCATTTCATGTTTTTGTCTAATATGCAAATGACATCATTGGCAGAGCAAGAAACCACATATTCACGTTAAGGCTATGATCCTCTCTACCCATTTGGGAACTCATTCGGCTTTCCTTCTGAGTAGACATGCATAGGATTAGACAGTATTAGTTGGCGGAGAATCCTGCATTTTCTCCCAAACTAATTTCTGTTGTATTTCTGGTAGAATACATGGAAAGAATTATGAGTGTTGACCTTTTAAAATACTTCAGCTTAGAGAGAGCATGTCAGTGGTCTGTACGTAAGGCCTACTGCATAATCATACTTCAAAATAATGTCTTTTCCCTGAAAGGTCATCAGATACATTTATCAAAAGATGGTGATAATGACTTGTTTTTGATAGAATTTCAAAACCATTTGAATAATGAATAGAAGTAGAAATTGCCTAATGATGCCATTGCTTGATCCAATCCATAGCCAATGATAAAAGAATGGGCAGTTAGGCCTCTTTATTCCCACTGAAGTTCTTTTCTATTATTGGAATCAGGAAATGATTCTTTATGTCTTCCCTCTGGGGCATTGGGTTGCAATAGCGACTAAGTGCCAAAAGCTGATCCATGCTGAGTTCAGCATATGGCATCAGCAGTTGCGCAGATAATTTAGCCCTTTGCAGCACAGCTGAAAGTCAGCTTGCATGAGCTGTTGAAAACCAGCAGCTGCCAGGGGCTCAAAGAGTAGCTGTAGTTATAAGTCAGTTTGATGTACCAGCCTAGAACACTTCACTATGAAGTCAATTCCACCCTGGCAATACTGCCCTGTGTCAGATATTGTGATCTACATTTATTGAAGCAGCTCTTTGAATGGGGGTTATTGGCCTCCTTTAAGATAGAGAACAGGAAAAGAGAAGTCTATTGCTAATTCATAAAGGGGAGGTTTTTCATTACCATGTTGACGTGGGTAGAGGTAGAAGTGAACTATGAAAAGCTTGCTAATGCTGTTGGGATGAATTTAGTCAAACATTTCTCAAACGTGATTTTTAATTATAGTATTCAGCAAAGTCCATCATCACCTTGGTACAATACTTGGGCACCTGGGCAATACTTTTGGGGCATATTGACTGTGACTAAGCCAGTGTGCTGTAAGTGGTTAGAGTATTGGGAAATCCAAGTTCAAATCTCAACTTGGTCATGAAGCTCACTGGACAATCTTGTTTCCCTCCCTCCCTCCCTCCCTCCCTCCCTCTTTCTCAGTCTTACCAACCTCACATGGCTGTTGTGATGTTAAAATGGAGGGGTGTACTTTGAACCCTTTGAAGAAAAGGTGGTATATAAACACAGTAAATAAAATAAAATAATTTTTAAAATTGCCCTGGTTCCACTAGTTAGTCTAAACATGTTCAATATGCCTTTGTCTAGAGCAGCGGTTCTCAACCTATGGGTCCCCAGATGTTGGACTACAACTCCCATCTTCCCTGAGCTCTGGCCTTGCTAGCTAGGGGTGATGGGAGTTGTAGTTCAACAACATCTGGGGACCCACAGGTTGAGAAAGGCTGGTCTAGAGCAAAGCTTTCAAAACTGTGTGTTGCAACACGTTAGTGTGTTGACTGCAGTGTGTAGGTGTGTCGTGGAAACACTCCCTGCACTCCTTCTGGGACGGGAAAGGGGTTAGTTTAACCCCTGGTTTGCTAGCAAAACTGAATTACCATGTCGCCAAATGATGCATGTCTAAAAAGTGTGTCATTGACATGAAAAGTTTGGAAAGCTTTGGGTCTAGAGATTTGCTTTAAAACATTGAAAAGCCAAATTGTTATGAGAGTGACGCAACTAAACATGCTGCCTTTGGGCAAATTATAAAATGTTTGGAGCCATTAAAAGGTATAAAATGTATCACCAGGTCTATTTAGCTATGATGCTATCTGTATACCACTGTCTTCATTCAGGATCAAGAGGACATCCTGAAATGATTTAGAAGTTCCCTTCAGTGGAACAATAGGAGGTAGGAACCTCTTAAAAGGGAGGAGACTTCTTCCTCCTAGCTCAACTGTTTCCTGCCACACACTAGGAGGTTTTGGTCAACTGACAATTACAAAAGGAAAGATGGGGACGCAGGGGGCACACAGACTTTCCTCTTCCTCCTACTCCCATCTTTAGCCTTGATTAGGTAGTCAGGAAATACATTTTGCTTGCGCTGACCTCCTGTCCACAGCTGGAAAATGGAGCCATGGGAAAAGGTAGCCATGTCAGCCCACTATGGGGGGGGGACACATTTATTGTAGCCAAAACATTACAAAAGTGACTCAAGCTATTCAGTTCTCCAGAAGTTTTCATTAGGCAAGATATTAAATAGAGCAATACGGTCCTATGCATTTGCAAGCATACTTCCAATAAACCCTATGGAAATCAGTAGGGCTTGCTTCTGAGTTAAATATGCATAAGATTGCACTATTAGTTGAAAAAATATTTCCAAGATACTTGTAGACTTTTATGAGTAATTAAAATCGTTTCTGAGATTTTTTTTATGATGTATGAAAGCTTAGCTGTACAAATTTCCATGCTATTTCACGAGGAAATGATCAGAGTTTCTTTAGCTGTTATTGCTGTTTTCTAGAATTTAATAAAAATTGTAACTTGGTTGACATATTTTCCAGAATGTGATTTGTTTGATGGCAGTGCTTTTTAAATTCAAACAGAAGGCTGTTTAATATTTGGAATATTAATTATTTTGCAAGAACAGCACTCCTAGGGAGATAATTAGCAGAACTCCGGAATTAGGACATGCCTTAGAGACATCCTGTAAAATAACTGCAACTCTTCAAGAAAATGTGCTAGGCTTTGGGGTAAGCCAAAAATGATAAGTTTTGCAAGTCCGTTAAAAAAAAAAAGCACATTACTGAAGGATGTAAATGTTAACACCAACTTATTATGCCTACTAACCTATCTTGAGGGTTTTCAGGCTGATGATAAGACTCTCGTACAACCGGTAACACAGTTTTAGGAACAGTTAAAACCTGAGCCCAAAGATGCTGTTTATGTGTTTCATAGGTAAAGGTAAAAGGACCCCTGGCCATTAGGTCCAGTCGTGGCTGACTCTGGGGTTGCGGCACTCATCTCGCTCTATAGGCCAAGGGAGCCAGCGTACAGCTTCCGGGTCATGTGGCCAGCATGACTAAGCTGCTTCTGGCGAAGCAGAGCAGCGCACGGAAACGCCGTTTACCTTCCCGCCGGAGCGGTACCTATTTATCTACTTGTACTTTGATGTGCTTTCGAACTGCTAGGTTGGCAGGAGCAGGGACCGAGTAACGGGAGCTCACCCCGTCGTGGGGATTCGAACCGCGACCTTCTGATCGGCAAACCCTAGGCTCTGTGGTTTAACCCACAGCGCCACCTGCGTCCCTATATGTTTCATAACCAAGCTTAAATAAAATAAGTCAGCAAAACGCTCAGCACAGATATAACAGTGCGATCCCATGCATTTGTACCCAGAGGTAAGTTCCATGGCATTCAGTGGGGCTTTCTTCTAGGATCTAGGTAAATGTCTTAGCAGGGATAGGGAACCTCAGTTCTGGAATCTGAATGCCCTGCTTTCCAACCCGGTAGGCTTTCCACAGGCAACACCCCTCATTTGGTACAGCTGAAACGTAGCTGTATTATACAGATGGAAGAGCCCCATCCTCTTCTGCCCATTTTTCCTCTTCCAACAGAATGGTCCCCAGCTCTCAGAAAGCTAGCTATGAAAGATTCGCCATTCCTGTGCTATAGGATGGTAACCTGAATGTTTCTCTTTGAAGATTCTGCCTTTTGTAGCAAATTTAACATAGAGCTTAATTTTCAGCCTTTTCATTGCAGTCACTGAGATGCGCTTATAGGTTACATTTCAGGACTAAAGAGACGGAGAGATTTGCTTTGGCTTCTGTTGAATCAGGGTATACAAGATAAGTTACTAAACACACTGTTACACATTTCTAGCAGTTTTTGCATCATGCCGAAAAAACATAGGCAGTAGGTAGCACCAGCTAAACAAGAGCCCAGAAACCCCAAACTCTAGTAAAAGTTAGCACAAAGGCGGATGTCTATGGTAATTATATGTTCCAAAATGCCAGCAGATGCCAAGTCCATGTTGTTGTTGCCTCTAAAACACTCAGCTCTGTTTCTCTGTATCAATTGAGTCGGGTGAGGCTGTGCACATCCTGGACTCAGTGTTTGGCTGGATGTGGACCAATAAGTTGAAGCTGAATCCTGACGAGACAGCGGTCATGTGGGAGGGCCATAACCAGGACCAGGAATTGGGTAGGTTTTCTTTTCTGGAAGTCCTTCTGAACCAACAGGTATGTAGTCTGGGGCTCCTGGGAGTGCCCCTAGATACATTAGTGTCTCTGGAGATTCCAGTGTCCTCTATGGTATATGTCTGGCACACCAGGTTTGTTCATCCATGGACATAGAGCCTTGCCACTGCGGCCCATGTGCTGGTAACCTTAAGACTGGATTCCCATGATATACTCTATACCCTTGAAGTTGGTTTGTGGAAAGTAGAATGAGCCCTATGACAAAGTTTCCTACTGGGTAATGTACCATGAGCAGATAAACATTTTTCACTGGCTGCCAATATGCTACTGAGCCTGCTTCATAGTTGTATTGGTTTATAAAGTCCTGTTGAACTTGAACTCCGGATATCTAAGAGTACACTCGATTTCGTGTAGACCTGCCCAGTTGCTAAGCTCTGCAAGAGAGGCATGCCTGGCTGTGCTGCATTTAGCTGAAGCCTTCTCACTGGTGGCAGCCCAGCTTTGGAATTCCCACCCCTCTGAGATATGAATGGCCCCAATTCTGTTCAACTTTTGGTACCAGCTGAAGACTTGGTAATTCACCCAGCCCTTTGTTAGTTGGAGTTTCATGGCAATGCGGATGTGTGTTTTTTCTATTCTTTGGTTATAATTTTATCTGCCTCGTATTCTTTTGTGATTGTATATGAAGTGGGTAAGACTTGTTAAATTAATTAATTAAGCATGTGAATTAATCCTCAGCTTCTAATGTATAATGCTCTTTTGTTACACTCACATCTGGCTACTGGCTTGTTTGGAAGCAGTTTTATTTTACTCCTGACAGGTCTCTCCAGTGTCTGGCTTTGGTGTTTCTGGCTGCTGAGAGTGGGTGGGCTATGAGCTCTTTATGTGAGTGAGCATTATTATCCTGGAAGATGTTCAGTAGGGCCAGTTCTGGGGTGGCTTCTAATACAGTGGTACCTCGGGTTACATACGCTTCAGGTTACATACGCTTCAGGTTACAGACTCCGCTAACCCAGAAATAGTGCTTCAGGTTAAGAACTTTGCTTCGGGTTGAGAACAGAAATCGTGCACTGGCGGCAGCGGGAGGTCTCATTAGCTAAAGTGGTGCTTCAGGATAAGAACAGTTTTAAGCTAAGTACAGACCTCCAGAACGAATTAAGTACTTAACCCGAGGTACCACTGTACTTGCTTAGTTATTTTGTATATTTCCTATATGACTGATGTCCAGAAGAGTTGGATTTTGGGACATTCCCACCACATGTGGAGGTATGTGCCTGTGGAGGTGCAGCCTTTCCAGCATTTTGGTGAGGCTTCTGGGCATATCAGTGCTGGTTTCCATGGTGTCAGGTACCATCTGTAAGTGAGTTTCAGGTTGAGTTTTTTCTTTTAGCTGAGATGGATTTAAGGGAGGTTAGACCACATTCCAGTCCATTGGGTGGGGTTAATTTCCTAGCCTATGTTGTCCTCCCATTGTTTTTTGATTATGTCGAGGGGGTTTGTGGGATTTTGTAGCAGTATTTTGTATATTGTGGATACCATCCCCTTGCCGTGTCCGTTTGTTGTTAGGAGGAGGTTTTCGGAGGTTGTCAAGGGCCTAGTTACTGCTTTGAATTGCTATGATATTAGAGTCCATATTGTTACTTCCGCATTTTGCTGAGGCTTGGGAGTAGATTTGTTTGAGGGTTTGTAAGAAGTTGGGACCAAATTTCATGTTCGTTAGTACTGCTAATAGGCATTTCCATTCTAGGCAATCAAAAGCTTTGAAGGATGTATAGGGACTTAATTGTCAGTGGGAGGTTAGTTGCCATGCTGTGTTTGATCAGATTCAGTAGTTTCCTAATGGGGTCTGTTATATTGCTGCCAGGGACAAAGCAAATCTGGTCTGGGGCTATTAATTTCCGTAGGAATTTTTTTTAGGCAATTAGCCAAGATTAATGTGAATATCTTGTAGTCTTGGTTTATTAATGAGATTGGGTGGTATGATTCTACTTTGAGGCTGTCTTTGAGTTGTTTTGGAATAGAGACTATTTTGGAGGAGGTCCAGGTTTTAGGAATGGGCCCCCCCTTTTATGATGTTGTTAAATAGGCAGGTCATGTAGGGCATCAGGGGTTCTTTGAATTGCTCATAGAATTCTGCTGTAAAGCCTTCTGGGCCTGGGGCTTTGAGTCATTTCAGGTTTATGAGGACAGTATCTATTTCCTCTGGTGTAATAGGACTGTCCATGAATCTTCTTCATCAGTTAAGGTTGGCATGGTGAGTCCTCCTAGGAATTTTTTGATTTCCTCCTCTGGTGGGTTGTGGGAAGTGTATACGTTGGAGTAAAATTCCACAAATTCTGAGGTTATTTCTGTGGAGGAGAATGTTATGTTGCTGTCTTTTTTGGTGATGCAGTGTATTCTTGTTTTGAGTGATTTTTTCCTACACCTGTTTGCCAATAGTCTAGAGTATTTCACTCCATATTTGTAGAAGTGTTGTTTTGAGTATAGAATGTTGATCATTGTATGGCTGATTTCTCGTGAGTTGAGTTCCCTCCTTTTTTTGTCTTTTAGCTCCTGTTTGTTTGTAGCGTGCTGAATATGGCACCCTAGTTTCTTTTCTCCAAGTTGAATGCATTTCATTACATTTGCAAATTGCTAGTGAATAAAACTGCTGTACATTTAGGTAAGATTGAGTCTAAGAGCTATTCAGGTCAGGCTGTGCATTGCTTTTCTCAGTCAGTTATAGGAACAGGATTGGATCACCTCATTTACCCTTGACTAGTGGGAGAAGTGAACATGTTCCCAGTGACAGAGATGATAAAATGACATGTGTCAGGCACAACTGAGTGAGCGAAAGCAGTGGTTTGGATTTTGCTAAAGGTTAATAAGTTTTCAGGGAACATATCAGCTTCCCTTAGGCAAATAAATGGACATTTTGTTAACTTATGACTACGTTGCAGAAACTGGAACCGTTCCTGCAACAGCATTTCTAATTGAAATATTCCCTGTGATCATTTTCGGTCAGTTGCTGCTAGGGCACTCTAAAAATGTGAAAGCATGGAGTTTCCTGAAAATTATACAATAGAGGTATTCGTGGTTCCATATTTACTTTTGAAGCCTGTAGATTTGGCCCCAATTTCTAATTTCTAATTGATAGGTAGATTGAACCATGTGTAAACTGTGTAAGGTATGCTTAAACAAATTCTAACATGCTCTAATTCTCAGGATGATTCTGTACAGATTCTGTACATCTGAATGTGAACATTGGGAGAGAAATTGTGTTCAGTTTGGAATACTTTTCAGGAATTCTTCCTTTTTAATTCAAACCACATTTCATACAGTAAATAAGAGCAAAGTTTACTAAATGTAATCGTTTTCTTCCATATAATATTTTGAGATTTTGTGAAATCCTAATCACAAGATTAAGCAGGAATTTTTATATCATCCATCTTACAATAAACTCAGAGCCCATTAGGGTGCAGATTCCTCATATCTTCCTGTGGGATTAGCAGACGGCAAACACAATATAATTTGTTCATAAACTTTTTTTATTAAATTAACTCATATATTAAAATGAATTAATAGAATAAGATATATTATAATTCTGATTTTTGCATTGAAAACTATTAGCAGCATGTATATGCTATAGAGACTGGTTGCTCTTAGCTGTGAAAAATCAGCCGTGCTTGACAATGAATTATGAAAATATTTTCATAGCATTTCCTGTTCAGTGGTTTGTCAATTTCAGTTGTCACAAAGTTGATACTTGTGGGGGGGAAGGTTAGGACAATAATTTCAAAGTGTTACGGAGTTTGGTTTTCCTCTTTCTGTCCTATGGTTGAGTGGTGCCAAATGTTTGGAGGCTAACGTGTTTGGCACAAAAAACGAAGCGTTGGTATGAAAACAAGGGGGAGATGATCTCTATTCATGCAAGCTCATTGTTCACTGCCCCAGTTGGCTGCTACTTGGGTGCATCTTTGTCTTTCTACAAATGATGTCATGCACATAGCCAATCAGATTTGACTACATTGCTGTGTCACTGTAACAACAAAGATTCATTGGGGGGGGGGGGAAATGACCTAAAGTACCGGTTGTTCAGGACTGGAAATACACTCGTTGCGAAGTTCTGCTGTTACCTAAACACAAGTTACTGGAGAAGCGTCACTGCCTGGATTTGAGATATGAGAGCACTTTTGCTATGCGCATACTCCCCACCCCAAAAGGAAAACCCACTTTAGAAGTACAAAACATCCACAAACCTTCCCCTGTTCAATTTGTTTCATGTAAGCCAGTGATGGCCAAACTTGGCCCTCCAGCTGTTTGGGGACTACAACTCCCATGATCCCTAGCTAACAGGACCAGTGGTCAGAGATGATGGGAATTTTAGTCCCAAAACATCTGGAGGGCCGAGTTTGGCCATCACTGATGTAAGCTGTTCTGCCTGATATTTTATGTGTCCAGACAATTACCAAACAGAATAAAGAAAGGATCTACTTTAGAGAATACAATATTAAGATATAACAAAAAATCAGGGGGTACTATTATGCAACAAACCAGATGAGGAAGTTGAGGTAAGTTGTAGTGGGGAGAGGGTTATTTGGTTTTGTGTTTATATTCGAGATGATGCTATTGTGATGAAGATAAACATGTAAAAATCAATAAAAACTATTTTAAAAAAGAAGTACAAAACATCCATGAACCTTCCCCTGTTCAATTTGTTTCATGTAAGCTGTTCTGTCCAATATTTTATGTAGTCAGATATGTAGACTTTTTACAATTTGAGATAGTGCTCTTCAGAAAACATTGCTACAGTAAGGTGGAGCGTGGTTGTTCGAATAAATGCTCATACTTTATTTAAATCAAGGGTTGCCAGATGAGGCCCATAGCCACATTTGCAAAGCAGAGAAATTGCTGTGGGCACCCATACCCTGCAGCCAGGCACTGGCAGCAACCTATTTTATCAACTACAGCAGATCGTTTCTTTCAGTTCTATTTTCTGCAGTGGGAGGGGACCCTCCGGGTGCCAGGGACAGTTGCACATTCCTGCAGTGCAAGGGGGTTGGGCTAGATGATCCTCAGGGTCCCTTCCAACTCTACAATTCTATAATAAATAAATAATAATAAAATTTTATTTATATCCCGCCCTCCCCAGCCGAAGCCGGGCTTAGAGTGGCCAACAACAATAAAATGATACACATTCTAAAATCATTTCATTATAAAATTAATTCCAATCAGATTAATGGCAACCAATTGGGCTAGAGTTCTGTGAGGATTGCCAAAGGAGGGAGTCAGGCTGTGCCCTGGTGGAACAGCTCTGTCTTGCAGGCCCTGCGGAAAGATGTCAAATCCCGCAGGGCCCTAGTCTCTTGTGACAGAGCGTTCCCCCAGATCGGAGCCACAGCCGAAAAAGCCCTGGCTCTGGTTGAGGCCAGCCTAACCTCTCTGTGGCCTAGGACCTTCAAGATGTTTTTGTTTGAAGACCGTAAGTTCCTCTGTGGGACATACCAGGAGAGGCGGTCCCGTAGGTACGAAGGTCCTAGGCCGTATAGGAATCTATTATGTATATAGGGCATAAATAATACACTGGGAGGGGATCATTGCCCACACTAAATAAATACTGTTTCTGGGAAGTTCTAGAAAATAGAAACAGAATCAAATAGGGTGGTCCTGAAACAAAGTGTTTCATTGTAGAGTCCTCCCAGTTCCAGCACCATTTATTTTTGTACTTCTGCAAACCTTTGTGTCTCCCCAAGTCTGCTGGTACTTGCCGCTTTCGAATGGGTGGTGCGTTTTGGCTACCCAAGCAACAGCATGAACATCAGAAATAGACGGAGTGATGAACAAAACCTCTTAGTGTGCATGGATGTTTGCCAAGGTCCTCGGCCACTGACAGGCTTGAATCTCAGGCATTCCAGGAGCTGGGCTGGAGTCAAGACCCTGAGCAGCTGCATCCTTGTGGAAAGCCATTGGACTCCTTGGACTCAAGTCATTTTACTGGCTGTTTGCCTTGCTGCATCCCAATCCGCTATGATTTGTGCCCTTTCCTATCCCTGTATAAATTTCCCCTTCCTGCTAGCTGACTTTTGGCAGCAAAGCATTTTACTGTATTCAGGTCACGATAATTTCCTCACTTCACCCTGCCTATTTTGCCAGGTTCCTCAGCTCTAATAACTCTCTCATTCCCTTTCTTCGCTCTCCATACTTGCCTGAACCACATTTTTGCTCTCTGGTCCATGGTTTCTTGGTCAGGTCATCATATCGTTTATTCCATTTTTAAATTGTCCTTCCGCCAAGGTTCTCAGATGGCCCAGAAACTGGCTTGCTGAAAAGCAACTATCTTCCCAAAATCAAGATCCTACTTCTCCCTCTCTCAAAGACTTTGGATCCACCAGGGCATGATAAGAAGATTCTTGTCCCGCCGTTCTTCAGTCCTCCTGGGACCAAAAGATCCCAGGGAGAACAAGTTATATCAGCAGAAGTAGTAAAGTTATTGGGCCTATAGGCTGTTCAAGTAGTGATTTTATATTCCCTCTATAATTATTAATTATAGCGTTCTCCATTTTGTACTCCAGTGGGATGCAGCTTGACTTTTTCCAAGGATGTTTCAAGAATGTTCCTTTCGTCTGATGTTATTTACCCTTTGGAAAAGTTTGAACACCTTTCTGAAACGATACTTCAAATACTAGTAATCAAACAAACAAAGAATAGCAAATGCATACCCCAAACAATCTTCAGACATAATAGCAACTCTCTCTCTCTCTCTCTCTCACTGGTGATTTAAGATAGTAAAATGTATGCATACATGAGAGAGCCTAACACAAACAAAAGGATTAAAGCAGTTGCCATTTTTAATGTATTGCACTGATTGTCCCGATAAGACTGGGATAGTAAACACCAGTAATTGGTAAGTGGTTCAGTACACAGCGTAAAGCAAACAATTCACTTATGATTTAATTGTTCAGAATATAATTGCCTTTCAAAGCAAATGCCACTGTATGCTAATTCAGAGCATTTTGAAGTGGATGGGAGATAATAAGCAGGTATCTGTGGACATCTCTGTGCTTTTTTTTCCTTTTCCCTTTAATACTTTATCTGAAACCATTCCACGCACATACACATAGTAATCAGGACCGTGTGTATGCTGGTGTTTGCAGTGCTAAACGTCATGAAGTGTGAAGGTGAACAGTTGGAGACACATGGTGGATGCATGCCAATGAGCGACAGACCAGCAATGTTAAAATTAGACAGCTTCAACAAGGATGCATATGCATACCCATACATTCATAAATTTGATAATACTACTACTACTACTACTAATAATAATAATAAATTTATTATTTATACCACTCCCACCTGGCTGGGCTTCCCCAGCCACTCTGGATGGCTCCCAACAGAATATTAAAAACACAATAAAACATCAACATTAAAAACTTCCGTAAACAGGGCTGCCTTCAGTTGTCTTCTAAAAGTCAGATAGTTGTTTATTTCCTTGACATCTGATGGGAGGGAAGGCGCCACTACCGAGAAGGCCCTCTGCCTGGTTCCCTGTAACCTCACTTCTCTCAGTGAGGAAACCGCCAGAAGGCCCTCAGCACTGGACCCCAGTGTCCGGGCTGAACGATGGGGGTGGAGACACTCCTTCAGATATACAGGGCCAAAGCTGTTTAGGACTCTAAAGGTCAGCACCAACACTTTGAATTGTGCTTGGAAACATACTGGGAGCCAATGTAGGTCTTTCAGGACCAGTGTTACATGGTCTCGGCCGCCACTCCCAGTCACCAGCCTAGCTGCCACATTCTGGATTAGTTGTAGTTTTTGGGTCACCTTCAAAGGTAGCCCCACATAGAGCGCGTTGCAATAGTCCAAGCGTGTGTCATTTACATACCACTTGCACGCAGCATTCACACATGCTGCACATTTATCAAACCTTATAGCTTATTTGTGCTTCCTCTGAAGTAAGTTCAGGTTCCAAGTAAGAGAGTGTCAGATGCCCCCCTTTGTCTGATGTGTTCATTACTACTGAACACTGTTGTACCGCCTACTCTTGACATCAATGGCAGCGACATGGAGCAGTTTTCTGTGCTGCCCTTCATTCTAAGTATTCTCAAGGCTGCTTACGATAATAAAAATAATATATCACAACAAGATAGTAACAGAATTAAGTTGTGTCATTTGTCACTATTCCCATCTTAGTATCAGCTGTCTATGTGCAGTTCTGTTTTTTGCTTTACAGAAAGTTTATTCGTGTCACAGTTGCAAATCTTCACAAACATAGCTTTCCAATAGTCTGCATTAGTCTTGATATTCTGTTGCAGCAGAATATGAAAATACAGATAAAACTCTTCCAGCCATTTGCTCATCAAACCAGCCCTTTTTTTATTAGTTTCCCACATGTTTACTTTAATAGGAATGTGAGCGTCTCATAAAATTCCGTCTTCCTTTTAATGCTCATTAGCTTAAAAAGGCTACCTCTTTCGGCTTCATAATAAGATTGTACTTGGCTTGTTTCCTGAAGTAAGATTGCAAATGAAAGTGTGGATTGCACAGTAGTACTGCAACGGAAAACAAGTGTTTTACTTCTACAATGTGTCAGCGCATTTGTCTTTACATACCGGTACATACAGTATTATCCCAAGGATTATCTAGTTACTATGATCAAAGCTGATGTTAATAAGATAATTTAATAAGCATCCAACGACACAGACTTGGGTATTGGGAGAGGGGGGGAGAAGTCATTTCTGGCCATCCATCCTTACTTTGAAGGATAGATGCAAAAAACGGGATTAAAAATTGCTGTGAAACAGCTTATTTGTATAGAAAGAAACCATAATGATAAACGTAAGATCAGCTGAATGAACAGTAGCAACACCAGATGCAATCAAGCTTGCAGCGTATAGCATTTAGAATTATTGATGAAATATGGTTAACTCTGCATTTATTTTAAGTATATCCATTTTGCAAATTAATGATACATCCCAATATTAGGGAAACAGAATTATGTTAGACATTGACTATAAGAAATGTAGAAAGCCCCAGCCAGAGCGGCCTAGTGTTAAAGTGATTGTTTTGAGAGTTAAGTGGTTGGAGAATTGTGTGGAGGAGTAGATGATAAATGTATCTATATATTGCTAGAGTTTATTGCCTCAAATGCATAGTCTCATTTTTAAAAGCACACTGCAGTTAATCACTTGCACGGCATACCGACTGTGTATGTAGGTATATATAATGCACAAATATGTGTGAGCTCAGGAAATGTGCTTGGATTTTTCATTACCATAAGTAGCATAGGAATAGAAAACATCAGATTGTTTTAATTAACCTGCATATTGTCTCTAGATTAATGATACAGTCTACTCGGTCATTGTATTTATCATTATAATGATACACATTGCAGAAGCAGCCTATACGATGCCATAGCAGAAATAAATGGCCACCTTTGCTGAAGCAAAGTAAACTGGGTGCTTATGCATGAATGTAAATGTGAGCAGCTACAGAAGTTTAAATGTTCGTCCAATCTGCGTTCCGTGGCCTGTCCCACCTTCCCCCTGATGTCTATGACCTTGCGTTCATGGACAGGATGTGGTCATCAAAACAAGGCATGCTCATCCGCTATAGGTACAATACTGTTGGTATTGGTATTTGCCTGTGACATTCTTTCTGCTCCATATACGTCGACTCACGTATTCCGAATAATAACAGAGTCAATAGGTAAAATAAAGTGTTTGGTGTTTGTATACAAAGGTAGTTGTACTTCACAGGTATAGTTGTACTTCACAGGTGTATCGTGGAGTATGCCCTGGTTAAAAAAACCCCAAACGATTTCAGGATTTGTGGCCCACAGGGAGCCCTCACAGCAACCTGCATCATTACACTGTGAGAAGGGGCACTGCTTCTACCTGCTGTGTATTGGAGGGATGTTCAGCCAGTACACAGTTTCCCCTATTTTGCAGGGTAGTTTCTCTGTATCCATGGGCCTTCATGCTCTCCACCCCGTTCCTTTCCTTGGACACATGAGGGAAATGGACAGGGGAGGTTTAGGTTTCATACTCTGACGCACAGGATCCTCTCCCAGTTAAATTTCTTATTACAGGGAACCAGGCAGAGGGCCTTCTCAGTAGTGGCGCCCGCCCTGTGGAACGCCCTCCCACCAGATGTCAAAGAGAACAACAACCAGACTTTTAGAAGACACCTGAAGGCAGCCCTGTTTAGGGAAGCTTTTAATGTTTGATGCATTACTGTATTTTAATATTTTGTTGAAAGATGGGTGGGGTATAAATAATAAATTATTATTATTGTTATTATTATTATTATTATCATCTGTGACAGGGTACCTACACAACTCCTATGAAATGACAAATATTGTGGGGAGGGGATATCATATATTGCGCTAAATCCAATGGTAACATCTAGTTCTCTTCAGTTCTGTACAGGAGTTACATGCCGAAAGGTTCACTGAGCTTTTGGTTGACTGTTTTTTTCTTTTGTCCCTATTTTAGATGCCGAAGAGTATCAGCCCCCAATATGGAAATCATACCGTGAGTATCAGAAACTGGAATTTGGGGGTGAGAGGAGGGCGGGGGACCTAACATGGGAGACTTTGGAAGGGCATTGTGTATGATCTGAGGAACCTAAAGGAAGTGAGCACTGATAAGAGGAACCATGCTTAAGTTCCAAGTCAAATTTATATTTTTAAAATAACAATTTTAGTAAGGTTAAAAGCTATCTAGAGAAGGCGTGGAAGAATCATCAGTGGGTTTTAAGAGACTAGAAAGGCATCTGTAAGGGATTTCTAAGTATAGGGTTGCTTGCCTTGTGGCATGAAATTAGAATAGAGCAACAATCTTATATACATTTATCTGAGAATAAGTCCCATTGCATCCAGGTGGACATGTGTAGGATTGCATTGCACGTGGTTGCTGGGATTTCTTCTTGCTCCACATTCGCTAACCACCTGCCAAAGCCAAGAAGCATCAGTTTTGGAATAGCTGCTTTGAAATGGGTGGGGTGACCTGTCTAAGCTACTGCTATTGCGTAGGTGCTTATTAACTGGACATAAAAGTCAGAGAAACAGAAATGGAACCAACAGATGCGACAAAGAGTGTGTTGATTGACTAAAGGTGCAGCACAAAATCCCTGGCGCAGGAGTGCAGGCAGAGAAAAAAAAGAGATTTACTCCAAGGGCAGGTCCTGGCATGATTCTAAAGAACAGCCCTTAAAAGCTCGTTTTATTGTTCTTGCTAACACAACAGTCTGTCATTAGAGACTTAGGAGATCACATGGTGTATATGTTTTAATTATATGTACTGCTGAAACAGAAAAAGGATGCTGCCAATCTGTTGTCAAGAATTGTGTGTGTGTGTGTGTGTGTGTGTGTGTGTGTGTGTGTGTGTAAGTAAGCAAGCCTCATTCATTTTACCATGTGGCAAGGCAAAAACTGCAGTGGACCTTTTATGTTGAAAGTGTTGCCTTTTTCTTAACTTTGGTTGTAGTTGGACCATTAATTCAAGACAAGTTTCTGGGAACCCGGTTGTTGTTTTCCCCCCACTTCCAAAGGAATATTGAATAGGATGTCAGTCATATATTTAGTGCTGGAGAAAGCCACATTCAAAATGAAGAATTTGAAAGCGTGGAATATACAGGATAAGTTTTCAAAGACTGAATCCAGATGCCATGCCTGTCAGCTTTAGAGCTTGTTGGATTTGCCTCTAATCTACAAATACTGTTGTCACCCACACATGCTACCCTTGCGCCCTAGTTCAGATGCCACGTTGTTTTTACGTTATTTCTCATGTACAGTGACATTACAAACACAGATTGTTGGGCTGGAGACCAGTCTGAGAGCAGACTGAGACTAGATTGCAAAGCACCATTGGTCTCAAATTGGGAACTGTGGCAGCTAGACACAACTGTCTTAGGCTCTGAGCCACTGTTACCACTGGGCTGCTATCTGCTGTGATGGTGGTTGTTGTTTTATGTTGCTCTTCCTCCAAAGGAACCCAGGACAGCAAACATGGCAGTACGAAAAAAGTACAATTGAAACACATGAAATCAGTTAGACACCAACAATGCTGTTAGCCGCAAGGAATTACAGGGACTTACCCTTCCATATGCCAGCTCCCTCGGCCAATAAAGCGAGATGAGCGCCCTAACCCCAGAGTCGGTCACGACTGGACCTAATGGTCAGGGGTCCCTTTAACTTTACCTTTACCCTTCCATAATGGTCAGGTGACGCAGAGAACCAGTCAGTTGCATTTCACCTGATCCTATAAATCCTCAAGACTCTGATGCGGAGATGACTCAGTTCCCTGAGACTCACTTTGTAATACAGTGGTACCTCGGATTACAAACACCTCGGGTTACAAACACTTTGGGTTACAGACTCTGCTAACCCGGAAGTAGTACCTCAGGTTAAGAACTTTACCTCAGGATGAGAACAAAAATCATGTGCCAGCATCACGGCGGCAGCAGGAGGCCCCATTAGCTAAAGTGGTACCTCAGGTTAAGAACGGACCTCTAGAACGAATTGAGTTCGTAACCAGAGGTACCATTGTAGTTCTTTCTGAATGTTATCTGGGGGCTCACAGAAGTCACAACCACCCAGTATGCCTTTCTCCTTCCCTTTCCTTGAAACTAACCTTCCAGAAGCAACAGATAGGGGGAGAGGCATGAAGGAAAGGGTTGCTTTTTAAAAAACTTAAATTAGATGCAAAGCTTTATCCACAAGGAGTTCCTAGCTGAAATACCGTGCAGAATTGTGGAATCGTAAGAGTTGGAAGGGACCACGGAGGTCTTCTAGTCCAAGCCTTTGCTTCATGCAAGAACTGTAGTGGAGGATGCAGTTATAGCATTCTTGGCTGACAGCTTAATATTTCCACAGAAAGAGCGCACCACTTTGCAAGTGTTGCTCGGACAATCAGCTGTTACCATTAAGAAGTTAATTTTAATGTTTCCCTGAAATCTGCTTCCATGCAATATTCACTCAGTAGTTCTAGTCCTGACCACCCTCCAAAGACTCATTCATTCATTTATTCATTCACTCTCTACCTTTTCCCCTGGCAGGGACTCAAGGCAGCTTGCAGATAAAATAAGAACAGCTAAAAAAAACCCCTAGGTTTTTTAAAAAGTTAGGCACTACACGTGTCTCTATCTCTATATATAGCTATCTATACACACACACATATGTTCTATTAAAAGCATACTGTACAATCACAACAAAAACAGTACAGCAACAGTCCCCTCATTAAAACAGTCAGTTCCAGAAAGCCTGTTGGAACAGGCAAGTATTCATCTGCCAGTGAAAAGACAAGAGGGGGGCCAGTCTAGCTTCTCTAGGGATGGAGTTCCAAAGTCTGGGAGCAGCTGCCAAGGAGGCCTTCTCCCATGTCCCTACCAAGCGTGCCAATATGGGTGGTGGGACCAAGAGAAGAGCTTCCCTAAAGAACTCATAGCCCAGGCAGCTTTGTATGTGAGAATATAATCCTTCAATTAGCCATATGGGAGTAACAGAACCAGCCAGCTTTTGGCACTTGAGATGTACCTTTCTAGGGCCCGCCTTATTTCTTTAATTTTGGTAGTGCTTTGCACTATTTTTAATGTTGTGTTTTAATGGTTGTAACCTGCCCTGGGACCTCAGGGTGGGTAATAAATTGCAGCAGCAACAACCACCACCACCTTTTATGCATAACAGCCTTTCAGGTATTTGAATGCTATCATGTCTCCCCATAAACTGTTCTTTCCAGGCTAAACGTCCCCAGATCTTTGAACTGTTCCACCTAAGATTTAGTTCCTCCATCCTGGTTGCCCTTCTCTGGACCCATCCCACTTTGTCTATGTTCTTCCTAGTGCGATTGGTGCCCAGAATTGGGCTCAGTACTCCAGATGTGGCTTGACTAATGCAAATAGAGAGGAACTATTGTTTTCCATGATCCGGGCACCATGCTTCTGCTAACATAACCTGAGATTTTATTAGTTTGTTTAGCAGCCACATTGCACTGCTGGCTTGTGATGTTGTGTGCTGGTGCCAAGCCAGGTCTCTCCCACCCTATACTAGTGCCTTTTGAGTTTTGTGCCTACGTGCAGGACTTCTGCCAAGTCTCCAAACGCCTTGGAAAGTGATGAAACTGGTAAGCTACATTTTCAGGATTCTTTGCACTGAGCTTCTTCTCAGTAAGGCATCTGTGTTGCACATTTCTTACATTGCTCTGCGTGACGGTCATGGCCCATCAATCTCCTGACACCATGTGTTGTATTCTGCCATTTATGTAGGAACTCACTACAAGCTGAGCTAGTGGTAGAGCAAAATTGATTTTTGAAGTGGCTTGAGAGCCTGCCTAGGGTGGTAACAAACTTCTCTGGTCATACCTCAGAACCAGCTCTCCAGAATCTGCCCCCTGCATCATAACTGTTTCTCGTAAAGGGACCACAGGCCAGATATTTAGTTGGCCATGCATACAATTTACCAAGAAGCAACCCTCTTTTTTGCATCTCCCCTTCCTTGGGTGTTGTTGCCATTCAAGCTAAAGGGGAATGGTTCAGTTTGTAACGTCCTGAGATTATGGTGCCCCTAGCCATAATGCGAAGTCATTTATTGTTTCCGTAGTGACAGGTGGTCATTTCCAAACTCAGCAACATCTCTGCTCCAGTCTGAGCAACTTGGCTCTTATCGAATGACCAAGCTGGTATCAGGCTGCCTCTACCAGCTTGCTAGATTTCCTTTCTTTAAAGCAACTGCTGTCACGTGAATGTGCAGCATGTTGTGCACTGCATGTGTGCGTCAGTGCCCCTATCAGAGGCTCGCTACACATTGAACATGCATTATAAAAGGGAGTTTAGAATGGTGACAAAAGATGCGCATAGCCCTTCCCTGTTCTGTGGCTCTTTGTGAAGGGCCTTTTCCCCATTGGGATTCAAATCACTTGAACCCCATTGGTGTGTGAAAATTCACTGCCAGCACAATTTGGAGCAGAGGAATGATGAGCAAGGGAAGGGTAACACATTCCCTTTCACTTGCTTCACTGCTCCAAATCTTATTCTCCTAAAACTGTTTGGTTTTTTAATGACATCTGGGTTCTTCTGTACACGTGTTTATGTGCAATGAGTTGTTTGGCCCTCCGGCTAGCCAAAAGACTTGACTGCAGCGTACAGCAATAACACACCTCATGCTGATCATTTCCTGTTTTTGACTCACTTAATTAGTGATGTGCAAGCTCCCTCCAGTTCGATTCATAATTGGCTCGGTTTTTCAAAGCATTCTCAGAAAACACCTGGAGAAAGTTCAGGGTTTTCTCAAGAGTTAGTTCTTGGGAATAGTGCTTGGGAGAATTAAACCTGCTGTTGCTCTTCCCCTCTTGTCAAACAGGGACACGTGTGGCGCTGTGGTCTCAACCACTGAGCCTCTTGGGCTTGCCGATCAGAAGGTCGGTGGTTCGAACCCACAGAGCTCCCATTCCTCTGTCCCAGCTTCTGCCAACCTAGCAATTTGAAAGCATATCAGCGCAAGTAGATAAATAGGTATCGCTGTGGCAGGAAGGTAAACAGCGTTTCTGTGCACTCTGGTTTCCATCACGGTGTTCCATTGTGCCAGAAGTGGTTTAGTCATGCTGGCCACATGACCCAGAAAACTGTCTGCAGACAAACGCTGGCTCCTCGGCCTGAAAAGTGAGATGAGCGCCACAACCTCAGAGTCACCTTTGACTGGACCTAACTGTCCAGAGGTCCTTTGCCTTTTACCTCTTCTCAAACATACCTTGAAAGGAAAGCTGTGGTTACACCGAAGGCTGGTGACAGTGTTCAATTCATCCTACCATTCCCAGACTTTTAACAGTAGTGGAGTATCCTACAGTCCATTGAACCAAATGAAATTGTACAATTACCAGGTTTCCCAGCAACAATGGCTGCTTTAAAATTAAGCCTTCGCTGCCGTTAGGCTTTCCCAATGCTATCCTCTTACCTGCATAAGTTCAGGTGATGCCACGCCAAGCCCATTGAAAGCCATGCCTGAAATTCTGGAGTGATTTATTCTGTGCTCATACTTAGCTGAAGATAAGAACCACCAGCTTTGCCATTCTGCACCACCACCACCCCAGTTATGAAATTCAATGCAATTACTAGAAAATTGACCTTTTCCACTTGTAACTAAGCCCTACAGCTCACTTCTGTTGCATTGTGCGATGGTTTGCTGCTTAAGGGCATGTGCTTATGAGCTTGAAATCTCTAGTTCAAATCATGATTCATACAGTCATTAGATGCCAGACTTGCAATACAATGTTAGTGAAACACGTCAGGAATTTAATGGGGAAACATATAAATGCTAAGCATGCATCTGTCTCTGTTGCCATGATGCTGACCACAAACATTTGTAAGTTTTAGTCTGCTCCTACTGGATCAGAAGTTGACTACAAATATGGTAATATGCTTGTATACGGAATGCCCACATTTGAAATAAATTGTAGACTTGTCTGGGCTGCAGAGAAAGCTACCCCTTTTCTCACTTGTATATTCCCTGAAGACCTGCTTCTTCCATAATGCTTAAAAATCTTTGCTGACTAAAGTAATTTTCTAATGTATTTCATTTACTTGCCTTATTACTGACCAGCTCACTTACTGACATAAGATCGTTAGAGCAGAAGCTGTAAATAGCTCTGGGAGAGCAAGGGGGGAAAGGAACTGAAAAGTGAGCGAAGGATGTAGGGAGAAGAATGCAGGGTTGTAAAAGTATTAAACAGCTTTTAGAATACGTGTCTTGTTATCGCTGTAGGCAACTAGTATGTATTAGTAGTACAATACGGTAATAGAATATATTATTGTATGCCTGTCATCACCAATATTCCTCATTCTGTATGTGTATTAGAATACTGATGGAACTAAGCTGAAAAAGGGGTTGTTGGGGTGTGTGTCTCTGTCTTTTTCTTTTTCTTTTTCTTAAGTACAGGACATGTATATTTTAATACATTTTACTTCCTTTAGTTTTACCTGCTTCCTACATGTTAGGTCTGTATAGTTAAAGCTATGGTTTTCCCAGTAGTGATGCATGGAAGTGAGAGCTGGGCCATAAAGAAGGCTGATCGCCAAAGAATTGATGCTTTTGAATTATGGTGCTGGAGGAGACTCTTGAGAGTCCCATGGACTGCAAGAAGATCAAACCTATCCATTCTGAAGGAAATCAGCCCTGAGTGCTCACTGGAAGGACAGATCCTGAAGCCGAGACTCCAATACTTTGGCCACCTCATGAGAAGAGAAGACTCCCTGGAAAAGACCCTGATGTTGGGAAAGATGGAGGGCACAAGGAGAAGGGGACAACAGAGGACGAGATGGTTGCGCAGTGTTCTCGAAGCTACCAGCATGAGTTTGACCAAACTGTGGAAGGCAGTGGAAGACAGGAATGCCTGGCGTGCTCTGGTCCATGGGGTTACGAAGAGTTGGACACGACTGAACGACTAAACAACAACAGCAAACATGTTAGGAACATAGGAAGCTTCTTTATACTGAGTCCGATCATCGGTCCATGTAGTCCAATAATGTCTTCTCTGGCTGGCAGTGGCTCTGCAGGGTTTCAGGCAGTGGACATTTCCAGCCCTAACTGGACATGATGGGAATTGAATGAAGAACCTTCTCTATGTATGCAAAGCAGATGCTCTACCCCCCGATCTACCCGGTCCTTCCGCTGTTTTTATTTAAGTTTTACCTGCAGCCAAGCATTTTTGTCTCAAGTGGTGAACTGCCGACTGGAAAGAAAGCAAAAGAATGTGGCAAGGCAGGGCCTTCAAAGAGACTTGCACAGGGCAACGTACAGCTGCTACTTCTCAGGGAGCAGATGTTTATTTTGTGCGTCCCGCTGTGTGGCCCATTGCAGTCCCTGCACAAACTGGTTTCGCAGGATTTTGTGGCACTTCAAAGCCATATCGCGGGAAATTTCGCAGAAGTACAGTCACATCCATTTGCAAGAGTACATTTGGGTAATGTTGTGGGTGCTAGTTGGATAGTGCCCATTACAAATAAATGAAAAGTGTCCACATATGAAATTGTATAGACCAGAAGCAGCCTCATCTAATCAATTTAACATCACCTTCGAATTCCACAGAATTAGGTGGAATAGCTACAGTTAGGAAGACT
Organism: Podarcis filfolensis; assembly: GCF_964270895.1. Lineage (NCBI taxonomy): Eukaryota > Metazoa > Chordata > Lepidosauria > Squamata > Lacertidae > Podarcis > Podarcis filfolensis. The sequence continues at coordinate 21,608,540 of NC_139614.1, read as the reverse complement.
AGGCAAACTTGACTCCCAGCAGTAAGCTATACCCTTTTTGATTAACCATTATGCTTTTTAGGATTATCAGAGATAGGTCAGTGCTAATGGAACAGGTATGGCACATCACTTCTTTCTTCAGGTCTCACCAGCCACCTGCTCCCTGCATCTGGGCTCGCAAACAGTATACAAGTACATACACACCTAAGACTCAGTTGGATTAGTCAAAAAACAGTGTTTTGAATGTGTTATAAACATGCAACACCAGACGACGCTGGAGAGCAAAAAAAAAAAAAATTCTATGCAATTTTCCATAGCGTTTTTTTTTTCTTTTAATGATTTAATTTTTGACTTAATTATAGCGGGGGTTTTCCTGTGTGTAGATCCACCCCTAATCATTAATATGGATCCTGCCATGGGCATTTAAAGGCAACGCCACATGATGTGGTGTGTTCAGCACAGCGGAAACCTTGCAAGCCAACACCTCACAAGTTTCCGCTATGGCAAGCAGAAGTCTACATATATAATTTTCGTCAATAGATTTGTTGGAATGGATGGTGCTAGTACCAATAGCAAATCTAAAATGTGTAGCAATTTTTAAAGATAGACTTACGTTTCTCTGACTAATTTCCACATTTCCATGTGTAGAAAAGATGTGCATAAAAACAGAAATCACCCCCATTTGGGGAAACTCATTTGTCATATTGTTGTCACATGCATGGCTATTTTCACTTGAGGAGCAGCCTCACGGGAAGAACTTCTGCCAGTTTTATGCAAAAGTAGCTGTACAGAGCACTGATTGACTAGACGCGGGTGGAGCTGTGGTCTAAACTGCTGAGCCTCTTGGGCTTGCCGATCAGAAGGTCGGCAGTTCAAATCTGCATGACGGGGTGAACTCCCATTGCTCTGTCCCAGTTCCTGCCAACCCAGCAGTTTGAAAGCATGCCAGTGCAAGTAGATAAATAGGTACCACTGCAGCGGGAAGGTAAGCAGCGTTTTCGTGCACTCTGCCTTCCATCACAGTGTTCCATTGCGCCAGAAGCAGTTTAGTCATGCTGGCCACAAGACCCGGAAAGCTGTCTATGGACAAACGCCAGCTCCCTCGGCCTGAAAGTGAGATGAGTGCTGCAACCCCATAGTCGCCTTTGACTGGACTTAACTGGGTCCTTTACCTTTTTAACTAGATGCCTGAGAATTCACAGAGCACCCTCTCCCTCTTCTCCAAGAAGTTTTAAAATCTTAAACCATTCATTATAATTTCTGTTATTTTAAATGGATAATTGTACTAACAACACATGAACCAACCAACCAAAAAGTAGGCAGCTTTCTAGACAGCAGAGGTGAGGAGGAAAACTGATGAGGATATGAAGATTCACTGTGGAGGAAGGTACCTGTGTCCTCTCTATGAATTCTAAATGCGATACTCTGTAATACCCCTTGCAAGTCAGCTATTTCCCCTTCATTTGAATTTAGTTTGAAGCATCTTCTTTAAGCCTATCTAAGCAAATGTTAGTATTCATTGCAGCCTTCTAATTACAAACGTGTTTTTTATGTTTGACAGTGTATCAGTTACAACAGGAAGCACCTCGTCCCAAGAGAATAATTTGTCCTCGAGAGGTCAGTTTCAAGTTTCTCTTCATCTTCTTTAATTGAATGGTCAGCAGCATGCTGATACTGTTGGTCTTCACATTTTATGCGTGCAGGATGTGATCTATATATTGTCATCCACACAAAAGATTCAAAAGCGCTCTGTTTTTAAAAAATTATAAGGTAAACATTATAAAAACACCCGTCGGTGTTTGTTATAAATTCTAAGCTTTAAGTGATTAATATTATTAAGATGTTTTCAGTACTATTTTTGTGTTCATCAAAGTGTTGTGTATCTTTGTGTTTATTTCTGCCATAAATGAAGCGCGATTTCCTAGCCCACCCCAGCAAATCTTCCACTAGCTTCACAAACCCTGTCTGTCATCTGAAAATATGCATTTTGACAAATGTTTTAGAATAGTGTAGATAGAATATTGAATTAATAGCATGTGGTCATTCTCCCTACAAGTCTAAAGCACAAAGACAGTATGTAAGAATAGATAAGGCCGTGCATTTACTGGCTGTCTCCCAGTTTGGTTTCCTGAAGTTTCTAACAGAGTGCTTTGTTTCTGACCAGTTTTATTCCCATGATAGTGTACTAGGTATGCCTCACCCTAATTGCACAACATCTGAGATGAAGCTGCTGATCTTGGTTTTGTCTTGGCAGAGTAAGCATCTCATTAAAGAGGTGCTTCCTTCCCTAGGATGTTCCCAGTGATGTCTGTATAGGCCTTATGAAGGTCACCGGAAGTGTTCCTGATTGAAGACACAGATCTGCTGTAACTATCAGAGGTGCTAACTGAGAAACGCACATTTCAAGTGGATAATCTGCTCTGTCTGATGCTTCAGTAGCTCTGAGCAGAGAGGACTCCCTAGTCTTCCTCCTGAAATAGACCTGTCCCAGTCAATGCATCACCTGCAGAGCAAATCTGCTGGTTGGAAAGAGCAGTTTCCAGCATCAAGCGGGAGCCCTTCCCAGTAGCAGATCTGTTCATGAATAAGCTCCTCAGCTGTCAGGCTTAAAAGCAATTCTTTTGTTTTCTGCAGGTGGGAAGGGCACACCCACTGCAGCAGAGTTCTCCAGGAGAAGGGAGGGAGGGATCATTTCTCTTTCTCCTGGGAAGAAACTGTGTGGTTCAAATGTGCTTGAAGCTCCTCTAGTTGTCTCTTTAGTATGATAATGATTTTTAGTCGTTTTTAAGGACATGTTTCTTCACGTTTGCTAGCAAGCAAGAATAGCCAGAAGCAATGCTGTTATGCAGAGTCACCTTTGCACAGTATACTCAGTGCATTTCCATGTGTGCCATGAGACTTGCTGGTGTACCTTAAGTTGTGATGAGTGAGGTCATTGTGGCTCATACTGAGATTGACTCAGAAATAAAGCAGCCTATAATGTTTTGGAACACACAAGATGAATGAAGCTAGGGGAGAAAAACTGGGAAGTTGTCTCTGGCTTGGGTTTTCATCTTGTTCTTCTATATACAGTGGTACCTCAGGTTAAGTACTTAATTTGTTTCGGAGGTCCGTTCTTAACCTGAAACTGTTCTTAACCTGAAGCACCACTTTAGCTAATGGGGCCTCCTGCTGCTGCCACACCGCCGGAGCACGATTTCTGTTCTCATCCTGAAGCAAAGTTCTTAACCCGAGGTAATATTTCTGGGTTAGCGGAGTCTGTAACCTGAAGCGTATGTAACCCGAGGTACCACTGTACTTGGTAATTCTATCTTCAATAACGTTTTCCACCAATTCTCCCTGAAATGATGCAGAGACGTCTTTCCCATAGGGCTTAGTGGTGCGTCGCGCCAGGGCGCTGGCCTCTCAAGGGTGCCCCAGTGAGTGGGGGAGCTGCACGGCTTTGCTGGCGGCCTCGCCTTTTCATGCACGATCGCCAGCTGCGCCCCGCCAACTATATGGCTGGCGAGCATGCAGCTTCCTTCCCAAGCCTCCGTGAGAGGAGAGCGATTCCCGCAGAGGCTTAGGATGGAAGCTGCGCCCTGCCAACTATATGGCTGGCAGGCACGCAACTTCCCTCCCAAGCCTCTGCGGGGATCTCTCTCCCGCAGCAGCATGGGGGGAGTTGCACACCCCCCCCCCCATGGCTGGCAGTGCGCAGCTTCGCCCCCCCCATCCGTGGTAATTTGGGGGTGCTAGGTGGATATTTGCACCCCAGTGCCGCATCTGCTAAAGACGGCCCTGAAATGATGTTAAGCTAACCAACCTGCGATTTCTTAGATACACTCAGATCCATTTTTTAAAAATTGGTGTTAAACACATTCCCCCCCAAAAGAAACAAAGATAACACAATGAGATTAATATCAGATTAAAATATTATTATCCTACCACCCAATTATATAAATGTTACCTTTTACGCATTTCATAATGGTTGAAGGAATGGAGCATTGTAGATGACTCTTGGAACAAATTCCCCCCTGTATAAACTCCCATTACAGAATAGCTTAATGTTGGTGCAGCTTATTGGTTTGGCATAATGCTAAATCGGTGTTGGAAGTCTCTCTCTGCTGGAGATTTTCAGAAATTGCTAACAATTATTCAACAAAACAGTGTTCACTACAATGGCAAATTTGAATAAACTGTCCCTGGTGCATACAAAGCATGCACTTCCTAAACCGGACTATTATGCAGAGAAATATGTCAGCTAATTACTTTGCTCATTGTTCTTAATTCTAATTACAGTTTTAGAAAACACTATTGCTAGTAAAGATAGTAAAATATGTGATAGCTTGGGGAAAAGCAAAACATTTTACCATCCTCTGCTCTTAATTCTGTACGAAATGGGAATGGATTTTTATTCATAAGTGCCTGTTTATTTTTCAGCTGGATGTAATATGCAGAAATCTTCAAAGTATAAATAAATACAAGTAGTAATGTATGAAGGGGTTTAACATATGTAAATGTGAAATGTTCCTACTTAGATTTCTACTATGTTTTCTACTTAGATTTTTCTGAAAGCCTAGCTGTAAAACAAGAGCTTGAAGATTACTATGGTATCTTTTTGGCTTGTAATATTCTCACTGTGGTGCTAAAGCATCCAGGAATTCCTTTAGTTCACATAAAATTCAGTAAAAGATAATATAAAATATTGGATTTTGACCTGGGAGACATAAATCTAAATAAGAGACTCAGCCATCGATGTTTTGTTCCCCGGTTGTTCACATCTAAGGATGGAATATTTATTCGTGGATTTAAATGGATAATACATGATTTGATGTGAAATGGTCCTGAATCATTCTATGTCCTCAAGTAATGTTTTACATAAGAGACGTACAGGCAAAGCAAATCTCAGTTGGCATTTGGTTTGTGCTGTCTGTCCAGAATGACATTTGAAAGCAGGAGTTCTAGAACAAGTGGAGGAAGTATGTATATACATGTCCTCATTTTCACAGGACTTCACCCTTCAAATAAGCAATAGCCACAAAGCAGCATCCCTAAACCTATAGTAGTTAAGGTTCTTTGTACTTGACCCAGTAAGTCAAGAAGGAAATATTAAGCTGAAGATTCCAAACAGAGTGAAAGGCTTTAGCTACTGATATCATGAGCCCTGCAGAACTTTTGGGATCAGGTGTGGATTGGCAGGTGCTCAGGAGAAGGAGGAAGAAACAGAGGGGGAGCTGTCATGGTCCCTGAGTTATGGGGCTGGTCAGACAAAGAAGGGGGAGGAATGAGCTGCTCACAGAAGAACCCAAGGAGGTTCCAGTGGGATAGGACAGGACATACCAAACCAGAGTCATGGGGACTTGAGGAGCTGCTTAGGAAGGAGGATCATGGAACACACCTAGTGGGGGAGGGGGGTCCCCTCACTCCATGTAATCTCCCCATCAGTCTCCCAGGCAGCCTTTCCTCCAAGATCACCAAGGCCCACCTTCAACTCAGTCACTCTGAATGTAGTGCCAACTCTGGAGTTGCCGTTTCTGGCTCCCCAGCTCTTCAGAGGAGGTGGCCGCCCAGCCTGTCCCATCCGCTCCCCAGAAGACATTGACACATCCTCTGTTGCCGAGGTCATGATGAAGACACCAGCACAGGCATGAACAGACAGGGAAGACCCACCCTTCTCAGAGGAGTGCCTGCTTGCATGCCCAGTTTCAGGAACAGCCTCAATTGCCATCCTAAGTTGTGCCTGCCCCATTCCCATATAACAAGGTTATAGGGGACATGTCGCTGGTTGGGTCAATGTCTTAGCTTGTCTAGCCATGTGTAGCACCTACGATGTCTTTGAACTCTGCCTGTGTGCTCTACTGATCTGAAAATTAAAGATTTTGGTAGATGCTGCAATTTGAGTTCGCGTTCTTCCTCCAGTGAGAGCCAGGACAGGAACCTAGACTGGAGGTGGGGGACTCTCTCCTTTCTGCCCTGACTTCAGCTATCTCTGAAGGGATGCTGGTTCTCCTTCACTCAGCTTTTCTGCAGAACACAGAGGCACAGCAGAGGCTGAGAAGGACTTGGAGGGGCGGGAGGAGGCAGCAACTGAACAGGAGCCCAAACAGAAGGGTACAAGCTTGTCATCTAGAACCAGACACCACCTTCACAGATGGGAGCAAACTCCCCACCAAGGAGAGTGTGTTTGCAGTTCCCAACATTTGCAAAGTGCGTGAGTCTTGTGAGTTAGTGCACTCCACCTGTTATGTAAATGATTGGCCGGTGGGGTGTGGGAACAGGTTGGGGCATCTTAGCTGCTTGCATCTTTTTCAAAACTTCTTGACCTGCTCTTGTCCCTCGTATTCTAAGCATCTCAGAAAAGGGAGAAGGGTGACATCATAAACTGGATGATGTCATGCAAAGTATAAAACAATACCATGTATCCTAAGTGTCTCAGACTGGAGAAGGATGACATCATAAAGCAGATTGTGTCCAGTGAGTCAATCTCAAATGTTTTCCAACTAGATAAATGACTTAATTAAACATGTATATTTAGGCACTGATGCCAGGAAAGGAAATCTGTTCAGGATGAAATAGTCTGTTCCCTGGGGATGGTTTGTCCACCTGGCAACTGAATAAGAGACTTTTTCCAAAGGAAAGGAAAGGAAATGTAGTCCTAATTTTGTAAATGTGGAGCAGGTGGATTTGTATTTGGATATACAGTCTGGCCTAGAGGAAGTAAAGTTGAGGGGGAAATAGAAGACAACAGATATGGAGGCAATTTAACCTAGTTTTGGATTTAATCAGTTTTAGATTCCATTTTAGATAAACCCTGCTTTGCCATGGCATCTGAGCCTTAGGAACTGCCATTAATTTTAACTATTCGTAATCGTAAGATAGGGATGCGGGTGGCGCTGTGGGTTAAACCACAGAGCCTAGGACTTGCTGATCAGAAGGTCGGCGGTTCGAATCCCCGCAACGGGGTAAGCTCCCATTGCTCGGTCCCTGCTCCTGCCAACCTAGCAGTTCGGAAGCACATCAAAGTGCAAGTAGATAAATAGGTACCGCTCCGGCAGGAAGGTAAACGGCATTTCTGTGCGCTGCTCTGGTTTGCCAGAAGCGGCTTAGTCATGCTGGCCACATGACCCGGAAGCTGCACATTGGCTCCCTAGGCCAATAAAGCGAGATGAGCACCACAACCCCAGAGTCGGACACAACTGGACCTAATGGTCAGGTGTCCGTTTACCTTTAATCGTAAGATGCTCAGGGTAATTAACCTGGTTCTTCCACGCCACTTTATCTTCACAACAACCCCAGGACTTAGGTGAGACCGGTAGAGCAACTGCCCAGTTGAGTCTCAGGGCTGAGTAGCAAAGGGAATCCAATGTCTCCTCACTCTTAGTCCAACAAACTAACCATTACACCCAACTCAGCCTCATGTGAAGTATGACTTCTTGAAAGCAGCAAAGAGCCACATCTGAACATTTCCTGCTACTTCTCTTACTAAAAAGTAACATAAGAAGTGATCTTTCATGAATTATTCCCAAATGTTTTGACCCGACAAACAGATCAGCCATCGATCGACTGAGAGCTATTAAAGTAGCTCTGAAATCTATGACTTTTTTTGCTGTTGTCGCTGGCAGCAGTCCTACACACAATGAAGTCATGCTTGAAACCCAGTGGCCTCCTTTGTGAATCCAGATCCTTATCGACTGTTTGCTGAACTTCTACAGATTTGTCTATCTTTGTTATGTCCCTATTGGCTTGCTGTCTCACTTGCCTGTGTTGTTAGCAGATTCTCCTGTAAGATATGGTAGAATCTGCCGGTTGAACAGTTGTTAATTCTTTAGAAGGTGAGCCTACAGATCAAATCGATTTGCGTTTCCCTCACATCTTACCAAGTACATGTCATTGACACTTTATTTCTGTATACAGTGGTACCTCTGGTTAGGTACTTAATTCGTTCTGGAGGTCCGTTCTTAACCTGAAACTGTTCTTAACCTGAAGCACCACTTTAGCTAATGGAGCCTCCTGCCACCACCGCACGATTTCTGTTCTCATCCTGAAGCAAAGTTCTTAACCTGAGGTACTATTTCTGGGTTAGCAGAGTCTGTAACCTGAAGTGTTTGTAACCTGAAGCGTATGTAACCCAAGGTACCACTGTATCTGAAATAATTGTCATTTATATCCTCTTTATTTAATTATCTTGTTTTGTTCCTTCGTTGTTGAATGGGCTGGACATGTTTGCTATCCACTACTCTTTAAGGTGGATTTCTAGACTTTGGTAACATTCCTTCCCAGGCCACCATTGGATATAACCTAATCTGATCAAAATACTACATTTAGGCTTTTACTCTCACCATGACTAATGTGCTAAAGGGCATTGTATGCAAATGTTTATCTTCTGGACTTTGAACGTCTTACTAATGCACTTTTCAGATTTTCCCATCATTAACAGATTAGATGATTAGGCAACATGGTTGGGTGTGGGTGCACAAAGATAATTACAGAGGCTGTCTGGTTGTAAATTGATCTTTAGATACTGGTGATTGGTAAATGCAACTCTAGCTACTCCCAGTTACAAAATCCTAGATATAATCTTCAGTGTAATCTGCAACCTATTGTCCCCCACCCCACAAAAAAAGTCCATTGTGGTCCTGGGGAAAGAATACACATCTACAAAACTTTATTAGCATTTGGAAATTGTTATGTACTGAGTTGAATAGGATCCAAACTGCAGCAGTCTGATTGGTCCTAGAACAATAGGATCCAAAAGGCAGCAGTCTGATTGGTCCTAGAACAATAGGATTCAGAATGCAGCAGTCTGATTGGTCCTAGAACAAGGCAGCAGTATGATTGGTTGGCAGGAACCACCCAATCATGCTCCAGATAGAAGTGAATCCACAACCTGATTGGCTTACAGTAGAATTCCGGAATTAGCCAATCATGTGCAGCCCATTGTGTAAATAATGTATATAAAGCAGATACTTTGAGGGGACTTTCATTCATTCCTCCTCACCACTATGAGCTGAATAAAGAGCATGAAATCACTTTGCGACTCTGAGTATATTTCAGAAATGCAGTCAAAGTCCTTTTTCTTTGTTTCTCTTCTTGACAAATACTTTGTTTTGGAGATTAGAAAGAAAACTGAATGCATTTTCCTTTAAATTGTATGAATTCTTCTACAACTGAAACAGTGCCACCATTTTCAATGCCCTTTTTTCATATATTTTTTTTACTTACATCAATTTATGAAGAAGCAGCATTTTCATTTAAAAGCTGGTTTAATTAAAAAATCATAAGAAGTCATTAGGGTGATTTCACACATCATCTTGAATGCAGATTATTTGAGAGGAGAAATTGTATTTAGGGCATATATTTATCCCACAGTCATTGGTCATAATGCTTTTCTGTGAAGTTTCTGCTATACAGTGGCATGTTTTTACAATAACATTTTTACTGTGCTTACTGGAGATCACTATAGCAGATGTTCCAAAGAGGAGGAATTGCAGTTCAAGGTCACTGCAATCTTACACCTAGCGTATATGTTTTGTTGACTCATCAAGAGTGCATACCTTGATTCTAAATGTATTTTACTTGCAAAAAAAAAAATGCCACTAGTTTTGACAAACTCTTCTTTTTAAGATTACATTGGTTACAGCTTCAAACAACACCCAGTAAGTCTTCAATGCATGTCTACCGTGCATTAACATAACAGAAATTGATCCAGAAATTCTTCCATCCTTCAAAGCAGTACCGTATAGTGTTGCACATTTCTGCCACAGTTTGTCATTGTGGGTGGACTTGCTTGGAGTCACACATTCATTTTAAGATGCCTTGTGGGATGTAGTTTTCTCTAATCTTAGCTATGTCAGTGTGTTCAGAAGCTGTCATATCTGTATGAACTATGATCTTGAAGTCAGAGAGATGGGCCATGCCTGAAACCTCATAAAACGTTATTTTTGAGAAAGGCATTTTCATGAAGCTGTTTGACATTTTACACTTGGGTTGTGGTGACGCTAGAATGCTGCTCTGGGCTCCTTGGAGAAATGTTGAGATAAAAATATAGTAAGTAAATAGACACTAGGCATTGCAGAGAGATTCCTCTGCTGAGGATTTGGGGTTTCAGAAAATTTTCTAGTATGCTATCGCAAGGGGGGTGGAATGCATCAAAGGATATGTAAGAGATAAGTTAGATTCTTTCACTGTATCATCAGGAGTTTTGGTTTTGGCAATTGCTGACAGATATTTATGAGATTTCCAGCTAAGCACTGTATACTGAACTCTCAAGGGACAAAATTTGTACTAACCAGCAGCAAGCAACATTTGAGTTTGTCTGTGTTATATGTTGTTACTATTATTTATTAAACGGATTAGTTGCCTTTTTTGCCAGTGCAATCTGAAGTGACTTACAACAATAAATAATAAACATTTAAAAAAGACAAAGAATAGAAAAATCTAAAATGCTTTCATACTTTTAAAGGCAGGAACAGAACACCCTGGCAGTTAAAGGAGACTGCAGATAATTAAAAGACAAAGGCCTAGCAGAAAATAAATGTTTTTGCTGGTGCCTAAAGATACGTACCACAGAGCCTAGGGCTTGCCGATCAGAAGGTCGGTAGTCCGAATCACTGTGACGGGGTGAGCTCCCGTTGCTCGGTCCCAGCTCCTGCCAACCTAGCAGTTCAAAAGCACGCAGTGCAAGTAGATAAATAGGTACCGCTCCGGTGGGAAGGTAAACGGCGTTTCCGTGCGCTGCTCTGGTTCGCCAGAAGCGGCTTAGTCATGCTGGCCACATGACCCGGAAGCTGTACGCCAGTTCCCTCAGCCAGTAAAGCGAGATGAGCGCCGCAACCCCAGTGTCGTCCATGACTGGACCTAACGGTCAGGGATCCCTTTAAAGATATGTAACGATGGCGCCAGGTGAGCTTCCCTGGGGAGAGCATTCCACAAATGGGGAAGCACCACTGAAAAAAGGCCCATTCTCATCTTGCTACCCTGCGGACCCCTTGGGAAGGTGGGGCCCACAGAGAAGGATCTTAGATGGCAATCACAGGGTCTGGGTCAGTGCATGTGGGGAGAGGCAGTCCTTGAGGCCCAGAGCTGCATAAAGCTTTGTAGGTCAAAACCACCATTTTGAACTGGGCCTTGAAGCTAACTGGTAGCCAGTGTAGTTGAGTCAGGGTTGGTGTTAATTTACTCAAACTGTCTTGCATCCTGGCGGCCAAATTCTGCACCAGCTGCAATTTCCAAAACATCTCCAAAGGCAGTCCCACGTATAACACATTATCTAACCTAGAGTTTACCAGAGCATGGACAACAGAAGTTAGGCTAGCGGTGTCCAGATAGGGGTGTAACTGATGGAAGGCGTTCTGCACCACTGAGGCCATTTGACCCTAGGAATTTTTGTGCTCAGCCACAATAGCTGGAACATGTTACCGATGAAAAATCTAGGCAGACAAGTAAGAATAACCGTAAACAAGCTGGAAACCAAGCCCCAGATTAGTTCTGTTTGGATATAGTGTGTGGGAAAATATCAAAGAAAATACCAAAGAAAATATCATTGCAAATAGGCAGTGTAACATGCATTGTTAGAAACAGGTTAACTTGCAGTGCATTCATGTTCTCTGCCTTGTGTAATTAGGCATCCTGAGACTTGCAAGACATTGATCACCAGCCCAAGGACTCTGCTGTGTAGTAGTAATAATTTTACTATTTGTAACAGGTTACACCTGACTGGGTTGCCCAATAAACATTACAGGGCATTTCCTTCTTTCTTTCTTTCTTTCTTTCTTTCTTTCTTTCTTTCTTTCTTTCTTTCTTTCTTTCTCTTCATTTTGAAGCATTGCAATAAAGATTAAAACATTAAAATGAAAGCTTTAAAGCCTATCTTTATGGATCCAGCCATAATTTAGTATTGTTTACTGAAAGACTGCCAGTGAAAAGCACATTAGCAATGACTATTTAAATCCAAGGCAACTGTTAATATTCCAGCACTATGCTCCAAATATTAGATGAACGTTGAACAAAAACATAGTGCATCAAACTTTGTAAGGAACTGCCCCCTGCTGGCCTGGCATTTGTTTGCGTATAATTGCCAGATTAAAATTTTCAGCATTACGTGTAGCATTTAAAATTAATCCTTTGTGCTCTCTTAGATAAAGGATGCCATCCTCCAGGCTTCCTGCTCTGCAGGCAACACTTATTTCACCCTAAAACACTTTTTAAAAGTTGTAACCTGAAGTATTTGTGGCTGGGCAAATATTGATGATATTATTGTTTCACCAGCTTAAATTTTTATTGTTGCTTCTATAAATGTATATCTAACTGTGTTGTCTCCCCCCCCCCCCCCCCATTTAGGTGGAGAACAGACCGAAATACTACGGACGAGAGTATGTATTAAATTATTTGTAGGAAAATAACTTTTTAAGAAATAATTTTATGCATGACACTGTGCAATTTAAAATTGCTATGAAGAGATCATGTAATGTTAATGAAGAGATAATTTAACTCAGTGTTATTTCTCCATTTCTTTCCACGAACTTACCGGTACTCAGTTTTTCTTGACTTCCCAGACTCTTCGTTTGCATGCATGTGAATTGTCTTTTCAGGTGGTTCCTATAGTGTATATACATTTCAGTATGTATTTTGCAGTTAGAGATGTAGAGCAATCCTAACCCAGCCCTGGGAACAACTGGAGAAGTGGAGCCACTGCTGTTGGTCAGGAAAGAAGGTGGCGGAGATGTTTTTGCTTTGGTTGTTTGTTTAAAAGGAAAGACCAACTGGGTAACGCCAGAGGCCCATCTAGTCCAGAATCCTATTCTCACGGTAGCCAGGAGCAGCAGCACTCTCCCAGCTTGTGATTTCCAACAGCTGGGATTCAGAGGTCTACTTCCTGCAACAGGAGAACAAGGCCATCGTGAGTCATAGCCTTTGACAGCCTTATCGTCCTTGGTAAGGTGCAGTAGAGTGGGCCACCTGTCAATGGGCCAGCTTAAAATCCAGGGAATCCTTGGCCTGTTCTGCTCCACCCCATTTTGGAAACTTGTGCTGGCTGTGAATGGCAGCCTGCCATTAATACAAGTACAGCAAGGGGCTTCTGTAGCAGTGGACCCGCCCACCCACCGCCAACAGAGCCAGGGAGAAGGTCTCTTCCACCCAGTCTTCTTCATTTATTTTGTAAATCTTAACTTAGGTCTCCTTTTCAGAATCACAGAGAGTTGGAAGGGACCACATGGATCATCTAGTCCAACTCCCTGGAATGCCCAGTGTGGGCCTCGAACCCACAACCTTGAGATTAAGAGCTCTACAGACTGAGCTATATGATCCAGTCTGAATCTGGTGTTGTCTGTTCCAAACTTTTAAATGCTGGAAAGCGTAATGCTCGTGGTCAGCAAAAGCGGTTTAAAGACTCCCTCAAGGCAAATCTAATAAAATGTAGTATAAACACCGACAATTGGGAAACACTCGCCTGCAAGTGCTCCAGCTGGAGAACAGCCTTTACCAAAGGTTTCATGGACTTTGAAGACACTTGAACTCAGGACGAAAGGGAGAAACGTGCTAAGAGGAAGGCACGTTTGGCAAACCCTCACCATGATCAACTCCCGCCCGGAAACCTATGTCTCCAGTATAGAAGGACATATGGATCCAGAATTGGCCTCCACAGTCACCTACGGACACACCATTAAGACCATGTTCATGGAAGACGATCTTACTCAGCCACGAGTGATCGCCAAAGAAGAAGAAGTCATATAAAATTGATCCAAAGGCAGAAGAGCTGGGAGTACAGGCAGAGAGCTTGCAAAATGTTACAGATTACTAAAACCAGGCCCGGCTAAGCCCCTGGTTCCAATATTTATTTATTTAAAATATTTATATCCTGCCTTTCTAAGACAACAGCCTTTTAAGGAGGCTTTTAACAGCAACAGAACAGCTGTAGGAAAATCCCAAAGCAATAATTAAAATGCAGCGCAAATAAATCAGTTGTGTATCACCACCATGGACAGCAGAATTCACCAAAAGCAGCCTGAGCAAATGAATGGAAAGTTTGTGGGCGCAATTTTAATCTTGACTGCAGCATTCTTTGCTATTGGTTCCTCCCAAGATGTTCCCCCTGGCATCAGTTTGTTGTACATACAGAGGGACACAACCCTATCATGAACTATTTTGTAGTGACTTTTATGTGTCCTCCTTCTGTGTTTTAACACTGAGCTCCTGTGGCCTTTCTCCCATTCAGAGTTATTCTCTAACCTGATGGCTTTCTGTTCCATCAGGTTTCATGGGATCATTTCTCGAGAGCAAGCCGATGAATTGCTTGGAGGTGTAGAAGGAGCATATATTCTCAGAGAGAGCCAGCGGCAGCCTGGATGCTATACCCTAGCTCTCAGGTGAGCTTTGCTGCTTCTGTTTGCAAATTTTAAGAAGTGCTTGTTGGCCATTGGGAACCTGAAGGAATTGTGGTTATAACAACTATATGCAAACAGTATACTTTTAAAAATGGTATGATGTAGTCTGTAACGTGTTAGATATTACGATCCTTTAAACTTTAAAGCATAATTTTTTGCAGACTCAATAGTTGATTTTTTGCACTTTCTGTGATAATAATAACAATTTATTATTTATACCCCACCCATCTGGCTGGGTTTCTCCAGCCACTCTGGACAGCTCCCAGCAGAATTAAAAGCACAAGAAAACATCAAACATAAAAAAACTTCCATAAACAGGGCTGCCTTCAGATGTTTTCTAAAAGTCAGATAGTTGTTTATTTCCTTGACATCTGATGGGAGGGCTTTCCACAGGGCCGGCGCCACTACCGAGAAGGCCCTCTTCCTGGTTCCCTGTAACGTCACTTCTCACACTGAGGGAACCGCCAGAAGGCCTTCGGAGCTGGATCTCAGTGTCCAGGCTGAACGATATGGGTGGAGACGCTCCTTCATGTATACTGGGCCGAGGCCGTTTAGGGCTTTAAAGGTCAACACCAACACTTTGAATTGTGCTCGGAAGTGTATTGGGAGCCAATGTAGGTCTTTCAGAACTGGTGTTATGTGTTCTCGGCTGCCACTCCCAGTCACCAGTCTAGATGCATCCAAGGGGCAGTAACCGCCACAGAGTACCCCCAAAATTATTCACATTATATCAACACCATCACCAGTTAGAACTAAAATTATACCAGTTATACCCACAAGACTATATTTAACCATGCATTGTATTTAACCATGATTTAAGAGTATCTTGGGTACAGGAAACTTAGAGCGGCTAACCTGTGACACCCTGGAGGTGCTTAAGTTAGCTACCCCTAGTGCAAATGAAGAAGGCCACCTTATTGTGCTATGAGTGCTGCATTTGCAAATAAGGGGGTCGCAGGCTATCTTGAGTCTCTCATCAACTTCACTTACTGATTTCTAAACCCTATTTAAGCAATAAAGTGAATTGTATGCCACAGATTGTGCAAGACTTTCTATCAGCTTGTCCCCTGTGATGAGCAAGGTTCCCCCTGGTAACTTCAGACATAGCTAAGTGCCACATTGGCTCTGATTTGAGCTGATATTAAAGACATGGAGCTGGTTTTGATTCCTGCGTAAGAGGACACCCTGCTATTCCTTGGTTTACTTGGTTTACTTGGTTTACTTGGTTTACTAATGCTGTGTTGTGACTGTTTAACCACAGTTAAGAACAGAAGGAAAAGAGCAGAAGGGAAGCAGGGATTGCATTAGTCCAAAGTTCTCTTTTGAGTGCAGTTGAGGATGTTCTGCACCGGTCTATAACACATGTTCATGCAGCCCTGGCACAAACCTGTTTCATCTGAATATATACTGGTTCCTTGAGTCTGTACTCCGTCCTCCACCTTTATAGCTAATGAGGAACATGGCCTTTTTATAGCCTGCATCATCTGAGAAATCAATGTTTTTAGTGTTCAAACACTAATGCAACAACTTCATTTTGTTTTAATGCAGGTTTGGCAATCAGACCTTAAACTACAGGCTTTTTTACGATGGAAAGCACTTCGTAGGGGAAAAGAGGTTCGAGTCAATACATGATTTGGTAACAGACGGCTTGATAACGCTGTACATAGAAACCAAGGCTTCTGAATATATTTCAAAAATGACGACAAACCCTATCTATGAACACATTGGATATGCCACTTTGCTTAGAGAAAAAGTATCCCGGAGACTGAGCAGATCAAAAACTGAATCGAGGAAAGCTAGTGTAACCACATGTGAAGAAAACGTACCAGTTGAAAAGGTAAGGTGATTCATGAGGAAATCAATCCATATATAGATCTACCTTTAAAAAATGCATCTGGGGCACGCAGTCATTAAAATGCACTCAGTGGCTTGTCATCAACTTTTAGTCAAAGTAAACCCACTGAAATGAATGGACCTCAGTCATGGCCGTTAATTTCAATGGGTCTACTCTGAGTAAATGTTAGTTGGCTAAAACCCAATGTATTTGTTTATATGTTAACATTTGAGGTGCAAGCAGAAAGCTGAAATCAGATCTATGAAATTATTCTGTTCCTCCATTGGGAATGAACTCCAGATGATTGCATGCCCTTCCTACAATAGCTTCTCATTGTAACAACAACAACTGTATACCACCCTTCCTCCATAGATCTCAGGGTGGTTCCTTTCTGCACTTAAGAAATATGTGTCCAGGTAGCATCTCCCAGATAAAATGAGTGGAAAAGAGCACCTGAGCACATACAAATATTTAAATTCAAATGAGAAGCTAGATCTCTTGAGCTCAGCATTGTATACATCGATAAGCAGTACCTCTCCAGGGTTTAAGGCATAATTCCCCCTCTCCCAGTCTTACCTGGAGATGCTGTTGATTGTAACCTCCCCACCTGGTTTTCAGTATCTGTCTAAAAGAGAATGTAGCCTTGCTATTGATTCCTGAATGTAAGAATTTGTGCTGATTGCCTGTTCACCAGATCTCAAGTTTGTTAGCCTTTAACACAAAGTTCAAATCTCTGCTTTACTATTTTGGTGAATGGGCCTGATTTTGGGGGCGTGGCTTTTCTTTCTTTCCATCTTTGCTTTTCGAAGTTGTTTTTTGTAGTAGTTGAGCAAACAAGTAGTAGTTAACATAAAGCAATTCACGGAGAAATGCAGCTGAAATCAGCTTGAAATGTGTGACAAATGATGAATATTCTTATAAGAGGTTGTGTGTTCCCGCAGATTGAAAAATATTTCAAACGAAACCTCTTTTCTGGTGTAAGTGCTTTTGAAGGTTATTTAATACATAATTCACGTAATGTGTTTGCATCGCAATCAAGATTATGTTGTTGACCCGCGTCTGAAAAGCAGTGCCTGACTGCTGGAGGATATAATTTATAGTTTTTATTTATGATACTGTTTCAGTCCCATAAGGACATTTCTAAAGACATTCTCTGTTCAAGACAGCAAACGTCTTAAGTTGAACTGGCTTTCGTTTCTAGTGCAAATGACCAAGGAAGACATAAGCAGAGTGAAATACACAAGAAAGCTTTATTTAATAATATTTAGAGCAACTGACATTT
The DNA here is from genome assembly GCF_964270895.1 of Podarcis filfolensis. Classification (NCBI taxonomy): domain Eukaryota; kingdom Metazoa; phylum Chordata; class Lepidosauria; order Squamata; family Lacertidae; genus Podarcis; species Podarcis filfolensis. The sequence continues at coordinate 21,591,079 of NC_139614.1, read as the reverse complement.
CAGGCTTTTGGAAACAGTAACACAAATTAAACTCAATTAACTATAAATTACTATTATTTAAGAGACACATGCCCAGAATAGAAAAGCACCTTACAAGGCTGTGATGAGCTGTTTTTTGGATTTTATATCAGCATAGTTCAAAATCTGAGAGCTTCACTGTCAGAAAAAGGAAGGAATCATAGAATTGCAGAGTTGGAAGGGACCAAGAGGGTCATCTAGTCCAACCCCCTGCAATGCAGAAATCTTTTTGGCCCAAAATTTCAAGTTGTCACACTTCTGACAATCAGATCACTGTAGTTTTAAACCCTGGCCAATGGATCCATGTGCATACCCTTACGCTATGCATGTGCTGCTTCATGCAACAATATTTGCATGCTCACCTGCTGAATACATTGTGCCACCCATTATTTCAGGTATGGAGAAAAGAGGGGGGAAACTTAAGTTCAGATTCTACCACGCCATCTGCAAAAACTTTCCAACAGACGATTTTGTGAGAACCTGGTGGTGCAGGACATAAACAAATTAAGCCACTGCACACCACCCTTTATACAACACTGGGTGTTGGAGACGGTCGTTGATTAGTGTGGCATAGGGGCACTAGTTTGTAATTTGAGAAAATAGTTTTCTATCCCAAAGAAACATTTCCTCCTAACTGATATGAAATAGGTTTCCTGCTATCAATATTCCTCCAGTCTTTTAAGTCAACACTACTATTCTGCTTATAAACAGAATAAATTTATGAGTGGAACTTGGGAAGCAGGTTTGGGTTGTTGGTTTTCCTTGTATTCGTTGTTCCATCTCCCAGTCTCCAAGCTGTGGTCCCTGAAATGTGTTAAGAAAAATGCTGCAGGAAGTAAATATATTGTTGATAGCCGTAGCAAAAAAAAAAATTTCTCATTGGAGTACTTTGCATTACATTCCAGAAAAATCTAATTTGTGATGGTTGGCAAAGACCATTATTAGTATGGGAGAAAGGATTTTATCTATGCTGTATAGAACCATAACATGTTGTGACTGAAGCGGGGCAGGGGACATAAGCTATTTTGGCAGAGCAACTGCTACCCCTCAGTACCTCTTAGAAACACTTCTAAGATATGGCATAGAATCATAGAATTGTAGGGTTTGAAAATACCCGGAGGGTATTCCTACACTGCAGGAATCTTGACTACATCATACATGACAGGTGGCTATCCAACCTCTGCTTAAAAACCTCCAAGGAAGGAGAGTCCACCACATCTTGTGGAAGTCTGTTCCACTGTCAAACAGCTCTTACTGTCAGAAAGTTCTTCCTGATGTTTCATCGGGATCTCCTTTCTTGTAAGTTGAATCCATCGGTTCAGGTTCTAGCCTCTGGAGCAGGAGGAAACAAGATGGCTCCATCCTCCATGTGGCAGCCCTTTAGATATTTGAAAATGGCTAAAGGAGAGAATGTCAACAGGAGAATGCTAGGTATGCAATTAACTCACCAGTTAAAATCAGCATGACTTAAATTTTGGATTTGGCACCTTTAGAAAATCAGAATGAGGCAAATAGGCATGGCTATTTTTGTGTATACAGTGGTACCTCTGGTTACGGACGCTTCTGGTTACAAATGCTTCAGGTTACGAGCTAACCGGGAAGTAGCTGCTCCTGGTTGCGAACTTTGCCCCAGGATGCGAACGGAAATTGCGTGCTGGACGTGCGCACGCAACGGGAGGCCCCATTAGCGAAAGCGCACCTCAGGATAAGAACGGTTTCAGCTTAAGAACAGACCTCCAGAACGAATTAAGTTCATAACCAGAGGTACCACTGTACTTGGTAAAATTGATTATATTTGCGTAATAGTACAGTGGTACCTTGGGTTACGTACTTAATTCGTTCCGGAGGTCCGTACTTAACCTGAAACTGTTCTTAACCTGAAGCACCATTTTAGCTAATGGGGCCTCCTGCTGCTGCCGCGCCGCTGGAGCACAATTTCTGTTCTTATCCTGAAGCAAAGTTCTTAACCTGAAGCACTATTTCTGGGTTAGCGGAGTCTGTAACCTGAAGTGTATGTAACCTGAAGCGTATGTAACCCAAGGTACTACTGTATCTGGAAGTTGCTTAAATAACTTTTACTCCCATTTTGGAGTAGGTAAAATAAAGTTTGTTGGTTTGTTTCAGTTATCTACCCAGATAGTTTAGCATTTCTCAACAAAAAGACGTCTTTAAAAACGTACCGAAAGAATGAACGCTTTAATGTTGCCCTGCAAAAGAGCTTTCAAACATTTCAAGCACAGTTTAAACTTCTGCACTGATTAGGAAAGGTTAGGGGGGGGTTGGGGGGAGAGAAAATGAAACATCACCTTTTATTGATAGCATTTCAGAAGCCAAGATACTACTGCAGAGGGCATTAATTTCCCTGATAGGTTTGTTAAACCATTTGTGGGATGTAGTTATTCTTCCCTGCACGAAAGGTTGACAACAGAAATTATTGAATGGCTCAGTCATTCCTGAGACTTTCCCCCTTTGGGCAGGTCAGCGGAAGGTTGTTTCAGTGCCACTAACTAGGAAGAGAATGCATAACTTGGAACTGCCTGAGGAATCTGTCCACTCTCATAATACAGTTTCTTGGAAGTTGTAATTAGTAGTACTGTGCCAGACCCCATAAGAAAAATGAAACGCATATTCCAAATTAGTTGCTTTTCTTTGGGCCTTTTTCATCCGAATAATTATATAGGTCAGAAATCATCATCATAAAAGAAGAACGTTTATCTGTCGTTATCCCTCAAACTAAAAAAAAATAGGCATTCCACTCTTGCTGTATTAAAAATAGGCAATAAATGAAGGTATAAATGCATGAATATTCATACAGCGCTTTTTAAAAAAAGCAGGTGAATAGATTTTTAAGAATTGGGGGGCGGAGGCTGCACCATTGTTCAGTTTTCTCAAATGAAGGCCTGTCATTGCACTGCAGCTAAATGTTTGCCTGTTGCTTTTATATTAAGTCTGCTTCATCCAAAGGTCTTCTAGCTTCCTCCAATAAAACAGGTTGCTAGTATACAACACACATCTGAAGGGTTTTGTCTGTTTCTTTTGAACTGAGCGTGTGATTCGAACTTGGAAATTATCCCGCATTCCCAGGAAAGTGAATACTTGCCAGTCTTTTTTTGTGTGTGCAAAAATTGACATAATACATCATCATAGCAAGTATAATTCATAGACTCCTGGTGAATCAGCAACACCTTCATTGGGGCTCAAGGGCATGCTGTAGAACTCCCCCACTGCAGCCGCCTCTTATAAGGTCTAGCTATTCTGTCTTTAAGCAAATACTGCATTTACCTTACCAATAAAGTACAGTCGTACCTTGGAAGTTGAACGGAATCCGTTCCGGAAGTCCTTTCAACTTCCAAAACCAAAGCACAGCTTCTGATTGGCTGCAGGAAGGTCCTGCAGCCAATCGGAAGCCGCGCCGGACGTTTGGCTTCCGAAAATTGATCGAAAACCGGAACACTCACTTCTGCTTTTCGATCATTTGGGAGCCGATTTGTTCAGGACCCACAGCGTTTGAGATCCAAGGTACGACTGTAAAAGCAGAATGTGAAATGTTGTCCCATAGTAAGAATGCTGGAATAATCCTACCAGTAAAACAACAGCTTTATTGTCTGTAGGTACTAAAGCAATTTTTGTTAGTATTTTGAAGTTTTTGGCATTTTAGGCTTTAGTATATCTCTGTACGTTGTTGTGCATCGACTTTATATTTTATATTATTCAGTGGTTTATAATTATATATATATATAAATGAATAAAGCTCTTAGGAGCTATAGAGCCATATTTATTCATTTTTTAAAAAATGCCATTCTGTTTTCACATGCTCTGTGGCACATTCAAATATTGATCATAACATCTGGTCCATTCTTAGTCATTAAAAACGAGCTTAGAAGTGGACATGCTATGGAACCGTGGCTAAATTGCATCAGCAGTACATGTATATAAAGTGTAGCCGAAGCTCGAGCTGTAAAAATTGCATGTGGAACAGCTGCCGAAAACTTCATAAACAATTTCCCGTTGAAGATGATACAGTGGCACATCCATTTCCTGCCCAGATTTCTTCCTTTGTGCAATCACTGGAAAATATAAGGCAGCTCTGTAGGCACAAATCTATATTTGATTATCTCATCGTGTTTTCTGAGACGGAGAATATAACAATGCAATAATCTTTCACCTATCATTGTGTCCAAGTCGCTCAGTGTGCTTTTCAAATACAGGACTTGTAATTCTATGTAAATTGATGTAGCTTCCTTTGCACAAGCAGAAGGTTTTGAGTTATGCCATTCAAAGAACCCCCTTTTTTGCACTCAGTTTTACTTTTTGAAAGCATTTTCTTCCATGCAACCTTCGCTCAAAGATGCTGATGTCTTACTGGGACAAGTTGGCATATAGAGCCCTTAATAGCTTTGGATCAGTTTACTTGAGGGATTGCCTTGCCTCATATATTCCTTGTTTTACCAGTTTGTCGAAGTTACAAAGTGTCATATATTGCTTGTTCTGCACATGTGAGGAGCTGATATTTTAGTGTGGCATCATCACCTTAATGCATTGGAACACCCTATTGACACTAGACATGTGTCCTCACCATTGCTGTTTTTCTAGAAAAAGAGTTGCTGGAACTCACCATGAACCCCTCCCTTGTTCACGTATAATGGCAATGGCGCCCATTAGAGAGGTGCCGGAACGGAGTTCTGGCAAGTTCCAGCTGGAAAGAAAAGCCCTGGTCCTCACTATAATTAGATGCCTGCTGGAAACTTTTTTATTTCAATAAGTCTCCCCAGACATATTATTTAGTTATATATATTCGGGGGTTTTTAATTTTTGCTGATTGTATCTATGTTTTCTTGATAATTATTTTATACATACTGCTTAGAGATTTTTCTGATTAAGTGATCTATGGTTTTTCATACCTTTACCAACGCTATTGATTCAATCATAACATTTTTGTTTAACATTTATTTAAAAGGCTAGGTAAAAATAGGTAGCCAATTTAACTCATAACCTGCCTTGTTACTGAATCCTTTAGGAAGGAATCAAGTAAGGCTTATATTTCACAAAAGTGGGGATGAATTATTGGCAGAGCTACATGTTTCAAACACTAGATGGCAGCTTTACTTAAGGGTTTTTATGGTTTTCGTTTTTAACTTTTTTTTTAAAAAAAAAGATACAGTAGTTTCATGTGTTTTTCTGGTTTGTTTATTTATTTAGTGTGTTTATCCTGCCTTTTGGGATAAAACTCTCCCAAGCATCAAAGAACTACATCTCAAACAGCAAAATGAGACCAGTGCCCCCATGTTAGCTTCAGACATAAAGCAGAAAACAATGTGTGGTTTATTGCAAGGTCACATGCTTCAGGATCAACCCTCTGAGAAGTTTAGTCTCCAATATGGGTGCAAATTAAAATTACATGTTTATATTTACATATTTAAATGTCTGTGAAGGGTGCATTTATCTGGCAAAGCTTTAACCTGAGCAGTGTATGCACGCAGGAGGAAATATTATTTCTGGGAATAACTGCTGTAGAAACCTTTCCAAATTTTTTGCATACATTGTTAGTTACATAAACTGCTTGGACAACAGGCTTGTTTTAAAAGTATTGGTGTTTGAAAAGGGCTTGCTAAATAGTAAGCACATTCTCTTTTAAAAAAATATCCTAAATTGTCCTGTTTACTGAGGGTGCTTAATATATTAAATAGGCCATTCAGATATTGCAAGTGGGTTGTTTCCAAGTTTTAAAGAAATACTTACCAGGTTTTTCCTATTTGGAAATACCCCAGTTCTATGAAAGAGGGCAAAATAACCACCTTAATGTTAGGACGGAATTTTTAGACAAGATAGTATTGTCACACAAAATGGACTAATGTACACACCCTACTTTTACAGGGCGCCACTACCCCATCTTCCCCCTTTTCACCGGCAGTTGCAGCCTAATTCTATGCATGTTTACTCGAAAGCAAATCTCACCCAGCTCAGTGGGGCTTGGCCTCATGTCAGTTGTGCATAGGATCACAGCCTAAAAGCCATTTCCGGTGCAACATTTAGCAAGCACAGCATGGCTTCTGGATCGATTTCTGTGAGACCCGCATGCTCTTACTGCTAGATAAAAATGATCCTGTGAGTTGAGGCCTGATTCCTGGAAGAGTGCGGTGTTTGAAGATCTGTCTGTGCGCAGCAGGGATTCATGACCCAATTGGACAAAACATGTTCACTGTCTATACTCATTTCAGTAGCAGACCTGAGGCTGATAAATATATTTTTTCCCTAATCAAAACCTGGAGGCCCTCAGATTTGCTAAGCCGGCCCTTAATGGCAGTCGGTAATTGAATAGAAAAGCTGGGCTTGTAAGCAATCATCCGACCCTCTCCCTTCTCCTTTTTGTGTGTGTGCTTTTACTGTTGCTGCCTCTCTATCAGCAACAACATGTGCCTCTGAAAGTGGCTGTCAGCCTTCCAGTCCCATCTGCCAAGCTGTCTGTTGCCAGGCTTCCTCTTCAGCTCCCAGGTTGCTGCGTCCTGTCTTGTTTTGCTGTTTACACGCAACCCCCCCGGCTCTCTTCAGAGTCACCTCTCAAACCTCAAGTTGTATTTCCTGCCCAGATGCGGGTGATCATTATGAAGTCGTCGCCCTTGGATTTTCAGCTGAATCAGGGAACTTTTCCGCTAGGTTTATTTTAAAGAAACCAGGGTGAATAGCGGATACGATCTCATACAGTCGGTATTCTGTATGAGTTTTTACATTTTTATTCTAGATCTCCCATTGATTCACATTGACAAACACTGGAACTTTGTGTTGCTCTTTCCCATCTGTTTTTAAACAGGGTAATATAGCTTACTAATTCACTTCCAGGGTTAGGAGATGGTTATTTTAAAAACAACACGTGCAGCTTTACATGGGTTCCAACTACCATGTGAAGTATTTTGTGTAGGCTTTGTTTATTATGTGGATGTGACGCTGTTTCTGTTATTCCAATGCTGCGAAGAAAGGCACTGTTGCCCCATTTTACAAAGCAGTGAATTGAAACGGAGAGGTTCTGGCTTTCCAGGGTAAAAATCTAGTCATTCAAACAAGGCGTTGAATGTCACTTCCTTATACATAGGAACTGGATCCTGTTTTGACTCATTTGAAGCAGGCTTCAGATAATGCCAGCTACAAAAGTGTTGACAAAATATTTTCTTTGTCATCAAACGTTATGATCCTTTTTTTCAGGTGCTCTGTGTGGCACCTTTCAATAGGGTGCTAGTATAGAAAAGTAATGTAAATACCCTGAAAAGATATATAGGAATATATGTATTTTTTTTAATGAATCAAAGTAGGGATAGCGATATAAATTAACTTCCATGTCCGCTAACCCTAACACCAGGCCCAGGGGCCTTGTTCACTCCTGGCATTCTCCTCAGGCAGCGCCACTCACTCCTCATGCTTTACAACATCTTTGGTGGGGATTTTGGTCTCGCCAGAATGTTTCTTTGAACTTTGATAATACCTTTAGTTTTCCTGCACAGAGGATAAAGGTGTGTGTGTGTGTGTGTGTGTAAACTAGCCTATTGCACAAAAACAACATTTATATTGATTGCCCAACCCATGTTTCTCTCTGCCCACCTACCCACCGGTGGCATGGGTCTTCCAGAAGGGGAAGCAGCCTTCTGAGAAATGTTCCCTACCCCAATAGTAAAAAAGGACCCCTGGACGGTTAAGTCCAGTCAAAGGCGACTATGGGGTTGCGGCGCTCATCTCGCTTTCAGGCCGAGGGAGCCGGCATTTGTCCACAAGCTTTCTGGGCCATGTGTCCAGCAGGACTAAACCATTTCTGGTGCAACGGCACACCGTGACAGAAACCAGAGTGCACGGAAAGGCCGTTTACCTTCCCACTGCAGTAGTACCTATTTATCTACTCGCACTGGCGTGCTTTCGAAGTGCTGGGACAGAGCAACGGGAGCTCACCCTGTCACGGGTGGCCCTCAGCACTGGACCTCAGTGTCCAGGCTGAACTATGGGGGTGGAGACGCTCTTTCAGGTATACTGGACCGAGGCTGTTTAGGGCTTTAAAGGTTAGCACCAACACTTTGTATTGTGCTCGGAAACGTTAGAGAGCTGGACTAGAACTAAACAGGTTCCGATTCCTACTCAGCCATGAAGCTCACTGGGTGACCTTGCACCAGTCACCACCTCTCAGCTAACCTACTTTACAGGGTGGTTCTGAGGAAAATTTTCTCCGTGCTTGAGCTCTGTGGAGGAAGGGCAGGGCTTTAAAATGCAATAATAAACTTAAGAACCTTTATGTACTTTAATAAATAAAATAACGCCGGCTATATCTGCCTGTCGGTCTGGAACTCAACTACCCAGTCGCATGAGCAGAAGCTGGCACAAGGACTCCTGCTTGTGCAAAAGGGCTTTCACCATCAGGTTCTTCCTTCCATGCACCCCCATGGACCCCCAGAACAGCACACAGGAGGAGAGGAGAGATGATTCCATTGGGCCCATCAATCGACGGAATGCTGTCCTTAGCACAACATCGAATTCCAACCCCGCTTTGTGCTTTATGCTCAGGAGTAGCACTGAAAACACTTTACATAGTCCTTGGTTTTAACTTGTGACAATACTGAATTGATCACATTAGGAGAAAGCCGTAAGCCTTCGCTGCCCCTGCCCCCACTTCTCTGCAGGCCCAGGTTTCCTAGTTTGTCTTATGCCGCTGCACTGTTGAAAGTGATTATTTTCCCAGCTGGCCTGGAAAGCTGCAACAAAGAAAGAACCGCAAGAGGGAAGGATTTGAATTGTGTCAGTGGAGTAACATCTGCTCTCTCTTTCATGGCCCTCTCCACTTTGAAATCATAATGCCTGCTCATTGCATTCACATGGCTTGTGTGCTTTTAATGATATAGATGTATGAAAAGAGATTGGAAGATCTCCAGCTGTTAACAATGACTCCGGGGTTTTTTTTAAAAAAAAAAAACAACAACTTTGGGGTAGAAGCAAAGCAGGCATCTCCCTTTGATTTCATATTAATCTGATTAATACACTTTCCTAATTCCATGTGTTCTTTGATGTGTATTGCAAGGAAGCTGAGTGCCCATAGAACCAAGCCAAGAATGGTATTTTTAGCATAGAGTTCCCTTGTAGAGTAGACTAGATCAAACCGTGCACATTTATAATCTGGGCTAGTACAATTTACAATTAGACAAGTATTTACAGAATTACAGTGTGTGTTTTTTTAATTTAGTTTTGATTTTGGTTTGCATTTTTAATGCACCTTTAGTTTCCTTTTTAATTTTCTCCCACTTTATCTTGTTTAACTGAAACATTTTCCATTAAAAAAAAATAAAATTAAAAAATGACTACTGCTAGTAGACAGACATTTGTAGTAGTACTTGATATGTAAGCAATTCCCGCCTGCCCACCCCACAAAAGAAATAACAGTGAAGGCTTGGTAAGGATATGGAAGGGGGGGAAGCTTCCCCAAAGAAGCTTGTGGACAGCCTAGCACAGGAATAACTGCTTATAAGTTCAGTGGGACTTGCTATGTATTGCTGGGCAATGTTTTGCAGCTTCAGTTAGGAACTTGGAATGATGTTTAAACAATAAAGAGTCCTAAATTAATGCAAGGGAGATTACACTTCTGGTCCATTGAAAACAATTGAAATACAATTACCGTATTTTTCGCTATATAAGACGCACCAGACCATAAGACGCACCTAGTTTTTGGAGGAGGAAAACTAGAAAAAAAATATTCTGAATCTCAGAAGCCAGAACAGCAAGAGGGATCGCTGCGCAGTGAAAGCAGCGATCCCTCTTGCTGTTCTGGATTCTGGGATAGCTGCACAGCCTGCATTCGCTCCATAAGACGCACACACATTTCCCCTTACTTTTTAGGAGGGAAAAAGTGAGTCTTATAGAGCAAAAATTACGGTACTTTTTTTCCATAGCAGCAGGAGCTTCCTCTCAGTGTTTTCATTTGGATATGTAATGAATCAGTCTTGTAGGCTGGCATGTGATTTCCAGAATGTCAAGAAGAAGGCATGATGTGCACTGTATCAGCACAGGGCCATACTCAGTAGCATGAAAAGACCCAACACGATATTGCTGCCAAAGCAGACCCACTTTGGTCAGCTGTAACAGTCAGAACTGCCCTGCACACAGCACACTTGAAAAGATGTGGGTGGCTTATCAGCCATTCATTTAAGTCAAAGGCAACTATGGGGTTGTGGTGCTCATTTCCCTTTCAGGCTGAGGAAGCCGGCATTTGTCCACAGACAACTTTCTGTGTCATGTGGCCAGCATGACTAAACCGCTTCTGGTGCAATGGAACAACAGAAACCAGAGCGCACGGAAACGCCATTTACCTTCCCACCGCAGCGGTACCTATTTATCTGCTTGCACTGGCGTGCTTTCGAACTGCTAGGTAGGCAGGAGCTGAGACAAAGCAATGGGAGCTCACCCTGTTGCGGGGATTTGAACCGCCGACCTTCTGATTGGCAAGCCCAAGAGGCTCAGTGGTTTAGACCACAGCCCCACCCGCGTCCCAGCAGTTCACTTACACAACATCCGAAGGGCTGGTCAGGCAAGTAGGGTAAACCCAGTAGCCCAAACTTGCTGGCCGTTCTTCAGCAAGCTGGTTGTACATGTTCATTCTGACAGGTCAGAGGGCATTACTCTATTGCACTTGCAAGGAATTCTTCTGTTGTAGCGGCGCAACCCACTGCTAGTGCTACAGCTGCTAAAGTAGTTGTGTGCGATTGGCTTGCATAGGGCTGGCAGTTGTTTATCAAATGCATCAAAAAATGGTCTGCGTGTTACAGATTCATATGCAAAGAACATAACAGTTTTACTGCAGCAGTAAGAGAAAGAGCCATGTGTTCATGTAATTGCTATCACTTTTTGTAAAAAACAAATTCACTTAGACAGAATTAAGTATTTGAGGTGATATATATATATATATATATATATATATATATATATATATATATCCTCTTTCCCTCATAACATTCTCTGTGAAGTTGAAAAGTCTGCCACTGCTGCTCTGAGGCATACTATTCCCCGCCCCTGCCCGCAACATGTAATTATATATGGAATATGGTAATCTCAATTGTTTCTTTCTATTAAAGAAAAGGCAATGAAAGTATTTGAACTTCTTTTTTATATATATATAAAAGCCCACTGTATTTTTCATAAGTTATTTGCATGTCATTACTCCACTTATTGTTCAGTTAATAATGATCTTTTTGAAGTAGAAAACGCATACTAACAAATATTGCACCAATTTTACAATAGCCCGTGTGAGACCATGGGGCATTTTGGATTAGCTATGCATCATGGGTAATCCAGTTTTATCTTTTTGTTGTTGTGGTGAGTTCGCAGTTCATTGTGCTTTAAAATACTTTTCTTGGTCTTAATTTCATTTTTTGCTTTATCTTAATTTAGTTGCTGAAAATAGATGACAAAAGCTTTTATGGAATTAGAGCTGGCAACTGAAGAGGGATCTGTCCAAATGGCTGACAGGTCTTTAGGTTCCAATACATTAAGAAAGGAGGCGTGAACAGAAAGGATTTGAATCCCACACTTGAGTACAAATTCACACAATAACCACAGCCTGAATCTTTGTTTTATTATTTTTATCCTCGTGGCCTTTTTATTCTCTTACAATACAATATAAGCCATTGAATGAACATGGGCCTTATAATGTTCATTTACATAACATATTTTCATTTTACCGCTAGCGAAAATTGCTGTGTAGCACATTGGTATGTCACACTGATTTCCACCCTTAATTGTTCGCTCACAAAGCAGCCGCTCAAGTCATTTATCCTCTTAATACAGCAGCTGAAAGCCAGACAGCAGTACAACCTGGTTCAAAGTCCATTGAAGTCAACTGAGAGGTTCCTTTTAATTTCAGTGGGCTTTGTGTCAGCTCTTCAATTCTGCATACAATTCTGTGACCAAAGCAAAACTGCCCGAGATTTGAAAAGGCTTGCAGTGTTTACTATTTATAAGTAAATATACCGTATTTTTTGCTCTATAAGACTCACTTTTTCCCTCCTAAAAAGTAAGGGGAAATGTTTGTGCGTCTTATGGAGCGACTGCAGGCTGCGCAGCTATCCCAGAAGCCAGAACAGCAAGAGGGATTGCTGCTTTCACTGCGCAGCGATCCCTCTTGCTGTTCTGGCTTCTGAGATTCAGAATATTTTTTTTCTTGTTTTCCTCCTCCAAAAACTAGGTGCGTCTTGTGGTCTGGTGCGTCTTATAGAGTGAAAAATACGGTACATTGCACTAAATCCTGTTGTGCAGCAGCTGCATCAGTGAAGAGTCCACAGGTCTCAGAATAGCATTTTCCCTGTATACAATATTGTAAGAAGAAATAGCATCATGCTGCAGTTCACATGGCTGCCAGTAGGCGGCCCTGCCAACAGCAGCATGGCAACACAACAGCAGGTGAGTGGGCAGGCGGCATGGGCAATTGCCTAGACAAGCTGCAATGGACAAGCCAGGACAGCAACCACGCCACTTTGCTACTGCCTCACACCTGTTGCAGATAACACTAAGGAGAAAGATGGTGCCAACAAAGCAGGACCATCTCTGGGGAGTGCCCTGGCAGGCGGGCAGTCTTGGGGTGAGGAGGAGGAGACTGTCAGGAGCTCGTCCAACACTCGAGTAGGACCCTGGCAGAGACACATGCCCGACTGGCATGTTCTCTCCCTCCTGGCCGGTCGTTCGGGAGCTTCAAAAGCTTTCTTCAGCCCGAACAACACAGCGACGGATGCTAACAGACATTGGCACACTTAGGGATCCGCAGAGTGTACGCAGTTTGCGTTACAGAACCCCAGCAACTCAGCATTTTGGCTAATCTACTTTATTTACGTATAAAGACACACGGAGCACTGCAACACGGCTCCCTCTCTCTCTAGCATCAGACAGCAAAGAGAAAAAGAACAAAGGACAATAGTCCCACTTCATGGAACACAGTAACACAAACATCCTGTTTCCGTCACTTCCCACTTTGTGGAGACAAAACATATACCGTCATGTGATAGGCAACAGTCCCATGACTGCAGCCATGGAGCAGGAATTCTAACAGTGACCCTGGGCAGGTGGACCAGCACAGGACGCCCTTTGCAAGCCTTCCTGCTCTCGCCTTATCGTTGCCTCTGGTTGCTTCCGGAGATGGGGCACCAGCAATGGGGCTGGCACAGCAAGTGGGTCAGGTGGGTGGTCACAGCAAGCCTTTCTATGCCCCTTTGCCTTCGCTTCATCTGCTGCCAGAAGAAAGGATGCAATTTCAAATACACACTTCCTTCTGTTGGTAGCATAGGAAGTGGAAGGGGGGGGGAAAGACGTTCTTCTCTTTCTTCTCCATCACTAGTGGCAGCAGCAATGGGGAAGATACTGGGATTGGGGGGAGTGGGATTTTGAGCCGAACTGTGAGGGGGTGGGGATGGGCAACAAGATGTGGAAGGCAGCCTGGGATGGTGGGGCTGAAGGAGCTGTGAGCAGGGCTGGCCCAATACGTTTTGGCACTTGAGGCAAACCATAAAATGGTGCTCACCAGATCAGGAACAGGGTGGTGTGAAGATTTACATTGGGAACAAGGAGGGGAATCAAATCAACCTGACCCTTGGTGGAAGTGGGAGACAAAGGCTGTCATGAGGAGAGGAAACGGACTCGCTCTGAATAATGCGATGTATAGAAGTAGAGCTCTCACAATATATATGTTTTTCCCCAGTTGACCCTTTGCAGCTCACAATGATAAGTTATTCATGCAATAAGTGGCTGTTGAAAAATAATAATACAGTGGTACCTCTGGTTAAGAACTTAATTAGTTCTGGAGGTCCGTTCTTAACCTGAAGCACCACTTTAGCTAATGGGGCCTCTTGCTGCCGCCGTGCCACCGGAGCAGGATTTCTGTTCTCATCCTGAAGCAAAGTTCTTAACCCGAGGTACTATTTCTGGGTTAGCAGACTCTGTAACCTGAAGCTTATGTAACTCGAGGTACCACTGTAATCCTAGATTTCCCCCCTGGTTCCATTAATCTATGGGGGAATGCAGCATTTTTGATAGAATGGACTCAAATGACTTGTGTTTAGACCTCAGTCTACATGGACCATTCATTTCATAAGGTTATCACAGCAGACAGAAAATGTTTCGGATCAGACTGTCTGATGAATGAGGTAATGCTGAAATTGGCAGACTTCAGTACTTTGGTTTGATTTCTGTCTTGATGTTTCCAGAGCGCTCATCTCTTTCTCTTTGGCTTTCTTTCTTTATGACTTCATTAACCTGCTGCTTCTTGGGATGATGGTACTTCAAACTTCTTTCCCTTTTATAGCTCATATTTTAGTTGTTTCATTCCAGCTTATCTTTTCTGTTTATGGTCCTTTCCCTTTTCACATGCAGCCAAGCTTGAGATATTCTGGTGACATAATGACAGAACACAGGAAACTGGTTTGGCAAAAAGGGCTGTCCAAGCCAATGGCTGATCAGTTTTTAAATTATAGCCTCTGGGAAAAGAATAGCTTCTCGGATTCAACCATTTGAAAATATACATGTTTTAAAAGAACATGGTTTCCCTGCATGGAAAAGTCTTTGTAATGTGTATAAAACAAGCACATGAAACAGAAATTATATGCATTTGCCATATAAAGTTGTTGTGGGTGAAAGAGTATTGGTCTTACTGATACTTATCTTTGCAAACTTGACCTTAAAAAAACCCAAACTCTTCTGTATTCAGTGCTTTCTGACATTGCATGCCTGCTATTTTGCTCCAAGCCACACATGGCAGCAGTGAGAAGCCTGCCCTTTTTCTTTTCACAATGTCTTACCGTATTTTTCACTCTATAAGACGCACCAGACCATAAGACACACCTGTGCAGCCTGCATTTGCTCCATAAGATGCACACACATTTCCCCTTACTTTTTAGGAGGGAAAAAGTGAGTCTTACAGAGCAAAAAATACGGTACACGAGGAGCATACCTTATACCAGCCAGACTATTTATTCATCTATTGTCTCCTTTTGATGGCCAGCAGCTCTCTGGAGTCTCAAGCCCTTAGTAACCTCCAGGTTGGATTATTGCAAAATCTCTTATATGGAGCTCCACTAACGCAGGGATGTATAGCTGGGAGGAATAATTTTGGATACGATTTTCAATGTCCCTATCAAGCTATACATGTATGCTGTCTATACATCTGATCTTAATTTGCATCTTGATCGTGTGATCAATTTCTGAAAGCCAGTAATTACATTCTCCAGGAAAAGTGTGGTAACAACCGTCAGCATTCTCACACTCCAATGGTAAAAAAAAAACCTTTCCCCGTTCTGAAATAGTGTGAAGTTTTATGTAAACATAAAAAGGATACCTTTGTCATGGAAGACTGGGATTGTCACATCCGCTGGAAACCCATGATACCAACAAATTTAGGAAATTTGTGACAAATACGAAATATCACTCTTCTTTGGAATTTGAATTTCCGCATTATGAAAACTACATGGAGGGGCATTTTTTGACAGCAATCTAATGGTTCTGAAGAGTTGGCCCATTCTCTCCATCATTAGCCTTCCTAAATTATGCATTTATGAAAAAGCCTCACATTAGTTATTATCACTTTCCCCTTAAATCATTTATATTTTGGCTGCTAAAGTATATTAATTATTAAAAACACATTACTTCTCTTCATTTATACTCTTATTCCATGGCATTTCATTATTCAAGGGTGTGGGTTTCTTTGTTTGTTTGTTTCAGCTACAAAATTAACTGCATAAGAGTTGTTACAGCAAAAAGGGTAAAGTAAAGGAATCCAAAGTAGAAACCAAAGTAGAATATATTCTTCTACCTCATATATCCAAAGTAGAATATATTCTTCTACCTCACTGCCACAAAAGCAAAATCTTCTTGTATCAGAGAGTCTTTACTGAAATGTTAGCAGTAAAGCCTTTTTTAAAAAAAATTAGAATTTTTATTGCAAAGTAAATACATCAATACCAAGCCACACATAAGGAATAATATAAATAAAAATAAAGAGGGGGGAAAGAGTGAAGTAGACAGTAAAAGAATAAAATTTCAATACAATGAACACTATTTTACAAAATAGTAATAGACTCCCTTCATACTCACAACACTTCCTTTCACATCTCATATTTTATCTGTATTTCACTATTATTTTCATCTTAATATATAGATATGTATACATATATGTTTCCCCTTTTCCATTCATGAGGTTATTCTAGGCACAGCCAAATTTTCACATTAGAACCTTGTCTTTCTAAATAATCATTCAAGCACTTCCATTCTTATATCTTCTTATATCCGTCAATTTGGCCAATTCCAAATATTCACATAATTTACATAACCATTCCTCTTTGGTCGGTACCTGGTTACCTTGTCTTAGTGCACATCTAGAAAAATCAGATAAATAATTTTCTAGCCTTAGGTGAAACTGCACTATGGAATAATTTTAACATTTGCCAGTAAAGGAAGATAACACTGAACAAGGATATGCATCTCACTGTCAGACTGCCAATTTAGCAGCTGATGCAAACAATCTGGAAAAAAGTGATATAATTGAACCTGCTGAGCTATTCTTTTGAGACTCAGTGGGCAGTCTGAGAGAATCATATTGGAAGTGTTCATGAAAAAAATATCTGTAGAAGCTCACTTTTGGCCATATGTATGAGTGTGAATCGATATTTAAAGAAACGTGCTCATACTCTCATCTCTGTTGGAAGTGCCTTCGTTTCAGTGGTACCAATTCACATGACAGGGAACTAAACCGATCTGGTCCCCTTTTTGTGCTTCCTTACCATTTCCCCTCTTCCCTTCCCAGGACAAGAGAAGGTCTTTCTTTTGGCTTGTGCCCAATTTATGCAGCTTCAGAAACTCAACTTCAGATAATCTGTCTGATACCATCGAGACACCAGCACCTGAAAGGAAAATCTCTGCTTTCCATCTCAACACGGAAGATGCTACAAGGAATCACAGCAAAGGGGCAAATGAGGGTCCCTGGGCTAAAATTTGCAAAGCTTTCAAAATTTAGGGGTTAGGCTTCAGGTTTGTCACTGCAGGTTCACCGGGGGATGGGGCGTGTTATCAGAGTAATAATCCTAAAAACATTTAGGAATGAAGATAACAAAAATCCTGGATATCTTTTATGCAGATAGGTATAGATGAATAAGTTTCATTTTGCCAAAACTGCATTGCTGAAGATCAGTCAGTTCCAGAAGCAAAAGTATCTGCACCTTTTAGTTTTCATGTAAAATAATAGAGTTCCTATGTCCCAGTACAGTCGTACTTTGGAAGTTGAACGGAATCCATTCCAGAAGTCCCTTCGACTTCCAAAATGTTTGGAAACCAAAGGGTGGCTTCTGGTTGGCTGTAGGAGCTTCCTGCAGCCAATCAGAAGCTGCTGAAGCCCCATCGGATGTTTGGGTTCCAAAGAACGTTCACAAACCGGAACACTCACTTCCGGATTTGCGGCGTTTGGGAGCCAAAACATCCGGGTACCAAGAAGTTTGGGATCCAAGGTATGACTGTATCTCTTTTATATACTGAGTTGAGTGAATGTACCTTCCCATCCCAAACATTGGTGTACCTATTCCTCCTCCAAGGCCCCTGGATGTCTAAATACAGGCATAAACTTTCCATAGGGTGTATGTTCATACAACCAATATCTCAGACAAGACTGAGGAATGAGCTGAGCCTATACGTATTGGTATTTTGCAAACACCTATAGCCTATTTAAATGTTCACCCTGCCTGTCAAAGCGGGACCCCCCATATTGAAATGGGAATTTTTTTTTGCAATCCTTACCCAAGAATAAAGGTTGATCCAATAGCAGGAAATTTAAGCTCTTATTCTGATGAAATATATTGCAATCTGTGCTTCACAAAATCAAAAAACTTCCAAATGCATTTTTCAAGTGTCTTTTCAAGCCCTGTGCTGAAATGCATGGGGCTTGGTCTGCACAGTTAATCCCTTTCTCGCTCCCTCATTGAATAAAGAAGAAGGCAGCTGCTGTGACAAGAAAATATGTCTTTCGTGTAAGAGAAGGCTTTTAAAATGTCATTTCATTACTGAAATATTAAGTGTTACGCTTGCACAGGGCTTCACTTTTTTATTAAAAAAACCCCCACGAATGCTGGTCAATAATATGCTCTGAACGTCCAATGGAGTTGGAAAGCGAACAGCTGTTCTGTATTGATTTCCCCTTCCCCATTTCTCCGCTGAATGACTAGAACATCAGTACAGCAGAGCCATTTCTTTCGCTGCAGGAGGCCTATCAAAGAACGAGCCGGCATAAATTAGGTGGAAGATTCCCAATCTAGCAGTCTTCATTTATAAACAAAATGCCCCGGGTGGAATAGGTATACTGTGGAATAAATTGTGTTCGAAACCTCTTTTGTTGTGGGCACAGTTCACTGCAAGGCTGTGCATTTCTCCCTTCTCGAGCAGCAGAAGCCTTCAAATTGGTACTGAGCAAATAATCCAGAACCCTAACTCTGGTCATATTCCATTGGTTTCCTTTAGTTTAAAATGGGGACCACGATTCAGATAAAGTTGCGTAAGTAAAGCTGGAATCCTATGGACGACACTGAATACAGCTGGGCCTACTGAGTAGACAAGCTGAAATCTTTGATTTTAATGGAAAGGATAAACAAATGCCGGTACATCTCATTTTATATAGGCGTTATGTTCCTGGCTATCATGCAAAGCCAGAACAGCCCTGTGGAACCATCTCTACCTGCCTGAGAGGGTACTGAGCGGGCCTTGCCCCCCACACAAAGTGGGGGGCTGTTTAAGCCTCCCACCTTGCTTATCAGACTCTGGGAAGGTCATGTGGGGCTTCTGGAAGGCCCAGCAAGGATCTTGAGAGATGTCATGGGAGCCTCTCCAGAGACCTCACATGACCCCAGTAAGAAAGGCCAGGGGGCTTAAAAAGCTATTTCAGCAGCAGGAAAACAAAGTGTAAAAAGATCTTTTAAAGCCCGCCACATTGCTTTTCCAGCTCTGGGATGGTGGCATAAGGGCTTCCACAAGATCTCGCAAGATCTTAGATAGCCCTTCCAGCAGGGTGAGGTTCTTGCTCTCTCCCCCCCCCCCCCCTCTTTTTTTTGTTTAATTTTCTGCAATCCACATAAAGCTGTTGCCGCACACGGAAAATCAGCATGCCTGGGTTAACACAATTCAGAATTATTTTATGTTGTTATTACGTGGAGATTATACACAGCCATAGTTAAGGGTTTAATGGTTAATTCTATAACCTTAAGGAATGCTTTCCGTGTTTTTGTGTGTGTGTGTGTGTGTGTGTGTGTGTGTGTGTTAGTAAAAGTGCCTTCCCTCAAGAAGAGGAAAGAGAAGCTCTCTCCCTTACATTTACAAGTCTTTTACATTTTTCTGTGCCATGCATTCATTGAAGTGTGGAGCAGGTTTTCCCCCTGCATCCTATTTACACATGTTCTGCTGAACATGAGAAAAGGGCCCCAACACATGTGCACCTGTGCACATGTAGGAACTTTTTCTTATGCTGGGGCAGCAATGGCTGGTAAGGACGGAAGACACAGAGACCAAACAGCAGGTGGAGCCAATGACAGGCAGAGCTAACTAATTCTAGTTTGACCCCCAGCTAAGTTCCACAGTGGCTGCACTCAGTCTAAGGAAGAGGAATTGGGCGGCCAGTGCCAGCCCCTGAACTGGTTGCAATTTAGATGGCAGGCAGGTGGGGGGCTGACAGAGGTTGGTAGGGCGTTTCCCTGCTTGCCACAATGGACTAGTCTCCACTGGCTTGGGGGCATAGAGTGTGGGTTCAGTTTCCCCATTTTCCACACTTCCTCTTAATGCTTAGAATGCAGGGGCTGCCTGTCTCGTATTGCCACCCAAGGCAAAACAGGAACATGCCGTCCTCGCTGAAGCCTCCCTTACCTGGGTTGTGCAGCGGCGGTCATGAAGCAGTGGCAGCAGCGCTGACTTCCATCGAGATCTTGCTGGCGTCGGAGTCCGTGGGGCGCTGCCTCTTGGGCTTCTGCTGCCCAAGGTAGCTGGCTCATCTTGCCACATGGATGGGCCGGCCCTGTTAGAATGCACTGAATGGAAAGGGCTAGAGTCATTCAGGTATCCAGCGACAAGACTTTTTGTTTTACTAGCAGTCACACCACTATCGAAGACTTCCATTGGCCCTTCACTCACATTATCTCAGTCAGTAGAGCACAAGACTCTTGATTGTGGGTTGTGGGTTCGAGCCTCACGTTGGGTGAAAGATTCCTACATGGCAGGAGATTTGACTAGATGACCCTCTTGGTTCCTTCCAACTCTATGATCTGTGGGCAGTGGATGGAGGTCTTGCTATGTTTAGTTATGGCTTAGTAGCTTGGATGGGAATTCACTTTATGGTTTTTAAGGGCTTGTTCTAGTGGTGGTGTAGTGGTTAGAGCATCAGACTAGAACTTGGGAGACCAGGGTTCAGATTCCCATTTGGCTACTAAGCTGGGTGACCCTGGGCCAGTCACTGCCTCTCAGCCTAACCTACCTCACAGGGTTGTTGTGGGGATTAAATGAGATAGAGAAGAATTATGTACACCACCTGGTGCTCTGGAGTGGGTGGGATATATATGATATATATCAATAATAATACTAAGTTATCTAGCAGCGGCAGGCCTCCGGTTGGACTAGCGCAAGGGTAGCCATTGTTGGGTCCATCTCCTTTCAGCCCCAGTCAGCCTGGCCCCAGTTTTCAGGGATGATGGAAATTTTGTCCATCCACATCTATCATTTATCACATTGGGTATCCCTCTTGTAACAGCAATTGCAGGGAGTGGGCCCCCATGAAATAATTTTGGATTTTTAAAAATTGCTTGGAGGTGAAGAGAGTAATAGTAAAAGTTTTAAAGAAATGAAAGCCACCTTAAATATTCTGGCAAATAAGATTCTGCTCTGCAAATCAGGTGGAGGTAAACAAGAAAGGAAAATGAGTTGCTATTGTTGTCAAGATTTCACTGTCTCAGAGACTGTCCAAAACCAGGTGGTTGGACCAACTGTAGGTTTGTGTATGATGGGGATGTTTTGAGTTTAAATACCATTCCCCTAACCCAGGAGCCACAGTCTATTCAGCCTTACACAGGATTATACACGCATCACGTTTGCATGTTGTGAAAACCATGAGAAAATAAATTGGTTGGGAAATGTTATACCCTAATTTAATGCTGCTGGTGGTATATTTCTAAGCAACGCCTGTGTTGATTCAATACTTTCCTCACTTCAGTGTTTGTAGGTCTTGCTTTTAAGTGGTGAAAATAAATCGTCTTTCTTTATTAGGTTCTTAAAAATTATTTTTATTCATCCTTTTATCACAGTGGCTTTCAGAAAAGTCACCTGCACTTCTCGTGGAGATGCATATGGAAAATTAGATGTAACTAATACCTTCCATTTCAGGTTGGAATTGTATATTGAGGTGAAGAAAAATCGGCGTACCTTAGTGCCCAGTGCCTAAGCTGCTTCTGAGTACAGATTGTTCTCTGAATTGGGCCCTCCTTACATTGCATTTTATGTTTCTCTACTGTATATTGGCTTTAATATGTTGTTCACCACTCTGGGGGCCTTTGGGCTGAAAAGCACTGTATAAATTAATAATTAAAAAGTGTGGGGTACAAATCCAGAATCCAGGACCGCGTATGGAAAAAGACCACATTTGTGGGGAAAGACCACATACCAGACATGCCATGCCAATTACAGTCATACCTTGGAAGTTGAACGGAATCCATTCGACTTCCAAAACATTTGGAAACCAAAGCGTGTCTTCTGATTGGCTGCAGGAAGCTCCTGCAGCCAATCGGAAGCCACGGAAGCCCCGTCAGACGTTCGGGTTCCAAAGAACGTTCGCAAACCGGAACACTCACTTCCGGTTTGTGGCGTTCAGGAGTCAAAACATTCAACTTGCAAGGCGTTCAGGATCCAAGGTACAACTGTACTGTACTTCTTGGGAAACAGATCAGACTGATTCCAGCCACCTCTTTCCCTCTAATCCCCACTCACTATCCAACTAATATGCCTTCATAAACCAAAGTGCAAGGGTGATGACATTTTCTGCACTGTTCAGGAAATCCAGTGATTCCTGTGTGCGCACAGAACTCTGTACATACCGAAGCTCTTCAGTGTCAGGGTGCTTGATTTATCTGTTTCAAACTCTGAACTTTTGATGTGAAAGTGCTGTACGGCCTTTGCTCATCCCTGTTCATTAGCAGACCCGTTATGCATATGGGGAAATTGAGCTGAACGATAATACGGGACTGGAGAAGGAGTAAAGTAGACCTCGCTATGTTCAAATGCCAAGCTAACTAATAGAGTTGCAGCCAAACAAGCTCCAGTTAATAACAAATAGGACTGGAAAAGTTGGGCTGTCTTTGATATTATCCAGTTTCCGAAAGGACTCTTGATTTACACTTTTCTGCTTCGCTGACTATGGAAATTTCAGCACTTCTTTGAACCTGGGACATAAATTTCCAGTGCATTGTTTTGTATTAAATGAGTGAGCTGATCACTTTGTTTGTCCCTGTTTGATCTCTAAGGCTCTTTTGAGCCGATTTTCTTTTAAGCGCTTGTCTGACTCTGCAAAACCTGGCCTCTGAGAAGATGTACCCCTCCATCTGGAACCCTTTTCCCCCCTTGAAAGGCAACGTTTACTGCCCTCTTGGGTGTAAAGCAGCTCAGATCTTTTGAGCTCTGCATAAGGCCCATTTCATTAGCCCAATGGGATGGGGGAACACCATAACAACTGTTGATTTCAGGAAAGTAGTCAGTGTGATCTTTCCTCATTTCAAATAAAGCAAAGCTGCTGACTTGGCACTTATTGCCATTTTAATTCTTACATTTCTTTTAAAAATCTGATCTCAGAGGTATGTGCAAAAATGTTATATAAATTAAAATAAAACACAGTATGGAAATGGGGAGGGGCATTCAACTACATTTTACTCAGACACATTGAAATTAATGAACAGGACTAAGATCCATTAATTTCAGTTGCTCTGCTATGAGTGGAATGTGGCTAAATATCACTCATTATAAACAAGATAGCAATTCCCTTGTGTTGAGTTACACCATTTAGCTGCCATAACAGGTCAGCATCCAGCCTCTTAATATAAATCATAGATTTAAGAGTTTGATAAATTACGCCTCTAAATCTCACAAGAATTAACCCTGCACACGATACATAACTCAAGTCCACCTTAATGCATTGGCTCAAGGTACACATTTATCATTGTAATTGCAAAAGTTCATCGTTGCATTTTAATTACCGGTATTTTACTCAAAAGCTGCATAGGTGAATTTGTAGGGTGGAAATGCGCTATTTTCTAAATACTGTCTATTTAGAGAAAGGGTATTATTGAAAGGCAACTCCTTTTAGTGTCCCACTTACTGGAATGTAGGTTCATTTGTATAAACACAGTTCAGAATGGTTCCTATGTCAGCTTCATGCTGTTTAAGCCCTCTGTTAATGTCTTCTGTAGCAAGTATGTCTCTTCTGCTCTCCAAGGGTGATATGCTTTGTCCCTAACAGTAACAGCTGGGAGTTTACGGCATTCCAGCTGGAACCCATATCTGACACAGGCTGCAGTCTGGGCATGGCTGTGATGATTCCCATTTCTAGTAATGTTTAGATTAGGTCTGTCTTTCTAAAGTCTTTGGGAAACAAAAATGAAACCACAAATGGCTGTAATTTGCACAGGACCTCACACGATACGACTCTGCTCTTAATCATGTGTTGATGTCAGACGAAGCATTTCATCCGGTTCCAAAACCTACTTCTTTAAAACGAGCAACACAAATATATTCTGAATAAGACGGAGGATGTATAAGATTTGAAGCTCAGCAGAACTTAAGCCAGTGTCTGGTGCAAATGTGACCACTGAAAGCTCTGTGCGCTACTGTGCAGATGACACATCTGAAAACAATTTCTTCAGCATGAAAATGCCTGATGCTGTGAACCACTGGACTAACATAAAAGTATTTAAAAGAGAGTACAGCTGCTTTTGCACTGGGACATTGCCTCAGCCTGTAGCCGGGTTCTGGCAACCCAGGACATCATACGAGTACCAGTGAATGGGTTGATGCGCCAACACTGCCACCAGTCTCCACTGCTGTGTAGCTGCATTGTAATGACCTGTAGCACTACACAGAACTGGGCAATGATAATGAAAATAGCACATTACTGTGCTATTTCAAGTGGTCAGAGCACTTTACATTATTGGTGAGCTGGTCTAGATCCCTGCGGTGTGTTTCCTATTCCACCATATTGCTTATAAATGCCACCATGCAAATTCTGCCCACGATGTAGTGCACTTCTAATCACACGTGCACACACATACAGAGGTCCAGGCATTATCTAGGCTGGAATGCGGCTGGCAGAATTAACATAGCAAGTTATATTAAATGATATGTGGGGGGCTGGGAAGAAAAATGCTGACTCTTCTAACATCTAGACTGGATAAAAGAGAAAACCTGGTGTTTACCCTTTCTAAAGAAAGGGTAGTCAATATGGGGCTCTCCAGATTTTGGACCCCAACCCCCATTAGCCCCAGGCATCATGACCAATGGTCAGCACCACATTGGTGATCCCTGTTCTAGAGACTTTTCAGCCACAATAAGACACAGCTCTTGTTATATGGGCTTCTTGCTCAGACCCTTCCATATCTAACACAAACTCCATGTCCCTTCTAAAGCTATCTGTAGCCTTGCGTCAATCTCTTCTTTCAGCTTTTGTTTTTAAGCTGCTTCCCGTTATACTCTGCAATTGCTGCTGTCCTCATCCAACGGAAGATCTCTTGAATTCTTCAAACAACTATTGTCCATTCTGCTTTGCCGCCTCCTGTTCAAGGAACTCCATCCCAGAACATATACATAGCCCCACCCATAGGTGCCAGTTCTATGGGACTGAGGAGAGTTCAGCCCCCACCCCAAAGTATGCAGGGACAGGGCTGAACCCCCACCCCCATCTTGAGGGGTTGTGCCCCACTGGGCCTCACCACAGTGGTGGTGAGGTTCCCCAGGCCTCATGGCCTCCTCTTGACATGTATGACATCACATGTGTGATGTCACACACATGTGACGCCCCTCCCCGATGTAGCATGGAACTTGGCGCCTCTGGCACCACCAGCCTGTCGTCTTTATTCCCCACTATAATGACACTTCTTCTCTCTCTGTTCTTGGCTTTCGCTTTCCTGTTTCCACCATTAAACTTCTTAAGAGCAGGGAGCCTAAATTTCTTTGTCTTGAAAGAACCACTAAACTCTTTGTTATTGATGGCGCTGTGTACACTGTAGGGGCAGCATAAATAAATAGTAACGTGCCAATGCTCTGTGACACACTTGATATGCTTAGTATCAGGAATCACAAGTGACTGACAGTTTAGCATAGTGAATTTGCCTTGCACATGATACGACTGTTTACTACACCCATGCAAGTCGCTCCTGTGTGATATTGAAACAGCTCGTATCTATAGAATCAGAATGAAAGAGTGGGAAGCCGGCCAAGCAAAACTGCATGTATTTCCAAAGCAGACCATCCTGCCGTAAAAAGCCTTATATGATGCCTCCTGACTAAACTATACGTTTCTTTCCCGTTTTGGCTTAATCGGAATCTA
This sequence comes from Podarcis filfolensis, assembly GCF_964270895.1. Taxonomy (NCBI): domain Eukaryota; kingdom Metazoa; phylum Chordata; class Lepidosauria; order Squamata; family Lacertidae; genus Podarcis; species Podarcis filfolensis. Next base: position 21,565,458 of record NC_139614.1, on the reverse strand, counting down.
AGCATCAGATGTGGAAGATTAAGCAGCTCAGTTCCTTGCAAACAACATCCAGCTGCTTATAGACTCATTTCCCTTGACCGACTTTTCATTTCCGGAGAACTGATTTCACATGGATTGCGATGATGCAACTTTTGAGGGTTGGGGAATGAATGGCTGGGAGATTCCAGTTCCTGACTCAGCAACAGGGTGGGAGCATTTCTTTACTGGGTCATTCCTAAGAGAGAAAGGAGACAGTGGCAGCAGGAAATTGTAAGCACCAAAACGTCTCCCTGAACTGTTTTCTCTGAAGTTTACCTCTCAATATCTTTCATTACATCTGTAGTTGTGCTATTATGTTTTGCTTCCACCTCAGTTTCCACACAGCATTATTGACTGTGCTCACAGTTTGTTTTTTTACCAATATTTTTGGAGCCTCTGAAGCCAGCCTGCCTCAGTATGAGACACGTCATAGACTGCCCAGTTCAGCTCACAGCGTCTTGAGTCTGCTTCATTTCCTCCCACCCTCCCCAGTTCACGACTGAAAACTCTTTTCCAGGATACTGAGATACCCAGAAGAAAGGAAAGAAGAAAGAGACCTGGTTTCCTTCAATGATTACTTCTATTAAATCACCTCCAAGTCATATCCCAAATTCTATTAGGGCTCACTGTAGTTGATGGGAAATCTAAAAAGGGCTGAATGTTTTTGGTTGTGGATGTAATATGCAGGAATACTAGTCCCTACAGAATAGATAATATATGCTAAACTACAGGCAAATTAGTCCAAGGACTTTTGTGTTTTACTTTTAAGGACATCTATAACTTTTTTTTTTTTCAGCAGAACTGGATTAAATTGGCAGACAAGGCCTCCTCTTCTCAGTGCCTAAATCCTGCCAATTTTTTAAAAGGATAGCTGCAGTGATTTTCCTGCAGGGGTAACTATTACAGTATTAAAGGTAAAGGGGCCCCCTGACCATTAGGTCCAGTCGTGGCCAACTCTGGGGTTGCTGCACTCATCTCGCTTTATTGGCCAAGGGAGCCGGCGTACAGCTTCCGGGTCATGTGGCCAGCATGACAGCCGCTTCTGGCAAACCAGAGCAGCGCACGGAAACACCGTTTACCTTCCCACTGGAGCGGTACCTATTTATCTACTTGCACTTTGACGTGCTTTCGAACTGCTAGGTTGGCAGGAGCAGGGACCGAGCAACAGGAGCTCACCCTGTCGTGGGGATTCGAACAGCCGACCTTCTGATCGGCAAGTCTTAGGCTCTGTGGTTTAACCCACAGTGCCACCCATGTCCTGTGATTACAATATTAGAGTGAGTTAAAAAAAGAAAGAAATCACCTAGTCTTTCCTAGAGTTTTGAGGGCAATTAGCCTGAAAATTGCAGATATAGGAGAGGTGCCCTTGGATAAAGATTTGTCTGCTCACTTGAAGACAAGCAGATCTTTAAACTTGATTTGGGGGTACGAAGAACTAAAAGGGATGATTTTTTGGGGAAACGATTTCCTCGGATTACACCCACCTTCTGAGCTAATAGAAATTTATCCCTAAGGTATCTCTTTATTAAGAGGTGGTTAATAAAAGGGACATTCCAGTAATGTTTTGCTTGCCTGTGTTCAGAACCCATAAAGTTGGTTTTCAGTGATGGTCCACCAGGTAGGAATTAGTGCCGGCGGGATCTAAGCAAGTTAAATACTTGTGGATTTCAGCAGAAGAGTAAAGCACTTGCTTAATATTGCAAGATATAGCAAGTAACTTCACACAACCGACTTTGGAAAGCTGCCGCACCAACATTGGCTGTTGTTGTTCTTAACACTACTGCTAGTTCCGTAAATCTAGCAAAATAAATTCCAAGCAAAGTAGTCACTCCCACTGCTGACTCCCCCACCCCACCCACGCATTTCTCTTTTAAATCCCGTTTTTGTATTGAGAGCTGCCATCTGTCCCTCTTTGAACAATCACTGAAGCAGCTGTGCGTGTTGTGCCATTGATAACAAAGGACCCCACTTTGTACCAGAGGTAGCAGACTGGAGGTTGCTGGAAGCTATAAAGGATACTTAAGATCAGCTGACACCTGATGCTGTGGAGCATAGGAACACAGTTAGTCGGCATCTGTGTTGCTTTCCGTAGATTTCTCTTAGCAACCAGGAGGGACCCACCCTTATGGGAAAACTATACAAGTTGAATAAACTATGTCAATAAAACATATGTATTAAACCCTCCTCCACTTCCTAAGACTTCATACTCTTCTTAGAATAGCAGTCGTAATATGGGGTGGAACGATTTATGGACTCTTAAGCACTGCCATTTTATGCAGGTGTGTCAAAAGCAGATGTGCTGAACAAATGTTAAAGTTCAGGGCATCGTGCTGTTTTTAAAAGTTAGATATGTGTTAACGTGAAATTAAAAACCATCAATTCTAATGCCTAAATAAATAAACCTGATTTTGTAACGGCATCTGTAGGATTCTGCTTGTTACACTGGTACCTCGGGTTACAGGTGCTTCAGGTTACAGACGCTTCAGGTTACAGACTCCGCTAACTGAGAAATAGTACCTCGGGTTAAGAACTTTGCTTCAGGATGAGAACAAAAATCGCGCAGTAGTGGCGCAGCGGCAGCGGGAGGCCCCATTAGCTAAAGTGGTACCTCAGGTTAAGAACAGTTTCAGGTTAAGAACAGACCTCCAGAACGAATTAAGTTCTTAACCAGAGGTACCACTGTATTTGTGTCCATACTAACAGGAAACCAGGTCCAGAGCCTGAATCTAATGAATGAACGGCACACTGGACATGCCTAAATAGAGTACAAACTGACAGCGTGCTTGAAGATTTGTTTTAAGCTACTGCTATGTAACACACCTAATCAAAAGTAACTCCAATTGAGTCCAGTGGAGCTTACTTCCAGGTAAGTAGAAAGATGATTGCAGCCTGTGACTTAAATACACTTCACAAGGAGCACAATGAGACTTTAGACACACGTAGCATTGCTTTTTACAAACAGTTATTAATGTTTCAAGCATTTGAGGGTCTTCCTTCAAAGTATACTCCTAAGGCTTCTGATGCAAGAATACCATAGCTTTCAACTTTCAGGTTTGAAAATAAGGGATCAGCAGCCCCACCTGTTCCGGGCACAGTCTACGGGGTATCTAACAATCTGGGATAGCAGCGGGAAGCAGTGGGAAACGCCACTGGAATAAGGGAATTTTCCACACAAAAAAGGGAAGGTTGACAGCTATGAAGAATACCCCCCAAAAAAGTTTACAAAAATGAGGGCCTATGCAAGTCATATTATGTTTTACTGTTAACTGCAGCCCCACAGCCAGAGTTGGTTGCTCAGTTCAAATACTAATTCAGTCATCTTCCATGCCTTACTGCCCTGGAACCCGTCACTGCCATAGATCCATTCATCTCCATGGAATGCTACTGTTCTTTCCTTCCCTTAGAGATCCTGAGGTGTTCATTATTTTGTAGCCCCACTTCCTCCACCCTTTCTGAAATTCTGTTTCCTTTCCTGCTCCCCGCCCCCTGCTCTTTCTTAACATTCTTCATACAGTACTTGCATTCATCATTCCTTCAAGCCCCTGGCTCCTGGTTTTTTTAGACTTTTTCGTAGTTCACTGCTTTCAGAGGAGTTGCATCATTTGATGCTGATCGCTTCCCTGTGAGCAGTTCAAATATTTGTGAATGTTCCATGACATCAGAGCACTAAAGTAGAGGGTAGTTGCAAGACAGAATCCTTATTTATCAGATTCGCTGATAAGGTTATTTATCACAAGCTGATAAGGTTAGTGTTTCCCAGATCTGGGGAAGTTTGCTTGTGACGTTGTGGTATTTTGATTGGCCTTAATAAAGCTATTACCGTACTGTGGCTTTTATATATTCTCTCTGTGGCCTAATAGAGCCTGCTGCAGGGTAGCTATGCCCACGGTCACTCATTCCAAATGTGCCATGTCTTAGCTCCAAGGCAGGACTGAAAAATGGAGTACGCCATTACAAATATTATTTGTAATGAGAGTCCTCCCAAGTGAATTATCTAATAACAGACAGTGAACAATTATATGGCAAATTTATCTTGACAAAATGGCTCTTATTTAATTACTACATTTAGCTTTCAAATGGGTTGTATACTTGCATGCAGTTATAAACCCAGTGAAAGTATGTTTTAGAGAGCTACAGTTGTTGTTTTTTTAAAAAATGACTGCTTATTGCAAATCTGTATGAGAAATTCACCCCCCCCCCTTATCTCTCTGAACTGCCTGCATCCTTGGCTTCCTACTGTATGTTGGTTGGGACTGACGGAAGAGCCACAGGTCCCCAGAACTTCAGATTCTGGGGGCATTGTGGGGTGTCTGATGTCTACATCAATGTCACGTCTTCTTCTTTGGCGATCACTCGTAGCCGAGTAAGATTGTCTTCCATAAACACGGTTTTAACTATGAGTCTGTAAGTGACTGTGGAGGCCAATTCTGGATCCACATGTCCTTCCACAGTTGGGACATAGGTTTCCGGGCAGGAGTTGATCATGGTGTGGAATTGCCAAGTGTGCCTTCCTCTTGGCACGTTTCTCCCTTGTGTCCTGAGTTCGAGTGTCTTCAAAGCCCGTGACACCTTTGGTAAAGGCTGTTCTCCAATTGGAGCTCTCGCAGGCGAGTGTTTCCCAATTGTTGGTGTTTATAAGCACAAAAGCATAATTACGTAATGTCTCACATTTCAGACTTCCCAGCTACTGAAGTGGTGAGAGCATATTGTAGGGCCATTAGATATCTGTAATACGATTTTCACTATAACACACACCATATTGCCTTTTTAAGCAATGTAGAACAAATGGATGCAGCATACAGCTGGCAGAGCAGAGCTTTCTCCAGGGCCACATGGCAGACTGAGGCAGCTGCCTCAGGCGGCAGAATTCATAAGGTGCCTCTGCAGACACACGGTCACCAAAGCGAGGAGAAGTGGTTGTTTTGGCTTCTGACGAGAGCCCCGTGAAATTGCACAGAAGCCGCATGCGCAATCTTGCAGGGTTCCCATAATATCTCTCCAGAACCCAGAAACAGCCTGTGCAACCTCAATAAGTGAGGCTGTGGCAGAGGCGGCAAAGGGAGTGGCAGCGGCACCTTCCCATTTCTCCTCAGGTGGCAAAACAGGATGGGCCGCCCCGGGCCTTCACTAACCTGTAATCTCAGGTAATGATGCTTCTTACAAAAATGGGGGTCTTACAAGCAAGTCCATAGTCTGTGAAAAACTGAAAGAGTTTGCTGTTAATCACCTAGGAAAATCACCTAATAAACATCTTCCTTTGGATACAAACAGATGTATGTGGTTGGTGCATGTAGATCAAAGGAGAGCTTGGACAAAATTTCACATTAATTTCATATGCATTTGTTTAAGCGCAAAAAATTTTCATAGAGCAGATTTATCTATTTGCTGGAGAGGAAGCGAACACTCCTATATATTTGTGTTTTTCAAAGCGCTCTGCATAAAACATAAAACACAGGGTTTGGAAAAAAGGTGGAGGGTGGTTTCTGAGGGGACATATGTCTTTTGTTTTAAGCTAGAGGTAGCCGTGCTGTTGTATTTTTTCAATCTTCTTTGAAACAGTGGCACAAAAAAACCATTTAAAAAAACTACAACCTGATTCTGAGAAAAGAGAGTTAGTGAGAGGGACTCTCGCAAGACACATTTTAAAAAATCATCATAGGCCTGTGGATCATGTGATATCCCATGTCTGTAATGGGAGGTTATTCATTGTAGAGCATTGCAAATTTAAATTCAGCAATTAGTTTAGCCTTTGATTTAGCAGGTAACCTTAAAATTCACTCACCTTGTGCTACTTTGCTTGCTTGCCAGGGGGGTGGCAGAGAGGATCATGGGAATATGTGTTTTTCGTTCCAGAGAATGCCACAACGAGCTTTTCATTCTGGCAGCTCTGCCTGAAGTTGCTTATACAATACTTTTAGAGGTCAGCGGTTGGTGGCTCAGAACATAACTGCTATTTATGTCTGGTTCTATGATTTCTGGGAAATGTCTCTGAGAAACTATCGCCCTCCTCATTTGGTCATAATCCCCAAGGGACTGGATGTTATATGCTCTCAACATGAACACCAGCATTAACTTTGGTATGCATGGTTTGAAAGGAGTACATAGCAAGACTGCTGATTTGTGGCTCATCTTGAAGGAAGCTTCATCACACAGTATCCAAAGCGATACGTTGCTTTTGGAACATATGAAGCTGCCCTATACCCAGTCAAACTTCCCAGTCTTGGGTCTCCAGATCTTTTTAGACTACAACTCCCATCATCCCTGACCACTGGTCCTGATAACTAGAGATGATGGGATTTGTGGTCCAAAATAGCTGGAGTCTCAAGTTTGGGAAATTGCTCTCAGGTCTAGATTTGACTGTGAGCTACCAGCTCATGATTCCTAAGAAAGAGTGAGAAAGTGAAAAAGAAAAAGAATCTCGGCTGAAGAAATGTACATTTTAAATTGAACTGGAATTGAAGCAGCCTGCTATTTTAAAGGCACGTGTAACAGTCAGATAGCAAAAACCTCTGGGGGTATTATACTGCTTGGGAAAGAGGAATGAGAATTAGCTTTTGATCTATAAAATAGTTGGGGGACGGGGGCTGGCAAATTGCTCTGGTGCCTTTTAGTCTCGGGGGGTGTATTACGAAACGTGGTTTGATCACACAGGCCTTGAAACAATTAGGATGACACATTTAACTACATTCCAGATTTTTATTACTAATGAAATCATAACATGTTTTAGAATGAGGTTTTAAACAGCACCTAAGTGTCTCTGCAATGTAATTTTTATTTTGTTTCCATAAAAATCTTGGAATTCCCCCCCCCTTGTAGCCTAATAGATGAGATGTGGGTTTCCAAGCTGGGTTGGGGGGGGTTGATGGTTTTCCATCAGTGTTGAGTCATGTTTGGGATCCAAGGATTCGGATCACAGTACTTCTGCCTCTGCTCCCTTCTGGCTAAGGTCGCTGCCTCTTATCTCCCTAATAAGCCTGTAGTTTGTGGGTGTTTGCCAGAAATGACCATGATGATTTCTCACATTGCACTTTTACGCAGTTAATGGCTGCATTCCAATGCACAATCTACCTGGAATTAAGTCCCACTGAGCTCAATGGACTTATTTCCAAGTAGACATGCATAAGATTGTGCAGCAAACAGCCATGTGAAAACAGCAGTTCTCACATAATTAATAAGATGTACAAATGCACCCTTTTTGTCATGCTCCAGGAACCATTTCCTCTTTGTTACACTGGAATCCTTCCCAAACTTGCCCTTGTAAGAAGTGGTATGACTTACTTGACCATGCATTCTTTTTTTCTCATTATTTCCGAAACTAGTTAGAAGCCTTTTGTTTATCCCTGTTCTCTTCATGTGGAACAATATTGCCCAGAGAATGTGAATTAATCTGTGCGGATCTTCAGATGTAGTATAGTTTAATTTAAGGTTACCAGATTTTTTTCAATGAATCTGGGGACACTTTTCAACTTCAGTAGGAATGATAGCATGTTGTCAGGGGACTGATTTGTAAATCTGGGGACTGTCCCCGGGAAACAGGGACATCTGGCAACCTTAGTTTAATTAACACAGAGAGAACACTACCTGGATGAAAAGTGGGATTGGTTTGCATTGTCTTTAGACTATCTAGACAAGTGACTTGTAAGTAAAGACCTTTTCATTTGAATTTGAATGCCTGCTATCAGATAAAAAGCTATGACAGCAAGCTATGAAGGTATCTACCATATTCCTGCCCTATAACCACCCTGACAGTGAATACAAAAAATGGATTTAAAATAAACAAATTCACATCAACTGATCCTGTGTATGAAATACCCACCTACTGATCTTGAATTTATCACAAATTACAGAGTTCAACAGAGAACCCACAATTTTAATTTACTAAACTTGTGCTCTTATTTTATGCTAGGGGAAGAGGCGACTATTTTGGAACTCGTTTGAAAGGGCATATTTTAAAGGTCTAACAGCTTTATTTCCATGTTTTATGCTGCTGCATATTTTGTGGTTTTAAATCTCTGCTGGGGTTCTCTCACCAAAAAGTATTGGCCTCATACTTGGATCCTGGGAGTTCTCCTGAGGGAATTCCCCTTTTATATCTGTTTTTCTTTGGACCAACACAACGGAAAAACAAAATAGGGGGAAAGACAGTCAACTGATATTAGGGAAAGACAGAATGACAAGGCAGGATTATTCCTCCGGAGTGTCTATTACTCACTGTTTAGAGCAGGGGTCAGCAAACTTTTCCAGCAGGGGCCGGTCCACTGTCCCTCAGACCTTGTGGGGGGCCGGACTATATTTTTTTTGGGGGGGGGATGAACAAATTCCTATGCTGAACAAATAACCCAGAGATACATTTTAAATAAAAGCACACATTCTGCTCATGTAAAAACACCAGGCAGGCCCCACAAATAACCCAGAGATGCATTTTAAATAAAAGGACACATTCTACTCATGTAAAAACACGCTGATTCCCGGACCGTCCACAGGCCGGATTTAGAAGGCGATTGGGCCAGATCCGGCCCCCGGCCTTAGTTTGCCTACCCATGGTTTAGACCAAGATATTTTGGGTAGCTACTCACAGAATTAGCAGTCTTACTTATACAGAAAACTGGTTTCAAAGGCACTACTCTGTGATTCAGAATTACTTACAAGAACAAGATTCTTATCCATTCTTTTCTTTGGCGAAACTGTGACTTCTTAAAGTGGCATGATACCCCATTTATGTGTGTTTGGTCATAGGTTTGGTCCTTGTTGCCCATGGTTTGTTGCTGGTGCAACAAAGGTCTTTCATATGCACACCATTCAGGGTGCTAACTCATAATTCTCTCCGTTGGTCCCACTCACTTGATTATGTTATTCACACACCCCCAGCAGTGAGGGATTGCAACATTCCTGAGAAGCTCCTACGCTGCTGGGCATGCATGTGAAGGTCACTGTGCTCATCTGCCAAAAAGAATAGCTGTATTAGTCTGTAACAGGGGAAATAAAGCCCAGCCAACACAAATCAGTGCTCTAGGGGTGCTCTGATGTACATACCAAGCTCCCACTCGTGAACTTTCTGATTCATTCCAATGAAAGGGGCAGCTCCAAACACACAAATAACCTAGTATAGGAAGTTACATACCCAGTTAAAATTAATGATGACCACCTTATATCGACAGGCACTCTGTTTTTGATGCTCTCTTGCAGATAAGGATATGTGGTATCAGAGCAGCAGTGTGGTCTTGCCCTTTAAGAACTGGCTGGTTTATTATGAAAAGAGATGTGTGTGTGTGTGTGTGTGTGTGTGTGTGTGTGTGTGTGTGTGTGTGTTTTAAGCAACAACAGCTTACAAAGACATGTTCCTTCAGTTTCAGCAGTCAGGGAAGTAGGAAAAAAAGGAGATGCAAGGGCAACTATATACCATATTTTTCGCTCTATAAGACGCACCAGACCATAAGATGCACCTAGTTTTTGGAGGAGGAAAACAAGAAAAAAAATATTCTGAATCTCAGAAGCCAGAACAGCAAGAGGGATTGCTGCGCAGTGAAAGCAGCAATCCCTCTTGCTGTTCTGGCTTCTGGGATAGCTGCGCAGCCTGCATTTGCTCCATAAGACGCACACACATTTCCCCTTAACTTTTTAGGAGGGAAAAAGTGAGTCTTATAGAGCAAAAAATACGGTACTTCCTTTTATTTAGATTCCTCTTTAATAACAGTTATTCGAACTTCAGCTGGAAATTTGCTGTCAAGTGTGTCTAGCTGATGGATGTTGTAGATATGCTCTAAATATAGGTGCATTCTATCTTGGGCATCCGTTTTTTAAAAACACTTCAGACATTTGTTTCAATCTCAAAAACGGCCTCAGCTGTCACGTAAGAGGCATGTTAAACTTAGCAGCAAATATACTTCGTATTAGCAGGCCTATGGTTGGATCCGCAACCCAGCTGAGCTGAGGTTCTTGGATTAAACTGGAATTCCAAACATGCTGACTTCAAAATAAGTTCCACTGAAATCAGTGGAGATGCAACTCATGTCAAGTCCACCTGAGCAAAGCAGATTCCTATGCAGAAATAGACATCCATACACATAGCTGATGTGGATGTGGGGGCACATCTGCAATGGAATGTTGATGTGCACCCCATTGAACTTGCCAGGATACTTCTTTTGATGTGGCTTTGGCTACCCATTCACTGGCCTCGGCCCAGTATACCTGAAGGAGCATCTCCAACCCCATTGTTCAATGCGGACACTGAGGTCCAGCGCCAAGGGCCTTCTGGCGGTTCCCTCACTGTGAGAAATGAGGTTACAGGGAACCAGGCAGAGGGCCTTTTCGGTAGTGGCACCCACCCTCCCATCAGATGTCAAGGAAATAAACAACTATCTGACTTTTAGAAGACATCTGAAGGCAGCCCTGTATACGGAAGTTTTTAATGTTTGATGTTTTATTGTGCTTTAAGTATTCTGTTGGGAGCTGCCCAGAGTGGCTGGGGAAACCCAGCCAGATGGGCGGGGTACAAATAATATATTATGATTATGATTATCATCATATGGGAACACCAGTTCTTATACAAAATTAAAGATAGATCCAGACAAATAGATTCCCCATTGTGGTGCCAGCTATTTAATTTTAGCTGGATTGTGGAAAATTCAGATTGAAATCATATTGAGAGTTTCAAGTTATTATCGCGATAAAAGAAACAGTTAATTTCTCTTATATTTTTATTTATGAAGCCTGGTTTTCTAAAGTTACTAAGACCCTGTATACATGAATGTACAACACATATGTAGCAAGAATTCCACTGTTCCTTCATGCAATTTAGCCCATTAAAGGAAGACATTTATTATATGCCTATCTATAGACACCCTTTGTAGGAACCCTGATAAATAACACAATATGATTGACAAAGGAACCTAGGTGAATGAATGGAATTTCAGGTATAATATGTGTAGCAAATGCCAGCCTACCCTCTGTTATCAGAGTCACACGGCTGAATTCTCCCTCCTTTATTGGCTACATGTTTTAACAATGCTACAAAAGAGGTTGCAGTTTTCTCTCATTTCTGGAAATTTGTCCCTAAGATGACACTGTTAATAAGTATTCTAAAAAGATGTCCGGGATTGTTGGCATAATCTGTAGTTCTGAACACCGTATCTGATGTATTATATAATGATGTTCCTTATGTAATAGGATTTTCATCAATAATACAAATGCCATGAAATTACTATAAAATTGACCTCTCGTGGCTTGGGTTCACTGCCACTAAAAATAATACCAATTACATAGCAAGATGTATCTATGCCAGGAATTCAAAGAGGTGCTTAGCACTTAAAAAAATGTTTGTAATATAAGACAGTACAATGTCATATCAGTCTGACTGTAGGGCTTCTAGAAAATACATACAATGACTGAAAATGATATAAGAATTTCAAACAAAAGGGTTTTTTTTTACATCCACGTCATCCATTTAACTCGGCTCCTCTAGAGTATACAACTTACAGATGTATATAATATGGTTATCCTCTTAGATGTAAATAACAGAAGCATCTATCTCTTATTCAGTGCTAGCTTGATGTTGTGAGACAGTTGGGGAGGTTGGGTTTTCAGCCATCAAATAGCACAGTCTGTTCTAAAACACTTACCGTCTGATTAAAGGCTGATCCATAAGTGCAGGAAGAGAAGATTGTTTAGGGCTTGCTGTTCTGATTGCTGAGCTGCCAAAGGAGTTGATACACTAATGGCATGATGATGATGATTCACAGAATAGCACCAAAACATCAGGCCCTGGGGAGACCCATATCTGTGTGTTGTGTTTGAAACTCCCTGCTTAATAGCAGCAGTCAGCTGTCTTTATCAGCTGGGAAATATGATTTATTTTGCAACAGGGCTCAGAAATTATTTAAAGGGGAGAGAAGAGAGAGCTGGGAAAGAACACTGCGATCTACCTGAAAGAATAAATAGATTCAACTATGCATGCATGTCTGAAAAGCCAGTCTTAACAATTTACTGAACTTGCAGAATGTTACAAGTAAATAACACTCGATAGAAAATTGCACCACCAGATCTGATTGTGGTTGTCCATGTGTCTCTGCAAGTTTTCAAATCAGGCCTTGATCATTCACATGCTCTAAGTCATCGTATGTTTGTTCTTTGCTTTTATGTTTGTAAAGCAAGGGTGTCTCTCAAAGGGTTTTGAGCAGGCTTCATCAACCTCGGCCCTCCAAATGTTTTTGGCCTACAACTCCCATGATCCCTTGCTAGCAGGACCAGTGGTCAGGGATGTTGGGAATTGTAGTCTCAAAACATCTGGAGGGCCAAGGTTGAGGAAGCCTGGTTTTGAGGATTAGGGATATGCAGTAGAGTGACTGTGAGGTGACCCTAAGGCTGTAATGTTATACAGTGTCAGCAAATATAACACTAATAAATAAATCAATAACGGTAATGGACATTAAAAAAATTAACAGTATTGTGACCTCCATTCCTAAATGTCTGGTGGAATGTTTTGACCTATTTCCAAAAAGAAGCAAGAAGAAGAAAAGTAAGCTTTTTAAAGGAGTGCATTCCAAAGTTTTGGAACCACTACAGAGAAGGCCCTGATCCTGAGAGGTGAGGATCTTCTCATCTTCTCACCTTCTAGAGTAGAATCTGATGGTGGGCAGAACAGACAGCTCTTAAAAACCTGGGGAGAAATCATATGGGAGAGGGTGCTCCTTGAGATATTTGGGGCCTACCAAGGTCACCACATTTCAGGTGGTTGGAAAAGCCAAAATGGACAAAACAACAGGAGCAGGGAAGCCCTCTGCAATAGGCGAGACCTCTGGAAAGAGTGGTCTGCCCCTCCCCCAGCATCCATCTGGGCAAGGAGGAAGGGGCCAGGGCTGCAGAGATCCCTGCCAAAAGCGGGGCTTGCTGCAGGCACTGAATTTAAATTCAGTGCCAACTGAAAGCTCCACTTTTGGCAGGAAGAAGTTCTACCTGGGGGCTCCAGAGTGGAGCTGCTCCCAGTGGGCCTGGCACTGGATGCCAATTTTAGAAAGCAGCAGATGCAAAAAGCCCGCTTGCAGATGAACAATTGGAATTGTTTTCTCCATTGTTGCTTTCAAGCTGTGATTCTACCACTCCCACACCTGATACCATATGATTACTTTCATTTGCTTTCCACCGTAGAAGCTGTGTTGGTCTTTTATACCAAGGGGGGGGGGGAGAGATTCTCTGTAGACCCATTTGAGAGCAGCCACATTACCCAATGCCAATGGGGCTTATTCTGAGCAGAACTGCTTAGGATTTGTAATACTAATGTGAGGAAACCATGGAGAAAACGAAAATCTTGATTCAGATTAGTTAATGTGGAACCGCTTGAGGCCCCAAATAGATTATCCCAACCGAAATGTGCCCCTCATAAAAAAAAAGCTATATTAACTGACAGTGACCTCATTTTTCATGTGCTGATCATTTTGTAGCCAAAATGGTATCATGAGAGGGAAGAACCAGCAGGTTTGGAAGCACAAAGGTTTGCAGTACAGTGGTACCTTGGGTTAAGTACTTAATTCGTTCCAGAGGTCCGTTCTTAACCTGAAACTGTTCTTAACCTGAAGCACCACTTTAGCTAATGGGGCCTCTTGCTGCTGCCGTGCCGCTGGAGCACGATTTCTGTTCTCATCCTGAAGCAAAGTTCTTAACCTGAGGTACTATTTCTGGGTTAGCGGAGTCTGTAACCTGAAGCGTATGTAACCTAAAGCATATGTAACCTGAGGTACCACTGTACAGTCGTACCTTGGATCCCGAACACCTTGGTACTCAGACATTTTTCCTCCCGAATGCCACAAACTCGGAAGTGTGTGTTCCAGTTTGCGAACGTTCTTTGGAACCTGAACGTCCAACGGGGCTTTCACGGCTTCTGGTTGGTTGCAGGAGCTTCCTGCAGCCAATCAGAAGTCACGCTTTGGTTTCCGAACATTTTGGACTTCCGGAACGGATTCCGTTCGACTTCCAAGGTATGACTGTAGTACAGTTTTTTAAGGAAGAACGCCAAAATTAGCCCAGTGAGGGCCAATGGCCAATCTCTTTTGGGGTGGGCAGAATGGAATCGCATCCTGGGAAACAGGAGTACTGTACTCCACACATTTTTTGCATATGGGTCCCCATTGCATATAGCATGGCTGCTGTAACAACCATATGAAGGAGAAAAACAGGAAAATTGCTGTCCTACTTGTATTGGACTAGGTGAGTCCTTAATGCATCAGTGAATCTGTTACTCTCGGTATTTTCTAGGTAAATCAAATTATAGAGTGGATCCGTAGCTAGCCCCTTACACCGAAGTAATCCGCAGGCATACTGAAATAATTTAATTACTTCACTTATTCTAAAGCCAGCGTGCACTAAAAAAAAAACCACCCCCACATTATTAATTTAATGCATTGCAAAGAGTCGCCGCTAATCCTTGAAGTGCTACCAGATTTTCACTTATACAGGATATGAAAAAGAGGAGGTTTTTTAGCCCTGCAAGATTAAACAATCACTAGGGTTTAAAGGCTTAATCTGCCGGTGTTTGTATTGGAATAGCACACAAGTCCCCAGCTCTGAGTGCAATTGGAGGCAGGAGTCGTTTATGAACAGAGGGAGGGGGATGCTCCCAAGTAGAAGCGATCTCTCCTTTGAAATGTGTTGTAGTGTGAATCTGTGAAGCTGCCCCGGCTGCCTGTACTTCTTTCTACTGCTGCTGCCGGAGGCGAGAAGGAGGAGGGGAGTCGCTTCACTGCATGAATCCAGGCTATTGTTTCAGGCACACGTCTGCTTTAAAGAGAAGTATCACAAAGCAGACCCGTTACTCATTCAGATGCAGAAGCTCCTTCCATCACACAAGACAGCCCATTCAAGTCACATGCCAGAGGTCTCGGCAGAATGGGCTGCTGCAGCTGCTTCGAATCTGCTGTCCAACATTAGAAGCAGTTGGACAAACCTGACAGCAGTCAGCCTCCCGGCCTCTGAGGAAGGAGGAGGAGGAGGAGGAGAAGGAGAAGAAGACAGGGAGAATCTCTGGGATCCCAGCTGCACCATGTTTGCAGAGGAGTTGTGGCTTGAAAATGAGAAAGCCTGCGCCGCCGTGGTTCACAAATCTAAACGAGGAAGGAACCGCCAGGAGCTGCTGGCAGTGGCTTTGGGGGTGAAAATGGGAGTCAAGGGAGCGCTCTTGTGGCAACCTCTCAAACTCTTTGCCTATTCACAGATCACCTCTTTGGTCCGAAGAGCGGCGTTAACGCAAAACGACAACCATTTCAACTATGAAAAAGCACACAATTTTAAGGTAAGAACATCTTGTGTGTTTTTTTACTCGTGTTTTTGCTTATATTGTCACTATGCTCTGTGTGTGTGTCTTTTTATCTATATTTCTCTCTTAGAAAGGTAATATTGATTGGTTTTAAGCAATACTAAAGAAGCGTTAAGAGAATAAAACTTGTGATACAACCAAGGGGCTTCCTGGGAAGGAGGGAAGGAAGGAAGGAAGGAAGGAAGGAAGGAAGGAAGGAAGGAAGGAACAAAGAAAGACAGACAGGCTGAATACTCAAAACAAGCTCACTGGACCTTGCTGGAATAAAAATGTGGGTTGTGTTCCTGATAAAACTAACTTAAATCCCATTGAAAGCAATGGGGGTGGCAAACCAAAGTGTATGTACATGTAACTCAGGCTGCAATCCTATATGCATTTTCCTGAGAACTCAGTGGGTCTTCTCTGACATGTATAGGAACCACACCATTAAGTCTTATAAGAAAAGAGCTGGATCTGTTACAAGTAAACATGGGTAGAACGAGACTCAGGACAGCAGTCCTTATGCTTTTAAACCAGCTCACTGGATTCACAATTCCTCTGTGGCAGTTCTCATCAAGCTCTTTCTGAAATGGATAAAAATGTCTTTGCCCTATCTTAAATTTTGCCCGTGAAGCCCGTTCTTAATGTTCATCATCCATGTCAACCGCAAAGTCGACTACAGCAGCCCCAGCACCTAACCAGAGTGGTGTGAGGGCATTGTCTAATCTCTTTTGTTGGGTCAATGTGCCAAGGAAGCATTCTTGGAGTGAAACGTCAACAGCTGAAGTTCTACAGTATAGGTTTATATCTAGAGAGTCTTTCCATCCCTCAGACAGTGTTTGAGAGGGTATACGTACATAGAAGAGGTGACTCATCTTTAGAAACTTGGCTTCCCGGCATCTTGTTCAATGTCTTTTTTATTTGTGGGAAGAGCTGCATTTGTTCCAGGCTGAGACACACTCCCGCTATCACAGTTCAAAATCTCCAAACTCCTGTTTGATGTTTACTGGGAATGGAGAACAATGATTTTTATTCATAAGGCCTTGGGCACATGTTCTGTCTGGTGCTTGCTTTGCTAGGAAGTTTAGGTTGTCTTTTACTACTATCTGTAAACAAGCCCATCTCTAGCAGTTGCTAGGGGGAATTCACAAAAGAGAATCAAGGATCTATTCCCAGGTGGGGGAGGGCTGAAACTACAGCCTTCCTTGAGGGACAGATGGCAGCTCTTGCAGAGTAAACTAGAGCACAGACATCTGATGAGTGCATATGTCATACATGCTGGAAATAGTACTTTTCAGATGTATTAACTAGTCTGTCACCTCCCAATGCAAAAAATGGGAAAAGGAATTATTGTATATATGCTTCATACACTTACACTGTTTTTAAACTCCTATAATGTGGGTTTCTCTTTTCATGCACTATATAAAAACACTTAGAAATAAGCTCTAGGTTATCTTAGAAATATCACCCAAATATATTTCTGGACCATTCCAAAGGGGGAAAGGGGAGTCTTCTTTGTTGTTTAAAGCATCTTTAATGCTCGCAGATTCCCCATAATCATCATTTTAGATAAAAAATGGTTTCACTTTAGCCAGAAAAATATTTTCTCATGACTTGGGGCATATTTTCCACGTTGACCTATACATTCTTTCTTTCCTCTTCAAAATTCCCCTTGTTTGGTCTTTGATTTAAAACTGGATGTGTGCCCAGAACCTTTTATTTGCTCACTCTAGCTGTTCTTCATGCCCTCTTGCTTCCTGTTTGAAAAGGGCTATAATTTAACTGGTAAATCATATGATTCTCTTTTCAAAACTTTAAATGCATGACTTGAAACTGGGTTTTTAAAAAAAAAAAAAATCAGTGTGGGTTTTAAGAAGTACTTTGGAAATGTCAACTGGCCAACAAAAAAGGTATAATGCTATAGTAAAATACCTTATTTGCTATTTATTTATTACCATGATTTATAGCCAACCTTTTAAGAGGAGTGCATGCAAGACAGTTCACAGTTAATAAAACAACATAATCACAAGTATAACTAAACAGCAATTTAAAAAGAAATCAGTAGCAGCTTAAAATTAAAATGAGAGTGAATGTTTAATTAAAGGTATGCCAAAATAAGAGTGTCAGTGGACAGTGATGGATTGTGGCTTCCCAGGAAGATTCTTCCACAGTCTGGGCGCTCCAAGAGAGAAGGCCCTCTGTCACCAGCCGTCCCATTGCACCATGGATAACAAAGGCGACACAGGCAAGAACTTCAGTAGTGGACTAAGAGTTCTTGAGCATATTCATATGGAAGGAGACAATTCTGTAGATACCCAGCTGCCCAGGACATTGAGGGCTTTAAAGCTCAATGCCAACACTTCCAAGTTGAGCCTCGAAACAAATTGGTAATATGTTCACTTAGTAAAGGATTGGAGTAATATGCCCTTGTCTTCTGGCTCCAGCCTGGTGGCTGCATTTTGGGCCATTTAGAGATTCCAACCTGTCTTCGGGGACAGCCCTACCTAGAATACCTTGCACAGAGGCTTACCTAGGGTCACTTTTGCCCTTGGAAAGGAGCTATATTGGTTCCCCCTCCACCCACACACAAAAAACAACTTTATGCCACAGTGTAAGAAGGACAGAAAGCGTCTCTTGTGTTTGATCTTGCTGTAACAGCAGTGTTTCATCGCCCCATCATACATCATACACTCCATAGTCTGATATGGTGATTTTTACGCACGCGCACACACACATCCTGAGCCTGTGTCCCCTGTAGGGACCAGTTTGTCACCTCTGACATTGCAGTAGTTTAAGGTGCTAATGACTGACAGCAGGCCTGACCTCTAGATAAGGACAAAGCTGCCATTTTAACACCATGAATACCCAATCTATGGCCATTCCCTTTGGTCAAAAGCTGTGGTTAAGGTAAAGGTAAAGGGACCCCTGACCATTAGATCCAGTCATGACCGACTCTGGGGTTGTGACGCTCATCTCACTTTACTGGCCGAGGGAGCCGGCGTACAGCTTCCGGGTCATGTGGCTAGCATGACTAAGCCGCTTCTGGCGAACCAGAGCAGCGCACGGAAACACCATTTACCTTCCTGCCGGAGCGGTGCCTATTTATCTACTTGTACTTTGACGTGCTTTCGAACTGCTAGGTTGGCAGGAGCAGGGACCGAGCAACGGGAGCTCACTCTGTTGCGGGGATTCGAACCACCGACCTTCTGGTCGGCAAGTCCTAGGCTCTGTGGTTTAACCCACAGCGCCACATTTGAGAACCATACCGATCACCAGCCCCTATTAGATCAAGCCTATTTACCCTAATCTAGCCAGGGTCACACTACACACATGGAAGAAGCCTTCTGCCTATCTCTTCCCAGGTGAATGAATTAATGCATACACTAATGGGCCCCATACAATTGGTTCCTTTTCCAATGCAGCACATCCATGGAACTCCCTCCGGAGGCAGTGATGGCCACCAAGTTGGATGACTTTAAAAGGTGGTTAGACAATATCAGTGGCTACTAGTCAGAAGCAGTGTGGTTCTGAATACCAGTTGATAGAAACCACATGAGAGGAGATTGCTGTTGTGCTTGGGTCCTACTTACGGGTTTCCCACGAGCATCTGGTTTGACACTGTGAAGACTAGAAGTTGAACTAAGTAATAAATAAAATTATAACAAAATGAACCATTGGCCTAATCCAGCAGGCTCTTCTTATGCTCTTATCCTGGCCACATGTTATAGAACAGTTTAGGATAATATTCTATAGGACTGAATGCATGTAAGAAGAGCGTGTTAATGGCATAGAAGTTCATCAGAATGTTTGGCATATGCTGTCATCAAATAATCACAATAAAAAGTATTCACTTGCAACTTTATTCCCTCTCGGGTTGCAAGGACTCAATATGTTCAATATGTAAGTTTAGCAAATGTGAGTCTAGATCTTCTGGTACCCATGTGTGTGTGGTTTTTTCTTTAAAAAATGCAATTAAAAAGTGTATGCCTCCATAACTTCCTTTTGATTGGGTTGAAACTTGCTCTGAGTTCATTTTCTGACACTAACAGATTCTACAAAATCAAGCTGTCAAACCAAAGCTTTTTAAAATGCTGTGCAATCATTTGTTTGCAAATTTAGTCCAAATCTAGAACATAAAATCAAGTCCATCTTAGGCAAGTTTATATTTACTCTGATCCCACAGAAGGGAAAACAGAATCATAGATGAACATGAGAGGGATGTAGTAAAAGAAGTTGTTGGACTTGCATTCCTTGAGCAAAATAATTACTCTTTTAATTATTAGGCTATGAATGAACCAGGAATGAACAATAGACTCATCATACTGTTAATGTTGTTTTAGATGAGTTAATAAATTGTTCTAGAGAAAGAGTGTTGTCCTGTGAAAATTGGAACATGGATTCTAATTAACTAATGGAAACTTTGCTTTCAGTGGACTCATATCAGGCTCTCAAGGTTACAGAACTCAACACAAGCTTTCATTTGACCTTTCTCATTTTCACAAAAAAGAACTAAAGACTCAGAAAGATGCAAGAAAACCTACTACCAAGCTAAGGGTCACCACATGTTATGCAATGATAATTGTTTATTTTGTTAATGTGATAATTGCTTTACTGTGCATCATAATGAGTTACTGAAGTTCCTGGTTTGAAATGTATAGCACTAAACAATGCTCACAAACAGCAGATGAAATAGCAAAGCTGTGTCTGGACTGAAGAGAAGACTAAATAATCTGGCCCAAGGTGACTGTAGACCAGGGGTTGTCAACCTGGTCCCTACCGCCTACTAGTGGGAATTTCAGGATTCTAGGTGGGCAGTAGGGGGTTCTATGGCACAAACTGAATCCTTCTATCAAGCACTGGTGGGCGGTAAGGAAATTTTACCATCAAGAAAGATGTATTAGTGGGTGGTAGGTACAAAAAGGTTGACTACCCCTGCTGTAGACAGATTGAATGAGTGGTACTTTCAAAGCATGTCATATCTTTCTTGAAAATATCCATGATGCTAAGACACCACATCTCTCTCTTTGCTCATAGATGCACCAATATTATTAGTTCATCTGTCAACTGTGATTAAAATGGCTTTGTCACAGACAGCTATATCACAGACAGTGCCTGGAGAACTTCAAAAAATATTGATTATTGCAAGCATCACAATTGTATGCGGTTTTATCATTACACATAGAGAAGGCTTTTGATTGCCTGGAGAAGCTTTTCCCCTTTACTTCCTTCTGTACTTAAAAACCAACAATTTTAGCTAACTTTCTGATTTGACAAGGAACTTGCTAGGTGCTATCTTCTCCCCTGGCTCTCTATTCTGTCCACTGAACCTTTTGTAAAAGGAACACAGAAAGCTGCCTTATGCTGAATCAGACCATTGGTCTATCTGACACAGTATTATTGACACTGGCAGTGGCTTTCCAAGATTTCAGACATTCCCGTTCCTTCCTGGAGATGCTAGAGGTTGAATGTGAGATCTTTTGCAGAAAAAGCATGTGCTTATTGCTTGTTTGTTTGTTTTACAAATGTTCAGGCTATGAGAACTGAATCTACACTTCACATTGTAGGCATCAAATTAATAAGAACTTTGCTTTCCTGATAATACAAAGGAGAGAAGTAAATAACTGTCAAACACGAAAACCCTGGTCACCTGCCCCCACCCTTTCTCTAAGCCAGGGGTTGTCAACCTGGTCCCTACAGCCCACTAGTGGGCGTTTCAGGATTCTAGGTGGGCGGTAGGGGGTTCTACGGCACAAGCTGAATCCTCCTTCCATTGAGCACTGGTGGGCAGTAAGGAAATTTTAACATCAAGAAAGAGGCATTAGTGGGGGGTAGGTATAAAAAGGTTGACTACCCCTTCTCTAAGCCAGGCATAGGCAAACTCCGGCCCTCCAGATGTTTTGGAACTACTATTCCCATCATCCCTAGCTAACAGGACCAGTGGTCAGGGATGATGGGAATTATAGTCTCAAAACATCTGGAGGGCCGGAGTTTTGCCTATGCCTGCTCTAAGCCATGCAATCATGTATGTCCTGCTAGTTCTATTCAAATGCACAAGGGTAGTTAGGATCTCTGCCTGGAAAATGTGGCATACCTGAATGTGGGTTTTATTGATCAGAAAGAATCAGGGACCATGAAAGGGTATTTAAAAGCTGGGTTGCCCTTGCAGTTTTGTCCCCTCGCACCATCTCCAGGCTAGATCTTCCCAGGTCTAATAGTTAATTGGGCATCCGCGGTTTCCCCCTTTTCTGGGGCTGCAAGCGACCTTAGAAAAAGGGGTGGTGGCAGAAACTATTAGACAGGGAAGCACCGCAGGGCTTGTGTGCAGCAGTGGCACCAAGAAGGGAGGGGGAGACTCTCATGAGCACCCCCGCTTTTCTAAAATAATCAGCCGCAGTTAGCTAAATAATCTCCAGCAAAATTACTATTCTGTGTAGACCTAAAATATCCCTGTCACTTGCGTAGAGCAGCTTAAGGAGATTAGGAAACTACTGTTTTAATAATGAACTCAAATGCATTTAACTTCGATAAACATTTTGGTTAGTACTTTCACTGACCTCATCTGCACATAACCCTAAGCCAATTCGTGGCTTAGCATGAACGTGCAAATGTGAAGGCTCCGAATGAGAAGATTGAAACTGCTTTGCTCCTGCTCCACTCGTTCTGCTGCTGAGCCGTGTCTTGCTGAGCCATCGTTTGACTTAGTGTGCCTTCCAAACCCAAGGCCCTGGTTTAGCTCTCCAAGACAAACCATGCAACCAAGATTCGCCCCATCGTTTTTCCAGCTTGTGGTTTGCCTGGTAGATCTAAACCACAAGCCTGGGTTTGGAAGGCACACTAAGCCAACCACTGCTTAGCTCAACACAGCACAGCAGCAGAATGATGGAAAGGGGAGCGAAGCATGTGTGATCTCTCTGGGAGCCCGCAAGTTTGCTTATTCATCGTTTGACTTAGCATTACGCATGAAATGGGTCATTGTGAAGCTGAACAAAAAAAAAAATTCCCACTCTTCCCATATCCTTCTCTCATCTTGGGCCCATATCTGTAGATTCAGTGGGTCAATCAAACAGCATATTTAACTTCACTAAATTTTGGATAACAATCCTGATGTCTTTTTAGCGGACGGTGCAAAAATTGAACAAACATAGCTTTCATCTTTGCAAAAAAACGAGTAGCGTTTCGCTCTGTTCTCCCTAACTATCCAAGTATATTTTCATCAGCTACATACGTCATTGGAAGGGCTTGGAACGTCTTAGTAGCACACCACATTTCCAACACTTGCCAAACTTCAAACTAATTATACATTACATTTCTCTGAAAAATGTCAAAATATGCAACTGCAATACTGGTATCATCTTTGATCCCAACCTCTGATACGCCTACATTACTTGAGCTGCTTCGGACTTCCAGATCATGATAAGACTCATGTGTAAAGGCCACGCTGGCTGAACCAACTCTGGATCATCCAGAAGAAACTGGGAGAAACTGGTCTTAAAATTTTGTACATCATGACCATGTTTCAGATTTCAAAAGATTTCTGTGTTCATTTGCTTCATTAATGCAGGATTTGAGACTAGTATTTTCTGTAAAATAGTCTTTTCATCTATCTTATGCTGTTCATTGTCACGGCTTGTATGGAGATTGGTAGCAAAATGGCACATACTGTATTTTTCTTTCAATAGGGATCTGTTTAGATTTTGGTGGTCTCCATAAAACAAGTTTACTTATTTAACTTGGAGAGGAGAAGGAGACAAAAATAGTTTGCCTGTGTCTGTAGTTGACTCAAACATGCAAAAGTCTGTAATTGCCTACAGCGTCTACACAAACCTCTCGTTATTCCTTTTGAGTCAATGATCCCTTTTGTTTAGTGATTGTGATGTGTGTTAATTACACAAAGGTTCATGCAACAGTTACATTCTAATTATGACCCATTATGACTAATTAAATATTGAAAATTAGATGAAACTTACATAAATTATCAAATGCTGTCCTGCAACAACAGGGAAGGGTGGCACCAATAGAGCAGAACCATGAGAAAAATCAAAATGGTCCAAACCAATATTTATGGAGGAATCTCAATGCATTTTTGTTCTTTAGCTATTCCCCAAGGGAATATTTTTTTTCTACAAAGATGACCCTATTGTCTGGTCATGGAGACTCTTAAGAAAAGAGTTTCTTTTTTAGTGTTCACATGCCAAGGAAGCAAATCTGCCTTTGCACAAATATTACTTTCCTGAGATGGAACTTAAGGTTTGAAATGTGTCAGGATCCTTTCATACATCGGTTACACCCTTTTTAGATTTTGTCCAAACATTGTCCTCAAGAAGATGCGAGAAAGCCCTCCTGCAAGTCAAGCAGGAAGAATGTATGCTGTTAGGAAGCAGGAAGAAATTACCAGATTCTTGTTCTAATGTGTGATTAACGGATGCAGAGTTTTCAGAACCTTGCCCTTTTGTTTTGTCTTTAATGGGCTGCTTCAAAAGGTCCTCTACAATTCAGCGAATTGTTTCTTTTACCAAAAGAGTTTTCAGTCCAATCTGCAGCCTGGTACCACAATCTGAAACACACAGTGCTGCCACCCAGAGAGCCTGGGCTCAGAGGCATCCCTTATTTTTTCCCCTGAGAAATAAGGCTTTGGTATGCATGGAAAAGAATGCCAGTATATGGGCTTCACAGAAAGGTGGAAAACTTCTGCCCATATGGGCCAGATCACAACCATTTCAAGCAAGTAAGAGATAGATTTCTACATGTTGCAGCCACCAGATGAAATACACTGTTTTCCATTCTACCAACTTTAAACTGTACAACACTATATTTCATACCGTTCACGGGGAAAACTACACCAAATGCTGCACTAAGTTAAAAGACAGAGAGAGAGAGAGAGAGAGAGCGCAACAAGAGAGCAATCTGGACCAGAACCTTTCTACAAGATGGTCTAGTTTAGTTGTCATGAGTGGCACTTTGGACATGGGTGGCACTGTGGGTTAAACCACAGAGCCTAGGACTTGCCGATCAGAAGGTCCATAAAGGTAAAGGGTAAAGGGACCCCTGACCATTAGGTCCAGTCGTGGACGACTCTGGGGTTGCGACGCTCATCTCGCTTTATTGGCCGAGGGAGCCGGCGTACAGCTTCCGGGTCATGTGGCCAGCATGACTAAGCCACTTCTGGCAAAGCAGAGCAGCACACGGAAACGCCATTTACATTCCCGCTGGAGCGGTACCTATTTATCTTCTTGCACTTTGACGTGCTTTCGAACTACTAGGTTGGCAGGAGCAGGGACCGAGCAACGGGAGCTCACCCCGTCGCGGGGATTCGAACCGCCGACCTTCTGATCAGCAAGTCCTAGGCTCTGTGGTTTAACCCACAGCACCACCCGTGTCCAACAGCAACCATACAGACATTTAAAATGTCATCTACAAAGTGGCTGTAACATGCCAGCCAGTCGCACTAGAATTACTTTCACCTTATGTTTTTAGTATGAGGCTACAAACAGGTGGCCATGTGAAACTGCCTTGTTCTGAGTTCAGCGTATTGTCTGCTGCACTGGCCATGCCTCTCCAGAGTCTCGGACAAAGGATGCTTTCCTACCTGTCCTGCCAGTGCCAGGGATGAAACCTGGGACCTTTCGCATGCGAAGCACATGCTTTAGTACTGATACTTTCGCTTTGCACTTCACTAGCATATGACAGGCATAGTCTTTGTTTCTAATAAGCTTTGGTGGTATGAAGGAATTAGCTTTCAAATTGCAATATTGGGAACTAAAAGCACAAAAAAGCAGACCCCCAAATTACCATGGAATAACTAGGCATCAGGTTCCTAAAGAAAATGCACCAAATCCCAAAGTTGGTAAGTTTCCAAGGAAATTCATATTGTACCAGGCACGTCCAACAGGTAGATCGTGATCTACTGGTAGATCACTGGACGTCTGTGGTAGATCACTGGTTCTCCCCTAAAAAAAGCTCAACAACTTTGACGTGAACCCCTAAAAAACAGGGGTAGATCCCTGCCAGTAGATCTCTGAATAGATCGCAGTGTCTTGGGAGTTGACCACCCCTGGCATATGAGAAACAATAAGCCCATTAAAAGAGTTACATAGATTGGTTTCAATGTCCTACAGTGTGATTAGGTTTTGTTTGTTTTGCCTTGCGAAATGAAGAGGACCCTGAGACCAAAGGCAGCTTTCTTTTCCCCAGGCTTCTTATTACCCTCAGTATTTGGGATGCAGCTGTCAGTGAGGAAGACTGAGGAAGTTCTTTTAACTGAGTCGTTTGTTGCTTATGTCTTTCTTCTGCTTGTTCCATCTGTCAGGCCATCTGCCTCCCAATGACCCTAGACTGCTTTCCATTCTGTATTACAGGTCCACACGTTCCGAGGTCCACATTGGTGTGAATACTGTGCCAACTTCATGTGGGGACTCATTGCTCAGGGAGTCAGATGCTCAGGTAATCTTAAAAATCTTATTGACCAGGCCCTTAACCCCTGAAAAACAAAACTGTAAATCTCTTTCAAGGGATGATGCAGAGTGACAATGCCCTCCTAAATTAGACAAAGCATTCTACAGTTTAATCCTCTTCTAGAGCAACACACACACACACTTAATAATGATGATGATGATGATGATGATAATAATAATAGTAACTGTTTTAAAGTGGATGTCACCATTTCACTCAATGAAGTCAACAACTGGTGTTTCTATTTTTTTCTTTTCTTTAATGAAGTTCAAAACTGGGAAAGAGTGGAACTTTTGCTATGGGAAATCCTGGCTAAAATTTGAATTCCCAGCTTAAAATATATGAGTAACTATTGAGCCTTTGGGGGGATTATAATGGACCTAATAGTCTGGCAACTAAACTGCTCAACTGGACTGGACTGGACTGGACTCTATTTCTAACCTCATGGACCTATGGTTAATGGATACTAGTCATATTGCTGTTATTGGTTGTTGGCATTTAATATATGTTAGCTACCAGTTGCCAACGGGGTTGTTAACTGTCCAGAAGAATCTGACGGCGTACGTTCTGAGCCTTTAACAGACATTCGATATAAAGAAATAGGTAATCGTAGCTTTCATGTCATGAAGTCAAACTATATTGCCTGCTGATTCATGGGTTAGGCACCTGTGGTCCTCCAGATAATGTGGGGACTGCAACTCCTGTCCCTCTTGACTAATGGACCTATTGTCGGGGGTTGATGAAGCTTGATAGACAGCCACGGCTGAATTTGCTGGTGTAGTTCTATGAATGTGCGACCCAGAAAATAGGTGCAGTTGCAATTTAACATGCCATAGGGTAAGGTGAGTTAGGTGGGGAAGATCTGTTATGCCCCAGAGCTCTTGGGTTTGTGGTGGGGACATCATACTGCCATTTTATATTACGGTGCCTAAAGCTGGTTTCCTTTCTCGGTCAACCATACACAGTATAATTATATGACTTAAATGACTGTTCCTTGGTAATTTCTTGTCAGTTGTCATACTTAAGCAGGTATGGGTTCTTGCCAACAACACTGTAACTTGACTCCAAACTCCCATCAGCCCCAGCCAGCATGTCCAATTGTTTTAGCCCCTATAAAGAGCTATACACAGGTCTCTGTGGCTGACATGTCCATGCTAAACACAGGAGACCTGTGTGACTTCAGGGTCACTGCCAATC
Source organism: Podarcis filfolensis (assembly GCF_964270895.1). NCBI lineage: Eukaryota > Metazoa > Chordata > Lepidosauria > Squamata > Lacertidae > Podarcis > Podarcis filfolensis. The sequence continues at coordinate 21,538,511 of NC_139614.1, read as the reverse complement.
CCTTTAACCTCGCAGACTCCCTTTGCACAAGTAACACAAGAGGTCGAGTCGACATATAACTAATTATTCTTATAAGAACTGTACGTTTAAACATAATATGTCTGGCTGGATTTGTTTTCATTCTCTTTAAGTATTTATCCTGTGAAAAAAAGTATGTTTATTTAGTCCAAAGATTAACGTTCTGCTTCATTAGGTTAACAATATTTAACTCTAAGCAGACAAACAAGTTTTTAACTACACAGGAAATGTTTAGCAAGAACTAAAAAAAAAAACCTAAAGGGAGTATCTTAAGTACAGCTGGCTGGGTTTGTTTAGATTTCACTGAACAATACTGTATTATGCAGTTGGTTTCTGTCTGAACGAGCCCAATAAACCAAACAGATTTAGTTAAAGGCACAGAGGTCCTTTACCTGTGGGTATCAAATATTGCAAGGGAAGAAACTGTTCATGTTTAGCAGTAGAGTCAAGAATACTTTATGTTGATGGCTGAAAGGGACAGTGATGATTCTGAATCACACTGTGTACTTGTGAGAGTTAATTTTTATAAGAAGTCTAAGCCTGCCCAGAATCCCTAATCTCGGTGTTTGAAGCCCTGCTTAATGAATGAGGCAAGCTCTGGTTAGTCATTTGTACGGGTAGTTGACTCTGCACACGCATAGAGACACACTTTTATTATTACTTCACGTGTTCCAATGAAAGAGCAATAAATCCAGTTTTCTAGCAAATGAGTACAAAGGTTATCTAATAAACGACAAGCATATATTTTAAACACGTATTCATTTTTTTACTGTTCTCAAGCTTCCCCAAACTAGCGCTTAATGCCAGCCAGATGTTGCGGACTACAGCACCTGTCAGTCCAGCATGGCCAATGGGTCAGGGATGATGGTCAGATGAGAGTACATCTGGAGGGCTCTGGCATGGGGTTAACCCTTCCCTACCCAGATACAACAGAAGGCTTATTTTCTCTTGGCTAGAATAGCTGGTTTCCTTGAAGCCTAATTGCACACAGGGAGATGGAGTTGGCAGCCCCCCTCTCCTAGAACATCACTCCGCCTCTGTTGCAACTAGGCATCCGTTAGGGGCCATGGGGCAGAAACTACACTTAGGCTGCAATCTAGGAGTAAGTCCCACTGGTATATGCAGGTGGCGCTGTGGCCTAAACCACTGAGCCTCTTGGGCTTGCCGATCAGAAGGTTGGCTGTTCAGAAGGTTGGTGAGCTCCCGTTGTTCTGTCCCAGCTCCTGCCAACCTAGCATTTCAAAAGCACGCCACTGCAAGTAGATAAATAGGTACCACTGTGGCAGGAAGGTAAATGGCGTTTCCATGCGCTCTGGCTTCCGTCACAGTGTCCCGTTGCACCAGAAGCGGTTCAGTCATGCTGCCTACATGACCCGGAAAGCTGTCTGTGGGCAAACGCCGGCTCCCTCAGCCTGAAAGCGAGATGGGCACCGCAACCCCATAGTCGCTTTTGACTGGACTTAACCATCCAGGGGTCCTTTACCTTTTTTATCTAAGTCCCACTGAACTCAGTGGAGCTCGCTTCTGAGGAGACACATATAAAATTTTACTATAAATGTAACGTTTACCACCTGGATGGGCCTGGATTTCTTGAAGAGCTCCTGTATCCATTACAGTCTTGGTCCTTAAAATTTGTTTTAATTTGTTGGAAGCCGCGCAGAGTGGCTGGGACAACCTAGTCAGATGGACAGCATACGCATATTTTATTGTTGTTGTTGTTACAGTTACCTGTCTTTATTTCAGTTAGCACTGAAATGATCTGAACATCTTGTCAACCCATTTCAAATATATGGGTTATATATATTTCAAATATATGGGTTATATATTTGTGCCACAGGCACTTGGAAGCATTTCCCACATTCTCCACATGGTGGCCAAAAAATTTTGTTTCAGCCTTAACAGTTGCTCATATGTGCTTCATGTACCTGCTACATTACTAGAGAATTAGAGTAAGATTCAAATGTTATATTACATAGGGCTGCCATACATCTGGGATTCATTCATCAGAACGTAATTCTCAAAAATTGGTTAAAATTTCTGGGGAAACCCAGTCATATGGCAGCCCATATCAGAAGCTCTACAACTTTTGTGTCCGGATGTTCACTTTTTGAAATATGGCAACCCTATACTCATAGAATATCATTCCTTCGCATATTTTTGCCTGCCAACCTTTGTTATATTTACAAATTGAACTATTGCCCTCTAATTTACTGTGTGCGGTGACTTCCTTAAAAGTAAGAGTAATTGAGAGCTAAGATGTTAACATGTAGAATGTTGCCATTCTTTCTGAGAGTAAAATAGAAAAAACTCAAAGTAACACTAATACTTTCTTTACAGACTGTGGATTGAACGTACACAAACAGTGTTCAAAATACGTCCCCAATGACTGCCAACCAGACCTCAAGAGAATCAAACGAGTCTACTGCTGTGACCTCACCACACTAGTGAAGGCCCACAATTCACAGAGACCCATGGTAGTGGACATATGTATTCGAGAAATCGAAGCAAGAGGTATTTACATGTTGATGAAATAGGATTTCCTTCGCTGGGTTACTAAAACGCTAATATAATATCACTGACTGACAAATGTAATCAGATATTATATTACAGAAAACGAAGTAATTTTAAATTACATATTTTATATAAAGTCTGGTTTCTTTATATTCCTCTGTGGGGAAAAGTTTTATGAACAAATTGTTTAAAGCATTTACTTTGAAGAACAACTTAACCTCCTTTGGTTGAGGAAGCGAATTATAGTTCACTACTACCACCACACAAACAATGTGCATTGTTTTAATTATTTAATATACTTAGCTATATTTTTCAATGTAAAAAACTATGCCCCCTCACATTTAATTTTTCCAGTAATTATTGCACTTTCCAATTAAAACTGTTGGGAGCCATAGTAAAGTCCAGTTGCTTTCAAGATGATAACCAAGCCTATGTGATAACCAAGCCTAATGTGAAATGAACAAATGCATGTTAAGATATTAGTGTAAAATAAACTCTTAGCCTATAAATAATAGAAGAAAATACTTATAGAAGGCTTCAATAGGGCGATATATAAATTCAATCAATGTGTATATCATAAATCAAACCTAGAACTGTTATAGGAAATTAAAATCTCTCGATTGTGCCACTGGGGTTGTGTCCAATTAAGTTCTACACAGTGTAAAACGGACTGGAATATATTTAATTAAGTTAATAGACCAAAGTTAGTCATTTCCAGTTACCCCACATCGTCTTAGTAGCTGAGTGAGTATAGATAGTAGAAGACAATGGTGTGGATCCAGTGCCAGATTTACGTACGTATAAGCTAAACAAGCTATAGCTTAGGGCCCCACTCTCTTGGGGCCCCCAAAAAAATTTAAAGGGGAAAAAACTGGATGTACATTTCCAAAATATAAGATAAAAAACAAATAAAATAAAACCTACATACAGCAACAGTGTTTTGTGTTGTGTAGGCTCCTATGATGTAAGTAATGGGCCCCGCCTGCTAGCCTGCTCCCTAAAATATCCCTGGTTTGCTCATTTCTATATATAGGGTGCCTGCATTCTGCATGTACAAATGGTTTTAGATACCCATTAGGTCCATAAATTACCATATAGCATTTATTCAACACACAAAAAAGCGACAATTTGTTGTTGACAAAGGACAGCTGGATATATAAAGGGCCCCATTACCTTCAGTAGCTTCGGGCCTCATCAAACCTAAATCTGGCCCTGTGTGGATTCCAAGAGAAGTGAAATTTAGGAATTTTACAGCAGTTTTTGATGCCCTCTTCCCACCTGAAGCCGCCTGTGCCCCCACTCCCAAGTATCCACCCTTCTGAGGCTGCTGGAAGAGGTGCTTTGAAGTTCAGAGAATGAAAGAGCTGCCTTTTGGAGGATTTCAGATGGCTGCAGGGACAAGGAGAGGATGGGAAACTTTCCTTCCGTGCACTTCCTCAAATTGATTTCTGCTACAATCCAAGCCATTAGCTTAAATTAAGTCATCATCCTTATGCGGGAAAGGTCATACAGCTCAGTAAGAGAACTAATGGTTTGCATGCAGGAGACCCTGTATTAAATTCCTGTTTAAAAAAGAGAGAAACGGCTAGCAAGCCTTGGAAGGCTCTCTGCCTGAGACCTTGGAGAGCAGTTGCTAGGATAGAAGGTTCAAGGCCCTTCCATGGTCCCATTCATTACTTGAAGCATCGCTCTACTTCCTTGCAATGCTCAGTTGTTACAAGATGAATTGCACCCTTGTGCGTAAATAGTGTCAGCCTCCCTTTCCAACGTAGGGATTTCAAGTTATCTGTTATAGATCCTCAAACCGATCCTCCAATTTTCTCCCCTACACACATGGTGTGTGTGGAAAAAACCCTCATTCTTTAAAAGCTAATGATTGCTGTTATGGGCCTAAAGGGGGCATAACTAACCAACTGTGAGAGCTCTGTCAAAAGATGGCTATATGATGAGAAATTTCTCTTGTTCCGAGAATTCAGGAGGCAGAAGCTAACTTGTGAAAAGAAGTAAAAAATAACTGGAGTGTGAAAATGTATCCCTAGACTAAACAGCAGCTGATGAAATTTTTGCCTGCAGGTTTGAAGTCAGAAGGGATTTACAGAGTCTCGGGGTTCACTGAACACATTGAAGATGTCAAAATGGCCTTTGATCGAGGTACAGTACATTTTAGCTGTGGAAAGCCTGTCGGCAATGTTTTAGCTTTGGAAAGCTTGTACATACCCTGTGTTCATTGGCGCTGCACATGTTTTGATGGTGTAATAATAGTGTTCTACCCGGACACTGAGGTCCAGCACCGAGGACCTTCTGGCGGTTCCCTCACTGCGAGAAGCCAAGTTACAGGGAACCAGGCAGAGGGCCTTCTCGGTAGTGGCGCCCTCCCTGTGGAACGCCCTGCCACCAGATGTCAAAGAGAACAACATCTACCAGACTTTTAGAAGACATCTGAAGGCAGCCCTGTTTAGGGAGGCTTTTAATATTTGATGTAGTACAGTATTTTAATTTTTTTTGGAAGCCGCCCAGAGTGGCTGGGGAAGCCCAGTCAGATGGGCGGGGTATAAATAAATTATTATTATTATTATTATTATTATTATTATTATTATTATTATTATTAAGACCGTTTTCCGCCCGCAATACTTTCGGGGTATTTTATGATGTACTGGTTTCTATTGGCATTTACCACGTATGTTAAAACATGTCTTGGGGTGAGTAGGATGCACAGCATCTCAAAACACACCTATTTGAACTGCTTTGTTTCAGGAAGGACTATACCACATTCTGTTTCTGCATATTAAATTCTGCCCCACTATTTCTAAGATAATGAGGGTCTAAATTACATTATCACTATACTATAAGGACAGTTGAGCTTTAGAGTAAAAATCAGGTCAGTATATTTGTGACTGTTAATTCCACTGAGTAAGCTTGATAGGAATAATGTTTATTTATTCTTCCACGGAATGAATATGGATGCTGTACAGCAACAGTCGCTCACTGTGCTGGCATTGTTGACCAGTTCTGTTCCTGCTAGCATATAAAACATTCATTGTACAGCTTGTTCATAGAGTTCTCATTGTAACAAGTGCATTCTGAGCTTTAGTTGGTTGTTTGTCCTGCTTGGCACCACACATCTCATATTTGAGGGTTGTTACTAAAGAAAGATCTACATCGCTATTTTTTTCTGCTTTATTTGGTTTTTTTGCAAAGAGGCATTCACCTCATTGGCACTAATGGGAACTTTTTTACTAAGCCTCATGGGCACATGAGGGGGTTGATATTCAGGGAGACATGGCTAGCGACTGAAGAGATAAACCTCATCCCCTCTTTTGTTCTGCCCTTCATAACTGCAATTAATTTAAGAGAAATAAGAGTTGTAATCCATGTTATGCATTAAACATTGTGGGTAGATTCACCTTTAGTGTGTGTTATAAATTAAGGGCAAACACAAGTTCTCTTGTCAGCTTGTTTAAAATATGGCCACTGAACTTTGAGTTGCATATGATTCCTACCACAAGGAGACTACAGAAGTGACCTGTTCCTCAACATGCCACCATAACTTGTTTGGTGGTCTGTGGTGGCATAATTAACATAGGAATTTATTCAAACGCTTATATACTATTATTTCATTAAAAAAAACCAACAACAACAACAAAGCAGTTCCACTTCGTAAACAGTTGCATACCAACAGCTCATCACGCCAAACTGCTTCCCTGTGTTTGGATTTAAAAGGTTGTATGGATTTGCTAAATTTGCAAGAATTGTACCCTAGAAATTCAACAGTTGCGGAGATAGTTATTTATAGACTAAGATGCTATTTATCTGGTTCATTCCTCATTGGTATTTCCACATGCCCACCCAGGCTGCTTTCAAAATGTTACTTTTAAAAAAAAAATCTATTCAACAACAACAATCTTTATTACGGTCCAGAGACCCAACAAATCGTTACAAAAAATCTATTCAGGACAGTGAGCTGTTGAGGACAAAGTTGCTAAACAAGCAAACAAACAAAGATGGCTACATGTGGCTTGTTTGTGATGGATCCCTTGACCAAATCATGGTCAAACGCCTCCAAAGTACTGCAGCTTCCTTTATCAGTACCATTGCTCTCTAAAACTACTTATTTTCTCCAGCCGGCTGATTCTTATTAGCATCCAATAACACCAATTTTCAGAATGAGCAATCGTTTTTGCACCTGCAGTTTGTGGCATATTGCAGTTCACAAATAGTACATTTGTTTTCTGGAGTGCCTTTTGAATGTTTGAAAAGTAAAAATACAGTGATGGATTCCATAGGTACCATAGATTCTTAGAGCAATTCCAGTTTGAGCAGTGCTTTTCATCAGAATTAATTTCTTGATTTGCTATGTGCCTAGGGCAGGGGTCAGCAAACTTTTTCAGCAGGGGGCCAGTCCACTATCCCTCAGACCTTGTGGGGGGGGGCGGAAAAAAAAGAATGATTTCCTATGCCCCACAAATAACCCAGCGATGCATTTTAAATAAAAGGACACATTCGCAGGCCGGATTGAGAGGGTGATTGGGCCGGATCCGGTCTCCGGGCCTTAGTTTGCCTACCCATGTTCTAGGGTACACACATTCCTGCCTTTTAAGTAGCCTTCAGTCTTTCCCCATCTGTTTAGCTTATAACACGTTACTGGCAGAGAGATACTTGTCAACTTCCAAGTAAAACTCCTCCATGATATGACTTGCTATGATAACCTATGAATGTCACTTTTATTTTGTAAACTTGCAGATAGCCTGAAAAGGGGATATGGCATTCTGCTTTACCATATCTGGATGGATATAGAGGCAGCTGCAGTATTTTCCCCCCAAAGCATTTGCTTTCACTGTAGCACTTTAGATCTCATTGTACTGCAATTAAATAGAGCTGTCCAAACAACGTTTTATAATACTAACGCTACCGTACCAAGTATATGAGGATAAATATGAGTCTGGCTGGTGCAGAATAAACACTGTGATGGAAGTACTGGTGCTGTATTAGAGTAAATGCTAATATGCGGGTTCACTCTGCTGTATCAGATACACGGACTGTTTGTTTTAAAGACTCGATCCCCAGTCACAAACACATTTATAATTACACTTGAAGATTCACTCAGTTACAATTTAGCTCCTTCCTAATAAGTGTGATTATTGCTGAGGTGTTAAACTTACAATTTGGCCTTCACGAGTAACTCAGCTATACATCTGCTCCAAAGGAAATTTTTGTGGATATATTTCATGTCACTTCAAGTTTAATGCCACAGGTTTCTTCGCAAAATGATTATTTATTCTGCTAAATACAAATGTATTTAAAAACTTTATTGCAGGGCTTTTCATAAGCAAAACAAAGTACCGTGACGTAGAGGAAGGAATAGGTACAAGAACTTATTTTAAAACAAGACCTAAGAAAGCAGGTTTATCACTTGTTTTCTAAAGGGACAGAAGAATGGATTACTTCTGAACAAATTTAAACTTCGTGCCTGAAGACTGAACTACTTAGTAAACTCTTCCTAAAACACTCTCTCTCCCCGCCCCCCACCACCACCACACAAATAAGATTTTATACTCATGGTTTTATAATAGTTCCTTATGTGCTGCACTGATAGTTTCACTGAAAGGTATCCTTAAATAAAATGAGATTGGTCTACTACAGTACGCTGTTCAAGGGACTGTCTTTGAAATGCCTTCAGAAAAACATTTCAGCTAGTACAAATTGATCCAGCAAATGTGTTTGCTGGAGTCAGTGTATGGGAACATGCAACTTCTTGATTGTTTTAGCTTCACTGGCTGAATAAACTCAGGGGTATATAACTCAAGGCGTTCACTTTGAAGCCTTGAAAGAGTTTGGGATAAGCATTCATAAGGGAACATGTCTTCCCATATGGTCATATGTCCATCCACAGAGGTGACATCGGAAGATCCATAGGCACATCCCAGCTCCATCTGAGGTATAGTTGGTAGGGATGTGTGAAAAGGTATCCTGTGTAGTGTCCAGGTTATGGAACTTCTTCATTTTCCAGTGATTCAAAACCCAATCATGAGCAATGTTTGACAAGATAACTCAAGAATGTCTTTGGCAAAAGAAAAAGTAGGACCTTTAAACCATCTCATTTTTTTCTAGATGGTGACAAGGCAGACGTCTCTGCCAACATATATCCAGACATAAATATTATTGCTGGAGCACTGAAGCTGTATTTCAGAGATCTGCCTATCCCGGTTATCACCTACGATACGTATTCCAAGTTTATAGATGCAGCAAGTAAGTACTGAGGCATTTCATTTATTTATATAGTTTTGTCATAACCTTAACTCTACAATTATAAAACTCCTGCAGCAGCAGGAATACTAGATTTCTTTAATTGTATTTTTTTATTGAACTTTGAAATCTGCATCTGATAAAGCTTACAAGAATCTTGTTTTGTATCACGTAGAGCTCTCCAATGCTGATGAAAGACTAGAAGCTGTCCACGAAGTGTTGATGTTACTTCCTGCAGCACACTACGAGACTCTTAGATACCTGATGATTCATCTCAAAAAGTAAGCGAATTTGCCTATAAAAGGAGGCTTGATCATCTTTCTTTCTTCATAAAGAAATATGCTTTAAAAAGCATTTTAAACCGTCACTGCAGAAGAAATTTCTGGCAACACAGCCAGATGGGTGGGGTATAAATAATAAAATTATTATGAGTAATTTTAGTAGTAGTAGTTGTATCTTCAAATTTTAACCAGTTTTATTAATCAACAAGTCGCAGCCATATAAGTAAACCAGAAATGTTAGACATGTAGAAAGATACCTGAGAGTACAATCAGTCATCATACAGATCACAGTCAATTCAAAACTTTGTTTCCAAGTGGGTTCACACACACACAAAAAAAGTTTAGTTTATTACTAAAAGTGTAGAAAGAAAATTAACCACCAGTTTGTCCACGGGGGCCCTTCACATGGAACTCTCCTGTCCACGTGTAATTGTGCCCCCCATTCAGAAAAGGTGAGTGTGCTGCACTGATCTCCTGTCTCCATTTAAGTGCATGGCATAACTTACCAGTCTTCCAACACTGACGTCACTGCAGCTTTTTTGGACAGAGCAGTTGCACAACAAATTGACACTGCGGTGGGAGCTGGAGCCAATATGGTATAGGCCTGTGGGTAAACCAACAGAGCCATTATGGTACAGGCCCAACCTTATTCCTGCCTTGTCCTACAATAGTTCCATTCAGGTTGCCAAAAAGTCAATGTTGGAAGGGTGGCTCCAGCTCTCCCCCGCCCCCAGGCCACTATTGCAGTGCAGAAACAACCATTATTCAGCATGTGAAGCAAATATCTACTATATATTTTGAAAAGTAGTTTCTCTGAGCCCTATGCATTTGGACAGCTCTTAAGATATACGGAAAATTTGCATGGCAGTTCCTAAGATCAAGGAGCAGGTATCTGTTTCTGTTTGGATATAACCTTGAATCAAGATTGCTAACTAAGCCAGGCTTAGGCAAACTTGGCCCTCCAGATGTTTTTGGCCTACAACTCCCATGATCCCTAGCTAACAGGACCAGTGGTCAGGGATGGTGGGAATTGTAGTCTTAAAACATCTGGAGGGCTGAGTTTGCCTATGCCTGAACTGAGCTTTTCAAAACTGCACTTTTTTGTGTTTTCCTAGAATTCCCAATCAGCTCTGGGTATAAAGAAAGGGTGGGGAAACAGTTTAACAGAGCTATCACTTTTCTTTCACCTTTAGGATTACCATGAATGAAAAAGACAATTTTATGAACGCTGAAAATTTGGGAATAGTGTTTGGACCTACTTTAATGAGACCCCCAGAAGACAGCACTCTTGCTACACTCAATGACATGCGGTACCAGAAACTCATTGTGCAAATATTGATAGAAAACGAAGATGTTTTGTTTTAAATGAACAAAGCTGTAAACTCATGGCCATCTGCTATGAAAATACAAGTTCAAAGGGAAAACAAATTCCCATAAGAAAAAAAAGGGTAGCACATTATTTTCTGCAGTGTTGCAGATGAACACCAAAACATTTAGTTAAAAGGGTATGTCTTATAGACATACGCCTCTTTTTTAATTATTTAAGAAAGAACAAAGGTCAGAAGAAAAGCATTTTGCCTTGTATCTTTTGCCTTGCTTCCAGTGTTAACGATGTAGAAAGGTTACAGACTGTTCTACTGTAACTTATTAAAGGACACAAACTTTGTATTTTATTTAGATCATTGAAGCAAAAAGGTACTTTCAACCTGATGCTCAAAGTATTATGCTGGCACAGTTCCTATTGAAAAGAACTGGGTCAGCATAGCAGATTTGTAGGATTGTTGTAGTAAACCCTGATTCAAGGAGGGTAAACCATATATGGGGGGGAAAAACAGGTTTCTTGCATCCCGTTTTGGCATGCAATGATTTCTAGATCATGGTAGTTATGTGGAAATAAGTGGCATTGGACTTGATGGGATTTATTTTCCCCATGACAACCATAATGTAGCGCTCAAGACATGCTCTCTACTATTTCAGTTGTGTTCCTCTTACTGAAAATAATGGAAAATTAAGTAGTAGGATTGTAACAATGTCCATGATCTGATTCCAAGCAGAGCTTCTGTACAGGCAGGGTCTTCCTGGTTTTCTTCTATGAACTGTATAATGCCTTGTATACAACAAAGAATTTCTGTATACAGTCGTACCTTGGTTTTCGAACAGCCTAGTTCTCGAATGTTTTGGCTCCTGAACGATCGAAACCTGGAAGTGACTGTTCCAGTTTTCGAACGTTCTTTTGGAAGCCGAACGTCCAATGGGGCTTCCACGACTTCCGATTGGCTGCAGGAGCTTCCTGCAGCCAATCAGAAGCTGCGCTTTGGTTTTTGAATGCTTTGGAAGTCAAACGGACTTCCGGAATGGATTCCGTTTGACTTCCAAGGTACATGGGTAGCATTTCTATTCACACAGGAGAAAAGGAAGACCCTACATTCAGGATATTTTATCTTGTCCAGTATCTTAAGGATCAGGTTGTTTGTCAGTATTAGTTTTTATAGGGGTATACAATTTCTTTCTAATTAAGACATAATTATACTATGTCTAAATGGAAACAAACATGTATTTAAAGTATATTTTTATTTTAGTTTGCTGCAGGAATGTCGTTTTATTTTAGCAAGATATAATTCAATGCGGTGCATTGATGACTTTCCGTATAGTTCTCTTAAGCATTATTGCTATGGATATTGAAAACATTTACCACTAGTGCAGTATTACCCTGACATACCTCTTTCATTGCAAATGCTTTTAATGAGACTTCATTTCTCATGCTCATCTTAATATTATTTGGTTTGTTATGTTCTAGCAATTCATGTTCTTTGCTTTTAGAGGTATACAAATACAGTATTCTATTTATCCACCCTCCTTCCAAAAAGAGGAGGATCAAAGGTTTATAAACAGACACTAGCATCAACTACTACACGTAACACACTTTTTGGAGTACAGTAATGTTTAAAATAAGTGATGCCAGAATATTGGATATTACCTGGCCTTGCTTAAAAGTTAGCACTTATTTAGGGTTAAATTTTTATTATTATTTCTAAAAATCAAGTTGCATTACTTTGCTTCTGTATTTATAAAAGTAAAACATCTGTAAAATGACACACTTTTCTTCAGTGTCTTCTGACAAATTTGTTAATAAAGGAAAGAGAGGTGAAGGATAGAGAATTGGTATATTACCAAATCTCATGGGGGGGGGGGGGGGATATCTTTGAAAAGGTTGACCTCTCAATGCAATATAATGAAATTCATCCTAATATTAGACTTTTTTCTCACATGGAATTTTCTCGTGAGATTTTTTTGTACAAATATTTCAAACACAAAGGTAGCATAGTTTATTACAAAACTGAATTTGCAATACAAAAGACTCTATTGAGCTCTGCTCTTAATTTGTACAAATCCTAAGTTTCAAAACCCAATTATGCTGTTTTCTGAATTATTTCAGGGAGCATAGGTTTCTATTAAAATTGGGGTGGGGAGTGTGCAACATGGATAATGAAGAAAGAGTAAAGACAAAAGGAGGCACATGAAATAATGTATATCAGTTATCCTTTACATAGGTCACCAAGGGCTAAGCAGACAGACCCAGGCTGCAGGCCAGATGTAAGTGAGGTCTGCTTTGCTGGTACAATGCTAGAAGGGATTCTCCTAAGTTGTACAGATTTCAATTGTTGTAGGTTTATGTACTAAATACTGTCATAAAATGGTATGGAAATGGTTTTATTTTGTGAAGTGAAATATGCTTTGTAATTTATGATAGTGTAAATGGAAGGGGGGGGAAATATTCCATTAAATGTGTTGAGTCCCTGTCTGTAATTTTCACTGCAAGCGAAAAAACTTGGTTTCTCTATGCATTTTTTAAAAAAATATTGGTTTAAAGATCTACACATTTTTCATACAGTTTACATGCAAAAAATTGTTTAAAAATGATTTTGCTGATAGAACTAATATAAAAGTAATTCAAATAATATATAGACTTATCAGGTGTTCTAAGATTCATACAACTTCCTACATTTAACCTGACCATGTTACTCTTCCCTTTGCCTATCTTTAACAAGATAGAAGATACTATATTTTATGTTTTAGTTTCCTGGTATTAAGTACTACAGTCACCTATCATTATCTTACCAATTTTATACAAAACTCAAGTATGGAAGAAAGCTACATTATGTTATCCAAGAAATGTGCTCCCTTTTATTATTTCCTTTTCTTCCACATAGCTCTCAGTATGTTGAATCACATTATCCAAAGGCTTATTAAGTGCCTGAATGAGAAAACACGCTGAACTATATTACAGAAGTTTCTTCTTGTACTATTTTATGGAAACTGGTTTTGCCAGTTTGTTTTTTGAGCTCAAGATGCATTGTACATAATACAATGACTACATAATACAACCCAGGGCTGTGCCCAAAGTCCATACTGAAATCTGGCAATGAGGTCTCAAGAGGTAAAACTGATCTCTGCCTAAAAAGCCATCATTTCACTGGTGGGCTTCTGCAATTTATTTGCGGAAGGGTACTTCGCGTACCTTGAGCTTCACAAACAAACATCCCTGACACACATTCCCCAGCGTCTCTTGTGCTCTCTGATGCATCTCCAAACTCTTAAGTACACTGCGAACCTGTAGACTGAGGGCAAATGAATCAAGGCCTTTAAAGGGTTCAGTAACAGGACACAGTGTCTTCATTTCCAACTAAACTGCTACTCTATAAACACAGGAAGTGCATAAAGGTCTTCTGAAGTCCGTGTGAAATCTTGCGACTGTTTTGTACTGATAACTTTCAACAAGTTCAGAAAGCCCTCCAATGCTCTTTGTATCCATCATGCTAACTCTATGTGCCCACCTGTTCCCTGTCTCAGGTACCTAGCAAGGCTCCCTTCCTAAAACAACTTCAGAGAAGCTCAAAGAACCTGCTTATTTTATTATACAGGCAGCTCCCAGTTTACATGGCGATTACATTCCACGGCACCATGTGTTTAAGTGAAATCGCATATATCTGAAACACCACTGAAGAAGCCCCCATTCCATCTCGGCCCCTGTCCCATTCTGCCCCTTTTGTGATGTTTTTGTGACTTTTTTGGTCACTTTGCAGGTTCAGTTGCACAAATATCTGACGCGCCTAAAACAATTGCTGCTTGTACACACCATCCTTAAATTCCTGAGGGCTGGAATCTGTTGTGGAGAAAGAAATTCTCAAATTATTTTGAGATTTAGGTGGCAGGATAGATAAATGGTGACCTCTCTAGAATGAGGAGAGCTTTTTATAGATAAGATCCAGCTTGTGAAAATTAATTACTTGCCCAAAACTATCTAATTGTTAACTCAAATCTCAAGTGTCCAAGGCCAGCATTCGCCTATTGGGCAGCACTGCCTTCACACTATTGCCTGAAGCCACTGCACATGACCTGTTTCACTTAAAAAACACTCCTATGAATATACAGCCAGATCTTACACAAGTTTACTTGGAAATGCTCTCAACTTTGTTGAAACTTCATACAAAGAAAGTGTGTGGGATCAAAGACCCAGTTGTTTGGCGGCACCCCACGCAATTTCAAATACATACAGTGGGGAGCCTCGATGGTGCCCCTCTGAAACCTTCACCCGGGGCAAAAAAAAACCCCAGCTAGCTCTGCAAAGGAGCATCCTGGTTGCAGAAGTGCCCATTAACAGGAACTGCTGTGTTATCCCGTGTTTTGTGGGACATGTGGACTCTGCAGCTGCTTCAATTTTGCTGTGATTGCTTCGGGTTGCCTGGGTGAATCAGGCATACTAGTTCAGCCCCCAGAGCCCAGACAACCACCCCCTACAGACACATCCTAAGACTTATCACAACTTGGGAACACGCGGCCTAAGACGCCACACAAAATGTGGGCAACGGAAAGCACTCTACGAAACAAGCAGGGTTTTACGAAGCCTTAAGAGAACGGTTGTGCCTGGCTCTCTCTCATCCCTGCTCCTAGCCAAATGGTCACATGGGCACCAGGACTGCCAGAAGCGGGGAGAACTCATGACAGCATTACAAGGAAATCAGCGCAGGGCTGAGGAAGGGAGCCAAGTTGTGTGCTGCCGCCATGGCCAGCTTCCAAAAGAGATCAAAGTTGTGCCCTGTAACTCCCTTTGCCTCTTGATTTATACCGTGCTACTACTCCTTCTTCCCAGGCCAATCGTCCAGCTGCCACTGCGAGAGGGACCAATCCCGTTTAGGGAGGAGGAGAAGGGGCGGGGTCCCTTCTCGAGGGCTCACCTGCACCTGCTTCCTTGTTGCCTGAGCATCAGGTGCACCGCTCAGACCTTTCGAGGAAAGTGAGTCGGGCGGGTGGGATTCCCTCGCCACGAAAAGCGCGCGCGAGAGAGAGCTGGCTCCCTTACAGCGCGGCTGCTCTTTCCCAAGCGCCCCCCGCCCAAGCTGCTCGCGGTCGTCCCTAGAGACAGCTAGCTGAAAGGCCGGCTTCCGACGGCGGATTGTTCTTCACCTGCGAAAGTTGGCGCTCCCTTTTGGAGCGGGCGGGCGCCGGAAGGAGGCCAAGTTCCCTGGCTCGCTCGCTCGCTCGCTCTCAAGAGTCAGCCTGTTGCTGCGGCAGCGAGTAGTTCCCTCAGAGAAGGAAGCCCAGGTAACGACGCTCTCGGCGAGAGGATGGACTGACTCCCTCCAGCACCGCGCCTGCTCTCAGGGGCAAGAAGAAAAAGAAGAAGAGACGCTCCTCCGGCGCACAGGTGAGAGCCCACGAGAACGCGCCTTCGCTTGCTTTCTCCTCAGCCGGCAGGTGCTCTCTTCAACAGGTGCCCGGCAAGAGCCCTCTCCGCCTGCGTCTCGCGCGCTCCCGACCTGGAGTGGGGGGGGGGGGGAATCTGCCCAGAGGCGCCCACCTGTCGCGCGCGCTGCTCACCTTGCACGAGCGCACCTTGCATGCAGCACGAAAGGCAAGGGGGAGGGGCGCGCCTGAGAGACGGGAGGGAGGGAGGGAGGGGGTCTTCCTCAGCCTGGTCGGGGGGAGGGGGAGCAGCCGGCAAAAGCTGCTGCGTGGGCGGGTGCGAAGCTGGGCTGCCACCTCCTTCCTGTCAGCTGCCCTAAGTGTGGACGCAAGGGCGCTTCAGCGTGGCTGATGCGGAGCAATTGGGGATTTTCGTGCCTTAGCACGGTGAGTTGAGTGGGACTTATTCCCCAAGAAGTGTGCATGGGATTCTTTCTATCTATCTATATCTATCTATCCATCTATCTGGTTAATAATAATAATAATAATAATAATAATAATAAATGTTTATTTATACCCCGCCCTCCCCAGCCAAGACCCGGCTCAGGGCGGCTAACAACCAATAATAAAAACAAGTTGATTAAAATACAATTTAAAAGATTAAGATACAACATTAAAACATTAGGGTGCAATCTCTTCATAGGAGGAGAAAGCAAAAAGGAAGGGGGGGAGGGAATCAAACTTATTTATTTATTTATTTATTTATTTATTTAGAGATAGATTGATTTATTACTATTTACAGATTTATTACCTTTATCTTCCAAGGATCTCAAGGTGGTGTACATGGTTCTCCCTCCTCATTTCATCCTCACAAAAAACCCTGTGAGGTAGGTTAGGCTAAGGGATGGTGACTGGCCTCAAGGTCAGTGAGCTTCATGGCTGAGTGGGGATTTGAACTCTGGCCTCCCAACTGATAGTCCAACACTCTTAATTTATTCCTGCGTTGCAGGGGGTTGGACTAGATGACCCCTTGGGTCCCTTGCAGCCCTGCGGTTCTACAATTCAGTCCTAAAGACACATGCCGTGAACTAACAGTGCCGTCCTGTACATGTTTGCTCTGAGGAAAGCCCCGTTGATTTCAGTGGGACTTGTTGCTAGCTAAGTGTGTACAAGATTGCAGTCCAAGGCTGCAATCCTGGGTCATGTACTTGGCCGCAAGCCCCACTGAAGACATCTGGGCTTTCTTCTGATTAACGGTGCATGGGGTCAATTTTATAATCCCGCTGAATGAACTTAACGGGAACTATGTCTGAGGGTCCCAGTACACTACTGTAATCTCTGAAGAACTCTGAAATGGAGGGTTGCTATTTACACATGCACACACCCCTTCCCTCCCTTTCTGCATAATAGGCAGATATCCAACAGGCTTTGTTTTTCCTCCAGTAGCTCTGGATTAAGTAACCGGTAAAGGACAATCCTAAAGAAGCATGTGTATAGCGGACGATGCAGTTTGGGGATTATAGCTCTACTATAAAAAAAATCCCCAGTTTCACCCCACCTTTCAAATTAGCAAAATGTTGACAGCTAAGGGTTATCTAGCCATAAAAAAATAACCCAAGTTATAAAGTGCATTTTTCTGCTGTGTCCTCAGTTGCACCTGCTGAGTTGTTTCCTTGCACAGTACAGGTGCAACTTGGGCCCTCCAGCTATGATATGCAACAAGCTTAATTAACAAACGCAACAAAGAGCTGCTACCTCAGTATCCAAGTCCTGCTGGAAAGGGGGCCGCCACTATTAGATAAATGTTGCAATTAACCGTTCAAAAAAAAAAAAAAAGCTTAGTTTATCACTTTTACCTGCTGTTCGAAGGAACCTGCCTCATTCTGGTCTTTGCAGCAATTCAGTGAGTTGCATTCTGCTCAATGGATTCTACGTGTACAAAATACTACGCGCTGTGGGTGAAATCCTGGCCCTAGTGCAGCCAGTATGAATGTTCCATCATTCAACAGAGCAAGAATGTTTTTTTGCTTCACAAGCAAGCAGGAAACGTCTCAGAAATGAAAGCATGTTGAAGATTTAGGAGAGAGTTTCTAAAGTGCCTGGCCCTACCTGTCATGATCATCAGTTTATGATGACAAACCATAGCACTGTTTGTGTGATAAGGCTGTGCAAAATCTGAAAGCTGCCTTGTAGGAAGGAGCAAGGTTTGCCTTCCATTTCCTTATCAAGCTGAAGCAACACCACCAGCGAACTTTTACAGAAACATTTATAGTTGGCTTGTGCAGCTGCATGGAGAAGAACCACTTACGTAGTGACTCAGCCGATGTGTGCACAAAATAGAAAACCAGTGAGTTAAGTTTGCAGGACGGAAGGGGCATGCATGTGACTGTCTCCTCCTAGCAGTTCAACTCCCAGGGTGAAGTAGTCCTAGGAAATTAATCCTCAGTCTCCATGTCACAGAGCCACGATAGCTAAATTGAACCTCCATGTTCAGAGACAGTGTACTATTATTTATTAACATCTCACCCTTTATCATAAGATACCCCCAGGGTGGGTATATATATGTCTGACTTCCAGGTTCTGGGAGGAAAAAAAAGGAGTAGCCATTACTATTGTGATTTGTTTGAATATTTCCTTAAGGAAATATTATTGGAACTAGATGGATAACTGCATTTAAGTCTGATCAGACAGTAAGCCACAATTAGGGAGCAAACGAGACCTACAGTACATGTATCTAGTATCTGTATGCCTTCAAGGAATGCATTAAAAAGAAATTCCGAAAGTGCAGAAAAATGAGCTATATTTGTGCCATGCATTCAAAGGGAATGGAGAAGAAACAATCCCAACCGAGACAAAACAGTGATAATTGGGTATATCTGATTATGCAGATATGCTGAAACTAGAATATAGAATACATTTTTAATTCTGTCTCTTCTACTTTGAATCAAATTTTGCTCTGCACGAGATGGCTAGGTCTCAGCTGGCTCACAAACCATCCTCATCCATGTTTACTTGGAAGTTGGGATACTGAGTTCAGTGAAACTTATGCTGAACTGCAGTTTTCTGCTCACTCAGTTTGGGTGGTTTTGGCCTAAGACCAAATCATTTTGTTCCCATTGTTTGCTGTGAAAAACATACCAATGCAAAATTCACAAACCTGAAAAGTTAACATTTCAATCCCACTTAGCAAATTTTTGTAAGCTGATGGTGCTGAACTTTGCTGCAAATGTTCAACTACAGCTGGACTTGTCAGGAGGTACTGCTGGATCAGAAACCCAGTGTACTGGAAATACCACAAGTCTCTGTTTAAATCTTCAAACCAAAGAAGCTTTTGATGAATTGTGCTAAGCAACTGAATTCTTGGTTGCTTAGCCAGTCTTGGAAAGGTTTAACTACTGCTAATGACTTCATTAGTACAAAAGAAGGTTATGCAGTGTGGAAAGGTTTTAACTCTCCAAAGCATTCTAGATGAATTAAAGTTTGCATAGTTTCCTCACCAATGTGCTTAGGAATGGACACAGTTCCTATCCTATGAAATCTATCAACAGTGGCAGGTTGAGAACAGCTGAGTCCTGCTCAATCCTCTGTCTTGATCTCGGAGTAAGTCCCATTAAATTCAATGGAACTTACTTGTGAGTAGACATGTGCAGACTACTGCTGTTAGAAGCAAAGATGATAAGACACTGACAAATTGTCTTAATGCAAAACATTGCCCAGTTCTGTGGACATTAGACCTCTTGATTTTCAAGACAATTAGCTTGCACTTTGCCATTAATAAACTGCAACCCTAAGCCTTCCCAGTGAACATTAGACCAAGAAGCAGAGTTCAAAAACATCGTAAGCAAGACATAAGAAGTGGCCTACTGAGCGAGACCAAAGGACCATCTAGTCCTGTATCCTATTTTCAGAGTGGCCAATTAGATGCCTATGGGGAACTCACAAGCAGGACATGAGCTTAACAGCATTTGTGGTACCCAGCACACTGTCTTTCGTAGTGGTGGTACACACATCTTCAATAAGCCTTTGAGAGCCTTATCCTCCATTATTTGTTGAATTCCCTTCTAAAACCATCCAAGTTTGTGACCATTACTACATATAGTAGTAGAGAATTACAATAATCCCAAAACTTATGTGCATTTAACTTGGGCACATTCAGCTTTATGTACTTCACAATAAATAAATTCAAGGGAGCGGACAGAGGGTGGACATCCAGGAAAAAAGACATTGGTAATCTCACCTGCCATTGCACCCAAAGTGCTTTGACTGTATGTGATTCTGGCTTTAGGCACAATCCCTAAAACATAACACCCACTTAAGTTACAGGCTTACTGTACACTATTTAGCTATGTACTGTGTGATGTATTTCATTTGCCCATCTTAAATCTTCCAAGAGCTTCATTGCATGACCCCAGGCTCTAGTATAGGAACAGATAACTTGGAGCCTGAAAGCAGTACATAATTGTCATTTTAAAAAATAATAATTAAATGACCATTCCTAAGGATCCATGCAGATTCTAAATTTCTAAAAGTAAAAAATTATACACACGCACACACATATTCTTGTATGGACTACTCCTTCAAGACCCCCTGTTGTGATTATGGAATGCCAGAAGGTACTTGTGATATCTCCAAGTGTGTATTTTTTTTTAAAAGGCCACACCCACTTATATACTTTGGCCACACCCATTTTTGCATGCAATCCTCAGAAGGTTGGCCATCAGTAAGTGCAGCCATTGGGCTGGAAAAAATGCTTGGTGCCCCTTTTCTAGTATGAGGAGGGATAAAATACCTCTAATCCACTTTCTTCACACTATGCATCTTTTTTTTTTTTACATCTCTATCCTGTCTCCCCGTAAAGGGACCCCTGACCATTAGGTCCAGTCGTGACTGACTCTGGGGTTGTGGCGCTCATCTCGCTTTATTGGCTGAGGGAGCCGGCGTACAGCTTCCGGGTCATGTGGCCAGCATTGACTAAGCTGCTTCTGGTGAACCAGGGCAGCACACGGAAACGCCGTTTACCTTCCCGCCAGAGCAGTACCTATTTATCTACTTGCACTCTGACGTGCTTTCGAACTGCTAGGTGGTCAGGAGCTGGGACTGAGCAACGGGAGCTCACCCCGTTGTGGGGATTAGAACCGCCGACCTTCTGATCGGCAAGTCCTAGGCTCTGTGGTTTAACCCACAGCGCCACCCGCATTACTTCCCCCCTAAACTTCAAAGTCCCAAATGTAGATTTCCTCATAGGGAAGTTGCTCCAGTCCCTTGATCATTTGGGATGCACCTTTTCTGCACTTCTTCCAGCTCTAGAATATTCGCTTTGAGGTATGACATCCAGAACTATACAAAGTATTTCAAGTGTTATCACTCCATGGATTTGTACAACTGAATTAGGCAGTTTCATTTTCAATTCCCTTCCTAATGATCTTAGTAGACATGGGTTTTCATTTTTTTCACAGCTGCACACATGGAGTTGACATTTTCACTGCCCTATTAACTATGATTCCTAAGATTTCTTTTCCAGATAGTCACTGTCAGATCAGATACCATTGGCATATATGAAGTTTGGGATGTTGTTGTTGTTTTTGACCCAGTGTGCATCACTTTATACTTGCTTACACTGAGTCATATTTGGCATTTTAATGCCTATTCTGCCAATTCGGGAGAGTTCCATTTGGAACTCTTCTCCAACCCTTTTCTTTTAACCATCCTCAACAATTATGTGCTATCAGCAGACTTGGACGTCTCAGTACTTTCTCCTAACTTCATATCATTTATGAAGTGACACAGTACGGATCCTTGAGGGATTCCACTTCTTACATCCCTCCCATTTGAGAACGGTCCATTCATTCCAACTCTCTGCTTCCTGTTCTGGGATCAGTTACTGATCCATGACCTGTCTCCTTATTCCATGACTGCTAGTTTGCTCGGGAGTCTTTGGCGAGGGACTTTATTGAAAGTTTTTTGAAATTTAACTACATAATGTCTACTGAATCCTGCCTATATTCTCAATTCAGATTTGCAGTCGCCCTCCCACTGGTTCTTTGGACACTTTTGTCCTTTGGACACTTTTTGAAAACTTATTTACCGTGGAGTTTGGTTGAGAATGTTGAGAATTCACTCTTCCTCACTGGACCGTATATAATTTTTATATTTTATGGCTGCTTCTGGTTTAAGATATTGTTGTGGCCCACTGTGGGATTCTTAATAAGGAGCAGGCCAAAAGTCTTCAAATAACTGTTTGTTGACACTCTCAAAGAACTGTGAGACGACTTGAAGCAGCAATGCTGGTGGTTCTTCTGTATATAATATAAATATAATAAATAATAAAATACATACAGTATTTATTAGCAGGAGATTCGGTTAGTGTGATGACATCATTTTTCACAAGCTTGTTTCTTCAGGGTTTTTATTTATTTATTAACTCTCCTCCTGGGCAGAAAACAGGGGTGCTTTTCTTCCTTTCGGCATCTTGCAGGAGGGCTGCTGCAAAGTGTATTGCCTGGTTGGCTCTGCATCCTAACACATTTAAGGATGCTACATATTTGGAAAACTGTTTTATGTGTTTTTGTTTTGCTTTTTTAATAGGTTTACAAGGAAATGATTACAAATCTTCACTTCATACTATTGGGCTGAAAGGGTTGGGGTACCTGGGAGTCCAATAGTAACTGGAGGGCCATATCAGTCCCCGCCAGTGGTGGTGGGAGATACACTCCAACATCACCCGGAGGGCCCAGCCCCCACATTCCTATCATAGTGCTTTCATCAGCCCCATTATACCCCCCCCAAGCTGGGCACTTTCTATTTATGCAGTGGTATCTCCCTCTTTTTTGGAGGGGGGGTTATATTCAATGTTAGTCCTACTCCGAGTAGGATTATATAGAACTGTAGCGTTTGAAGGGACCACAAGGATCATCTAGTCCAACTCCTTGCAGTGCAGGCATCTTTCGCCCACAACTCTGAGATTAAGAGTCTCAGGCTCAACAAAGGAGCTATCCTTCAGGACCTCTATGAACCAAAACGTTTTTGGCGCAGCCTTTGGGGGGGGGGAAGGGGGCGCTAGGCCTCAAGAAAGCCCTGGCGTCACAATTTGGAAGCGAGTAAATAATAAAATAAAATAAAATGGGAGTGGAGTCTCTGCGTATGGTTACGATGACCCTCTTAGACGGTTCCTCCAACGGGGCCTACTAATCGCGCTCCCTGCGTCCGATGTCTCCCGCACCCCCTTAAATGTCTCCTCCCTACCGCGGACCCCAAGTCGGTGAGGGTTCCAGTTCCTGCTGCTAAACAACTAAACAAGCCTCCCTCCTCTCTGTCCTCCCCTCCAGGCCACCGGCCCCGAGTGCAGCGCATCGCCCAGGACACCCCCTGACCGGGAAGGGGAGCGCGGGCGCCTCCTGCCCTCCGAAAGATGGCCGAGAGCGCCGGCACGGCCGCCCCCTCGACGGGGCCCGCGGCCAAAGGCGGCTCCTCGGGCGCTTGGTGGAAATCGCTGACCAGCAGGAAAAAGCCCAAGGAATCGACAGCGGCTGCGGCTCCGGCTGCGTGGCCTCCTCGGCAGGTGCCTGAGCCTTCGGAGATGCTCCCCGCCGCGCCCAGCCCCTCGGACTCTCCAGAGAACCAGCAGCCCAACTCGGGCAGCCGCCGGAACCTTAAGATCTCCCGCTCGGGCCGCTTCAAGGAGAAGCGGAAAGTGCGCGCCACGCTGCTGGCGGACAGTCCCCAGCAGCTCTTCGAAGGGGCGCCGGGAGCCGCAGCCGGGAACCCCGCCCCGGCGCGCCCCGCCGAAGAGACGCCGTGCCAGTGACCACGCCTCCCCGCCGGCCCCTGCCAGGCCCAGAGGAGGAGCTGCCTGTCGGATCTTGGGGAAAGGCGGCCTGGTTGCCGCCTCGTCTCCGGCCGAGGGGAGGCGCGTGTGTGTGCGCGCTCGGCTGCGCTTTTGGGGAGACTGTGGCCTTGAGGATCCTGCGCGCGAGTTTGCAAAGCCTCTTTCGCCCTCGCCGAGGGGACAAATGATGGCGAGGCGGGCGCCTTAGTCGACCACGGGGGTCTCCTATTGCACGGGGAGGGCCGCAGATCTCTGGGACAATAGGAACATGCAATATGGAAGAGACCCGCTGAAGTTCAGCTGCCCTTTCCGGTCGTGAAATTAAAGTGTGTTCAGCGGGCAGTGTCCCCAACGAAATCGTCATTGTGGTTTATTTCACGCCCACCACCACCTTTTGCAGAAAACCGCCAGTGCGCAATATGCTGCTATATGGAATAATGATGATAATGGAGAATAAGAATTCTAGCATGCAGCCCCAACTTAGTCCTATGTTTAGGTATTGCAGTAGATGTCCCAAATTGGAAACAAACACACAAACATGGTAAATAGCCCACTGGTGACCTATATCAATGTGCAGCATTGATAAAACTTACTGCTGCTCTGGGTCAGATGAAAATGTCTTGCTGTTGCCCAAGCAACACTTGAGGTCCATTAAGCAAGTACAGTACAGTAATGTCAGGTTTTCCCTGAAGATGCCAGGAGGGACAGAGTTGGAGTGGCAGAGAGACCTAGTGCTGATAAAGTCAAGTGGAACATCTGTATATATATTTTAAAAAGGCACACCAAAATGCTGAGGTTTGAAATAAGTAGAGGGGGTTCCTAGGTGCCTTTTTTATGAGATTTCAGAACACATGTTAAAAACCTGTTTTTGAAGGTGACCTGCAACAGGGACCCCAGTTGTCTGCTCTTGCAAGTCACTGTCATGCAAATGGATTCAGAATTCCAATCTCCTGCATTAGCTGCTCCTGAGAAACAAAATTAAAAATGGAAATGTGGATTTTCATAATTTTATCCATTTTCAGCTGCTCCTGCAATAAAAGAGGCCATGCTGTAATTTTTTTACAAAGAACTAATTACTACAGTCCCAAATGAATAACTTCATTTTAATAAAAAGACACAGGGAAAAAACAACAACCTATGGTTCTCTTTCCTTTATGCCAAGGAGGCTTTTTGTGAGTCTAGTGTGCTTTTAATAGCCTCCTTTTGGGAAGAGAGGGAGTTGGAAATGTTCCATCTTATCTTATTTCAAGGCCAAAACCTTCTAGTGGCACCTGGAGATTCTTAACAATTGTATTCCTGTTGGTAGAAATGTCAGTAAACGAATCTGTCTGCTATTCAGTGGATTATAAAGGGAAGGGAGGGAGATTATAGTTGGGGAAGTACTACAATTCTTGCTCCCAAATTTATTCTCTACAAAGAAGCAGAAAAAGGAAACAACATTTCATTTTGTTTCTGGTAATTAGAAGCAGCTGCTTCAACTGGAACGCAATAAGGGAGTAATATTTGTCATTCTCGTTGTTAAGAGACGAACATGATACATTTTAGTACTATGGTTCTCAAGTAACCGATACCTCCTCTGGAGAAGCTGAACAAAAGGGACCCAGCCTAAATACCTCTGGGTAAAAGGACTGCTGGAGGAGAACAGAGCTGGGCTGTCTGCTCAATGCAGTGCCAATAGCCTGCAACTCAAAATCCCCCAATGCCTCCTGGTGCCAGACCATAGGAGACTGACAGAAATATCTCCAGGAGTTTCTCTAAGTTCAGATGGAAAGATATATGTTATCTGTAGGATAGAAAAGTGTGGGGCTTTGAGATTTTGATGGGAATTAAAAAAAAATAATCTTGAAATTTTATTTGGTAGAGCACTCTACTGGCACTGTGGTCTAAACGACTGAGCTTCTTGGGCTTGCCAATCAGAAAGTGGGCGGTTCGAATCCCCGCGACGGAGTAAGCTCCCATTGCTCCTGCCAACCGAGCAGTTTGAAAGCACCCCAGTGCTAGTAGATAAATAGGTACCGCTGCAGTGGGAAGGTAAACAGCGTTTCCATGCGCTCTGGTTTCTGTCATGGTGTTCCATTGTGCCAGAAGCAGTTTAGTCATGCTGGCCACATGATCTGGAAAGCTGTCTGTGGATAAACGCCAGTTCCCTCAGCCTGAAAGTGAGATGAGTGCCGCAACCCCATAGTCGTCTTTGACTGGACTTAACCATCCAGGGGTCCTTTACCTTTTGTTTTTACCTTTTATGTGAACTACATATTAACTGGACACCTGCAATTTAAAATTTGGAGACCTAACTTTTTTTAAAAAAAGGAAGACCCACTTTCTGTTTTACAGCTGTAGTGTGGCTGCTTTCAAATAATTCTTGCTGTGTCAAAGCTCGCCACAGAACTGTTACAGGTTTGCTAGTGTGTTGGAAAGTCTCCGTGCCAGACATGCTGCCGTGGAGACAATAGCACAAATCCTCGTATGTTTTCTGGCATTGCACTGGATGTGTTTGGAGGAAGCAGACGTGCTTTTTGTAGCCCTGTGTCTCATAGGTTTCAATTCAACATGCTTCTCAAAACACACCCTTGGTAATTCTTCATGAAGGCTCCAGCCAGCCTGTATGTAGAACAGGAGTGAGGAACCTTCCTCAGCCTAAGGGCCGCATTTCCTTTTGTGGAACCTTCCAGGGGCCACACACCAGTGAAGGTTGTGCCGAGCCATGATGCCATACATACTTATCATTGAATTCAGTGGGACTTACTTCTGTTAGCTCTCTCCCTTTTAAGTCGGGGGTAAAAAATCCTTTTTCTGCAGTAGGAAAACAAAAGCACCATTTAATACAAGCTGTGATACCCACTCTCCCATAGTATTTTAGTTCATTATTTTAAAATATAGGAAATATCCATCCTTGGAGACTCTAGAGATGCCTTTTCGATCCTGTTAATCCAATTTGGGCAGTAATGCAAATGCTATCCAGTCCTTTGTTGTAAATGCTGTCTTAAAGAATTCTCCTATCTTCTCACTCCCTCTCTTTTATTTTAATTTTTTTACATATTAAAAGGGGAGAAAAAGAACGGTGGCTATTTATTACGTTTCATCCTTTGGAAAATTAAACTCTAAATAGGAAGTATCCCTAGAAAATAACCAGCTCTAATTCTTTCAAAGAAAGAAGCTTCTGATATAAGCAAAACCACCAGCATACGATAAGAAGAAGAAAAAGTCTCGCTGGCACCATTTCTAGTGCAATTGCCCAGAGGGAGACAGGATTCACTTTGAGCTGAGGCTCAAGTTGCTGCCCACAGCTGCTCCGAAGGATAGGACATCCTTACACACTTGCAATCTAACCCAAATAACAATCTGCATAGCCAGCTCTTCTGAAGCCGTTGCAGGTGGGTTTGACAGCGACCGTGCAAATGCAGGTAAGGTGTGACAATTCACACTTGTGAATGAATTTGTATTCAGCCATTTTAATTAATCAATTGGTGTTCAGCTCTTTGTTAATATATTGAAAGCAGACGGGTGCCGCAGCCCTGCCCCCTTTGGAGGAAGTTGTATTTCCAACACAACTAGAAGCGAGTGTCGCTAAGGACTGAGGTGTGGTGTAAAGCTCTAAACAAATGAGAGTGGTCAGTAACACTGAGCAAAGTATTTGGCATTTAAATCCTTTATTTATCTTCTCATAAAGTTATGCAACAGGAGGAAATTAGTGCAACGAAAAAACACACATTTGTCATAAGTGGAACGTAGACTTTAACCCCCTGTTCGCAACACATTTTCTGTACAAACCAGGTTTTTGTGTGTCTAAGGGTCTTTCTGTTTGTCTGACTGACTGTTAAGCACACACAATGCTGCCGATATTGTGACATAAGACGTTGTTTCTGAATGTTTCTCATAAGCCAAACTTTTCCGTGCTATGACTCACTCCCCCCTTGGCCATCTGCGAACACACCCTTTCGCCAATCTCAATCTGTTCCCTCACCAGAAAGAACACCTCCCTGTTGCCTAAATAAACCACAGCAGCTCCCAGTTCTCTCTGCTTTCATTGAGTACTTAACAATGCATGAAAATGTACCAGCTTAACCAGTAAGCTTTTAAAGAAACAAGTTGCTGAAATTCTGTCCGGTAACTTGCAGGGGGTACTGGCTTGATTATGCCTAACTACCCGTCATGCTAGGAACTGGTGCAGTGTTTCTGTGAAAAACAGAAAATACCTAGGGCAGGGGTGAGGCATCTTTTTCAGGCTAAGCACCTTATTCCTTTAAAGAAAGAAAACAGCTCAGTCTTAGTGATCACAGCAACCCTTCTCAGTAGGTCTTGCCCCAACGAGGCCGTTGCGAGGACTGAAGGTCTCCGCCTTCCCACTGCTCTCTAAGGCTCCTGCCCTAGTTCCTTTCCCAGCACACTAAGGCTCTGTCATCCTGTCTCTTGTTGCTCCACCCATTTTATTTCTCTGGGTGACCAGCGGTGAAGGGAATTGGTTGCAGCAGGAGGCGGAGACTCCCTGCCTTCTTCTGCAGCCTGCCTCGCCTTTGTCCCCTGGCTCCCCTCCTCTACTGCATTTGAGTCTGGACTGCTCTCTGCCACAGCCTCTTCCTGCTCACTAAACCCTGTTGCCTCTTCAGCTTCTGACACTTCCTCCTCCCAGTTTTTCCCCTCTGACCATGCATTGTCGCCCCACCACCAATCCCCTGGCTCTGAGCTTTCTTCCCCTGGGGATTCCCTTGGGGGTTCCCCCACCTGGTGTCTCCCGCCACTCTTCTGCATCCAGCCAGTCCATGACACTTGGGAAGGGATGCATTTGGTTCCCCATTCCTGATTTAGGACCCAGCAATTATTCTCCTAGATGGGAATTTCAGTGGTGAAAAACCAGGCACCGTTGATGCAGCAGAACATGTTCAGCTGGAAGTCAGTGTAACCCACTGTGCAAGCCTGCAATGGTCCTCCTTTAAGCCACGAGGAGGGAGACAGCTGTCCTGTCCTGGCTCAAATCCCTGAACTTCATACACACGACAGCGTTAGAATTAAAATGGTTATGGGCGTGCCCTTGCAAACATACATCCATTTTGCCTTGAATAAGGAAGCCAGTTCAAACTGATGCTTTGATATAAAACACATCATGTGATGTTGGGTAAAACACATGCAGTCAGCCTGATCTAGGTCAAAAGACTAAACGTTCTCTGAGCTGCCAGATGGAAATCAGAGGGAATTCAATTGTGTGCTATAACCTTCTCATAGGTCTGTATGAGAGCAAATGGTGGATCACTTGTTGGAAACATATGTGCAAAGCATGCTACATAATACCCAGTTTCCATATGTAAAGAGCTTTTGTGGTGGTGCATTTTCAAAGAAGGAATCCCTCCTCCTAAGCTGGCAGAGATTCCAGTTCACATTGTGAAGCCAGCGGAGTAGTATAGCAATCAACATTATTTACATCATAATTCAATGGACATTTGTTATGTGGTTAATAAAGATACTTTAATACAAAATGTACTTGAGTGATATTCCTTGCTGAACTATATAACCTTTCTGTAAGCTTGGCAAGGCTAATTACAAAAATTCCCAGGGGGTAACTATGTGAGCCTACTAGAGCAACAACAAAGAGTCTTGGGTTGTGGCACCTGAAAGAAGAACACATTTTATTAAGATATCAGCTTTCAGGGACTATAGCGCACTTCACTGGATGCATCTAATGAACTGCACTCTAGCCTATGAAAGAATAACATTTGTTAGACTTTTAGGTGCCACAGAACTATTCACTGCTGCCAACACAAGTTGAGAATTTAGACTTGAAGACCATGATGCCCTCCAGGCTTTATAGCAAGGACATTCCTAGGTGCTTAAAAGGACTCAGGGCACATATCATAACCCTGAGGTTGGAATCCCCTTCTTTGGGGAATGAGGTTAAAAATTTGGAATCAGAAACAGAATTGTGTGCAGGGTCAACCCCAGAAACACTTCCACCAGACATGACTGAAGTGCCAGTTCCTCTCTGGCCCAAGGGTATCACATTGTTGCCCTCTGGCTTCCATCGCAGAATTCCCAGTACAACCAGAATCTATAGCGCTCTCTTGGAGTAAATGGCTATCGGAGCAATCTGAGGCACTTTTCAGTGAATGTGAAGCTTCAAGCAGGACAGACCTGAAGCAACACCAGAGCTCTGCTTTCCTTTCCCTCAGGCTCAATGCCAGTAATGTGTCCACATCTGTGATGGGATTTATTTATGCTTAATTTTTAAATATATATCCCCCCTCTTGGGTTATGGTGGTAATTTAGTCGGGATTTCCCCCTTTAATTCTCCTTTTAAAAACAGCTGCGTGTAATAGCCAACTGAAGAGATTCAGCTCATTAAAAAGATTGGAAGTAACACCAGGGAATTGCTAGGCCTAAGTATACTTGTTTAGTCTTGCTATGATTGCTGCTTCTTTTCTTAGAATAAAATCCTCATTATTTACCTCTGCCTCAATCATTGGACACAACACTTACATATAAAACAATGAAATATCGCAGAATTGTAAAATCACAGTTACAAAGTTCTTGGAAAACAACAGGAGAGCAAATACTGCAGAGGAGTTAGTTGCCTCATAAATTCATATTTGCAGACGTACTATTTGTCTCCACCAAATAGCTATGACAGTAGGCATTTCTGGGCCCATCTTACATCTCCAGTTCCAGTGATCACATTCTGAATTTATGTGTGCATAAGGAACTCATCTGGATCATTGTTTGTAGGATCTTGGCTAGAACAAAGGCATTCTCAGTGCTCTCTTGGACTTCCAAATAAGTCAGTGGGAATTTTGCCATTGCATTACGTGAGAGTTGTCATGAATTGAGTTAATGGCTGATTTGGGCCTTTGAACCCAGGATTCCTGGGTCACATGGACTGCCATATTAGGGGTGCAGTGGACAAAGACACACACCCACACCCCAGGTTCTAGGAGGTCCACCAAATCCCACAATCATACACAGATTACAGCTTTTTATTTATCAGATTTTTTAAAAAGTTACTAATGCGAAGAAATAAAACATTGTTGTAATATACAGTGGTACCTCGGGTTACAGACGCTTCAGGTTACAGACGCTTCAGGTTACAGACTCTACTAACCCAGAAATAGTACCTCGGGTTAAGAACTTTGCTTCAGGATGAGAACAGAAATCGTTCAGCAGTGGTGCGGCAGCAGTAGGAGGCCCCATTAGCTAAAGTGGTACCTCAGGTTTCAGGTTAAGATTGGACCCCCAGAACGAATTAAGTTCTTAACCCAAGGTACCACTGTAATTGTCATGAACTTACAGGACAACGGGGAGGAGGAAGTGGACCCTGATGAGGGGTGTAGCCAGGACTGGGACACACCAGGGCATGCCAGAGATGGGGAAGGAGAAGTTGGTGTAGGAAGCACCCATGGGATGACAGAGGATGGCGAGGTGAGGGGTGTCAGTGCACAGGAACCAGAACAGCAGGGCTCATCGCAAGAGGTAGAAGGGGCCCTGTCTCCACGGCAGGCTCTCTAGGACATGGTTTCCCAAACTTGGGTTTCCAGCTGTTTTTGGACTACAACTCCCATCATCCCTAGCTAGCAAGACCAGTGGTCAGGTGGGACTTGCTAGCTCTGGGAGGAAGTGTGTGATTCCTCTGCTGGAGTAGGCTTGGAGCAGGTGAGGGTCACCTGCCTCATCAAGCCCAGATGCTGCAATCAGCATGCAAAGTATAAAAGGGCAGCAGAGATGAGATGCTGTGTTTGCTCAACTTTCCGTGTTGGTGGGACCATGGCTTGGATGGTCAAGGGAGCGCTTCAGGGCTGACCTCCAGGTGTCCTGACCCCTGAATTGGCTGCAGAGGAGGGATCCTGGCCCGACTGGATTCCTGACCTGTTGGCCTGCCAGACTGCATGCTAGCATCTACTATGGGATTGTGCACTCAGTGGTACTTGCCACCAGGTACCCCGTGGTTCAGGGCAATAATATGCTAACATAATGTTGATATGTCAATGAATATTATGTATAAAGTTGCAGCTGTAATTTATATGCTTTCTGAAGGTATGCACTTCATATTTAATTGAATAAATTTATTATATTTGATCTCCAGTAAGGAGGTGTGTAATTGGATACCAGTTTATAAACTGGGAACCCCCCCCCCCAAATGTATATAGCACTGGGGCTCACAACAAAGTTATTGTTACATATTAGATAGCTGATATATGGCCACAGAGGACTTGGGTACTTTTCAGAGCAAATACTTGCAAGAGAGAGAGATGGAGAGGCTAAAATATATAGACATCATACTGGCCATGAATGATTATGAGAAGCAGGATGGTGCGATGTTGCTTTTTGACCACATTGTTCTCGGTTGAAATTTGTGGCAAAGCAGTATCTTGGGAAAGCATGGGAATGATTCTAGAAATGCATACTCATATATCCTGTTAGATTCAACTTTAATTCTTTGATATTTGATAAAGGAAGCCTGAAACAAGCAGAAAAAAAACGGACCAGGGTCATGCTATGCAGCTATTAAGAATGGGCAATGTCCATGCAATCATAAACACAAGCAATTATAAAGCAGTAAAATAAGTTCCACACCCCTGAGGTCAAATGAACTGATAATTTCTTAGAGTCACACCCATCATGATGAATCACGCCCTGCAAGGTCCTTCCCAATCGAGATTTGAAAGGTTGTTAGCTTTTAGGGATTTTCTTGTATTTTTTTTCAGATAACACCTTTGTGTTTGCGTGCATGCTGGTTCTAGTAACTCTCCAAAGCCCAGATTTCTCTATACGGTTACACTTTCGATGATATTTTATGGCACAGCCTTCACTTGGAGAATTTGATAATCAGCTTTCTAAGATTGTAATTCAGTGATTGCAAACAAGGTGCCCTCCACAAGTTTTGGGCTACAACTCGCATCATCCCTGACAACACCGGATTTTGGGCAGCGTGGCCGGTTCTGCCACACATGGCGCTGAGATGAGCAAGCGCAAAATGTAGAAGATCCATAATTGAGAAGATCTATTTGGGGGTGCCAAATTTTGGCCCTGCACAGGGCACCATATTTTGAAAGAATACCGAAGTCTGCCCCTGTGCCTGACCACTGGGCCTGCTGGCTAGGGATATTGGGAGTTGTAGTCCAACAACATCTAGGAACTCAAGGTTGAGAAAGGCTGCTCTAGCTTGCTCACCACACTTGTTTCTTGCTCTGCACATGCTTAAACACTTGTTGTGACCATGCTATGAGTGATAGCACTAGATCACTGGTTTTCAGCTGGAGAGCCGGGACCCAGAACTGGTTCACAGTCGGCTCTAAGATGGGTTTCAATGGCAGCACTATTGTCATAGAAACAGATATGTGTGAGTTAAAGCCAGGTCCCAGTTATGAGACAGCTGAAGACTACTTCTCTATTTGAATATGCAGGAAATCTTAACGTAAAGCCCAAATGGCACTGGTCTACAACTTTGCCTGGGTTTCTTTTTCCATTCCTGCTATTCCAGGCAATCAGGTAGCAATACAATTCCAGTGTAGTGGAAGGTTTTAAATATGTAAAAATAATCCAAGTTTTGTTTTTCATCAAAGAGATAGCTTGCCTCGATTGTGCTTGTTTAGGGCAGCATCAAGGGACATATTCGCCCCATGCATGCAGAGGCCACATTCCAACTCAATGCACAAGGTAGCAGTGACATGCACAGCAAGCATGATTCTTCTGGCTGCTTGGCAAACTGAGATTGAGGCTTATTCGCAAGGTAATTTATGTTCCTAGGCAACATTTATGACAATTCTATAAAAGTTCCTCTGCAGGGATATCACGGCACTGCAAAAGTATTGCTATCATAAAGTAGGATGTTATCTGTTTCTGAACTACAATTAAGCTATAATATTAACAAAGGTCAAGTCTGTGAGGGATTAGCAGCCCCAACTAACAAATGCATATTATTGCTTGTTAGCATGAGAAGGGGCTACGACCACAGAGCTGCATTGCTGACACTCAGACCACAGAAATAGAATTGGTAGAGAGGGCTCTGTGTGATGTCACTTCCCCTCCTCTCCCAGAGAGGAAGGAGCATATAGTACTTCCTGTTCCTCTCTATCTCTTCCTTTGACCAGAGATGGATGCAGACATGCCTCCACTTGCTCCAGGTGCATGCCTGAAGTTTGTTATACAATGTAAGTACAGTGGTACCTTGGGTTACAGACATTTCAGGTTACAGACTCCGCTAACCCAGAAATAGTACCTCAGGTTAAGAACTTTACTTCAGGATGAGAACATAAATCGTGCGACGGCGCGGTGGCAGCGGGAGGCCCCATTAGTTAAAGTGGTACCTCAGGTTAAGAACGGACCTCCAGAACGAATTAAGTTCTTAACCCAAGGTACCACTGTATTTTGCCTGCTCAATTTTTACTGCTGCCTTTGCTGTGAACCAATGCAAGATTAGGTAAAGGTAAAGGGACCCCTGACTATTAGGTCCAGTCGTGGCAGACTCTGGGGTTGCGGCGCTCATCTCGCTTTACTGGCCGAGGGAACCGGCATTTGTCCGCAGACAGCTTCCGGGTCATGTGGCCAGCATGACTAAGCTGCTTCTGGTGAACCAGAGCAGCGCATGGAAACACCGTTTACCTTCCCACTGGAGCGGTACCTATTTATCTACTTGCACTTTGACATGCTTTCAAACTGTTGACAGGAGCAGGGACCGAGCAACGGGAGCTCACCCCGTCGCAGGGATTCGAACCACCGACCTTCTGATCGGCAAGCCCTAGGCTCAGTGGTTTAGACCACAGCGCCACCCACGTCCCTAATGCAAGATTATAAGTAAGTAAATTATATGTGTGCCTGGTGGGGCCCGTTGTAGCCATGGGAGTGCCTGGCGGGGCCTGCCATAGCTGTGAGTAGGCCTGGCGAGGCTGGCTAAGATCTGGTGAGGCCCACCATGGCTCCCATACAGATTGGCGCCTACAATGCAGCTAAAGAGGAAAGTGGAGGAAGTAGGCCTGCCATACATCCATATTTCCTTGACTTGGATTTCAAAGGTGGAATTGATGTCCGGGGGTGTGGGGGGGGCGGGGGGAGGTTTCAAGAGGCACTTTGTCCTGGATCATAGGCAAATCGTAAAATTGTGCTTTTCTTGGGTGTGTGTTTTTTGTTTTTTGTAAAAAATAGCTCAACAACTTTCAGGTTTTCCTTTAAAAGGCTCAATTTGGGGGGTGGGGTGTTCCTTAAAAAAAGCTCAACTACTTTTGGGGTGTCCTGGTTTTTACTTGAAATATGGCAGCCCCAGGCCCTAGGAGGAAGAGAAAGAGACACCACTAAATAGTATTACATAGGCCACACATTTACTGACAGACTTTAACATGTGCATCAACAAAAACCACAGTGGAAGGGATAGCCTTAGCTTTTCAGTATGAAATTCCCTCAAGGAGACTGCCCTAGGTAGCCAGCTGCAATGTCCCCTGAGGTTGTGGCAAATTAAAATGGCGGTTCCACAGAAGCCTCTGGTATGGTGACATCCAATTTGTGTGCTAAGCTGCTGCATACAAATGGCTGGCCATAGGGTGCATCTGTCACACAGATGCAGTTTTAAGCAGTTTCTGTGCCACTCTGTTTTCAAGTGAGGTAGGCCTGAATTTTTGTTGTGCTGCCTTCATAACAACTCTGTAGACAACACACTGCAAGAGTTTTGAGCTCCTGTGCTATTCCACTATTCTTATGAAGTCTGTTAAGTCTTCATCAGAACTGTCTCTTGCGCTGACCAAGCATTTATCATGCACAAATCTTCTTAGAAACTGATAATAAATACTGGCTTTTTGGACACACATGGATCCTATAATTCCGTTGTTTTAAAAACTGAGGCAGTTGTTGAGGATTTTAACATCATTATCATGTTTCATGGTGAAACCGAGAAAAGGGCAATCTCCCTTGAGAATCAGAACAGGATGTTGGCTGGTGTTACGAAGATAAAATATTCAAATATTTATGTAAGGAAGTCAAAGGAAAGTATGTATGTTTATGATGAGTGATCCCAACCAAACCCATATAAACACAATATTGGGTGATTCTGTAGTTACCAGCGTAACATTTGTAAGATTTTTTTTACTAATATATAATTTTTACATTATTTGAACACGAATTGACATCAAACTATTTGTGTGCTAACTGGCTTGATCATCCCTAGGAAATGTCACAGGCAGCTTAAATGATTTCTTTTTATTGTGTTTTACTAGGGGATGCTACCCCTACTGGTTCTCTCACCAACCCTCACTCCTTTGTTATCCCCTTCCTTCCCCCCCTTTCCTCCCCCCACCACCGCCACCCACAGCTCACCCCAAATCCCACCTCCTTCCCTCACAACTCGGCCAAACAGCTCTTCTCTGCTAATTTTTCAATGCGACGTCAGGGGAGTGGATGAACTCTTGGTTGGAGGATGGATGGCGGTTAACAGATTGAGGTTGAATCCTGGTAAGACAGAAGTACTGTTTTGGGGGGACAGGAGGCGGGCGGGTGGGGGGGTTCCCTGCTCCTGAATGGGGTAACTGTGCCCCTGAAGGACCAGGTGCGCGGCCTGGGAGTCATTCTGGACTCACAGCTGTCCATGGAGGCACAGGTCAATTCTCTGTCCAGGGCAGTTGGTTATCAGCTCCATCTGGTATGCAGGCTGAGACCCTACCTGCCCACAGACTGTCTCGCCAGAGTGGTGCATGCTCTGGTTATCTCTCGCTTGGACTACTGCAATGCGCTCTATGTGGGGCTACCTTTGAAGGTGACCCGGAAACTACAACTAATCCAGAATGCGGCAGCTAGACTGGTGATTGGGAGCAGCCGCCGAGACCATATAACACCGGTCTTGAAAGACCTACATTGGCTCCCAGTATGTTTCCAGGCACAATTCAAAGTGTTGGTGCTGACCTTTAAAGCCCTAAACGGCCTCGGTCCAGTATACCTGAAGGAGCATCTCCACCTCCATCGTTCTGCCTGGACACTGAGGTCCAGTGCCAAGGGCCTTCTGGTGGTTCCCTCACTGCGAGAAGCCAAGTTACAGGGAACTAGGCAGAGGGCTTTCTCGGTAGTGGCACCCGCCCTGTGGAACACCCTCCCACCAGATGTCAAAGAGAAAAATAACTATCAAACTTTTAGAAGACCTCTGAAGGCAGCCCTGTTTAGGGAAGCTTTTAATGTTTAATAGGTTATTGTATTTTAGTGTTGTGTTGGAAGCTGCCCAGAGTGGCTGGGGAAACCCAGCCAGATGGGCAGGTTATAAAGAATAAATTATTATTATATTATTATTATCCTCTCTGAAGTGACAATTAACATGGTGCCTCACTGAGTTCTTCACCAAACCACTCTCTCAAGTGCATCCCACTCTCCTTCAAAGACACCTTCCTCAGCAGGTCGCCTGGGCTGCCCCCCACCTGCACCACTTGCTCACTTGCCTCTTTTCTCTCGTCACACTACCATTGGTGTGGCCCACCAACATTAAATTGTAGGAAGTTGGCAGCATACCTAAAGCAAATGTCTCCGCTATTAAAGAGTGTGCTAGGGAATTTATACACAAGCACATTTATCAGCATCAGTTGGCACGTCTGCCTATTTTCATCTGATGAAAAGCAGAGGGTGTGATATTCTCTGCCCCTTTCTTGAACTGCATGGCACTGCCCTGACATGTAGGTGTTCTGCATATGCATGGAAGCATACATGGGGTTCTGAACTGGCCTTCAGGCACTGGCATCCATCTCCACAGCAATTTGATATTAAGTGTAATAGGCTGTTAGCAGACCTTGCAGGTTGGGTGAATTAGATTGGAGTAATCACTTACAGTATCACTATCAAACTTTTATTTCGGTCACAGACCAACATAAGATAAAACATATGGATAAACTGAACACATAAGACTTAAAACAGGTAAGGGATAAAAACTAGCAATTAAAAGGTGATTATATCATACATAATTAAAAAGATAGAAACAGGCACAGTTAAAAGGTCTTGCATTTTGGACCTAGTTTGTGGCACAAACCATCCTTCGACGAATATCCATCATGGCAGTGCAGAATCTAGCAACTGAGTATGTAACATCTGGGTTTTCATCTTAAAGTAGCAGGGAGGTATAAAGTTATGTGCGACCTGGGAATTTATGTACTACAGGTAAGATGAACCTAGCTCATATATCTGTATGGTATTGGCAGTAAAAAAAAAAAAGGCATGTTCTGTTGTTTCAACTTAGTTTCTGGAGTTCAAAGGCTTTATTCATGCAGGAACTGTTTATAGGATGTGTGGAGCTAAGAAAGAGAAAGAGGAAACATCTTGTCTGGAGAGAACAGCAAACGAAAAATGGCTCAGCTTTTAAGGGTGGAGTTAACTTAGACAAAGAAGCTTCAGACAGGGTGGCTGGGTCACTAGACAAACAGTGCTCTCATGTGGTTTAAAGTACCGTAACAAATGCATGAACTACTAATGCCTGATGGCAGCGTCCCTATAACACACGGGTTAATTTATATAACAAAAATTGAGAGGCCTGATGACAGTCACACCATGTTATTTGAAATCCCCAGTGCCAACTGAATAGATTGCTCAGCCGTCTTCAATGGTATTCTATAATTATTTCAGAGGGCACTAAGATCATCATAATTGAAAGCAATATTTTGAAGTAAGACCTGTGGAAGCCTGCATTCAGGCATAGCACTGCCATAGGGTTCGTTTTATGCTTAGACTTTGAGACCAACAGGCTACTCTCAAATCATTTGTTGATCTGAATGACTTTATCATCTAATTTGTAGTCATTAATGATCCCTGGTTGCTGCTTCCTGGAAAGGCATAATAAACTGCTGGGCACTGTGCTCCTGTTCCATTTTTTATAATTGCCTGCAACTTACTGCAGTTCCCCTGAGCTTCAGTTAGGAAAGGACGGTTATTCTTGGCTTTGTGCATCAGATTGTTTTTCCCCCTGTGTTTTCATATTCATATCCATTTTGTTTAAAGAGGAACCAACATAGGCTTCTCTTAATCTCGGCTTTTTTGGATCAGAAAAGCAATTAAAAAGAACAAATCTGTTTCTCACGCACAAACACACACACACACACACTGTGCTAATGTGCAGTGTGAAAATCACATTCAGCTGTGCAACTGCAGAGGCCTCCATTTGTAGGATCTGAAATAGATACAAAACACTACATTTTACAATGCGCCATGCAACCCTTTATATTTAGAACATCCTACTGTGTTCAGTGGAGCTACTCCCAAGTGAGTGGACTGTGCCCTCAATTACTTATTTTCATTTCTAATGCTTCATATATATATATATATATATATATATATATATATATATATATAAACATGCCTCAAAGTAACCAATTAAAATATGAATACCATCAATAAAAATAGCTTAGCTGCCTCATAGCAACTTTAGCCTGGCCTAGCAAGCCCTGAAAATAACATTTTAAAAGGAATGGAGAATGAAAAAATTCAGACCTTGGCAAGCGTATTGAAAAAGTGGGTTCTGGAGTTGGGTGTGGGAATAAGGACACTTCCTTTGCAGGGTCTTATTTTAAATAGCCGTACGAAATAGGACTGAGCTTTTAAAACAAGAAACATCATGCCATTCCAGATGTTTGCTTAAAAAAATTATGCCCTGCTTTTTCACGTGTCTCAAAGCAACTTACAAAGGAAAAAACAAAGCAAATTAAAACAGAAAAATAAGAACTTGATGTCTGAAACGTTGCAGGGAGTATATAGATCCACATTCACTATGTTGTGTGCAATTTGATTCCTTGCAGAAAGCTGGGGAAGATGTTTGAATATATTAGTGAGTGGACAGGTTAGCTTGCATGGCTAGAATCAGCTGCATATGAAATGACGATGTTGCATCATAGAAATGGCCCCAACCAGCACTCTGGAAAATTAAGGATTACTGTAATTTCCCAACAAGGCTATCTCCATAATGAATGCAGGATTACTATTTTTTATGGGTGTTTTTTTACCCTTCCTGACAGTACATTTGATATGCATTGCTCTGTCTCATTATTTCAGCTGCAGGGTTAGGAATAAACAAATTTATCAAGATAACCAGAGAGAATGGGACTGACAAAAGCTGAACGCAACTGGCGAGGTGCCCGTTTGCAAAGGCAGGACAGAGATACAGAAGCAGGGCAGGATAAAGACATTGTGCTGCCTGAGGCAAAGGACAAGGTGACCCTTTTCATTCCCACCAGAGGGACAGCATCTTCCCCACTCTTGAGGTGAGCAGGCTAGCTCAGGGAGCAGTGGCCCCATATAACATCTAGAATCTGCAACCTGAGGCAGCTGCCTCACTTTGCCTAATGGTAGGCCTGGCGCTGTTTGGAACCTGAAGAGAACCAGCAGGTATTGGATTGTAGACAGTCCCTACTTCAAGCAACTATTCAAGCAAATAAATCGTATCTGGTGGAGGAGTTAGTTGCATGGACAAGCAGTGATTTGAACTTTTGCAGCTTTACTTCCAGACATGCATATGTCCCACAGCTAAACCCAGTTCTCAAGCTACTAATCACTTGTGGGTCTCCTCCCTATGAAAAGATACCCCTGCAGCCAAGTTAGAAAAGCAAGAAGATTCACTGAACCCTTTTATCACCTGTATATTTATGGGACATAGTTTTTTGGATCAGGTGATGGAGTTTGAAGGAGTGAATGTAATTAATGAGTTGATAGATACCGACTGGTGTACAAAATGAGTTGCTGAAGCAGCACTGAAACAGCCTTCAGGGTCTGGTATTTTGGCTTCTTTATGAAAGCCAAACAACCAGGGAAAATGTGCTACATCAGTGGTTCCCAATTAACTATTGCAGTCCCCCTGTTTTGTTTTGTTTTGAAACCAAGCCATGGACCCCCTTCTTTTGAAAATGTTGCTATCTCTGTACAGTGGTGTCTTGGTTCTCAAACTTAATCTGTTCCGGCAGTCTGTTCCAAAACCAGAGCATTCCAAAACCAAGGTGTGCTTTCCCATAGAAAGTAATGCAAATTGGATTAATCTGTTCCAGGCTTTTAAAAACAACCCCTAAAACAGAAATTTAACATGAATTTTACTAACAAGACCATTGATCCATAAAAGGAAAGCAATCAACAATGTGCTGCAGTCACAAAATCAGTCAATCAATCAGTAGCTGAACTGGGTTCCACACAGTCACAAAAACAAAAAAGAGCCACAAAAACAAAAATGCAAAATAAATAGCAAAAACAGACAGACCTCAGCGTAACACTCAAAACTGAAGTGTGGCACTCAAATCAGAAGCGTAACACTCAAAACGGAGCATGTTTGGCTTCCACTGAAAAAAGTTTGCAAACCAGAACACTTCTGGGTTTGCAGTGTTTGGGTTCCAAGTTGTTTGAGTACCAAGGCGTTTGAGAACCAAGGTACCACTGTCGTAGTTTTTGTTATGTGAATGGTGCCACCATACCCTCTAAAATGTCATAGCGCAAAACCGAGCTGCATGTTTTCTGGGCTGCACTCCCGTGTGAGAGTATGGCACCCAAAAACGTACATACCCATCAACTGTCTTGAACACCCTGTTTTGGGGCACCGTGTTTTCAATGTGAGCAAACACGCCCGCCAGAAAATGGGATGTCTGACAGTTGACAGGTAAGTGCCACAGACCCCCTTAGTGGGTTATGTAGACCCCTTGGGGTCCACAGACCATCCATTGGGGACCACTATGCTACAGCACACCTCAGCTTCTGACCCCACAATAGTACCAGCACAGAAGTTGCTGGAAATAAACTCAGTTTGGGGGCGGGGGAGGTGGCTGCCTTTTGGTTCAGAGCCTCTTCTATGTGAAAACATAGAGCAGTAAAGGGGAGTTAATTAGAACAAGTTTGTCTGCCTATCCACACTGCAGTGCCCTGGTTCGGACTGTGGTCAGGATGTGTGGAACGAATTAGGCACGTAGGGTCATTCACACACTTGGCTTTTTTTTTAAGGAGTTAGCAGACACAGATCTAGGAAGCTGCCTTATACCCAGTCAGACCACTGGTCCATCTACCTCAGTATAGGCTACACTGACTGGCAGCAGCTCTCTGGAGTTTCAGGCAGCGGTTTCTCCCAGTCTTAGAGACTGATCTTGTTGGCATCTGCAGACAACACAGATGCTCCACCGCTGACTTACGGCCCTTCCCAGATCCTGATGTAGGGATAAGTAGGGGGCTTTGGCCTCCCATTGCAGACCTGCTCTAGACTCCTCTCCCCTCTCCCAACACCTATTTGCTTGGGAAGCAAAACTTCCAATAGTGCAAATGTCAAACAGGCTGCAGTCCTTTTCAGAGTTGTGCGAGGGGACCAGAAGACTCCAGCAGAGAATTCACAATGCAGTCAGAAAGCCATCATGTTCGGAAGCTGAGGTCCAGCGCCGAGGGCCTTCTGGTGGTTCCTTCACTGTGAGAAGTGAGCTTACAGGGAACCAGGCAGAGGGCCTTCTCGGTGGTGGCGCCTTTCCTGTGGAACACCCTCCCATCAGATGTCAAGGAAAGAAACAACTATCTTCCTTTTACAAGACATCTGAAGGCAGCACTGTTTAGGGAAGTTTTAATGTTTGATGTTTTATTGTATTTTTAATATTTTGTTGGAAGCCACCCAGAGTGGCTGGGGAAACCCAGCCAGATGGGCGGGGTATAAATAATAAATTATTATTTGACCAAAGCCACTGATGTGCTTTTGAAAATAAGCTTGGGTTTGTAGCATAGCAGGGCTTAGAGCTGTGAAATCAACAGAACTACATTCAACATCTGTTTGGGACTAATGCATTTGATCCTTGCAGTCTTTTCTGAGACTTTTAAAAAAAATATTATTGAATTTTCAAATTATAACATTGAATTAAGATTTGTGGAAAATTTGTTAATTTATATATATATATCGCCTCCCCCCTCTTTGGCTTCCCCATATTTCTGTATTGGTTTATTAAACAAATTCTATATCCTGCTGATTTTGCCTCTTATATAGTTGTGAAATTTTAGTCAAAACCTGCCAATGAGTCCAAATCTTTATACTGTCTTTTTATATAGTTTATAAATGGTTCCCACTTGTGATGGGATGGTGAGCTGCTTGTGCGTAAAATCCTGATCCCTCAGAGTTTGGCTAAGTTCCCAAACCTCTGTCTGTGATGGAGCTCCTTAAGCATGGCTCCATCAATCGCTCGTTGAATCGGACAGTGGGCGTTTACGGAACTTCTTCCAGCATAAAAGCTCCTTAACGGAAACGCGTCTTCTGGACTCTCGGCGTGACAGTTTCCGCCGAGGAGTGGGTGTCCCTACGGGAGGTCCTGAAACCTCCCCACTGTTCTCGCTTGAAGTGTCTCTGAGCCCTCCCTCCGACTCACTTTCCCTTGGAACTCCACTTCTCCCCCTGCTGGTCCCCTCCTCCGCTGAGTGGTCTCTCTCACCCTCCATGAGCCCTTTCACCTCCTTCGTCTCAGATGACAGTTCCCTGACATCCACCTCCCCTCCAGGGCCCCCTTCACCCCCTTCCCTCCCCTCCTCTGCGGGAGGCGAGGGAGCAAAACCCCTGAAGGAACCTCCCTCATCTTCCGAAGTTTCGAACACTTCCCTCCACCTTTTGCTGTTTCCGGTTTCCAAGTACTCCTCCTCCTCGGAGTCTGTACCTCCTTCCAACTCCGATTCCCTGAATCCCTCCAGTTCCTCCTCATCGTCGGTGGTGCCAAAGTACTCCCTCCGGAACCTCGCTACTGGCTGAGGTTTCCTGGGGAACCTTTGGTGGAACGTTTCGATCAAGATCTCGTCATGGACCTCCTCTGCCTTCACCCAGGTGTTTTCCGACTCCGGTTCCCCTT
Organism: Podarcis filfolensis; assembly: GCF_964270895.1. Taxonomy (NCBI): domain Eukaryota; kingdom Metazoa; phylum Chordata; class Lepidosauria; order Squamata; family Lacertidae; genus Podarcis; species Podarcis filfolensis. The sequence continues at coordinate 21,495,183 of NC_139614.1, read as the reverse complement.
CCCACGCGACCAAATACTCCACCTGATTACCCTTCCACCTGGAGTCGATGATTTCCGCCACATAGTTGCGGCTTTCCCTTTCTTCTATGGCTGGCCCCCGTGTGGATACCCCTTCACCTTCCCCCCTGTATGGTGACAGTAATGACCTGTGGAATACTGGGTGCAGTTTCATGTGGTTCAGTAACCGGAGTCTGAAAGCCACTGGGTTGACCTGTTGGATGACCTCAAATGGTCCCAATCTTTTGGGTCTCAATTTCTTGCAACCCCCCTTGAACGGCAATCCTTGGGTTGATAGCCAGACCCGACTCCCCACCCTAATTGTTTCACCTTCCCTTCTGCTCTTGTCTGCCTGCCTCTTATATTCTTCTTTGGCCCTTTCTAAGTTGTGTTGGAGTTGACGATGGATCGCTTCCATTTCTTCTACAAAAAGTTCAGCGGCCGGAACACTCCATCTCTCTCCTCCTTCCCCTGGAAACGCCCTGGGGTGGCACCCATAATTAGCCAAAAAGGGGCTCATCCCGGTGGACACATTCTCTGCATTATTGTAAGCAAATTCCGCCAGTGCCAACTTTTCGACCCAATCGTTTTCTCTGTCATTGACATAACACCTCAGGTATTGTTGAAGGATACCGTTTGCCCTCTCCGCCTGCCCATTGGTCTCAGGGTGCCTGGCAGTCGAAAAGTTGACCTCTACGTGCAACAAGCTCATAAGCTTCCTCCAGAATCTGGACGTGAACTGTTTCCCTCTGTCGGAAACCACCCTCAAGGGGGCGCCATGCAGCCTAAAAATATGTTCTACAAACAATTTCGCTGTCTCTTCCGCCGTGACTGCATGTGAGCAAGCTACAAAGTGACCCATCTTAGTTAACAGGTCTACTACGACTAGTATGGCGGTTTTCCCCTGGGATTTGGGCAGATCAGTCATAAAATCTATCGACACCGCCTCCCACGGTCGTTCTGGTGTGGGTAACGGTTCTAATAACCCCGCTGGTGCCCGCCTTTCTCCTTTGGCTCTCTGGCATTGGTCACACCTTCTCACATACTCCCGTACATCCTCCCTCACCTTGGGCCACCAAAACTCCCTGGTCACCAACCACATGGTCTTGTGTTGCCCAAAATGCCCCGCTGTGGGATTGTCGTGCAGCTGTTTGAGTACTCTCCCCCTCAATTCCCCTTCGGGTATATATAGCGCCCCTTTGTAATACAATGCCCCGTTTCTTTCTTCAAAACCTCCGGGGTCTTCTCCCTCTCTCCTTAAACCTCTGAGCTTATCCTGGGCGTACTCATCATTTACCGTTCCCTCTACCAGTTCTCTTTGCCCCACCCAGGCCGCACCACACACCCAGTGGTCCTCTGGGATAATATGTCTCTCTTCTGGCGCTCCCTCCCCCTCCAAATATTCAGGTTTGCGAGAGAGAGCGTCCGCTCTGATGTTTTCTGGACCTGGCACATAGCAGATTTCAAAATGGAATTTGGAGAACTCCTGGGCCCATCTCACTTGTCGTTGGTTGAGCACTCGTGCCGTTCTCCAATACTCCAAATTCTTGTGGTCCGTACACACTTGCACCTTATGCTGTGCGCCAATTAGTGTCTCCATCTCCGGAACGCTTCGTGAATGGCGAGTAGTTCTCGGTCATATACCGTGTAGTTCCTCTCGGACTTGTTCAGCTTACGCGAAAAGAAGGCACACGGTCTCCATTCCGACTTATTGCTCCCTGGCTGAAGCAGCACCGCCCCCACCGCCCGGTCTGAGGCATCAGTTTCCACTCTCATGGGTTTTTGTAAATCCACATGCAGGAGCTGTTCTTCCGAAGCGAATGCCTTTTTCAATTCCTCAAAAGCGTGCTCCGCCTCCGCCGTCCAAACGAATTTCTTCTTGCTGCTTAGACAGTCCGTGATGGGAGCCGTTAAGTGGGCAAAGTTCTTGATGAATTTACGGTAAAAGTTCCCAAACCCTAAGAACCTTTGCACATCTTTTTTCGTTTTCGGTGTCTTCCATTCCAGCACCGCCTGGACCTTGCCTGGATCCATGGCTAATCCCTTGTCTGATAAGCGGTACCCCAGGAATTCCACCTCCTTGGTGTGGAACTGACACTTCTCCAATTTCACCCACAACTGGTTTGCTTGCAGCTGGCTCAGCACTTCCCTGACATCCTTTACATGCTGCTCCTCATTCTCTGAATATATCAGCACGTCATCGAGGAAGGCCACGCAATTCTTGTAGAGCAAAGGTCCCAGTACATGGTTCATGAGCGATTGAAAACAGGCGGAGCCTGCTTGTAATCCAAAGGGCATAACGAGATATTCGAAAGCCCCTAGGGGGGTGAACATCGTTGTCTTCCATTCATCCCCCTTCTTTATTCGTATCAGGTTGTAAGCTCCTCTCAGGTCCAGTTTCGTGAATATCTTTCCCTTCCTCACCCTGGTCAAAATATCATCAATCCTGGGCATGGGGAAAGTCACTGGTTCTGACACGGCATTTAGCCGCCGGTAGTCCACGACCAATCTCGGTTTATCCGTGTTTTTTTTGTCCACAAAAAACACTGGGCTGCCCCCCACCGCTCTGGACTCTCTGATGAAACCTCTCTTCAGGTTTTTGTCAATAAACTCCCTCAACTCCTGCATTTCCCTGTCTGACATGGCGTACAGCTTGCCCACGGGGAGCTGGGCCCCAGGGACCAGGTTAATTTGGCAGTCAAAGTCTCTATGCGGTGGTAGTTTATCTGCTTCCCTTTCGCTGAAGACCTTGCTCAGGTTAGCGTATTGTTTGGGCACCTTCCCTTTGTCCGCCACTTCCGTCCCTGCTAGGGAGGCTTTTGCCCCTTCTGGCACCTTCCCCTCTTTGCAGTGTTCCAGGCAATGTGCTGACCCAAAGGAGACCACTCTCTGATGCCAGCCCACTAGCGGGTCATGCAACGCTAGCCAGCTCATTCCCAAAATGACTGGCGCCCCTCCCAGGGTGGCTACATTGAACGCTATCCTTTCGGTGTGCCTTGCCACCCTCATAACCATTGGGACGGTCTGTAGGCTAACTTCTCCCCCCAACAGCTCCCTCCCATCGATCGTGGTGACCTGCAGGGGGTTGCTTAAAGGGAGTGTCTGTATCTGGTGTTCAGCTGCAAACTCCTTGCTCATAAAATTACAGGAGCTGCCTGAGTCCAACAGCGCCTTGGTCTTCAGTGGGTATCCGTTTGCCAGCTCTAGCAACACCTCTATTACTAGGGCTGGTCTTGGAGGTTCCGGAGTGGGCACTTTTACTGCTCCTTGGCCTGTCTGCAGTGCCCTGACAGTGGCAGACAGGCGTTGGCTTTTACTGGCTCCTGGACTTCCTCCTCCTTCCCCCCAACAGCTCCCGCCATCCCTTGCCATTCCTTTCTTTGCGGGCAGACTCTGGCAAAGTGACCTGGCTGCTGGCAGAGATAACATTTCTTGGCGCTCTTTCCCTCCTTCTTCCTCCCTTCACTGGGATTTGAAACTGCGCGCGCGCGCGCTGTTCCAACTTCCATCGGCTCTCCGGGCGGGAAACTTGGTTCTGGAATCTCTGGAATGCGGAAATCCCTCCAACGCTCTCCTTTCCCCTCCCGCTTCTCCAAGGCTCTTGCCTCCTGGCGCGCTCCAATGGTCAGCGCTGATTTGGTCAGCTGGTCCATAGACTCCGCCCTGGGCGCCCGGGAAAGTTCGTCTTTCACCGCCGAAGAAAGCCCCTCTTCAAAGAGCATTTGAATGGGTTCCGCCGATAGGTCCCACCCCAATTTATGTATCAACATTGTAAACTCAGTCCAGTACTCACGAACCGATCGGCTCCCCTGTTTGCAAGCCATCAATTGTCTGCGCACCAGTCCCTGTTCAATCTCGCTGGAAAACATCAAATCCATGGCGCGAAAAAACTTCCTCGCGTCCTTCAGCATGTCACTATTCCCTGCCATCAGGGGCCGGACCCAGTCTCTCGCCCCTCCTTCGAGATGGCCAATCACAAACGCCACTCGCGATGCCTCATCGGGAAAGTCGTTAAACTGCAGTTCGAGAGCATACTGCATCTCTGTCCTAAAGGCTTGGTAGTTCCTGGGGTCCCCCCCAAACTTCTGCACCATTCCTGGCATCTTTCTTGCTAGTGTAGCGCCTTTTGCCTTTTCTGCATCCTGCGCCCTCCTTTCTTCTAGCCTCGCCGTTTGCATTGCTAGCTGGAGTTCCAACACTCTGTACCTTTCTTCCAGACTTGGACTTTCTCCAGCTCCTGCTGCTCCTCCGGCTCCGGCTGGGTTGCTCATGATGCCTCTCTGCACAAGCTGCTTTCAGGGACTGTCCGATTGCTGTGATGGGATGGTGAGCTGCTTGTGCGTAAAATCCTGATCCCTCAGAGTTTGGCTAAGTTCCCAAACCTCTGTCTGTGATGGAGCTCCTTAAGCATGGCTCCATCAATCGCTCGTTGAATCGGACAGTGGGCGTTTACGGAACTTCTTCCAGCATAAAAGCTCCTTAACGGAAACGCGTCTTCTGGACTCTCGGCGTGACAGTTTCCGCCGAGGAGTGGGTGTCCCTACGGGAGGTCCTGAAACCTCCCCACTGTTCTCGCTTGAAGTGTCTCTGAGCCCTCCCTCCGACTCACTTTCCCTTGGAACTCCACTTCTCCCCCTGCTGGTCCCCTCCTCCGCTGAGTGGTCTCTCTCACCCTCCATGAGCCCTTTCACCTCCTTCGTCTCAGATGACAGTTCCCTGACACCACTCTTTTTTTGAAATCGATGTTGTCTCTCTCATGTATCCTCTGTCAGCTTAGCCAGTTCCACGTAGTCCATAAGCTTAGCTTGCCATTCTTCCTTTGTTGGCGTTTTCTCTGTTTTCCATACTTGTATTAATAAAATTCTTGCTGCTGTTGTCGCATACATAAGCAATCTCCAATTTCCCTCTCTTATATCATGATCTAAAATTCCAAGCAGGAAAGATTCTGGTTTTTTAACAAAAGTTTTTTTCAACATTTTTTTCAATTCATTATATATCATTTCCCAATATTCTTTAACCTTCTTGCATTCCCATTATACATTTTCTGAGACTTTCAAGTACTACGTGTAAATAATCGGCGCGGTCATTTTGCTCCTCTGTTTTTATCATGATATGCCCGAGACATGTAAGTACCACAGCTCACTTTTAGTGCTTCTCTTGTGCATGCAGATGATCTCCAAGTTCAGTTCTTGAAATCTCCAGGTCAGGTTGGGAAACTCTATAGTTGGTAACCTTTGACAGCTCCTGCCAGTTTGGCTCCACAATTCTGGCTTGATTTAGTCTTAAGACCGTCTCCTATGTTCCTGGGTATCTAATCTGCTTGTTATCTTCATGTTATCCGGAGACTTGGATTTTTTTTTTTTAATGGATGGCACATATAAAACCAATGAGCCTATTTATTGCTCATATTGCTTATTGAAGAAAGTAGACAAAAAAACTAAACAAAATTATTTCACAATAGTTTGTGACAGATCGTGCAATGCAGAGACAAATCGGCTTGCATCTGTGATACAAAAGCAAGCATTTCCTCACTGTTGGTGTAGGATCTTGCTTTTGCTTTAGCACTGTACCGTATATCTCTCAAGGGGACTGCAGCTTCTTGCTGAGCCATCATATCAGTTGGCTCAGTAACCAGACAGTCACTGCGCCCACTTCCAAAGAAAGCGGTGTAAGCCATGCTTATCAGTCTTTTCAGCGTGTACTATGATAAGATTATAATTCTGAAGATTCTGAAGGGGGAGGACAATGAACTGCTCAACTATAACTAGCACGACAGTGTGTTTGTGTGGAATTACGGGTGGCTAATATATTGGAAACTGGGTGTGGTGTCCAAATACCTTGCTAACCTTTGCTCACAGTACTTAATGTTTGCAGTTTGTCAAGGACAAGACGGTTTGCCTGCTTTGTAAAAACCATGCATGCAAGTTTCCCATAGACATGGTGGGCCACTGTGAGAATCAGATGTTGGATTGGATGGGATTTTATGTTCCTGGTCCTAATACTTAATTGTGGTCACAAGGAAGTGGGCACACAATTTGGTTATGAAGAAGCAACATTCATCTAGTATTAAATCAGGCAACCTTACATAAGCTTGCTTGGAAGTAAATCTGGCCGAGAGTAATGGGACTTAGTTCTGTGTAATACCTCTAGGGATGCAGTATTAAAGAATACACAGGCTGAACCGTATCACGTTAACACAGAAATAAAGCTATTAAAACTATTCCTGTATCTCCCTCCATACTGCTGTTTTGCTGGATCTGTGGCACTCATTAAAATATTTCACATCCTTACATCAGTCTCCCATATTTGTTCATCCAGTCTTCACAAATGCCAATCTTTGATTTTATATAACGTTGGCATTCAATACCTTTTCACATCGTTGACCTATATTTGTCTGCCAAGGTATTTCGGTCAGTGGAGCATCTCAAAAATGGGAAAAGGCTATTAATTGTTAGCACCATGTTTAGGGAAGTTCTTGCTCATTCCCCCCCTTTACCATCTTACCCATGGCTCCCATGTAGGTAAGTTCATTCACGGAACAAAATGTTAAAGCAGCATAGAGCCATAGCATGGGCCTGCATTAATCAGGCTATACAACGGGTTCATTGTTGATGTGTGTGGTTTTTTAAGGAATATATTTTTCATGGTCTGTATTGTATTACACCATTTGTTCTATGCAAGAACAAGAGTGAAGGAAGGCAAAAATGACTCTAAATCTAAGGCTGTAATACTAAGGTCATCACACTCCTTGGGAAAGGGTCCCTTTTAAAGGATTTTAACCTGTAATTCTGCACTAGGAGTTCTAGAACTTTGATGTCTTCTGCTGAGGGCCAGTCAAGAAATTTCAGTGCCTGAGGCAGAGCAGCAAATGGCACTCCTTCCTTGTCAAGCCACCTGGATTGTACCCAAGACTAGTCAAGTTCTTTTGGCAGAAAAGCCCACAAGTGCCTAAGCACAGACACAATGAATAATGATGATGAATTAAACAGCTAGCACCTTGCTGCCCTTCCATGACCATCCAAATCGGCTGCCTCACTCTGTTCAATGATTGGGCCAGCCCTGTGTCTGATCCCTTTGGGATCGGCACCTATATGATGAGATGGATGCCATTGGGAGAAGATGCAGCTATCTGCGCCAGTGTGGTGTAGTGGTTAAGAGCGGTAGACTCGTAATCTGGGGAACCGGGTTTGCGTCTCCGCTCCTCCACATGCAGCTGCTGGGTGACCTTGGGCCAGTCACACTTCTCTGAAGTCTCTCAGCCCCACTCACCTCACAGAGTGTTTGTTGTGGGGGAGGAAGGGAAAAGAGAATGTTAGCCGCTTTGAGACTCCTTTGGGTAGTGATAAAGCGGGATATCAAATCCAAACTCCTCTTCTTCTTCTGCCCCGCAACACCAGCAGAAAAGAAGGTAACTGAAAGTATAGAGATCCATAGCAACAAGGCCAGTACCACCAGTAGCTGGAACTTCCAGGAGCCTGGGTGGAAAGAGGATTCGTCCTCTCCAGCAATTTCCCCTTTACTGCTGTTAGTCTCCTTCGGAGAAATGATGAGTCTAGGGCTAGATCTAGACACATCAAACAAGCGTTTCAGGAAAACTCGTTCTAAACTTCATAAAAGGAAATCACGTTGGCGAAAGACGGGACTCCACTGTGATATAACGCATATAAAGCACTTTTTCTTTGCCAATGTAGCTGAGTCCTAGGTGATTTCTAGACTCCTGAACAGGCTCTGCAGTACATTTAAGCCAGGCTGCTGAGTCTCTGTGCATCTGGAATTATATTGTCTGTTAACTTTCCTCTTGCTTTGTATTTATATGTATCTAAGTCTAGATTATTTCTTTTGCGAGTGGGATGCAGGTGGCGCTATTGTCTAAATCAATGAGCCTCTTGGGCTTGCCGATCAGAAGGTTGGTGGTTTGAATCCCTGCGACGGGGTGGGCTCCCGTTTCTCTGTCCCAGCTCCTGCCAACTTAGCAGTTCGAAAGCATGTCACTGCAAGTAGATAGATAGGTACCACTGTGGCAGGAAAGTAAACAGCGTTTCCGTGTGCTCTGGCTTCTGTCACAGTGTTCCATTGCATCAGAAGCAGTTTATTCATGCTGGCCACATGACCTGGAAAGCTGTCTGTGGACAAACGCCGACTCCCTTGGCCTGAAAGCGAGATGAGCGCCACAACCCCATAGTCGCCTTTGACTGGACTTAACCGTCCAGGGGTCCTTTACCTTTACCTTATTTCTTTTGCCATACCAAATTTATCATCTGTTTAGTAACTTGTTGATTTTTGTCTCATTTGAATTTGATGTTTTGTCAACGGTTTTCTTCCCCCCCCCCCACCAAATGCTGAATTCTCCTGTGTTAAGAGAACTGTATAACTCCTCTATACCTGATTCATGTCGGCAAATAAATTGTTTTAAGATGGAGCGCCACCTAGGGGCTGTTGCTGCTAGAGCGACGCTTTCGAAGGCAAAGCAATTCTGGTGTATAAGCAAAGGATGCATGGGAGAATTCACAATTATTGCGAACTGGTGGCGTTTGGTTTTTCATTAGGTAGTCCAAGGGAATAAATGCGCTATTGCTTAAAAGTGATTGGCTTGTTATTGTGGTTAATTCACTTGCAAAGTAACTGCAGGGTTCCTTCCCAATAAACTTTGCATATAAGTTGCAATTTTTTTTGGAAATATCACATTCAATTCACACTTTGCCCCAATGCAGAACCCACGGGCACAGTGATATACACAGGATTTTGGCTGCTCCTGGCTCTCCTCCTTCAAGGGAATGGAAAAGGTATGAATAAAAATTAAAGGAAATGATGATTATGTTTAGTACAGAGAAGAAGAGGCACGAAAGAGGTGCCCAGGAATTCAATGTGCACAGATTATTCTACATGTGCACTGCCTGTGCATGCTATCCAACGAACTACTTCTCATTTCCACTGAAGTCTGTCCTTGCCAGGGCTGGACGACATTTAAAGTTTGCAGGAGACTGCACTGAGCCTCTCAAAGCCAGCATTCACATTTAGGCTGTATAACACGGAGACACGGGCAAAGGTTACAGTACAGCTTCCCTGCATTGCAACGCCTATCTGATTCCCCTTTCCTTTTCAGCCAGGCTGGCCAAACTCAAATTTCACATCAATTCCACAATAAAAGCAAACCCAGAAACTCAACCTGCTGTGAACCAGCAGTGTGGCTCCTTACCAAGCCACTTAAACAAAGAGCTCCTTTTCAAACGTCTTCCGCTATCCATAATGCATGTTACCATAAAATGTCCAGGTTGCTAATTCGCTTGGATGAAAGCATCTACCTGGAGGAAAGGCTTATTTCTGCAATTGTTCTAGATCTACATAAAATATGCACAGGGAAGAAAGATTATAAATGCATATTCATATTTTTGTTTCAGGATTGGTAACCCAGAAGACTTAATGCTATAAAAAATGACCTTTCGGTCTTTTTCATAGTAGCAATGGCGGTTTGTGATATCCCTTTATTATAGAAATTAGAATTTTTTTAAAAAAATCTGTGGCTTCGAGTTCTGTTTAACTCTTTTGTGTGCATCTTTAAAAGGTATTCGTGAAATATCTGATTTCAGGGATTAGTGCAGCCTTCATTACTATGCATGAAAAACGAGATGAAATACCACGTTTTTGGCAGCTGTTTCCACTGGATAAGCATCCACTCACCCAGCTTGATTTAACATTTTGTTACTGCAGCTTTATGTTGCACATTTGATTTAGTACCGGCAGAATTATGCTGGAAGAACGGCAATGGAAAGACAGGGCTATAGAAGAAAGAATCTGGCAACTCCTGATTACTGATCCTCTTGAAATCACGGATTTGTCTGCCTACAAGGGCCCAAATTAGGGTCTTTCATCCTAATCCTTATCTCCAAATCAGGAGCAGCTGCTGCAGAGCTCCTATTTAGTTTATTTATTTCAGAAAACCTATCTCCCGCCCTTCTGATGCATTTGCATCACTCGGGGACGCATGCAGCAATAACAATTCTAATATATACATAAATTGAGACAGGCTCAGCAGCTGAAAACATTCCAAAAGGGGGGTTGGTGTCCGTTTGTGTCACTTTCTCAGTACTCCGCCTTATCCTTTCCAGAAGGCAGAAATATTTTCCCCACTGGCACCATTCCTGTGTTGAAAGTACTGTACAAAAGTGCAAAGCAGCCTCTAAATGCCTGTAGTGTGGAAACATAACAGCCCAAGGCTGTGTTTTACATGGCAGCTGTGTGAAGCAAATGACAGCAATGCCCATAGAGCTGAGGACCAAGATGTACAGCAGAGGACAACGTGGTAGGGAGCAGCACATTCTGGGTCCCCTTTCTACCTTCTGTAGGGAAAAGGACCAATCTGGAGCCTAGCACACCCCGGTTTATAATTTCTTCCTGAGCCATTGGATCTGATCTGTGGGATGCCTGTAGGCCTACAAACTCTTTCCTGCTCTAGTGTGCTGCATCTTTTCCTTCTATCAGATGTTTATCCATGTATCATGATGAATGGAAATCAACTGGAGAAGACCAGACTCAAGGGGCGTTGAGAAACCAGAAAGGCTAGCAGCTGCTCCTGCAAAGAAAGGATATGTAAGTAAGGCATCAATCTTTGGAGGCAACTGCAGTGAACGCCATTACAAAATCCTGACTTTATAATATGATTGCAACTTTGGAATGGTTTCAGGCTGCAAGGTTCAGCCTGGGTGAATCCAGAGGTCAGGTGTCATTTTCTTATGAGTAACAAGTAAAGGAGGAATGGTTAAGACCATAAGGGTTTGGGGCCATTGCACTGGAGCAAAACTGTTTATTGAGGTTTTCAACTAAGTATGGACAGAACAGATAATGTAAGAAAACAGTAACATAAACATGCATATGAACTGAAATATAAATTACCATAAACATTTCTTTTGCAGGTGGCAACATGGAAGATAACCAAAGTGGATATTGATGGAGAGGAGTCCATTCACATGAAAAGTATGTATTTCAAAAAGACCTCCGCTAACTGTTATAGAGGCTCATATTTAATTCCATGCACAGTGCCACAAGCCTATGTATAACTGACTACTAGAAATGCATTCGCCCGCCTTAAATGGATTGCCTTATTTCTTTATGTCATATACTAAATGCATACATTCCTTGTTGGAAAATGTCTGAAATGTGGAAGTAATTTGAATGCTCGGGGGTGGGGGGGATGCTTGAAAATGAAATGTAAACTGCATTCTAAAATTTGGCTTTAATTAGCACACTGCAGATTAACAGTGGCAATTTGAAATTATCTCTCCAAATCAAGGCTGTTTCCATAGCAATGGCTGATTCCCAAGACCTGCTGTGTCAATTTGTCATGAGCAGCCAAAGACAAGAAGGAAATGCTAGGCTCTCCAGGCCACAGCAAAGGCTACCCAGATCTATCCAAAGTACTTGCCTCTATCTAGAGCTTTGTCCCATAAGAGCAGAGCCTGCCCAAGACATTTTGGCACCTGAGGCGAATCACAGAATGACACCCCCCTCACCCTGCCACCAGGGGAAAAGGGGTGAGTGAAGATCTACATCAGGAACAAGGAGGAGATAAAGATCTACTTTGAGAAGAGGAAGGAGGAGAGACCAGCAGTGCCTCCTATTTGTCAAGAGGCCACTGTACAGGTGGGATGGCAGTGCTGCCTAGGAGGCGGCAGGTGGCAGATCTATCCTCCAAGATGCACATCACAGCTGTTGCTGTTGGGATCTCAAATTTCAGCAGCACCTTGTGTGGCACCAGAATCTGGCACCCCCCTCACCTCCTGTGGACTGTCTTGCCAGAGTGGTGCATGCTCTGGTTATCTCCCGCTTGGACTACTGCAATGCGTTCTACGTCGGGCTACCTTTGAAGGTGACCTGGAAACTACAACTAATCCAGAAGGCGGCAGCTAGACTGGTGACTGGGAGTGGCCGCCGAGACCACATAACACCAGTCCTGAAAGACCTACATTGGCTCCCAGTATGTTTCCAGGCACAATTCAAAGTGTTGGTGCTGACCTTGAAAGCCCTAAACGGCCTCAGTCCAGTATAACTGAAGGAGCGTCTCCACCCCAATCGTTCAGCCCAGACACTGAGATCCAGCTCCAAGGGCCTTCTGGTGGTTCCCTCACTGTGAGAACTGAGGTTACAGGAAACCAGGCAAGGGCCTTCTTGGTAGTGGTGCCCGCCCTGTGGAACACCCTCCCACCAGATGTCAAAGAAATAAATAACTATCTGACTTTCGGAAGGCATCCCTGTTTAGGGAAGTTTTAAATATCTGATGAATTATTGTATTATAGTATTTTGCTGGAAGCCACCCAGAGTGGCTGGGGAAACCCAGCCAGATGGGTGGGACATATATTATTATTATTATTAATAATAATTAAATTGTACAAAATAGTTGCAGCACGCTAGGTTCTGCACCCAGTGTAATTTGGGGTCAAGAGCCCCTAAATCTGATTAGTGAAAGGCAAGTGTGCTTCCACAGCTGCTGCCCTGCTCAACATACTGATGAACCTCAGGTATGTTTAAATCGCCCAGGGGGGAGTTGGATGTGCATACAGCAAAAGAGATGGGGGGGGGGTAAAGGAGCTCTTTCGATGATTTGCTATGTTTGATGGGATGGTGAAGGTACTGCAGTCATGGAATTGTAGAGTTGGAAGGGACCCGCCCCAAGGCCCTCTAGTCCACCCCCCTACAATGCAGGGATCTCAACTAAAGCATCCATGACAGATGACCATCCAGCCTCTGCTTTCTGTTGTTTAGTCGTGTCCGACTCTTTGTGACCCCATGGACCAGAGCACGCCAGGCACTCCTGTCATCCACTGCCTCCCGCAGTTTGGTCAAACTCGTGCTGGTAGCTTCGAGAACACTGTCCAACCATCTCGTCCTCTGTCGTCCCCTTCTCCTTGTGCCCTCCATCTTTCCCCACATCAGGGTCTTTTCCAGGGAGTCTTCTCTTCTCATGAGGTGGCCAAAGTATTGGAGCCTCAGCTTCAGGATCTGTCCTTCCAGTGAGCACTCAGGGCTGATTTCCTTAAGAATGGAGAGGTTTGATCTTCTTGCAGTCCATGGGACTCTCACGAGTCTCCTCCAGCACCATAACTCAAAAGCATCAATTCTTCGGCGATCAGCCTTCTTTATGGTCCAGACCATCCAGCCTCTGCTTAGAACCCTCCAAAGGGTCTTGCTCATGGAAAGGAGGGTCGCTTTAAGAGTTGTGGGGGAGATCATTCTGACATTCGGCACCTGCTGCAATGCCCCCTTCTACGCAACTCTTAAAAGAGTTGTCCTTTGAACCAGGTTGCCTCAGTGCTGCTTATTCAGACAGAAGCATTTTAATGCCATGAGGCAAGTCAGCTAAAACAGAGACCTCAGGAAGAGAGTGTGCTGGAAGATGAACAGCCACGCCACCGCAGTGATGTAGCTCTCTCCTGCAGAGATTTACGTCCAGGCTTAACCAGCCAACAGAATCACTGCCACCCTCATTTCTCCTGATGTAGGTTCAGCTGTCAGGTATTCTTTATCCTAAAGGGTGCCCATTATTTCCAAAGGTTGCCTATTTCAGAATACTGCAAGCCTGCAGAGGACTATACTCTGGGTGACAAGGAGCCAAAGGAAGTTAGGACATTATGTGAGAGCAGTAACTTGGAACAAGAAACCATGTGGCATAGCAAGCACTCCCTCTAGTGGAAATAAAAATGCAGACAAGTTCCACAGCCTCTTGTTAACTTACCCATATGATTCACAAATGACTTATACACTGTATGGAGAAAATAAGGAATCACTAAGCTGTTTTAAGTCTGCAGAAACAGAGCACATAGTCACCAGCTTTCTAAAGCAGGCATAGGCAAACTCGGCCCTCCAGATGTTTGGGACTACAACTCCCATCATCCCTAGCTAACAGGACCAGTGGTCAGGGATCATAGATCCTATGGCCTATGGCCTGAGCAGGCCTGGTCGTCCTGTTTTATACCTGCTGCTGGGATTGACAAAGCTGCCTCTGATTGGTTGACAAGGCATTCTTTGATTGACAAGGCATCTGACCCTCACCAATGAACCAACTCCTAGCCAAACCAACCAACCAACCAACTAGAAGGATTACTGTTAATCTCTTTTCCTTAGGGTGTCCCTATTTTCAATGGAGAAATGTTGGGGGGTATGGAGTTCTCCAACTCCCGAGCCGTCTGAAGGCAATCCTGTACAGTGAAGGGTCTTTTTAAACATTTAATGTTTTATTATGTTTTTATATATGTTGGATGCCGCCCAGAGTGGCTGGGGCAACCCAGTCAGATGTGTGGGGTATAAAGAATAAAATTATCCTTATGGAATGGGGCGTCCCTATTTTCCTCAGAGAAATGTTGGGGGGCATGCTAGGTATATTTCAAAAAGGAAAGGGTATGAAAAAATTGGGAGAAGGTAAAGTGTGGGAACACACTGATTTGGAGGAGAAGCGGAAGAAGAGCTTGCTATCCACATTACATAACAATACAGAGGAGTTCTGGACGTCTGGGTGACCTTGGGCCAGAAATCCAATCTCATCTACCCCATCCATGTTATTGCTCCTCCTAACCGTGAGCTCAAGATGGTGGGTGCACCTCAACTGTAGCCAAAAGGAGGGCACTGAGAAATATTACTATGCTTGGGGGAGCTTGTGTTTCTTGTTCCTGATCAGAAGGATGCAGCAGATGAGGCCTGGCTGCAATATCCACACACAACATATAAAGAAAATTTAAAACACATGGCTTCCCCCAAAATAATCCTGGGGAATGGTAGTTTACAGAGCTGCAATTTCCAGCACTCTTAACAAACTACAGTTCCCAAGATTATTTCAGGGAAGCCATTAGTCCCTGCCTCCCCTCCATTTTTCTTTTCTCCTCTCTACTGAGGCCCTCCATAGAGAAATGTTTGGGGCGGGGAGAAACTGGGGCAAGAGCTATCAAGATTCAACTGAGAATGCTAAATAAACCATGGAATATAGATTGGCACTTGATGTGTGCGTGTTTGTGTGCAATGCACTTGGGGAGAATAGCTGGCTGGAACCCTAAACAGAAGCAGCAGAATGCACTGCAACATTTTGTTGCAGGTCCCATTTGCGATTTGCCACAGATGAAGTCCCTACTTTGAAGCATTTACCATATAGACATCCTCCTCCTCCTCCTCCTTTTGGGCTCACAATTGTAAAAGCATGAGACAAAAGGAGCTGGAAGGAAAGAGGAAACTTTGCACAATCTGGAAGAGAGTGAAAGAAGGAAAGAGTGGTAAAGGAATTTAAAAAAACAACAAAAAACCTGAGAATAGGTGTGGAGGGAGAAGAAGGGCAGGCCTATGGCCTGGTCGTCCTTTTTTATACCTGCTGGTGGGATTGACAAAGCTGCCTCTGTTTGGTTGACAAGGCATTCTTTGATTGACAAGGCATCTGACCCTCCCCTTCATCTCATAGCTCACCAATTAACCAATTAACCAGCTCTAGGCCAAACCAATCAACCAACTAGAAGGATTACTGTTCATCTCTTTTCCTTGGGGGGTCCCTATTTTCAATGGAGAAATGTTGGGGGGTATGGAGTTCTCCGACTCCCGAGCCGTCTGAAGGCAATCCTGTACAGTGAAGGGTTTTTTAAAATGTTTGATGTTTTTACGTATGTTGGATGCCGCCCAGAGTGGCTGGGGCAACCCAGTCAGATGTGTGGGGGAATCTGGAAGAGATACTTAACCCGAGGTACCACTGTACTGGTTTTTCAGGACTGTTCCTTTCACCCCCAAACATTTATTTACCTGAACAATGCAGGCTCAGTAATTCTCTGCCAGGGGAGTGTGATCAGGTGGAGTGTGTTGCTTCTCAAAGAAAAAAAGAGTGGGGAATTGAGGGACAGCAACAGTGGGGAAAGTGTCATGTCCATCCTTGGCACCACAGGTGTCATTCATATGCCTGGGTAAAGTTCCAGTGTCTTTACCTGACATACTCTTATGAGCTTTGTGTAATTCCATCCACAACATCAAGGTTTTTTCCTGCTTCCTTCCTCTCACTGTTGGTACCAAACAGGCCAGCATAATCACCTGCTGTTAGGACCTTCATTCTCAGTGCATATTCTTCTTGGAGGAAAAGCCACATCGGGGTAGCAAGCTGTCAAGAGAATTAAAAATAATCTTCATTAGCAGCATAACTGTTTGCCCTTGCATTCCTTGCGGTGAGAGAGAAGAGAGTCCCTGGGAGCAAAGAGGATAAAGGATGCTTGCATAGATGCCATACACTTGTGTGCTGCTAACACAACTGCGTCCCTTAGCTTGCAGGGGTTGCATTTGTGCCGACTGCTAAATAACATGGTGTGATTGCATGATATTTCCGTACTGTGAAAAGTGGCAGAATACGGTGCAATTATAACTACTTTAGTTGGTAATTGACAGCCTGTGAAAGGGACTGAGGGGGAGGGAGGGAAGTCCCCTCTCCCGCACAGTGACAAGAGCCTTGAAAAGCTAATTGTGGCTTCTCTTTAGAGGTTATTCAGGTTACAGCGTGGCCATAAGCAGGCAAAGTATCGCAGGGAAGAAAAACAGCATGGCTTGCACACACAGATCCTTAATAAATGAAAGATGGAGGAGCTATACTTATGCTGCTGCTTTTAAACAGCATTAAAGAGCGGCGCTTTGTGCAAACAACAACAACATCCCCGCCATCCACCTCTGAACAGTCAAAGGTAGCGCATTTTGTTGTATTTCATTCCTCAAAAGATATTCCGCAGAACCCCACGTAGGAATTCGGGGCACAATTAAAGCAAGCAAAAAATAAAATGTGAAGCACAGCTTGCTCAAATGTCACTGCTGTTCAAAGCTAATAGTAAAAATTGCAGCTAAGATATAGTAGGCAGCAGTTACAGTGGTACCTCGGGTTAAGAACTTAATTCGCTCTGGAGGTCCGTTCTTAACCTGAAACTGTTCTTAACCTGAGGTACCACTTTAGCTAATGGGGCCTCCTGCCCCCGCCGCACGATTTCTGTTCTCAACCTAAAGCAAAGTTCTTAACCCAAGGTACTATTTCTGGGTTAGCGGAGTCTGTAACCTGAAGCGTCTGTAACCCGAGGTACCACTGTATTTGGCAGATTGATTGCAGTAGCAACTGCAGCTGTATTGTCCTCTGTGAGAACAAGAAGGAAGGAAACAGGCCCAGGACAGCAAAGGAAGGACCAGGGTTGTGGAACCTCAGGCAGCGTCTCAAATTGGTGTCTCAAATTTCACTGGCACCCGGTGCAACGCCAAAATCCGTCCCTGCCTCTCGCCTTCTGTTGGATGTCATAGCTGCAATGCTCCAGAAGCTCTGTGCCTGATGCAACTGCACTGCTCCTGCTCCTATAGATCCAACTTTGCCTCAGGCGTGGGGGGGCCTCTTTCCCTGCCCCTCAGAACTCTGCCGAGGGCACGCCCCCTCTCAAGCCACGCCTCTCGCCAGTCCTGCTTTGTCCCCTCGCTCAGTGTTTTTGCCTGGCTAAAATGTGCCTTTAAATCTAATAAAGCTTTTTTGCCTGCCTGGATGGATGGTGACGAGCGGGATGTGTGAGTGTGAAGAAGCCAGCCTGGTGTAGAAAAGTAGAATTTGTATGTATTGCCCCACCACTGGTATGCAGCCCCTGGGAGGTTGCGCAGAAGGAAACATGGCCCTTGGTTCCTCACCTCTGGGGAACAAGGCGTGGCAAACCTGGAGCACTGGCTCCCAAGTGGCCCGACTCACTACTAGGGATGGGTGAATTCCTCAATTTCAGTTTCTCTTTTTTACACTCCTGCCACCCTGCTCTTGCCCACTCTTAAGTTCATTTCTTCTCTTTGTCACATCAGTTTGTCAAATCGGGGTGGAAGGGTTACTTTGCATAGTAAAAACATTTTGCATATACATCTCCCCTTCAGCTTTGCTTGAGTTGTTTTTGCTTTTATTTTGATTGTGCCCTTTGTGTCTTTATGTTGTGATTTTTGTCCTTGAGACCTGCAGGTATAGGACGGTATACAAATTTAACAATTGATAATAATAATTATTAATAATAATGCATTGAACAATGCATTTAAATTTGTGGTGAAAGAAGAAAGTGATTGGGACAAACAAAGCATCTTCTTCAGAAAGCTGTTTACAAAAGGAGACAGGAATCTGTGCCATTAGTTGAGGGCTGCGGGGTAGGATTTTGGGAACCGCTTCTGACCATGCCAAATCCTCCATTTAAAAATGATATTTCCTTTGCTTTGGTCATAGCCGAAAGCAATTTATTCTGCAGCTGACAAGTACTGGATTCAAGGAAGCAGCTCATCTGGATTGCCAGAGGGTTTATACAGGCATGAAACACGCACAAAAATTGTAATTAATGCAGGTGCTCTGAAGAATCAAGAAGGCATAGGGGGCAAGAGTTGAAGACAAAACTACCCATAATGCCTCCCTCCAGTGAAAGAGAAGCTGTTTTCAAAAATGAGTTTCTGGGTGGAATTGGCCTTGCATTCAAAATGCTGATCGTGTGGGTGATTATATATAGAATATGGCAGGAGGAGTGGGCAGGAGGCATGTGAATTTAAGAACAGCCCTTGCTGGATCGCTCAAAAAGCCCATCAGGTCCAAGCGCCCTGCTCTCATAGTAGCCATCTTTATGCCTGGGAGAAGCCCATGGGCAGAACTTGGGTGCAACAGCCCTTTCACTACCACCTGAGATTCCCACCAACTGGTCTTAAGAAGCATACCTGCCTCTGAGAGTGGAGACACAGAGCATGGTCTTCTCCCCCATGAAATTGTCTGCTGTTCTTTCAAAGCCACCCAAGGCAGATCAAAGTCTACTGGTAGATCTCTGGGTGATTTGCAACAGATGCCCTCCAACTGTCTAGCAGGGGTGTCAACGTGAATAAAATATGGGTGGACGGGACAGGTAAGCCCCATCGTGCCTAGTCGATCATACGATGCGCCACATGCACACCACTTGAATGGCAATGCCCGTCACTTGGGAGGGGGCCTGGACGCCTCAAATATTTTATTGGGGGGTGCCAAAGGTACCTTGGCCCCTAGGAGTCAGCTCCTATGTTGTCGAGCCACACCACAGCATGGCCAACAATGAGTTTTCCCCAGCTAAATTAGGCTGCTGGAATTAAGCTAGCTAAGACTCTGGGTCAAAAGGATTGTGAGCTGTACGACCAAAACAAAAAGGCCGACCCAGAGACACAAGCTGAACATTGTCTCCTCAGCGGGTTTGTAGATCTTGCGTTCTAGTAAAAAATAAAACTAGATTTAACAAGCCTAGTCTGACCATTCCCTGTGCCTCCACATCATACAGAGCTAGGTCTCAACTAGGCTCATTACCAGTCTAGCTGAGTCTATCTGATGGCACAATGTTGTATCACACATACCATGCATATAAATCACTTTTTCTTTCCCAGTCTAGCTGAGTCCCCAGACTGGTAAAGAAAAAGGCGATTTATATGCGCGATATAACATTGTGCCACCAGACGGCGACGTGGAGCCCCATTTTTCTCTACCTGTTTTCCCTGTTTAATTTTAGGACACTTTAAACTGAAACGCTCCTTTGATGTGTCTAGATCCAGCCCTAGTGGATTCAAGAGTGCCCTCCACTTACCTGCACATAGCAACGAGATGGCTCAGCTGGTCAGAGCGTGGTGTTGATAATGCCAAGGTTGCAGGTTCGATCCCTACATGGGTCAGCTGCATAGTCCCGCATATCGGGGGCGGGGCGGGGGGTCAGACTAGATGAATCTCAGGATCCCTTTCCAACTCTGCGATTTTGTGATTTAAAAACAAGTAGGTGGTATAAAACCACCCCGCCAGATCGGAGCCCTCCCACTGACTCCAGACGCAATTGCGCCCACGCTCTGCACACGCTCAGAAGCAACCTCAATTTACAATTTATTTATTTACGGCTATTAGCCCATAAAAAGCAACCTCGTTGTTCTTGGTTCCACCTCGGCTACTGAAAAAGGTTCCGGAGCTGAGCGCTGCTCGGTGATCTTCACTGAGCTCTAGGGGGCGGGGAAACAAGGCTCTTTCCAGCAATCGGGGGCTCACCTGTCCGGCATCTGGTCCATCTGTTTCACCTGTGTGTGTGTTCTCCCTCCCTCCTCCCCCCAAGCGCCGTCGAGCCTCTCCAGGAACCCCGGATAGAGAAACCAAGCCAAGGGGCGGCGTGTGAGCTAAGCGGCTTCTCCAAGGCCCCGCAAGAACTTGTGGGCAAGGCGGGCTCGGCGCTCCGCCCCCTTCCCACCACCTTCCTTCCTCGGGCGCAGTGGCGCCGCGCTCTCGCCGGACTCCAGACCTGGGAAGGCGGCGGCGGCGGCGGCTGCTGCTCTTGTCGGTGCAGGGCAGGTGAGTGCTGGGGACCCGGCGGCGCCACCTTCGCCCTGCTTTTGGGTCGTGGCTCAGCGGGGAAAGGGACCCGAGAGGGAGAGAGTCGTGCGCGCACCTGCCTCTCCTGCTGTCCAGGTGGGCGCACCAGAGAAGCGCGGTTGTCCGCTCCAAGTTCCCTGGACCCTCGACCTGGGATGGAGCCGAGAGCTGCGCCCCCGATCCCAAGGTCCTTTAAAAAAACGCACTTGCCAGGGAGTAAGGCTCGTTGAACAAAGCGAGGCTTCCTTCCGAGTAAACGCGCCTAGGCTTTGCGCTGCTAATCGGCGGGTTGTTTTTGGGAACAGAAAGGGACTCTGCTTTTCCTTACGCACACACACATAAAAAAACTCCACTCCTGGTTCCTCGACGCCTTGTTGATTTCAGCAGTATAATTTTTAGGAGGTAGGCGGGTGAGGAGGAGGCATGCTGCTGCTGTTGGTGGTCAGACCATTGGGGACCAGAGATCCTTTGCAAATCCAGATCTCTCTTCTTCAGCTCACCTCTCTTGAAAAGTTCCCCCATTCCGCAGCAACCAGGTATCTCCCCAAAAGGGGTTCTTTTGCCAGTGTTACTAAAGTGCCCACTTGGTTTTCAGCATTAGGGAGTTATTGGACCCCTTCAGAACCTGGTGCAGAAAACTTGGGAAGATTCAGAAGAATTGCTTCTGAATGTATGACTTTTGTGTCTGGCTCTCTGGGTTTGGGCTGTTTGTTTCTTAAAGACAAAGCCTCAAGCTGTCCTGGCCTTACAGCACTGGAAAAAGTATAGGCTTGGTCAGTTGTCAAAGTGGGTCCATTACAAGGGCTTGAAATAGATCATTGTATTATTTATGAAAGGCTGCCAAACAGGAGCCATGTTTGCTTTTGCTTATAAAATACTCGGAAATGGAATTTGCAGGTGAAATTGCCAAGCTCTTGGGAGACTGGAGGATTTTCCTGGAGGTTTTGGGGAGGTTTGCCTGTGGAGGTGGATCTGTATGTGGAAACATGCTTCCTTTGAGCCGGCAAGTTTAATGATTACCTGTTTATAGTAGCTGTAATTATGTAGCACATTCTTTCTCTCTCTTTCCTGCTTCTGCTCAGTGTGCTTTCTTGAAAATAAGTTCCATTGGACTTTTTTATATTCATTATTTCTTTATGCTGCATGTATATTGCTCGATAATGACTTTCAGAGCTTTGTGCATAATAGTTTTTGCTCAGTTTTCTTCTATATATTCCCATCAATCAAGTCCTAGAATTGTTTTTCCCCCTTCGTGAAGTTATTTTCTTATAAGAAAGGTGACCCTGTATTGAAAAGATGGGACTATAAATACTAGATCCTGAATGGGAGAGATGCATAATAATTGCAGAGCCAAATGAATAGATGGAAAGAAGGTGTATCGTCTCTTGTAAGTAAGAGCACCTGTTTCAGACTAGGGTCAGGTTGGCTGCAGCTGCAACCTAATGCTTTAAAAACTAAGGCTTAAATAGTGGACAGAACATCTCTGATTGAAATGCTGTGGACAACAGTCATTTTGTGGTGGGTTTTCCCTGGGGGGAGGTGGGAAGCAGACAGGCCAGCAGGCAATCTAATACACAGAATTCCAAATTTGGAATCTGGAAGAGGAGGCGGGGAGCAACCCTCATACTTCTCAGTAGCCTGGAGAGAGTTTTTTTTAAAAAAAAATGTTGGGGAAATCAGGTGTTTGGCAAAAGGATGCTCATCTGCAGCAACTGGATTTGTTTCAGGTACGCTGATGTTTTCTGCAAGAAGCCCATTAAATAGCGAGGTGCCCATCTTCAGAAACTTGGAGATATGCTGCAATCCCATCCCCACTTACCTGGGAGTAAACCCCATTGGACTCAGAAGAACTTGTTGCTGGGTAGACATGTACAAGATTGCACTGAGAGCTGCTCAGAAAAGTGTACATCGTTATATAAGACAAGCTGCCTATAAAGTTATATCTAACCGAAACAGTGTGTATGCGAAGTATTAAGCGTTGTAAAAGATCTTATCAGATTCTCCATTTTACTTTTATCTGCATTCCATCCCCCCAGACAGTGTCTGACCTTCATTTTCTAGGCACTGTGCAAAACTTGTTCTAATAAGCTTGATAGCCCTGGTCACCGAAAAGAAGAAAAGTAAATTAGTTCTAGGGCTGTGGCGTTCTGCCGGCATTTGAATGACTTGGATGTTTGTAATGATTTGGTACTAGTTTCTCTCTCCCATTGAAGCGTGCCGGATTCGATAGATGTAATTGCATATACATATTTTATTGAGCTTTATGCCTGTCCTTGAACAGGAATATTCATTTCATTAATTAAGGATGATGCACTGGTGTATTACTGTTGTTATTAGGGCTGCCATGCAACTGGATAAATCTTAATGAATTAAACAAATCAGATTTAATTAAGAGTGCGGTCCTACCTCGGGGCCCAAAATGTTGATGGCTATAGGATGATGGTATGAATGCCCTGTAGATGCATCTCTGCTAGCCATGGGGTGGTGGTTAGGATACCTCTCTGCTGGGACATGAGAACACTGCTGCCCCAGGCAAAGGGTGTGTGTGGCTTCTCTGCAGCAGAGACACCCTCCCACTATGCCAGGGGTAGGCAACATAAGGCCCATGGGCCACAAGCAGCCCACGGGGGCCATTTAACTGGCCCATGAGCTGCCCCCGAACCAAGCCGCCCACTTGGCAAGTCCCCACGTGCGGCGCTAAACCGGCGCAGCGCGGCATGGGGACTCGCTTCTGCAGTGCCGGAAATCGCGTCTGCGCATGCTCAGATGCCAAAAATTGCATCTGCGCAGATGCCAGAAATTGTGGCTGCACGCGCTCATGCGCATGCGCAGTCCAACCCACAGAGGGATCTCCTCTGGGGTGAACTGGCCCAGGCAAGGTAAACCTTGCTGACCGCTGCACTATGTCCAAAGAGATGGAAAACTATGCTTGGCAGTTCTCCTACCAAATGGTAGCAAATAGCCCCCAAATGGGGTGTTTCAGGGGTAGGGCACCAGTGGTTTGGGGTCCATTGTATCCAGAGCTCCATGGGTCCTTCAGGGGGTCCAGTCATTGAACCCCTCAGCTACACCAGCCAGGAACTGGTGAAGTTGAAGACAGGACATCAACCACCCGCTTTCCACCTCAACTGACACAAGGTGGCTGGGCTTAGGATGTGGCAATGGTTCTGCTGCGCCACTCCCCCACCCCTTAGGATTGGTCTGCCCATTTGATTTCATTTGCATATGGTTTTAAAAAGTAGTTTTTTGGGGAGGAAATATGCAGACTTTGTTTTTAGATGGTAGATGTTGCAGCAGGTGTCATCTATTTGGTTGAACTACATGTTACCTTAAATGTGTTGCTTGCTCTCTGTTGTTGTCGTGGTTGGTTAATACTGAGCACATAGTTCTGTCCCTCCCCATTTTATCCTTTCAACAACAACCCTCTGAGGTAGTTTAGACTGAGGGACAGTGACTGGCCCCTAGTCACCAAGTGAGTTTCATTGCTGCTTTGAACTCTGGTCTCCCAGGTCCTAGTTCAGCACTCTAATCGGACCACACTGTCCTGCAGATTCATTTTTCTCTTGCAAACTGGGGAGAGAACAGGCTGCTCCTGAACTTTAGTTGAGGGGAAGATCTCTGTATCCTGATCTGTACCTTGATATGTTGTGAGGCTTGCCATGAAACTATGCATGTCCAGATACACCCTAAGAAAATCTCTCTTGTCATACTTCGCAGTATCTGCTTTAAGTGATTGCTGATCCATGGCCATTTGATGTACCTTTGGGGACAATCAATTTGCTGATGAAGAATTATCATCGAAACAGTTCATTATCCTGGAAGAACTGTTCTGTCTGCTGCTGTGCTTGGAGCACCCTATTGCTCCGTTTGGAGCACCCATCACCTCACATTTGTAGGAAATAGACTTTGGAAAGGCATTCTGCCTCCATTTCAGTCATCTTTACGGTGACTTACCACGCCTGCCATTCCTGTTCATGGAACATTAATTTGATGCTTATTAGTTTGTGACTCCATGCACATATTATGTGTCTTCTTTTTATGAATTTTGAAATAGTGTAGTGTTATAAGGGATGCGGGTGGCGCTGTGGGTTAAACCACAGAGCCTAGGACTTGCCGATCAGAAGGTCGGCGGTTCGAATCCCCGCGATGGGGTGAGCTCCCGTTGCTCAGTCCCTGCTCCTGCCAACCTATCAGTTTGAAAGCATGTCAAAGTGCAAGTAGATAAATAGGTACCACTCCGGTGGGAAGGTAAACGGCGTTTCCGTGCGCTGCTCTGGTTCGCCAGAAGCAGCTTAGTCATGCTGGCCACATGACCCGGAAGCTGTACACCGGCTCCCTTGGCCAATAAAGCGAGATGAGTGCCGCAACCCCAGAGTCGTCCGCGACTGGACCTAATGGTCAGGGGTCCCTTTACATTTACCTTTATAGTGTTATAAAAATATTGTCAGTATATTATTAGCCGGCATGTTGCTCGTTGTTGTTCAGAGTGTTCTGTTTGCAACACAGGGGATTTTCTTTGTTGTATTATCTTCCCTCCTGGCAGTTATAATCAATACTTTTCTGGCTGAAATAGTAAAAAGGAATGTTACAGTCAAGGATTCTAAAGTTTTCCTATGCTTCTACGGCTGCATCAACTTAAGTATCTTCATGCTGGCTTGCAATTAAAAAAAAAATGAACTGAGTTCAGAAGCTAAACAACTTTACTGTCATATGTGATGGGTTCGTAGGAGAAAAGATGGCTATGCCCTCTCACCCCTCGATAGCGCAATCTGCTAAAGAGGTATATACAGACAACATGCCTCCTAGTGGACAGCTTTGATGGATTGACGCCGACTCTATAGCGCAATGATCTGCAACCATTAGAATCAGTGGTGCTTGTAGTTTAGCTAATCTGAAGGTTCAGCGCACAGGTACTGAGATACCAAAAGACCAAAAAATAAATAAATCTTTATGTATGCTACAGCTGTAACTAGAAATGGTTTTTGCTCAGAAATGGAAAGAAGTTGTAGTACCAACCAAAGAAGAGTGGTTAATTAAATTAATGGATTATGCCAAAATGGCAAAGTTAACGGGTGTAATAATAAGAAATTATTAAAGTTTGGAGGAAATTTGTGGAATATTTGAAAAGCTCCTGTATGCAAATAAGCAGCCCTGTTTAGGGAAGCTTTTAATGTTTGATGGACTACTGTATTTTAATATTTTGTTGGAAGCCACCCAGAGTGGCTGGGGAAACCCAGACAGATGGGCGGGGTATAAATAAATTATTATTATTATTATTAAACTCATTAGCAGGGTTAACATAAAACAAGCAGTTAAACATATTACTAAGAGAAACTAAAGGATAACTTAAAGATGGAGTAATGTGGAAAATGCAGTATGAAAATTAAAATTAAAAAGGAACCACAAAAGGGGGGGAGTCAAATATATGTGTATTAGAAATGTACGTGATTTGTGTTTTTATAATTTGTGTGTCTGTAAATGTTTGAAAAACTGAAAAATAAGATATTAGGAAGGTTCAGCTCAATAGCTGTTAGAAAGGGAGAAGCAGCAAAAGTATATGAGCATCTGTTGCCGTTGTTTGTTGTTTTGAGCAACTGGAAAAAACTGCATGGGCTGATTGATCTTGAGTTTGCACAAAGGTCTGTGGGGTCTGTCCCCACAGTCAGCTGATCAATGTGGGGCTCCAGATAACTTTGCCTGTAGATTCTTCCCCTCTTTTCTGGCATTCCCCTCTTTTCTGGCACTGCCCGATGTCTTCTAACCACTTGGAAACCTATAGGTGGCCTTGACTTCCCTGGGGAAGTAGAGATCTTTCCCAGCCTGCTTCTGTATTAGAATTGTTTTCAGAGGTCCCCCCCCCCCCCCGCCATGTGTGTGTTTGCAGCCCTGGGCTCCTTTGGGAGGAAGGATGGAATATAATATACTATAGCTCCCAATGGATGAGAACAAAGGTCCGTCTAGCCCAGCCTTACCCAACCTGGTGCCTTCATATTTTGGGCAACGGCTCCCACTAGCCCCAACCAGCATGTTCGCTATTGCATGATGGGAGAGTTGTGGTCTAAAACATCTGGGGGGCACCAGGTTGAAGAAGGCTAGTCTGCCCTCAACTTCCTGTTTCCTACAGTGCCCATTAAGTGTTGGGCCCACCTGAAAAGCCTTCTGCTGCATTGGTTTTGCTTGCCCTCACCTTACCAGTGGCCAGAAAAACTGAGCCTAGGAAGCTGTCTTACACCGAGGAAGATCATTGGTTAGTCTAGCTCAGTATTGCCTACACAGACTGGCAGCAGCTTTCCAGGGTTTCAAACAGGGGACCTAGGAAGTGGTATCTGACATGCATTTGACACAGGAATACATATTTTAAGACAGTTTTCCCCACTCTGCTGCCCTCCACGTGTTTTGAACCACCAGCCCTATCAACCCCAGATAGATCATTTGTGATGGCTCCTTGCCCTAGCTCACATTACAAAGCAGTTATTTAGCAGACCTTTTTTTTATTATTTTGCCTCTTCCTTTCTTTTTTTTTGCAGAAATCCCATCTTTTAGCTATAAAATCACAGGCTGGGAGAGGAATTCCTGCATTGCAGGGGGTTGGACTAGATGAATCTTGGATCCCTTCCAGCTCAACGATTCTATGAATCAAAAACCCTGTTAATCCAACCCAAACTTATTGCAATACAGATGGGCGGGGTATAAATAATAATAATAATTATTATTATTATTATTATACTCTTGGGTCTCTCTCTCTCTCTCTCTTCCCTCATTCAATCTTGCTTTTCAACAATGGGTAAAATCTATGTTTCTGTTTAAAAATAACATCACAGAAAATTTAGAACCAAAAAACATTAAATGTATTACTATGTTTGATTTAACTCAGTTTCAAGAAGTGGAATTTCACCCTCAGTGAACATACCTTTATTGTTTGCATTCTTTTTTTTCTAGTCTGTCATCATGTTGATTCAGGCAATGAATTTAAGACCATAGTCCTATGCATATTTGCAAGGGAGGAAATATTGTTTGCATGTTTATCTTAATCCTTTGTAGGAAATGATTGATGATGGTCAAGGCTTTACTGTAATCTAGGGACTCTGCCAAGGATCGGCTTTAATGTATGCCTTTGTGCTAAATTTGCTCAGGGAGACTGTTTGGCACCAGAGTGCAGTCGCTGGATCTCCTGGGTTGGTATGAAAGTGCATGGGCAAAAAAGTTTCTGTTGGAGGTAGCATTGTGGGGTCACATGAACTGGGTGCCTTCAACAGGAGATTGGTGCAAATCTTGAGAGCCCATCTGCACTTGCCTGCAAAGCCCAGAGTTTCTGTATTCGGTTTGTCACCTTGAGGTCCATACCTGAGCTCCTTGTGCTCTGGTATATGGTTTTTAGAATGTGGTGTTTCTTGTTCTGCTCCCGGGTTTTCCATTATTCATTCTTTCCAGCAATGCCCAACCCCAGTCCTCGTGGATTAACTGTCTACAGTGGAAAAAAATGAGAAAGGCATAAGCGTGCATTGGTTTTAAAACCAACTACAGTCGTACCTCAGGTTACATACGCTTCAGGTTACATACGCTTCAGGTTACAGACTCCGCTAACCCAGAAATATTACCTCAGGTTAAGAACTTTGCTTCAGGATGAGAACAGAAATCGTGCTCTGGTGGCACGGCGGCAGTAGGAGGCCCCATTAGCTAAAGTGGTGCTTCAGGTTAAGAACAGTTTCAGGTTAAGAACGGACCTCCGGAACGAATTAAGTGCTTAACCTGAGGTACCACTGTACAGGCATACCTCGGCTTACAGATGCTACGGGTTGCATGATTTTGGGTTGCACACCACGCCAAACCCGGAAGTACTGGAACAGGTTACTTCCGGGTTCTGGCGCTTGCGCATGCACAGAAGCGCTGAATCTCAACCCACATGTGCGCAGATGTGGTGCTGCGGGTTGCGGACATGCTTTCAGCACGGATCACGTTCGCAACCCGAGCATCCACTGTACAGTGGCACCTCAGGTTACAGACACTTCAGGTTACAGACTCCGCTAACCCAGAAATAGTACCTCGGGTTAAGAACTTTGCTTCAGGCTGAGAACAGAAATTGCACGGCGGCAGCGTGCTGGTAGCAGGAGGCCCCATTAGCTAAAGTGGTACCTCAGGTTAAGAACAGTTTCAGGTTAAGAACGGACCTCCAGAACGAATTAAGTTCTTAACCCGAGGTACCACTGTAGGTAGAGGAAAATCTGGATTTATAGGGGAGAAAGTGAAAGCAGCTGCTTTCAGTGAATGTAGCATAGACCAGGAGGAATTA
Source organism: Podarcis filfolensis (assembly GCF_964270895.1). Lineage (NCBI taxonomy): Eukaryota > Metazoa > Chordata > Lepidosauria > Squamata > Lacertidae > Podarcis > Podarcis filfolensis. The sequence goes on along the minus strand of NC_139614.1, from coordinate 21,466,549 downwards.
AAAACTGCATAATCCAAGTTAAGTAGAAGTGTGGATGGGCATTGATGAGTCTACTTACGTAATGACCAGCATAACAGTTTAACGTCCAAAATAAATGCAAACACTTAAATTTCCTCACTTCCTCCCACCTAACTCAAGATGTCGGGCTTTACTTCACAAAACACAACTTACTATTCTGGGTTGGGTAATTTGCTTTTCTTTATATCTGCATAAATTTCTATGCTGCTAAATCAAGAAGAAGAAAATCTTCTCAAAGCAATATACATAATAAATAAAAAACCAAAGGTAAAAATATAAAAAGAACATAAAACTGGGTCACTTTTCTGTGATGGTAGTAATATGGTGATAGTTAGACAAACACAGTATTTGAGCACAGCATGTCTGAGCTGCTCACCTGGAGATAAAGACCTACCTTTTGAGACATGATAAAAGACCAGAATGATTAGATGTTTGGAAACAAAGCACCACTGAAATGATCCCAAATTGGATGTTCCTTGCTAGTGTTTCCCCAGGGGTCAGTTTAAAAGCTGCTACTGCTGAGCCTTTTTGATACCAAATGTCAAAAGTCAGGTTTCACTTTCAGTTCACGCAAACACTCACCTGCGCTGGCCTCCATCTCTGCCAGCATCTCAGAGAAAGCTACCTTGGATAGTCATGAGGATAAATGTGCCTATGCATAAAGCAATAGCTCTGATGAAGAAGAGAAGGAGGAAATGCAAATCATGCCAGCTGCCATCTTAGAAGAGAAATCATTTCCTGTATGAGAGGAGAGGGGGAATAACTCTTCTAAGAATCGCCATCTCAAGTTTTGTAAGCATTTACCTTTGAAATAATTGTTTATTTGCCTGAAAGCAAGAGCTGGTTTTTTTAGGTTATGAAAAAACACTCTTGCTGCTTAACGTATTCTAGAGTTACCATATTTCAAAAGGTGAAAATCTGGACACAAAAAGTTGCTGATGTCTTCTTTTTTGCCGAAGTTGTTGAGCTTTGTTCTAGTTTTTTAAAAAATAAGTTTTTGAGCTGTTTTTAACCAAATTCTCCAAAATCTCCAAAAATCTCCAAAATGGGTGTTTAGCGATTTCTGCCGAAACACTGTTTCCAATGGCCGAATCCCGGCTATGTCCGGAATATTCCAGATGTATGGCAACCCTATGTATTCAAAACCTGGCTTTAGTTTACTCATATTTTATTCCGTCCGTCCAACACAGCCTCCTTTGTAGCACACCTGCACCAATAACTTCAGCTGTTATTTAGAGCCGGCTGGCAGCAGCAAGTGCTAGACCCGGTAAATATTTTAATCTTCCTCTCAGATATGAAAGATGACTTGAACAGATGTACAATGCTGGTTTTCTTTTTTTCTTTTCCTCCTCCTTTTTCCTGTCATTATACAATCCTGGTTTTCTATATATATTTGATCCCACCTGGAATACTATGTCCAGTTCTGGGCACTACCATTTAAGAAGGATATTAATAAGCTGGAGAAGGGTGGCCAAGATGATCAAGGATCTGGAAACCAAGATAATAATAATTTATTGTTTATATCCCGCCCATCTGGTTGGGTTTCCCCAGCCATTCTGAGTGGCTCCCAACAGAATATTAAAAACACGATAAAACCAAGGCTTATGAAGAACGGTTGAGGGATCGAGGGGAGTTTAGCCTAAAAAAGAGGAGACCGAGGACTCAGCTACATTAGTAAAAAAAAGTTTTGGCTGTGTTATAAACATGCAACACCAGATGGCGGCAGAGAGCAAAGGAAAATCAATGCAATTTTTACATAGTGTTTTTTTCTTTTGTTATAACGCTTTAATTTCTGACTTACAGCGTTTTTCCCCCTGTGTGTAGATCCACCCCGAGAGGAGATATGGTATCCATCTTCAAATAACTCAAGGGATGTCACACAGAAGAGGGAACAAGCTTGTGGGGTGACATGGCCAAGTGATTCCCAGGAAGCTTCTGATTATAGCCCCATGAGACTCTGGATCCTCAGGGCTTGTAGGTTCGAGTCCCACATTGGGCAAAAGATTCCTGCATTGCAGGGGCTGGGCTAGATGATGTCGTGGTCCCTTCTAACTCTGATTGCTCAATAACCTTATAAAACTGGGGTGGGACTGCTGCTCAGGAACAGAGAAGATGCTTTGCATACAGAAGATATTAGGCATCGCCAATGGAAAGGAGTGGGAAGCAGGTCATAGGAGAGGCCTGCTTGAGTTCTTGGAGAGCTGCTGTCCATCTGAGTAGGCCACGGACAGCATGGTGCCCTCCAGATGTTTTTGAACTGCAGCTCCCATCATTCCTGACAATTGTCAACACTCGCCGAGACTGGTGGGAGTTGTAGTCCAACAGCACCCAGAAGGCAGCGCATAGGGTACCCCTGGAGGAGGAAATAGTGGGTTAAATGAGCAAGTAGTCCGACTTGGTGTAAATCAGATTTCTAATGACTATTGTAGTCTAGGCAATAGCAGATCTAGCTGCTATCAAGATGAACCTGTCTTGTATTTGGGATCACGACTCTGTGACCTTCAGCATGCCCACTTCAAGCTTTAGGTAGATGAAATGTACAGATGGAAGAAACTAACAAAGATTTTTTTTCTAAAAAAAAAAAAGTCAAACAATAACTGCCTGGGTGAATTGTATTGCATTTTAATTTACAGTATTGACTTGGGAAAACAACAGTGCCTCTTGCTTTCTTTTTCCTAAGGCTACAACGCTTAAAATACCTGCTTTTTAAATAACATTCCTGAGTTCCATATCCTGATATTGTTCAGGGGGGGTTGGTGCACTAGTAACAGGTATGTTGCCCTGAAGATCCTAGCAAATGGATATTGGCCAATAAGCTCGTTTGTGCAAAACTCAAAATAAAAATGCAATGTCCTGTGGGGGATTGCTTGCTCAGTTACAAGGAAAGCTTTGCAAAAATGTACCTCATCGGAAAGGTGGATCTAGCGCACCAATGTGAGATTGCCGGGTTGCAAACAGGGCAGAAGTGGAAACCGTGGAAACGGCGAGATGGGGGAACATTGTGAGCGAGGTCTTGAGGGTGTGCATAGCGGGATCAACTTGTACAAGACTAAATATCACTAGGGAACCTACAGCTGCTGCTGGTTCCTGTGACTCACAGAGCCAAGGACAAAGGGTGAACGTGTGCTCGAGATGTCTTGAGGGAGGAAAACAAGCTGTGGCTACGGGTGGAATCGCTCGTGACATTTCCATGCATGAAAGGGAATTTGATGGAAGCAGATAAGCTAACGGTGCTGCTGTTATTATAAACACTCTTGAGAACATTATTCAGACAAATGCATTAGGAAATGGTTGAACTGTAGAGTCATACTATGTTCCAGAGACTCCTGGGGTTACTCAGGAAGATCAGCTGTGATTCTTTGGCCAAGAGGCATAGCTGTCAACCGTCCCTTATTTGGCGGGAAAGTCCCTTATCCCAGCGCCGTGTCCCGCTGCTGTCCCTTATTGATGATGTCCCTTAAATTTCCCAGGTTTCAAAGGAAGCAGCTCCTCTCCCTCCCTCCCTGCCGGCCAGGATGGAGGGAGGCTCCAACTGTGTTGCTTGGCTGCATTGCTCACCCAATAAGGAGTCTAAGAATGACTGGGGGGTGGAGCTTGCATGCCTTGTGCCAATCAAATCGGCTGCGTTGCCTGGGGACTCGCCTTTGCTCAGCGCTTCCCAGCGGAGAGGTGACAGTGGTTTTCCTTGCTGCATCCCCTTTGCTGGGTTGCTGCGCTGTGGGAACCACCGCTTGAGGCTTCGTTTGGCTGCTGGCTGGGCTTTCTGCCTTTGGCTCGGAGGGGCTCAGAAGGTGAACATACTTGTGCTCTGAAAATCCCTTATTTTGGCTGCTGATCCCTTATTTTTGAGGCTGCTGGTCCCTTATTTTCAAATCTGTAAGCTGACAACTATGCCAAGAGGTCAATAATTTATTTTTACTACAGTGGTACCTTTGGTTGTGAACGGGATCTGTTCCGGAGCCCCGCTTGCAACCTGAGCAGAATGCAACCAGCGTCCGCAGGTCGCGATTCGCTGCTTCTGTGCATGTGCGTGACATCATTTTGAGCGTCTGCGCGAGCGGCGAAACCCAGAAGTAACCCATTCCGTTACTTCCGGGTCGCCACGGGACGCAACCTGAAAACGCTCAACTTGAAGCGTCTTTTACCCGAGGTATGACTGTATTTGTTAAATTTGTGTACTACCCTTCATCCGAGGATCACAGGGGCAGTTCACAAAGTAAAAATGCAAAATGAGAACACAAAACACATAATAAAACAAAAAACTCCCCTCCCACAAACATGTTTAATCCGCCCAAGGCAACATTTTCGCCAGGGGCCTAAAGACGGTGCCCGGTGAGCCTCGCTGGGGAGAGCATTCCACAGACAGGGAGCCACCACAGAAAAGGCCTGTTCTCATCTTGCCGCCTTCCATGCCTCTCTTCTTGGGGCACACAAAGAAGGGCCTCAGATGATGGTTCCAGGTCAGTTCGCATGGGGAGAGTTGGTCCTTGTGGAATAAGTAGAAACCTCTATAAATGTGGAATAAGTAGGAATCTCTATGGAGGTGAAGAGCTAGAAATTTAAATTGGTTTTTAGATAATTTCTCATATCACCATGGTACCAGTCTTAAGCTGAAGCTTTTATTTTTCATGACGAAAAACCTTATTGGAGCCTGTTCTTCCAAGTTACTTAATTGGATTTAATAATTGCATTCTGTGCTGTGGGAGGGCGTGGGAATTCTGGAGGGCAACCAAGCAAAGCATAGACTGCATACATGGCATTTTTATTTTCTTGTTGCCTCTTTGAGCTGCTCTCCATGAATGCAGCATTAGAAACGTTATTATTCTAACTGATGCAAGGTCAGCCCAAAACAGGTTTCTGCCTGAGACAGAAATGTCAGAAGCTGACTGTATGGCCAGAGGAATATTGCAGCCACATTGGTGAGGGGAAGGTGTCCTCTGCTGCAGCCAAGACTAGCTTAGGTGACTCAGATGACTCATGCAGTGCTTTGTCCAACAGAGAGGAACAGCTGAGGAGGGAAAGCTGAGAGGCTTTTGCTATTGGTTCATCCACACACGCCAGCATCTGCCTAATAAGGTGATCACGTTAAGTGTAATGGGTTTAATTCACACAGAAATGGAATATGTATATGCATTAATAAAGGTTTAAAATTGGGAAATTCTATTGCTAACATTAGTTTCCCCCCAAACAATAAGTTTCTAAGGATTCCCCGTTGGTTGTTTCTCTACTCTGTGCTGAGAGTGAAGGTAAAGGGACCCCTGACCATTAGGTCCAGTCGTGGCCGACTCTGGGGTTGTGGTGCTCATCTCGCTTTATTGGCCGAGGGAGCCGGTGTACAGCTTCCGGGTCACGTGGCCAGCATGACTAAGCTGCTTCTGGCGAACCAGAGCAGTGCACGGAAATGCCGTTTACCTTCCCGCCGGAGCGGTACCTATTTATCTGCTTGCACTTCGACGTGCTTTTGAACTGCTAGGTTGGCAGGAGCTGGGACCGAGCAACGGGAGCTCACCCCGTCAAAGGGATTCAAACTGCCGACCTTCTGATTGGCAAGTCCTAGTGAAATATACTCAGAGTCGCAAAGTGATTTCATGCCCTTTATTCAGCTCATAGTGGTGAGGAGGAATGAATGAAAGTCCCCTCAAGGTATCTGCTTTATATACATTATTTACACAATGGGCTGCACATGATTGGCTAATTCCGGAATTCTACTGTAAGCCAATCAGGTTGTGGATTCACTTCTATCTGGAGCATGATTGGGTGGTTCCTGCCAACCAATCATATTGCTGCATTGTTCTAGGACCAATCAGACTGCTGCATTCTGAATCCTATTGTTCTAGGACCAATCAGACTGCTGCCTTTTGGATCCTATTGTTCTAGGACCAATCAGACTGCTGCAGTTTGGATCCTATTCAACTCAGTACATAACACCCCTCCCCTCTAAGTTCCAGTCCTGCCCGGGAGGTCGCATTCATAGTCCTCGAGGTACGCCGGTGGCCTACGTGTGCGTTGCGGCCTGGGGTGTTCCCTGGTCCGGGGTTCAGGTTCTGGCTCATGTTCCAAGGATGCTGGCTGTGATGGGCCTGTTTGGTCTGGTGCAACCGGCTCGCTCAGTCGTGGTTCTGGTTCCGGTGTCCTTTCGGCCTCGCGGGTCCTCTCTGTATTTACTGATTCTGCCTCTCCTGCTTGCCCCTGCTGCTCTATGGGCCTCACTGCCCCTCTGTTCCCTTGGGACTCCTCTGACCTGTCCTCCTCCTGGTTTTCTCCCGGGAATCGTCGCCGTATCTGGTCACAGTGGCGGCGCCAGCATTGCCCCCCATCCGTTAGCACCTCGTACGACACGGGACCAGTGACCCTGGTGACTGTGGCGGGTACCCATGCTGGGCCTGCCCCAAAATTCTTTGCGTACACTGGGTCCTGGGCCTCGAAGGTCCGGGGGTTCCTGCCTTCCCCCACCACTACCTCATCCTGAGCTCTATCGGGGTGAAGGCGGTCCAATCTGATTGCAAGGCGCCGACCCATTAGTAGTTCAGCGGGGCTCCGGCCAGTCGTTGAGCTGGGGGTGCTGTGTTGTGCTAGGAGGAATGTGGCAAGGCGGTACTCCCAATCCCCTTGCGTCATGCGGCGAAGGGTGTCCTTGGTGGTCCGCACCATGCGTTCTGCTTGGCCATTGGTGGCAGGGTGGAATGGCGCCGAACGGATGTGGCGGATGGCGTTCTGCGCTGTGAAGGTTTGGAATTCTCCTGACGTAAATGCAGTCCCGTTGTCTGAGACGAGAGTGTCAGGGAGCCCGTGGGTTGCAAACAGCCTGCGTAGTACCCGGATGGCTGCGGACGTAGAAGTGGACGGTACCAGTGCGACTTCCAGCCATTTGGTGTAGGAGTCCACCACTATGAAGAATGTTTTCCCCTGAAAGGGGCCAGCGAAGTCCACATGCAGGCGTGACCATGGTGCTTGGGCGGACTCCCAGGACTGGACTGGGGCCCTTGGGGGATCTGGGCGGGATTCTTGGCAGGCCTGGCAGTGTTTGACCCAGGCCTCTATCTCTCCGTCGATCCCCGGCCACCACACATAACTCCTGGCAAGGGCCTTCATTCTTACTACCCCTGGGTGTGTCTCGTGTAGGGCTGTGAGGACCCTTTTGCGGAGGGGCTGGGGAACAACGACCCTGCTTCCCCATAACAGGCACCCCTTGTGGGCCGACAGTTCATGTTTGCGGGTTGTGTAGCCGGCGAATTCTGGCCCGGGGCTGCTGCTGGGCCATCCCCTCCACACCCAGTCCAGGACCCGGGAGATGACCCTATCTTTCTTGGAATGGTGTGCAACTTCTTGTGCCTGAATGGGGCGGTCGGGAAGCAGCTCCAGGCTCATAACCTCTTGTGCAGGTGCTGGGTCGGGGCCTGTTTCCGGTAGTGGTAGCCTGCTGAGGGCGTCCGCATGGCCCATCGCCTTCCCAGGGCGGTGAATCAGTGCATACTGGTAGCTGGCAAGGAAAATTGACCACCTGAGTACACGAGGAGACAGCACTTGGGGGGTCTGCTTTTCGGGTGCAAACAAGCCAAGCAAGGGCTTGTGGTCAGTCACCACGGTGAAGGGCCGCCCGTACAAGAAATCATGGAATTTTTTTACTCCCTTCACGATTGCCAGACCCTCCTTGTCGATTTGCGAGTAGTTCCGCTCGGTTGCGTTGAGTGTCTGGGAAAAGTATGCCACCGGTACCTCTCTTCCATCCGGGAGTTGGTGTCCCAGGACAGCGCCAATGCCATAGGGTGAGGCGTCGCATGCTAGCACCACCGGCAGCCTCTCGTCGAAGTGTGCCAAGACCGAGTTTGAGACAAGCAAGTCCTTGACTGCCTGGAATGCGGCCTCCTGGCGCTGGCCCCACACCCAAGGGGCCCGCTTGTCCAGGAGTCTGTGTAGGGGCTCCGCTACCGCCGCCTTGTGGGGAAGGAAGGAATGGTAAAAGTTCAATAGTCCCAAGAAGGCCTGAAGTTCAGTCTTGTTCTTGGGCGCTGGGGCATCACAAATGGCCCGTACCTTGTCCCCAGTCGGGTGGACCCCTTCTGCGTCCACCATAAATCCCAGAAAGTCCACCTGAGGCACTCCTAGTAGACATTTTTCCCGCTTCACCTTGAGACCCGCCGTCTGGAAACGGTGCAGAACGGTGCGGAGGCGGTCCTCAAACTCCTCTGGTGTGGGCCCGGCAATCAACACATCATCGAAGAAGGGGGTGACGCCAGGAATCCCTTTAAGGAGAGAGTCCATTAGATTCTGGAATATGCCTGGTGCCACGCTGACACCGAATTGCAGCCGCTTTACCCTGAACGCTCCTCTGTGCGTCACAATCGTCTGTGCCTCTGCTGTGGCCTCATCTACTGGCAGTTGTTGATATGCTTGGGCCAAGTCCAGCTTGCCAAAAATTTTCGACCCAGCCAGGGTGGCAAGGACATGGCTGACCACTGGCACTGGGTATGCATGGGCCGTGAGGGCCTTGTTTATGGTACATTTGTAGTCTGCGCAGATGCGGACCGAACCATTCGGCTTGACGGGTGTGACGATTGGGGTTTCCCAGGGGGCATTAGGCACCGGCTCCAGCACTCCTTGCTCCACGAGTCGGTCTAATTCCTCGTCTATACGGGGTTTCAGGGCGAACGGGACCCGGCGGGCCTTGAGCCTGACTGGTCGTACTGCGGGGTCAAGCTGTAGAGCAATGGGGGGGCCCGTATACTGTCCCAATTTCCCATCAAAAACCCCCGGAAATTCCTTGCATATGGCGTCCACGTCCACTTGTAAGGTAGTGTGGTTCACCCCGGTGATGGCTAGCCCCAGTGGTCCAAACCATGCCAATCCCAGTAAGCTAATGTAGGGGCCCTTGACCACAAGCAAGTCCAGTTGCCGCGTCCGCCCTCGGTATTGCACCCTGAAGGTCCCCACCCCCATTGTGGGGACCTTACGTTTCTGAAAGTCCCGGAGGGTGAATGGGGCCGGCCTGAGTTTGGGACCCCCAGTAGGACACAGTTTCCTTAAGGTCCTTGCCGAGATTATGGATAGAGTTGAACCCGTGTCAAGCTCCATGCGGCATGGGGCCCCCTCTATCTGTACCTCTACATAAATTTTCTCTACGTTGGGGTGGGGCAACTGGTATACCTGGAAGTCCGTGAGCTCCGTCGAGTTGCCTTGGTGTGTTGGGCCCCGGGACCTGGGGCTCTTGGATTGGTCATCTGATGCCTGGCGTCGGGTGGGCCGAGCTCGACACACCCGGGCGATGTGTCCCAATTTTCTGCACTGCCTGCACTCTGCGTTGCGGAAACGGCAGGTCCTCCTCTCGTGACTATCTCCACAGCTTGCGCAGTTCCCTGCTTCTCGTCGAGGCAGCTGTGGTATGTGGGCTGCTTGAGTGCGCTGCTGTACTCGGTGCACCTCCTCCCTGTTGGATCCTGAGTCGTCGGTGAGGTCTTCGTGGTGGACCCTCGGTTGGGACGGCTGGCTCGGCCGTGCCTCTTGCGTCGACCTCTCGGCAGCTTCCGTTGCCAGGGCCTCCTCCAGAGCGACCTGGAACGTTAGGTCCTTCTTAGCGTAGAGGCGTCGTTGCAGCTTCTCATCCTTCAGGCCACCGACGAGGCGGTCACGAAGCATGTTCTCCAGCTCTGAGAAGTTGCAGAACCGGGCAGCTTGGCGGAGAGAGGTCACAAACCCAGTTATGGTTTCCCCAGGGGCTTGCCGCTTTGCATAGAAGGCATTTCGACGAGCCACCACAGAGGGCTGTGGCGAAAAGTGCCCCTTCAGCTGTTCCATTATTGTTTTGTATGGAACAGTAGCGACGTCTTCGGGTGCAAGGAGAGCCCGGGCGATTTCAAACGTCTCCTCTCCGCAGATGCTGAAGAATATTGCCCTCTTCTTGGCGTCTTCTTCATCGGTGACCCCTTTGGCTTCTAGGAGGAAGGTGAAACGGGAGGCGTACGCTTCCCAGTCTCCAGATGCTGGGTTGAACGGCGAGAAGCTGCTGTCGGTTGCCATTCTGAGTTCCTTGTGTCCCGGAGCTGAAGCCTGGATACACGGTGCGAGGCAGCGGTGCGGCAGGTGGCGGTGCTGCGGTGCTGTGTGTGGCAGTCAGCTCAGCGGGATCCCACCTTCGTCGCCAGTGAAATATACTCAGAGTCGCAAAGTGATTTCATGCTCTTTATTCAGCTCATAGTGGTGAGGAGGAATGAATGAAAGTCCCCTCAAGGTATCTGCTTTATATACATTATTTACACAATGGGCTGCACATGATTGGCTAATTCCGGAATTCTACTGTAAGCCAATCAGGTTGTGGATTCACTTCTATCTGGAGCATGATTGGGTGGTTCCTGCCAACCAATCATATTGCTGCATTGTTCTAGGACCAATCAGACTGCTGCATTCTGAATCCTATTGTTCTAGGACCAATCAGACTGCTGCCTTTTGGATCCTATTGTTCTAGGACCAATCAGACTGCTGCAGTTTGGATCCTATTCAACTCAGTACATAACACCTAGGCTCTGTGGTTTAACCCACAGCGCCACCCCGTCCTGAGAGTGAAGGTATTGGGTTGCAAATTTGCCATCTTGAAAGGTGGTGGCTGTTAGTCTTTCTCTGAACACCACAGAAAACAAAAGCATGTGATAATAGCTCTCCGAAAAGAGCTGCTTAGCCTTAGGCAGGCTGGGATGGGGGGAGGGGGAGAGAGACACCATTTTGATTTTGGGATTACTTCATATTTTCTAAGATGCTGAGCCTGTGTTGGACAGCACACAAAACATTGTATGGGTATTTTTTAAAAGTACATTTGATGTTTTAATGAAGAAAGCTCTGCCCTAAAAGTTTGAATAATAGTTTTATGGGCCTGGGCAATGATTTATTCCAAAAGGAGTCAATTCTTATGCTTCCAGTCACTTTAAACTGGGCAATATTAATATCTGCAACAGGCCAGCCCTGCTTGTATGCCAGACAAAAAGTGCCTGGTTGGGATTCCCATGGTCCACACAGTGCCTGCTCCCAGTTTGAGCTGACAACATGGGGAAAGAGCCTTTGTTCAAAGCAGGGAGGGGATGTTGCTGCAGCACAGCTCCCATCATCCTTGACCATTGGCTGTGCTGATGGAAGTTAAGACTCCAACCACCATAGGTTCCTTGCCTCACACATAAAGGAAAAATCCATCTGGGAGGAAAGTGGCTGTTAGCAGAGCACTGCGTAAATGCTATACTTATTTCTCAGCCTTCTTTTCAAGGCCACACTCTGCTGTAAGGAATAATAGCAAGATGGATCGACAAGTGCGGCTTTAACATTTGTGGACGCATTTGCAAAGCTGGCGTTTAAGGTGAAGGTCGCCGCCGAATGATTGCAGTCATTGCAAACAGTGGTGTGCTCAGAAACTTGAGGCATATTGTTTCAGGGGAAGAGTGTTTGAGTCAGGCAGTGGGCAGAATAAAATAAAAGTACAAGTGCTAGAAAGGTTGACGCGGGCCGAGAGTTATTCACTATTGTGGAGAAGCTGGAACGTCATCGCCTGGCATGAGTAAGAAATTATGGAGCGTGAGAAGAAGAAGAGAAGAAGAGTTTGGATTTGATACCCCGCCTTTCACTCCCTTTAAGGAGTCTCAAAGCGGCTAACATTCTCCTTTCCCTTCCTCCCCCACAACAAACACTCTGTGAGGTGAGTGGGGCTGAGAGACTTCAGAGAAGTGTGACTGGCCCAAGGTCACCCAGCAGCTGCATGTGGAGGAGCGGAGACGCGAACCCGGTTCCCCAGATTACAAGACTACCACTCTTAACCACTACACCACACTGGCTCTCGTGAATGGTGAAGGTAGAAGAAAGGAAGAGGCAAAGTCTCAGTCAGCTTGATAGGGCCCATGGGCAACCCAGTGAGGAATAAGAGTCTGAGGCAAGAGGGAAGAAATAATGCCTAATTCTCATTGAAGTGTATTATGTGTGTCTGGACTGTATCAGGTCAGATTGTCCCATGAGGGATCATATCTGAATGCACTTGCTTTCTTTAAAAAAGTTTAAAAGTCTTCACATAGAAAATTAGATGTCAAAGGGAATTTGTGTCCCAACACGGGCATGTTCCATGCTCAAGCTAATACAGTGGAACCTTGGTTCCCAAACTTGATCCATTCTGGAAGTCTGTTTGACTCCCAAAACGGTTCAGGAACCAAGGTGTGGCTTCCGATCGGCTGCAGGAGCTTCCTGCAGCCAATTGGACGCCACAGAAGCCGCGCCGGATGTTTGGCTCCCAAGGAACATTCGAAAACCGGAACAATCACTTCCATTTTTCGATCGTTCAGGAGCCAGAATGTTTAGCTCCCAAGGCGTTTGGAAACCGAGGTTCCACTGTAATAATAATATTACCTTCATCTTGATCGGCAACTTAGACTCAGGGGAGCCAATTTGGACCCCAGGTTATGGGTGCCCAGTGTGGTACCAGAAGTCAGGTTCCAAGGTCTTAGAAGGCCTCAGAAAGCATCTCCGATGCCTTGGAGATGCTGTCTGAGGCCTTGCGAGACCTCAGGCGCTGCCTGGGGGCCCTGCGGTGTGGGGCCCCCTGCTTAGACTTCTGTTATTCATATGCGTGGGAAAGGAGTGAAGGACCTATGGATTCCACCCAGAACTAAGGTTTTATTATAAGTCTTTGGATTTATGAATGACCAACCAAAGGCTTCTTTGGTGGATGTAGGATGTAAATTCAGTTTTCTTTCTTCTTTCCCTAGATCATTTTGTCTGTGATCTTTGAGAGCGGACTGACTGAAAATAGAAACTTGACAGATGCCTGTTCCACTGCCACCACCTGCTCCTCCTCTTCCACCATCTCTTTCTGGAGGAGCCCCACCACCAGCACCACCTCCTCCTCCTCCTCCTCCTCTTCCGCCATCTTTCTCTGCAGCTCCACCACCACCTCCTCCTCCTCCTCCTCCTCTACCTTCTTGTTCTGGAGGTCCACCACCTGCCCCGCCTCCACCTCCCCTTCCATCACCTTCTTCTGGATGTCCACCACCACCACCACCTCCTGCCTCTTTTTCATCATCTTCTGGAGGCCCACCATCACTGCCATCTTCATGCCCTTTGGTAAGGCTCATCTTTCGATTTTTTTCCTTGATTGTGAAGAGTATAACCAACACTGAGGTCTCACAATTAAAATTCTGTTTTGGACTTAGAAACTTAGCTACAAAGTCCTAGGTTTAAAATGTCTTATCTGTAGGTGTTATTCAAATACAGGTTGTTGTTGTTTTAATGAGAAAAATTAACTAGTCTTGAATGCCTAGACATGCTTCTGTTTATTGCAGATTTCTCCATCCACTTGCTTGTCACCATTCCCAATGTTACAATGAGTCTGTTGACATAATCCGTAGCTCGGTCGGTAGAGCATGAGACTCTTAATCTCAGGGTCATGGGTTTGAACCCCACGTTGGGTGAAAGATTCCTGCATTGCAGGGGGTTGGACTAGATGACCCTCAACTCTACAAGTCTGTGCTTCTGTGAAAACATGGTTGCGAAGGCAGAGAAACACAGGAAGATTCTTTACATTGTGACAGGCCACTAATCCATCTAGCTCAGTATTGTTCATATAAACCGACTGGCAGCTGCGATTATTATTTATTAAATTTCTATACAGTTGGTACCTCAGGTTACATATGCTTCAGGTTAGAGACTCCGCTAACCCCGAAATAGTGCTTCAGGTTAAGAGCTTTGCTTCAGGATGAGAACAGATCGTGCTCTGGTGGTGCGGCAGCAGCAGGAGGCCCCATTAGCTAAAGTGGTGCTTCAGGTTAAGAACAGTTTCAGGTTAAGAACAGACCTCCAGAACGAATTAAGTACTTAACCTGAGGTACCACTGTACCACCTTTCATCCAAGGATCATAGGGCAGTTTCAGGTTGGGTGTCTCCCAGCCCGACCTGGAGTTCCCAGGCATCTTCTGCTTGCAAGGCACGTGGTCCATCACTGTACTTCCTAATATCCTATCTTCAGAGGCTGTAGCGCTGCCATATGTCTGCAACTTCCCGGACATTGCTGGAATTTCTGAAAATCAGTGAAAACCTCTGAGGCAACATATGTCGGAAGTGTTTCTTTTTTCCTTTAAAAACCACTAATTTCCCTCATTTAAAATAGCTCAAAAACTTTCGTGTCCAGATTTTTACTTTTTGAAATATGGCAACCCCTCGGAGGTTTTTATTTATTCATTTGCACAGAGAATTCATAGGCCTCGGTGTCTGTATCACACACCTGCTAAGATTACCCAGCTGTTACTGCAGCTGTTGGGTTTTCTAAGGAAAGTGGAATGAAGCTCAAGGAATGTAAATGGAATGAGTCCTCACGTATGCACTTCCTGTCTTGCAGTTGTAGCAACTGTCCAAGATGTTTGAATATTGTCCATTCTGTTTTCTGCATCGTTTGATCACCTCCACCTAGAATCACAGAATCATAGAATCATAGAGTTGGAAGAGACCACAAGGGCCATCGAGTCCAACCCCCTGCCAAGCAGGAAACACCATCAGAGCACTCCTGACGTATGGTTGTCAAGCCTCTGCTTAAAGACCTCCAAAGAAGGAGACTCCACCGCACTCCTTGGCAGCAAATTCCACTGTCGAACAGCTCTTACTGTCAGGAAGTTCTTCCTAATGTTTAGGTGGAATCTTCTTTCTTGTAGTTTGGATCCATTGCTCCGTGTCCGCTTCTCTGGAGCAGCAGAAAACAACCTTTCTCCCTCCTCTATGTGACATCCTTTTATATATTTGAACATGGCTATCATATCTCCCCTTAACCTCCTCTTCTCCAGGCTAAATATGCCCAGCTCCCTTAGCCGTTCCTCATAAGGCATTGTTTCCAGGCCTTTGACCATTTTGGTTGCCCTCCTCTGGACACGTTCCAGTTTGTCAGTGTCCTTCTTGAACTGTGGTGCCCAGAACTGGACACAGTACTCCAGGTGAGGTCTGACCAGAGCAAAATACAGTGGCACTATTACTTCCCTTGATCTAGATGCTATACTCCTATTGATGCAGCCCAGAATTGTATTGGCTTTTTTAGCTGCCGCGTCACACTGTTGGCTCATGTCAAGTTTGTGGTCAACCAAGACTCCTAGATCCTTTTCACATGTACTGCTCTCAAGACAGGTGTCACCCATCTTGTATTTGTGCCTCTCATTTTTTTTGCCCAAGTGCAATACTTTACATTTCTCCCTGTTAAAATTCATCTTGTTTATTTTGGCCCAGTTCTCTAATCTGTCAAGGTTGTTTTGAAGTGTGATCCTGTCCTCTGGGGTGTTAGCCACCCCTCCCAGTTTGGTGTCATCTGCAGATTTGATCAGGATGCCCTTGAGTCCATCATCCAAGTTGTTGATAAAGATGTTGAATAAGACCGGGCCCAAGACAGAACCCTGTGGCACCCCACTAGTCACTCTTCTCCAGGATGAAGAGGAACCATTGATGAGCACCCTTTGGGTTCGGTCAGTCAGCCAGTTACAAATCCACTGAGTGGTAGCATAGTCAAGCCCGCATTTTACCAGCTTCTTTACAAGAATATCATGGGGCACCTTGTCAAATGCCTTGCTGAAATCAAGGTAGGCTACATCCACTGTGTTCCCTTCATCTACCAGGCTTGTAATTCTGTCAAAAAATGAGATCAGGTTAGTCTGACATGACTTATTTTTCAGAAATCCATGCTGACTATTGGTGATCACAGTATTCCTTTCTATGTGCTCACAGACTGTTTGCTTAATGATCTGCTCCAGAATCTTCCCTGGTATTGATGTCAGACTGACTGGGCGGTAATTATTTGGGTCCTCTCTTTTCCCCTTTTTGAAAATAGGGACAACATTTGCCCTCCTCCAGTCTGCCGGGACTTCGCCTGTTCTCCAGGAATTCTCAAAGATGACTGCCAGTGGTTCTGAGATCACATCTGCCAGTTCTTTTAATACTCTTGGATGCAGTTCATCTGGCCCTGGAGACCTATTGGGAACAGTATTTCCCCCCAGTATTGTGGATGCTATTTGTTAAAAAAAGGCTTACCTGAATACAGTATTCTTTTTTGACAAAGCCATTTCTACCACTTCCGGTTAGAGACTCACGTTAGGCCTTATAATAATACAAATGATACAAATACAGCAAATTGTGAATACGCACACATACGCACACTTCCTAGTGAGTAATTGGATACAGCGGGACTTGTTTATAAACAAACATTTATAGGATCAGACTACTGATTGAGGGATTAATGGACTAAGACCCATATGATAAACCATCTAACACTTTTTAAATTGAATGACATAATCATAAAAACTGAGTCCCATTTTCTTTAACTGAGGATTAGGAGATGGGTGCCTTCCTGCTTTCTGTGATTAGTAGAATTTGAATTTGAATAGAAGCCCACTTGAATAATTTGCACATATGACTCTGTTCACAGAATATAGCTTTTCAAAGCAGAACATTCTGGGGTTTTATTTAAACAGCCAAATTTATTCTGCCTTTCTGCTAAGCAATTAATGTTTTTCTTAGGATACGTCACTAGATTGTATTAAATCCGACATATATTAAATCACCTAAGTGAATTCAATAGGACTGTTCTTGCTTAATTGTTGTCACCTTTAAATAAAAACACCTCTCTGCGCTTAACTAGGGTTGTGGGAATTTAACATGGAGTCTGGCATCTGATGTAGGTAGGAGTGAGAATAAAAGAGAAAATTGTATTGGGTATCATGAAGGATATTACATAAATTGCTTTGTGGATTTTTAAAAAAACCTTTAACATTTTATTTTTCACTGGGAGGGGGTAACATTGAATTTCAATACACTAAGCTGTCTGGAAAATTACTGCAAGCTCCTGCATTTGAAGCAGGTCTTCAGTTATTCTGTCTGATACTATTGCAATGAGAAACAGTTTTCTTGAAGGCATCCTTGCAGGCAGATGGTGGCAACGATGTAAATAAGGGGGGGAGATACTTATTTATGAACTTCCTGCGACTGCACTGTTTCAAACACTAGAAGATGCTTCTTTGACAAATCCAAAATAATTAATGCTCTTCTCGAATAACAACCCGTTCACCTTGCTGTTAGTGCTGAAACAGAATCCTCTTTTAAGAAGAAAAATAATATCACAACCTTTATCCCTATCTCCATGTGCTTGGGAGTAAACCTCGTTGAATCCAATAGGGCTTACTTCTGAGTCAGCATTGTGCTGGGTGGAAAACGCAGACAAATTTGAAGCAATCTCAATTTATTTTGTCTGCAGACTGATGCAAGCTCACGAAATGTGTGAATGTCTGCTGCTCTTTACACTCCATTAGTGCATTATTTACTGTTAGTTAATTAATGAAAGCAAATTAATTAATAGCCTGTCCTTTGACAAAAGACACCAGGGCAGTTTACAGCAGCACCAAAAAATACAACATGAGTTAATTAAAACAGTCAAAGTTAAAAACAACAACAACATCTTGCCTCTTTTAGATAACACCTGAGTGGCTGACTTGGGCAGATAGCCAGCTCCCCCTCCTACCCAGAACATAATTGCCAAAGCCTGGCTCTAGACCTGAGGTCTAGGTAAAAGTTAGGCTCTAGGCCCACGGGTGGGAAGCTCGTTGGACTACAACAGCCATTATCCCTGACCACAGACCATGCTGGCTGAGGTCTTTGGGAGCTGGAGTCTATCAACATCTGGAAGCTACAGGTTCCCCCCCCTCCCCTTCTCTAAGCAGTGGGGTTCTGGGGGTGAAATCTACCAGAGGCAGGTGTGGTCTGAAAACTTAAGTAACAAGGCAGATGATAAAGTGGGCCGGGATGAAAGCAGGTAGCGGTCTAAATCCAAAACAGCAATCAAAGCTAGGTAGCAGTTGCCTAGGGAGAGTCTTCACATAAGGAGCAAGATGCTCATGCAGAATAAGGAGTGATATCTGATTCAAGGGATTGGTGGGTGGTGACTGGCCCTTGGGTCAGGTATGCTCAGGTATTAAAGGTAAAGGGACCCCTGACCATGGTGTACAGCTTCCGGATCATGTGGCCAGCATGACTAAGCCACTTCTGGCGAACCAGAGCAGCGCACGGAAACGCCGTTTACCTTCCCGCCGGAGTGGTACCCATTTATCTACTTGCACTTTGACGTGCTTTTGAACTGCTAGGTTGGCAGGAGCAGGGACCGAGCAACGGGAACTCACCCCATCGCAGGGATTCGAACCGCCAACCTTCCAATCAGCAAGTCTTAGGCTCTGTGGTTTAACCCACAGCGCCACCCTGTTGGGTTGAAATAACGACAGACAGGTAGCGAGTGTCATCTGGGAGGCATCTCTCGAGCAAGTCTCGGGGAGCCCCTTTTACTGAATATTACAGCATTGCCACATATGTGCTTATTGCTGATTGGT
Organism: Podarcis filfolensis; assembly: GCF_964270895.1. NCBI lineage: Eukaryota > Metazoa > Chordata > Lepidosauria > Squamata > Lacertidae > Podarcis > Podarcis filfolensis. The sequence continues at coordinate 21,448,169 of NC_139614.1, read as the reverse complement.
TAACACAAATACAAAACAAAGGGTTGCATATAGGCATTAATCACCGATAGATTAAAGGCTGGGAAAGGGAGCACAGAACTAGGCAGGCATGAAAACCTCCTAATTAAAATATAACTAATGATTGATAATGCAAGACTTAAACAATTATGTTCCAATAGATGTGGTCAACTATGCATTAAGAACAGGTCAGGGTACGGTGTTTCATGAACTCAATGTGAACTGAACATTCTGGGGTGGTGAGGGAATGTCTTAGTATTAGAACAATTTGTGCAGAACGATTTATGCAGCATGTACAGAGATGAAACTTAGAAGCAAGACTTTCCCAAACATGTCACAGTCATGTGCAGAAACAGAGCTTTCCTACACCACCCGCGTCCCTCGCTTTTACATAGTTCCATCCTTATTTCAGACATTGTGATATGTTGTTATATGTTGTGATGTTTAGCTGGTATCAGTATATCGCAATGTTGAAAACTAGGTATCACCCAGCCTTAGCAGTCACACTCTTTGTTTGAAAACCAGGGGGTTTTTTGGGTGCATTCCCAGGTATCGCCCAGCCTTAGCAGTCACACTCTTTGTTTGAAAACCAGGGGGTTTTTTGGGTGCATTCCCAGGTATCGCCCAGCCTTAGCAGTCACACTCTTTGTTTGAAAACCAGGGGGTTTTTTGGGTGCATTCCCAGGTATCGCCCAGCCTTAGCAGTCACACTCTTTGTTTGAAAACCAGGGGGTTTTTTTGGGTGCATTCCCATTCCCATTGATGAATAAAAGAGCATGAACACTCAAATGGAGTTAGAATGTGTTGGGTGGCTGTTCTGATCCACTGGCCCACAGGAGGGCTTGTAGAGGGATGGTTGGGTGCAGGGATATCAAAGGAGGGTGCCATGAGCATGAGAATGGCCCGTTCTAGTGCTTTATTCCAGAAGGCGTAGACTTGCTGCAAAGCATCCCACCAGTTCTCCTAGCCTTTGCAGAAGCAGGATGGACACTGCAGCAAGGAGACGGCTTGTCTGCACCCAAGCAGATGTACAGATGTTCTCTATGCACAAAGCAGCATATGTCATTTTGTCTAGGACTTCCCATCACTTCACCTGCCCAGAAGAGGACATAGGTGGCCAATACCCAGTTCTTATAGATAGCTCCCTTTTCTGGGCTCAGAGCCCAGGACCCCAAGCCCCACAGATAAGGGTAACATCAAACCAAGCCAATTAGTGTGTTATCAATGCAAATGAATGCAAACATACGCAAACATACATATTCCCCCAGCAATCCAACAGTGGTTTTACTCCCCCTCTGCCCAAAAATTTATGTAAGTTTTTCATAGCTTCCCACTTGAACCTTCTATTTTTTAAAACACACACACACACACACACACACACACACACACACATTTTTGGGAGCAAAGATACTGTGTGGTAAAAAATAGAATAACCCTCTCTGCTGAACAGTCAGCCTATTAAACATATGACTCATTCCATCTCGTTTTAAAAAGGAAAGGAAAGAGGGAGGTGCAACATTCCTTATCTAACCTGACATTTCTTGTATGCGAAAGAGTAGAAATTCTCCTAGTGTGACAAGGTAAACGTAGAGCCAAGTGAACATGTTCTAATTTAATAAGCCTGGGTCACAGAAATTAATGTTATTCTGATCTACCGGAGCAATTTGAGGGATTCAGTAAAACACACTGTCTTCCAGTTTTTGTCGTCTTCAGAATCTTGGCAAAAGGCCCAAATGCTTTTCTTTCTAATGGTGTGCCCTTTGCTTTTCTAATAATAACATAAAAGGCCGAACAAGACTGACACCTTTCTCGCTGTCTCTCTGCTTACAAATTCTGCAGCCTTGGAAGAAAATCAATTTTCCATTCATTGCCAGAGTTTCAAAGGGCTAATCTATTTCATTTTTTTAAAAAAAGCAAACGGGGATGGGTGTGTACCCAAGATTGTTCATCGTCAAGAGTCGACCTACTGAAATTAATGGGCATAAATTGGTCATGTTCATTAATTTAAGTGGGCTTACTTTGAGTATGATTGGGTACAATCCAATGTATTGTGGCATTGCACCCCAATCTCCAAGTGGTGTGAGATTCCAGGGTTTGTATTTTCTTTTGAATGAGGTACAGAGACGACTGTGGTGTCTTTCATGGTATATGGTTTATTTCCACATATATACAACCTGAGCCTACGATGGAGGGGTTTGCAGTATTCAGACCCCAAGAGGGTCTTGCTTCTCCCTTAGCCACAGCCTTAGATTCCAGCAGAAATCAAGCATGGCTCTGACCCCACGCCTTTCCAGCCTGCCGTCTCGCTTCCAGCTTCTAGCACACACAACTCCAACTCTCCACTCTGACCTTTGTTTTTCTAACTAGCAGTCAGTGGAGAGGGGCCCACCCATTTTCTATCCAGCACAGATCCATTTCCTTGGTTACCTTAATCACCCATGAGCACACAAGGAAGCTAGCAGACTCTCCAAGTGTCCTATTTTCCAGGGACAGTCCTGGATTTATAGAAGCCATTCTGATTTGATCCTGGAATGTCCCGCTTTCCCTCTATTTCCATTGGTGAAGCATTGGAGGGTATGGTTATGCAACCTCCGAGCCAAGGAGATAAGTAACTATACAGCCTTAAAAGACATCCGAAGGCAGCCCTGTACTGGGAAGGTTTTTTTTTTTTTTAATGTTTAACGTTTTACTATGTTTTTATATATGTTGGAAGCTGTCCTGAGTGGCTGGGGCAACCTAGTCAGATGGAGGGATATTATTATTATTATTATTATTATTTATTATTATTGAATAGGACATCCTTATTTGCATTGGAGAAATGTTGGAGGGTAGCTTTTCCAGGAATGTGAGTCCTCCTTTAGATTTTAACACTTGCTGGATTAGGTCTTAGAAGGGTCTTGGCAAACAGCCTATTCCACCCTAAACACAGGACTATATACAGTCATACCTTGGTTTTCGAACAGCTTAGTTCTCAAACATTTTGGGTCAAGAACACCGCAAACCCAGAAGTGAGTGTTCTGGTTTGTGAACTATTTTTGGAACCTGAACACCTGATGGGCCTTCCACGGCTTCCGACTGGCTGCAGGAGCTTCCTGCAGCCAATCAGAAACCTCACTTTGGTTTTAGAAGTCGAGTGGACTTCCAGAACGGATTCCGTTTGACTTGCAAGGTATGACTGTATTGCTTTGCTATTCCTACAAAAAGTAAATATAGTTGTGTTGGGCAAATTGAAATCCATATTAGGGCAATACCACTATTTGGCCAACCAAAATGTTGTAAGCTTTCGCCGTTCCTGGGCATTCCTAGCCATTTCCACAATGGTCAAGGGTTTATTGGCATCTGAAGTATCAGGGAAGGAAGATTGAATGCCCCAAAGTGACCAATTTCTCCCCTAATCCACCAAAATACACAATGCATTCTTGAATATAAGTATTGTGTATGTTCAGAGTTTACTACTCTGTCCAGCCCTCCCCCCAAAATTATCTACTTATTTTGGAAAGGGAGGGGGTGAAGCTAGTATTTATCATACAGAGATGACACAAACTGTAGATATATGAACCCAGGAACAAAACCACAGCTGTTAGTTCTAAATTTAAACCTACGAGGTCCTGCTATCTCACCCAAGCAGCAGAGCTACGGCAAAACCGTTTGTGGGAGTTGCTGAGATAAATTATTTGTAACAGCACTGTAAAACAAGAAGCAAGGAGTTATTCTGTTCCAGTGATGTTTCTTCAGTTTTTCACAGTACGTATTGCTTATTCTTCCAGAGGAGATAGGTGAAATTGGTGGTAAATTCCACTGTTGTGTGTGCTGTAGCATTTGCTAATTATATGACTCATTCAGGTTTTTGGTAGCGATGGTAAATAACATTGTCTCTCTGTGAAATTTCTAAAGGCGCTTGAGGACTGAGTTATGGAAGCTAATTTATAAAGCAATATATTCATCCATGCATTTATTTATTTTTTGCAACAAATGTAGCCTTAAAGAATACAAGCTATTAAAGGGATTTTACATCATCCCCCCAGGAATGTTTCTAACAGGACAGTACCCAAGTGTGCCATCTAGAGGAGCTTATGCACTTTTAGAAGAAAAGGAAAATGAGGAACCTGCTGTTTAAAATGCTAATATATAGACTGGCAGTTCTTAGCTTATCATTAGGAGGTAGGTTTGTGCTACTTGTGTTATATTGGGTATCTCTTTCAGACAAATAATAGCCTGTCCTTTTGAGCATTTCGGGTGTTTACTTAGTGGCATCAAACACATTCTAATGTGAGCGTTTGCTAGTGCACTGCTGCTGCTGTTGCAATTGTTTATTCTCTGTACAGTGGTTCCTTGGTACTCAAACAACTTGGAACCCAAACACTGCAAACACAGAAGTAAGTGTTCTGGTTTGCGAACTTTTTTCGGAAGCCGAGCGTGCTCTGTTTTGAGTGTTACACTTCTGGTTTTAGTTTTTGTTTTTGTGACTGTGCGGAACCAAGTTCAGCTACTGACTGATTGTGTGACTGCAGCATATTGTTTATTGCTTTCATTTTATGGATCAATGGTCTCGTTAGATAGTAAAATTCATGTTAAATTGCTGTTTTAGGGGTTTTTTAAAGTCCGGATTAATCCATTTTGCATTACTTTCCATTGGAAAGCGCGCCTTGGTTTTGGAATGGACTTCCAGAATGGATTAAGTTTGAGAACCAAGGTACCACTGTATTTTAGAAGTTCTCTCTTGTCTTTATTCTGTTTGTCATCACCACACACCACACCACACACCCATGCCACACCTCAACAAGGATATTACGGAGCTGAAAAAAATATTCAGAAAAGGGCAGCCTAGAGGATCAGTGACTGCTATGAGGACAGGTGACAACATCCAGAGCTTTAGGAGAGTAAAGCAGGGATATGATGATAAAGGTGTATAAAATTATTTTTGGTGTGGGGAAAGGGTCCCCCGGGGGAAAAATCTCATCGGCATCTGGTTGGCCACTGCTGCAGCTTAGTCTTGTCTGGATGTCACACCTGGATGTCCTACCCTCTAATAATAATAATAATAATAATAATAATAATAATAATAATAGTCAAGGCTGCCCAAGGTCCCAGCTCACAAAGGACCAACGCTGCTTTGTTGTTAAATACAAAAGGCTTTATTGAAGTTCAGTTTCACTTCCAGAGCCGCAGCGCGCAGCCCCACGTCTCAACTGTCAGACCGCTGATGACCCTTCTGAATCTCCTCCCCCTGTACACCAATTTAAGACCCTCACCTTGCTCCACCTTTTCCGCTGCTCCTTCCTCCTCTGGGTCCGCCTGCCCGCCGGGGTTCCGCCCTTTCTAGCCTCTTCTCCCGCTGATTCCCCTGAGCCTTCTCCCTCCCTCCGGCGGGCTTTAGGAGCTGGTTCCCCATCCGGGTCTCCTGCTGTCCCGCGCGCCTGTACATTTGAACTTGGCGCGTGCACCCAGCCAGCAGTTTTCCTCCTAACCGTTTCACTGCTGCTGTCACTGCTTCCCCCTTCGGGTGGGCTAGCTGCAACTGACCTCCCCTCCATTCCCCCACTCTCCGATGGAGGCGTGGTCAGCCCTGACTTACTCTCCCTCCCCTCCGGAGGAGACGCTGGCCCTGACACATGTGACTCTTCCCCCCCACTACGCTCTGGTGGGGAAACTGGTCCCGATCCTCCACTGCTGCTTTGGGGTTCCCCTCTGGCTCCTTGTTTCTGGTGCGTCCCCCTGGGACCCCCCCTTGCCCTGACCATCGGAGCCCCCTTCTGGGAATCTTCTGATTCGCTGGAGAAGCTCATGGAATCTCTCGGGCCACTGTCATAGTCCCCTACGCTTCCCTCGGATTCTTCCCCTTCGCTCTCCAATTCCTCTCTCCCCAGTGCTCCTGCTCCTGATTCCCTGACAATAATAATAATTAATAAATAAAATAAATAATTTATACCCCACCCATCTGGCTGGGTTTCCTCAGCCACTCTGGGCGGCTCCCAACAGAATAAAAAAGCAATAACATATCATACATTCAGATAAGGACCTGCTGGATCAAACCAAAGATTCAGCACTGTTTCCACAGTGGCAAAAACAACAACAACAAAAACCCTGTTGAAATCTCACAGGAAAGACACAAGCACAGCAGCACAATTTCATTTTTTGAAGGAAATGCTGTTTACAGATCTGTCTGTGTCCTTTGTCAGCTCCTTTTACTCTGGAAAAGTGTTTCACTTTTGTGTCCTAGCGGAGTATTGCCATGGAGATAATGTGTTGTTCCTTACGTTTGCCCCTTTTATTGACTGTGAATGAATGTCCAGTTCAGTCTAGCTCTGCCAGAGAAGGGAGTAGGTATTTCTACAATATATGCTACAATAAAGACTGGCTATGGGAAGAATAAAAGTGTATTAAGCTTAGCCGTCAAATGGATCTTGGGGGTTATTTCAGGTAGTGGAGCTGCCTTTTCTGCAGAACGAGATCACTCATGACAGCTGTGGTTGGAGGCAAACCTCCCTGTCACATGACTAAAGTTGTGTACAGATTTCCATTTAGTTTGACTCCTATGCTTTCATACCACTGGCTCTTGAATCTATTTACAGTGTCCCTCAACGATGCAACTGTCGTTTCTAAAGAAATGTCGCTGTTGGGTGTCTGTCCCCCACCCTCAGATCATCTTCAGAATGCCAGGAAAACTTAAGCCGCACTCACTTTGCGGTTAAGCTGAGGTGTGTACATTGGAGACAGCCATTGCGCATGCGCCAATGACAGCATGTGCACAGATGACAGCTTCATGAATAGGAGCTGGAGGATGCTTGCCAGGGCAGGGAAACCAAATAGGAAATGCGCATGGGGGGCGGGGAGATCCCGGCCTCCTCTCCGGCAGGGAAAACAGCACACAGATGCAACTTGAAAAGCGGCAGGAGGGGAAACCAACTTGCTGTACTTTAAGCCGTTAAATCCACTCCACTTCCTAGTGGGGAGGGGTTGCGGTGGACCGCATGGCCACCCACTCCCCTCTGGGGACGGGGGACTTTGTCCCCCATTGCTCTGGGGGGATCCTGGCCATGTCAGAGCCTGGCCAGCCAATCCGCTGGCCAGGGGCGTGTGGCCAGAACCGTTTGAACTGAGGAGCGAGCTGGAGGACTTCCTCTATGGCTCGCTTCCTCAATCACCCTCCCTATTTTGCAGGTTTTAGGCACTGGCCTTGCTATGGACCTTGGTTGGTCGCCGTTGAGGGGCCGGGTAGGAATTTTTCCACTTTGCAAATTGGCACTGGCCATTTGGCTTTCGCCTTCCTCGTAGCAATCGTCACAACTTTGTTAGGGTTGCGGTTAGGCATTGTTTGACCTTGTGGGGGGGAGGGGAGGTGTGGCCATCACCTGCCCCTCCAAGCTTAAGGGTATTCCGTTAGAGGAATCCGGGGGTGTTGATCCTGTCAACACGACCCCGACGGGAACACCAGGGGGAGCTCGAGTTGGTTCGCATTGGCAGGGCTCCCCCTACTGGTGGTTTACCCTTTCCGGACTTCCTGCGCAGCGGGCAGGAGTCAGATATAGTCGGGTCCAATCAATGCCTAAGCCAATACCACTCACATTCTATAATTCAATAAAGTTGTGGCCAAATTTGCCCAATAACATAATCCTAATATCTGTGTCCTTGTGTAAGTTATTTTCCAACGAGGGGGTGGCCGCGGGGTCTCGACACGCAATGTGTATATAGCTCAAGAGTTGCAGACTTTGGTATGTTGACTCACTTCCTCCAGACTTGCCTTTGTCCCAGCTCACTTATGGTCAATGGAATAAACCGCGCAAGCTGATCGAAAGTGGTCCTATATTGTGTGACTTCATCAAGAGAATTTCCCATGCCCGTTAGAGTAGAAAAAAAGCAAGAAAACAGCATTCAACTTGCATAAGATATGTTTGGCAGCCCCTAGACTTCAGCAGTCCTAAGCCACACCTGTCTTTTGCCCTGGTCGAAAGCAGGTGAAGTGAAAGTAAAACCCATTGTTTTCAGTTTCACCAGCTTCCAGTTGCACCGATCTGGTTTCCGCGGTCTTTGCAACAGTGAGAAACGGATTGACATGTTCAGTGAGTGTCAGTAAGCTGTAAATACAGCATCTAGTGGTGGGACTGTACCAGTATCACAGTGGAATTGTGATTATTGTCTGGGGGGGGGGGATGTCTGAAGAAACAGAGCCAAAAAATAATTCATAATAGAATTGTAGCGTTGGAAGGGATCCTGAAAGTCATCTAGTCCAACCCCCTGTGGTGCAAGTATATTGCAGAGCTGTTTCCTAAAGCAGGTATTGCAAGACACATTCGTTGCATATCACAGAGGTAGCCAACACGGTGCTCTCCGAAGATTGCTGGACTCGGATTGGCCCTGATCAGTGGCCATGCTTGGCTGGAGCTGTTGGGGGAAGGAGGCTAATAACATCTAGAGGGCACCGTGTTGTGTACTGAATAGCTAGCATAAACATAGCAGGTGGCGATCGATGACCAGGTGGTTTTGCTCACCTCCACTGTGTGGCGACTGATGCTTATTGGGACTAGAGGGGCAGAAGGCAGGGAGACCGGCAGGAGGCTGAGCCAGAACCAGTGACAGGCAGACCAATGACAGGTGGAGGCTGGTTAAGGACCAGTTGAGGCTGGTCCATTAGGGTGAAGGGGGGAGCACTGTCCTATCAATTTCAGCCTGCTCCCAGCCAGCCTTTATCAAACTGCCTCTTTTCTTACAAGTCGGGGGGCGGAGCGGATCCGCCTGTCATAGGTTCTGGCTCCGCCTACTGTTGTGTTGTTCCTCCCTCCCACCTATCCTATCAATGGGCATCAGTCACCTCTGGGCCCCACTTTCCCTAATGGACCAACCTGCCCTGCATCTCCTTGTGCTTCCTTGTGCTTCAGCCTTTGTGGAACTGTGAGCCTCACTGTCTGCTCTCCTTGACAGGCAAACTCCGAGCCGCCCAAGCAGAGGAGGGAGGACTCAAAAAGCCGCAGTGCTTTGCTACACGAGATCCAGAGAGGGACTCGGCTGAGGAAAGTATCGCAGACCAATGACCGAAGTGCACCGCAGATTGAAAGTGAGTCTTCGGCTTCCAGAACTTCTCCAAAGCAATGGTCACAGAGCTGTTTTTCCCCAGGCTGAAAGTCCCTGTGGGCTTTTTGTTATTGTTTTGCTTGGTTACCAAACCCTGGAAAAGCACCACGTAGATAAGCCTCTTCTACTTATGAGCTGAAAGCTGCTTATATTGGCCACATTTCTTGAGGTTTGGCCGGTCCAGTTCCACACCCCGCCCTGCAAGGACCAAGCCTCCCGTTATAAGCCTCCTGCCTTTTGGTCTGTATTAATGTACAACTTCTTTGTATACATAGCAAGGGGGTGGACAGCCTTTTTTTTCCTTCTCACCAGCCCAGGAGTCAAAACGTGTTGTGGATTCTTTCTTAAGACTCCCTAACCCCAGTTTGAAAAGTTAATTATGTTGCTGGAGAGGGGTGTTCTAAATGCATCCTTTACTTTTTCCTTATTAGATTCCTACCCAGTCCCTGCCTGGTCTTTCCTTTAACAGCATTTATGAAAACCTGTCAGTTGTTCATTGGCCCATGTCACAAGGAAAGTGGAACTGTGAATAGTTACCATTTTCTCTGTAAAAAGGTTTTTTTTAAATCTATTGAATTTTCCATAAGGCTCACCATCGCCACCTACTGTCACATTGTATATTCCACCTAAAACACACTTAAAACATTTTATTTGCAGCTGTGTAGTTGAGCCCTGGGTTAGTAGCAGTTAGCACCAATTTTAAATGTAAAAAAAATCTACGTTGTTTTATCCTGCCATGTGATAAAGTTCTTTGATCCCTGCCTTTATTTTTATTTTATTCTTTAATGCTTTATTGGTTTTAAAAACAAAACAAGTACAAAACAATACAATACACAATGATCAACAAAAATGCAATCCAAGATCAACACTCATTACAAAAAAAAAGATTGGATTCACATGTCACGAATTCCAACATGACTTCCAATCCTCCAATTGTGATTCCTAATTCACATTACGACTATGCACTTAACTTTACCTCTCACAGGTTGTTCAGTCATGTTAATTTTGTAAAGTTCTCTTTTTTCATGCAGAAGTCAGTCCAGGCCTGCCAAAGAATTTGGATTATTACAGTGTTCTTTTAGCTATTCTCTGTAAATATTCCACTCTTTATTAAATATTGGATCTGTATGGTCTCAGAATCTTACTGTCAAGATGGATAAATTAGCAAGAAGGTCCCTGCCTTCATTCACACACCAGAGGGTGCTGTGTTTCAGGATGTGGAGAATTGTGTATGTGTGCTGTTGCATCAAGTCTCTTTCTTATTCATTATACGCTGCAGGAAAAGACACTGAGGGTAAAAATAAAAAGGGCCAGTAACTCGGAAAGCTTGATAGAATAACCCAGATTTAATTTTTATTTTATTCTTTTGTCACAGACTCTAGGAGGAGGGCCAGCAGAGATGGAGGAAGCTCCGGAACCGCCAGAAGCGACATCCCTCAGGCATTGGGGAACCTCTTTGCAGAGGGTTTTCCTGTTCTGAGACCAGTAGGCCAAAGGGATCTGACAGGTAAAAAATACATTTTTCTATTTAACTACATTGTCCTCTTCCAGCAACTAGAGCCTGGGTAAACAGAACACGATGTTTTTTTCTTATGAGATGTTTGAAAGAGACAATAAACAATAAACTCTCTCTCTATATATATAGAGTTTATTGTTTATTGTCTCTTTTATATATATAAAAAATCTGTTTCAGTAAAACATTGTAGGGCAAGCTTCTTTGACTCTCCCTTTACACTCAGTTTCCCTAGCAACAATCTTATTTTGGCCCAGGATAGGAAAACCATCAAAACAGTATTTTTATATATTTAAAAGCCACCATGAACCACTCTTCAAGCCATGGCTCACAAGAGCAGTTTTCGGATTGCCCATAAAAACAAATGCGACAAAAAAACCATATGGAAAAACTGGATAGCTCAGTTGGTTAGAGCATGGTGCTGATAACGCCAAGGTTGCAGGTTTGATCCCCGTACGGGACAGCTGCAAATTCCTACATTGCAGGGGTTGAACTTAGATGATCCTCAGAGTCCCTTCCAACTCTACAATTCTATTCTGTTATGTTGTGGGGGGCAATCTGGCATAAAAAGCAGAAACAAAACACAGAACGAAAGGAGTTGGGCAAGTGCAAGGCAATTGGGGAACCTGAGGTACTCGACTTGTATCAAGTCGAACCATCTAGCTTTCTCTTGTCTACACTGACAGGGTTTCAGGCAGGAGTCTCTCTCCAGCCCTCCCTTGAGATGTCGGGGTTGTATGGAAAGCAGAAGCTCTGCCTTTGAGCTTGTCCTTTCATATTCAGGCCCTTGGGCTGGAGCTGACAATAACACCAAGATGCCACCAGGAGAACCTCTCCTGGAAGGACATTTCAAAGATGGAGTGCCACCACAGAATAAGCTCTGGTCATCAGCCATCGCATGTCAGACGAGGGGGAAGGCAGCAAACACGGAACAAGGCCTCTGAGGCAGGGCAGGTTCCCCTGGTCCCAAGCCATTGAGCAAAAACCGGTCCTTTGACTTGTGCTAGTTCATTGACTAGCAATTAAGTGTAGCATTTGCTGGTGTTGAGATGTTCCATATGCCTAGTTAACAACCCCAGTGCTGCAGTTCCCAGTCTTCAGAAGGCAGCCCCACCAGCAACACACTGCAGCAGTCTAAAAAGTGCCACTGAGAACCATGGCCAGGTTTATCTCTATATACACATGCTCTCATTCCAATGAGAGAAATCTAATTAAAGCGACCAGTTTCTTGGGGAAATGTGCATCGGACACGGCAGGCTTAATAAGCTGGGTGGAAAGGGCAAAAAACACCCAGATCTGTCCGTACCACGAATGCCCCAGGGCTTCTGCCTCGCCTCAGTGCAGCATAACCGAGATATACAGGAATGATTACTCATCCTGTTGAGTAGGAGGCTGTGAATTTCTGTCGTTCGCGTCAGAGCAGAATGTGTTGGGGCTTCAGCCACCTCTGCTCTGCCTCCTGGGAAACGGCCGAGTCACTGTTGATACTGCAGCGTCCAACAGCTAATCTGTAGGATTGGAATGGCAGGCAGGCAATGGGGGTTTGTGGCAAAGGGAAACGAGATTTGTGAAGAGGCTGAGCAGGACAGTTTCACATCTCTCTTTTCTTTGGTCGTCCCTCAAAGCGAGTGGCCCGTGCCATTGTTACCTTGGTTTATTTGCTGCTTCCTAAAACTTTTATTTGGTTTCCTCAGGTGGTCGGGCGGGTCAGCCAAGTGCTGTAAGGATATCTCCTCCTGCAAAGGGTCCGGACCCACAGAACAATAATGGGAAGGCCAGCGGCAGCCTTCAAACTGCGTCTGACAGCCCCAAACCAGCAAGTCCATCGGAAGCATCTAAGGCCCAGCAAGCGATTCCGGCTCGTCCCAACATCCCTGCTCCTCCACCGCCGCCGCCACTGCCGCTATCGCCTTCCTCCAGCAAACCTTCGCTTATCTTTCCCCCTCCTCCCTCTCTTCCCCCTCCTCTGCTTGAGAATCTCGAGAACCTCCCCTCCCCAAGCGCTGCTGCTCCTTCTCCCCGCAAAACCCCAGCATCCCCTTCACACATGCCGGCGCCGCCAATGCCTCCTCCTCCCCCTCCCTTGCCTTTAGGGCCCCCTACTTCACTCCCAGGCAAAACCAGCGAGTGCCCCAGCCCATCGGCCTCCCAGCCTGACCTAAGGCTCAGTTCCCCTTCCGTGCCCCCTCCTCCACCACCACCGCCACCTCCAGTGCCTTCTATGTCCACCTTTTCCTCACACAGGACGTCTTTGCCGCTGCCCCCTTCGCCAACTTCTCTCAGTGCCTCAAGCGGCAGTGGCGAAGCCCCGCCTCCGCTGCCCCCCAAGTCGCCGTTTGTGCAGTCCCAGATGCAGAAGCCCAGCATTCAGTCGCTGCCTCTTCCCCCAGCCCCTCCAAGCACACAGCAAGTGGCTGCGACACACAAGAGGAGACAAGGCAGAGGCGGAGGTAGGAATGGCACTCTTTAGCTGCATCACTGCTGGTCCATTTCAACGTACCATAGTCCAAAATGCAGGGGTAGGCCAGGGCCGTGGCCTGCGGCTTCCAGCATCCCCTAACATTGGCAACACTGGCTGGTGTTGAAGGGAGGTGTAGTCTTTGCCACGACCGTGTATCGCTGCAAACCTGGAAGTGGCACGGAAAGGGGCAAAAACTGCCCTAAAGGAATGTGAAAATGGCAATCCCACAAGCCTTTGCACCGACTGTTGAGGCCTGTGGGGAGTTTGAGCAAAGAGGTTTGGAAAGAGTGATTTTGGTGTTTTCAGGCTTTTTCTATGGCGTTCCTAATATGTACAGTCGTACCTTGGTTGACGAACGCCTTGCGACTCAAACATTTTGGCTCCCAAACGCCACAAACCGGGAAATGAGTGTTCCAGTTTGCGAACATTCTTTGGAACCCAAATATTTGACGGGGTTTCCATGGCTTCTGATTGGCTGCAGGAACTTCCTGCAGCCAATCAGAAGCAGCGCTTTGGTTTCCAAACGTTTTGGAAGTCGAATGGACTTCCGGAACGGACTCCGTTCGACTTCTGAGGTACAACTGTATATGCAATTTCATTTAAACACATGGTGCCTTGGAGCATAACCCCCACATATAAATGTGAGGAGTTGCCCGTATAGTGCTAAATCAGGCATAGGCAACCTTCGGCCCTCCAGATGTTTTGGACTACAATTCCCATCATCCCTGACCACTGGTCCTGTTAGCTGGGGATCATGGGAGTTGTAGACCAAAACATCGGGAGGGCTGAAGGTTGCCTATGCTTGTGCTAAATCATGCCAGACCTGAGTTCTGCCAGGTAGGCGGTTTTTTTGTATATTCTTTGATTTGTAGAGAAGAGCAAAATCTAAACTAAGCGTGGGACTGGCAGTGTGGACAGCATCTTTGTACACAACTGCAGAATTGATGGGCGTATATAAAAATCAGAGGAAGTGATGGTGTATGTTTGAAAAGGTCTCTCTTTGCATTTCAAGCACACGGGTTCTCCCAAAGAATCTTGGAAACAGCAGTTTACCCCCAAAAGTGAGTTACAAATTACACTAGCTTTAAGAAGCTAGTGCTCCTGGGATTCTTGGAGGGAGAAGAGTTGTTTGCTTTAAATATATGGTGTGTATGCAGCCTTACTGAAATCTAGTGAACAGGCAGGTTTGCGGACAAGTGTATTTAAATAGCAGCAACAAATGAATGGGACGCATAGAAAGAGGGATAATCATGGGGCCATTCGGACTCTTTTAACTGCACATTCAGAACACTTGCCATTGTACAGCTCTACTGGGGAATGCACTGCTTTAGGACAAATTGTTCTTTCAATAATAACAATACCCTTTTAAAATGTGTTGGGGAGGGGTGGGGCTTACTGGGTTGTTGTTTTTTATTTTTATTACGTATTTTGTGTTTTTATATTGCGGTTTTATGTTGTCAGCACCCTGAGACCTCAGGGTATAGGGTGGTATACAAATTTAATAAATAATAATAAGATCATCCTTGTCCATCGAAAGCAAGCACATTGGAAAGTGGGTAAGATTAGAAATTTATTTCACAATGTGAGTCTTCTTGTGCTCAGGTCCTGCTTTCCACGGGTGTCTGGCTGACCGCTGTAAAAACAGGTTGTTGGACTAGATATGTTCTCATGATGTTAGAATCCGCAGAACTGCATTTCTCCTGTGCAGATATTGCAAAAAGGGGCTACTATTGTTGTTTTACGTAGGTTGCATGCTAACTAGCCTGTAGTTTGGGACGCGGGTGGCGCTGTGGGTGAAACCACAGAGCCTAGGACTTGCCGATCAGAAGGTCAGTGGTTCGAATCCCCATAACAGGGTGAGCTCCCGTTGCTCGGTCCCTGCTCCTGCCAACCTAGCAGTTCGAAAGCACGTCAAAGTGCAAGTAGATAAATAGGTACCTGTCCGGCGGGTTTCCATGCGCTGCTCTGGTTTGCCAGAAGCGGCTTAGTCATGCTGGCCACATGACCCGGAAGCTGTACACCGGCTCCCTCGGCCAATAAAACGAGATGAGCGCTGCAACCCGAGAGTCGGCCATGACTGGACCTAATGGGCAGGGGTCCCTTTACCTTTACTAGCCTGTAGTTTAAAGTGGTCTCATGCCAATAGGGCTGCAACATCCGGGTTTTCTGAATATTATAGACCTGCTCTTTGCCTGTAGCCTACTTCACAGGGATGGTGTACAGGTTATTTATGCTAGCCTGAGCTCCTTGGCAGGAGAATAAGATGTAAGTGTAGTAAAAAGCAAGTATGTATGTCTGATGCAATGTTTGTCTATCTTCTCTGAGCCTTTTTCTAATGTGTATTTTCTCTTAGGAAAGCTGATGCCACCCCCAGCGCCTCCTGCAAGGTCTCCGACAACTGAACTCTCAAGCAAATGCCAATATGCTCAAGTATCTCCCTGGCTGCCTAGCCCAGACCTCTGCTCAGCAATTAAGAATGGGGCAGTCCACATAATGGGTAACGTTGATAAACTTATGTCTCTGCCCCGCCCAAAGATAAAAATGGCAAGCTTAAAGCATGCAGGAACTTGTCTTCTGGCAAAACGATGGGGTATTCACCCATGAAGGCTTGTTCAAATAAGGTGTTTACTAATTTACTAAGGAATGGCAAGAGAAGAACCTAAACAATGATATTACAGAAAAAGCAAATTAAATTTTAAGTATGTAGCATTGAGCTTATTTTGCTGTAGATTTCAGATACAAATGTAACTTCATGTTGTTTTGAGGTTAAGAAATGGATATTTGCTGAAATAACTGGGTGGAAACTTTTTTTAGAAACAGAGGGAGAATAATATCAATAATGTTTAGCAGCTATCTAAAAACTGAAAGCTGTTTACATACACCCTCAAACTCTTTGTAAGGTGAAACAGTTTTATTATACTATAAGTATCTTTACTGATGATGGAAAAAGTATGCCATGTGATAAGTTTGCCAAATCACTTAATGTCTGAGCATGAACATTCTGGCTCTTGTTGTTTTATTAAAAAATAATTTCAAACACCACAAGTAACATGGAACACCCTCCACCCCAAAAGCATGCAAACAAAACATGCAAACCATTTTCAGGTTCAACATGCTCCTAAAGGAACTAATTCAATTTCCTGGGGTTGTTTTACAAAACAAACTAGTTCCTTTCACATACAGTTCACAGGTGAATTCAAGTTCATCCAAATCATCATAGAATTGTATGGTTGGAAGGAACCCCTAGGGTCATCTAGTCCAACCCTCTGCAATGCAGGAATCCCAGCTAATTATTTTTTTCAGCATTCAGAATATTATAAGTTCTTTGTTTGAAGTATAAAATACACTTGAGAAGACTAAGGAAACATCAAAACATGCACACAGTGGGATGTGAATGGTTTTATCTTTCTCAACGATTGTGATCTTTAAGCTTAATGGCCCAATGAGTTTGAAGATGTGTGTGTGTGTGTAAGGTAATGGAGTTGAAGATTAACTATAAATCATTCAAATTCTACCCCAAAATGAACCTAATTCACACTCAGTTCAGTTGGCAATGATGGGAACTACTTTGGGTGTAGTTCAGAGATTTTTGAACTGGTACAGTAAACTTTGTTGCCTCAAACGACTTTATTCCAAGAACTGTCTTAGACCATTCCTTTATCGTTTTTCTACAGTTCCTTGAATTGGTTGAATTGTTGTAACTCAAAGGGGTGTTTTCCATTTAATTCTCCAGATGACTTTGAATCTAAATTTACTTTCCATTCCGTGGAAGAATTCCCTCCTCCTGATGAGTTTAAGCCATGCCAGAAAATTTATCCTAGCCAGGAAGCTAGAGGTAAGTCAGAAAGTTCTGTTACAGTCTGATCAGTTCAGGATAGTTAAATTATTCTACTCTTGCTTAAAAACTAGAAACAGTTGCGTGATTAGAAATTTTCAAGAAACAGTGGCCTGGTCAGAAATAGAGGAGATGCTCACTAGACAGAAGTCTGCTTGGCCAGGTCATGTAGATAAAAATAATCTGCGGGAGTTTTGCAGCCAGCATTAAAGGACTTGTTTCTATGTGCTAGGAAGCCATTGGCTTGGGTCACCTGGCTTGAATCCTCACTGCTTGAATCCTCTCCTTTAGCATTCTGAACTTGACTGTTAAATGAGTCCCTATGAAACTCATGATTCTGTTACCAGAACAAGCTGCAAGACTCGGACGCCTGCCTGGTTGGATTTGAAGGCACTGAAAGCTAAAGTGGCTTCTCCTTGCATGTTAGAAACATGCCTGAAATCTACGGACTTGGTTGTTCGGCTGTAGCTTTTTGTCATTTTGGTTTTCTAGCCAGCTTCCTTTCTATTTTTTTCAGATAGCACCAACAACCCTCCATTAAGGACACAAGTCAGATGAGAGATCTCGGTAGCAGGAGCATCGCTGGAAGGATCAACGGAGCTTTGTGCAACGTAGGACCCTGTTTTGATGACCGCACAGTACATGCAGGCAAAACTGGCGCTACATCCAAGATCATACGTGGTAAACGGTGGGATTGACTGGACTAGGACGCAGTTGGAAACCTATTGTTGTGTAATTCCGTTTCAATTGCTTTAAACCTGGGCTGAGATTTGTTTTTAATTTTGTGGAATACTCAGTATATATATATATATACATATAAAACATGAAATAGTAGCCCACCTGTGTGGGTCATACTTTATTTTAGCATGAGTGTTCAACCTGTTCAAAATGCAAACAAGTTTGCATAGATGACAATGGTTGAAATTCCTGCCTGTACTATCTGCTGGATATAATTTATTTGACCACGTAAATCATGCTTTCAAACTAGGTTTGCTATATTTAAATGTATGCAAGTTCCCATCCACCCCCTTAGGAATTCTGTGCATTGTAACTTTATATATATATATCCCCTTCTTTGCCTCTCTGTAGTTACACTAAAATGGCTTTCCAGTTAATGCAGTGGTGTGGATTGCCAGTGGAGCGCAGCATGTGTGCATATATGTATATTCAAGTGCGTAGGTGATCGGCACTATCCTTCCTTAGCACAGCAGAGGATGGTACCAGGTGTTCACTGGAAAATGCACAAGTTCCAGCTGATTAGCAAGCATGGAATACCTTCTCCTGAATTTTGCCATGTTGCTGCCTTTCACACATCACCAACATCCCTCCTAGATGCTCTGTCCCATCCATCCCTTTGATTAGGAAGTGGAGGAAAACCTGACAGCTGACTATTGAAATGAGGCAAAGAATAATAGAATGTATACTGACTAATGAGCATCTAAGCTATATCGCTACACAACTGTGCCTCCTGGCATAGCATATTTATGATGTTAACATCCCCAGCAAATCTGAAGGACCAAACTAGATGGTTATATGGCTCTAATAGTTTCTGAACAATGTTGCTCCAGGTGAAGAGCATCAACAGGAAGCTGGAGGAAATGCGGCAGGGGAGACATTTTGAGTAAGGATAAATAGGGTTTGATACCTCCTCTGCCACTCCTCCTTTTAAACTGGCAGTGTCCTCTGGTTGCTTTGCATTAAAAGCGGGGAGAAAAGAGATGCCATTATCTTACTCGTAGGGGCCACACTAGGTACCATATAGCAAAAATATGTAAGAAGAGTAGCAGGTTTCTTTTTTACATGTGTGCGTGCTCTGTGATATTCAGCTTGGCTCCTGAGAGTAGGCTACTAGCACCTCTGATTTTAGCAACAAACTAAAGTTCTACTTAAATGTTGTTTAAGAGGTGGGAAAAAGCAACGTAACACCTGTTCTTTTGGCTAGCTTTAACACACAAGTTCCTAGTGCGCTTATGATACAGCAGCAACCAGAAAATGGAGGCATCAGTCTGCATTAGGGAATAAAGATTGTGGGGGGCTTAATGATTCTTGATTTTGAAATAAGGGAGCAAGTCTCCTTGACTACTGAACTCTGCCCATTTTGTCTCTAGCAGGGTGAAAGAAATGCAAAATGGGAGTCCGTATGCACCTAGAAAAATAGCAGCAAACTCTTTCCGTGAATTGGATATTTAAAAACAAAGAAGTGTTCTCAATAGTATGAAAAATACCATGTGATTTCATTTTAAAATGCCATGCGAAATGTAACTTCATCTTTTCTTCTTCTCTTGGAGCCTGTTAAGTCAGTCAATGGTTGAAAAGTGCTTTCATTTAGATCTGCATATATTAAATTACCATCAAACACATGTTTTGCTTACTAATATTTTACAATGGATGCTGAGATCTATTTCAGATTCCCCCTGTATATAAAAACTTACTAGATTTGGTAGATTTGGTAGAAAACACTGAGGGCCAGAGTTAAAACTAAGCTTGCATTGGTAACCAAGAGACAGTGTCTAATTCTGTAGTAATTTTTATCCTTGGAATTTATTCCTTCACTGAAAGAAAAACAAGGATGAAAGTGTACAGAAGTATTTAGCCACTCAAGAGATTACTCTGTGCAGAAACCATTTTATTAGTTTTGTCAATCAGCATTGTCTAATACACGAATCCCAGATGATTGCAAACCCATACATATTAGTTCCCACGAGAAATATGTAAACAAAGATTTACAGATTCTGACTCAATTGGATGCTGTTCATGCCAACATATCTTGGGTGAGGCAGCAGGGCCACTTTTTCTCAACGTACCCCAAGCCTTTGGTTAGCGTGTAATGCAGGAGTGGAGAACACATGGCCCTCCAGCTGCACTCCAACTCCCAATGTCCCTAGCAAGCATGGCCAATGTGCAGGGATGACGGGAGTTGTAGTTCAGCAACAGCTGGTTGGCCAAAGGTTCCCTCCATCTGCTATAGAGGAAACTACAGAAACCAAATGCACTTTTATTGCTTTCTAGCCTGTCTAAGATTCACCAAGCCCTATAACTTCTTTTGATGCCTCTTCTGTGGATTGAAATAAGCAGTAACGTGTCAACTTACTTTATATTTTAGGCATTTGAGTGTGTGCGCACATGCACTTTTGACATAGTATTTGAGCAATGAGGGATTTACATGGGCTCCACAAAGATGCAACAGAGCAACCAAGGAGGAGGTAAATAGGCTGAGTCTCACGCTAGTTTCTGAAAGGAAGAACAAAGAGAAGAGCCATCCCACAACTCTCGCACTTGCTTCTGTCTCCTCCTCAGTCGCCAGGTTCTTGCAGAAACTACACTTACACAGAAAGTTCAATATCTCTGTGTGTTGTTCAGCAATGGACTATGTCTGAGTTTTCCCCTCTCAAGAAAAAAATTAAGAGTTGTGAACACACACATCTCACTTGGTAGTAGGTAATTTTCCTGTGCAGAATCAGAGCCCTGACATTTTAATCTACAGGACTAGCACCATAGTTTCTAGAATTTAATCATGTTTGCTTGATACTTACAGGTGTATGATTGCTCTCGTCCTTTTTTTAAGAACAGAAGCAATGATCCTTTTTTTAAGAACAGAAGCAAACTCAATGGCAAGCTGAGTTTGATTTCCACTTTAACCATGTCTGATGTTAATCTACACAACACTGACAACAAAGCAAACCACACAAAGGAAGACAGATTCAACATGAACATAACAATCATGTTTATCCTCAGCCATTTCACACAATTTCACGATGCCAATAATTTAGATTCCCCATGTGAGGAAAAGAGATTCACATTGTACATTAGCTTTGTTTTGCTACAATTATGGGATCAGAGGCGTACCTAGGATCCCTTGGCAAGGAGCTATATTGGCCTGCATATTACCTCAAAATGTTGTAAGCCAGGGGTCGGCAGGGTTTACCTCACCTGGGCCAGTTCACTCCAGCGGAGATCCCTCTGTGGGCTGGATCGCGAGTGTGAGTGCGCCCACTCGCAATTTCCTGCGCCACAGAAGTGAGTGCCCACGCTGCACTGCGCCAAGTGGGCGGTTCGGTGGCGGCTCGTGGGCCTGTTAAACAACCCCTGTGGGCCTTAGGTTGGCGACCCTTGTTGTAAGCCAACCCTGCTACATTTGCGGCCCCTCCAGAACACCCTGCTGAGTGGGTCCCTAGTATCTCTGCCCCCAAAGCCCTATCCTGATTGGCAGCACTGAGGACTCCCGAACCTTTTAATAGTTGTGTTAAGAGAGAACATTTCAACAGGTATGGCGTAGGGCTGGGCAGTATATTGGCTGAAACAGGCTTGAAGTCCATATCATGATATCTGTTTCATAATTTTTGACCAGGCAGTTTATCACAAATCATGATGTGTGTGCACGCTATGCCAAAATCACACTGTGGGGGAAAACCATGAAGCTAGCCAATCCCTCTAGATAGCTCCATATACTTCAGACATTGAGATGTATTGTGATATTTAGCTGGTGGTAGATCACAATGTTGAAAGCCAGATATTGCCCAGCCCTAGCATGGTCTTTACTCACGCAAAAGTGTGCACAGGGTTACAGCCTCAGAGCTCATCAGGAAAATGTATAAGACCTCACAATTAGCTTTTTAACTATAAATAGTTAGATGTACAGTAATCTATTTTGCCTTGCCTATGAAATGTAATTGAACAGAAAACAGTTGCTGTAATTAGTGATTTAAATGATCATTTAACGAACATCAAGGGGGAGGAGAAGGACCATCTTATCTGAGTGAGGAACTGGCAGGATGAGTTTGGGCAAGGGTGCGAAATGGAGGACTTGCACCCCTGCTGAGGAGTTGCTCCTCCTGGCAGGAAAGGGAAGCAGGAGCAAAGTTGCCTGGATGCTGCTCCTTCTAGTTTGGAGAGGAACCTCACGGGCAGGAGGGCAGCCTTCAGAACTCCCATCCTGGACAGCACCAGCACCCTCTGTGGGCTTCTGCAAACGCACTTGCTCTCTCGTCTGCCTGGTCCTGTGCTTTTAGCAAGAGTGCCAGGCTGTGAGCGACGGCACCCTTCTCCAGAGTTGGCATGTCCAGCCCCCTGCCTCTGGCTCTTCCCAAAATGCTTGCAAAATAGAGGAACTGACTGTTGCTCAAGCTCACTGCCACAGCAGCCTTTCCTGACTCACCAACTTTGACTGGCAGATGGCGGGGAGAGGGAAGGAGGAGAGCAATGGTGCTTCCAGCCTGCCAGGAGGGTAGACTCAATATTCTGAAAGCCCTCTCTCTTGCTGGGTGCTGCAACATCCAAAAGGGGCCTAGCATCCCTTCCTCTCCCATGCTGATTTTTGCATGTCCCCACCTCCCCGGTCCTGCGCCCTGGCAGGGGCCAGTTTCACCACCCACTAGGTACATTTTTCGACTTAAGTCCCAAAGACAGCACAAAGGAACAATGGAATCTACTGCCTACCATCAGTCCCAGCCAGCATGACCAGCAGGCAAGAATGATCAGAATTGTGTTTCCACAATTCGTAAGTTCCCCATCCTTGGTGGAAGCAAATTATCTGAACAAATTCTGGTCATTTCACTGAACAATTGCCTTTCCTAAGCAGCTATGGTACAGTTCCCACAACCAAATTAAGGTTCTTGATCTTACCTTCAGTTGTAAGCTTGCTTCTCTCTCTCTCTAAATGCTTAGGCCAATTCACACTGTTCAGAACTCTATTTTGGGGAGAAATTGATTATTTAAATGCAATCTTCGCAGCCTGATATGCAGCAATATGGAACGATAGGTGAGAGAAGCAAAAAAAGAAAAGGAAAAGCTACTAGCCCAATATGCGCATAGGTGAGGCAGCACACAGCTCAATAGACCCAACTCTAAATCGCCAGAACTAGAACAAGTGAGCAGCTTATTCCACTGTTGACATTTATACCATTAGCAAGGCCCATTTTTCAACTCATCATTTCTTTGTGGCAAAACTCTTTAGGAGCACACATGTGCCTGCTGTATTTTTTCCTTTTGCATGTGGATCAAACTTTTCAGGCAAAACTTTGCAGGCTTATTTTGATTTGCAATATTGAGAACTACATGGACTCGGGCTATTTGTCGTTCTTAGTTTCGGTTGCCCAGATGAATGAAAAAACATTCTGCATTACATTAGCCAGCATGCACACCGTCAGTGAAGGCCCTCTTTCCATAACACACACAGGACAACACAGGAGGAAAATAAAAGGGGGGAAAGGAATGTGTTAATTGGATACAGCTACTAAGGAATTTTTCTCTAAAAAGAGGGAAATTTCCTCCAAAAATTCGGCAATATGGCGAGAATATCTTTCAAGGCCTGAAGAGCTTTATGGTCTTCTTATGTGAAGGCTAAAGGTGTCTATGGTCACTGAAATGAGAAAAAGCAAAGCTTTAATATCACTGTTAATTACAAATGCAAGTTTAAATGCAGGGTGGGAATATCCAAATGCATTAGGAGACTTTGGAAAATAACCGCAACCCATAAAACGTCAGGTTCTTATTCGCAATTGCAGATTCAGGAGTGAGATACAAAGAGACTGGACCAAACATTGAAGCCAACTTATATTTCTAAAAAAAGTAGTTATTGGTATGAGAATATGAAAAGGACTCACTTCACTTGAAGAACTTAATTTCTGTATCAACACAGTCATAGAAAAGGTCCTCTACTTCAGAAGGATCAAGAACTTCCGAGCTGGTAATCATGCTCTCCATTGCGTCCAAGCCTTGCTTTTCGAGGTCTAACATGGTTCTTCTCAGCTTCTCTCCTTTTTCCTACAAAAATTAAGGCCCAGCATGAAACACCTATGAAGTGTCTGAAAGCTTGATCCAATAGAATCGTCTCAAAACTTGTATGTGCATCCATGTTTTAAGTTCAAGGAGAACTTAGGGGCTTTATCTGCTGTGCCGTTGCACAAACATAGCACAACAGTCAAACCACAGCAGTACCTCTGTTGAGTTTATTTAGAAACACCAGTTCTGGAAAAAAAGGATGTTTTCACCCCGAGATTGTATTGAAATAAAAACAAGTACAGCCTAGTTTACATATTCCTTTCTCTCTGCAATGAAGGGTGGAGTATGTGAGTTTAAGATTCGAGGAAGGAGATATTTAAGCATTACACTATAACTCTAGGTGGTGTTTTTTCTGTGGGTCAGCCCAGCAGCACTAGGGTAAATGTTTAACATCCCTCAACCATGTAGGCGAGGCTTATCACAGCCAATTCTGTGGGAGAGAACCACAGACTCCTATGTTTATCACCCTCAAAGTTTATCAGTACCGAGGGAAAAAGGACGAACAAGAATGTGCCTTAAGAAGAATGGTAACATGTACTGGACTTTAAAAATCGCTTAGAGGCCATTTTTGCTTCATACAACAAGTGAGACTGCAACAAAATGTTGCGGTGTAGAGGATTCCTTGTCAGACAACAGTGCCTTTATTGCACGATACTTGCCCCACCACAGTGTCCAGTCTGCCTTCCATGCTCTGGCTGTTTGGGGCTTTCCTTCCCTTTTTTGGATTTATTCTTTCCGAAGCATCTTTTGTACTACTGCAAGCCTTTGAGGGTCCCCCTCACCAATGCCTACTTGGGTATGGATGGTGCCATTTCACCCATATTAAGGATCTATACTTGGAAAATGAGCTTGCCAGATAGCTGGAATGAGATTTGGAATAAAGCTTCCTCATACGACTTTCTTGCTGGATCCATTACAACTAATTTATGTATTGCTGGAAAGGAAACTCTTTCACTTACACTGTACACTTTGTCAAACTGGCAGATTATCAATTTCAGTTTTCAACAGATAATGGTTTAACCCTCAAGACTACTGCACTGGCTATCTTCCGGACCTAAGCTACAAGTATCTCCTCCTAAATACTTCCCGAAGAAACTTATTTCCCAACAGCCAATGGGCCTTTCAACAAAATACCTCATTGCAACATCTGCACCATTCCTTTGGGATCCCTCTTTAACTTATTTGGCAGGGATTGGGAGCCTGTGGACCCTCAGATATTGTTGGCTTTCAACTCCCATCAAGCCCTACCAACATGGCCACTGTTTAGGGGTGATGCAACATCTGAAGGCACAAATATCAGGCGGGGTCTTCCTCATGCATTTCTTGGAGCCAAGTATTTCTTACATGTCCAGGTTTTTAGGTGTATCTAACACTGGAATTTCGTCAGCTCTGCTGCTTACCTTGCATTAGGAGTTGTTGCTTCCTAGTATGCAGTTTGACTACAACATGTTCTTATATAGCTGAGCAGCATGATAATAGGTCAATGCAATAAATTTAGAGCTGAACTACGTTTTCAGAAAGAGCACATGCCACAGCAGTTCCTGAATTGTAGTACTACAAAATGCAAGAGGACTGACTGATGCCTTTAAGTGCATTTGTGTGGGAGGAAGGGGCAGAATTATGCACACAGAAAACTAGCACTTTAGGAGGGAAAAAAGGTTAAAAATATTTCAGGTGTGGATTTTCCACAGGCAAGGTTATTTTGAGGTGATGGAGATTTTGTACATGTTGCTCAAATATGAGATATCCTCTCTTTTTAAAGTTTAAAGGTAAAGGTAAAGGGACCCCTGACCGTTAGGTCCAGTCGTGGCCGACTCTGGGGTTGCGGCACTCATCTCGGTTTACTGGCTGAGGGAGCCAGCGTACAGCTTCCATGTCATGTGGCCAGCATGACGAAGCCGCTTCTGGCGAACCAGAGCAATGTATGGAAACGCTGTTTACCTTCCCGCCGGAGCGGTACCTATTTATCTACTTGCACTTTGACGTGCTTTCAAACTGATAGGTTGGCAGGAGCAGGGACCGAGCTCACCCCGTCGCGGGGATTTGAACCGCCGACCTTCTGATCGGCAAGTCCTAGGCTCTGTGGTTTAACCCACAGCGCCACCCAGTGACCTAAAAGGGTATTTGAATTTCAAGGGCCCAGGAGGAACGAAACAGAACACAAAATGTAATTTCCCCAGATCTTCATTTTTTTATTTTTCACTGGTGTATTTTCAGAGTGCTGGTTTACCTGCTCATTCTCCATGACAGATCGCGCCCACTCGTGTGCTTTGTACAATTCGTGTCTACGGTCTGGTTTCTCCTGGAACCGAGGGGTTTTTTTCACAGGATCATCACTACCAAAAATGGGTGACTGTACTTTTGATACTAATTTTACATTATCAACGAAGATAAAAGGTTTAAATATGGACCTGAAAGAGATCAGAGAAATCACTAATTGTTAGCTAAGGCTACATTTTATATCATCACCTAGCAGTTTGCTCAGCTTGTTTTAAAAACAGAAAGAAAAGAAAAATTATCACACAAACTTGGATGTGTTGCACAAAATAACTGGGGCATCTGAAAAGAGGCATTAACAGTAACACAGAGACAAAAGCCATAAAACAGACGACACTTACTTTTAAACATATATACTAAATCAGTTCCTTCTAATTGTTTGCAGATTAAGACTTCTCTTTCCTTTGAATGTTAGGGAATAAGCCAGTTTATGCCATGAAGAATAGCTCAGCAAATATATATTATTTTAATCCTGAAACATTCTGCACAGAGCTGTTCTTAAAAATTAGAATAGATGCACAATGTGTTAAGCAACATTTACAAGACAATGATGCTGTTTTAAAGAAATGCCTGTACAAATTGGTATGTTCAAATCTTCTTTGTCTCCTTTACTCTGGGGCTCCATTAAGATATTTTAGATGAGATCTGTAACACGCTTTCAGTAAACAGGGAAGAACCTGCATTTGTGGTTCACTGACATTTTCTTTCGAAGTGCTAAAACTTTTTAGGCAGATTTGCATACATTTTCACTTCTCTAGCTTTGAGGAGAATTTTTTTAATATGAATAAATTGCACCAAAAAGGGAAGATCAGGAAACTGGAATAACAGCAAATCTCCTTCCGAATAATAAAATACAGCTTTCCTTGAGAAGGAAAGCAAGCAAGTTAAATTAACTGTACTGCTTTCTGCTTATCCTTTTGCTTTTCATCCCTTTCATTTATGGAAGATATCACCTTAAAGGGGTTTGCTTCTGCTCAGAATCTCCCTTCCATTATTGAAGGCGGGACTTTGAACAAGCAATAAATGCTACAAGGAGGATTAAAGGGTAAGACCTACTGTATGGAATGCTAATGAAGAACTATTGATCTTTTCATCAGGAATTGAAAAATGGCTGTTTTCCCCAAATACTTTAGAGAGTAAATTGAGGTTCTCATCAACTGCAGTCAGTAGAAGAGATGTAAACCCTTGTCCTGAAAATAACAAGAATGATCCAAAGAATTGCATTGACAGAAAACAAAGGATATGGCGACTCAAAAGTGCTTCACTTTACACCGATGTTCTTAAATAGTGTTGAGTGAAGTTAGGTGCATAACCAAAAACGATCCACTACATTCACATTTGCTTTTCTTAGGGAAACTTACCAATCTATTCAATATATGATCCAGTATTCTCTCCTGTTAGAGGTCTTATCCACACTTAAGGAACAAGCCTTATGACCTATAGACTATTAGGTAAAACTCTCTATACAGCAGAAGTAAACATTCAAAGATGTCTCAGTGCAAATATTCCGATAGAGGGGAGAAGTAGGGAAGGACTCTGGCAGAAGAGAGACCTTGATGAACTATTTTGCATGCAGTTTACAGCAAATGGATTAGCAGAGTGTGAATAAGTGCTGATGCAGTTAAAAACAGAATGCAGCTCTAGCTCTTAGGCTCAAAATGGTAGATAGGAAACAATAAATAGCCCCGATGCAGCAGGAGTCACTGTAGGAATTTCTGCTGAGTCAACGTAGCTTCTACGTACTTAGTCAAAGGCAGGATGAAACAGGCTAATAGGGTTGCCATGTTAAAACTGAAGTAGGTTCTGCCATAGGCCAGATGGCCTACTCAGTAGTGGCACCCGCCCTGTGGAACGCCCTCCCATCAGATGTCAAAGAGAAAAATAACTACCAGACTTTTAGAAGACATCTAAAGGCAGCCCTGTTTAGGGAAGCTTTTAATGTTTAATAGATTATTGTATTTTAGTGTTTTGTTGGAAGCCGCCCAGAGTGGCTGGGGAAACCCAGCCAGATGGGCGGGGTATAAATTATATCATGATGATGATGATGATGATGATGATTATTATTATTATTATTATATCAGCTGACTCGCTTGCCGTTTTGCCTTCCCAACCTGCCTTATGCATCTAGACTGAGGGCAGCGATTGCAGAAATGGGTTTAGGCAAAGAAGAGACCCTTTGATTGCTTCCCTGCATCGATTAGCTTTGCATCAGTAAACAACATGGAATTAGCCCGATAAATAAGTTTTTAAAATGCAAAACTAGAAATTAATTTTTGAGGCTTTAAAAAGTACTGGCAGCCTGCCAGGCGCTTTTTCCAATATACCTTGATGGATCTGGTGTGCCGGTAAAATAATGGATGCACGGGGAACTAAGATTCTGGGGTAATACGGACACCATGCTTGATGTAGTAAGAAAAGACTCTGAATCCACACATATACCACCAGACTTATCCCGCAAGATGTCAATCATCATTTCCACAGTGATAGCGCCTGGGAAAATATCAAAACAGAGGCATTAACAGGGTACACTGCTGCTCCTGCACTGGGCAGAGGGTTGGGTTCAATGGTTGGGTCCCTTCCCAGTCTGTAACTCAAACTGGTTAATCCCATAAAGGGGGGGGGGAGGATCTCTAATTGTTAATAAGTGATCAAAGTTTTGCTAACATTTACACCATCAGAGGCACTGATGCTTCCATAGGTCTCTTGGCTGGAAGGCAGCCAAAGATCTCAGAGTCTCTCAGTCTCTCTTGCTTAAAAGCACATGCATCTCTAAAGCATCACTTATACACAGAATACACTCAAGGTCTATACAACGTTTTCCTTCCAAAAAAGGAAATGCATAATCTTACCAACAGAAGTGAAATTTTCAAAACTCAGTTCACGCTTTTGGCTGCAAACTTGTTTATCAAAAGTGGTGGAGTAGTGGTGGATTTTCTACGTACCTTCTTGCTTCTCTAGGCTCTCCTTCGCCAAACAGCAATCTGAATGGTTATCAGCCTGAGAAAATACTTGAGAAAAGTTGAACTCTGTATCTGCAGTCCACCACCCTTGGCGTTCCGCATAACTTCTAAGCTCAGGATGCTCTGCATCGATCTTTGTAGTTAAGGAAAGCTGGTTGCAAATGCACTTGACTCCCTCTATGAAAAAAAATTCATTTATTCTATTGTTATTCATTAAATGCAAATTTAAGCTGAATCTATTTTATATTGTGCAATATCAATCAATTAGGCATGCAGAGATCACGAAATGCGGGTGGCAAAATTCATTTCCGTGGTACTGTGATGGGATCACCATTCTCAGAGTCAAAGACTTTTGAGGATTATTTGTAAATAACATGCAGAGTGAATCAGGCATCATCACACCTGATCGTCAGTCTTACAAAAGACAGAGGCCTGGATCCAGAACTAAGTCAATGAGCCAAGTTAGTCATGACTTAGTTGAGCTGAAGTTTTATTTAATTCAACTGGAACTAACATTTGTTGTTGTTCAGTCGTTTAGTCATGTCCAACTCTTCGTGACCCCATGGACCAGAGCACGCCAGGCACTCCTGTCTTCCACTGCCTCCCGCAGTTTGGTCAAACTCACGGAACTAACATAGTTCGCTTCAAATGCAATATGCTAATGTAGCGGACAAGGGCAGGAAAGAAGTAGCTCCACTCCATCCATAAGCCCATTAGCTCTGTGAACCAACACACTGCCTTTCATGATGTAGAGATGATCATTCAATGCAGCATGAGGTCTTCCTTCTACCCCAATGAAGCAGCAAAGTGCAGTAGTTATCTTCCCAACTGCCCCCAAAAGGATCTTAAAAGAGACAAGGACCACCTCTGTGCAACAAACTCACACGGGAAACCTACAGAAATAATTACCAACATGTATCTGTGTTGGTGTAGTCCAAATAATTGGTGCATATCGCTTTTCTAAGACATATCTTAGGGTTGAGGCACAGGTCAATTCTGTGTCCAGGGCAGCTGTTTACCAGTTCCATCTGGTACGCAGGCTGAGACCCTATCTTCCCGCAGACTGCCTCGCCAGAGTAGCGCATGCTCTGGTTATCTCCCGCTTGGACTACTGCAATGTGCTCTACGTGGGGCTACCTTTGAAGGTGACCCGGAAACTACAACTAATCCAGAAGGCAGCAGCTAGACTGGTGACTGGGTGCGGCTGCTGAGACCACATAACACCAGTCTTTAAAGACCTACACTGGCTCCTGGTACGTTTCCGAGCACAATTCAAAGTGTTGGTGCTGACCTTTAAAACCCTAAATGGCCTCGGTCCAGTATATCTGAAGGAGCGTCTCCACCCCCATTGTTCTACCCGGACACTGAGGTCCAGCACCGAGGGCCTTCTGGCGGTTCCCTCACTGTGAGAAGCCAAGTTACAGGGAACCAGGCAGAGGGCCTTCTTGGTAGCGGCGCCCGCCCTCCCTGTGAAATGCCCTCCCACCAGATGTCAAGAGAACAACAACTACCAAACTTTTAGAAGACATCTGAAGGCAGCCCTGTTTAGGGAAGCTTTTAATGTTTGATGCATTACTGTATTTTAATATTTGGTTGGAAGCCACCCAGAGTGGCTGGGGAAGCCCAGCCAGATGGGCGGGGTATAAATAATAAAGAAGTATTATTATTATTATTATTATTATTATTTCCCTTTTCTAGGACAGATACAAGAGAACACTTGTCTCTTTCAGTATAAGACCATATAGTGTCACCAAAATTAACTTACAAGTTGCTGAGAATGCTACTATGTACTAGAAAAATAGACATGAAGTCTACCTTACACCTGTGGTGTCATAGGAATGCAGAAAGCTGCCTTCTTTATAGGAAGTCAGAGTATTTGTCCATCAAGCCAAGTATTATCTACTCTGACTGGAGGTAGCTCTCCAAGGGTCTCAACTAGAGGTCTTTCCCAGCAGCTGCCACAAGATCATTTTAAACTGGAGATCAATGCAGCAATCCTATCCACACTTACCTATGAGTGAACCCCACTGAATTCCACAAGACTTGTTTCTGAGTAGGCATGATGAGGACTGCCCTGTTAGTGTGCTGGCCAAGGCCTATGATCAGATACAGTCCTATGTGCAAACAGAGCAAGTCCACCTTCCTTTCAGTGGAAGCGGTCACATTACTGTGTGTGTGCAAAAAAGTGCCATCCATTCAAACAGGCACCCCCAACCTGCGGCCCTCTAGATGTTTTGGCCTACAACTCCCATGATCCCTAGCTAATAAACCAGTGGTCAGGGATGATGGGAATTGTAGTCCAAAACATCTGGAGGGCCGAAGGTTGGGGATGCCTGCACTGAAACAAACTAGAGAACATATACCATTCCTGTAGAGCAGGCTTCCTCAAACTCGGCCCCCCAGATGTTTTTGACCTACAACTCCCATGATCCCTAGCTAGTAGGACCAGTGGTCAGGGATGATGGGAATTGTAGTCTCAAAACATCTGGAGGGCTGAGTTTGAGGAAGCCTGCTGTAGAGGCTCCATATGAGCATGAGAGCATAGAAGAACTGAGCAAAAAAGGGTTTGGATAAGGCCAGTTGCACAATTTGTCTTAAAACTTAAAAATGATTTCTATGTACACTTACAAGCCGGAACAAATTTGCGCGTGGGAGACTTAAATTTGATGGTGCACCATTTTAAAGGTTCAGTGAATGTCAGCGACAATCTGAAGCTGACATGAAAATGTCAGCAAGTCAGAGAGCCACAATTTCAAGCGATAGATGTGAAAGTAATGTGCACAATTAACCTTGAATGGGAGAACAAGACCTGCAGATAGAAAAGATCTTTGGTCAATCAACTGTTATTTCTGCTTGAGTGAGAAAAACAAAACTCCACAAAGGCAGAAACAGATTTCCTAATGCAGAAAAAGCTTTCTGAATCCTGACATAAAATTCAACCAAGTCAATATGTTAGAAACTTCCAGAAATTGTCCCTAAGGTTGACAATTAAAAACAACAACACAAACCTGCTTTAAATGGCATACTACCATTACAATCTGGAAAGCAGGAACAAACATTAAATGGAAATAGGAAATTCATTCATGAACAACTCATCATCGCCATGGCAAATGTTCATGTACTCAATTGCGTCCTCATAAATAGCAGGTTGGGATAAAAATTATAACGGACCTGTAATGTTCTCTGCTGCCCAATGTTTCCCAACAGTCTCCAAGACCCAAGCTTCTTTTCTGTCCACTATCAGATACGCAGTCTGGAAAGAATGGCATACACTCCCATCTTCGTAATAATTGCCTCCTTGGCCATGCTCTTCCAACAGAGAGACAATGACATCCAAGGCTTCTTTAGCAGTTCCACCCCTTTCTAGACCAAGCCTGGGGAGGGAACCAAAGGAGGTGGAGAAGAAGCAACTCAACTACAGCAACAATGGAAGGCCATGTCAAAGCAAGCTCACCAGCCTGCCAAACGATAAAACGAAATCTAGAACAAGATCATCATTTGGTTAAGCGATCATGAACCCGACTCCCAAAGCCCCATTTAAGGGTAAAGGCCCACTGGACGGTTAAGTCCAGTCAAAGGCAACTATGGGGTGTGGAGCTCATCTCGCTTTCAAGCCGAGGCAGCCGGCATTTGTCCACAGTTCTGGGTCATGTGGCCAGCATGACTAAACTGCTTCTGGTGCAACGGGACACTGTGATGGAAACCAGAGTGCACAGAAATGCCGTTTACCTTCCCACCGCAGCAGTACCTATTTATCTACTTGCACTGGCGTGCTTTCAAACTGCTAGGTTGGCAGGACAGAGCAGCAGGAGCTCACCCCATCGCAGGGATTCGAACTGCCAACCTTCTGATTGCCAAGTTCAAGAGGGTCAGTGGTTCAGATCACAGCTCCACCCACGTTCCTCATTATTCCTACTAGAACAATTAATTTAGTTTAAAATATTTGCATCCCATTACCACACTTAGTTCATGAACACTAAGATATGTAGTAAAGCACTAACATACAAGAACATACAACGCTGTATTATTTATTTAGTAGTAGTAGTAGTAGTATTCAGTGGACTAAGCCTTTGACAGGGTCGTCCTGTTGGCTCTGCAGGCTATTAGGGAAGATTTATTTTGTAGTAGCTTGAGGACAGTTGTCACAACTGTACCATTAAAATGGTTTGAAATGGGCAATAGTTTTCATTTTCATCATAGCGTCCTGCTGTGACATGGAACAGGATTTTTTGGTTCAAAATGAACCAGTGGTCCACTTTTCTTTGAATATAAACTCTTGTGGGGTATAGTTGGTTTTTTAATTGTACCTGTATATTCTTTAGTGCAGGAAATGAGAGTTAAGATGTCTATGTGCTCCGTTTTGCCCTGCCCCACCACCAATTTACTAAATCAAAACAGAATGTTAGCAGATAACATTCCTACGTAGCTGGGAAAATGCAGAGGAATTGTCACAGGGTGAAATAAGGGAACTGGACCTTCTGATGGTCATAACTTAACCTTGGTCCTATATACCTGAAGGAGTGTCTCCACCCCCATTGTTCAGCCCGGACACTGAGGTCCAGCGCCGAGGGCCTTTTGGCGGTTCCCTCCCTGCGAGAAGTGAAGTTACAGGGAACCAATGCTGTATTGTGTTTTTAATATTTGGTTGGAAGCCACCCAGAGTAGCTGGGGAAACCCAGGCAGATGGGTGGGGTATAAATTATTATTATTATTATTATACCTCACCCTTCTATAACCTAATTAAAATTAGCTCCTTTAGTAAGGACCAAAGCAAACTCTTATTAGAAAGTTACATTTCAAACATCCATAATTTTGATTAATATTGGCCTGCTGTTGCCATTAGGGAATTAATCCCAGAACCCATTCATGCTGGAGTATTTGGATATAAGCCGATTTATTCCCATTAAAGTCAGTGACTGCCAGTCTCCTGCTGTTTTTAAGTTCGAAAAGCAAAATGGATTTGTGAATAATAAAAGTGCCTCCTGTTCATAACAAAGTGGGCAGATAAAAGAAGATTCCAGCGTAGAAATCTGCATTGATTGAAGAATGGGAAAGAGGAGCTTAATGTAAAAAAAAAAAAAACCCAGCTTATTAAATATACTTCTAATCAGTCATGTGATGAACTGATCTTCTAACTAAACTGAACAACTGTGTTTTCCCAAAGGAGGATTCAAATCTTGCAAGGACAGTTATAAGACCTGCACGCTTGAGAACTGCTTGCAACGGGGAGAATTCACGCAAAAAGAGAGAATCAGGCAGACCCAATCAGCTTGCTTAGCAGTCTTGCTTGACAGCTTGTCAGATGTCAAACAGATAAACAACTATTGGCTTTCAGAAGACACCTGAAGGCAGCCCTGTTCTGGGAAGTTTTTAATGGCTGATGGTTTACTGTGTTTTTAATATTTTGTCAGGAACTGCCCAGAGTGACTGGGGCAACCCAATCAGATGGGCGGCATATAAATAATAAAATAATAATAATAATAATTATTATTATTATTATTATTATTATTATTATTATTATTATTATATTATCATCATCATCTCCAACAACAGCCTATAGCCCTATTGCAGTTTCTAGCACGGAAGCCAATCTCATTTCTTTTCCACCCTTTCCTTCTTAGTATCTCTTTTCCAGCCATAATAGTTCTTACTGACATTAAGCTCATCTCGCTGTACTATACAAACAAGACTGGCCAGAGGAACCATGTCAATCAAGCTGGGCTAGAATAAAACGATTTTCTGGAGCTCATTCGTCAGCACTTGAGTGAACGGCAAATGGCTTTCCATTGGAATGCATGAGATGCAGTATGCCTGACAATGATTTAATTATTCCAGAGTCCCTGGTCCCCCACCTCCCCGCCTTGAAGCACACAAGCAAGAATTCTAAGTCACAGTAGGCTGTTTTGAAAATGAAGACTAAAATGAAGCTCATGGGCTGTGCAGATTTACAAAGCAACTGCCGCTTTTAAAAGCACACTAGGTTGTATTCCGACTTTTTGCATCTTGGCAGATCCATTTTTTTTTAATAGGAGTGCCCAATTATTACTTTAACGTTTGTGTACCGTGCTCACCATTCCCAGAGTTTCAAGCCCAAAGAATACATCACATACAATGCTAAAAGGCACAGAGACATGGCAGTTCACGTATTAAAGATGAAAAGAAACACTTGCATTGTACTTCGTGTGTAAAAGCGCACAGTGTTTTCTGCTGATATTTTGTACAGCTGATTCATTGCTCAGAACACTTATCAGGCTACACAACCTATCCACAATGTGGTTGTTAATCACCCACGGGGTGGATTTGATTTAAATCAAACCCATTTAAATCACGATTTAAATCACTAGTCGGTAAGACTTGATTTAAATCATTTTTTTTACAGAAAGACTCATTCTTGCTGGTATAACCTTAATACTTACAACCAGATGAAGGTTTCATTTTTGGAATAATAAGTTTTCAGAGTAGTTTTTACAGTTATATCAAAAATTACTGATTTGGTTATGCTATTAGAAATACATATACTGATCATTATGAAATTATTGTGAGGTTTAATAAGTTAACTGTTTATATTTGGACAACTTTTCTGCTGTACTTTATTGGAAGGGGGGAAGTAATCATTTCCTTAATAACAATTTATTGAAGTAAAACAATAACATTATAGCATATGTATCCATGTTTGTTAACTGATGTGGTTAAACAATTAAAAAAAAAACTTAGACTGACTTTTAGCACACATGAAAAACTTAAAACAAATCCTTATTTCCTGATGAATAGCCTTTGGACTATAATGTAACTTAGACAGAAAACTATATTTAGAAAGATTTTTCCTCCAAAAGAATTTTATTTTAAAAATCCAATTTAAATATAAAAAGAAACTGATTTAATTTTTTTTAAAAAATCGTTTTTTTAAAAAAAAAAGAATCATTGATTTTTATCCACCCTGATCACCCACCTGACAAGATCCATTCCCAGGAGAGCTTCAGTTTCTGAGGCTGGTTCTTTGGTGATAATGGCTTCATTGGTAATGAAGACTCCATGTTCGTTTGCCCCCATTTCTGCCCCCCAAAGCCAGGAAGGTCTGCTCAGAGCAACGGCGTTGGTCTTGGGCACCTGGTCAATCTCAATGTATGTGCACTACAGTGGGGGAGAGGGAGACAAGACCTCACTGAATCAGATTATATTTCTCAATAGAAAGCACAGTGTTATCATATTGACATGTCGCCACAGAAAGATTTTTACTTGCCACAGTGGCAACTTACAAACTGGTTTTAGACAGTGTATCCTAAGGGATCTCTCAACAGCCCCAAAGGTTACCCAATTCTAGCTGCAAAACTGACCATGAATACACAAAAGATACTGGACAAAAATAAAATACAGGCAGTTGATATTAAATATTTTTAAAGACCAAACATGTCACTTTCCATTGGATTTCAACATGTACTGATAGAGGAGTGATGCATGAATTTCTAGCATTAGGAGAGAAAAATCCATTTGATTTTATGGCAGATGTTTTATATCAAATACGCAGCTGGTTATGATAAGCAGGTTCTCTCTCTAATAAAGGCATATACTGTATGTTCAAAAATATGTCAGTCCTTAAAAAAAAAAAGGACTTCATAAGGGGAGCAGAAAAGCAAGAGTATGTGTATCTCTGTTTCTGTAGATTCTGAAATAATCGTTCATCAGAAAGCAGAATATGCCATTTTTCTGACTAAAGTCTTTGTTGAATAAACTGCAATTTGACCCAGCTGCTGTTAGACTGGCAGTGCCTGGATTCAAAGTACAGAAAAAAGAGATTGGTCAGTGCTCTTCATTATGAAAACAAAAGGAAAGTGACTTGGATAACTCCAAGGTATTTGTGAGCCAAAGATAGCAGGCTTATTTTAAGATTCCTGCTTTCAATTGATGTATAAATTTTCACTATCGGGTAAATGGATCCATTTTACAATATTGACCGTGAGAGTCTATATGTCACATCTGACAAACATGCCCTTTGTCAAACCCACAAATTAAGTACAAAATAAAGCTGTTTACCTCAACTTTGCATCCTGGATTATGAGTAGCAGCGGCAAAATAAACTATTTCCTGTACCTCGTCCCTGGGCCGTGCAGAATTTTTCCCAATGACTACAAGGCCATCTTTAGTGTGTGGTGGGAACGCAACAAAACAGTAACTGGGAGGTGCCAGAGCCATCCTAGAGAAAAGGGGACATTTTAGGATCATAAGAAACTGCCTTATTCCAGGCCATTTTATTTCTCCATTTAGCCAGGGCTGGTCCAAAACATTTTGCTGCCTGAAGCGATGCAGTAAAATTGAGCCTTTCTCACAGGGCATTGTACCCAAGGTTGATCAAGTTATTTTGACCCCTGAGGCAGAAAATCCCACAATTGCCCCTCTTGCTGGCAACAAAAACAGAAGAAGAAAGAACAATTTTCCGCCTCTTTACAAGACACGGTATCTCTTCACCATGCCTAATGATAGGGCCGGCTGTACAGCTACCCCAGTATTGCATTTGCTGTCTGACAAGCCGCTCTTTGGGCAGAGAAAGGCCTTTCCCATCACCCGATTCTTTTAAGTGGTGATGCCAGGATTAAACATGGATCTCCAAGATACACAAAGGATTTGCTCTCCCACTGAGCTACAGACTCTCCCCAAATTGGTTAACTTGACCAAACTGGCATTTGTCTGGTTGCTATTCTTTTCTCACCAGCTAAATAATCCCATTTTAATGAAAGAAAGTCATCCAAAATAGACATACTGCAGCTCAGTAAACAAAGTCCTTTGAGTGTGAAAGGAGAATGATGGAAGAAGTAGTGGAGAGAATAATTAAAACAGATTATTTTCTCTTACAAACAACTATACCCAGGTACAATATAGCCAGGTAAAATGTACTTCCTAACTCAAATGTTTTAGCAGAGAGATAGGCAAGGATTTTTAAGTACCACAAACATGCCACACCTGAGACAAGGTTATTTGAAAAAATAACTTGTGCTCCCTTATAATCTCAGCCCCACCAATTAACCGACTGAAGCTTTAATGCACTTAAGTCTACTTGTTTCCATTAATTAACGTCTGCAGCCCTAATTGGATATACATTAGCAGAAAGTTGTGTGTTAGTTCTTTTACTGTCTTAACTTCCTCAACAGAGAATTGTCTTAAAGAATTGGAGAATACCTGGCACATCTTGTGCTATTAGTGACCAGCTGCCACAAAACTCTGGACCAATATTTTGGCTCAGCTCACACATCACGTCAAATCATGATTTGCAACCAGCTACCATTGGTGGTGGAACCTCAGAACTCCAAACCTGTGGCAATAAATCATGCTTAATGACTGAAGTCCTCAAAAACATACCCATTTATTGCTATGTTCTCATGATTTAAAGACTGCAATTGGCGTGTTGGTATCTTTGATGGTGTTCTATCTTTAACTGTTCCTGCAGTTTTAGAATTTTTCTGGGCGGCGTGTTTTGATTTTATTACTGGATACTGTTACTAATGCTTGTGTTTTGGGGTTTTAAATTTATTATGCCTTATGTATTGTTGGAAGCTGCCTTGAATAGGCTGTGTCCCAGAAAGTTGGTTTATAACAATGTCTTTAATAGTAAATAAAAGACAACAAGAATAAGACACTTTGGGTCAAAGTGGGCTGCAAACCATAGTTTGGTATAATGTCTGAAAGGGCAACCGGTTATTTATCTATCACACTTCAAAGCATCTCAGAGCGATTTACATTAATTTGAACCAATATTCAAATCGGTACTAATACAATTAAAAACGAAACAAAAGCAAAGCAAGCAAAATAAAAGCCATGTTTTAAAAAATCAATAAAAGCCTGAGTGAATAAAGATGTATTCACCAGTAGCCAAAAAGGTATCTAATGAACTGTAAGGCGGGCATCCCTGAGGAGATGATTCAAAAGTTGGGGTGCCACCACAGAGGGTGTCCTGCCTTGCCTCAGATGGCAGCGTCTGAGAGGCAGCCTTTGAGGCAGATCTTAATGTTTAGCAGGTGGGCCAGAAACATAATTCTGTCCAATCTCTGCCTCTGGAGGTTACTACACTATACAGTGGTACCTCGGGTTAAGTACTTAATTCGTTCTGGAGGTCTGTTCTTAACCTGAAACTGTTCTTAACCTGAAGCACCACTTTAGCCAATGGGGCCTCCAGCTGCCGCCGCACCACGATTTCTGCTCTTATCCTGAAGCAAAGTTCTTAACCTGAAGCACTATTTCTGGGTTAGCGGAGTGTGTAACCTGAAGCGTATGTAACCTGAAGCGTATGTAACCCAAGGTACCACTGTAGTCAGAATGCTGAGCAGAAGGAATCTGAAAGCAGAAATGGAGTTCCAACTTACTTGCTCGTGTCTGTTAGCAAAAAACACATTTGGGGGGCTCCAAGTTTAGCTTGGTATGATATTCAAAGTGGGCCTTTGACAAAATAGGTTGGCCTCTTCAATGTCTTCACACAAACACAACCCTACGCACAATTCAGTGTTTAACTATATTCCAACATCACCAATTATTTGATGCACTTTTACATTTCAGTGACACGTTAAGTAGGGGGCAGGGGGGAAATCCTTACCAACTTCCTTGCGTTGGCCATGCCATTTAATAGAATTTGCCCTATGAGCTAGTGCCATCACAGAGCAAGCTTCCAGCCTCTGATCCAACATAAATAAAAATGGCCTCAGCTCACACAGCAAGGATGCGGACTATGACATTCACCACTGGGATGGATGCTGATTCCTCTAGTGTTATTGCAACAGCTAGAGAAGCTGTGTTTCCCCAGCCACAAATTGTTCATTGTGTACAATACAAAGCATCACTCACTTTTTTAAAAGCTTGATGGGTATGCTGCTTGTAAGTATATCCCTTGTCTCAAAAGGCATAAATCCACAGAATGAGGAGACTGATACATCTTTCAAAAATCCCAGGAGAGCTGAACTGTATTATTCATGCACAGTTAATTAGCTCCAAGACACAATTTTAGCAGGTTGCTTTGATATAGATCTTATCAGACAAGACAATGGTCAGAATGCAATATCCAATTCCCTCGCGACTACCTGAAGTGACAACTTTCAAGTGATTTCTCACCGTCTAGTGCTTCTTGATGAAAATTAATCTCAAGGGAATTTAGCTGTGTGCTGCTATTTTTGCTGCTGTTTGTGCAGCTAATTCCTTTTCAGTTACTATGCCAATGTGCTTAAAATAGGCTGGCATGCCGAAGAGTAAATAGCTTTGATTAACATGTAAAATGAATTCTTTGTAAGACATTTCAGTGAGCCTAAATGGGGGAAAATTTATTTATTTACTAAAATAAGAACCGCCGTCAAGAGCTCATCTGTACAGATACTCAGGGCTGTCTCCGGGACTTGTGACTTGCCAGCCATAGCGTGAACTGAGGACTGCTATTGTGGGAAGCAAACTTTTATTTTGCTTTCTTTCCTTTATGCATATATCTGCATGAATGCAAGGCTGCATTCTCTGACTTGTGACAAGCACAAGGTACGCTGCGAGACTTGGCAAGTCGACAACCCCTCGTGCTGCTTCTTAAGTTGTTCATACGTATATTAAAAGTGTCTAATTCTCAGCTCTAATGACTTTTAATTAGAGTGTGTTTAGTCTGCTTCCAATATACACTGAAAGATGTGCAGGCAGGGCTGGTAAAATCAGCACACATTTTTAGCCCGGGAAATAGGTCAATACTTTGCAATGGTTTGCGCCGAAACAATGAGATTGCAAGCTGAGGAGGTGGGTGGGAGAGCTGGGGTTTTGTCTACCAAATTGCCTTTTGTTTCAGATGGCTAGAGCCATTAGCTTCTGGTGCAAAACAGTCACTAGGAAACGGCCCACAAAAAGCCTAACCAAGTGTGGGAAAAGCCAGTCTTGCTTTGCAATCTGAACAATTGCTTACTGGACTGAATGGGAGGGTGGTCTTTAAACACTTTTTCCACATGCTTTTCTAATTTGGTGCCCTTTGTTTCCATGAAACAACCTCGAGATGCTCCTTACTACCTGCTACACGTTGGAGAACATTCAGGCATGCATATTAAAAACAAACCTAGACTAATTAGTTAAGAACCATATGCTGGTATAAATGGCTTGGGTTATACGGAAGGCTTTTTCTCCCCTGATCAGTATCCTCTGTTCATGTTTTTTTGAGCAGTAGCAAAAGGCATAAGCTTTGCAGGAAACCATTTGTTCAAAGGAGACTCATTTTTCCTATTAAAAGAACTTAAGGCAGGTGGGAGCATTTCTGCTGGGAGAAAAGCCTGCATGATGAAACAATAAATCACAGCTCTGCTACCTCTTACATTCCCCTTCAGGCAAAATGCAAGTATAAATAGTACGACTGGCTTACCATTTTCTTTATTAAATATGAATATTTCAAAGTGACTTGAATTCTTAATGCATCTGTGGTTGCCAACCCCAAATGCTCTAAAAGAGAGATTCGGAATCTCCACATTCTAAAGGGATCTTCTTGGGCACAGTAATACATACCGACTATCTTTGTAAATACACAGGCCCCGATTCAGACACAGAATCACAGAATTGTAGAGTCGGAAGGGACCACGAGGGTCATCTAGTCCAAACCTCTGCAGTACAGGTATCTTTTGCCCAACGTAGGGCTCAAACCCACGACCCTAAGGTTAAGAATCTCATGCTCTACCAACTCTGCCACGCTCAGCCCCACTCTCATTATAGGGTGACTCAATGCAGAGGTAAGTCAGGAATCCTCTGGGAACTGCATAAAAAGGTGCTGTGGTCTAAACCACAGAGCCTAGGACTTGCCGATCAGAAGGTCGGCGGTTCGAATCCCTGCAACGGGGTGAGCTCTCATTGCTCGGTCCCAGCTCCTGCCCACCTAGCAGTTCGAAAGCACGTCAAAGTGCAAGTAGATACCTTCTCTGACGGGAAGGTAAACAGCGTTTCCATGTGCTGCTCTGGTTCGCCAGAAGCGGCTTAGTCATGCTGGCCACATAACCCAGAAGCTGTACGCCGGCTCCCTCGGCCAATAAAGTGAGATGAGCACTGCAACCCCCGAGTCGTCTGCGACTGGACCTAATGGTCAGGGGTCCCTTTACCTTTACCTTACCTCCAATATCAAGCAGCTGCACCATCTTTGAATTTCAAGGCCACGCAGAAATGTGGCAGCTCTTCAGCAGTACACTGAAGCTCCCCTGCAAATGCACTACAGCCCCTATACCTGAGCATCTTCCAGAAACAGTGCAAAACTTTGGATGGGGCTACAGTCTCACCCAGTATAATTTAAGGAAGGGGGGAATTTTCCCTTTTCAGTCAAAAAGACTTACAGAACAGCTTACAAATGTCAGCCATAAAACAGTCCCCAACCTCATGCTAAAAGGGCATAACAAAAGGGAAAAGGAACTGGGAGAGAGGAAGAAAAAAAGGCTACAGAATCTTAGGTTACAACATTCTACAGTAGTACCTCTGATTATGAACTTAATTCGTTCCAGAGGTCTGTTCTTAACCTGAGGTACCACTTTAGCTAATGGGGCCTCCCGCTGCCACCGTGCGATTTCTGTTCTCATCCTAAGGTAAAGTTCTTAACCCGAGATACAACTTCCAGGTTAGCAGAGTCTGTAACTCGAAGTGTTTGTAACCCAAGGTACCACTGTAGTCCTGATGATGCTCACACACTGATGGTAAGTCAAGAGTTTCTGACTTCCTGTGAACCAATCAATAGCATACTCATGCTGCCTAAACACTGCCAATTCTCTTCTGGTATAAGTGGGATCAACAAACCAGGTAGCCTTGGCTTCCCATTATACCCAAGACAGGGTTTTGCGGTCCATTTCTCCTTTAGAAGCCATGGCTATTAGCCAACCTTTAGTCGTGTGGCTTACAGATCAGATCATGGGCTTGTTAAGTAGCAACATACAATCCTCAGTTCATATACAATATCCTTCCTGGCATAGGTGCCAATGCTATAGGGCCCTGGTCCCTTCGCCCCACAATAAAATATTTAGGGGGGCTGCCCCCCAATATTTTCTGCAGGCTGGCGTTTTCCTCCCTCCCTCTCTTGGACAGCCACTTGCCCCCGCCCTCAGCGGGCGCCACCCTCTTTTGCCAGCTTGCTTCCCAGCTTTCGGCACCATTTCTGAGCACGTTTGAGCCATGGCAGCTGGGGAGAGACGTGGGCAGGCGGGCAGGTGGGCAGAAGAGGCAGGCCGGTAGGAGAGGTGAGCAGGCGAGGGGGGCAGAAACTTCTTGTGGGGGGGTGAGAGGCAAGTGGGTGGGAGGAAGCGGAGGCCTGTGCCCAGTTTTGTGCAGCAGAGGAAGGTGCGATCCACAGAAGTGCGGGGGGGGGGCAGAAGTGCAGGGAGCAGCCCTCCGCCCCAATATTTTGTTCAAGTTTGTGCCTATGCTTCCTGGTTTGCTTATTCCACTTATGCCAGTGGAGGAGTGCCATGGTAATGGAAATATGCAGCAGCACTCATGGTAATTCAGAAACTTGTATTGATGCCTCTGGGACGATGCAGGCTATAAATGAAATAAATAGGTGAGCAAAATGAAATCAGGAGGCTGGAGAGAGAGATATATATTGTTAATTTATTTCAAATCTGTATTCCAATTAGTTTAGTTCACCCCTCAAGGCGGTAAATATAGCTAATATATTTTGCAGCGGTAATTGCTATTTCATGCGACACATCAGCCGTTGAGATCTGCAGAGGAGTAGGAGCCGACCGGATTCTGCAACTTTTTGCAAAAAAAAAAAAAACAACAACAACAACATTTTGTACCAGCACGATGGCAATCACATTAATCACATTCCTATCTATCAAACGGCGTCAGGATTTGCTACAATATGCAAAACAAGTCTCTGCTCTAATAAATGAATGTCACACAAATAATATTGCAAAGTGGCTGAAACTTCCTCTCTAGGAGCCCACGTCTGCACTAAGCCACACCCACTTTTGTTATTATTTATTTTATTTATTCATTAAATTTATATACCACCCTTCATTTGAGGATCACAGGGTAGTTTACAGTATAAAAACACAAAAATACATAACATAATAACAAACAACAACACACACACCAGTTTAAAAGGCTATACAGTGGTACCTCGGGTTAAGTACTTAATTCGTTCCGGAGGTCCATTCTTAACCTGAAACTGTTCTTAACCTGAAGCAACACTTTAGCTAATGAGGCCTCCTGCTGCCGCCGCGCTGGAACACGATTTCTGTTCTCATCTTGAAGCAAAGTTCTTAACCCGAGGTACTATTTCTGGGTTAGAGGAGTCTGTAACCTGAAGCGTATGTAACCTGAAGCGTATGTAACCCCAGGTACCACTGTAGATTGTTTAATTAGCCACAAGCCTGAGAGAAAGAGGAACGTTTCTGCCTGAAGATATGCAATGAAGCTGTTAGGTGAGTCTCCCTGGGAGCTCTGCTCCACCTCTGGTGCGTTGCGGCAAGCTAAACCATGGTTTGGCTTAGCATGCTTTATGAACCTGGGCTCATGGTTTGTTTTGCTCCAGATGAATAATGAGCTGTAACCAATGCCTGCTCTTTGTTTAAAGTTCAAGGCAAATCACAAGCCTGTGTTCAGAAGACATGTTAGCTAAGATAGACCTAGCTCACAAGGGCACGAGCTGAGAAGCAGCAAAATGGCTGTAATT
The DNA here is from genome assembly GCF_964270895.1 of Podarcis filfolensis. Taxonomy (NCBI): domain Eukaryota; kingdom Metazoa; phylum Chordata; class Lepidosauria; order Squamata; family Lacertidae; genus Podarcis; species Podarcis filfolensis. The sequence goes on along the minus strand of NC_139614.1, from coordinate 21,403,634 downwards.
TCCATTCCAAGAGCCCGTACATCTGTGCTAAGCCATGGCTTGTCTCAGTCTTACACGCTTTGAAATGCTACATTTGTACTGCAAAAGAGATGTTGCTGGGCAACCGAATGCTTCTATAGTTCCCAATGGTCTGAGTTCAAGGAGGTTGCAATGCTCTATGATAGTTGGGGCAGCCATGGAGTTCTCGCTATTCTCCAGATTAGGGAGAGGCAAAAGATAATTTACCTTCGTTTGCTAGATCACTAGATGACCTGCAGCGGACAAGAAGAGTCTGACTTCTAATCTTACCGTATTTTTCCGTGTATAAGACTAGGTTTCCCCCCTAAAAATAATATCAAAAATTATGGGGGGCCTCTTATATCTCCCCCATTTTCTTAAATCTGAGTCCCCAAAAATGTGGCATTTTATTTTATACATGAGGAGCAGCAACAAAAAGGCTTTTTAAAATAATCTGTTCGGATTCCAGATGTACAACAATTCAGATGCAGATTTTCATTTGCATATGTAGGCCAGTCATCCCAGTGTATGACTCACAAAGTGCAGCAAGCAATTCTGCCAGACTGCAACAGAGGAAGTGATAGGAATCAGGGTCACCCCATTGGCTCTGTGGGAGACAGCTATAATTGGCTCCCCCATCCCCTTCTAGCTGGCCATTAGAAGGACTACTATTTAATAATTGGTGCCTGAGTTTACCTCTACCCTTTTCTACCCCTGCCACTATTTCTCCCCCCCATTTTGTTAAACATACATAAGATGTTCCGAGAGGCATTTTTTGGGGGGGAGGGGGTGTAAAAATGCTTTGGATAAATAGTCTTCAGCCCCTCACCTCCCATGATGCCACTGGCTCAAACAACAGGTTCACACAACCAGGAGTTGGTGAACCCCCATGAGTTCTTGTAAAGTAGAAACAAAGTTTTCTCATGCATAGCCAACTCACCAGGAGCCTGGCAATAACCTCTACCAGAATGCCATACCTCAGTAGCCTTCAGCAGATTGTGTCTCAATGAGACCTCCGTGGAGCGATGCCCCTGCATGATAACAATGCAACACATGCCGTAGGATGCACACCTGAAAAACCTTGATCACTGTGGTACCAAGCAACATTTATTAACTGTAATTTAGCTGGAAAATTATGGCTACGGAACAATACATGGGGCAATTCCTCTATCTCAAGCTGCATAAAGGCCACTGCTGCAAGAAAAAGGCAGGAGGAACAATTTTTGGATACATTAGTGAAAGGTGTTTATAGAATATAAGCATTGCTACCCTCCTGATACAAATACAGTGTGAAAAGAATCTAGCAGCGGCTCTGCAATAATTCTAGCAGGGGTGGACTTTGGTAATATGGTGCCCTAAGCGAGGACAAAATTTGGCACCCATCCCCTTTAAATATTTCTTATTTTCACACACACAAAAAAAACTTCATTTTGGTACACTTGCTTTTTATGTCTCTTCTCAGTGGGTACCTGCATAAATATTAGGTTTTTTAAAAAATTTATTATTATTATTATTATTATTATTATTATTATTATTATTATTATGCTGCACCCCCTTGGCTCGGCACCCTGGCAGAGAAACCACCCACACCTCCCTAAATCTGGTGCCGATTCCAGCAAGGATCTTCTCCATATGAGCCACCAGAAATAATTACAGTGGTACCTTGGTTTACGAACTTAATCTCTTCCGGAAGTCTGTTCTTAAACCAAAGCGTTCTTAAACCAAGGTGTGCTTTCCCATAGCAGCGGGGGACTCAGTTTACAAATGGAACACACTCAACAGGAAGCGAAACATGTTCTTATTCCAAGGCAAAGTTCACAAACCAAAACACCTACTTCCGGGTTTGCTGCGTTCTTAATCCAAGTTGTTCATAAGCTAAGCTGTTCTTAAACCAAGGTACCACTGTACTGTATACTGAAAGCCACATTCCCTTATTTTACATGCCAGTGATAGGCGGGGCCAGAAGCAAAAGTGGGTGGAGCTAGTAGGCTAGCTTCTACACACACACCCTCTTGTCCTCTATCCAGGCAAGCAAAGGGCACTATGACTATCAGAGGTCAAGGACACATTCCATCCAGGCAAAAACACTCACAGAATCTAACTGAGAAGGAAACTATAATGGACACTACTACAGGCACTTATACAGAGGTAGCCCACTGGGCCTATGCAGCTGAGTAGTTCAGGGGTCAGTCTAGAAACCCACTAAAATATCAAGGTCATGCCTTACAGGGCAGCACAGCTACACAAAGGCCAATAGTGCTTTAAACTACAGATCATGAAGATCTAAAAATAACCAGAAAACCCCATTTTGTGAAAAGGAAGATGCAGGTGAATCTCCAAAACCCATTTCAAAACCATAACCTTGAGCTGAAAGCTTGTTATTTTATGTAAGTAGATCAAACAATGGACAGAGGGAGAAAACATTTCAGTAAAGCCCAATACCTTAGCCTTGAAGAACTTTTGAATTAAAGTCCCAAAGAGACCACCTGAGCAGGTGCATTTCTTGCAATTATTAAAAACAAAAAAAAAACCACCAGGCAGTAATAAACCTACTTTCAGTTCATGTTCCAGTATTCACAATTTTAGAAAAGAAAACCATGCATTATTAACAGATCGCAGCAAAATCTCACTTTACTACTTGCAATCTGTGCCCACGCTCATATTTAAATAGGAAGGAGCCAGGGGACACAATGAAAAGCAAGTTTGTAGAAATGATTTCAATGAGTCAGATGAAGCACAAAGGCTAGACTATATATAGCAGGCAGCCATATTATACTTCACACTAGATTCTAGATAGACATCACCTGTTAAACCTTTGTAAATGAGATAGGAATTGCCAGAAAACCACAGGAAGAAGCAGTGGAACTGATCTAAGGTCACAGAAGATGGATGGGAAATGTCAGAAGCGCAGGAAGACACTGGGGCAACGGGCAGTTAAAACAGCTCAGGAACTTAGCAGCAACGGAGTTACTACAGCTAGCAAGCCTACATTTCCACCCTGCAAGCATCTCTACAGATACAGCTCCACTACACTACAGCATCTCAGCAATATGCACCTGCCCTTCAGTTATACACCCAAAGCCTCGCAGCATCCAAAGACCTCCGCCTCCCCAAAAAATTTCAGATGCAGTATCTACAGCCTGAGCGAATTAAGACTCTGTTCCCCCAGGCAGGAAGCTACACACCCAGGGGCAAAAGGTGAAAGGGAGGTCTGGGGTGAGGTGGAGACTCTTCCCATCCAGTGCAGCTTGCAACAATCCAACGATTGTGTGAAGCGGCCATCGTAGACCAGGGGGAGGCCACTAACACATGAAGTGGAGAGAGGAGCCCAGGGATGAGTCATCAAGTGCAAAGATCAAGGAGGGGCAAGGGAGAAGTAGCCCTAGACAGTGCTATTTTTTAAGGAAAAGGTGTTGGAACTCACCTCATTCTCTTAAAATGGCAAGGGCACCCACCTGAGAGGTGCCGAAACTCAGTTCTGGTGAGTTCTGCCTGGGGGGGGGAGCCCTGGCCCTAGAGCTCATAGGAGCCAACTCCTAGGGGCCAACGTCCCTTTGGGCCCCCAGTTAAATATTGAGGGGCCCCGCAAAATGGATGGACATTGCCATTCAAATAGGGTGTGCGAGCCGCATCTTGCAATCGATTATGCAGGGTGGGGCTTACCTGAGCCGGGCCCCCCCCCCATTTTATTCAAGTTGGCACCCCTGCTAGAGCTCGTTCTCCTGATTTCTGGATTGGTGGAGAGGGAAAACGTTTGTGTGTATGTGCATGAGGAGGAGGATGGGAAAGCTAGGAGGTGACCTGCCTCTTTGCAGAATCCCCGATGGCTGCACCTGCGAAAAGAGAGAGGCCGGCGAGCAGAAGAAAAGGCACATCCTCGGCGAGCCCTGGCCGCGGCTCCCCATGCAGACGGCGGAGGCAGCAGTTGCGCACCTGCCGGGACCTCCAGGTGCGCCCTTGAGGCCGCCTCGCTGCGATGGGAGAGACCTTGGCAAGCGCCGCCGCCGCCTCCTCCCTCAGTCGACGAACAGTGGTTGCCGAAGACGAGCAAACCCCCAAAAAGAGACACCCCCGGAGCGAGAGAGAGAGAGAGAGAGAGAGAGAGAGAGAGAGAGAGAGAGAGACCTCACCTTGCCGCTTGCTTGCTTGCTTGCTTGCTCCCTTCGGGCTTCCCTCCGCCTGCAGCTCCGTCTGCGTGAGGGCGAGCAGGCGGCGGCGGCGGCGGCCTCTCCTCCCAGGTAACAGCTGCGCTCCGGCTCACGTGAGCGGCCTGCCAGCAGGGAGGGAGCCAGCAGGCGCCGCTGCCTCCTCGCGGCTCAGCGCCGGCGCGTCTGCGCAGGGCTCCGCCTAGCGGGCGTGCAGCTCCAGCCGTGGGAATAGGCGAGACAAGGAAGCGGGAGGGTCTTCTGGCCGGAAAGGGGCGTCTGGAGTATTCCTCCCCTGGCCCGGGGAAGGACGGCTGCGAGGAATAAGCCCTTTGGGTTCCGGCTAGCGGAGCTGGGTGATGGAACCCTGAGAAGGGCGCCTCTGAGCATGCACAGAGGGACGCCGACTTCCCGCAGCTGAGTGGCGTCTGAGGTGACGGATAGGAGGAGCTCGAGCTGCTGCTTAGCTCCTTGCAATGCCGGAGTCGCTTGGAAACAGCCCCGCAGCCTCAAACCAACGAACGACGGGAGCCGCCATGAAGCATCCCTCTCTTAAGAGCACTGCAGGGTTTCCTATGAAGAGCAACGGTCTCAGGGCACTTTTAAGGACTAACACATTTCTTGTGATAAGCTTGGATTGGAGCTCATTTCATCAGATGCATTAACTGGCGGGGAGGGGGTACGTATTTAAAAACACACCCATGTAAGGAGAAACTATTTTTATAGCGTTACCTGACCTTTTCAGAAGGTAGCATTAAATTTCTTTGCTTTTCTGAGAGCTTACGTGTTTTTTTAATCAAACATAGATTTACCAAGCTAAATGTCATCCAGCCACACAAAGAATAGCAGGTTTGAACTCCTCACACCCAAAACACATTTTAAGACCCCTCACTGAAGAAATTTGCACAAGTTTCGCCCCCCTAAAATTGCACGCCCTGGTGGCTGACCTCCATTTCATGGTCTTTGATCCAGAGGGAAACGCTTCCATGCACCTGATGATAACAGTGAGCTCCACTCAACCAACACTTAAAGTCACTGTGGGCTCCTCTAGGCTGTGGTGCTTTATTGCTGCAGGTTTATTTCACAACATGTTATTGACATGATAATAGTACATTGCTGGTGGGTTTGTTCTGCTGTGCTTCCCCAATGCCATCTGGCTATCGCTGTCTGGAGGGGCTACAGTACAACAAAACTTGGGGGCAAAGATAAACCAAAATATTTGTGGTGTAAAATTGAAAGATTTCAGCAGGATGTCTGCTGAATGAAAATGAAGCAGTGTGACCACTCAAAACTTCTCCAAGCATGGACAGTATTGAAGCCTGCATTGTGTGTGGCCACAACGATAGCACAAGCACAAATAATAAAAAATGCACAATAAAAATGTTATCTGGAGGGTGCATCGAAGGTGGCCTGACAGACTAGCTGAGCTACTTCAGTGAAATTTGGACCATGCAGTAATCGCTTGTGATGATTCCTGTTGCATCATCCCCAAGGAATGGATCTTGGTCTGCAAGCACAACCAAGGTTTCAGTCACAGTACCTTACATCATGCCCAGAGTGTTCCCCACCCAGTCCTATGCCAACAGTAGAATTCTTAGGACTACGGTTGCATGTCGCAATCAGTTTGTCTTATTTTAACCATGGTTCACTTGTGTGGCTACGCACACACAGCTCAAACCAGCCATAGTACATTTCACAGAAACCACAAGTGACAAACCAGAAACCAACCAACATTTTTTCTTGGTTTTATTTCTGACTTGCTGCTTGTGGTTTGTTTGAAACAAACAAACCATTGACCATGTTCAGAAAAGAAAACATCACTTGTTTTGAGGGCAGGGGAGCCATACAGGAACCATGTTTATGACAAATCAGCTATTGTGATGTGAAAATGAGGCCACTAAGATTGCATGTAATTTTTCTTCTAACATACACAAAAATAGTATCAGGAGGCGGGTATGTCAAATACAGTAGGCAGTTTGGGAGAGAAGCACTGCTACTTAATGTAGCTCGGGTTGTCAAAATTCCTCCTTTTAAGATGCAAAACTAGATCCATTTAAGGTGGGGGGTATCTCCCAGCTCCCGTGTCAAACTGAATTCAAACTTTACCTGAATGTATTTTAACATAGGTGCTATCCTGCACTGACAAGGTCACAGTGAAAAGGAGCAGAAAGGCAGGATATAAAAGGCTTGCCAAATATATTGTGATCAGGAGCTTCACAAATAAAGGGCTCAGGTGTTAGCGAAGGACTATATTTTGGAAAAAATATATGAATTCGTATGCCCCACAAATAACCCAGAGATGCATTTTAAATAAAAGGACACAATCTACTCATGTAAAAACGCTGATTCCCGGACCGTCCGCAAACCGGATTTAGAAGGCGATTGGGCCGGATCTGGCCCCCAGGCCTTAGTTTGCCTACCCATGGGATAGATCAACTAAGGATAGCCTTATTGACAAGACAAGCAAACAACTAGTGCTTATATCAAAGGGATTGGGGAAAAGCTTGTTATTTCTCATGGGCAAGTTAGGTGTTGGGCTCCAAACTGCTGCCACACCCAAAACTCAGATCGCTACTTGCTCTATTGTACTTTTTCTGCTGCTTTATGGGAAAGAGATTGCAATGATATAGTCAGTGTGTTTCATCCTAAGCACAAAGGGGCTTAGGAAGGCAAGCCATTTGGAACAAATAAAATAGCGAGACACACTTCACCACAAGTGATTACAATTGCAATAATTAGCAAACTTAACCAGAAATAAGTCCCATTTGATTTAATTCAATGGTGTTTACCTGAGCAGACATGCATAGGGATGCACTATAATATTAATACTGTTTTGTTTTTTTAAAAAGCCAATAGCTTCTTGACAGAACACAAGAAAATAGACCAAATACTTAAATGCTAGAAAAGTTTGAATTTAAGAGTGGGTAGGGGGAGAACAGTGTTGGAGTGTACTTATACGCAGTAATAATAAACAGAGGCTGTTTTTTATTTCATAGTTTTCTAAATAAATAAATGCACAGAGCTTTCCTATTAAAGTATCATTTGAACAGATGCTCCCACTTTATAAAAACAAGTCTCAATGTTTTGTATCAATAGTAGTTCAAGTAGAAAAATGGGCAACACATTCCCCCCCCCATGCGTAACAGGCAACTCCAAATAGAATACATATATATAATAAATTTGGAAGCATCAGGTTGCCAGTCATTACTTTCTCGTTGGGAATTGCTTCAAAATGTTTTATAGCTCATCATGAGTATACACAAACTCCCTTGCAGATATAAATCCATCGCTGTCTTCATCTTCCTTCTCAAATATGTTTTCAACTAAAGAATCATGGTGGCTGTCATTGACTGGTGCACCATGCCTTTCAAATTCTTTCTTCAAGTATACTTTTACCTATGGAATAAGACAAGAAAAAAATTAACCTTTTAATCATTACGTATCTGTTGGATATGAGAAAGCAAGCTAATGTAAAACGGCCCATCCTCTCTAGTATGTTCAGTACAGGTAATAATAATTTGTGCAAAGCAACAGCTATAGCATCCCCAAATGGATTGTAAATCTATGGAACTGGCTATGTTCACATGAAACACTGAACACAATTTTATTTTTATTTTAAAGCCTTCTGCACTCTTTTTCTGCTCACAAAGCAGTGTTCAATCCAGAAGATCCATCAAATCAGTTAATATAGCAACAAAACGATTAAAAAAACCATTGCATTAAATCAACAGATTCCTGCGCTGCAGTGAGTTTGACTAGACAACCCTCAGGGTCCCCTTTCCAACTCTACAATTCTATGATTTTAATAAACCTGGGGGGAAACTAGCCCTGGGCAATAGTCCCATTAGTCAGTATCTCAATTTAAACTCTGTAGGCATTCTAAAAAGATATCATTTCAAAGTTATTGTTTTTCAAAGAAGATCAGTGAAGGTGCCTATTTAGCTTTTCTCCATGATCAAATTTCATAGGTAAGGGCCCACAGAAGAGATTTAGCTTGTACGTGTGAGCCTCAGGTTTGCACACTCCTTCTCCCTAATATGGTTGCAAAGGAGATCAGAGGCTTCTGACTCTGTTTTCAGTTAACCACAGTTTCTTGTTACATCCAAACTTGGACAAACAGTGGTTAGTGCTAACCATGGTTGACTGAAACAATGCGAACCTCAAATTGTGGTAGATGCTTTCTAGATACAAACCATAGTTAGGGTTGCCTTTTTTAAAAAATGTATTTTTTATTAAAGATTTCTTGGTTTACAAAAGTATGTGCAATGTCTCTTTTTTCAAGTTACATTTTCTACAGGTCAGTTTCTTTTGTTAAGAGATTAGTGTTTCCCAACTTCTACTTTTAACTATGGATCGCTATGACGACTCTACCCATAAAAAAAGAGAAAGTATCCTGGAAAAAAGAAGATATATGACAACCCTACCTAGGTAGCAGCAACCACAGACATTTGTCAATGAAACTGTAGTTAGCTGAAAATGGAAACAAAAAAATTCAGCCTCACTGTGATTACTGTTGACAAGGAAAACTCCAATTTTGCTTGGAAACTCTAAAACCAGAAGATGCAATCAGTAGAAGAGGAATGCAGCAATTATTCCCAAAAACAGACTTAATTTACTGAAGAGGATTTCTCCCCCCCCCCCCCCCGCAGTGTTATTTGTAAAATCTTAGAAATAATGTCCCTTTCTTTGCCACTCAGAAAGGCAGGCACAAGTAGCCTTTGCATTACAAATACTTACTGAATTTTAAAATGGATTTTAAAATCAGCACCTTGAATAGCTCTCTGCACAGAGAGCACCAGACTTTTGAGTGTGTAAAAGGAAATTGGAACTGTAATATTTCTCAATCTGCGTCAGCTCAAAACACCACAGTAAAGACTTACAAATGTCACAGTTGCAAAGCATAACCTCAAGGGAAGCAAAACTTAAATTTCTATTTTCCTGTTAAATACATTAACACACAACTGTAGAATGCATTCGCCTTTTCACCTCTTCTCTGGAAAGCTTCCAATCATCATTAAGATCCATTTGTTGAAAGGACTCGTGAGACCGCGGTCCATTCCTGATTTCTAGAAGTTCGATGTTGAAGATCAAAGTGCTCTCAGGTGGAATTTTTCCTACCCAACATGGTACATAAACATTGAGACAAGATTACAAATGTAACCAAGAAGATAAGCATTGTCAGTGTGAATTTGCATCCTACAGCTTGTCTTGTTTCATTAGCTACTGTGCTCAAAGAAACAGAAAACCGCATAAGTGGCTATGAATTTATGGTGTAACGCATGGGTAGGCAAACTAAGGCCCGGGGCCAGATCTGGCCCAATCGCCGCCTATATCTGGCCCACGGACAGTCCGGGAATCAGCGTGTTTTTACATGAGTAAAATGTGTCCTTTTATTTAAAATGCATCTCTGGGTTATTTGTGGGGCCTGCCTGGTGTTTTTACATGAGCAGAATGTGTGCTTTTATTTAAAATGCACCTCTGGGTTATTTGTGAGGCATAGGAATTCATTCTCCCCCCCCCCCCCACAAAAAAAAAATATAGTCCAGCCCCCCACAAGGTCTGAGGCACAGTGGACCAGCCCCCTGCTGAAAAAGTTTGTGACCCCTGATTTAGAATACACAAGATTATAAACCAACCGCTTAAAGACTTTTTGAAATATAAAGTGGTGTACAAGTTAGGTAAATAGATGGCTTGTTCAAAGGTATTTTGATTTTCCGTTACCTAGTAATCTCCATTGCTGATTATAGAAGCAAGAAAACTTGAAGTGAAAAGCTCCATTAGTGGTTTTTGTGTGTGTTTGTGAAGAACAAATCTGGTTGAATTACATTGGATGAAGATGTGATAACATTTAGAAAGGCTTGGGGTTTGATCTGTTTCCATTATTCTCCTTTAGTTCTTTTCAAACTTTGCATCCCTTGTTAAGAGATTTCACAATGTAATTCTATACAAGTGTGCTCTAAAAGTGCAATTCTGTACAGGGGTACCTCTGGGTGTGAACGGGATCCGTTCCGGAGCCCCGTTTGCATCCTGAAGTGAACGCAACCCGCATCTGCGGGTTGCGATTCGCCACTTCCGTGCATGCACATGACGTCATTTTGAACGTGTGCGCATGTGCGAGCGGCGAAACCCGGAAGTAACGTGTTGCGTTACTTCTGGGTCACCACAGAGCGCAACCCGAAAACGCTCAACCCGAAGCTACTTCAACCCAAGGTATGCCTGCACATGTTTAAAATGAGTCCCACTTTGTTTTTCACAGTTGTGCCTAAAGTGTTTGCTACAAGTTATAAAGTCAATAAAATTGTAGAAGAGTCTCTTGACAGTGTTTTGCTAGTGATGACACACAAAGCACAGTATTCCTGTTTTTTATCCTTTATTCTGGCAGGCTTTGTGCAGTTATTGAAAAATATAGTAGAATAAAACGTGATCATTAGGATTCCGGTAACTCACTGATATAAAACAGGGGTGGGAACCAGTGGACCTCCAGGTATTGCTGGACCTTAGTTTTCCTACCCGTGTCCTAAATCATTCCATGCTATGATCAAGATGTTCAGAATGTTTTTTCATTAAATAATAATGTTAAGGATTCCTTGAACCTGGAGAGAGTTCTCCAGAACTATTACCTTTTCCTTCTTTTCCATACGCCAGGGATGGAGGCACGGTTAGCTTGCGTTTCTCTCCTACGCACATCTGTTTCAAACCTTTATCCCAGCCTATGATAACTTCCCTTATACCGAGAGTAAACCACGTTGGCTGGGCATTGTTATGCTTGTAGCTGAAACAGACACACAGGAAAAATTACTGAGTCAGGTGCCATATAGTCACAATAAGCTGATTGTTGACACTTGAGAAGCCAGTTGGAAAGGGCCTTGTCAAATACTTTCAAAGGACTAACACAGCAAGATAGTCCATTGTGCAACCACATGGATGCAGCCTTGCGAAGGACGAATCACTCTACATATTAAATTGTGCTTTAATTAAAAATTTTACCTGTGGCAGAAAGTACTAGGAGGCACTCCTAGTGCAGCTATATACTCTCAAGGCTTGTCTTTTATCTACTAAGAACACCTGCATCCAACGAACATAAGGCAGGTGTATACAGGATTGGCATGTAGGCACTTGTTTTTAAAACTTACCTCTTCGTGACGCCTTTCCCTAATGGGTGATTCAGCTATGGTGATGTATTAATATGATCTACTGGTTTATGTTGCGCTGAGGGCGAATAAAAATTCTTGCAAATAAATAAATAAATGGGCATTAGGATGGGGGGGAGATGTTCTAAGATGAAGCCCGTTACAAGCACATGTACGCACCATCTGAAAACGACGTAATCAGATTGTCTTTAGAATTACTGTATTTCATCAAATCAAGAAGGGCTGCATTGTGCAACTTTTTAACTTTGTTTAATTGGTTGGCGGTTCCAACTTTCTGTGCCTTTTCTTCTTTAATTGCAACTGCCGCCTTCCCATCCTTTCACAAGCCACTGATTTTTTCCCCCCAAAATTTTTTATTGGTTTTCACAAAATTGTAAACACACAAACGAACAAAAAATCATAACCTTATTAAAATTAATCTTATTAACGTTGTTAAGTGACTTCCTCGGATCCGACCTGGTTGAATTTCAATGAATATCCTTTTAACGGTTTTCCAAATCAAAGATTTTTTTTTACGTTAATAACTGAAATGTGAAATTGAGCTAGGTTTCCCCTTTCTGTTCTAACTAAATTTGATTTTATTTTGGATTCTTGTTATTTTTTTAAGAAAATGTGATACCATGATTAGTTCGGGGTGTGGGTGTGTTTGTGTGTGTGCGGAACCTGTGCCTCTCTAGATGCCTACATCAGTCCCAGCCAGCCATCAGGGATGGTAGAATTTTTAGTCCAACAAATGGATGGCCACAAGTTCTCCATCTATGGGTTAGATTTTTTGGATTAGGACCATGAAGATTCTGGGTTCTCAGCCACAAAGTTCATTGTGCAAACTGGGACCAGAATCTTTTTCTCAGCCAGACCTATGTAAGAAAGAGTTCTGATGGATCAGATCAAAAGCTTATCTAGTCTGCCACCACGTTCTCACAATAAACAACCAGATGTCTATAGGACAGTAAATTAGGAATATGACTATTGTGGTGAGCAGCTATCAATAGCGCTATGCTCCATGAATTTGGCCAATCCCTTTTAAGAACCTACCTCACAGGCTTGTTGTTTCATGGATTCATTAGAACTGTAGGGTTAGAATGGACCACAAGAGTCATCTAGTCCAATACCCTGAAATGCAGGAATCTTTCGCCCAACGTGGAATTTGAAACCACAACCGTGAGATTGAGAGTCTCATGTTCTACCAACTGAGCTGTTCAGATGTTATGAAAATAGAGGCAGCAAGAGAACCATGTACGCCTGAGCTACTTGAGAAAAGGATGAAATTTAAATGTATCGTTATTATTAATTATTAGTGAAAAGAATGTGGTTTCTAAAGCAGGGGTGGCTAACCTGTGCCCCTTCCCCTAGATGATGCATTGAAAACTGACCGCACAATCCAGTCATGTTGGACTACAACTCCCATCCACCCCAGCCCACAAGGCCAAGGAATGACCAGGGAGCATGGCAATTGTAGTTCCACAAATATTCAGAGGGGGAATCCCTGGGTTAGCCACTGCTGTTCCAAAGAATCAGGCCCAACTACAGTGATACCTCAGGTTAAGTACTTAATTCGTTCCAAAGGTCCGTACTTAACCTGAAACTGTTCTTAACGTGAAGCACCACTTTAGCTAATGGGGCCTCCCGCTGCCGCTGCGCCGCAGGAGCACGATTTCTGTTCTCAACCTGAAGCAAAGTTCTTAACCTGAAGCACTATTTCTGGGTTAGCGGAGTCTGTAACCTGAAGTGTATGTAACCCGAGGTACCACTGTAGCTGCAATGGGATTTCATGCATCCTGCAGTTTTACAGAGTCTAATACAAAAGAATTCAGATGTAGTTTTCCACCATCCATTGCACATACATCATCGTCTGTGTACGTGTGACGAGGGAGGTATACTCACGTAGAATGAAAGAGCGAGCCGTCATTCTCCAAATAGCCTTCGTAGTGCACCAACATCATGTCTCCCGGCTTCGTTTTCCTCTTGCAAATGAACGGTTTCTGGAGCACTTCGATCTCCACTTCTGGTTCCGGGATGAGACCCGCAGCCCCCAAAGCCACGAACGCAAAGGCAAGCAGAGTCCAAAAGGCACCTTTCATTTTCACCGCCGTGTGTGCAGCGTGTGTGCAATCTTTCAGTTTAAAACGCAACGTGCGCATTTCCCTTAAAAACAAGAAGACGGGGAGACATTCGGACACAAGACTAAATAGCCCCAGGACGCTGAATTAAAAAATTTAAAAAGGCCTTTGCAGATTTCGCAGAGGCGATTTTATCTTATTTTCAGTGCGAGATTCTCAACGCTGTCAGAGCACTGGGTTCTTCAAGTTTTTGTTTTCTGGAGCAGCCACTCCATGCAAGCTCCGCTTCCCAGCAACTTTCCCGAACTTTGGAAGCCCACGCTTTTCCCAGCGCTCTCCGCGACTGAAGGCGGGCTCCCGTTTCCGGCCAGCTCCGCGCATCCCACCGGCCCGTCATCCCCGCTCCTCGAATCCGCAGACGTGGCAAACTCGCCCCCAGAACGCGACGATTTCGCGTCCATTCATTCCCCCACCCCACCCTCCTCCCCGTGGGGCAGGACCCAGGCAACGCCGCCGTTCCATTGGGCCACGGAGCTGCCAGTCTTCAAAACGATACACTGAAACAAACAAAACACACCCATCCGAGCCGCTGCGAGCGGTGATTGGCTGCCCCAACATTCCAGGAAGAGAACGCCGCGCGTACATCTCGGAATCCCTCAGCACAATACAACCGGCTTCTGCGCCGCAGCCATTGGCTGGCGCGGCGGCGAGAGCGGCGGCCTCATTGGCTCGCCGCTTTCCCAGGCATTCTTGGCCACGCCCATTCCCCGCGATCACGTGGGCAGCCCGTATTCCGAAACGCGTTTACGCCTCTCCTTAAGGAAGAAGAAGGAGAAGGAGCGAGTCCTGCGGGTGCGACGTCTACGCTACCGGCGTAGTGCCCCGTAGTTGGTTGGCAGGGCAGGGCCAGGGGAGGATCGGGTGGGCGGGTGCGGGAGAAAGGCAGGGAGGCAGGCCGGGCTTCTGCCAGCCTCGGAATGGCCCTGGGTGCCAGTGCTTCAGCCGTGGGGCTGAGCGCTTAAAAGTTTCTGGGGGGGCGGGAAGGCCAGGGGGAGAGGTTTCCCCTGTCCCAGGCAGATCTGGATGGGGGGGGCCTTGTCACCATGGAGGGGGTGCTGTACAAGTGGACCAACTATCTGAGCGGTGAGTAGCCCGGTCCTGCCCTCTGCTCCCCTCGCCAGGCTGGGAGGGAGAGGCAGACAGCGCGTGCCTTTGTGTGCCAAGGGAAGGGAAGGGGGCAGCATCGCAGGCGCCCCATTCTGACTCTCCCGGTGGGTCTCAGGCATAGGAGCCAACTCTTAGGGTCCCTTCACCCCCTACTCAATAAAATATTTGAGGGGGCTGCCCTAATAATAATAATAATAATAATTTATTATTTATACCCCGCCCATCTGGCTGAGTTTCCCCAGCCACTCTGGGCAGCTTCCAATCAAATGTTAAAGACAATACAGCATTAAATATTAAAAACTTCTCTAAACAGGGCTGCCTTCAGATGTCTTTTAAAGAGAAGATAGCTGCTTATTTCCTTCACATCTGAAAGGAGGGCCTTCCACAGGGTGGGCGCCACCACTGAGAAGGCCCTCTGTCTGGTTCCCTGTAACCTCACTTCTCGCAATGAGGGAACCGCCAGAAGGCCCTCGGCACTGGATCTCATAAAAAAAGTTGATGGGCATTGTCATTCAAATGGTTCCCATGTGCCGTGTCATGTGATCAAGTCTTCTTATCTGTGCCCCCCCCCCATATTTTATTCAAGTTGACACCCCTGGTCCTAAGCGCCGCAATAGGCAGGCTCAACCACGAAGGTACCGCATACATCTTTAAGGTGCCTTGCGACTCTTGTGTCATCCCTAAAGAGTTTCAGAGGCGCAGCAAGTGTAGGATCTGCTTCCTTGGCCCCCCCCCCCGCAAAAAAACCCCATCAAGCAGGGAGCGGCTGCAGGTTAAAGGGCAGCAGCGCGCATGAGAAGAGCAGTAGTCTCTGTCTCTGGCTACACCTCCGGTTAGACATGGTCTGAGCTGCCAAGGTGATGGGGAAGAGAACTTTGCTCGGGACAACGAATGCCGCTTCTCAGGAAGAAGGCAGCCGGGGACTAGATGGATGAATAAGTCTGACTTGGGATGGGTGCAGCATCGTGTGTTTCTGCAAATCTACACCTGGCACCAGCGTAGCTCCTCTATGCATTTTGGAGGGTAAGAACAGAAAGTTAGAGGAATTTATTGATAACAGAGTGATAAATATGATACACATATATGTATATGTAGTTGATGTTTGTCTTGTTTCTTTCATGTCTGTGTTCAGTGGGCTGTTGTTGTTGCCTTCGTCAATTGACTGACGTCTGAGTTTCCTGCCCAATATATGTGTGTGTCTTAACAGTGTGCCTGTGCCCTGACTGTGGTGCTCAAAGTGTTGCGAAGCATATCTTCTGTTTGAGAAGTTATCTTTTGGAAGATCAAGTTGTAATACAAATCTGGGTGAGACCGCCAGGTGTAGGATGGTATATAAATTCAATAAGTAATAATAATAATAATAATAATTTGATTTAAACCAACTCAGGGGTGGGAAACCATTTCCAACCAGTGAGCAGGATCCTTACCTTCACCATCCCCTGCACACCATTTTGACAGGTGGATAGGGCCATCCACCTGCCAGTCACCTGACAACACCTTAATGTCACCATTTCCTTTCCCTGAATTATTCCAAACCACATGGGCAGAGGTTCAGTGATGTGTAGGCACCTAAGGTCAACTGATTGGCAGTTCCTGCAAACCCCATATATGATGCCAAGTGAAGGACCAGTGGGCATAGCTAAGAGAAAATGGCTTTGTGGACCGAATTAGGCATATGAGCCAGAGATTCCTCACCGCTGGATGAGTCATATAGAAAAGACATATAGAAAAGGCAGCTGTGCCTAAGGATTAAGTAAGTATCACACAGCAACTTGACTGATGAACTCTGTCAGCTCACTCACAGAGAGTGTTACCTGGCCTTTTACCTGCCGATTAGCTTTTGTCCAGAAGATTTCATTGGGACTAAATAGGCCTAACTCAAATAGTGGTAACTAGACTTTAAAAAAAATAAATGCTTCAGCCACTTAGCAGCACAATGTTATGCATGTCTACTCAGAAGTAAATCTTACTGGGTGTAAAGGGAAAGTATTATAGGGTTGCAAAGAAAGTATTATAGGATTGCAGCTTTTTACCTGAGGAAGATTCAAATTTCAAACTGTTTCCTGTTTACAGAACAAAATCTGTAACTAAACAAAACACATAATGCATAAATAATAATAAAACGAAACCCACCAGGCATGCTTAGCAGATTTCAGCATCTTCAATCCCTTCTGCCCACTCTTAAAACCTAAATAATGTCAGAGAAGTGCCACACTTTCAAATATTTACAAGAATTGCGTCCTCTGCCCTACAAATATTTGCATGGCCAGGTGCATGGAATTATTGGCCGGAGCTCACCGTGAAAGAAATCAGAAAGTGTAACAGTTTCTGTCACCCTTCGTTGTAGAGCAGCAAAACTACAAGGCTGAATCAGAACAAAGTGTTGCGTAAGCACAGAATGACATTTTGGTTTACAAAAGGTATATTTAAAAGAAATAGGTCGTCCTCAATGTTGGGAAAATATATTGATCCCTTTTCACAAACTAGAATCCAGATGCTTGACTCGAGAGTGTGAAACGGCATGCTTTAGCTTAATGAGTTCAGAATCTTGCTGCAGGATTTAGCATCTCATCGATATCTGATGACTTGGCGTTGTACAAGGGCGGTAGGAGTTCAGTGATAGGACAAGGAAATTTGTACAGAGATCAAGAACTAGGGCGTGGGCAGGCAACAGATCACAAAAGCGACTTCCTCCGTCGCTGACGTGCTTCCCAAGTCTTCCTCTCCTGTTCCTGGGCTTTTAGCACATTTATCATTCTTCGGTAGCCATGAGATGTATGAATTTGCTTTCCAGAACAAAACTGCCCTGTTCTGTTAATTGAATTCAGTTATGCTGTCCAGCATGGCAACAAGCTTCTTTTGGGAGGAGGTTCAGAGCAACTGCCCGATTCTATCCATGTTTTCCCCAGAAGTAAACTCTGCAGAATTCAGTAGGACTCCTTCTCAAGTAAACATACACAGGGCTGTGCCAAAGAAATGTCCACAAATAAGTTGAGTTTAAGTATTAAGAGGATCAAAGCCCATTTAGGCTGCAATCTTTGCGGTAGATTTTGTAGGAGTTGGTCCATAGTAGTTTTGGTGAGATGTGCTTCGAAATAAACATTGACAATCAGGTTCTTATGTTTGTAGTTAATGGGTGGAGAGATAGGGCTGAACTATGCCACATATCACCTCATACCACGTGTCGTTTCTTCCAGTTTTACACTGTGAGTCATATTCTCTGTTGGTGTTTGTGGCTACGCCTTTTTTTTTTAAAAAAAAAAAAAACCTACCTGATCTTATGGTGAGGCTCCATATAGATTATGTTTTTGATTTTTTAAAAAATCAGTGCAATAAAACAAAACAAAAACTGAACATAAACCTACTGGATCAGGCCGATTGCCTATCTAATCTAGCATCCTGTTCTCGTAGTGGCCAACGAGATACGTATGGGAAGCCTGAAAGCAGGATCCGAGTACTTTCCCAACCGATAACTGCCAACAACCAGAATTCAGAAGTAGGGCTGGGCGACATGTATCATCCCAAACCAGATTGAATTCCATGTTGTGATACCGATTTCATAAATTTTGACTTGGGAATGTATCGCGAATCATGATGTGTGTTAGGACTGGGCGATATTTTGTCCCAAACCAGTTTGAAGTCCATATCGTGATAATTGTTTCGTAATTTTTGACCTGGTGATATTTTGCAGATCATTATGTGTGTGTGCTGTGCAAAAATCACAATGTGAGAAAAACCGTGATGCCAATGCCTCTACGTACCTCCATCCCAGACATTGCGATATATCAATATATCATGATGTTTGGCTGGTGATATATCACAATGTTGAAAACCAGATATCACCCAGCCATATTCTGATGTGTATTGCCTCTGATCTGTGCAGGCAGAGGATAGCCGTGGTAACTAGTAGCTACTGATAGCTTAATCCTCCATGAATTGATTTAATCTTCTTTTGAAGCCATCCAAGTTGGTGGCCATCAGTAGCTCTTGTTGAAGATGATTCCCTTATTTAACTATTGGTTGAGTGCAAAAGTCCTTTTCCAACATTCTTCTGCACCTGATGTCTCCATGTTCTGGTGTCATGCAAGAGGGAAAACCCCATTTTTCTATCTGCTTTCTTGATACTATGATGCATCTCTACCGTATTTCCTCTTACACACCTTTTTTCTAAGCTAAGAAGCCCCAGATGTTGTCACCTTTCTTCACAGAGTTGCTGCTCCAGCCCGTTGATCAGTTTGGTGGCCCATTTCTGAACTTTTTTCTGGTATTCCAATATTATTTTTGAGCTGAGGCCGTCAGAACTGTACAAAGTATTCCCAGTGTGGTCACACCATAGATTTCTTATATTGGCAGTTTTGTTTTCAGTTCCTTTCCTCATGATTCCTAGAATGGAATTCATATTTTTCACAGCTGCCACACACGAGGTCAACATTTTCATGGAGCTTTTTCTACTTTTTGGCAAGTTCCTGGTCAGTCCCCATCAGCTTAGACCCCATGAGTATATGTGTGAAATTAGGATGTTTTGTCCCAGTGTATATCGAACTGCGTTTGCTAATTTACTGCCCCTTTGTTAAGTTTGGCGATATTCTTTTGGAGTTCTTCACGGTCTCTTTTGGTTTGGACAACCCTGAACAATTTGGCTGACTCACTGCTCAGCCCTAAATCATTTATGAACAAATTGAAAAGCACATGTCCCAATTTCTGCATACACAACCTCAACAAGAACATTGTTCTCTCCCTGTATGCATGCTGATCATTGCAAGTGGCGCTAATAGGTGTTTTTTTAAAAAATAACTTTTTATTCAAAATTAAAACAAAGCATATTATCCAGAAACATATCATCCTTATTTCTCCCCCCCATTTTTCCTCCCTCCCTCCACAGAACCCACCCACCCCCACCCCCGACTTCCCTCAGTTCCAGTCTTTGATTTCTCTAAAAATGCTGTTTTCTGCATGTTACACAGTTGTATAGATCCTCAAACTATTTAGCTGATTATTATCAATAAAAAGTTTGTGAATGTTTATTCAAAACCAGCCAAGGAGTCCAGTTCGCTTTGTTGTGTCTTCAAATACTTTGTAAAGGGTTCCCATTCATCTTTAAAGTCACAGTTATCCTTGTCCCGTAGCTTGTATGTCAGTTTTGCCAGTTCTGCATAATCCATCAATTTTTCTTGCCATGATTCTTTAGCTGGGGTTTCTTCAGTCTTCCATCCTGCACAGTCTTCCATCCTGCACTAATAGGTTTGTGAGACAGTTACCCTTCCAGAAGCCACGCTGCCTCTATATCAGTAAGAGTTGTTCTTCTATAAGCTTGGGTCATTTTATCTTTAACAATGCTTTCCATCAGTTTCACCAGTACCAGATATTAAACCAGGTATAGGCAAACTCGGCCCTCCAGATGTTTTGGGACTACAATTCCCATCACCCCTGACCACTGGTCCTGTTAGCTAGGGATGATGGGAATTATAGTCCCAAAATGTCTGGAGGGCTGAGTTTGCCTATGCCTGTGTTAAACTAACCAGCTTGTCATTTTAGGATTACTCCTAGATTTCTTACTACACTAAAGATAGAACCCAATCATTGCCAGAATTTTGATTAACACTGAAAGCTTCCCTGCAGTAGGGTTCTTAAAATTTATGTCAATAAAAGGGGTACATTTTGTTAATACAAATTATGGAGATTTCAACATATTATTTGATCTTGAACAGGGCTTATAAGACAATAGCTAGGGCCTGTTTCTGAGCTGGATTTTTAACCCTAAGTAATTTTACTCAACACTTTTCCTTTTAAATCCCCATTTGTGAAATCATTTAGGAATGTATGCAACTTGGTGGCCTTTGCTGGAGAGCTAGCTCAGATTAAACGTGACGTAATAGCATAATATGGCTTTGGGATTAACCCAGTTCGAAGCAAGTTTCCATGTACTAACTCCAGAAATTAATCTGCATCTATACTGTATTGGAATTATCTGATAATATTAAATTAGAAGGGTGTGACTTACTTACGCAACCAAGCTTTGCGGTAGATGCAAGTTCAAATACTTGCACTCTCAAAAGTACCATATAATGATCACTCCACATCTGTATACAGCTTTCAGTGGCCTGGTTCTCACAACACAGCAAGTTCCCATGACTGCGCAAATGTGGACTGGAACGGGAGCTCCTATGCACAGTGGTTAAAACACATTTTACAGTTTGTTACAGAATACTGTAAATTGGTCATGTGCAAGAGGAGCTGTTCTGCCGCTGCAGCACGACAGAAGAGCATAGTTAAGATTATTTGTGATCAGACTCCCAACCGTGAATTAAAGTATTACGTTGACTGAAGTGCTATGTATTACTTACACGGTCATTTTTATGCCACGGAGAGGTCTAAATCAATTAGCTGCTACTGAACACACCGTTTCATTATCTGTTACCTGAGTTTCCGTGCATATTTATATTGGATTACTTATTTTTTTCCAATATAAACCACATTTTATCAATCTCAAATTACAATTCAGATTCATATAAACACACACATACAAATTATAAAGCCACTTATACATTTTATGTGGCCTCCCGCATGCTGGATTTCAAGGTGAAATGATATTATTTCATCCTGCTTCTGAGTCTTAATTGATCCAATTACATTCAGTCTTGATCTTAATTCTTTATCAACAGCTACAGAGTTTTTGACTTCCATTTGTATTAACACATTTAATAAAAAAAAATTCTGCAAGAGGAGTTTTGTATCCCATCTATTTCCTGTGTGTGGTGTTTATCTTATCCATGTTGTTGCCTTTCCCGTTCATGTCTCAGGACACAGATTGAGGAACTGAAGTCTTCCTGGCAAGACCTCCCCCCCCCCCCCACTGGAACTGCAGTAGGGGCTTTGTATATTAGATTTGGTAATAGAAAGCAGAGGTGTTTTTCCAATAGCACCAGGGCAAGTAGCTCTGGGGAAGGTTGACTTGTTTGCCTGTACTCTTGCAAGTCCTTGGCTTTAATGGACGTATTGGCAGATCTGTGCCTGGCTGCAGTTCAGGATTAAATTAGTTTGCGTGCCTGACATTTCGCCAGATGCTGCAAACAGCTGGTGCTTGTGTGAAACAAGCCAGTTTTGCCCAGGAATGACCCACCTCTTTCTGTGCAGTGAAGGCGAAGTTCTTCCAAAGCATGGCCGTGATGGCCGGCAATGGTCTCCCTCCATTATTCCAGCAGGTGTGGGCCTTGGTTTGTTCTGGAGCTGCTTCATTTTGGCTGTCTTGTTGCCGTGCAGAAGCCAGAGAAGGGGAGCAGAGCATAGGAGCCATTCTGGAACAGACTTTGCAAGAAGAACTGAGCTAAGACATGGGCTGCAATCTCCTAACCCCCTTTCCCTGCGAGTAAGCCCATTGAATTCAGTATGCTTTACTCCTAAGGGGACATGGTTAGGATTGCGCCGTTCGCTTCTCAGCAGTCAGGTGTGCACTTACGCGATGTGTCTCTTTTTTTTGTAAAAAAAAAAAAGTGTTTGCTGTTAAAAAAACCCAAATTCTGTATATAGGTTGGCTTAGTGTTACATGCAAACCAGGGCAACACAGTTAATTCTGCCACAAGTTCGGGTTTTAACAAAAGTATACAGACTCGCTGTTTTGTGGGGCTTGTCAGCCTGGGAAGGTAACCCATCTGGGAGAAAGAAAACTCTGATGCTAAACCTTCTCTGCCTTGTGGCTACATATTCATTCATTAGAAAGGTTTTGGTAGTAAACCCCAAGGAAAATCTATACCTGTTGCCATGTGGGACATGTTTGAGAAGAGAAAAGGCTAAGGAGTAAACCCTACACAAATCCAGATTGGAGTCCCTAAGACGGTTGGATGGTGTATTGTCCTCCTCCTTCTGTCAACTCCTGCAGCCAAGCTGGTGCCAAATGCATTGTTCTGCTTTCCTTTGGTTTTGGTTTTATAAAAAAAAATATTTATGCTTTTCAGGTTTATACATTTCACTAATTTTACAATCATTTTAACATTTCAAAACTTGACTTCCTTCCCCCTCTTTCTGCAGTTCCTTAAATTTATTTTTAATACCTTCTGCATATCCAAATTAACTTAATTTGCTCATTTATTCATCTACTTTAAGTATATACTCTTATAAAACTGCAGGTTATTACAATAATCCTGCCACTGTTCTTATCTGTTTACAATTTATCTGTAAATATTCAAGAAACCATTTCCATCCAATAAACCATTCCAAGAATAAGAAATCAAGATAACAAACTTTTATAAAAGTTTGTTATCTTGATTTCTTATTCTTCTGGTAAGTTTCACCATTTCTGCATATTTTGTACCCATTTTTCCTTTGCTGGGACTTCTGCTTCTTTCCATTTTTGGGCGAGTAACATTCTTGCTGCTGTAGTAGCATACATGAATAAGTTTCTATACAGTTTAGGTAGTTCTGTCCCTAAAAAAAGGTAAAGGTACCCCTGCCCGTATGGGCCAGTCGTGTCCGACTCTAGGGTTGCGTGCTCATCTCGCTCTAAAGGCCGGGAGCCGGCGCCGTCCGAAGGCACTTCCGAGTCACATGGCCAGCGTGACGAAGCTGCAGCTGGCGAGCCAGCACCAGCGCAGCACACGGAAATGCCATTTACCTTCCCGCTATAAAGCGGTCCCTATTTATCTACTTGCACTTAGGGGTGCTTTCGAACTGCTAGGTGGGCAGGAGCTGGGACCGAACGACGGGAACTCACCCCGCCGCGGGGATTCGAACCGCCAACCATACGATCGGCAAGTCCTAGGCACTGAGGTTTTACCCACAGCGCCACCTGCGTCCCTGCAGTTCTGTCCCTATAATTCCCCAAAGTTCTGCTTTCCTTTGGACCACATCAACAAGGCTGAGAAGGGGAGTCTTGTTCTCTGGGCAGCCCAGGACCTCCAAACACACTGTCCAGACTTGGACCCCAGGGAGATGAAACAACGCAGGACGTAGCAGTTACGCGTTGCCAATCTCTGTAGCTGCAGCAGGCACTGTGATTCCCCGGTGGTTTGACTTCAACCCTGAAGGCTGCAGCCCATTCTCTCTCAAGACAGATGGATTCAACCAACAGTTTTGCAAATGCCAACTAGATACATGTATATTCCTTCTGGCTGTGATTGAAAAAACATGTTTCTTCCCAGGCTGGCAGCCTCGATGGTTCATTCTCGCAGGAGGTGTGTTATCCTACTACGATTCACGGGAAGATGCTTGGAAAGGCTGTAAGGGGAGCATCCAGATGGCAGTATGTGAAATTCAAGGTAACTAAGAGACATGAATCTGCAGTGGGACTTCCATTGTGAACTAGAACATGTCAATTCCATTCAGACATCTACACACAGCCTCATTTGACTGTAAGTAACAAACCTTGGTTTATCAAGCCAAGATATGCTTGAGGCTTAACACACACACACCATTTGTGCCACCCTATCTTTCCTTGACACACTACAACGGAATACTTCCTTGCTTAACTAACCAAATGATTCAGGAAACCGTGGTTACCTTGAAGAGAACGAGCCAGCACCTGAAACCGTGGTTTGAAGTTGGTTTCAGATCCTGTCTCCCCCGCCCCCATCCTCATTACCATAGTTTGACCTGTTGGACATAACGGGAAACCGTGGTTGATTGACCTAGGAAATCTTCAGTTACAACACGCTGAGAACGGAAGAGGGAATTGGCAGCGTTCATGGGCACAGAGCTCTTCCATGATGTTGGCTTAGTAAGCTGAAACAAGTCTAATTCTGTTGATCTTAGTTCATTCTGCAGACAATACGCGGGTAGATTTGATCATCCCGGGAGAACAGTACTTCTATCTGAAAGCCAGAAATGCGGCGGAGAGGCAAAAGTGGCTGATCGCTCTAGGAACTGCCAAGGCCTGCTTGACGGATGTCCGGACACAGAAAGAAAAAGGCAAGCCGTTCTTAGCTGAGACTTCTATCCCCACCTTACTTCCCAGCATCCCAGAAAGCAACATTGCTTGCTTTGTGTTTCCAGTTTTATTTTCCTGTCAGTAAATATTTAGAACAGTTTGTCTTGTGTTTTGTGGGACCTTCCACACCACAGCCTTTGAGGCTCTGTTTAGTTCCAACACATTATTTTGATTCAGCATTACATGGGCACAGAAAGAAAGAATTGCTAATTTTATCCGTTTGTTGATTAAATTTTGTACTCCCTCCAAATAACCCACCTATTAGGGGGGTGGAATTGTGATAATGGGTATTTATTTGCAGCATTGAAAAGTATGTAGTTCAGGCATATTCGGCCCTCCAGATGTTTTGGGACTACAACTCCCATCACCCCTAGCTAACAGGACCAGTGGTCAGGGATGATGGGAGTTGTAGTCCCAAAACATCTGGAGGACCAAGTTTGCCTATGCCTGATTTAGCAATTTAGAAGCTTTATAAAGTTGTTTCTGATCACATCTCTTTGACTTACCTGTGTTACTGCTATTAATTCAGAGTTTACAGAAAACACGGACACTTTGAAAACAAAAATGGCAGAACTCCGGCTGTATTGTGACCTCCTTGTTGAGCAAGTGGCTAAAACGAAGGAAGTCGGCCTGTCTGGTGTTTCAGCAGCTCAGGTAATGTGATATCAAATAAAACCTGACCATGTCCAAGGTGCGAGAGAACTTCACATCCATAGCAGCAATCCCTTCGCTGTAGCATCAGTAATATGTTACAGGTGGAGCAGCACTTAACGCCACATCCCAAGACCCCCTCAGCTTTTGGCCGGTCTGAAGATGCTGGCCTTTGCCTGCTGCTGTTGGGGGTTGGTTGTATTGTATGCTTTTCATTATTTAGAAATTGTTTATTGAGGGTGTTTTTTATGTACATATCAGTACAACTTGTATGGTTCTGCCACATGCCGCTCCGGGTGCGTTTATTTTTACTCATTAAATTTATCTCTCACCCTTCCAAAGAGGATCTTCAAAACATCTTTAAAACAATTCCAGTTCAGATGCAGACTGGAAAAGATCAACATTTAGTAGAACAGGGTGTTATTATGGTTGTTAATTAAGAATGGCATGCCCTGGACACCCGAGTCTGAAGTGTTGGGGAGAAAGAGACCCCCATATCACTGTATCATCTGTTGAGATGCTCTTGCCAGTGCCTCCCCAATCAGTAGTGAGGCAGATGTCAACAAAAGGGGGGAGATGTTACCTAACTCACTCCTCTAGGAGGTCTAACCTGCCACTAATATTACTGTGCAGCAAAAAAACCTTTCTATTCGCCCAGAATTTGTTTTAAAAATTCTGTTAGCATTGCCTTAGAGTGTTGCTCTACTTCTTCTATCTGTGCCTTTTATACTGTTGATTTATTGTTGTGTTTTTATGTCCTTGTGAACACACAAACACACACCCTGGAATTTTAACTAAATAAATAAGTTGTTTGTGCTGGTGTGTCAACCTGTGCTGGAAAAAGCAAACGTTAGGACCCTGGTTTGGGGCAGGCTCGATAGCCTAGAAGCCAGGTAGTTCTTGGAAGGTAAAGTCATCTTCCCATTTTGCAGAATGGAATTGATATGGGAGCGCTGTTGAAATCCACCTGCACCACCTTTCTGAAGACCCTTGAAGATTGTATGCACATTGCAAATGCAGCCTTCTCTTCGGAGCTGCTCCCGTCTGAATCCCCCAGCGTTTCCAAACCGAACAAGGTAAGCTTAAGCGCAACCTCTGATTCTAAAGTGGCAATCCACCCTTCCCTTGGTTGCGCTATTGTTCAGCACTGCATTTATTTAGCAACTTCGGAACGCATGTTTTAACTAGGAGGCTGCTGTGCCAGTTTGCCTGTTTGAGTTGTACCCAATTTTGGAACTTTACAAGTTAAAGTGTACAGTCAAACCTCGGTTGTTGAACATAATCCGTTCCAGAAGCCCATTCGGCTTCCGAAATGTTCGGCATCCGAGGCGCGGCTTCTGATTGGTTGCAGGAGCTTCCTGCACTCAGGCAGAAGCTGCATCGGACATTCGGCTTCTGAAAAACATTCAAAAACCGGAGCCATTTGGGAACCGAGGTTTGACTATACAATAAATCAAGCTGAGGGTCGAAGACATTTTGCAGTATAGTCATTGGTGAAGTGCCTAGTAAGACTCATTCGGTAATAAGAAGGACAATGATTAAACAAGAAAAAAGGAAAACTGACCCCTGAGACCATGAAGAGCAGCATACTGCTATATAGAGGGTCGGTCCAAAACATTTTGCTGCCTGAGGCAAAAGGACAAGATGGTGCCCTTCCCATTCCATGTATAGAATGGCAATGTGAAGCCTCTTCACACTTGAGGGCAGCAGCTACTTTAGGGGGTTCAGGGCAACCTAGCTTAGGGGACTTGGAGGAGAGGGGGATGAGGCAGGAATGCCATTCAGCATTTTCCACATCAGATGATTGCTTCACCTGCCTAATGGTAGAGCCGGCCCTACATGCATAGGTTTGTGTGTTGAATCCTTCCATATTCTTTGGATGTAGCTAAGGAAAGCTGAAGCAGCCAGTGGGAAGTGGCAGTGCCGCAAACCTAGCCATCAGAATAGCTGCTGCTGCCTGTGAGGAGGAGGGGTGAGGGACATTGGCACTGTACGGATGCACCTGTGGAGTCAAACTGGCACTTCTGCTGGTATGCTCACACAGTACCAACATCCTTCCCACTACGTGTTCCCCTCCTGCTAAGGAGCAATGAGTCTGCTGGCCAGATGTGAGGGGTGCCACAGTGGCGCTCTGAAGGAAAGTAAGTTTCTGAGGTTTAATGATACCAGCATAAACAGTTTTCTTTTTCTTTCCTCCCCACAGCTAATACCTTCCGTCTTATTTAGCCGCGATATATCAGAAAGGTACAGTGCACTTTTTTCTTCATTCAGTTGTAGAAATTCTCAGAGTCTGACTCTTTGGGATGAAGCCAATTATGCATCACTGTTAGAAATAACAAAGAGAAGAAGCATAAAAGCTGTGAGTGTGTGAGGGGGTGTGAGTGTGTATGTGTGTTCAATATATAATATACATTCTTTAAGTGGTTCCGAAGGAGCCCATCCTCTAGGTCTCACCACCTGAAATAGGATGCATATCAATTCCAAGAAACTGATGGATGTCAGTTTATTTATATTGTTAAGGCAGTGCTTCTGAACCATTTTAAGTTGTGTTCTCTTATTTTACTAGTCTTGGGTTACCGTATTCTTCGCTCTGTAAGACGCACCAGACCATAAGAAGCACCTAGTTTTTGGAAGAGGAAAACAGGAAAAAATATATTCTGAATCCCCTGCCCGGGAGAGGCTGTGCACGGCTAAGGCTCCCCCAAGAACCACGCTCCCTTTAAAGAGCGCGCAGAGTGTGTGTGTGGCTGCCCTTCTCCCTCCTCGGGGAAAAGCCCCCAAGAGCCGCACACACGCTCCACGGGGCTCTTTAAAGGGAGCGCTGAGCAGAGCCTCCCGCCTGCATTCGCTCCATAAGACGCACACACATTTCCCCTTACTTTTTAGGAGGGGAAAAGTGTGTCTTATAGAGCGAAAAATACGGTATATATTTTTTAAAAAACCTGAATATGTACACTAAAAATACATATTAGAGGCTACTGAGCTCCTTTTAAAAAGTAAACCGATTTTGTGACTTCCTGCCCCAATCCTGGGATGCCTTGGGAGTGAAGCCACATTGCGTTACATCACTCCCAAAGTATTCTGGGAATTGTGACTGGCATGAAGTGGCACAAGGCCATCTCCGCTGTGTCCTGCCTTCCGCACTTCTGAGCGAAACCCACTGAGGTAAGCGGCAACCCCATTCTGGATAGTTCGGAGAAATTATATTGTTCAAAAACTGTAATCAGATAATTCTGTTTAAAACAACAACAAACTTTATTGAACAAACAAGGTTCTTTTCTTTTGTTCCTCCCAGGAAGATGGAATTAAAAAACTGTGAAAACGGATCTCTGTATGCAAACACCAACCTTCATGAGCGATCCCTGATTGATAAACTGACCCCTGACCCCCTGAAAACTGGCAAGATGGACTGCACAAACACGATCAAGGATGATTTGGCAGGTAAATTCATCAGTGGTTATTATTCAGAATCAATGGTGTTGACTCGTCCACTTTTTGGGTTTTTAACCAGTGTTCCGTCCGTCTAAATGGAGCATATCAATTATTATTGTGATTTAATGCAACAAGTGTGTAATTTGAAACTTCTGTATACTCTTGGGGAAAAAGAAATTGAGAAAGCCACTGATGGCAGTCATTCTGAAGTCTGTATTATTTCATGTTTGTCCTGCCCTTCTGAGAATCTCAGGGCAGTATAAACAACTCTCTCCCGCTCCCCTTTTATTCTCATGAAGCAAAGTTACCTCACAGATAAAGTAAGGTTCTGCCAAGAGATACTGACTGGCCCAAGACTGAGTGGGGGATTTGAACCCAAGTCTCCCTGTTCTGAGTCTTGAAACTCTAACCACTACACCACACTGGCTATGCATAAATCCAGAGACAGATTTCGGCAAGCTACATCCATCTCAAAAGTTTTCCCGTTCAGATTTTGTACAGATGAGAAGCTGCACAGATGAGCGAGGAAGCATGCCTGCAAAACAGGACATTTAACGATACAGAAGATATAAAATCCACCACAGTCTCCCCCCCCCCTTTTGTTTACATTCAGAGCCAGGTCACCAAGTTTAGTTTTCTGAAGATGTCTCTCCCTTTAAATCCAAGGTGGTGGCAATGATGAAGGAGAGGACAAGCTGCTGCCAAAAGAGGACAATCAAGACGACAAATCTTTAAAGCCTGTAGTGGAATCGGCAAAAAGATCAACAGCATTGCAATTGGAAGAGAAATCAGACAAAGCTTTACCTACTTTTTTCAGCGCTATGAGCATTAGGTAATGCACCACCTGCATAGCTGTCAACCGTCCCTTATTTGGTGGGAAAGTCCCTTATCCCAGCGCTGTGTCCCGCTGCTGTCCCTTATTGATGATGTCCCTTAAATTTCTCGGGTTTCAAAGGAAGCAGCTCCTCTCCCTCCCTCCCTGCTGGGACTTGCCTTTGCTCAGCGCTTCCCAGCGGAGAGGTGACGGTGGTTTTCCTTGCTGCATCCCCTTTGCTGGGTTGCTGTGCTGTGGGAACCACCGCTTGAGGCTTTGTTTGGCTGCTGGCTGGGCTTTCTGCCTTTGGCTCAGAGGGGCTCAGAAGTTGAACATACCTGTGCTAGGAAAATCACTTATTTTGGTTGCTGATCCCTTATTTTCGAGGCTGCTGGTCCCTTA
Organism: Podarcis filfolensis; assembly: GCF_964270895.1. Classification (NCBI taxonomy): domain Eukaryota; kingdom Metazoa; phylum Chordata; class Lepidosauria; order Squamata; family Lacertidae; genus Podarcis; species Podarcis filfolensis. Next base: position 21,373,896 of record NC_139614.1, on the reverse strand, counting down.
TTTTCAAATCTGTAAGTTGACAGCTATGGCCACCTGGACAGAAATTGCATGGAGAACCTTAAGGAATGGTCCATTAAGGGGGTGAATTTGCGCTACATCCTCAGTTTTCTGTACAGAAGGCAAGGGCAGGCTTTGGAGACATGGGAAGCTGCTATCTACTGAGTCTGACCAGTGGTCCTTCTAGATTCGTATTGTCTACAGTAATATTTGGATGTCTGTCACACAGCAACAAATCAGTTTTATCGGTTGCAGACAAATATGAATATCTAGGTGACACGGGAGCATGCAAGTGCATACATTTCTGGACATGGATATTATTAACATTATGTTGATCTCTTTTATAAAATGCATGTAATCAGATTCTTGGTCCACCTGAAAAGCACTTTCCCACTCTGTGGGTTTCTCCAGTTGTATCATTTCAGCGTTATCCCAGTTGTGAAGACGAATAACATAAATGGCTTTGAAATAGGATTAAAGTGGAATTAGCCCATTGCCTCTGACTGCAGTGTGACCTTGGAATTCTTAATGTGCTCTTTGTGTTCTTCCCCAAAGGTTTAGTGATATCAAGCTTTTTGAGGATGGAGGTATACCCACAGAAGAATTCCTACAATCTTGTAATGAAATAGTTCCAGTCTTGGGTATGTGATTGCTTGTTTCCTCCGTGGCATATGTTGCACAGTGAATATCTCTGGTTTGCTATTGAAGCCTTAGTGATTCCATTAAGAACATAATGATAGAGTGTGGCTTAGTGAGACATCAATGAATCTAGCCTATTTTTACCAAGCTTGTGTGCTCTTCCTTTCACCTCTCTTCCTCCAACCCCTCTTCTCCTCCCTCATGGTCAGCAGCAATAAGTTCATAAGCTTTTGCTTTTGATAACCAGAGCTTGCCATATCATTCAGACCCCCTAAAATGCAGTTAATCTTAATTGAGGTTAGTTAGCTTCAGAAACCGTAGTTAATATTAACCACAGTTTACTGGATTTGGGCAACACAACAAGCTGTGGCTAACAAAAAAAACAAAAAACCTCCAAAGAACTACACCCAGCTATGTTGGATGAAGACAGTGGGTGGTGGAATGCGTGAACCCAGGAAGAGACTAGTCTTGTTCACATGATAAGTGAAGTGTTGAAATGGAACCATTGTGTTATGTGAACAGAGCAGTGTGTTGTTTGGGCATCCTTGCCCCAAAAGAGAGAATAAACCGCATGCTTACCACCTTGAGTGTTATGATGGAAGAAAGTAGGATGTAAGAACAAAAAAACAACAACAACAAATCTTATAAATATAACCAGCACAAACCTCTTATTTTACAGTGAATGTACCCGATGGCTTGCCTTTTAAGCTGTCTGGGACTTTGTGCTTGCCTTTGATCCAGTGAAAAGTCATTGAGTTACCCAAATCATCATCCTAGACAAGAACTCCTTTTGGTTACAAAATGGAGGGGAAGCCCTGCTTTATAGGGGTGCAGATATTCTTGTGTTCTTAACCCAGCTCCTCCTTCAGCTTCTTTCATGCCTTTGAATGCTTTCAAGAAAAATCAGAGGTGCTCAATCCTTTCTGCCCTGTTGCCTGTTATCCAGCTTGAGTAGGTGGAAGCTAAAGCTGACCTTTGAGGTCTTGAAAACTCATCTTCTTTCTCCTAGACAAACTTGGGCCCACAGTCTTTGCTCCCGTTAAAATGGATTTTGAAGGGAACATCAAGGTAATGGCTTCAGCTTAACATTCAGTTCTTAATGATAAGTATTTTAAAAATGAAAAAAAGATGCTGAAATAATCTTGCAGGTGCTGTTCAGAAAAGGGAAGGGAAGTCACTCTGTGCATGGTTCTTTATGTGCTTCTCCAGACATGGGCTCAACCAGGATTTATGTTGGGGGAGGGACTGGGCACCTCCTGTCGTCATCCTCTGTCTGGTTCTGCCAAGCAGATTTGGAACGAAATGTCTCAACAACAGTTGTTTTCAGTTACTTTCTTCTGGCCCCAAGTGCTCAGAAAAATCTCTCAAAACATTTCAGATATTCTGATCATTTCTACTTTTAGTTAAGTATTTTTATTTATTTACTTGACCATGAGTCCAGAGACATTCTTCCATGAGGCCTTGCTTATCCTCTGCCATTTGCCATGGCGAGATGCCTTGCAGCTGAGTATTTGAATCCAAGAGCCACATTGTTAGGGTGGACCGTGTGGCTCTTTTCCAGATGTTACTTTCCCCAAGAAACCATTTAATTGGACCAAGCTATGTGGTTCCTAATTGAGATGCAGTGCGGGAATTTGCTCCACCCTACCTGGGACGCGGGTGGCGCTGTGGGTTAAACCACAGAGCCTAGGACTTGCCGATCAGAAGGTCGGTGGTTCAAATCCTCGCGACGGAGTGAGCTCCCGTTGCTGGGTCCCAGCTCCTGCCAACCTAGCAGTTCGAAAGCACGGCAAAGTGCAAGTAGATAAATAGGTACCGCCCCGGCGGGAAGGTAAACGGCGTTTCTGTGCGCTGCTCTGGTTTGCCAGAAGCGGCTTAGTCATGCTGGCCACATGACCCAGAAGCTGTACGCCGGCTCCCTCGGCCAATAAAGCGAGATGAGCGCCGCAACCCCAGAGTCGGCCACGACTGGACCTAATGGTCAGGGGTCCCTTTACCTTTACCTTTACCTGGCAAGTGTCTTCTGTTCCTTCCCTGTCAGACGCCCCTCACTATATAATTTCTGGGTATGGGCCTGCCAGAAATACCAAACGCCAAAGTATGTGATCTGGTTCTCTCTCCCGTCTAGAAAATAAATCAGAAATACATAACCAACAAAGAGGAGTTCACCACTCTTCAGAAAATTGTCCTACACGAACTGAGCTCTGAAGAGGCAGCACTTAGAAACTCTGCCACGCAGGCCCTCCTCTGGCTGAAAAGGTAGGTTGTCTAATTTTTGGGACATGGGTGAGGCTGGTTGCACTGCTAACCAAGATCCATTTTGGGCCAAAACCAAATATCCAGCTAAGTCATACCAATTGAAAGCAACAGACTTAAGTTTGTTGGTTTTCGTAGTGCATCTCTACGACTAACACTAGATATAACCCAGTTATTGCTTTTTAATTTGGATTCTAGAAGTATGCAAAGGGCACATTTAATGATCACTGGTGACAGTAAACATGGTCTGGGGCCTACCTCCTGTGGACTCCCTTTCCTTCGTCTGGCTAGTGAATTCTCCACCCTCGGTGAACTGAAAAGGGCTCAGTACAGGTGTTAGACATAAATAGAACTTACACCAATTGTTCAGAGGTTCTCTCAACCTGCTTTCAAGCATATTGAGGCTGCTCACAGACAGAGGGGTAGGTGGGTTTTCCTGTAAACTACAAACAGAATTTGCAACTGCGCTTGATCTTAGCCCAAAGGCCAAGAAGCCCTAATGGTGGCCAAGAGACTGATACTGAGGAATTGGAAGAATAAAGATAGGATACCCTTTAACCAGTGGATTGACAGTATAACCACACTCACAGCTTTCAGACGTAGACTTTGTTTGGATAAATATGACAACATTTGGAATGAGTTTATACAGGATGTAGCAGGCTATTAATATCTACATATGTATTAGGGTCACGAAGAGTCGGACACGACTAAACGACTAAACAACAACAACAAATGTATTAGGATAGTAACATAATGTCAATTTATATAAGAATGTATGGGTGCATACTACATTGTACGTGTGTGTGTATGTATGTATTTGCACATTCTTGTTCTTTTTTCTCCCCCCCCTTTTTCTGTGTATCAATTTATTTCTTTATATTGAAATTATTCCAATAAAATATTAACACACACACACACACACACACACACAAACCAGAATTGCAACTGACTTTTCACACTATTGCGGATGCTACATTTTTTCAGTATCTGCATTCTGCTGCACAGTCATACCTTGGATCCTGTACGCCTCGTGACTCAGACATTTTGGTTCCCGAACGCCGCAAACCCAGAAGTGACTGTTCTGCTTTGTGAACGTTCTTTGGAACCCAAACGTCTGACGCAACTTCCGTGGCTTCCAATTGGCTGCAGGAGCTTCCTGCAGCCAATTGGAAGCCGCGCCTTGGTTTCTGAACATTTTGGAAGTTGAACGGACCTCCGGAACGGATTCTGTTTGACTTCCGAGTACCACTGTCCTTTATCCACACCTGTGGGTGTGACATAGCTGCTGTGGCTGGAGAAGGTGTGATTCACCTGAACAGCCGTTTGAGGCTCAGCGTACTTTATAACCTTTGCAGTGGCAGCTTCTCTTTTATTTTCTTTATTAGGCACAATATCCATTAAAGATTATCCATTAAAGATATTTTTAAAAAATAAATGTTTAATAAACCCTTTCTGGTCACTGCCTTTTGAGCAACACTGTTAACATTGGCAACCAGAATGGGGTTCCCCCCTACCCAATATCCCACTTTTCATATTTTCTATAAAAAACTGTATTTTAAAGTAACAATTTCAAGCGACAGTATGTGCTCTAACTTCGTTCCCTCATTCCAAACAGGGGTTTAAAATTTCTGAAGGAGTTTTTGAAAGAGCTAAAGAATGGAGAGAAGAATATTCAAACAGCACTGAGTAAGTGCAGAATATTTTGCGGAAAACTATGGAACTCCACATTTTCGAGGGTGGCAGAGGGGAAACTGGCTTAATTCACTCACATCATCACATGTACTCAGCGAGAGCGATGTTTATAATGAAAATCATACTTGGAAATTAAACATGTTTGCTTTAAGAAGGAACGTTTGTTCCAAGCCCCTGAGACGGCCTCAAAAACTTATCCGCTGCGCAGCATCTTACAAAATGTTTACCCCCACCCCCCTTTCTGTCAAATTACAGATAATGCTTACGGCAAAACGTTACGACAATACCACGGCTGGGTTGTCCGAGGAGTTTTTGCGGTGAGTGAGCTTTTTTTAGTTAACGGTGATCGTAAGAGTAGATTTCTTTAAACTCAGTTATTTTACAGATCGTATACACGCGCTCTGGATATATTCATGTATTGCAATGAACTGGTTTTCTGATCTTTACATCTGACTGCTAGCTAGTTCACACAGACACTGTAAGCCAGCAGAGGCTTGGACTCCAACTCCAATCAGCCCTTGCCATTGGTCAGAGATGATGGGAGTTGTAGTCACAGGCCCCCCTCCCCTGCTGTCAGCAGTATTGCCATTGACTTACCTCTGGTATTTCAGAAGCTTACCAAGAATAAAGTTGTTTTATGGGCAGGAGGCTGGCTACTCAATGACAGAATCATAGAATTATATTTGGAAGGGACCCTGAGGATCATCTAGTCCAGCCCCCTGCAATGCAGGAATATGCAACTGTCCCATACAGGGATCGAACCTGCATCCTTGACACCACGCTTTAACCAGCATATACCGTATTGTTTGCTCTATAAGACTCACTTTTTCCCTCCTAAAAAGTAAGGGGAAATGTGTGTGCGTCTTATGGAAGGAATGCAGGCTGTGCAGCTATCCCAGAATCCAGAACAGCAAGAGGGATCGCTGCTTTCGCTGCGCAGCGATCCCTCTTGCTGTTCTGGCTTCTGAGATTCAGAATATTTTTTTTCTTGTTTTCCTCCTCCAAAAACTAGGTGCGTCTTATGATCTGGTACGTCTTATAGAGCAAAAATATGGTATTTTTCAGGGAATGGAGGACAGAATTCTTTTCTTCCTTCCCTCTCTTCTTTATCCATGCCTACACAGGAATAAGCCCTATTGAATTCATTGTGACTTCCTCCTGAGTAAATGGGTCTAAGTTGGCAGCCCCCTCTGCTGTTTGATGTGAGAAATGATGCTGGGACTCTGCGCAAGCCAGTTGTGGTTGTGTTGTTTTGGGATTTGGATAAAAATTGGGATTTTGGCGTGTGCTGCTGTTAGTCTTTTTCAGTATAAGAATGCAACATACTTACTTGTGGGTTGACTCTTGAGCAGAATCAGGGGTACGTGGGGATTTGGAAGTAGTAGCACAGAACATTTATATATTGCTACATTTATATCCCACCTTTCCTCCAAAAAGCTCAAGGCATGGTTCTCCCACTTCCCATTTATCCTCACAACAGCCCTGTGGGGTAGGCTAGGGCTCCCTCCAGACATGCTTTTTACTGCGCATTTATGAAGACTTGCACCCATAGGAGCTGTCATATGCAAGCCCACTTTTGGTACTGTTTGTAGTGAAGCTGCATATTGGTGTATCCTGCAACTTTTCGAAGTGTTGGTGTTGACTTTTAAAGCCGTAAATGGCCTTGGCCTTGTATACCTGAAGGAGAGTCTCCACCCCTGTAATTTAGCCCAGACACTGAGGTCCAGCTCTGGGGACCTTCTGATAGTTCCCTTACTGTGAGAAGTGAACCAGGCAGAGGGCCTTCTCGGTAGTGGCACCTGCCCTGTGGAACGCCCTCCCACCAGATGCCAAGGAGATAAGTAACTATGCAACTTTTAGAAGACATCTGAAGGCTGCCCTGTATAGGGAAGTTTTTAATGTTTGATATTTTATTATGTTTTTATATTCCGTTGGAAGCCGCCCAGAGTAGCTAGGGCAACCCACTCAGATGGGCGGAGTACAAATACTAATACTACTACTACTACTAATAATAATATACCACAAATATTCAGCTTTATTTTTGTTCTGCTTTTGTTGAACTAGAACCCCTCCCGACAGCAGTAGCATGGTAGCACTGGGGAAGTGTCACAGAACCAACTAATAAAGCGGAATAAATTCACCACCAATGCTCTACAGTCGTACCTCAGAAGTCGAACGGAATCCACCTGTTTGACTTCCAGAACGTTCCGGAACCAAGTCGCGGCTTCTGATTGGCTGCAGGAAACTCCTGCAGCCAATCGGAAGCCGTGGAAACACCATCAGACGTTTGGGTTCCAAAGAATGTTCGCAAACTGGTTTGCGGCGTTGGGGAACCAAAACGTTCGACTTGCAGGGCGTTCGACTTCCGAGGTACTTATTTTGTTGCAGAATGCAACCGCAATAAAACACCTGTCTGGAGGAATCCATAGTCTCTTGTTCCACCATACACATTTGTTAGGTCTTCATTATTTTGCAGGACTCTTTGCTGCCTTTCAAAGAGTCACGCCCACCTAAGAGTTTGCTTATCTCCCGCCGCACCCTTCCCAGTCTTTGTGCACAATAGTTAAAATCACAAGACACCATGTGGATCTCCTTCGCTTCTGTTCCTTGCAGCTCGCGCTAAGGGCATCTCCGACTTACGCAGACTTTGTGGCTGCGCTCTCTCTCGAAGAGTGCGAGAACCAGGAAGAAGCTTTTTACAACGGAATGCAAAGGGACCTCGACATCTACCTACCGGCCATGGAGAACCAGCTCTGCATCTTGGACGCACTGTATGACGAACACGGGCTGGAGTCGGACGAAGTGGTGTGATTGCCAGCCCCACGCGGTGCCTCGCAAATTCAGGGATTGTGTCCGCTAACATAGCTTTTTATCCCCAGAAAGCTATTCTGTTTCTTTGTGTTTTTCCATGCTTGGGAAGGGACTCGAAGCTTCCTTTTTTATACACTTTTATTACTATTACTATTTGAATGCTTGCTCATGTTTAAACGCAAAGGTGCTATACATTCAGGCGAGATTGTGACTGTCCTGATGACAGCTGGATCTCACCGTGTTTGCTGTGTGGCAGGCCATACATAGCGGTGGTTCCAAGAGCCGTAGCTGTGGCGTTTGGTACTGTTGGGCTGAATAGTTCAGAGCTTTTCCTTACCGGCGAAACGACCGCAGGTCGAATCAACAAAAGCAATAGTAGCGTTCAGTCTCGTGGCTGTAAAACGTAGCCAGGATTTGCAAAGCCACGCTTCCATTTTAGTGCAAGTCTTCCTTGCAGGTTAAATCATACCCAGAACCCAGGGTGTTACCAGGTCACAAGTAACCACCCGCTTTCATCATGTTGAAGCAATTGGCTGCATCCTTCCACATCAGTTGAAACGAAGAATCTGCCCCATGCTCACATACCATGGTGACAGAGGACTGCTGACCTCTTAAGGCTGTCAACGTGCTTCCATTGCTTCCAAGCTGATGTTCTCGTGCTAAGCCAGAAGCACTGGGAAATTCCTCATGCCACAACGATCATGTATCTTGCACACTGCCTGTCTCTGCTCCAACAGAAGGTGGAGGGAATGGAAGAATGCACCACTTTGCTCCAGCACCCCCTGGTTGCAGATGCTTTCTAACTTCCGGGTTCACTTGCTTTTGGAATCGGTAGAACTCTTTGCGAGTTAGGATTGCAGCTTTTGCAGCCTGTGCTTTAGAGGCCTATTTGAAACCAAATCAGAAGCATTCCGTGTCTGTATTTGAATCATTCTCAACTCTGGATTGCAAAAAGGCTGGATTTGGAGCAGAATCTGTGGAATGGTGAATCAATCCATAAACAACTGTCTTCTTCAAAGTAATTGGAAGCCTTTTTTTGTTTTAGGTCCAGATGTAATTTTAGAATACATGAGCGTTTCCACTGCTGATGTGTTTTTTTTAAAAAAATTACTAGGTTTGTCTAATCAGAGTTCAGGGTGAACAGCTTTCCTTACGATTATATATAAAATTCACCTCTGGTATATGAAAGCTGGTATATGAAATGTGTATTTATATAGGCACTAGTAGTGTTACTGGAATTACTTCTGAGTTCTTACAGACAAGGGAATTCAAAATGTTACATGATACCTGGGCAGGAACAAGTAGTGTGTCGTGTCCCCCAGAGTTAAGGGCTACATATCAATATATTGCCAAAACCAGTCTTTGGCTCAATGTTCCCCTCCCAGAAAACTGCCACTACAGTTTCTCTGTTTGTCCCTTCTGTTGGTTCTTCACATTCCCCTAGTTCTTCTGTCTCATTCTTCTTCCTCCCTGTGTGTTGCATTCTCCCCACATGCAAAATGGAACCTTTGTTTTCTTGAAATCCTTTGGGGTCATTGGTCTCATGTGGCGGATCATGGAGGCCTTGGGGTGAATTGTTCTGAAGGAGATGATTACTCTGGCTGTCAGGAGCCAACAGATAACTGGCCTGAAAGCTTATTGTGTGGTCTGTAACCGTACGGGAAAGAGATTTGTGTGACCAGTCATGTCATGTCCCCTGATTTCAAAGATATTCAGAAGAAGTGATAATGCTGAGCCTAAAATACATATTTGGAGGCTGCAGTGACAATCTCACAAAGTTACAGGTAGCACTTGTTCAATTGGTACCTCATGGTACCTTAGAGTACCAGTCTTAGAGCTTCCAGTCATCTGAATACACCCTCAATGTCTTTAGGTAAAAACTAGTATGGATAGACTAAGGAGAAATTAGGCTGCAAAATCATGAAGGAACCAGTTCCAGTACCCTCAAACATCTTCCACAATGCTATTCCCGTAGAACAAGTCTTTTTTAAAAAAATAAAAATAAATCCACATTATAATTGAAACATACCTATGGACCTCTGTTGCCTTTAGGATTGAAATAGGCGATCACTGAGTCAGCAGTTTAAAAGAAAGCTTTAAATGAATTGAAGCACAAAATTGGGTACTTGAATTTAGACACCACAAGATCTGCTTGGGCTATAAAATTGCAAATAATCTGGAATCTGGAAAATTAAGGGAAATTGTACTGTTGGGCAAAAATGCTACCATTAATACATCCCTGCTTTTAGTCACTGGCACAGAAGTCAACAGGATTATTCCAAACAGTCATATTTCATCTGCAACTTTTCATCCACGTGGAGCATATAATCATCTGTTTATTCACTTACTGCATTTATACGCTTACTTTCTGATAAATACCCAAGGTGGCGAGCAGGGTCATAAATGTGTGATTCAACAGAGCAGACTTTCTACACCTTGGGTCCTCAGATGTTGTTGGACTACAACTCCCATCATTCCTAGCCAACATGGCCAGCAGGTCAGGAATGATGGGAGCTGTAGTTTAATAACATCTGGGGATCCAAAGTTAAGAAAGGCTGCAATAGAGAAACGTTCAGCCAATAGCCCTATTTTTATTTTGAACTTCTTGTGCTCACAATGTATCATTTCCCATCATTTATTTAGATGTCTGTTGTCTTGAATATTTGTTGATAAAATGGTTTATTCTCATTACAACTTAAGAAATTTCAATGAGGCCATATTTGGGGCAGAGGAACCCAACTTTCCATTTCTCTGTTTGAATGCACAGCACCTAGATCTTTGAGGCACTTTATAAATGTTGTTGTTGACATTCTGGGTGAGGGAATTTCTCACTTGTGCCATCATCGTACCTAAATCCCCTCTGCAACAATGCAATAATTTCAAGGAAAGATTCCCTAATCCTCTAAATTCACTTTGTGCATTGGCTGTTGTTTTAGATACGTCATAACATTTGAGCTGCAGCAGAGGGCATGTTTCCAGTTAATCTCTTCATCATTCCCAAGTGAAACTCCAAGATGGAGGATCTTTCGCTATTTGTTTATAGAGTCCGGTTCACGTGACCAAACTGAATTAGGTAGATTAAGAGGACCTGTGCAGAGATGATCATGTGATGTGTTCCCCATGTACTCTGCTCTCATTGCCTCTCTTATACCCACCATTCTCACCACTTCCAGTAGCTTGACAAGTGGTAAATTTCAAGTTGAAAGCTAGGCACAAAACCCTTCCCCTGTGGGTCAAGATTAACTTGTTTGTTTGTTTGTTTTTGGCATTAAGTGGCACCCAGTCTGCATCTGCTTACGCCAACAGCTGCCCATCATTTTATAGTAGGCACTTGTGCCAACAGCATTTTATTTTGCTTGTTTCCATTTTGTCATTGTTTCCTCAGAACATCGCCTTATCTTCACCTGCCCCCTTGAGCAGGTGGTCTTCCTCAAATGGTCAGTTCCTCCCTTCCAACAAACATACAAAGAGAGATATTCTGAAAAGTAGTGTTCTTTTTTATAGTGTTGGGCCTCTAGAATGCCTATTTTGTTTGTCAAATGATGTTGCCTAGCAGTTGACGGTATGGAAGCCATTTTGTATATAGACACTGCAAATAAACACAGCCGTCTGCCTAGCGGACAAAATGGCTGGTTCTCTTAACTCTTCTAAGTGTGAGCATTTTAGAGGATAGCTGGAGTGTTTTGAGGTTTAAAAGAATAATGAGGTGTCCCTTTCAGCTGAACTACAAGCACGCTTCAAGTGACAGCTAAGTGGTTAACATGTGTCACTGACTTGTGTCACATGAGCAACAGTGAATTGCAATTAGCTGCTGCAGCATGATATGTCCTGGTTCATTTCTGTCATCTGACTCCCTTTAAAAAAAAAAAGCTGGTAGATACATATTCTCAGGGATTTGAGCAGCAAGGGCAAAAACCCAGTCGTCTTTAAAGACTCTGATTGTTCATGTAAATAATGTTGTAGACCAGTTGAGACCTCTTGCAAAGGACATTTCTATTCTAAACTGTATGAACGGTGGACTTTTGCACAAGACATAAGAAGCTTCCAAAACTGTACTGCGTGTGAACTGCTGTTGGCATGTTTGACTTGCACTCTGTATATCTTTGTAAAGTAGAGTACATGCCTGTTGTGTTTGAATGAAGGACAAAAGGTTTTACTAGGGTTACCCCCACCCCACAGGAGTCCCCAGTATGTGCTGTGTTGCTTTGGATATTTTGTAATGTTTCCTTTTGAAAACACAGGTAGTTACCAAAAGGCAGCCTGAAGGGCGTAGTGGCATATATCATCACATTCTCATGATTCGTTACACTGAAATGGCAAATGTTTTGAGACTGGCTATACCGACGGATCACAGCAAGGGTCTTGTTCTTAAAAGAAATATTCCTTTAATATATATATCAGAGAATAACTTATCCTAGTAGAAGTCATGGTAGGAAAACTATACAATTCTATTTATTATTGCCACTCCCACTCCCTTCATTTGAACATGTTGCATGGCTTGGGAAATGGTCAACACTTATGCAGTTACTAGGCATTGGGTACAATCCAGAGATTTTTTTTTTATAAAAAACAACACATGGGCTTTTCCCCATTGACCACACCGACGTGTGGAATGCACTCCGCAATGCTTTGATGATGACAATAAAACTTCCTTTGATTTTATTGTGTCTTAATTGCGATGGTTATTTCTTCTCTGTAGTAACGCCCATGCTGTGGAATTCCCTCCTCTCGGATGTTAAGGAAATAAACGACTTAACTGACTTTTGTTCAGGGGGAAGTTTTTAATGTTTGATGCTGTGTTTTAATTTGTTGGAAGCCACACAGAGTGGCTGGGGTAACCCAGTCAGATGGGCGGTATATAAATATAAATACTCACCCCCACAAGTTTACTATACTCAGTTATTAGAACTGCCAGAATGCCAGACTTCACGCCCAATCAGATTAAGAGGCTAATCGCAAGCCAACTAGCTAATAAAGCTCCAGGAGAAGACACGATCCCAATGGAGATCTATAAGATAAGACCTGATTTCTGGTCACCCATTTTTGCAAAATTGTTTTTATACATTAACAGCTCAGGTCGCATACCTGAAGGGTGGAAGCTGAGTATAATTGCCCCAAAATATAAAAAGGGTGATAAGAAAAACACTGCCAATTATAGACCCATTAGTTTGTTAGATGTAGCCTCCAAACTATATGCCAGGCTCCTCCCTGGGAGACTAGAAGAATGGGCAGATACAAATAAGGTGATATCTGAAGTCCAGGCAGGTTTCCAAAGAGGAAAACCCACATTGGACCAGTGCTTTGTGATGAACTTTCTGCTATGTAAAATTTGAAACACACAGGAAGCTGCATCAGGGACTTTATGCTTAGAAATGCTTTAGTAACAGAATGAAGCACCTACTATGCTTTACGCTAATACTGTTAGAATTAGAGGTTTGGGCTAACCAAGGTTCATCAGGCACCTTAGATGCGCAACAGAGGTATTCGGAGCTGTCGCTTTAAATGGTTTTATTTTGCCCTTTTGTTGCCTGAGAAATTTGCCCCCAAGCTCTGCGACAAGCAGTGGGAGCAAGGGAAGGCACCCATGACAAACCTTCCAGTTTTCTTTGAAGAATGCCCTGCCAGCAAAGAGGGAGATTCCCCGTGAAATTAAACTGTCTTTTGAAGCCTTCAGTTAACAGGTCCTGGGGCTGCTCGGGATTAGTGCTCCCTGGCTTACGCTGGGGACAGTATAATGGGGAAAGATGGACTTTGCTGCTTGGAAAGTGCTGATAAGAGCAGCGGAACAATAAGAGAAGGGCAACGAAATGGGTCCCGAACACACCAGCAGATTTATTTAGACTGCCGGCTTCAAGAAGCTTCACATATATATAGTGTTTATTGGAGCGGGATGCTGGACAGAAATAAGAGATTAACCTTTAAGCATGGCAGGGTTTTCTTACACAAAACATTTCTGCATAGACAAAACCAAAGCGTGGTCTATAGTTTCTGTTTGACTTCCTATCTTCCTTATTTATTTGCAGGTTTTGTAAATAGCTTCATAACCAAAAGCTACCAAAAAGGTGTACAGTATAATAAACTCAGAAAACTAAAACCATTTCTATAATTATTCCATAAAATTATTAGGTCACACTTTAGGGAAGGCCTTCTTAAACCAAAATAATGTCATCAATAGCCACCTATTGTGAGGGGGTTTTTTTGTTTGTTTTTTTAAAGCAAATTGCTGCAGAAATGTGGAGAGCTAAACTTAAGATTGGGAAAAATGAGAAATGGAAAGAACCAAAACTGACAGATTTGTCCATCATTAGCGATACTTTAGCTAGGAATGAAGCCCCCAACTAGTCCCTGCCTTTTCAGGAAATAGTTATAGTGCTGTTCCCTGACATTTTCACTATGGGGCAGTCTTCACCAACTGTAGGAGCAGCAGACACTGATGAATAACGGGGAAAGGGGGCAAAGATCTATTAATGTGTATGGATGGCATCTTAAATTCTGTCTTTAGCCATAAGTGAAGCGTTAGGGTGATAAATTTGCAGATGTGTTCACAGTTTCACCATTCCAATAATAATAATAATAATAATAATAATAATAATAATAATAATAATAATAATAATAATAATACAGTGGTACCTCGGGTTAAGTACTTAATTCGTTCCGGAGGTCCGTTCTTAACCTGAAACTGTTCTTAACCTGAAGCACCAGTTTAGCTAATGGGGCCTCCTGCTGCCACAGCGTTGCCACAGCACGATTTCTGTTCTCATCCTGAAGCAAAGTTCTTAGCCCAAGGTAATATTTCTGGGTTAGCGGAGTCTGTAACCTGAAGCGTATGTAACCTCAAGTGTATGTAACCCAAGGTACCACTGTAATAATATGCCACCCATCTGACTGGGTTGCCCCAGGCACTCTAGGCAGCTCCCAACAAAGTACAGTGGTACCTTGGAAGTCGAACGGAATCCGTTCCGGAAGTCGGTTCAACTTCCAAAATGTTCAGAAACTAAAGCGCGGCTTCTGAATGGCTGCAGGAAGCTCCTGCGGCCAACTGGAAGCCCCGTCAGACATTTGGCTTCCAAAAATAGTTCGCAAACCGGAACACTCACTTCCGGGTTTGCGGCCTTCAGAGCCAAAACGTTTGAGAACTAAGCTGTTCGAAAACCAAGGTACAACTGTATTGATACAATAAACATCAACCTGTCTCTCTGTCTCTCTGTGTTATTAGCATCATTCCTCCCCACTTGTGATTCCCACTGCTTCTGACAGTGGAGGTAGAACATAGCCCTCCTGGCTAGTAGCTATTCCTCCCAGAGGAACCAAGTTAAACAGTAAAACAACCAGTCTTGCAGCAAGAGACTCATCTGGTTCGATGTGTATCTGGATGCACACTCATTTCAGGATGATATGCAGAATTGCATGTCTATCTCTTCTGCTAGATGGGAATGGTGGCTTGAAAAATACAGAGAATTTTGGCAGTAATAGTGAAGAAATCTAGTTCAAGGCAGAACTGCACTCCGCAAAACTAGTCTTGCAAGCGGTTTCTCCCAAATAATCTAGGAAATTGCCCCGAGGGTGTTGAGGAACTAAATCAATGTTGTTAACCGCTTGGAGCATCAAGGATGGGGTTATTTCTAGATGAGAGACCCCAGTGCCACCCAGTCAGCTATGGAACTAACCAATGGCATTGGCAACAAAATGTTGCAGTGTGGAGTGCTCCTTCTCAGGGTTTCGGCCACAGTCCTGTTCATTATTCTCAAGCTATCCTCTCCAATTTTCTGATTTCGCTCTCCCTCAAAAGTCAGTATTATGTGCTTGCTCAGTCCTCATTTGGCTGTTTTTTGTTCCCTCCCCTTAATAGTTGACTGGGTTGTGCTTTTGGCAATGCAACATGTGTTCAAAGATGGAGAGGTCTCCCCCTTGGCAATATGCCTGGCACTTTTTGTGGAAAAGCTTGGGATCCTAGAAATGTGCAGGATGGGCAATGTTGAGCAGGACAGACCAATGGTCAGGGACTACACTGATCCCAAATAGCTCCATTCCTATGCCTGGTACTAGGTGAAGCAGACTAAGCAATGGAACATTTTCTTATTAACGCTTTTGGTACAGAATTCAAAGTAGCATATTGTAGAACTTGGTTGGCACCCATTGGTACGTGCAGATGCAAATAGATATGAAAAGCGTGCGGATATTTTCCCCCTTCCCTTTTGCCTCTTGTCTTCGCCAGCACTCCGATTGTGGCTTTCTGCCAACCCTACCCCAATTAATTTAGCATCTGTTTTCAGGGTTGATATTGTCCGCTCGTATCTCATCTTCAGAGACTAGACATGCCTCAAATATTTTCCAGTAGGTCATGGTTTTCCACTTGGTTTTCGCTTAACAGCTGGCATCTAGTCTCCATCGTGCAACCGAGAAGCAATTTATCATGGTTAGGTCTTGCTGGGTCTTCTCTAAGGCACAATTTCCCATTCTTTCCCTGTAACTCAATATCAGAGGAGCTCAGGTATATCACACTGAAATTGACACCCAACAACAACTTTCCAGCCCACAGTCTATTAGACGAATTCCATCAAACCAAAAAGCTCAACAGAACAGCAATAAGGATAAAGTTACCTGTTTATTTGACCGAAATAAGCATTTAGAGTGCCGTAAATGCTATTTTGACACTGTTGTGGATTTATCTGACCTTTGTGTAGGCCAGGCTGTGAGGTGGATTCCCCTTTTTTTTACCACAAGTCTCTGGGTTGCCTAAATTATGGAAGGAGACAAGCTCTGGGACGCTGCCACAGCTCACCTCTCTAAATAAAGTGCGGAAACTTCTGATCATCTGCCTAAGTCAGGATTGTTAAGTATGTGTCCAAGCCTGGATTTAGCATGCAGCTAAGGCAACGCTGAACGGGTGTCCCTTCAGAGGAGAAATCATTCCATTCTGAAGTGCTGACAGTATGGAAAATCCTCATTAGGTTACGCCACAATGCTTCTCCCAAGCTATCTTAATGCAGAATACGGGACAGAGAAATCTGAGCTATCTCACAACTAAAGGGATCTGGGCTGGATGATGTGGACCAACTGCCACATCCCATGGCTTCACTACAAATATTATGGGTAATTAAAGAGTAGCAACAACACTTGAGTATTTTTTGGGATATCTCTTGGTGGGCTGTGTTTCTCGAGAATGGAAAAGGAATAGCGTGGCCAGTTCTTCAGAGGTTTTGGTTGCTTCCACACCAGCCCCTATCTCCTCAAGGATCATCCTTTGTATAGATGCTCAGGAAAAAGTGACTGAGCAATGTTCTTTGTCAAACCATTGCAGTACTGTGTTTTCCGTGGAGCTCTCATTTTGTCACACTTTCTGCTGCTGATGACACAGTTACAGCTGCAACAGTCCATCTTGTGTGGACTATTGAAACTTTTGGGGGTTCCTATTACTAAATTTAATATTTTAATTTTGCAAGTTAAACCCATTGTTTCCTGTGGGTTGCTTTTACGGCCTATAGCCCTAGGGAAGGCATGTTATAAAGGATCATAGAACCTTACTGATTTCCATGGGCAGATGCCCACCCTTGGGAGCCCCTCCTCCCATCACTGTAGAAACTGTCGGCATGCAGAGGGTCAAAAGACCAGCTGGCTAGCCCCAGCTGGGTCGTTTCCTTCCAGCCATTCCACTGGAAAGACCCATTGACCTCTGATCTGACATAAATCAGTGACCCAGTCTTCAAAGCCAGGGCACACTGTATCAGCAGAGCATAGGCGTGAGGCTGTGGAAGCATACTACACAACTACGGATTTATTAATCATAAGTCAGGACAAAGAAACATGTCGTCTCTCTCTTTGTCTTCTCAGCGAGAGAGACAGTCTAAAGCAAAAGCTATACATACAACGGAAGTTCCCAGCAGACTGTGCTGGTATGTAAACAGACATGTGACACGTAACAGTTCCATGTCTGCAACTAAAGGTGGAATGGAATTTCCCAACAGAAACAACCACCAAATCTGAATTGACATATAGAACTTCCCTGTGTTCCTATGCTTGAATCCATGTAGGTCTTAACTAAGACCAATTCTAGAAAGTCCCCCAGGAGAGAGTGTCTACAAGCTGATAGTTTGCTTCTTCTTCACCATCTACCCCTGTACAGTAGGAAAATTAGGGCAGCTGGATCAAAGGGTGTGATTTCCAGCCAAGTTTAATTCTTGTCACCTTTAATTTTATATTGTTAAGCTTGAGCTGGACAAGGTTATTCCTTGCAGCAGAAGAAAGTCTCCTTCTTTCCTCTCCTGGTTCCTAATGAAAGGAGAAATCGCATCACTAGAGTTAGCAAGACTGAAACACATTCAGATATATGGCATTTATTTGGATCCCTGTCCTCCCCAGCTACCTACCCCTAGAAACATAGAATCATAGAGTTGGAAGGGATCCCGAGGATCATCTAGTCCACCCCCTGCAATGCAGGAATCTCAGCTAAAGCGTGCATGACGCTTGGCCATCCAGCCTCTGCTTGAAAACCTCCAAGATAGAAGAGTTTGCCATCTCCCGAGGGAGACTCACTGAGGATTCATCCTTTCATAGAGGAACACATATACACAAGTTGCTGGGGGGGGGAGCTAATGGGGAAAAGAAGCATAAATAACCAAGTTATTTTTTCTGATTTCTTTCCAGAAATTAAATAAAATAAATCTGTAATGTAATTTCCAGTAGGAGTGCATTCCCTTAATACAATTTCGATTGGCTGACCCTATCAGACACAACATCTCCTTTGCTGAACAAATTGGCCATAGGTCTTCTCTCTTAACTGGCTCAGTGATCACAAATGCAATCAAAACATGCCACAAGACTTTTTTCCTCCAGCCTGTTAGAACTTGGAGTGTTGCCAGACACCAATATAGAAATGAGAAGGGGGAGAATAGGACTTCATTGTGCACATCTCTGGGGGTACTGTACAAATACATTAACCTTAGAAATGAGACAGAAGGGGAGAGGGAGGTCAATCTGCATTTACCACTAACCCCCATTTTCTAATCTGAGCTGCTTTTGTCTGGGCAAAGTAAATTGCGGAGTTCCCTAATGGATTTAGCAGACATCCGCTATTCACTACTGGTGAACTGACAAAGACTTTACATTTCACATTTGTCTTCTTCACACCGTCTTTCTGCCAGCAGCACATAGAGAAGGTTCAGTAACTTGAGCCCTTAATCAAATGTTTCCCGGGAACATGTAATTACTCTGCAGCAAATGGCTCTTGAGGAAACTGCTGCCTGTGTGTTCCCAACCTGGTTCCCTGCAGGAACTAGCAGAACCTCTAGCCTTCCTTAACCATTCCTAGAGAGGCCAAGTGACTGGGAACCTCTGAGTGCAAATCATGTGTTTTCTACTACTGGGTGACACTAAGGAGACAGCTAGTTCCTTTGCTTTTTGAAGAAATTAAAATAAAAACTGCTAATCTAATCATATGATGCAAATACCAAAGGGGTGGCCTTTGGTAATACGGCCTCCTGAGTGAAGACAAAATTTGGTGCCCCCTCTAAATATTTCTTATTTTCACAATAATTGAGTAGGCACCTGTATAAATCTAGGTGTTATTATACAGTGGTACCTCGGGTTACATACGCTTCAGGTTACAGACTCTGCTAACCCAGAAATAGTACCTCGGGTTAAGAACTTTGCTTCAGGATGAGAACAGAAATCGTGCAGCAGCGGCGCAGCGGCAGCAGGAGGCCCCATTAGCTAAAGTGGTACCTCTGGTTAAGAACAGTTTCAGGTTAAGAACGGACCTCCGGAACGAATTAAGTACTTAACCCGAGGTACCACTGTACCTGTAAGAGTTCCTATATACCTGGAACTCACCATGAATGCCGCCCTTGTTCTCTTATAATGGCAATGGCCCCCACCTGAGAGGTGCCGGAACAGAGTTCCAGCAAGTTCTGGCTGAAAAAAGGGGCCCTGGTTGTTGTTGTTGTTGTTTTCTGCCCTCTTGGCTCAGTGCCCTATGCGCTGGAACCACCCACACCATCCTAAATCCAGCACTACTGCGTCAGACTCCATAAACCAAATAACAAAGAATGGCTGCTCCATTCAGATGCCATGCCCAGAGCTTTTTTTCCAGCCGGAACTTGCTGTTTTGGTACCTCTGAGGTGGGTGCCATTGCCATTCTAAGAGAACAAAGGAGGTGTTCATGGTGAGTTCTGGCACCTCTTCCTTTATAAAAATAGCACTGGCCGTCCTGGAACACAGCATGGCGGCAGGGCAACCTTCCACTTTTCTCACAGAACATCTAAGAACACAGGCTGCAGGCCATGCCCACTCTGTGTGCAGGCTTAGACCACTTCATGTACTGCTCCAAGACCTGCCCGGGGCTGCCGTTGCTCAGCGGTGAGTTGGGAGGGAGCCGGAAAGGAATCTAGTCTACTCTTGCCTCCCCCCTACCCTCCTCTGTTCAAGTTTACACAGTAGGGACACCAGGGCTGGCTCAATACATTTTTGCACTTGATGCAAATGATCAAACGATGCTCCCCTCCCCGGCAGGGTAGAAGGGATAGGCGTAGATCTATATCAGGAACAAGGAGGGAATATAGATGCACATCGGGATTTGCTGCCCCTGTGGATCCTACCACCTGAAGCGGTTTCTTCGCCTTGCCTCATGGGTGGGATGGTCCTGATGGACACCCTGTTTCTTGCTTCTCCACATACAGTATGCAAATCACCCCCAAGTGGTCATGCAAGTTAGGGTCATTGGGCATGTTCCAGGGAAATTCGGCACACTGAAGGCTGCTGAAATTAAGAGTGGAATTAAATGATGTCCTGCTGAGCTCCATGGACTTACGTTTCCTTAAAATTCACAATACTGTAAGTAATTCAGATAAGAAATATCCATCCCACTGTCTTTTGTTTTTAAAACTCTTACCACATTACTTTAGCATAAATCTGCATTCACACTGTAATCCACGCACCTATCCATGTGGTAAAAACGTCTGCATAACTGTTGGTTTTACTTTAATTTTTATTATAATTGTATAATATTTTTCTTATTCAACCCCCATGGAAGTAACAGAACATAACGATTGCTGTTGTTATACATGGGTTCATGTACTTCAAACAAACATTTTAGACCATTAAAGAAAAGGAAAACAGGAATATTGACAGATATGAAAAGAATGTCCTATCTTAATTATCTTAAACCTGAATCCACACGTCACTGTATGAAGAATTTACTCAGAGGTTTATCTAAATTTCAGGTAACTTCCACATGTATCTAACTCAGTATACTTCCAACATGAAATTTGCTCTTTAGTATCTGTTAGAAAGGAAATCAGTAATTATCTCAAATGCTTTCAAAGATAACATAACCATCTCTGACCAATCCACTTGGAATATATATATATATATATATGCATATATACATACAAAATCTATACAACATGTAATCTGAATAACACGCTATGGGATGACTCCTATCGGCTATACAAATAGGAATATATACACAAGTGGCTGCGTTCACGTTAAACCATGGTTTAGCACAACAAACAGAAGCTGGAACGATCCTGAGCAAGCTTTGGGCATGTGTGCTTTCCCTCCCCTCTCTACCTTCGATTAGCCTGAGGGGAGGATTTCAGCAGTGATTAATTTCAGTTCCTCTTAAACTCTGCTTGTTCTGGAATATGAACTGGAATATGAACCCAGGGCAGTTTCAAAAACCACCCAAACTCAAACCATGGGTTATAAAGCTGGCTTGTTTAAACTAAGCATAGTGCAAACCACAATCCCCAGTCCACGTGCAATGGAAATCTGAGATTAAGAGAAAGTACCTAAACACTGCTGAAGTCCTCCCTCAAACCATGCAGACAGAAAAATGGAGGGAATGTGTGAACCCAACAATCGCCTGGGCTCATTTCAGCTCATGCAGGTCACACTAAACCATGACGATGTATGAACGTGGCCAATAATCCTAACTGTTGTACAAAGCTGAGACTGGAAAGCAATTTCTAGGTAGAAACCTGTAGAACTGAGTATCAGGTACATGAGAAAGCAAGTAACACTTCCTGGCGTAACAACTAAAATGAAAGTTGATGGTAGCAGTTTTGCAACAATAGTCTCTAAGGCAATTCTAAGCTTTTCAAGGTGCAAACCTCCATTCTGTTGCATAATTCAGAATACAGATTTCAGGCATATTAGACACAGGATATAGTGTTATAAGTCTAAGAACTTGGCAGGAACGTGGTGTAAGGGGCAGTAGGACTTTGTTTTCGAGAGCTTGTCCCACATGAGTCAAGCATCCCAAAGTAATAATCTGACGCTGAAGAATTCATTATATACAAGTGTTGACTGCCTTTTGAATTCTTCCATTTCAGTCACTCTCGATATATTTCAATCTATTTACATCTCTCACATGGTTCTACAATTTCTGTTTCTAAGGCTATATCCACTTAACCTGGGAGTACCTTCAAGCTGGCATACATAGAATTGCAATGTAAATAAAGCTAATCAGTTCCTCGATCGGGTTCTCTTCCAATTAACTAAAGTGCCATCCTATGCATCTCTATTCAGAAGTAAGTCCCAGTGAGTTTAATGGGACTTAGCCCCACATAAGTGCTCATAGGATTGCAGCCTAATTGCCCCAAGCCACTATATACAAACCCGGGACTTCTCACTTGAACACATGATTGATTCATGCAGCTAAAGCATGTACGAAGTTCACATGGTAATGAAAAAAAACAACCATAAATAGTCCTTATAAACACTGCAACCAGAATATGCTTTGTGTTTATACTGGAAAAAATATTTTTTAAAAAAAACAAAAACACCCGAAGAGCTTATCTGTAGGACTAGGAGTGCCAAGTTGAGGTATAATTGTGTTTTTATGAAGTAACAGTATTGAAGTAAAATACAGTATTCCAGTTATTTGGTTTTCCTGTTGTAAAGAGGAACTCCTTTAAGCAGCCATGGAAAAGGTAAGTCTTAACTGTGAATGTTGCGTGACATTTCTCTACTAAGACAGGATTCAGTGGTCCTATTTTCTTCCAGTGTGAGCCAATTTAAAAACACATCTCCAATCACCACGAGCAGCAGGACATTGGTGTTTTTTTTATCATAGAGATGAGTTGCTTGTCTATTGCTCAGTCTTGGGTTGATGGTAACATAGCACCTGATGTATGGATGTTGTATGTGGGATACTCACATATTACAGGGCTCACTTTTCATGTAAAGTATCGACACTCTGTAGAGTCAATATTGCAAAACGAAGTGCATCGTAACTTTCCATAAGACCTAAGACAGAAGATGAACACACACCAGTCATTATTACACATGACACTTTTTTTACCAGTTGATTTTTATATCTAATTTCTATCAGGGCATCCACAAATGGATTTTGAACACAGCGTTTTGCAGCGAGGCAAATACGTTAGACAGAGGAATGTTGGAAAAAGGCTGCGCAGAGACATGATTTGCGGCACAAAATAAAGTACAATTTGCAATAACATTGCCAACTGAACACTTAATCAATACAGTCCAATATCAAGCTTTGTTTTAACCTATATCTCATTATGCATCCAATTAACTGAATGCTCAAAGGGCAATATGAAGTTATTTGCAGATTCACAAAGCACAATTATCACAGCTGCTGTCATGTCTGAAAATTTTATAACCCTGAAATAAAGGCCTCAATTTTCAAAATCTTGACCAAATATCAACCTTTAATGTGTATATATTTTATTGTTGCTTTCCTAAAATGTCTGTTTATCGAGTCCCATTGATGTAAAAGGTGCTGTAAGGAGTTAAATTACATCCTGAGAGTTAATACAGAAGAGGGTTTGCAGAACTGACTCTTGTGCTTTCTTTATTCCTGCCAATTAACACATTACTCTTTCAGGAGCCATGAGAACTCTGCAGATAATTTCATTTGCAAATGGAATGTTTCCTGTAAGGTCGTAATGATACCTGACAGCATGACACAGCTACAGCTACTGCAGGTAAAATACTGCTGACCAGAAGAAGCTATTAATACCAATGCATGCACGTCAGATTACAAGCAAGCAAAGGCCTCAGCTAAAGTCAGATTTACATCATACATTTAAAGTGCATGGCTTGCCCCAAAGAATCCTGGGAACAGTAGTTTTCTAAAGGTGCTGGGAATGGTTATTCTGTGAGGGGTGAACTACAGTTTCCAGGATTCTTTGCGGGAAGCCATGTATGTATGGTGTGCATGTGACGTCAATATCCTGCTGGACTAAAGAGAAGCATGACAGCTCTGTACCACACGAATATGTTTTTAGCTCGCTCCAGTGTACAACTGATGGCTAACAGCAACCACAGCCCTAATTAGCTCTTTTCTAATTCAAGTGCAGACCCCATGGGTGCCTAAATCGGGTGGGGAGAGAATCTGCAAACAGTAGAGACATCCAAAAGGTAAAGGTAAAGGGACCCCTGACCATTAGGTCCAGTCATGGCCGACTCTGGGGTTGCGGCGCTCATCTCGCTTTATTGACCGAGGGAGCCGGCGTACAGTTTCCGGGTCATGTGGCCAGCGTGACTAAGCCACTTCTGGCGAACCAGAGCAGCGCACGGAAACACCGTTTACCTTCTAGCTGGAGCGGTACCTATTTATCTACTTGCTCTTTGACGTGCTTTCGAACTGCTAGGTTGGCAGGAGCTGGGACCAAGCAACGGGAGCTCACCCGTTGCAGGGATTCGAACCACCGACCTTCTGATCAGCAAGTCCTAGGCTCTGTGGTTTAACCCACAGCGCCACCCGCGTCCAATAGAGACATCCTACACTTGCACAGAATCAAAGGTGGCCTCTACATCTGCTTCAGTTAAAATTTATGCATCCACGAGTCTCTCATCACTCTTGGGGATATTCCCAACAGCATAAGGTAATTGTAAGTAACTAGCTTTGGGTGCATGAGAGAGAAGAGTACTATGATGGTGGAGCCTCCTCTTCATTCTCAGTTTCCTAGAGATGCCAAGTGAAACAAATCTCATGCATGAGACCTAGGTCTCCCTAGGTCTTTCTAGCCAGTGGTTTCTTGAAGTCCCACGGTGGGTCATATCTGCGGAGTTAGCTACTGTGTCCCAACAGCTTTAGTACCAAAGTACCCACTTCCTCAGAATATTTCTACCCCATCTTCTACCTGCCCAATTCTCCTCCCCACCAGGTAAAACAAAGGGAGATTGGATCATCATCATTGAAATGACCACTGGGAAGAAGGGGTGACCATAGAGAGGCACAGCCAGTTACTTCCCTACAACTATTAATTCAAGGTGAAGAGGGATCCCTCCCTTTGTCTCCAAGCAACCACAGACAACATGTGATTGGGGCCACAGGAATCATCCCCCCACATAAAAAAAAACCAGTTTATGCTCCATCCATTGGTTCCTGGTGGAGCAAAAGAATGAAAACAGACCTTTGCCTCCATCTTCCTTCCCAGTCCAATCTTTTGTGGATTTTTAAAACGAATCATACTCTCCCATGATGTGACAAAAATAACTTAAATTTGCCTTACCCAGGGAGATATGTTTTGCAAGTTAAGTATCCAAAATCTTTCCCATCACACTCTTCTACCGCTTCGTGTCGGTAGCCGTCTCCACAATAAGCATGGCGACATTCTAATAAACCAGAAATAAAAGAGAAAGGTAAATAAATACATAAATGGGGTTATTTGCAGCTGCTAGCTAGCTCCTTGTATGTCAGAGGACAGTGTGAACTTTCTTCCACATCACCCATTAACTCCAAGATTAATTAGTTTGCTTGCCTGTGTATGTTTACAAAACTATCTGTTGAAAAGTAAAATAACAGCTCTTTCCCACTCAGTGAAAGTAGCTTTTCCTGAGTGTTTGGTGCTTTTTTTATATATAAAGATATTTATTAAATTTCCAAATTTTATACAAAAACAAAAAAAAATTAAAAACCCATACAGTTCACATTACTTAATTTTCAATAACATATTTCCCCGACCTCCTCGTACCTCCCCTTCTTGTATTCCAATTCAAATTATTTACTCAGCAAATCCTTATCTCAAAACATTGCAGCTGAAAACCCCTTAATTTCAATCCAACATCATTCAACATTCTTTAATTTTACAATATTTCTGTAAATAGTCCTTAAATTTCTTCCAATCTTCTTCCGCCGACTCTTCTCCCTGGTCCCGGATTCTGCCAGTCATTTCTGCCAATCCCATACAGTCTATCATCTTCATCTGCCATTCTTCCAGAGTGGGTAAATCTTGCGTCTTCCAATACTTTGCAATAAGTATTCTTGCTGCTGTTGTAGCATACATAAAGAAAGTTCTATCCTTTTTTAACACCAACTGGCTGACCATGCCCAAGAGAAAGGCCTCTGGTTTCTTCAAGAAGGTATATTTAAATACCTTTTTCAATTCGTTATATATCATTTCCCAGAAAGCCTTAATCTTAGGGCACGTCCACCAAAGGTGAAAGAATGTACCTTCAGTTTCCTTACATTTCCAACATTTATTATCGGGCAAATGATAGATTTTTGCAAGCTTGACCGGGGTCATGTACCACCTATATATCATTTTCATAATATTCTCTCTTAAGGCATTACATGCCGTAAATTTCATACCGGTGGTCCACAACTGTTCCCAGTCAGCAAACATAATGTTATGTCCAACATCTTGTGCCCATTTAATCATAGCAGATTTAACCGTCTCATCCTGAGTATTCCATTTCAACAGCAATTTATACATTTTTGACAAAGTCTTGGTTTTAGGTTCTAACAATTCTGTTTCCAATTTAGATTTTTCCACCTGGAAGCCAATTTTCTTATCCAAATTATAAGCCTCCATTATCTGATAATAATGAAGCCAGTCTCGCACTTTATCTTTTAATTTCTCAAAACTCTGCAATTTCAATTTGTCCCCTTCTTGCTCCAAAATTTCCCAATATTTTGGCCATTTAGCCTCCATGTTAAGTTTTTTCTGAGCCTTAGCCTCCATAGGTGACAACCACCTTGGGGTTTTATTTTCAAATAAATCTTTGTATCTTATCCAAACATTAAACAATGCTTTCCTGACAATGTGGTTTTTAAATGCCTTATGTGCTTTAACCTTGTCGTACCACAAATATGCATGCCACCCAAACACATTATTAAAGCCTTCTAAATCCAAAATGTCTGTATTCTCAAGAAGCAGCCACTCTTTCAACCAGCAGAACGCTGCTGATTCATAGTAAAGTTTAAGGTCTGGCAGGGCAAATCCACCCCTTTCTTTCACATCAGTTAATATCTTAAATTTTATTCTGGGCTTCTTGCCCTGCCAGACAAATTTAGAAATGTCTTTCTGCCACTTCTTGAAACAGTCCATTTTGTCCAAAATTTGCAATGTTTGAAATAAAAACAACATTCTAGGCAATACATTCATCTTTATAACTGCAATTCGACCCAACAAGGAAAGCTTCAAGTTTGACCAAATTTCTAAGTCTTTTTTCACCTCCATCCAACATTTTTCATAGTTATCTTTAAACAAATTCCCATTTTTAGCTGTCATATTAATCCCCAAGTATTTCACTTTCTTAACCACAGTCAGACCTGTTTCATTCTGAAACTTCTCTTTTTCAATCAGTGTTAAGTTTTTCTCAAGAACCTTAGTTTTTAACTTATTCAATTTGAATCCTGCGACCTGACCAAATTCTTGAATTAATTCTAAAACTCTTTTAGTACTAGATTCTGGCTCCTGTAACGTCAAAACTAGGTCATCTGCAAATGCTCTCAATTTATACTGTTTAGCTCCGACCTGTATACCTTTAACCATCCGGTCCCTTCTAATCATATTCAGCAAGACCTCCAGGACCGATATAAAAAGCAAAGGGGAAATTGGGCATCCCTGTCGTGTCCAGTGTTTTGGTGCTTTTTTATCCAGATCATATGTGGAAACAGTGAAGTATATGAATTAGGCTTTCCATTTATCTGAGAATCCTTGTGTATATTAAAGCAAGAAAACAAGAATTGGTAACATCAAACGTACTTATACAATCATCAGTCACTATGTTATTGCCATCATCGCATTCTTCACCATCTTGGAGTACCCCATCTCCACAGGTGCTGCCATCTTCCAGCGGGTAGTCCACAGGATAAAAAGGCGTGAGCTGCTGGAATAAACACGAAACAGATACTTGAGCGGAACTATAAACATCTTGGAGAAGGAGGCACCAAAGGAACATGTGATTCCTGTTCTCACTTGCTGAAGATTAGGTGTCTGCTCCTGCCACTTCAGCCAACTGCACAATCCCCTGGAAATGTTTGTGTCAGAGTCCTCACAGCTATAATACGAATACAGCCAGAACCTCTAACAATTTACATCCAAACCAGAATGCAAACCATTTTATTTTATGGCAGGTCTTTACTTACCCTTGAGGAGTTCAGTGAATTTAGGTTGAAGAGGGTGTATTTTAAAATCCTTTCCTTTCTTTTACATAGCCCGCGATCACAGAATCATGGACCCTCAGGACTAGCAAGGACGTAATATTGCTGATCAGTCTCTCCCTTAATTGCTTCAGTCTTAAGTATGAGGTGAAGAAACGTACTGTTCTGCAGTCTGTATCCATTAACACTGATTAAGGAGTATCATAACAGGACAATGGTTTTTGCACTTTGTGCTACAGATAAGCATGGGATATTTATCTACACAATTCTGAAACTGAAGAGTGCAATCCCATGCGTGCTTACTCAGAAGCACACCCCACTGTGTACAAGGGGACTTTCTCCCCTGTAAGTGCATATAAGATTGCAGTTGGGCAGAGAAATCGCAGGCAGGATAGTGTGGTGGAGTGAAATGGCATATAATTCATCGCATCTGAAGTGTGTGTATGTGTCAGGGTGTGTGTGTGATTGAATGAATGGTGTAGCTGATGCTCCTGATCCTGAAGCCTGTTGGAATAATGAAGGGAATTTGAGTCCAATGGATTCTAGGCCAGGTCTGACACATACACCCCCAATTGCTAGATGCCTGTTTCAGGGCCTACTGCTGGCAGAAATAGATTTATGCCCACAGAGGTGCCCTCTGCTTTGCTGGAGGAACTTTCTGCCAGCAGAGAGTGTTCTCTGCCCCATCCTAACTCCCTCCAGCCTGCAGAACTGGGGATTAGGATCGCCCTGCAAACTGCCCTTTCACATTATACAGATATACATGTATAGCAGATTCTCAAGTGTCCCTATTTTCCAGGGACAGTCCTGAATTTACAGAAGCTGTCCGAGTTTCTGATTTGATCCCAGAATGCCCCACTTTCCCTTAGGATGTCCTTATTTTCATTGGAGAAATGTTGGAGGGTGTAGAGTTATCCAACCCCTGAGCCGTCTGAAGGCAATCCTGTATAGGGAAGGTTTTTAAAAAATTGTTTAATGTTTTATTATGTTTTTATATATGTTGGAAGCTGCCCAGAGCGGCTGGGACAACCCAGTAAGATATGTGAGGTAAAAATAGTAAAATGATCATTATGGAATGGGACATCCCTATTTTCATCAGAGAAATGTTGGGAGGAGGGGTATGGTATAGACCACTTGTTTTGTTTATGCCTGCCATATTCTGTTCAGTGATATTTGCTTTTTCTGATATATATTCGGGGGGGGAGGGGGATTGAGAGTTCATCTGCTGCAGAAATTCACTTCACCCAATAAACATTTTAAACATAATTTTTTTTAGTTCCAATGGAATGAAATGCTTACAAAACTTGCAGTATTTATCACTTATTTATTTACCTACCTACCTGAATTGGAAGCCATCCAAAAGTATCTTTGAAATACAAAGATCTCTGATCTCTACGAAATGCTAGGGCGTTTTCTGTGTTTAACCTGTCCAGTTCTTCCTGATTATTCACTACAAAAATCTGGAAAAGAGAAATAAAAAAGTAGGAGTCGGAGAAGACACAAGGCTGCCGCAAACCTACTGTAGGAGAGAATACTAAGTGGCGATGGAAATTTAGAGACCAGTTCCAAATCTGAAGGGTTTGCATTATCTGAAACTTTCCCCGTTGACCTCAAAAAACCACTTGTAATTAAGCGGAATGTACTGTTTGCTCTAATCAAGGGACCAGGAACCCGATACTATGAACACACTCCACTAATAATGAAAACCAGGGGCTGGGGAATGAATCGTCCTCCACATGTCACTGAACTCCAAGTCCCATCAGCCCCCACCAGCACAGCAATAGTGTTAGGGATGATGGAAGCTTTGTCTGACAAAATTTTGAGGGTGGCAGATTTCCTAGGCCTAGCCAATACGTAACCAGTGTTGCTATCTACCCATCCTCATGTAAGTGAAAATAGAGACTCTTTTCCATAGGTAGAATAAAAAGGTAAAGGGACCCCTGACCATTAGGTCCAGTCGTGGCCAACTCTGGGGTTGTGGCGCTCATCTCGCTTTATTGGCTGAGGGATCCAGCGTACAGCTTCCGGATCATGTGGCCAGCATGACTAAGCCGCTTCTGGCGAACCAGAGCAGCACACGGAAACGCCGTTTACCTTCCCGCTGGAGCGGTACCTATTTATCTACTTGCACTTTGACGTGCTTTCAAACTGCTAGGTTGGCAGGAACAGGGACCGAACAACGGGAGCTCACCCCGTCGTGGGGATTCAAACTGCCGACCTTCTGATCGGCAAGTCCTAGCCACCCGCACCCCTGTAGGTAGAATAGACTTTGAGAAAAAGAATGAGGGAGAGAAGTGCTCCATGTCTAGAAGGTGAGAGAAAACAACCTCCAAAGTTTGAGACAAACAAAGAGGTAACTTAAGCAATCAATTGTTTTAAATTGTTTAACTCCGGAATTGACAGGGGGAGGAGGTAGTTGTATCATAGTCACATCCCAGGCACCATTCCACAGTTGCCCGTAAGTTAAGGAACATGGGATCTGCCCGATACCGAATCAGACCATTGATCCATCTAGCTCTGTATTGTCAGCACTGACAAACCCACAGCAGCCCAGATCAAGTTGACCAAAGCGGCTACTTCATGCCAGCGGTCTGGATCCGTTAACACAGTATGCCCATATCAACTCCTATCAACCTCACTTACTGCAGGAACCTTTGAATAAGGCTGTCCAAACAGTGGCTCGTCATAGGGTGGGATATTCCCATTTTGCGGAGCGTTGCAGAGACATTTTCCTGGAGGTCCAGGAAGTCCTCTCTCTCCTTTTGTCCCCATTGTTAGTTGCCCTAGAAAACATCAGATTTGACACGCAAGGTAGTTGCTGAAATAGATAAAGACATACTGAAAAGGGAAAATCGAGTCCCTGCCTGCGAGCTAAACGTCTCATATTGAAAAGCTGTCTTTGACTCCTGTAAGCTTCTTTGGGGGCTTGTACAAACACTTGTCAAATATTATTGGCCTTCCAACTTCGGGGGTGGTTGTATATTGTTTGCCATCATTGTTTGATTTCCATGGTTTATTAAATTAGTCTTTAACTTAGGATGTTTCCAGATGGATGTTTATTGTGGAATCTGTGCTCTTCATGCATGCAAGTTGAGTCATTGGCATTTAAATGCCAACCCATTAAACCCCCTCCACATTAACTTCAGACTGATCCTTCTGCCCTTTCCAGGGGAAATCCAATAAGTAACGCACACACACTCAAACCCTTTAGCAATGACCCACTTGCAAATTAAACCCCCATCTGGAAGCACCGTTATCATTGCCTTTTAACAAAAGACCAGGCTATGTGAATGAGTGGGTAACTATTTTGGATCTCAGCAGAAGGTTTGCAGAGAAACTATTATTTATGCTCAAGGTGGTATTTGGGGCAGTTCAACATGATCCCACTTTCAATACTATTTGTATCTGCAAAAGTTTCAGGGTGGGCATACTGCTTCATTTCCAAGTTCTGTTCCATAACTTACTGCTGAAATCCTCAAACTTTTCAAACCACAAAAGTTCCAGTTTACTTTTTGTCCCACTTTAATTGTTCTGTAATGCACCTCTCCAGGTGGTAATAACATGAAAACAATCTGGAAGCATCGGAGAGCAACTAATGAAGTTGAAGTGTATGTAGATGGCTCAGTTTAAATCCACCTCTTATTCACTATTATTGAATCAATGGCATGTCCATTCCCACCAACACATCAAAGGCAACAACTAGGACACCATCTTTCTGATTTTTTCTTGCGAGAGGATGGCAGCCATTTTGGGCACTGAGGTCTCACGTGATTTCGCACCACAATACACCCATTTTGGAGCATCATGAGAGATCACAGTGCCCAAAATGGCCACTGTCCTCTCATGAGAAAAAACGGGATGTCTTTTTTTTTCAGGACACTGGTGGGGTATGGATTGCTGCAAAATACACCCACAAAACACCACCAGTCAGGGGTGCAAACTTAAATAAAATATTGGGGGGGGGGAGCCTCATCCTGCATAATCAATCACATGACATGGTACACACACATCCTTTGAATGACAATGCCCATCAACTGGGGGGGGGCAGCCACCTCAAATATTTTATTGTGGGGGCAAAGGGACCTCGGCCCCTAGGAGTTGGCTCATATGACACCAGTCTAGAAGGGCCTTATTTCAGGGTGCAAGGGGTAGTTGAGAGCAAAAGAAGTCCAATCATAGTGCAGGAAAAGCCCAACCCCACCCTAAAACTTTATCTTAAAAATGTGTGATTCCCCCCTCAGCTAGTGGTTCGGCAGAAACCTTGTGGACGCCTTGTGAGGCAACTCAATATGATTCAATTGAAGGGGGAAAGGGAACGAGCGGCCATTTTGAAAGGTCTGCCTTACCTGTTGCCAAAGGGCCTGGTGGACCAGGCTGACCAGGGGGGCCAGGTCTTCCAGGTGGGCCTGAGGCACCAGGAGGTCCTATGTCTCCCCTTTGTCCCTAGTATATAAAAGAAAGAACTGTTTCTTTATAACATTCCCTAACAAGCTAATGTACTCTGTTGTAGCGCAAATTCTATGGCTTCATGGGTCGAAACAGCGTGCCCTTCAACTACACAGAAAAGATCGAAATGCCAAAATTGCAAATTAAATCTGCAGGACCTTATACATATTATGGCAAATCCATGCATTTCCCCAACAAAAATATATATAATAATATATAAAATATTACTGAACGATCCCATAAATTTCCAAGTTCTGCACATTTCAGAATGGCTTATTACAATGGAACCTCGGTTTTCGAATGTAATCCGTTCCGGAAGACAGTTCGACTTTCGAATCGTTCGAAAACAGAAAACTCAATACGGAAGCCTCAATACAATAGGGAAACTCAAAACAAAAGTTGTGTGGCATGTTTGGCTTCCGAAAATCATTCAAAACCCGGAGCAGTTACATCTGGGTTTTCAGTGTACGAAAGCCAAAACATTCAATTACGAATGTGTTCGACAGCTAAGGTTCCACTGTGCTAGGACTACACCAAATTTTCAGAGAGAAAAATTGTGAGGAAATTTCTTCAAGAGTAGGGATGGGCAAATCTATCAATATTGGGTCCCGCCCCCCCCAGTTTCTCGCTTTTCCAACCTTAAGTTTAATTCTCCACAATTTACACTCTGCCCCCCTCATAAAATTCACCAGCATTTTACTGTGAATTTCTGTTGTTTGTGATCATTATCACCACCGCCACAGTGTGGCACTTGTAAGGTTGAAACCGGCAGAGTTGCACAGGCCAGCCTTGGCGTAACTGTAACTGAATGACTGGAGCCTGAGAAGACTCCTCATGAACCTGAAGGAGTCAAATGAGCTAAGCAAGATGGATCTCAGAATGGAAGTGGAAGTAACACCTTCTTAATTTAGCTGCCACTGCAGGCATTTTATATGGGGTTGTCAGCTGGCTCTGGAGAAAGGAAATGACTGAGTAGGTGAAAAGTGGCCCCTCTTATTACAAACAGCTATGTACACACGGCACTCGGTTTTTCAAAACAACATTTGGACTTTAGGAAATTCTAGGCCTGTAACAGAATCAACGGGAACAAATCGGCAAACGTATTTGTATTCAGCTACACCCTTAACAAAAACACATGTAATATTTTCTGGTTATTGCCATGCTGGGCCTGGTTTCTCTTGCTGAAAGCGTACGCAAAGGTTTTTGCGCTAGAAGACATCAAAGAAAGTGATCGCCTCACAAACAATTATGTTTTCTAGAAGACATCCACACTTGTAAGAACATCAGAACAGATGCCTACAGGACGTCCGCTCCTCCATCAATAAAAGTTTTTCAAGCAAAATATACTGCTTTATTTATTTTGTAGCTCTTACCAAGAGACTCTTTCTATACTGAATAACTTTATTGAGTGAACTTGGGTGTGCTATTAGTATGTGGGGCCACCACAAAGTAGGGCAGTTGTTTTGATACTTTTGGGGGACTCTCTAGGTATGCAGAAGTATATATGTTTGTAAATTTAAGCATCTCTCTGTGTGTACTGTGTATTAAGGGGAGCAGAGTAGGCATGGTAGGGGAATTTGACTGAGGGAAATTTATTTTCTGAAGCTAGAATTTGCTGAAGCAGGAGTGTCATCATTCTTCGAAAGGTCAAAATTATGAAAGTAGAAAACTTTGCCTTCTGGGGAGAAAAAACTAAGAGAACCCCATAATATATTTTATTCAGTAACGTCTCCACTGCTTTTTTTAATTCCTTCCCAACGCAAATGGACATTAAGGAGTGGTTCAAACAAGCATTTCCCCCTTTCCCAGCAATCTCCAGATTAACCACTACATAGAGAAAAATTTTGTGTGAACCAGGACTACATAGATATAGTCACTGCTCCTTGAATTAATGATGGTATAACCAAGTTAGATCTATTACATTTTCCCTTCTAGATGCATTATTTCTGACTGCAGATCATTTTACATTCTACAATTTCTTAAGCAACAGTGCTGTACTGTACCAAGATATTAATGCAATATTCTAGGGTATAGAGATGTGCTAGCTCCTTGGTCCATGG
The DNA here is from genome assembly GCF_964270895.1 of Podarcis filfolensis. Taxonomy (NCBI): domain Eukaryota; kingdom Metazoa; phylum Chordata; class Lepidosauria; order Squamata; family Lacertidae; genus Podarcis; species Podarcis filfolensis. Next base: position 21,339,635 of record NC_139614.1, on the reverse strand, counting down.
TCCACCTTTAAGCATCGCTGCTTTTCACTCATTAAATATCAGTGTTTTTGTCCTCTGCCATATTTCTGGATGAAGCAGTCTTTATCTGTTCTGAACTGACACCGTATATTCTCTATTTCCTCCTTTCTCAGCGATATTATGCCCTATTATGAATCATAATCAGATATCCTTGTTCCTTTGCATGGCATTTAATACAAGTGACAATAAATCTGGCCTGTTTTTTTTTTAAATAGGATGTTCAGCAGATCCAATTATACATCCAAAAACGTAGAGTCTAAACTAAGGATAGGCAAATCTGTCAATTTTGGTTTCTCCCATTGTCTCATTTTTATTTTATTTATATATATATATATATTATTAAATATTCTGTTTTACAATTTGAAATGCTCATTTTACATCTTTAAGATATCAATAACTTCCCTTCATCTCTTCCCATGGTTCATTTTACATATCGTAAATCCCTGCATATTTTACAAAAACTATACCATTCAGTATTCCATTACTGGATCCATCAAAGCTTATTTACACTGTTGAATTTACCTTAATGCTGCCAGTGCCATTGTTTCATTTTTACTCTAAGTTCAGTTTCCTACATTTCCACATCTGCATGTGATCTTAAAAAAAAAAGTCTAAAGAATTAACCAGCATTTTAGTGCTGATTTCCCCTAATATACAATTTTTTTCTATGTAATGTTGCCTAATATCCTCATTTTTGCAAACCAATTTTCCCAGGTATAATGCATTTTTGTATGCTATTTCCACTAATATACACATATTAAATGCACGCTCAGCTGTAGAATATGCTTTTTCTTATCCATCTCTCAGCTAAAGAACTCCATTGCAAAATGTGGAGATTTTTTAGAGAGATGACTGTGTTGAAGTTTGAGTACTGTTTCAGAAAGTGTGAATAAGATAATATTCATCTTTACATGCCAAATGAACCAAATTCATCCCTCATCCCTTGCTGAGACACAATCCACAGACAAAATATTTTCGGAAACAGATTAAAGCAAATACAGTACAGGATTCCTACTTGTTTGCCTCTTTTCCCTGGTCTTCCAGTTGGACCTCTGTGTCCGGATGAACCAGATTCCCCCTTTGGGCCCATTTCTCCCTTAACGGGGATGGAAAGGACAAAGAGAAGAGCTTTAGCACAAATATATTTACTTGGTTATTATTTACAGCCCAACCCTGGGCAGCTTCCCATCCGCCTGAGAAGGAAGAGCTTTGAAAGGGTGGACCAGGCAGCTGACAGCTTGCCGGATCTGTCCCTTCAAACGTAAAAATTGATCCAGTAGGCTTTCTGTCTTTCAAATCCAAACCTCCTCAGGGAGCCCAGATGGAATTCATGAAAGGGCCGAATCTGTCCCTAAGACATAGTTTTCCCCACACTTATTCACAGATCCAGGCAGCATAAACCTCATGCAGAATACATTTCACTTAGGAGTCTTGACAATGCAATGTGTATGTTTTGAGGTGTAAGTTCCTCTGAGTGAAACGGGGCTTATCCCCTCATAAGTGTGCACAGAAAGTATACCAGAAAGTTAAGTGGGAGTAGGTAAACGTAAAGGGACCCCTGACTACTAGGTCCAGTCGTGGCTGACTCTGGGGTTGCGGCGCTCATCTCGCTTTATTGGCCGAGGGAGCCGGCGTACAGCTTCTGGCGAGAATGTGGCCAGAATGACTAAGCCGCTTCTGGCGAACCAGAGCAGCGCATGGAAATGCCGTTTACCTTTCCACCGGAGCGGTACCTATTTATCTACTTGCACTTTGACGTGCTTTTGAACTGCTAGGTTGGCAGGAGCAGGGACCGAGCAACGGGAGCTCACCCCGTTGCAGGGATTCGAACCGCCGACCTTCTGATCGGCAAGTCCTAGGCTCTGTGGTTTAACCCACAGCGCCACCCGCATCCCTAAGTGGGAGTTACCTCTGAGTAAATCTATGAAGGATTGCACTTTTTAAAGGCTTCCCAAATATTAATGCCAACATAAGCCAAGCAGGTGGACAGCCTGAGAATTTCTTGCTTCCTATAGACATACCTTCTGCCCCAGCATTCCAGGGAAACCTATGTGTCCCTGCAAGAAAAATGTTGGGAAAGACACAAGTTAAATTGTTTTCTAACGAATCCCTTTGAGTTTCGTATAAACACAATAAGAAAGAATGTGAGTCACTGATTCAGTTTGATGATGATGATGGTTGCAATTAGAAAATAAAATTAAAATAAATCACCAGGAAAACTATTACTTATGTGTTGTGGGTTTTTTTACCTTGCCCTTCCTTGCATAGAAGCCCAAGATGGATGCATATAATAAGCAAAAGATACAAACCATTTAAAACAAATGTATAAAGTACTATTAGTAAAATAATGTATTATTTTATAATGAGGTGTAGTAATTACCCTTTTAAAATGTGGGGTTTGGGGGGCAGTGTTATTGGGTTGTTTTTATTTTGATTATATATTTGTGGTATTATATTTTTGATTTTGTTCTGTGAACTGCCCTGAGACCTCCGAATATAGGGCGGTATATAAATTCAGTTAAATAGTAATAAAATGTTGGACTAGGTAGGACCTGGGAGACCAGAGTTCGAATCCCCACTTGGCCATGGAGCTCCCCTTGGGCCAGTCACAGTCCCTAAACCAGCCTACTACACAGGGTTGTTGTGAAGATAAAATGGGGAGGAAGAGAACCACCTCAAGCTTTTCGGAGGAAAAGTATGGTATAAATGCAAGTAGTAAATCAGTAAGTAAATAAATACAGCAAATGAATATATATAGTTTAAAAAAAATGATAAGTCATTTGGAAAATACGAGGTCATAGACCATTGCAGATATTTCTGACCAATTCTGACTTCACAGATAAGGGCTATAGTTCACCGGACCTTCAACCAAATAGATTTGTGTTATTGTCTTAGCAATGAGCATAGCTGATTGCGTACGGAAGTTAAACGAAGTCCGCATCTATAATCTCCACCCTCATACAACTATGCTATGAATGCAACCACAAATCAAACTACGTTCAACACGAATTAGGTGCTCTATTAAGGTAATTTTACCTTGTCACCTTTGCTGCCTTTGTCGCCCTTCTCTCCCGGAGTTCCCTGTGGAAAACCATACAGGAGATAATAGCTATAGAACACGGCGTTTCAAAAACAGATGTTTTCTTTCAGCACTGAATGTAGAATTAAACACAGAAGCCCATCAAAATGAAGTTGTTCAGTATACAGAACATTTGTTAGATTCTTGGTCCCCCACAATTACCATCCTCAGTACACTCCAGGTGATGTAATGAACACGACGACTTTCAAGTTAAATGTCATTTACTGATCTTCAGCTAGTGGGCCGTTACCTGAAATTAAGCCAATCTCTGAGCTAATGTGGATTGTATCAACATTCAGCATGGGTACCCTTTGTTTGCTTTAAAACCTTTTCCAGACATTAATGTGTGGACAAATGAGACACGCAGGCAGGGACAGCATCCGCAGAAGGTACTAACCTGTGCTTTGACACACACCCCAACCCTCCCTATGTAGCATTCCTGATTACAGAGAACTGGCTGTGTGTAGACACTGAACATGTACAAATTATTTTCAGAAATGGAATTTTAAAAAATGTAGCTTGTGGGGGAGGCAGAGCCTTACGTCACACCTGCCTACGCCTTTTCTATGCATTAGCAAATGAAATGAACTAAAGGGGATGAGAGGACAGGACAAAGAGAGAGAGTGGGAGGGGGGAGCACTGAGATGAAATTAGAAGAAGAAAGCAATGTATTTATTCCCAGCGCTTTGCCTGCTGACGTGTGCATGATTGTTCAGATAATTCCTGGCCAAATACGTAAACTTTCTCTTTTGCTGCTAAGGCTACTTGAAGGGCCTATCAGTGGCTATGAGAACATATAACCAATTTCTTGATACTATTCCTAATAGGTGGGGAATGCACATCATAAAGTGGCCTTAATTGGTTCTTCCAAATGGGAGCTCACCCCGCCGCGGGGATTCGAACCGTCGACCTTCTGATTGGCAAGTCCTAGGCTCTGTGGTTTAACCCACAGCACCACCCGTGTCCCTTGATCCTGTTATTACTAACATACCAAAGCATCACATTTTGGGGGGCCTGAGGAACATAGGTCGCAATGCTCTTTGCATGACAAACCTTTTCTCCTCTGCTTCCAGGGTAACCCTAGAAGAAGATAAAAGGGCAGGTATTTACATGCTTGCTATTGATTACATCATAGTAACATATGGACTTTAAAATCAGGCTGGAAAAGCAATCCGTAATGAGTTGCGGCAACATTTTCCTTTGTAGCCATTGGAAGAAAATCACAAATATGAGCATTTAAGCCCCAGCCTGGAGGCAGACATGAAAAACAAATAAATCTGGTACAGAAAGCATGCTAGCCTTGTTAGAAATTGCTTTGGAAATTAAAACAACAGCAGAAAGCCATTATAATTCTCAGTATAATAATATAATTGAAAGCAGTCTCTGTGGTAAAATGCCCTAAGCCATTTTCTTCAGCTGTTTCCTCTTATCTAGCAAAGGCAAGTCTCTCTCTGACGTTTACTTTGACTGTACTTCAGCTTAGACCCAACTCTTTTGTAGCAACTCCCATGGACATTTAAGATTTTCTTAAAGAAATTATAGCTGCAATTGCGTAATGTAAATACCTAGGCCACTTAGTGGTTTTTAATGATTAAGTGGTATACCATTTGTCAAGCAATTAAATAAATAAATCAACATTAAAGAGATATAGCCTCAATATGTATCTGCTTTGGATACAAATGATGCTTAAACAAAGGTTCTTTTCTCTTCTTAAATCGCCTTTGGCTATAGACAGTACTCTAGTTTTGTCACTTTGTAATCAATTCATCTTCTGCTAAACATGAAGTTGCTAATGTCTTATGCCTAGGCACTTTTACTATGATAATATAGAGGGATTTCATGGTCCTGCACCCACCGCAAGACATCCAATGAACAGGAAAAAATCCGAGTTGTGTTGCACAAGCACAGTTCACAATTTGGCACGGCGCCTATAAATTAATGTGGGATGTTTTGCAGGACTGTGATTTGTGGTCATGCTCCAAATGACTAGTACTCAATCAGTACAGCCCATCTATCAAAACAAGAAGATAAAGCCATCTCCTTTAGCAAATATTCCAGCTGCTTCGGAACCACTAACTTGGAAGTTTTTAAATGTCAAAGAGCTGCCTTTTTGGTACTGAACATCATGTTGTTGTTTCGAAAACCCAAAACAAAAACCAGCACCCTAGACATAAAAAGTTGGGCGCAGCAGAAAGGGGAGTCCACTCATCCCATTCTTGGACCAAGGTTACACATACCATCCTTTACATGAGGGTGGCAGGAGGGAAGTGGAGGGAATTCTAACTGCCTGCATTTGGATACAGGTAGGTAGCCATGTTGGTCTGCCGTAGTCGAAACAAAATAAAAAAATTCCTTCCAGTAGCACCTTAGAGACCAACTATGTTTGTTAATGGTATGAGCTTTCGTGTGCATGCACAATTCTTCAGATACCTGCATGCACACGAAAGCTCATACCAATAACAAATTTAACAACAGTGCTATTTTTCTAGAGAAAAAGGTGCCGGAACTCACCATGAACACCTCCCTTGTTCTCTTATAAATGGCAATGGTGCCCACCTGAGTTGGTGCCGGAGCTGAGTTCTGCTGAGTTCCAGCTGGAATTAAAAGCCCTGGGGTCTTGAGGCTCATGTTACATAGATTTTGCTTTTAAATTACTCCCCCCCCCCTTTATATTAGATTGTAGTAAGGTATTTGATTAAGAATAAAGCAGAAAGCCAGCATGCTGACAAAACCTTTTGATTTTTCATTATTGCTATGGGGAAATCCTGTCTTTCCCTATTATTCCTTCTCCCCACGAACATTGCTGCTATCTTCAAATAATATACACAAGCACTTTGTTACCAAGGAAGCAGCTGTAAGCAGCCAGATGGGGACGACATAGCAGCTGGGTGAAACAAACCTTAAAGCCCGTTGGTCCTCTTGTACCTGGCAATCCCATCAAACCCAAATCTCCCTTTTCACCCTAGAGGGGTCACAATAAAAAGGAGTTATTCATTGTGGCTGCAGAAAGGTGTCAGTAACTGGAACGCAGACTGTTCTGGTTCTGAATCAGAGAGAGCAGAAACAAACCACAGTCTAAGCAGCAACACAACATGAAGTTTCATACGGCTAATTCAGAATAAATTGTAAAGCAATGCGTTGTCTCTTAATATCATCTCCTGCAACAGATGGCCATTTACCAGCACTACAATGAGACCCGCAAACAACTGCACAACACTTCTGGCTCAATTTATATTGCTACTCTAGGGGGATGTCTGCTTTGCTGCCCTTCTTAAATTATTAGTGTTATTAAACTGCAGCCGCTTTCTCCTGCTCCATAGTGAACTGAGCAATGAGAAGGAGATCCATTTAAGAAAGCAGCAAGGGGGGGGGGGTAGAGACTGTTGCTCACTCCCAGCCTCAAACCCTGCGATCCCGAGTTACTTGGGGTTTTCCCAGAGCATCCCAGCACCTATTGCATTCAGGTGCCCCAGGCAGCTGCCTGTACTGCCTCTTGGATTGGGCCAGCTTAGTCTCTCTGATTTATAGTATCAGCTCCTGAAGTCCACTTGGGCTGTCAGTTTTGGCTACCGGTCTACCCAGTTTCGCTTGCAAAATGTGAATATATGGGGGGGGGGGAGTGTAACCTGAAAACGTTGGTAGCATGAAGATAAATTCAGCAGTGTAAATAAGTTTTGGTGGATGCAATAATAAAATACTGAATGGTTTAGTTTTTTTGTAAAATATGCATGGATTGATGGTATGCAAAATGAACCATTGAAAGAGGAGAAGGGAAGTCATTGATATTTTAAGGATGTGGGCTGGTAGTCATTTGTGTCTGCAAACAGGTTTGCAGAAATCTCTCTAGCCACGTATGTTTTCTGCTGTCCAGTGATCATCCGAAAAATTTGGGGGTGGGGAGCATCATCGTCATCATCATCAAATCTAGTAGGCTAAGCGTTTGTTAAGATAATCATGCTGGCTTATAGCCAAGCATAGGAGCCAACTCCAGAGGGCTGTGGGTGCTGTCACACTCACAATAATATATTTGTCGGGGCCGGGCACCCACAAAGTCAATGAGAAAAGCCAGCAGGCAGCAGCGGTGCTGCATCTGAGAGAGAAAAAGTTCAGCTCCGCCCTCCACAGCCAGCAAGCAAGACACCCTTTTTGGGGGGGATGGGCCTCAAATGCAGGGTGGGAAAGGGTGCCTCACTGACTGAGGAGAGAAGGAAAAGGAGTCGCTGCCACCAGCCGTGGGATGTGTGTGGGATGTCACACACACACACAAACACACCTGCATGTAGATGAGGGACATCGCACACACTATATGTAGGCGTGTGTGTGTGATGTTTCATGTCCACGTTATGGCACTCCTGTAGCCAAGTAATGGGAAAGAGAGTTATCAGGAATAAACAAAGAATATGGGAGAATTGTCATGATAAGAGAAGGCAGGGGAACTAAGAGGAGAAATGTCCATAGCAAATGATGGCTATGAGACATCATTCACACACACACACACACACACACACACACACACACACAATATTATCACCCCAAGGATACCACTATGGTCCATTCTGCCATCTTCCCATACTCTAAACTCCCACTATCATTCTGTGGTACATTTTCCTACATTTTCTTGCACATGCTCAGAAGTAAAGACGGCTTCACATTCCAGTACTGCTCAAGAAACATGTGCAGCATTCAAATCTGGATTGAGTAACCATGTACAGAAGCCTGACCTCAGGAAACCTGTGTTTCTGAGCTGGAAGTCTTCCTCTTCATTGCACTGGGGTCCGAAACCCATATGCCTTTAGGAACCTAGGGACGCGTAATCGTTTACAAGCTCACTCTACCGCAAGTAAGCTGCATTCAACAAGATGGATTTAACTTAATTTGCATTACAGGTTTGACCACATTAGTAAATGGTGCCTTAATCTTACCTTCGGTCCTATTGGGCCAGGCCATCCAATAGGTCCTGGAAGTCCAGGGACACCTGGGGGACCTGGTCTGCCCTTCAAAAAAAGAGGACAGGGATGGGGGGAAGGAAGTAGAAAGAGAAAAAAATCAGATGCAATAACATCAAATTGGTAGCAGTAATATCTGAATACCGTATTGACCCAAATATAAGCCACACCCGCAAATAAGCCACGCCTTTAAAATTGAAGGATGGGGGGGAATACCTGAGCTGCTTCCTGGGGGGGGGGGAGCCATGCCGCTTTGCTGGGAGCATAAAGGTTGTAAATATAAGCCGCACTTTAACTTTTCACTGTCAGAATTTGGAAAAAAAGTGTGGCTTATATTTGGGCCAATATGGTATAACGAAGCCTCTTCGAATGACAATAAGGCACCCAGCCACACCCTTGGAAGTTCTTCCTGACCACAGAACATTAAATGTCATAGCGTTGGGACATGATTGTTCATTTTGGACTGTGGCCCATTTGTTGTATGTATGTGGGCCAGCATCCATCTAGCTTATGACACCGATCAGAGTTTACAGAATGGGTCAGTTACTACATGCATGCAAAGCAGGCCCAGGAACATAGCATGTGCTGCTGGCACCTGGGGTGGGCGGGCACTCCGGGGTGGTCCATCCACACAGAGGGAGGCGTGGAGGGTGAGCAGAGCCCATGCCCAGCCCCTGCCAGCAACGCCCCACCTCCTGAAGCAAAGCAGGGCTGTGTTGCGCCCCTGACACTCACACTGCCCTGCCAGCCCCACTCTGCTCTGCGATGCCGCAGGGCTGTGTGAGGAGGACACACCAGGCGTTCGCCCTTCCTGTTCAGCGTGCATGCCTGTGGCGCCCTCCTCATGCAGCCCTGCAGCGTCGCAAAACCACTTCCGACTTCGGGAGGAGGTGGTGTTGCGGGCTTCACGCCCACAACACGAGAGCGGAGGCTGGCTTCCAGCCCCCGTGCGATCAGGGGAATCCTTGGGCCGCATCATCCCCTGAGCCAGCCAATCAGCTGGCTCGGGGTGTGTGGCTTGCCTCATTTAAGGCAAGCGCAGCCCCAGGATCTCCCTCTTTGGTCCCGGTCAGCTGCTGAGGTTTCCCACCCACCCACCCTTTAAGGTTCCCTTCTGACCTTGCTATGGACCTCGGTTGGTCGCCGTTGAGGGGTCTGGTAGGAATTTTTTCCACTTGGCAAATTGGCACTGGCCATTTGGTTTTTCGCCTACCTCGTAGCAAAACGTCACAACTCCTTTGGTTTTGGCGGTTAGGCATTGGTAGGGGTATTGTTATGTAGATGTGGTGGGGGGGAGCGCCATCACCTCCCCCAAATATTGAAGGGTAGTCCGGTAAAGGGTTCCAGGGGGCGTGGCCTCATCCGAAGCCTATAGAGGCCAAGGCCTAAAGCTCGCCCCCGAGCAGTGACCCCGGGGAAGTCCCTAGTTGATGTGCATCAGCAGGGCTCCCCTTGCTGGTGTTAACCCTTCCCGGTCTTCAAGCAATCAGGCTGAAGCAGGATAGTCGGATAGGACCAATGCCTAAGCCAATACCGCTCATCACCTGTAACCAATAAAGTTGTGGCCAATATTAGCCCATTAACCTAAAATACCTAGGGACGCGGGTGGCGCTGTGGGTAAAACCTCAGCACCTAGGACTTGCCGATCGTCAGGTCGGCGGTTCGAATCCCCGCGGCGGGGTGCACTCCCGTTGCTCGGTCCCAGCGCCTGCCAACCTAGCAGTTTGAAAGCACCCCCGGGTGCAAGTAGATAAATAGGTACCGCTTACTAGCGGGAAGGTAAACGGTGTTTCCGTGTGCTGCGCTGGCTCGCCAGATGCAGCTTGTCACGCTGGCCACGTGACCTGGAAGTGTCTGCGGACAGCGCTGGCCCCCGGCCTCTTAAGTGAGATGGGCACACAACCCTAGAGTCCGACACGACTGGCCCGTATGGGCAGGGGTACCTTTACCTTTACCTTTAACCTAAAATAATGGTGTCATGTGTCTTTATTTCTACTGGTGGGAGGCAGGAACTCGCCACACAAAGCAGGCAGGCCTGGCAGGGCAGCGGGAGTGCACTCCAGGAGCACAGCAGCACAGGACAGGGCTGACAGAGCCCGGAGCAGCAAAATGCACACACCCCCGTGCAGCCAGGGCCACTGCCCCTCTGGTCTTCCCCAAGCAACACCACTAGGTGGTCATCTGAGTAGCATCAGTTCCAACAGCCTGTTGCATTTCAATTCTAAAAAATATATCTTACAATCTTACAATGTGTGGGGATTTTTTGCAGGCAAGTGGGATCAACTGATGAGTTATGACAGTGATTGTAAAAAATATTTTGTTTAAACAACATGAAGCAGAAGGTGATGGGAAGCAGGACCACTCTGTGGGCAGTGCTGGGAAGCCAGTTCCATCAGGCTCCTCCTCTGCCTCAGCTCACTTGCCAGCAGCTATTCCATCAGGCTGCAGAAGAGGGAGAGAGATGTGCCACAGAGCCAGTCAATTGACTCTGCTAAGCAAAACACCTTCAGACACCTCCTTCCCTCAACTGTTACCTGGCAGCAACAATTCTGTGTGACTGCAGAGGAGGAAGAGACGGGGAACTAAGAGCTCCATTTAGCCCCTCTTCTCCCCAAACTCTTTCCATTGCAGTTGGCCTTACATGGAAAAAATCTCTTTTAACATGTGAACGGGCACAGTGCTGTACAAGGGTGTTGTGCGATTTGACTCATACCTTCCTTCCTGGTCTGCCAATCTCACCCTGTAAGATAAAGTAACGCATCAGTAGGAGACACCAATAACCCAGGAATATGGGAGAAGGTAGAAAACAGGTCACAAGTAGCATATGATAATCTTTTGTGACAGGCAAAAGACAACTACAACAACACTGCCATGGGGATAGATGTGCAGTTTTGTTTCGTGGTAAACTTTAGAGGTGGAGCACAATAGTTTCTGGCTTGTGGGGATTGCTGGCATGTACATTTATTGGCCTGTCTAAACAGGCGCATCCTGCTTTTCATAGCCTAAGCCTTCATAAAGCAGATAACGAGACAATGAGATATTGCAAATTCTGCTTTGAAACGAGAAGCCACTAAAAACGTACCACCAGTCATCGTAAACTCAGGCATTACAGGTCTGGAATCAGCAGGCATGGCAGCATGGGGCAAATTCCAGGGTGCTCAGGTCCTAGAGGGCACACCAGGGCTAATGCCAGCATCCCTTTAGGAATTTTTAACTCTCTCCCCCAACTATATATAAATGCTGCTTTAAAAAGTGAAATATACTCAGAGTCGAGTGTGAATTTCATGCTGTTTATTCAGCTTGTAGTAGCAATGAATGAATCTTTCCCCAAAACGTCTAACTATATATATATTATTTACACAATGGGCCCTGCGTGATTGGCTAATTCTGGAATGCCCCTGTAGGCCAATCAGGTTACGGATTCACTTCCTCCAGAAGCCTGATTGGTTGTTCCTGCAGGCCAATCAGGTTGCTGATTCACTTTATCCAGGAGCCTGATTGGCTGCTCCTGCAGGCCAATCAGGTAGCTGATTCACTTCCACTAGGAGCTGGATTGGGTGGCTCCTGCGGACCAATCAGACTGCTGCATTCTGGATCCTATTGTTCTAGGATTCAGCTCAGTACATAACAAAAAGATTCAAGCAAAGCATCTTAATTTTCCCAGAATGCCTCTGGGGGTGACTGCAGCAGCTGCTTCATCTGCTTTTCTTATGCTAAACTGCCCATCACTCCCTGTATCTCAGCCTCTGGTACACTAGCTGGGGGATGCCACGAGGGTATCGCTGGGTGGGACCTTGCCTCAAACCTGATACCAGTCCTCGTAATTAATCTACAGTTCCGAAATGACCTTACATCTAATGCATATACCTCCAAAAGCTCACCAATTATCACAGTTCAAAAACCAACCCTGACACTTACTTTTTCCCCCTTTGGTCCCTTCACGCCAGGAACGCCTTGCGGGCCCTAAAAATAAAAAAAGAAAAGAAATGGGACGTTCAACGTTGCTGATAACACTCCTTGTTTGTTCTTCTGCTTGCCCCAGCGTCTTTCGCCTGTCAGTCGTGACAAAGTAATTCCTACTTTTTTTGTTGCAAAGGATCTCTACCATGTTTCAGCCTCTTCAGCCCATCTCGGATCAGGACCGAAGTTCTCACACGAAGCTCAGTTCATGAGGGTTCACATCTGTCAGTCTCTACTGTCCTAGCTGGATTTAATTTTCAGCTGTATGCACCACAGTTCCATTTAGGCAGGAGATAATGAGGTGCAGCGATGGGTCAGGTGATGAGCGGTGGAAGGGTATAATGGAAAAGCAAGCATGGAGTTTGAAAAAAACTCATTCCATATTAGGAAAGAAGGTGTGAGAGTAATCAAACATGTGATTCCATCCATCTGACCTGATACAGTCTTAGGAATTGTAGTTTTATGCTCTAATTTTAACTCTGAAATTTCTTCTGGATTCTCTATATTCTTTTGCCTTCTCTATATTATTGAATACTGGATGATATTTAATATCCCGATCTTGGCTTTGAAGCTATTTTTTCTTAAATAGCTGTTTCATTTGCTGATTTTCCATTTTAAGAAAAATGGTTTTCAGAAAAATCTTCCACGTTGCCCTGGTAACTGTTGTTACAGCATAGGGCAACTGATAAATGGAATAAATGAAAATAATTTTTTAAAAATCAAATGAACACATCTGTATGGTGTGATCGCTTGAGCGCGCAGATCATCCATAAGATAACAGATAAAAAGAAGTTACTAAAAAAGCCTTTCCGACACAAGTATTTTAAGACACACCCAGCCCTACAAAAGAGGCTCCTCAGGAGGCCGGAAGAACCTCATCCAGCTATTGCTATTGATTTATTGATTTAATATATTGTAAACCGCTTTGAGATTTTATTAAAAATATGAAGCGGTATAGAAATAAAAAAAATAAATAATGCTATTCCGTGAGCTATTCCAAAATAGCTATTCCGGTCTCCTGCGAAAAGACTGGGAGACTAAGAATTTTCTCATCATTCTTTTATGTCACACTGAAAGGATTCAAGTGGAAGCAACGTAATACATCTTGCGTTAATGAGCCTTGGTTTATTTATCACTACTAATCCAGAAGTCACTTGTAATGCATATTTAAATGAGGTACCATACTGCACAGGGGGTGAGGAATCCCAGCTGCCGTTATGTTCTAACCTGCCACAGTATTGAAGAATGAAGGCCTTCTCAACTGTATGAAAAGAGCAGAGACCAAGGAACCTGTCTAAAGGATCTGAATTGGTGTGTTCTAAAAGGAAGTACTGGGATGCGGGTGGCGCTGTGGGTTAAACCACAGAGCTTAGGACTTGGCGATCAGAAGGTCGGCAGTTCAAATCCTTGCAATGGGGTGAGCTCCCGTTGCTCGGTCCCAGCTCCTGCCCACCTAGCAGTTCGAAAGCATGTCAAGTGCAACTAGATAAATAGGTACCGCTCCAGCGGGAAGGTAAACGGTATTTCCATGTGCTGCTCTGGTTCACCAGAAGTGGCTCAGTCATGCTGGCCACATGACCCGGAAGCTGCACGCCAGCTCCCTCGGCCAATAAAGCAAGATGAGTGCCGCAACCCCAGAGTCGGTCACGACTGGACCTAATGGTCAGGGGTCCCTTTACCTTTACCTTAAAAGGAAGTACTAACCTGTGGCCCAGGAGGTCCTGGAGGGCACAGAGATTCTATACATGGAGACTGTATTATCTGAAGCTCTTGACATAGGTTTTTCAGGTTCAGAGACAACATCTAAGAAGTTTTAAAAAGGGAGAGAGATCACTAAATACCATAGCAGAAGATTAAACCTTTGATCAAGGACACATTTTTTAAACACTCTCTTGCAAGGCTGAACTAGATTTTCTCCATCTTCCGTACAGCACTGTTGCAAAAGGAGTACTCCAGCGCTAGTCTTTCCAGTACTATATGGCTCATCCTCCCCAGCCCAAGTAATAGACAAGGATATTTTGCTCCTAGCTCAATTTGCAAGTAGCAGATGCTCCCAGAAATAGCTTCTCCTAATAATTCATACTGCATGAGAGTGCAACACAGACTGCATGACTAAAAGAAGCCAAATTCTGCTCCTTGGCAAAGCCAGTGGGGAAGAAGTTGTATTAGATGGTGGATAAACACAGAAACTAAATCAAATTATTCCATCTATCAAATAGCAATTATAGGACGTATAATTATATATATACAACAAGAAAGGACACAAGACCTAGATTTCATTCCCCCTCACAAGTTATTGTTTGCTGAACCGCTAGTGTTTGCTCATCGAGCAGACTGCATACAAATCCGGCTGTGCTACATAATTACGTTAGCTACTTTTTGTATTGAGCTGAAATGTACGCAACAGAAAATCCTATGCTCCATGCCCTTAGGATTCCCTCTTGATGGCTACACAAGATTGCATCCTTTACTCCATCTCTCATTTCCAACAGCAGCTTAGGACCCTCTCAAAAGGTAGGAGAAAACCACAGTATTATCATTCTCTCAGTTAGTAAGAGTTCAAATGTTTTTGGGTGGGGTAAATGGCAGAGCAGTCGGATGGAAATTCTATGGTATCCCAAGCTCTGGCTGCTCATGTGGGAGAGCTTCCTTTTTCTCTCCTCCCTTCCAGAGCTGGTGTGGTTTCAGGAACATCAGGGTAAAATTGGGACTTTAGGTTTTGTGGATTCAAGGCTGCCCCTAACCTAACCTACCCCTCTCCCCTCCATTGGTGGAACACCTATGGAGTTTTTTTGTGGGTGCACTGGAGGTCTCTGACGGCCTAAGTGCGACCCCACTTACATATAATATAAAATAATAATAATAATAATAATAATAATAATAATAATAATAATAATAATAATAGAAAAAAAATTTTACACAGAAAACTACAGGATTGCAAGTTAATGGAGATGGGTTTTTTGAATACGAGTGAAGTCATTACATCAGTGGCTGCAAAAATAGAAGAAAGGCTCAAGATCGGAATTGCTGTATTTGGATTATATATGAGCTTATATGCAGGATTTAGGAATAATTATCTCCGGATGATCAGAACACGGGAAGTCACCGAATTTGTTGAATTTGGAATGTATAATTAGCTGTATAAATTGTATTATGATTTGGCATGATAACAATGTGGCCCATATTGGAGAGTTATTAATAAAAATAATAATAAAAAATTGAAAACAGAAATCGGGCGGCTGCGGTGCAGCAACAGCTGAAGGCCCCATTAGCTAAAGTTTCAGGTTAAGAACAGTTTCAGGTTAAGAACGGACCTCTGGAATGAATTAAGTACTTAACCCAAGGTACCACTGTATATACACACAATAATTTATTTATTTATACCACCACCCATCTGGCTGGGTTTCCCAAGCCACTCTGGGCGGCTCCCAACAGAATATTAAAAACATTATAAAACATCAAACATTAAAAACTTCCCTAAACAGGGTTGCCTTCAGATGTCTTCTAAAAGTCAGATATTTGTTTATTTCCTTGACATCTGATGGGAGGGCGTTCCACAGGGCGGGCGCCACTGCTGAGAAGGCCCTCTGCTTGGTTCCCTGTAGCTTCACTTTTTGCAGTGAGGGAACCACCAGAAGGACCTCAAAGCTGGACCTTCATGTCCAGGCAGAACAATGGGAGTGGAGACGCTCCTTCAGGTACACTGGGCTGAGGCCATTTAGGGCTTTGAAGGTTAGCGCCAACACTTTGAGTTGTGCTCAGAAACGTACTGGAAGCCAATGCAGGTCTTTCAGGACCGGTGTTATATGGTCTCGGTGGCCAAACCCAGACTTCCACCTCCCTCTCCACTCCAGCAATGGCACGTACTCCACAACCACATTCAAAAACCCTTGGCAGCCAGCTTTTGAGTTGCATCTTAATTTGCTTTATTTCACATTATGTACCCTTGGCACAAAGTTCAATGATGCTGTCTGACTTGAAAGTCTCAGCTTCTTTATACAGATTTTACGAAGAATGGCATTACTTCATTTACTGGACTTCTTCCCAATATGTACGCTCTAAATTTCGACCTACCAGTTACAGCAAGAGTGACTGATTGAGTGAGTGGTATAAAAGGGAGAGAGATTGATTTTGTACAATTCTTTGTCATCTGCCTTCACTTGCAGTAAAATGCCAAGTGACTGCCAGGAAATTACACAACAGGTTTGCGGCTCTAGAGGTATTAAAACTAATATCATATAAGGGAGTGGGGGAAATTCCAATAGGCAACCGTGCAAAATATATCAGGAGCTGAACTGTCTCACAGAACATTTTGTCAAGAAACAGGGTCACCTTGGTATTCCAATAATTGGAGATCTATGTGCCAACAGAATTTGAGTCTATGTCATCCCTCCCTTATACATTAGAAGCCTAATGACCAACACAAATGCTATGTTGTGTGACATGTTAGGTATGTTAGGTCAAACTTTTATGGACCATGTACTGAAAGTTGAGGGAAGGTAGGATAACGAATGTAGGAAGCCTCAGAAATCACAAGAAGCTTTTATAATATATGGCAGCTACATGTTCACATGTATTCATGACATCAAGTATATTTTTTGACCCACCTCCGACCCTCAAACCTGTACCTTGTACATTTGCGGCACAATCTTATCTATAGATGTCAAAGAGATAAATTATTCTATGACATCCAAAGGCAGCCCTGCTTTGGGAAGCTTTTAATATTTGATGTTATGTTGCGTTCTTTTATATTATGTTGGAAGACGCCCAGAGTGGGTAGGGTACAATAAATTGATTGATTGATTGATTGATAATGACACTCACTGGGTGATGATAGGGCATTAGCACCAGTGGGTGTAAGTACAGCATTAGTGTGAAACAAGAAGCCTGGCTAAGGGGGGAAGGATCTATCAACTTTGGTTTTTTCAGTTCCCTCAGTTTTCCAATCTTAAAACTGGCTCTTCACATTTCTGTAGCAATCTGCAAAATTTCTTTTTGAAAATCCTCATAAACATTCACCTGTATTTTAGTATGAATTTCTCCAATAAACACATGTCTGTATGCAGCTTTGACTATTATACACATTTTTTTTTGCAAGCAATTTACCCTCATATAATGCACTTTCATTATTTTCACTAAAATATTCATTTTTATGCATAATTTTCACTAATATATACATTTTTGTAAACACGGTTTGTCTGGAAAACTGCATCACCTCAAAATACCATCCAAGGTCATGTCGTTGCCTACAGATGTGTTTGGTGGATTTTTAGTTGGTTCTGTTGTAAAAATCAACAACATTTAGGTATGTAAAAATCAACAACATCCATAAGTATCCGTGCCTTGGATTCATGTTTTTGGAGGTGCTGGCAAGCACTGGATCTATAGATTTTGTTGTGAAATCTACATATGTAAGCTTAAATCGCATCATATTTTTTGAGCACCCTGTGTAAAATCATATCAGTTAAAGAGGATCCATTTTGCCCACTCCATGGAAAAGCAAAGTCTCTTTCTCTCTGTGTTTTCTGTGCATGTGTGAACACACTTTGTCTTTTTAGTTCAGGGGTCAGCAAACTTTTTCAGCAGGGGGCCGGTCTACTGTCCCTCAGACCTTGTGGGGGGAGGGACTATATTTTGAAAAAAAAATATTTGAACGAATTCCTATGCCCCACAAATAACCCAGAGATGCATTTTAAATAAAAGCACACATTCTACTCATGTAAAAACACCAGGCAGGCCTCACAAATAAACCAGAGATGCATTTTACATAAAAGGACACATTCTACTCATGTAAAAACATGCTGATTCACGGACCGTCTGCAGACCGGATTTAGAAGGCGATTGGGCCGGATCCGGCCCCTGGGCCTAAGTTTGCCTACCCATGTTCTAGTTGTCTGGGGTGGGGGGGTGGTGAAGGCAGCCAGTGGGAATGTTATCCATGTTTTCTCTCAGAATTCCAGATGTGCCCACAAGCAACCCCAGACCATTTTGCACCTCTGATACATTACATCTCTGGTCACCAAGAGTTATGTAACACTTTCTGTGGCAGGGCAGTTTCTTGGAACTGCTAAGGAAGGATAAGCTGTGCTTACAGGAAATAAAAACTTGAAGCCATACTTACAGAATTCCATCCCTGCCTGAAGTGTGGTGGAGGAAATAATGGCGGTGGTGGTGGAGGAGGAGGAGGGAGGGCAAGAAACGAGCACCCTCTGTTGTTATTAACCTGCTTCTTCTGGTTCAAGCAAGGGAAGGCTGTTGGGGGGGAAAATACTTGTCTATTAATTATGGGCTAAGTATTAATTACAATTCTTTAAAGAATGAAAAAGGCGGCTCGAGCACAATAAAATTCAGCATGTTTGCGTCACAGAAATGCACTCCCACCACTCAAGGTTTTGCCAACTATGGCAGCTAAGAAATCCTCCAGTGACAGTCCACAATATTTTGCTACCTGAAAAGGTAAAAGGTAAAGGACCCCTGGACAGATAAGTCTAGTCAAAGGGGATTATGGGGTTGCAGCGCTCAACTCTTCAGGCCGAAGGAGCCAGCGTTTGTCCACAGACGGCTTTCTGGGTCATGTGGCCAGCATGACTAAACTGCTGGTGGTGCATGGAGGACCATGACGAGTGCCAGAGCACACGGAAACGCCATTTACCTCCCCGCCACTGGCGTGCTTTCGAACTGCTAGGTTGGCAGGAGCTGGGACAGAGCAATGGGAGCTCACCCCGTGGCGGGGATTCAAACCACCAACTTTCTGATCGGCAAGCCCTGAACGCAAATGGCGCCCTCTCTGCTACAGCCAAGTCTTGCTGCGCCGTTTCTGAGATCCACAGGACCCTAATCTTGACCCTGTCATTGCTGACCTCCAGACAGGAAGCATAAACAGCTTTGCTCCAGCTTGCTGTCTCTTTGCCTAAAATGATAATAGGTGATCTCCAACAAAGTCACACTCAGAGCAGACCCCTGAAATCAACATAAGCTTGTCGATTAAATGGGTCAACTGTGAGTATGACAAACATTGGCTATCACCCACATTTTGTGAAATTCCTCTTGTTGTTTTACATTGTTGCTTAGTATTGTTTATTTGTTTCAGTTGTGTTTCTTGGAAGCCCCCTGGAATATATTTTATACAGAAAGGCAAAACATAGATTAAATGAATTACAACACTTCTGGAATATTTGCTATGATGGTATGTGTTTTTTTTAATGCTTCTTAATAGCAACAGCGCTGTCATCAATACAGATCAGAGTTACTAAGGGCATCTCCAGACAACCTGTTATTCAGTATTCATCCTGAATTGCTTCCACAAAGTTTACATGCGGGTTAGATTATATTTAATCTTTACCAAGTATTTGTTCTGATTTTTTTTGTGGGGAGGTTATACAATGATGACCATTCATTCTGAATCCACCTTGATTTGCTTGTGTAGTATTTATACATCTTTCTGCATTCATCCCACGCTTTTTCATGCATTCTTCCAGCACTTTACTAACCACAAGAAGTATGGGGATATGGTGGGGAGATAAGGAGACTTTGTTGTGCCAAAGCAAATGAGTGCTTCAAAATCCACTTTATTTGCTTAAACCCAGATTTCCATTGTACACTTGAATCCCTCCCACAAAAAA
This sequence comes from Podarcis filfolensis, assembly GCF_964270895.1. Lineage (NCBI taxonomy): Eukaryota > Metazoa > Chordata > Lepidosauria > Squamata > Lacertidae > Podarcis > Podarcis filfolensis. Next base: position 21,320,010 of record NC_139614.1, on the reverse strand, counting down.
GTGACACATTGCACACACACACACACACACACACACACACACACACTTTTGAAAAGAAATGTGTTATGGTTTTGTCATGCTTGCCTACTACCCAGGCCCACTTGTTTTTGTTTTCAATTATAGCCAGTATGTAGGACCAGGATTTTTGGCCTCTGTGCAGAGCTGCAGTTTCGGTGAGCCCGTGGCAATAAAGCATCACTGAAAAATCGTTTCAACTCTTCCACCTGTTCAGAGAAACCCCGGCAACCTTTCCAAGCTGAAATTCAGTGCAGTCACAAGACAAATGAGTAACTGCTATTAAAAGGCCAACGTATAATATAACTGCTATGATCATGTACTCAGCAGCATCTGTGCTTCCCTATGGCTCAGTATCAATTCCAGGAGTTCCCTGACAAGAAATGCTGCCTTTATCTCGGATGCTGCCCTACTGTTCTCTCACAGACTGTGTAGAACCAGGGCAGGATTTAGGTTTGATGAGGCTCTAAGCTACTGAAGGTAATGGGGCCCTTTATATGTCCAGCTGTCCTTTCTCCACAACAAATTGTTGCTGTTTTTTTGTGTTGAATATATGCTATATGGTAATTTATGGACCAATAGGTCCATACACAACACAAAACACTGTTGCTGTATGTAGGTTTTTTTATTATTATTTTTATCTTATATTTTGTAAATGTACATCCAGTTTTCCCCCTCTAAGCTATAGCTTGTTTAGCTTGTATGGACAGTGGTACCTCAGGTTACATACACTTCAGGTTACATACGCTTCAGGTCACAGACTCTGCTAACCCAGAAATAGTGCTTCAGGTTAAGAACTTTGCTTCAGGATGAGAACAGAAATCGTGGTCCGGCGGTGTGGCAGCAGCAGGAGGCCCCATTAGCTAAAGTGGTGCTTCAGGTTAAGAACAGTTTCAGGTTAAGTACGGACCTCCAGAACGAATTAAGTTCTTAACCCGAGGTACCACTGTAAACCCGGGACTGTGCAGAACCATGGTCTTTTCTTGCTGGATGGGCCTAAGGGTGAATGGGGTCTATGGCTGGGCAACTTTGCTGTAGCAGCCATAGTGCAGCTCTTACAGTATTATCTGCAATATTACACCAGTGGCCAAAACTGTGGAAACCTTTTGGGAAAAGTGTGTTTCCTGTTGAATATTGCAGAGCACACACAGACTTTCTGGAAGTATCTGGTTGCAAGCTGACTGGATAAACAGGAACATAATGCTGCTCACTAGTAATTTGGGTACTTAGAGGTTTATTATTTACAGCAGACTCACAAGTTACTATATACAAGATACAGAATCAATAATCCAGGTGTTTTGCCGCTCATCATCGGAACACTTGACCATGGCAGTCACGAGTTGCACCATCTGCTTCTTTTTGCCATACTTTATTACAACAGCAGTCATAAAAAAGAAACGTGAAACACATAGAAAAAAAATGAGATATACAAAAATTCTCAGCATGTCAATTAATGCTTAGCTGGATAACCTTTAGGTTTAATTATGGCCTTACAATGCCTTCTCATGGAGTGAACCAATTTTTTTGTGTTCTGCAGCTGTAATAATGTGAAACCAAGATTGAATTATTGCCTCTATTAATTGGGTTTTATTGCTGGGTTGCTTCTGACTAACAAGTTCCTTTAGTTACCTCAATTAGTTTCTTTAGTTTTCACATGTTTGGCCACTAGTGTATATCGATATACTTGAGAAATTGGTTTTCAAATAAATAGCTTTTTTTTTAAAAAAAAGAAAAAGATAAGGTAAAGGAGAATTTTGGCCACTAGTGCATATGAATATACTTGAAAAATAGGTTTTCAAATAAACAGCTTTTTTAAAAAAAGATAAAGGAAAGGACAAAGGATAAAGTGAAAGAAGTCATCTCTACCCTTCCTGAGGGCCTTTATGACAAAGCCAAAACTGCTAGACAAAGTGAGACAGCCAAGTCAGCAGCCAGTAAGTAACAGCAAATTGTCCATTCATTCTCTCTCTCTCTCTCTCTCCATAAATATACATACTGTACCAACACAAACAACATGCTATCCCTACCTCCCATTAGAAACCTGGACATTCTCTTGCCCTCTTGTGCCTCAATTCGCCTCAACACCAGTGAGCATGCATTGATGACAATGCCACAAGCACACATTGATCAGTTGTGGCATAAAGACATCCCCACCCTGTCAATGTGCCCTGGTGTGAACATAAACAGAAACGAATCTCGTACCAATGAAGCCCTGCTGATGTGAGCAGCTAGAGGGAAAGGCAACAGGAATATCCAACAACTTAACATTACCACCTTAGAGCCCAGTGAACACACCCTTACCTTTCTAAAACTACCCGCGTTTTTACATGTTTGCAATAGTTCTTTAAATATCCAAGCAAAGGTTTCCACTCCTCCTTAAAGTCTGCCTCTTCCAAATGTGAGATTTCCTTGACAGAGAGCACACTAGAGACTTGGGGTATCTTTGTATTCAGGGCGATTTGATTTAAATCAAATCGATTTAAATCATGATTTAAATCACTAGTCAGTAAGACTTGATTTTTTTTTTTTACACAGAAAGACTCATTCTTGCTGGTATAACCTTAATATTTACAACCAGATGAAGGTTTCATTTTTGGAATAATAAATTTCCAGAGTAGTTTTTACTGTTATATCAAAAATTACTGATTTGGTTATACTATTAGAAATGCACAGACCGATAGTTATGAAATTATTGTGAGGTTTAATAAGTTAACTGTTTATATTTGGACAACTTTTCTGCTGTACTTCATTGGAAGGAAAAAAATAATCATTTCCTTAATAACAATTTAAACTATTTATTGAACTAAAACAATAACATTATAGCATATGTATCCATGTTTGTTAACTGATGTTGTTAAATAATTAAAAAAAAAACTTAGACTGAGTTTGAGCACACATGAAAAACTTAAACAAATCCTTATTTCCTGATGAACAGCCTTTGGACTATAATGTGACTTGAATAGAAAACTATCTTTAGAAAGATTTTTCCTCCAAAAGCATTTTATTTTAAAAATTCTATTTAAATAAAAAACAACTGTTATGTACTGAAGTTCTCACCCTGGGCCAGCAAGGGGATACTGTAGATAGTTATGCAAATAAGGGATCAAAAGTGACGTTCAGTGATTGGATAGTTTTAGAAAATTGTCACAGTTACGTTGTACTGGAGCTCTATATAAGCAGGCTGACTGAACCCTTCAGTTCAGTTCTGTTCTGGCCTGTGAATAAACAAGAGCTGTTTGAAGAATCGCTGTGTCATCTGATATGTTCACCCACAACTTAACAACGATATTTTTTTAAAAAAAATCATTGATTTTTATCCACCCTGGTTGTATTTAAAAACCAGCAGGTAGCATTACATGACCCCACCAGCCTGTACACAACCAGGCAGCATTGGTCCAGTCCCTCAAAATCAGTCCAGTCCCTCAAAATCCTAAACCAAATTTTTAAAATGGCTGCTTCACCATTGTTCTGGTGAATCCTCTTGACATTCAGCCTGGGCAACCCACGTTAAGCCCCGTCACCGTGCAAAATGTCCTAAATTGCTCGATCGCATCTCTTGTAATCATTTTACATAACAGGATAACATGGATCATAGCACCATGTACCACAGGATTAAAAAGTAACGCATATGAAGAAACCATCAAGGTACAGTACCGTAATGATTATATTTTTGGAAAGAGATGCCCCCCAGATAAAATATATTAAAAGGCTCGTCTGTGCATGTCCACACCTCAGGACCTGTTGTTTTGCTCCCAACTGCTGCTAACTGCTACATAACCACCATGTGGAAACACAGACTCGCAGTCACGTGTTTGATCTTGCAATATATGACACCCAGAAGCATTTCCTCTAAAAATGATGCTTCAGCAGCACCAAGAAATCCAGTTGGCCGGAGCTGAGAGGATCATTTCCAGGAACAGCCTGGCCATATCCTGCCAGAGAGGTGGAGTCGGGTGAAAGGTACGAAAATTATACTTTGCAAGTTTGCACATTTCTTTTCCAGAGCAAGACCGAAATGCCCCTTCTCTACAGTGACATCCCACGCAAAGCAACAACTCGGTTGCTCCCATATTGTTTTCTTCTGATCACTTAGTTACCGCCATGCCGTGGTCGAAGCCTCTTTGTTTGTGACATAGGTTGCCATGGGGAGACATTAGGGGACAATAATAAAAAGGCCCCTAAGGCCACTGGTTTTCAATTATATCTGGAAAATAGCTGAGAGTATTTTTGTAACGATGGGAAAGACAAGTCATCATTCAGGAATGGTGTGGCCGTTTCGTACGATGAGGCTTACCCTAGGCTTACCCTTGGCAAGCGCAGTGTTTAAACTAGTGTCTTCCAAAAGGAAGCTTCCTTTAGTTGCCAGATAGAAATAATTATCTGGGACTCCAGGCTCATGCCAATGAAAGACACAAGTGAGTATTAAAGTATACTAGAAATCACACTAAAATAAACAGAGTCTCCCCTCCTGCTGAGTGACATCTACTACAATACATCGAACATTTATCAGATGATAAGCCCAAATACACATAAAACAATAATTATCCTAATTCAGATGTTATGAAAAACTTGACAAATGGAAGAGAATCAGAATTGAGCCTGCTGGCCTTATCCTGCCACGATGACACCAGACAAGGTCTGCCACCATGATCCTTCTCTGCACTCCATGCGATGAGTTGACGCACTTTCAAAGGCCTCAAAAGGATTGCTGTCTACCCCAAATTCAATGAATAGGAAAACAAAAAACCTGTTGTGACATAAATCGCGGAGCATTGGTCAACTCCTTTTTTAAAAATAGAAGCCACATTTTGAATTGAGTTAAGCTTGATGGACCACTGGCTTCACCCAGCAACTAAGGGTCAAAAACTAGACGATAATGGTGTGTTTGCAATTAATGTGCATGGTGTTTGCTATGTAAATAACAGCTGCAGGGAAATCTGAGCAGCCTCAGGACTCTTTCTCACCCTCCCCTAAAAATCACCTCTGTGGTCTAAACCAGAGCCTCTTGGGCTTGCCAGTCAATGGTTCGAATCCCTGCACCGGAGTGAGCTCCCGTTGCTCTGTCCCAGCTCCTGCCAACCTAGCAGTTCAAAAGCACGCCAGTGCAAGTAGATAAATAGGTACTGCTGCAGTGGGAAGGTAAACAGTGTTTCCATGCACTCTGGTTTCCGTCACGGTGTTCCGTTGCGCCAAAGCGGTTTAGTCATGCTGCTCACATGACCCGGAAAGCTGTCTGTGGAAAAACAGCGGCTCCCTCGGCCTGAAAGCAAGATGAGCGCCACAACCCCAGTCGCCTTTGACTGGATGTAACCATCCAGGGGTCCTTTACCTTTTAACCATTTGCATTTCAAGGGAAGCCTCTACTGAAAACAATGGGAGCATCCGTTAAAATGCAGATAGCAACCTATGAGATGATGTCTCTCTCTCTCTCTCTCTCTCTCTCTCTGTGTGTGTGTGTGTGTAGAGAAAGAGTATGGCAGGAAGAGTTAAACTTCTCTATCTCACTGCTTCCTCGCTGCTGCTACAACTACCATGGTTAGCCCTCCTGTTGAGTCTCTTGTGGAACAGTGAGATGCCCAGAGCCATTGACATGATCACCCGAGAGCCCCTGCCATCATTGTAGAGCACACACGTTGCCTTGGTACTCTGGTGACCCATATGCAATGGAACAGGAGAGTTCATGGCTAGCACACAGGTGGCCCTAACTTGACCTAAGGCATAGGAGGTTGCATTACCACACCAAACATGTGGCAGTGAAGTTGAACCTTCTCTTCTCAGAGCAATAGAGCCAATTTCTCTGTGTCAGTTGCACAGGAGAAACTGGGCGAGTCACATAATAAAGAGGAAGAATCTCTCCTGCTGATCACAGTGAGTAGGAGAAGATGGCAAAGAGCCATTTGTCTATGTCTATGTGTGGGATACTTGGGAATTGGATTTATGCTGGGGGCCGAGTGGGAAACATCTTGAAGCTGGGTTCAACCTCAGGGCTATGAGTTGTCCATCCTTACCATCAACAAATCCCCATTTCTCCAAAGTTTGCAATGCAGTTCTTCTGTCTCTTGCCTGTTGCAACATTCACGCAAGTTTTGTGAATGAACACCAAATGGGAGGATGCGGTTGGCTGAAACAACTGTTTTACATAGCTGGTGCAAATATCAATGTCTTTTAAGAAAGTCCTATTAGACCACTATTTTTAGTCTGCTGCATTTGTTCTGGATTTATTTTCACTGTGTTTCTAATGACACGTGTTTTCGTTATTTTGAATTATCATATCTCCATAAAGATCTATTAATTCACAATGCAGCAAAGGGAAGCTTAAATCATTGTAGCACTGTCATTCTATTGCAGTTTTGAAAGCCCCCGGATTATTATTATTATTATTATTATTATTATTATTATTATTATTATTATTTAAAAAGCATACAATCCTATAAGAACAATGCTAGAAACCTAAAGCAGGGATACAGACCTTTCTTCAGCCTGAGGGCTATATTCTCTTATGGGCAAGAGCCATGACAGATTATTCTTTGGTGCGGCCAGAGGCACAAATGGCCGGAGACACCGTGAGCTGGAGCAATTGATGTGAGTCTTCGCTTTGTACAACACAATAAGCTACACAAAATACAGAGGTTTCTATGTATACACCTCCACGCGGGCAAACAAGAGACACAATCTCGTTCCAGCCAAGCAAACACACTTGAGAGGGTGTGGAGCAGGTCTGACGTGTGGAAAAGGTGATGTGGTCTGGAGACAGGCCTGAGGGTAGGGACACATTCGGTCTCCTAGGCCTGGCATTCCACCTAATTTAAAGTCTTATACAACAGCCACCTCAAACTTGATTCTTTAAAGGGTTCCCCTTTCAATAACATTGCATTCAGTAACAGGAATGGTGGAAAAAGAAGGAGCTGCCTCTTTCATATTGCTGTGAAGTTTGCCTTTAAAATGTACAGACCTGCGGCAAGCCTCCTGGTCTCCTTCCCAGAACGCACAGCTGAAGGGAAACCTGTTGGATTAAAGTGGAAAATAGGATTCCCTGCAGTCAGGCAATCCATGCCCTTTGCCTCCTGCCAACCCGGGGTGTTTTTTTCCATGCAGTGGGCTTTTGTTCACTATGAAAGTCATCTGAGTATTTGTTAGTGCCACTGCGCTAGCCAGAAGATGTTTACTGTGCTAGCATCCAGCACAAGTCCAGCAACAGTGGATGAGGTCAAGGCTGTGTTAACAGAAACGGACATACATTGTGATTCATCCTCCTCTCATCGACTTCATTTGCGTCTCTGCAAATTCGCAGACCTTCAAGCCATCGCTTGCCACTGAAATAAAGCAGGATAGCTATCTAACAACGAAGTTTCTGTTTTGTGGCGATATAGCCCATTAGTATTAAACAGGAGATGTTAGCCTCTTGACGTCAGGATCAGGAATAATAAAATAAGAACAGATTTGAAAAGGGGTGGGGGTGGGAAGTCTCTGGCTTTTATTGTTTTGTGATTCAGCATGCATTGGGATTAAGTATTTCCCAACCACGATTCCGAGTGCTTAGAACAGCAGGGAAATCTAAACACGCAGAGATAAGCAAGGCAAGTCACCAAGAGATAAATCAATGTTGCAATTTACCTGCTGAAATTGAGAAGACACTGTCCACAAAGGAGGACTGAGATACAGCAAAGCAGAAAAGGAGCTGGAGATAAAATCCCAAAGCAACACGGCTGAAGATGACCATGTTGGCTGCAAGCTGTACAATTCCAATGTGCAGGGTGCCGATATCTTGTCCACTGCCTTCTCTTGCCTGCCTGCCTGCCTTGTCTGCTTGCTTGCTTTCCCCCTTTCGCTCTCTCACTGGTTGGGTATGTTTATGTCTCTCTCCCTCTGCCTCTCTCCCTCTGTGAGCTTTAGTAAGAAAGAATGCCAACCATTTCCCATTAAATCTTCTCCTTACACTAGACAGGGCTATATTTAACTCAAGCACTGGATCAGATGCCCCCATCACAAATACCAGCTATTAAAACATAGTCAGAGGACTAATGAAGAGGAGGACGTTGGTTTCAAGCTGAGCTGGGAACCACATATCTGATTGATAACCAGACAATCATTGAGAAAGCTCCATTCATTCATTGTCTCCTCCCACCCCACCCCTCGGCCCGACCAGGCTAATGAATGGTTCCTGACTAGGGATATGGACATAGGAACACCTTGTTTCTATATTCTGCTTCCCCTTTATATAGTTCATTTCAGGACTCACAGACCCTCCAAGTGTCCCTATTTTCCAGGGACAGTCCTGGATTTGCAGAAGCCGTACCGGTTTCCGATTTGATCCCAGAATGTCCCGCTTTTCCTTAGGGCGTCGCTATTTTCATTGGAGAAACATTGGAGGGCATGGACTCAGGAGGCTTAAGAAACCATGTGCCGTTAAATATTGTACATTATTATGGCTGTAATGATCATTAGAAACTTTAATGGTACAGAAATAACCACCCGTATTTTGTTACAAGCGTTCTGGGTCTTCAGTAGCTTAATGGATAGATTGACAATGAGATGGTACAGAGAGTGTCAAATAGCACCGAAGATGACTCTAGGATGGTTCAAAGAAGGCATGTTTCAAAGCACACCAGGGTGTGCTTCCTAAATACATTCTAGGACTGTTCTCCATCTCACAGGACCCTTTGTGAAATAATTTGGGGAGGAATGCATTAAAACGTACCAACTTGTGGAGCTTGCTTTCACTTACCTTTCTGCTATCAAAAGCATGGAAATAGAAAATAGTTGTGTCTCCATAACTATTTGGGCCGCTTACCCACAATATTAATGTTACCTCAACTTCCTAGTGAAATACTTGATCCATTTTAATTGCTTTCTGGAACAAGAGAAAAGTGTCTACATAGACATTTAGAAGAAAACAAGGTACTGGTAATTAAAAAAAAATCAGCTCCCTTTATTAAATTGGAACTAATATTCTGCTGATCTGGTAAAGAAAATGGAATTATAAATGTTCTTTTTCTAAGCCAATTCCTACACTAATTAAATGAATTCAGGTTTTTGTTTTTCCTCCTGCACTTTGCTGATCTAAACTGGTCTTAAATTAATGCATCCGTCCTTGTTGTATCCAGTTTGCTGCGCAGTTTGAGATGGTTTTGAAAAAATGTTTGATGGGTTTGCTGCAAACCACATTCCCTTGCAGAGGAAAGGTTGCTGTTGGTTGTCCACAAACTGATTCACTGCATTACTTCTTTTTAACTGCAGTGAAAGAGCAGCCAGAACAGAGGATAGGGAAAGTCCTCAAAACCACAAAAAACCTGCATTGCTGCGCGTTCTTGGAAGCAAACTGCAAGTTCATAAATTAAGCTTCAGTTCAAAGACACATTTTCAGTGAGGCTAGTCCTTTTCACCATTAGCCTGGAAAAATAAGTATTTGGCTGAGGATAAGGCATGGGTAGGCAAACTAAGGCCCGGGGGCCGGATCTGGCCCAATCGCCTTCTAAATCTGGCCCATGGACGGTCCGGGAATCAGAGTGTTTTTACATGAGTAGAATGCGTCCTTTTATTTAAAATGCATCTCTGGGTTATTTGTGGGGCATAGGAATTCGTTCATTCCCACCCCCCACTATAGTCTGACCCCCCACAAGGTCTGAGGGACAATGGACCAGCCCCCTGCTGAAAAAGTTTGCTGACCCCTGGGATAAGGCTTTAATAGACTGGGGCAGTTATTGCAAGCTAATTCCTATCTGGGTAACTGAGAAACACTTCTGAAGAGGGTATTCCAAACTCTTGAGATGCTTCTTCCAGGGCTGGCTTGGATCAAGCTTCTCCCATACACGACAGGAGAGTAAGCCACACCTTTGCCTGGCCTACTCAGTGCCCCAGCGTAGTTCTGATGATCCTGGATGTCCACACAAAGCATAACATTTGACTACAGCCAGCATGCATGGGCCCAGATTGTGTGGTTGATTACTGGATTTTATTCAGGAAATAGGCCTACATAAAGTAGGTTTTATGTTTGGAGGTCCTATATTTAAAGTTAGTTCTGCTACCACGGTGGGGGTCTACCTCCTTCCGAATTTGAGCAATTTTATCTGCAAAAAGAACCTTTGCAAAGTTGTTGCAAGACATCTTGGAGTCCAGCGGCGAAAGTGGTTCTGTTAGACTACAAACCACTTGAGTCTCCCGGTACTGTTTTCTGCAGATGCAACCTTCTTCGCCGTCACCACTTGGCAGTCCCGATGTTGAGCTCTAACCCGTGTTCGGAATGAGTTTTCTGCCACCAGCGCTCTAGCCGTCTCTGTGATTGTTTCATCCCATATAAGCCCAGAGTTTAGGGTCATAGAATCATGTTTTTGATCTTTAAAGATTTTGACCTTTAAAGCCCTATGTGGCCTAGGACCCACGTACCTATGGGACCATCTCTCCTGGTATGCACCGCGGAGGAACTTAAGGTCCACAAATGACAATATTTTGGAGGTCCCAAGTCACAAGGTGGTTAGATTGGTCTCAACTAGGGCCAGGGCCTTTTCAGTACTGGCCCCGACTTGGTGGAACACTCTGTCACAAGAGACTAGGGCCCTGCGGGACTTGACATCTTTCCGCAGGGCCTGCAAGACAGAGCAGTTCCACCTGGCATTTGGTTTGGACTGAGTCTGACCCTTATGTTTCCCTCCCCCTATGGTTTTGATCTATGGGCAACTTTTAAAATGAGGCTGCATTTTAAATTGCATTTTAACCTGTATTTTAAATTGCCCCCTCCCCATTATGTTTTTACTGTAATTTTTACTGTTGTTAGCCGCCCTGAGCCCTGCTCTGGCCAAGGAGGGCAGGATATATATATTATTATTATTATTATTATTATTATTATTATTATTATTATTATTGAGGTGGAAGGGACCCAAGGTTCATCCAGTCCAACCCCGTGCAACACGTAAATGTAATGTAATGAAATTGATGGCAACAGATTTAAGCCGACCAAATCCCCAATTCTGGTGGTCACCTCTTGTTTTCAGGTTGTGTGAAGGGAGGAGTGGTATGACAAATCCTGCTCCCCACACCATCCTCATCTCCTCCACCTCTAACTGAGCTACAAGGTCTACAGCAGAAGGAGAATCTTCACTTTTCGCAGAATGTACTTGGAATCCTCCATGCCACCATTGTATGAATTCTAAGTGTGTCAACCTTATCATGTAAACATTCTCTCTTAAGATCTTCCTGTTCAACATACAAGGATCCCAAGACTACCAGCTGATCAGGAAAGGACTTAACACCTGGACTGCCTTACTGGCAGAACTTTTCGCAATACCTAAAATCTATGGAATTCACCAAAAAAGTGTGGCAGTATTAAGCCTCAGGCTTGTTGTTGTTTAGTCGTTTAGTCGTGTCCGACTCTTCGTAACCCCATGGACCACAGCATGCCAGGCACTCCTGTCTTCCACTGCCTCCCGCAGTTTGGTCAAACTCATGCTGGTAGCTTCGAGAACACTGTCCAACCATCTTGCCCTCTGTCATCCCCTTCTCCTTGTGCCCTCCATCTTTCCCAACATCAGGGTCTTTTCCAGGGAGTCTTCTCTTCTCATGAGTTGGCCAAAATATTGGAGTCTCAGCTTCAGGATCTGTCCTTCCAGTGAGCACTCAGGGCTGATTTCCTTAAGCATGGAAATCTAAGCCTCCGGCTTAGAAGGCTATAAAAGAGGATTAGACCAATTCATGGAGAATCAATCAATCAACTGCTTTATTTATAATGATTTCTGAATAGCAGGAACACAAGCAAATAATGGAAGTACAGTGGTTCCTCGGGTTACATACGCTTCAGGTTACAGACTCCGCTAATCCAGAAATAGTACCTCGGGTTAAGAACTTTGCTTCAGGATGAGAACAGAAATCGCACGGTGGCGGCAGCAGGAGGCCCCATCAACTAAAGTGGTACCTCAGGTTAAGAACAGTTTCAGGGTAAGAACGGACCTCCAGAATGAATTAAGTACTTAACCCGAGTTACCACTGTATGTCTCCATGCTCTCTTTGTGGTCTTTCCCCAACTCAGCTGGCTGGCCACAGCTGAAACCTAGAAATTTGTTCTAATCCAGGTTACGTCCGAGGCCCCACTGAAATGTGTGGCCTGTCTCAGGTATTTAGGACTTTAATTGCGCACCATTTTTTCCCATTTCTTGAGACCTCATTAAACTCACAGGACTGGTCCATTTGCTTTTTTCATAGGTGTAGTTTAGTCTAACGAAAAACTGGACATATTGATGATTTAAATCAATTAAAATGCTTTTAAAATGACAGACATAGCACAAGCTCCATTATTTAAAATTCTGTATTTGGTATGCTGATACTTTGTTCAATATTTTATCAGCTACCGACATATTTTCAAAACCACTTATGAAATGGCTCAATTATAATTCAGCGGTTTCCCTACCCAATAAAACACTGAAAAAATCCATGGGGGGGGGGGAATCAAGTTTTGCATAGTACATAGTTATGGAACAAAGAATCGTGAATGAAGGGTGCCCTCTGGTGATTTTATGGAGGCACTGATTAAACAAACATTTGTTTTCAGAATGAATTATACAGAATGCTGATTTTTCAAAAGTGGATGGATATCAGGTATAGGAAGATATTAAAAAGGGTTCAGCAGCTTTATATATTCAGAACTCATCACACTATGTCCATTTACTGCCATAATGTAAAGGCACACAAAAATTCAGAACCAGGCTCAGTGGCTTTTATTTAACCCGTGCACAGACTCTGAATTTGTTTTAAACTAGATTACTGTTTGTTGACAGCTCAGTTGTAGGTATTTTTACACCTGAACTTCAACAAAAAAAGTCCAGCTTCCAAGGCAGAATTTGTTGCAACGTGGATGTCATGAATGTAGACACGAGGCCCTACATGCAGCCGCAATAGCGCTGAAATTGCACTGTCTGGAAAAGCACATAACAGTGCAGCACTATGGTTGCTATCAGCCTTTTGAAACAGGGGTGGGGAAGCAATGGCTCTTCAGATGCTCTGGAACTCCAAGCCTGATCAATCCCAGCCAGTATAGCCAATTGCCAGGGAGGACGTGAGCTGTTTCGCAAGCTGCTCTCTGAAGAACCTCCCCGCTCATTTAGCGGGGGATTTTGAAACGTGGGCCCACCTGTCAATCATGTGATATCATAACACCATATGACACCCACTCACCTGTCAAATCTGGCCCATGGAGCCAAAAAAAGCTCCCTCCCCCTGATCTATATTACCAATACTTTAAATGTGACCCTCATCCAAATTACATGGAGAATTAGTGTAAATCTGAACCTTCATTTGCTTTAGTTCAGTGGTCTTCTGCTGAAGTGTTCCAGTCCTTGCAGCTTCTGCTACATGTTCGAGCGGGTCAACCAATGAAAATCCTAAGAATACAAAACAAAAAAAACAAAAAACCACACAACAATATTCAACATTCAGGAATGAGAGGCTATGCTAGCAGATTAAAATATTTTACAGAGAAAACAATCTTATTTTTCCAGCAGTAGAAACGAAAAACCAAATACTGGTAATAAAGCAACACTATAATCGTAGCAAAAGTAAAATGGCTTTTGTTTCTGATGTTTTATATTTGCTTTATGGTTCTCTTTTGTAGGCTATCTTGAAAAATCTTGATTAATAAAATTTATTTTAAAAATATATAAAATAAAGCCACACTATCACGTTAGCACAATAAAAAGGACAAAAAGTAGGCAGTCATGCTTAAGAGGAGTAACAGAGAGCATCATGAAAGGAAAGGGGGAGGGTGGCTGTGAAGGACCCCAGGGGCTGCCTTGCTGCATCCAGGGTTTCTCACCTGCTTAGAGGCAGGTTCAGGGCCCCCAGTCAATAGGGCTTGCTGACAATCAGTACGGCTTACATTGGCTCCCAGCACATTTCGAAGCGTTGGTACTAAATGGCTTTGACCCTGTATATCTGAAGGATATACACCTGGGACGCGGGTGGCGCTGTGGGTTAAACCACAGAGCCTAGGACTTGCCAATCAGAAGGTCGGTGGTTCGAATCCCCGTAACGGGTTGAGCTCCTGTTGCTCGGTCCCTGCTCCTGCCAACCTTGCAGTTCAAAAGCACGTCAAAGTGCAAGTAGATAAATAGGTACCACTCCGGTGGGAAGGTAAATGGTGTTTCCGTGCGCTGCTCTGGTTCGCCAGAAGCGGCTTAGTCGTGCTGGCCACATGACCTGGAAGCTGTACGCCGGCTACCTCAGCCAATAAAGCGAGATGAGCGCCGCAACCCCAGAGTCGGCCACGACTGGACCTAATGGTCAGGGGTCCCTTTACCTTTACCTGAAGGTGTGTCTCCATCCCTACTGTTTAGCCCAGACAATGAGGTCCACCTCTGAGAGCCTTCTGGCATTTGTCTCATTGAGAGAAATGGAAGTTACAGAAAACCAGGCAGACGGCCTTCTCAGTAGTGGCACCCGCCCTCCCATCAGATGTCAAAGAGATAAATAACCACACAACTTTTAGAAGACACCTGATGGCAGTCCTCTATCAGGAAGCTTTTAATGCCTGATGTATCGTATGTTTTATATATATATATTCTGTTGGCAACCCAGTAAAGATGGGTGAGGTATAAGTAATGAATTATTATTATTAAAAGGGGTGCCTGGGAGGGAGAGTCTGCTGGCAGAAGTGGCTGGTAGCTTCCCCTCCCTGCTGGATAGCCTGACAAGGCAGATAGGAAACAGCTGGAGCCAGAAACAGCTGCCGACATTGAGACGTCAGAGCAGCTTCTGAGAGAGACTCTGGAGGAAGGGAGGGGCTTGGCATCAGAGGGGCTGGTTGGCCGGCATCCCAGTCAAGCAAAAGGCAAGCAGGAAGAAAATTCTTGAATGGAGCTTGAGTGGCCGGCTGTCAACACAGAGAGGCATTTAGCTGTAGGTCACTCTAAATCAAGGGTCAGCAAACTTTTTCAGCAAGGGGCTGGTCCACTGTCCCTCAGACCTTGTGGGGGCCGGACTATATTTTTTGGGGGGGAAATGAACGAATTCCTATGCCCCACAAATAACCCAGAGATGCATTTTAAATAAAAGCACACACTCTACTCATGTAAAAACACCAGGCAGGCCCCACAAATAACTCAGAGGTGCATTTTCAATAAAAGCACACATTCTACTCATGTAAAAACACGCTGATTCCCAAACCATCCATGGGCTGGATTTAGAAAGCGACTGGGCCGGATCTGGCCCCCGGGCCTTAGTTTGCCTACCCATGCTCTAAATCAACAACCAGACTACAAAGTAGACTTCCTTCGGTGCGCTTCTTTGACTCAATCACAAAATGGTGGGAAGGGCTCAGAAAAGTACAGAGTGCTGGTTTGCACTTCCTGGGTGCTAAATTGTCTTTGAGAGGCATCACGGTGTTGGCTGGGGCAATGAGGGTGTGCTGTAACACCTAATCTCCAATAAAAAGCCGTGAATTGAACATTCCCTGTGTTTATTTCCCTTTGTAGGAATGGATGCAGCTCCTTTTCGATGTAGCCCTGACCCATGGATGCCCAACTGTGGCCAGACTGTCTCACAACACTTCCTAGGAAGTGTAGGGGAATGAAATGAAAAGTAACCCTAGTGGACAAGTGTCTGTACACGTTATATTACAAAGGTTAATATACAAAGACAGAACTACGGCCCTTTCTCAGACACAGACAGATGTGCACATGAATGTTTTAGTATGCAGTCTACAAGGTTTGTGTAATGGCTTTAGGGGTTGCTTGTGCGTAAGTTACCGCCGCTCTGGGCTAGGTTGCCTGGTTAAACAGTTTCTCGCTGGACAGCCATCCACTCCATGGCTGTTCAGTCGCTGGCAGGATCCGTCAGTGGGCGTTTCTTGAACCTCTTCCAGCAAAGAAGTTCTTTGACGCCAAGTCGCTGCCTACTTTCCCTGCGCGGAAGTCTTCTGCGCAGGGTGAGTGTGGGCAGCGGAGGACCTGTGCTCTCCTCGCTGATCTCCTGCGAAGAGTCCTGGAGCCTCCTCTCTGCTTCCCCCATCGGCCCCCCTCTATCCCTGGTGTTGCGCTGATTTTCTTCCCCAGCCGGAGACCTGCCTCTCTCCCTGCTTGGCCCCTCTCCAGCATCGCTGTGGAGCCGAGCCTCCTCCTCTAGTTCCGATGGCAGTTCCCTGACAGTTTGGAATGTTATTGTTCAGTGCATTTGTACCTCTCTTTGCTGTTCTGTGACCACTAGATACTCTAGCCTAGAAGCATTTTAAAGAAGAAGAATGAATGGTGACCAGAACTGGGGAAATCCAAGTTAGGGAGATCAGCCAGCCATAAGAGACCTCAGAGTGCCCGTTCTTAGTCACAACTGTTTATAATTTTTCCTTAAAAAAAAAAAAATCAAGTCTGGCAGGCATATGGATTGTGCAAAATAGAAATTCATACAAAACTGAAGCCGAGGTTTGACCGGTTAAGTTATTCTCCCATTACAAAGACTGAGGAAGATATTTGCTATCAAGTCCCCCTTTGCTCTCCCAGGTTTTTTGCTCCGTTATTAGAGTAAATATTGCTTTTTAGTGCTTTCTGCCAACTTTTCTACTTTGAAATCTCTTGGCTTAGCTTACCAAGATGCTATTGAATCTTTAACACAGATATTTCACTATTGAAAGAGTTACTCCACTTAACACAGGAAGTGATGATTTGCTTACACAGAATGGGAGAACAAAATGGACACTCACCTGCTGCTTCCTGTCTGACTGTGGATCGATCATGACATTGATGAGGGAAGGCACATCCTTTCCCGCCAGGCTTGCTTTCAGGGCAGCTTGCAGTTCCTCTGGTGTCTGCACAAAGTACCCTTTGCCACCAAAGGCAGACATAATCTGCTCATAGCGAGCATTTGGCAATAGAGACACAGGAGGAATGCTGAAATGAAGCAAAAAGAGGTCCAGCTTTGCTCAAGTAAAGCTCCTTGGCATCATAAAAGGTCACTCTGTTAATATGATAAATGCGCCCAGCAAGAGAAACTAATTGTTTTCTGTGCCTCAGGGAGATAGATCAGGGCCTGTTTAATTACTGTGCAAGCATTCAAGGATTATTTCAGTGGAGGTTTTAGCCAGGAATAGGAAACCCCAGTACAGTGGTATCTCGGGTTAAGAACTTAATTCGTTCTGGAGGTCCGTTCTTAACCTGAAGTACCCCTTTAGCTAATGGGGCCTCCCGATGCCGCTGCGCTGCCACCACATGATTTCTGTTCTCATCCTGAAGCAAAGTTCTTAACCCGAGATACTATTTCTGGGTTAGCGGAGTCTGTAACCTGAAGCATCTGTAACCAGAGGTACCACTGTAATGGAGACCTTGTATCTCTTCCATTCACTTGCAAAGCATTCTGGATGATTTCTACAAAGCACTTAAGCACATCTCTGTCGCTTTCCCAGACAACATGAAATATTGCCTCACTGGACAAAAGCCAGCATAATTCAAGATTTAATTGTGATATTTTTATGGTGGGCATCTGTCTCACACTCTTGGCTCTCAAATTTTCTATCTGTGTGGGCATGACTGTGCTTACTTCCGTTTCTGCCCTTTGAGCATTTTGCTGTATGAGCATGCTTGGAAACAGAGTGTAACTTTTCACCTCTGGAATGTCAACACAACGCTTATGGAAATACTTCACTAAGAGCTCAACACACCTACGTTGCCCATGGTTGCCCATGCTCTTCTCCTTTCGATTTCCCAATAGCAGGGAATAACCCAGAGAAACCACAGTCACCTTTCACTAGAATGAGTGAGTGTGCACTGTACTGCTGTCTTTCCCACAGTATGTGGCACCACCTTGTGATCTACACAACTACAGTCATACCTCGGGTTACAGATGCTTCAGGTTTTTTCAGGTTACGGACCGCCGAAACCCGGAAGTACCGGAATGGGTTACTTCCGGGTTTTGGCAGTCACGCATGTGCAGAAGTGCTAAATCGCGCTTTGCGCATGCGCAGAAGCACCAAATCGCAAACTGTGTGTGTGCAGACCATAGTTGTCAACTTTCAGATTTGAAAATAAGGGATCAGCAGCCTCGAAAATAAGGGATCAGCAGCCTCACCTGTCCCGGGGACAGTCTACGGGATATCTAACAATCCGGGATAGCAGCGGGAAACGGCGCTGGAATAAGGGAATTTCCCACAAAAAAGGGAAGGTTGACAGTTATGGTGCAGACGTGCCACTGCGAGTTGCGGACGCTGCGGGTTGCGAATGTGCATCCCGCATGGATCATGTTTGCAACCCAAGCATCCACTGTATATATCACGGGAGCCCAACACCTCAATTATCTCACTGGAGTTTGATTAGGGCTGGTAACACCCAGGAGATTCTATTATATGGAAATGGAAATGTCTACAGATGTACGACTATGATAGTTGTTTTACACTAGAACCCTGGCATACACACAATTTCCAACAGGAAAACATTAATAAATCAGCTGAGCAAGTGCAGCACAGAAGTACCCACCATGCAGAAGGTTCTCCCAGCTTCAAGATTTCCTTCCACGTATCTTGATCCAAGCCACTGTATATCCCATTGTTATTGACTACGATAATGACGATCGGCAAATGATATCTGCGGTGAATCCCAAAGAGAAACACATTCAGAATGGTGTAATATTCAGGGGAAACTTGGCTACTCCACTTGTTCTGCATAAGACATTTTTAAAAAGATGAATCAGACAAAGGTTTTACCTGCAGATGGTCTCTACCTCCATACCAGAGAATCCGAAGGCACTGTCTCCTTCTATACAGATGACACGTTGCTCAGGATTACGGTCTTTAGTAACCATAGCAGCTGCTACTGCAAAACCTAGCCCAACTCCCATGGTGCCAAAGGTACCAGCATCAAGCCTAGAAAGAAAGAAAGTCTGTCGTCTTTTCTTCCAACACATGTTTTCTGCCAGCTGTTCTTAACTCAAATCCTTTGTGCCTTATTAAAATGGCAAAGGATATCTTCAGAAGTAAGAGATACAGCATGTATTCTCAAACAGAAGTGAATAAAGTGTGGATTTGTAAATGTTTGATAAATGAATGTTACACTGAATTGGTAGTTAGAAAAGGCCTCTTTACAGTCATTAAGTTACAACATTGTCATTTTAGCTGTTTTCAGAGTTAAATTCCTGGCATTTCAAAGCACATGCTAATTATTTGGATTAAGCTGCTCAAGGCTCGGGTGCAACCATTGTTTTCCCTCTGAGATTTGTACCGCAAGGAAAATAAAAGCATGTCAATAGTTAGGGCAATTTCATAGGCTTCTCGGGTCATTAACAAAAAGGTTCATGAAATCTATTCTGTGTGTAATGCCCTGGAAAAATCAACTGGGAGCTTGAACACAACAGAAAAACAATGGCATTAGCACTGTAGCTTTCAAATTAAAGTTGAAATAAGAAAAGTGCCTTGTAATGCCTATTAATATATATATAAATATATATTAAGAGATGTGTTTAAATAGCCACACACAATACATGAAGGTTATGGCAAAGAAATATCTTTGCTACAAACATTTCTCCACAAATATTTCTTCTGGGCTATCCCGCTGTTTCTCCAGGGTTCTTTGCTGACCCAAAATTCTAATTTCAAAATTGAAGTTTTACACTGAGAAAGCATCTGTTCAAGTTCTAAGATATAGCATGCAGATGCCAGACTATAACCTGAAGCATTCTGATGCTTTTTCAGAGATTTGGTATGTAGATACAGACATCTAAAGCTAATGAAGAAGATTCTTCAGTTGCTAAGATAAGAAAGTACCCATTCTATTGATTTTTAGAAGTATTATACCCTGGAGCATGATTTTTTTTGCTCTAGGTCAATAGAATTCATTATACGATGCAGAAAAACTGGCCCGAGACCAGATTTCATTTCACCCGCAAACCACAATGATGAATGATTAAGATGGAGCCATAAAATAATACCCAAGCTTAGAACTGTAATTAAAAATTAAAAGACAGAAGGAAACTTTTTATTTTTTTTTTTTTTACCTGTGGCGAGGATGATAGTTTGGAAGCATAGTGCGCCCGATGTCCATAGTGTTTGCTCCCTCGCTAACCAGAATGCAGTCCTTTGGCAGAAGTTCCCTGACATGGTGGAATACTTGATAGTAATTCATTGGCAGGTGCTTGTGTAGTGATAATGCCTTAATGGGGAAAGCAAAGCAAATAAAAGAGCTTCTGACGAGCTACTGATCCAAAGGCTGCTGTAGTTGTAAGGATTGTGAAAAGATGACGGATATTGATTCATTTATGGAAAACAGACTTGAAGTACAGTCGTACCTTGGAAGTTGAATGGAATCCGTTCCGGACGTCCGTTTGACTTTCAAAACATTCAAATACCAAAGCGCGTCTCCTGCAGCCAATTGGAAGCCACAGAAGCCCTGTTGGACATTTGGCTTCCAAAAATAGTTCACAAACCAGAACAGTTTTGTGATGTTTGGAACCCAAAACATCCAGAAACTAAGATGTTCAACTTCCAAGGTACTGAATTTTTTAATTTATTTTTTAATACGGGAAAACAGTGCACAAAGATTAACAGAACTGCAGTTTTAATTTCGTAAGAACAACCCTAATATATTTTTACTGATACAAATGGCTAGTAGTACCTTGGATGCTTCCTCGTTGCTTTTCATTTTTGCCCGTAGTTCTTTCCACCACTCTGTGCCAGAAGGATATTTCCAAGACATTTTGTTCAGCTGATCAAAAAGCTAAGAGAATAGCAAAACTGTTACCATAGAACAGCATCATGCTTTTTTGCCCCTTTGAACTATTGTTGATATGCACCTTAAATAAAATATACAAGCACACTGTAATTCAGATGTTGCTGTCTTATACCTTCGGGTATAGGGCGGTATAAAGGTAAAGGGACCCCTGACCGTTAGGTCCAGTTGTGGATGACTCTGGGGTTGTGGCGCTCATCTTGCTTTACTGGATGAGGGGGCCAACGTTTGTCCGCAGACAGTTTTCCCGGGTCATGTGGCCAGCATGACTAAGCCGCTTCTGGCGAACCTGAGCAGCACACGGAAATGCCGTTTACCTTCCCTCTGGAGCAGTACCTATTTATCTACTTGCACTTTAACGTGCTTTCGAACTGCTAGGTTGGCAGGGTGGTATAGAAATAAAATAAAATAAAATAAACAAAATTCCCATCATCCCTGATCTTTGGCCATTCTGGCTGGGATTTACCGAGCTTAACCACAAATTAGTCACCCCATCTCTACCCGTTGATGAGGTATATATTGATGGGATATTAACATGCCTGGGTAGCTCAGTTGGTCGGAGCGTGGTGCTGATAATGCCAAGGTTGCAGGTTCGATCCCAGTATCAGACAACTGCATATTCCTGCATTGCAGAAGGTTGGGCTGGATGATTCTCAGGGTCCTTCCAACGCCACAATTCTATGATTCTATGATGTGTGGGTACCGGCTCCTGCCCAATATATCAGCGTGAGGTTTGCCCCCAAGAAATTAACTGATAATGCACACTAGCCAAAAATGGCTCAAAATCAAGCTATAAATTCCTAAGTCCAACCGAACATACAAAGGTCTCTGTGTGTTCATGTGTTACCTGCTCCGTCACTGCTTTCACGTCACCCAGTAAGGCTGCGGCGGGTTTCACATTATTCCCCAGCTCTTCTGCACAAATGTCTACCTGTCAAGTAAAAAGACAACAACCTGAACATAGGTTTGATTACGGCGAACAGCAAAAAGAGTTACAAGGCAATGTTCACACTAACATTTCTCTCTTAGATTGCATCTCTTCGCATTTCTTTTCAGCTCACAGCAAGGAACACGAACAGGTTGTTTGCACTCATTATTTGCCCACAGAAGTTAACTTTCTCCTGCTATACCTTGCTTGGACCTGCTGTACTAAACCCAGCATAATAAGAACCGTCATGCTGCGTGAGACAAACTGCCCCCAAGAGCAAAAAATGCAGCAGAAGGATCAAACCTGGCGGTAGAAACAGTGGCGTAGCGTGGGGGGTGCAGGGGGTGCCGGCCGCACCGGGCGCAACATCTGGGGGTTAGGGTTAGGGGGTGCAAATCCACGGGTTAGGGGGTGCAAATCCACGGGTTAGGGGGCGCAAATCCATGGGTTAGGGGGCGCAAATCCACGGGTTAGGGGGCGCAAATTACTTGCCTTGCCCCGGGTGCTGACAACCCACGCTACGCCACTGGGTAGAAAAAGGCAGGAAAAAGAAGAAACAGTTACGCAAATGAAACTGGCTCCTGATGCGTTTCAAGGAAACTCTACATCAAGGATAATATATTACTTCTTGATTTAATTACTTGAGAGGACAGTTCTTCTCCAGCTCAGCTAAGGGTATGCTACCCTGAGCCTCATGGAGGATGTGATAAAAACGTAATAACTAAAAATCCCACTAACCTAGTTGTAGAATAACCAGTCACCATAGACTGTGCCATACCCCTGACTGATTCTTTATTATGGCTCTGTTTGAATACCTGGATAATCTTTACATCTGACCGAAATCTTGGAGGAAGACCAAAGTGTAGAATCCAATTCAGTCTGGCACCCAGTAATATTATAACATCAGCCCCCTGCAGTGCCCTAATAGTTAAAAACAAAGAAAAGAATTTGATGGTTATTATTTTTGTACACGTTAGAACTAAGATTTAAAAAGACACTTGAAAAATCAGAAGTTCAAATTGTGATGTATTTTACCCTGGGAAAACAGTTTCCCACTCCCATGCACATTATCTGTAGGTTACACTCACTCATTCAGGCTCCACCTCCTAGACTGCACTGCCATGCTATTGGGAGACACATGGTTGCTGCTTCACCAGCCACCAATTCTGCCAACCCAGATGCTGCATCACAGCGAGATGTCCCTCTAACATTTCAGTCATTCAAATATTACTGAAGAATCGTAGAAACCAATTATAGAGGGTAAAATATTAACCAGACTAAAGACAGGCACTTAACAGTTTGCTTACAGGAAACTGAAGGTAAATTCCAGTTACTCACTGGCACAGCAAATATTATGCACAAGATTTCAGACTGCAAAAACAGTCTTAAAAGCCTACAAAATAAACCAAATTTGACACTAAGAAAAGCTGAATTTTGCATGCTGTATACATTGCAAGGGACATGGGTGGCGCTGTGGGTTAAATCACAGAGGTCGGCGGTTCGAATCCCTGCGATGGTGTGAGTTCCCGTTGCTCGGTCCCAGCTCCTGCCAACCTAGCAGTTCGAAAGCACATCAAAGTGCAAGTAGATAAATAGGTACCACTCCAGCGGGAAGGTAAACGGTGTTTCCGTGTGCTGCTCTGGTTCGCCAGAAGCGGCTTTGTCATGCTGGCCACATGACCCGGAAGCTGTACGCCAGCTCCCTCGGCCAATAAAGCGAGATGAGCGCTGCAACCCCAGAGTCGGTCACGACTGGACCTAATGGTGAGGGGTGCTTTACCTTTTATACATTGCAAACCCCCCCTTTTTTCTAGTTATAGAGAGGGTCAAGGAATGATGCATGGCATTCCCAAACGATTGGAAATCTTGATATATCAATGGACAATGTCCAAACACTTTCAAGTATCTGCATCTATAATTGCTAGAAACTTGCTTCTCTAAATAAAAAGGCATAGTGACGTAGGCCCTGAATTCTGCATTCAGTAGAATATTGTGTTTGTCACCTCACACAGCATTACCCTGGTTGACAAGGGCCTGAGATACAGAGCCACTGGGAAATTTCCTCCCAACCTAATGGCAACTAATGGCCATGATTTCATAGCTTTGAGGACAGTGTACTGAACATACTAAACACCTTCCAATTCATACTTTAGACCAGGCTTCCTCAACCTCGGCCCTCCAGATGTTTTGAGACTACAGTTCCCATCATCCCTGGCCACTGGTCCTGCTAGCTAGGGATCATGGGAGTTGTAGGCCAAAAACATCTGGAGGGCCGAGCTTGAGGAAGCCTGCTTTAGACTATGCCTAAAATAACTCTTCATCTGCATGGATTAGTCCCATATTTGTAAGGCTGAAAGAAATTCAGAAGGGTTCCATTTGAGTTTTCTTGGATTACTTTCCTTACACTCAGCTGTGAGCAGCAGCAATTGGTGCTTTATATTAAGGGATCATTTAAAGAGCGGAATCTTCAAGAAATATATGCTTTAGCTTACGGTGTTGGACAAGAGGGGAAGATCTGATTCATATATTTACCTAGATCTGGCTGCAGCGACACAGTATGGATGGTTGTCAGGAACCACTCCCTTCCCCATTGGTGTAGGCAAAAATGGAAGCCCACATTGGTCCACCAACTTTCTGATGCTGTTTTCAGCATGTGCATAAGCAGCACCTGAGAAAGACACCCACCACCACAAGAGATTCCTTGACACTGTTAACATAGCTGCACCTGTCAGGTGAAGAATCCCCCCCTCCCCCGCTCAACGTGGAAGAATCAGAAGTCACAGAAGTCCCGCATACTGACAAATCAATTAGTTTTAAAACTGGCAAAGGTAGCTGTATAGCATTCCGGGTCATACGTTCCTCACAGAAAATCTATTTTCATTTGGCCAGTGATCAGTTTTAGCTGTGGAGGATTAGGTTAGCCATATGTACTAGTTGCAATAGCTGCACATTACTATATATCTGAATCGGGATGCGGGTGGCGCTGTGGTCTAAACCAGAGCCTCTTGGGCTTGCTTATCGGAAGGTCGGTGGTTCGAATCCTCATGACGGGGTGAGCGCCTGTTGCTCTGTCCCAGCTCCTGCCAACCTAACAGTTTGAAAGCACACCAGTGCAAGTAGATAAATAGGTACAGCTGCGGAAGGTAAATGGCGTTTCCGTGCACTCTGGCTTCTGTCACAGTGTTCCGTTGTGCCAGAAGAGGTTTGGTCATGCTGGCCACAAACACCGGCTCCCTAGGCCTGAAAGCAAGATGAATGCTGCAACTGCCTTTGACTGGACTTAACCATCCAGGGGGTCCTTTACCTTTAAGGTAAAGGTAAAGGGGAACTCTGACCATTAGGTCCAGTCATGACCGATTCTGGGGTTGTGGCGCTCATCTTGCTTTATTGGCTGAGGGAGCTGGCGTACAGCTTCCGAGTCATGTGGCCAGCATGACTAAGCCGCTTTTGGCGAACCAGAGCAGCGCACAGAAACACCGTACACCTTCCCGCCGCAGCGGTACCTATTTATCTACTTGCACTTTGACGTGCTTTCGAACTGCTAGGTTGGCAGGAGCTGGGACCGAGCAACAGGAGCTCACCCCGTTGCGGGGATTCGAACCGCCAACCTTCTGATCAGCAAGTCCTAGGCTTTGTGGTTTAACCCACAGCGCCACCCGCGCCCCTCACCTTTACCTTTTACCCATATCTGAATACCAGCTGCTGGGGATTAAGAGCAGAGAGGGCTACTGTGCTTGTGCCCTGCTTGAGGGCTTCCCATAGGCATCTGACTGGTTAAGGAGGGAACAGAATGTTGGACTAGATAGATCTTTGGTGTGATTCAATAGGACTCTTCTTATGTCTCTTGCATAAACAAAGGGATGTTGAATAGAGGCCGCTGTATTTTTCTCAAGGGGGTTCATCTCCAATGTTCAGGAAGAATTTACTTTGTGATATAGTCTAAACATGGCAACAGAAGGAAACTTCACCCCTCGCTGTACTTTACGACCGGCCGTAAGCTTGAAAGAGGATTACCTTTGCCAATAATTAGGAGTGGCTTTCTGGAATGTGCAATGAATGAAGCCGCCCTGGAAACAGCAGCCACTTCAGCCATGCTGATGGGAGGTGCTGAGCAGCACTCGATGTATCTGGAAGGCAGAATGAAAAGGCCATTGTTTTCAAAAAAGAATTGGAAGTCATAGAACTGTCGAGTTGGAAGGGACCACAAGAATTGCTAGTCCAACCCCCTGTAATGAAGGAGTCTTTTGCCAAACTCACAACCCTGAAACTAAGAGTCACTATAGTCACTTTTTAAACAGAAAAAAACAGAACTTAAAGACGAGTTTTGCTTTGTGTTTTACTTCAGATGTTGTTCTACTGAGCAACATTGTTCTACCAATGTACACAAATGGCTTCCAAAAGAAACTCAAGTATTTCATTATATGTTTGTTACAGACGCTTACCCCGTAATAAGTTTCTAGTAGTCCACAGCCAGCAATTTTGCAGCATAGTCTATGCTTAATACAGATTGCACATTCTACCTCGCAACATGGGGGAAGCCACATGCAGAATGGCACCAGCAGGCACCAGCTACATTCCTTCCTAAGCCGATTTCTTTCAAACAGCTGGAACACAACGTTTCCAACAAAGTAAGCGTTTTGTTGTTGTTTCAACTTCCCACTATTTCCTTTGCTTACTTCTGTCAAATACAGGCGAGGGTTATTTTCCCCTCACAATGATTCCTCAAGAAACAAGACTGTAAAAAGAGCTGCAAATGGTGGCTCTCTGTGTGAGCTCTGGAGTTTCTGCACCAAACCTCTGCCTTCCTATTGCAGTCTCCAATGTCCCCCCCCCCCGCACCATAAAGGCCTTCACTGAAGTCAGGGAATGTTCCAGAAGAACCTTCAATGAAGCACTCGGAACTGCAGTCGGAAGGTGGCTGGGTGCAAAGAGGGATGGGAAATTTGTGGCCCTCCAACTCTCCTCAGCTGCAGCCAGAACGGCCAATGGTCATTCCCCATTTTGGGGAAGCCATGCCCAGGTGCCCTGAGCCTGATATCATACCTGCTGTCAGATGTGGGGTGGTTAAGGGCAGGGAACAAGCAAGACCTTAAGGTGGGCAAGGAGCAAGGCATACTCCTCACTGGCATGGTCCTTTAAACCTCCAAAATCCAAAAAGTTTAGAGAAGCTGGTCCATGCTGCTTCTTTAAACCTCTGGAATGGGAAGTTTACGGAACAGTGTGGGGTGGGAGATTGAGCAAGGCATGACGCTACTTCCAAACAGTCTGGCACTGCGCTTTGAAGGCCCGGAGACCGGGGCTTCAAAGCTTAGCATCACCTGACGTCACTGTGATGCTGGATGACTGACAGGTGTGGGTAGGAAGATAACAATCAGGCCCACATG
This sequence comes from Podarcis filfolensis, assembly GCF_964270895.1. Lineage (NCBI taxonomy): Eukaryota > Metazoa > Chordata > Lepidosauria > Squamata > Lacertidae > Podarcis > Podarcis filfolensis. The sequence continues at coordinate 21,292,999 of NC_139614.1, read as the reverse complement.
CCAGAAAAGCTTCCTCACCCTAGATTTATCATACAGGACTCAAAATAACAGTTAATATGTAGTGTCTCATGTCAGCATTGTCTCACCATTTAACAGAATGCCATTTAAGCGTTGGTTCACTGGCATATATGCTTGAGTCTCTTCCAGATCTGAAGACTCTTCCTAATAATGGTGAGCTCAGTTCTTCCATGTCTTATTCTAGATCAGCCTTCCCAACCTGGTGCCTGCCTCCATGTTTTGGATGGTCTCAGGTAGCACAGGTGGGACTTGTAGACAAAAACAGCTGGAAGGCACCAGACTAAGGGTGACCAATATGGGAGCTTCCCTAAAAGGCGTGTGCTAAGTAGCAATTTCAGGAAAGTAAACTGGAATCCGCTGGATTGAACACATCCCAGTTGATCAGGAAGCTACTGCCAGATCACATCCATATCTCTTCAGTGTCTTTTACTATGAGGAATTCCTTGTGTTTGTTCAATATGTAGTGTTTATGCTTTCCCTTAGCAATACACTCCTGCAGGGGTCTCAAACACAGGAAAAATGACAATCTAGCACACACACACCCTTTTATCAAAAAAGGAAACAAGCACTCATCTTAACAATAAAAGACTCACTTGACAGAGCTCTTCTTCACCTGCATATTTACAAAGTCTCCTGGTATGTCAATGTAACAGGCACCTGGGCGACCGTAGATGCTATTTCTGACAGCCTGGATTGATGAGAGAGAGAAAAGAACATAAAAGTACTACAATAATTAAACTTTTTAAACAAATCAAAACAAAAACACAGCACCAGATTTCATAAAATGAATTCCAAATTTGTAGGCAATGGCTAAACTTATTATCCAGCTTGGAGAACAAGAAAGCAGCTGGATTCAGCTTGCAGCCATCTGTAGCCACTGTTATATCTGGAGTAACCAAGTCAAAACCTCCTGCTGACTGCCTATTTTAAGTAACATGACCCCCATGTAAATGCCCTGGAGCTGTTCTTCAGTTTCTCTGGATTCTTTTTGTTCCAGCGCATGCCATAGGCTGAGCCAACACTCCTTGAAACTCCTATTGATTAAAGGCTCAAACGGTGGCTCAAACAATCGTGGCAGTTGTAGCAGGGAACTTTACAAAACTGTTTCCTGGAAAGTTTAGAGAATAAATGCGTCAGCCACAAAAATAAACCTGCAAGGCTACTCTGCGGCATTCCATGAGAGAGTAACTGGAAGGATTATAGAGTGTCGTTAAGCACTCCGTGCGTGTTTTGTATAGGATATATATCTTGGGAGAATAATGCTGTGTTTGCAAAAATGAACAAGAGGTTTTTCTAAGAGCAGATGGAGTATTATTTCCACTTTTAGGCTGCAGTCCTATATAACACATGCTTGCCTTTGAGCAAGTGCCATTAAACTCAGTGAGGTTTACGTCTGAGCAGACATGCAGAGGGCTGCACTGCCCACTATATATACAAAATAGCACATGTAAAGTATTAACTTCTTCAAAAGCATTGGATGTTTTCTACATTTATAGGGTGATCCTACAACTTACTGTTCAAGATGTACCAGTGAGAGGTGTGCCAATTCTATCAAGATGTCACCTACGATCTACTATAATGCACTGCCCCTGTAATACAGGTGTACCTCTGGTTACGTACTTAATTCGTCCGGAGGTCCGTTCTTAACCTGAAACTGTTCTTAACCTGAAGCACCACTTTAGCTAATGGGGCCTCCCGCTGCTGCCGCGCCGCCAGAGCACGATTTCTGTTCTCATCCTGAGGTAAAGTTCTTAACCCGAGGTACTATTTCTGGGTTAGTGGAGTCTGTAACCTGAAGCGTATGTAACCCGAGGTACCACTGTATTCTACTGCTGGTTGCCTGGCCTACAGAGCTGAATGCTGAGGAGCAAGCATCAATGCTTTTCAACTGCTTCATACCTTCTCAATTACAGCAGGAATATCTTCAGGGCTGCTGGGTCTGGCGGAAAATTTGCTGTACAGCCGACAAGCTTCAACCTAGATTCAAGCAAACACATATGCTAAAGCCAACTTTTACCTGTTTCTCATTTTCTGACAGCATGAGTTTTATTGAAAGGAAGTAGCTCAGCTGGACCCAACCAAAGGTTTGCTCAGCATCCTGTTTCCCAGTGTCCAAAGGGAAAGCCCACAAGTGGGGAATGACGGCAGTGGCCCTCACTGGCTATTGCTCTGCAGGAGCTGGAATTCAGTGCCATGCAGCCTCTAAAATTAGGCACCACAGCTGATGCCAGACAACACTATGTTAACATGCAATATTCAGTAAAAGAAAGATTCTACAAAAAAACACAACAGCCTTTAAATCCAACCAATTGGCGCTTTCTGCAAGAGAGGGCATGTGACAGATACCATCCTATCAGGACGTCCATTCTGCAAAATGTCAGAATCGGGCCTTCGGTGCTGCAGCATCTAACCTTTGGAACTCCCTTCCACTATATATGAGATAGATGCCTCTTCTATTGTCCTTTTGGCACCTGTTGAAGACTTTCCTCTTTCAACAAGCCTTCTAAGTGGAGATCTTTATCCCAGCTGGCGTCTGTATTGGATCTGAAGTGATTTTATATATGTGTTGAGATGGAAGTTGTTTTAAATTGGTTTTGTATATGCAATAGTTTTATACATGTTGATGCTGTATTGTAAATTGTTTTGGGATGCCTCAAGGAAAATGATTTGTAAGTTAAACAGCAACAATGAATAACAAAATATTTTATAAAATAAATAAACTCAATCATTAATTTCATATATATTTATTTTATTTTCTAACATTTATATACCACTTGATTGTAAAACAACTCAAGGCGGTTTCAAAAAGAATGAACCAATAAAATTGTTAGTAAAATCCAGTGAAACATTCAGAAAATTAAAACCACGATTAAATTAAAAACATACCAGCATTCAAGATTTCTGGGTAGGCATGTCTAAACAAAAATGGTTTCAGCAGGTGCCAAAAACAGTACAGTGAAGTTGCCTACCTGATATCATTATGCAGGGCGTTTCAAAGTGTGGTGCCGCCACACTTAAAAGATCAATTTCTTACATATGTGGAATGGGTATTATGTGGCATTTGTAGCTGTGCCAGTTCCACAGATCGAATACCCTAAACCATTTCATGCAACACGTTTACGGAGGGAAAAGTGACCAAGCTGTGTACCTGCGGAAATTCTTGGAAAGCTCCCATCGTTTCTTGATTTCTGTCTGAGGAACCTCCAATAACGATCAAAGGCCTGGGAAGGGGGGGGGGAGAAACATTTCTTGGAACCAGGGGTCATGAATTATCAAGATTCCGACACACAGTTTCACCTTGATCCTGCAAAATGGCAGCATGGCATAAACCCAGCATTTGGTACCCAGCAGTCCATGGTGATTGGGCCCAGGAATCTTCTAAGAAATTGTAAGCATCCTCAGCTTTGACAGACTCACCAGCTGTTGGGGGAGTCAGAGGAGAGGGGAGACCGAAGGCTGAATCTAGTCCTGCCTTCCAATAAAGGGAGTTGGCACTTCCAAGATGATGACTCCAATTAATGCTGCTGTGTGGGAGGATCTTTTGAATTAGGACCATCATCATTTTGGGCCCAATCTCACTTACTTACTTATGATTTGGCCTTGCAAGCTTTCATCACTTCAAAACAAGATTCATACAGGACTCAACTTAACATATCACCAGTTTGCCTAATATTACAGATGGCAGGTTTTTTTTTTTAGAGGGAAACACACACAGAGAAAGGTTGAATTGGTTCTGCAAAAAGATTAAGAGATTTTTGCCTCCTCTTTTATGACTGAATAAACAAGATACCTCTTACCCTACCAGATGATATGATAGTTACCAAGCGATAATGTTATCATGTGCTACAGACACTGCACTTAAAGGATAAGATGCTGTTATAAACAACATATTTAAACCAAGTTATGGTGTGATTATATTGGTCACATAGCCGACATGATTCAACTGATAGATTTCCTAAAGTATTGAGCTCTTTTCCTGTATGATAATGAATTTGGCCGCTGTAAAAAAGATCTGAAATCTATGGACGAGTCACCAAATGTATTTATATGCTGTCCTAGTGCAATGCCCTACCTGCTTAAAACAGCACACACAGAAAGAGTAAAGAAGCAGAAGAAAAATGACATTTTATCTGGCTTTCATGACACATGATTTGTATTGTAACTTCAGATTAATTAGAAATTGGACTAACAGTCGATCAAAAAACAAAAACAAAAAACACAGGTTCATTACCAGCAATTCATGTTTGCATTTGCCATTCCACCTAGAGCATGTATGAGGCCAGGACCAGAAACTACAAGGCACACGCCAGGCCTAGAGACAAAGGGGAAAAAACAAAGAAGGTATATAAAAATGTATGGAATGAACATACAGATTTAGTAGACGGGGGGAGCAAATTAGTCTAAATGCATCATGAGGAAACACTGTCATAGGACATCATGCTGAAGAATCAATTTGGAAGGACAGAGGCAGGCTACAAATTTTAATCAACAAATCATACAGGAAAGTCAGAGAGGCTCTGAGGAAGCGTGCGCATATGAGTAAGAGAGGAGGGGTGTGACTCCTTTCTGTGAAAGTATCTCCTTAGTATTGGCCACAACCCCAAAAATTCTCATGGAAGCTGATGTGCAAGTGCAAATTCTTTTTGTAGAATGGAAAACTTCCGGACCTTCAGCAACCATTTCCTTTTCATCCATTTTGTTTACGTTTGTTTAGGTTACATTTTCTAAAAGTGGGCTTTTATTTACTAATGGAGAGAAACGCTTGCTGCACATATACAGAGGTTTGCAGTAGAAAAAACATTGTCAAGTGGCAAGTAGATAGAGGCATACAGATAGCAAAACACTGGTGTACAAACAGTGAAAGCTTGTAACTCTGGAAGGCAACTACAAAGTCCTAAAAATCAATTCCTGATGATGATGATGATAGAACCAGGATTGTTTTTGCCTTTCAAACAATTGCTGATTCTGAAGACCAACACAAGGAAGCACCTTACCTGCCCGTCAGATACCCAACTGCAGAGGCAGCATAGGCAGCCTATTGAAAAATAAAACAAATATTTATCAGCAAGCTGGTGAAAGGGATTTTGGTAGTTATAACAAAAAGTCACCCTTAAACACCCCCAACTAGTAAGCTGAGAGGACTTCCTACGGATGTTCAATTGAAGTAAATGGACTATGCTCAGCACACAAAGATGTCCACACGTGAACTAGAATTGACACAGCTTCTGAACTCAGATTTTCATAGCTACAATAGAAAGCTTCTTTTAAGATTCATTTCAGCTGGGGAGGGCCAGGGGGAGGTGGAACCTACGGGCAGAAGGGAATGCCTTCGCACTCCCATGGGCACCGTGTAGCTGACCCATATCCTTTACAAAAACAGAGATTTGTCCAGTCAAGGGTATCACCCAACATTTTGCATAGCAGAAACATTTCCTCTGAAAGCAGATCTTCCAGGTGCTACTGCTTGTACTAGCATTGCATAAACAAGTGTTATGTAAGCACACAGATGGAAATCTCTGCACGTTTTTTCAACCAGTATTATGGGAAGTCACTTTGGACTACTTCTATGACTATTTTTTCCCATATGCCAGCAGGTGGCATCCAAGAGAAACAGTAGGGAAATTAAACAAGGCGGGGGGGGGGGGGGAACGGTAGAAATTGCTCCATCAGCACTGCGGAAACAAAACTGCACTGCTTGGATTCGAGTGGGCAGCTATTTCAGTCTAGAAACTATTACACGAGAATGTTATCTGTTTCGTTACCATCGACCTTATTCTACAAAAATATTAAAGTAGGAACAACAAATGAATTCAGTTTGGGGCTGCTTTTTTATAACTGAACACTCAACAATTCCTGTTTTGCTTTCCAGCTGTTCTGTGAGTAGTTGAAACTGCACGACTATAGTTGATGCATCTCAGATTGGGACACGGCTCAGAGGAATAAAATTTAGGTTAAAAGAAAATTGAGGTCATTTTTTGAGGTCTTGTCAGTGAAATGGGTGGCCTTTTCTCAGTGGTGGCGTCCCGACTGTGTAACACTATTCCCAGGAAGGCTTGCCTTGTGCTGTTTTTATAGTAACTTCACCCCCAAGTAAAGACACTATCATGCTCCCAGGCCCCTTGAAAACCTGACTTCTGAACCACTGTTTCCCTCTCTCTGCTGGAAGTTCTTTATACCACATTTCAAAACTGTAGTCTGTTATGTTATGCTGTAAGCCATCCAGTAAAAAGTGCTACCAGGCAGATTTATAGGAATAAAATAAGGATGTAAATAAAATAAAAAGGTGTGAAATGGTTGCAAACACACACACACACACTCTCACTCATCACTTTTTCTGTTTCAATGTTCACATAAGAAACATCAAGAATGCAGTTAAATCACTGGAATTGGTATGTTATTATGACAACAAAGATTTGCCAGAGCAGTTCCCCCATTTATACCATGGTTACATTCATGCAAGCATGTCAAACTTATTTACTACTGATAATGAAACTGCCACACTGAATTAATGGGAAACACTGCACCGAAGACAGACTGACATAATTTTCCAAAGCATGTTAAGGGTTGTTCCTGTCCACTATTTCTATGCCATCTGTTTCATCACAATAATAAAAAGAGCAGGCAGTTTCCTTCTACCCCAACAGAAAAATATTGGTTTTAAAGTATCGTTTGTCATTGGCCTGGTTTGCACCTCCTGTTAAACCATAGTTAGTGCTTACTATGGTTTGACACAAATCAACAAGAGTGACACTGAAGGCTGCTCTAAGTTCCCACTTCATTCCTCCTCAGCTGTACCAGGACTGTACCAGGAGCAACAAGCCACAAGTGCTGGCTTGTTATATTGTCTGGACCTGTCCTAGACTCACGGTTTTTGCCAAACAAACCCTGAGTGGAAGCCAAGGTTTATTCTTGGTTTACTCCTTTGTTGGGGGGATGAAGGGAACCACAAGTCTAGGTTCAAAAAGCATCACAAGCCAAGGCCTGTAGTTTGTCACTTCCAGAGCAGTGCAGCTGGGGAAGCTGCAAAGGGGAAATTTTTAGAGCATGCAACAGCATGCTGCTGATTCACATTAAGCCATAGTTAAACATGAAAAGCATGGTTTTTTATTGTTATTTATACATTTTTTATAACTTGTATACATACAACACATTGTCCATCACTTATCTCTTTCCATCTCTCCATGCTAACCTTGAACTTCTGCATATTCTGATAATCCACTTATTTTTGTCTCTAATCTTCCTTTATTTAGTATTATCTGCTGCTCATATGTTAACTCCTACTTGCAGGTTAAATTGAGTATAGTAGCCTCTAAGATATTCTCCAAAATGCTTCCACTCTTCTCTTAGCTGCATCTCATCTTTATTTCTTATTTTCGTGGTTATGGTTGCTAATTCTATCAGTATGTTCTGCCAGATTTCTTTCGTGGGTACCTCTTTTTCTTTCCACTTTTTCGCATAGACTATTCTAGCTGCTGCGGTCACGTATAAAAAGGAGGTTAAGTGCCTTCTTCGATTATAAGCATGGCTTTCTGTGAACTGCAAACACACCTTTCAGCGGCCTAGAATTTCACCTCAGCGGCCTAGAATTTCTATTACATCAGGCTCTGGCAGGTGCATAGCTGTCAACTTTTCCATTTTCTTGCAAGGAATCCTATTTGGAATAAGGGAATTTCCCTTAAAAAAAGGGAAAAGTTGACAGCTATGGGCAGGTGGGATGAGGAGCAAATTTAGCAGAATCGTGAGATCTGCAACTTCTCCTGCGCTAGATGTGTCATATTCCAAAACAAGAATCTATGCACTGGGCAAAACTAATAATATCACCAATTTATATGAGAGCCTATGGCATTGCAAAGTATGCAGTTTGGTTGATAATTTGGGGAAAGGGATCAATCCTCCCCACAACAGTTATCTAGAATAGATGTAAATATATTCTACATATAGAAAGCCCTCAATCCCTACCCCAAAATATATGCACATATGTGAGCAGGGATGAGCAGGAATGGTTAAATAACCAATAATAGGTAAGTCCAGAAAGCATAGGAATGAATAGTCAACATGGCGCTTAGCGTAGGAGTAGAATATTGAGGTAGCAATTTAGATTCAACATGGTGGGTGAGAATGCAGTTTTTACATAATACCTTTGACGAACGTAAGAGGGGAGAAAATGATTACTACTCAGAAACCAGAAGGCAATTTAGTATGACATGTGTTTCCCTTCTCCTTCTGAAAAAAAAAACATGGCAACGTACAAATGTTTAAAGATATACGGAGTGGGCGTTTCATTAGCAAGGCTCTTTGTACCTCACAAGCAGAGTGCCATGGCAACGACACATTGTCAAAGAAACTGACAAGCTAAAGCGACGCACAAAACTTTGCAGGTAGAATGAATGGCACTTTCCCATGCAATTAGGCAATCTTGTCAGCACTGCCTCTGGTTACGCAATTTTTAAACTTATGCTGCTGTAACTCAATGAAATTCACATGCAGTATCCTGCCATGTGCCACCACCGGGAAGAATTATGGAAAGCTTCAGCCAGAGCCCCCTCAAAAAACAAACTATACCTCTTGCTACTCTGCCCTCTGATAATAACCAAGTTGTCAGTTTGGGTTCTTCAAATGTTAAAACATGGGACCTTTATTAACATGGGACAGTTCTCAAAACCATTTACAGGTAAATTACCGTATTTTACCGTGTATAAGACGTCCCCATGTATAAGATGCCCCCTATTTTTGGGGACTCCAAATTAAGAAAACACCCCTCAGTATTACCTGTGTATAAGACGAGCCCCAATTTTAAACCTTATTTTTTGGTAAAAAAAACCTAGTCTTATACAATGAAAAATACAGTAATTTCTCTCTCTCTGTATACGTGTGTGTGTGTGTGTATAAATATTATATGCCACACATTTTTTTTGTAATCGAGAATATTTGTAGCACAAAGGCAATTCATTGCATTTTGGAAACAGAGGTGGTAAGCCATGAGATCAGTTCAGAGTGGTCAGTAAATCTGTGGTCACATCATACTTCTCAGAGTATACCCCACCAGAGTTGTTACATTCATACTCATGGGGGGGGGGGAACTATTAGGATCAAATGACAGTATTTTTCCCTTGGGGGAAAGCAACTAAGATGCAATATTTTGTTGGGGGGTAGGATGCAAGACAAGGAAAATGTTAAGAAGCCCTCTGTCCCACCCTATGCTGGGTTTCCTGTAACAGACTGCAGCTTCCACAACCACATATAAAAAACATTGGTGAAAGACTATATGTTACTGAGTACTGCGCACCATTCTCATTTTCAGATTATGCATAGGCTCAGATCGAGGCCTGGCTAGCAAACAAGGCTACTGAAAATACTTACAGCTTGTTCATTGCGCATTCCAATATATTTAATTCCACTTGCTTGAGCAGCAACTGCTACTTCGATCACTGGAACACCAACAATGCCAAACATATACTCAATGTTCTGAAATAAATATAATTTTAAAAAAATTAAGCTGTCTCCCCAAAATATTTATCTTCTAACTATTATCTAACTAGGGTTTTTTTGTGTGTTTAAGGTCAATATTTCTAGGAGAAAGTTAGAACTGCAACTAAATACTTGCAGCTTCAAACCAAGCTAGGCTTCTAGTAATGCCATGCGTAGACCACTGCAGCTGGTATATCTGTATTGATGATACTATATACCCAAGGTTCTATTAGTGCAAGAGTCAATAAATGCTTATAAAGAATATTTTTCACAAAAATACATTGAAACAGACATTTCCATGTATCTAAAAATAAGGAATTGTAACAAACATGTGATCATCGTTTGGAAGAATCAATTACCGTATTTTTCCGTCTATAAGACGCCCCCATGTAGTTTTTGGGGACTCTGATTTAAGAAAATGGGGGGGGGATACTATCCGTGTATAAGACGAGCCCAGATTTTGAACATTATTTTAGAGTAAAAAAAATAGTCTTATACACGGAAAAGTACGGTACTTTAATAAAATGTATATTTATGGACATTCTGGGTAGTTCACACATTTTTTTACTACAAACACAGTCCCAGATATGCAAGAATGGGGACAAATAAGGTTTGTGAATGAGGAACGTGTAAACAACAACTGTGTTCCCATGTGGTTGCCCGGATAAAGAGACATCATGATCACTAGAATTGTTACAGCTACCCTAGGATATGATGGCTGATTAACACATTGTGTGTGTGTGTCTACACTAGGCATAGCCAGTGTGGTGCTCTCCAGCTGTTTTGGACTTCCATCAGCCACAGTCAGCATGAGCAGTGGTCAAGAATGATGGGAGTTGGTGCAACATCTGGAATGCACCATGTTAGCTACTCCTGGTGTATGAATGCATGACCAAGGAGAGCTGAGAAGAAGAAGAAGAAGAAGAAGAAGAAGAAGAAGAAGAAGAAGAAGAAGAAGAAGAAGAAGGAGGAGGAGGAGAAGGAGGAGGAGGAGGAGGAGGAGGAGGAGGAGGAGTTTGAATTTGATATCCCGCTTTATCACTACCCGAAGGAATCTCAAAGCGGCTAACATTCTCCTTTCCCTTCCTCCCCCACAACAAACACTCTGTGAGGTGAGTGGGGCTGAGAGACTTCAGAGAAGTGTGACTGGCCCAAGGTCACCCAGCAGCTGCATGTCGAGGAGCGGGGAAGCGAACCCAGTTCCCCAGATTACGAGTCTACCACTCTTAACCACTACACCACTTGAGCAGCTAAAACAGGGGTCGGCAAGCTACGGCCCCCGGGCCAAATCAGGCCCACCTGGGTCCTAAATCAGGGCCGTGCCAGGAAGCCAGAACCCGCCGCAAAGCCGAGACTCCCAGCGACGGGGACGGGAGGAAGAGGCCAAGCGGCAGTGGCTCTGCCACTTAAACGCCACACCTGGTTTACCTCAGTGGCGTTTGATGGGCAGAGATGTCCCAGCGCCACGATGAGGTAAACCAGGCATGGTGTTCGATTGGTAGAGCCACCGCCGCTCGGCCTCTTTCTCCTGTCACTGTCGCTGCCTAGGTCTCCTGTGGGCCAGAGAGCAGAGTGGACGAGCTCGCTCTGCCTACCCACGAGCAAAAGCAGCAGCGGCGGTGGTGGCAGCAGCCCCTGGGAAGGTAAGCACAGTGGTTGGGGCTGGGGGGGGGAACTACTTGTCCCCCTCGCCTCTTCTTCCAGCCCCCCTCCCCCCGTGCCACTTCTCTGGCCCGCCACAAGGTCTGAGGGACAGTGGACTGGCCCGCTGCTTAAAAAAAAAATGCCAACCCCTGAGCTAATACATGCAGCCACCCAGTTTCCTACGGAAACAGCACAAAAAGCTTTCCAGATGTTGTATGAAGTAGATTATTCTCATCTTCAGTAAAACAGTACGTGGGGTTGCCAGAAATTTAGGCAACATAGCTGATGATCAGCATATGGATGTTCTTTATACAAAAGAAATGCTCATCTGAGTGATCACACAGTGAATCTTGGTTTGGAATCCTTGCGTGGACAAAAAAGTAGGTTTAGCCATTATGGTTTATGAGGAAATTGTGAAAGGACCCAAGGCTTCTCAAAGCTTGCTCGTGTAGCTCCAAGCCACAATTTGGTATTCTTCCTGAATGCAGCTATTATGTATGATATGCCAATATATGCTAAACTTGTACATAATATTAGTTTTTACTGCCAGTATGTACCTTTCTGGCTTGTACAATGTCATCCAGGTGATCTGGGCCACCAAAAGGAAGACAAGGCCATATGAAGGAAGCCAAGTCAGCTAAAGCACAGTTCGCTGAAAGCAGTTACACATGCATGCCCAGGTTGCTGACAATGTGATACTTTCAAAGGACAATAAACTCTGAGCTAAGGGAACTTATTCTGCTGAAGCGATTGCGTATAATGATTAACTTATTAAGCAACGGCCTTTCTACCAACAGGCATAAGAGGGAAGCCTTGTTAACAAAAATGTCTTCTTTTTTGAAGCATTATCTGGAACATCATTTATAATTTGATTTTACTCAAGCTTTAGTTAATGGTTGATTACTGGGTCCTTGATGATGTGGGAATATCATTGCATGAATTGTTATAGCTAGGAAGTGGAAGGGACAAGCGGGATATAAAATAGAAGAATGGTATAAAGAGGTGCGGGATATAGCTATTAACGATAAATTAATGTGCCATTAAGGTAAGATGAGGAATATGCAGGAGAAATTATTCTAAGGCTGGCCTCCTCAACCTCAGCCCTCTGGATGTTTTTGGCCTACAACTCCCATGATCCCTAGCTAGCAGGACCACTGGTCAGGGATTATAGGAATTGAAGTCTCAAAATATCTGGAGGGCAGAGGTTGAGGAAGCCTGTTCTAAGGACATACGGAGGGTGTTTGTAGAATTTGTACTGTTAAAACGGAAATGGGTCGATCCATCACAGGAGGTGCTGAAATTTTGGGAGGTTGGATAGTTACAATAAAATAGTCTCAGTGGTGGGATGCACATTTTTATTCTTATTATTTATGATTATTACTTTGTCCAAAGAAAAAATTAAAAAAGAAGCTGCTTCATACCAGGTCAAAAGGTTTTGTCTTGCCTAATATTGTCTACAATGCTTTATCCAGGAGTTTCCAGGCAGGGATCTGTGCCCCATCTCCGCCTACAAGAACCTTTTCAACTGGAGGCGAAAGGGCAGGCAGACATGGGGCGTCCCGTGCTCTTTGCCACTCTGCTATTGATTCTCCTGGCATGCTGTGATCTTTCACCTAAGTCCACTAATCCTGGATGCCTTCCAGGATTAACTAATTCTTTTTATCCTCCCTCCACCTTCTTGTGTAACGAGAGCCAAACCTACACAGCCTACACTGCAGGCAGCACAGCAGCTCGACAGGTACCTGCTGAGAACGCAAGAAGCAGGTGAGAGTAGTAACAGCTCCTTAAAAACGAGAGTAAGAAGACTTGTTGAAATTTTAAACCATCCACGACCAAGCCTGGGGCTCTCCTGTTGCTGTTTCGTTCCCCCATTGATGAGGCGCTAAGCTACTGAAGGTAATGGGGTCCTTTTTATGTCCAACTGTCCTTTGTCAACAAATTGGCACTCTTTTTCAGGTTGAATATATGCTGTATGGTAATTTATGGACCTAATAGGTATCTAAAGCCATTTGCACATAACAAATAGGAGCCTACACAACACAAAACACTGTTGCTGTAGGTAGGTTTTGTTTTATATCTTATATTTTGGCACTGCATATTGGGAAATAATAATAATTTATTTATACCCCGGCCACTCTGGGCTGCTCCCAAAAGAATATTTTATGAAAAACACGATAAAACATTAAAAACTTCCCTAAACAGGATTGCCTTCAGATACATTTTGGGCTACACGTCCTCGACAGGGACTAGAACCCTTCACGTAAAACTACGCTTTTTCGAAAGAAATGCTCCTTCCCGCTCTCCGTAGGAAACACGTAATATTTCCGGGTTGGCTGCCGGGGTTCAAGGGTCACCCAAGAGCGTTTCTTACTTGCATCTTCAGCGCTTCCGCGATGACCTGAGCCCCGCTGACACATTCTTCTTCCTGCCCTGCCGGAGCCATCGCTTCCACAACCGTCTTTTCCCGAGGAAAGGGAGAGACAAACTGCAGGCTACCTTTAAACCACGCTGAGGTACGGCTCCATCGGCCAATGAGGGAAGCGCTAACCGCGTGATTGACGCGCGCCGCTGTTCAATAGGAAAAGGCTTCGAGCCTAGCTAATAGGTGGGGGACGTTAAATGGGCGGAGCCGTTGGAGCAGCCCGCCTCCAACCACCCCGCACTCTGATGGAGAAGGGTTGGGCGGGGGGAGGGGGGGTGGAACGCTACGAAGAAAGGCTCTCGATTGGCCTCTTGCTTAGCCAATCCGAGCCCGCAAATTGGGAACACGGAAGGCAGATGCGTGGCTGAGGTTTTTTGCTTATTTACCTGACAGGTAAATAACTGACAGGTAAATAACTATCTGTAACTGAGGTTTTTTGCTTATTTACCTGACAGGGAGTCGAGGCGGATTGCAGATAAAATAAGAACAAATAAAATCAATCGTTAAAAACAAACATTCATAGAACTGTAATATGTGTGTGTGTGTGTGTGTGTGTGTGTGTATATATATATGTGTGTGTGTGTGTGTGCGCGCGCGCGCGCGCGCGCGCACGTATATATGCGCATATATACACACGTATGTGTGTGTGTATATGCACATGCATGCTATTAAAATATAAGACAATAAACAAAAACACCAGCCCCCTCATTAAAAGCGGCCAGGTCCCCAAAACCTGTTGGAAGAAGAAGGTCTTCACCGGCAGCAAAAGGATAAGAAGTTAATGGCTTTAATGGGTGTTCCTGTGCTATATACCGTAGTTGTGTAATGTGTCTGCTGTGAAAAATTAGCAGCAACTCGGGATGTTTTCCCAGTCATATAACAACACACATGTTGCGCTTTGTAGTGGAGAAGGGGGACTGCACTCCTTGCTCTTATCAATTTCAAGTTTTTATTTAGCTTTTATAGATGTTTTCTCCATTGCAGGTTTTTATCGAATGGGTTTGGGTTTTTTTTATAAATGTTTTAATGCTACTGCAAATTGCTTTGAGAAGCCGCCTGACCTCGAAAAGCTGGATTTTTTATTCTTATTTTTTTTTGGAAATAATTATATTATCAGGTGCCTCTTTGTTAAACTTGGTACCGTTTTTAACATAGGAAGCTGAATAATCCCAAATTAGACCATTGGGTCCTTCTAGTTTAGTGCTGTCTACACTGACTGACAGCAAGCAGTTCTCCAGGATTTCAGACAGGTGGATCTCCCAGCTAGCCCTACCTGGAGATGTCAGTGGTTGAAACTGGGACCTTCTGCATGCACATGGTCTATTCTTGAACTACAGCTTTTCTTATTTTAATTAAAAAAAAACTGACTTGAAAAGGGATATTTTAAATGGGCAAGCTATCTATCTAAACCACTGTGTAAGATTCCTAGTGATAAGAATTACATCTTCTCCATCTGTATCTTGCCTTTCAACAGCTGCACCAGCAGCCAGAGAATGTGAGAAACTGAAGTTTCCCCACGAAGCTCTCACAACTTTCTTGCAAATTAGTTCTAGATATGACGACACTTAAAAACTGGAGAAGCCAGTCTATTATTTCAGTACATTTCAAGGTGTAGCATTCTGTTTTTGTCTGTTCTGCATTATGAAAATTATGTAGCAATCATGAATAAATGCATGGGTGTGGTATAGATAGGTAGCACTGCCATTTTCCAAGGCCGTGTTGTAGAATATTATGCCTGGGATTCATAGGAACATATGTTTATATCTGCACAGTGCTTTTTTCCTTAAAAAAAATGTTTAGGGGTACTCTCATTTCCCTGTTCATATTGAAATACTGCCCCTCAATGAGGCCAAACTTAGATTCACAAAATGTTTAGGGCATAGCTGTCAACTTACAGATTTGAAAATAAGGGACCAGCAGCCAAAATAAGGGACCTACAGCCTCACCTTTTCCAGGCACTCCAGTCTTCCTGTCCTCCTGCAGTCTGGTCAAACTCATGCTGGGTAGCTTCGAGAACACTGTCCAACCAACTTTGTAATCAGAGGTTCAACTGAATAGAATCTGAATCACATGCACCACAAGGCCTATGCAGCCTCAACTTAAGATGGCTCCCCGGCCTGGCTTTGCACTGCAAAGTTTGCAGCAGCACATGCAAAAATTGGTGTCCAGCATTCAAAAACCCCCTCAGCTTGCATTAACTAGCCACACACAAGGCATGCAAGCTCCACCCCCCAGTCGTTCTTCGACTTCTTATTGGGTGAGCAACACAGCCAAGCAACACAGTTGGAGCCTCCCTCCTCCCTGGCCGGCAGGGAGGGAGGGAGAGGAGCTGCTTCCTTTGAAATTTAAGGGACATCATGTAAGGGACATTTAAGGGACATCCATCAATAAGGGACAGCAGCGGGACATGGCGCTGGAATAAGGGACTGTCCCTTCAAATAAGGGACACTTGACAGCTATGGTTTAGGGATATGTGTACCCCTGCGTTCCCCCAGAAAAAAAGCACTGGTTCTGCGTGTCCAAGGGGTTTTAGGCTTCTTTTTATTGAATAATAACCATGTGGCAAAACCCTTTGAAACTGAAGGGACTTTTGAAAGCTGCTTATAATATTGTGTGCGAGTCTGCAGATCAAAGAAAAGAGACCCTGGTGTGCTTAAATAAGGGATTCGGATCCCAGCCTGTTCATGCATGTATGTACCGGTATGTATGTATGTTGATCAATTTATGTCAGAAGGTTCTAAGGCTTATGGCCTAAGCTCCCCACAGGTTCTCAGGGCAGCTTACAAAAAGTTAAAAAGACAGTGAAACACATTAAAACAGAAACAGTAAAACACCAAAATATTAGAGCAGCCAGTGGAATTAAAAACCAAACCAAGCAACATAAAATAAATGTATTGCTGATTAAAGAATCTGGTAAAACAAGAAGGTATTTGCTTGGTATTGAAGTGACATCAAGATCGGTGTCAGGCAAGCCTCCCTGGGGAGAGCATTTCATTATGGGGTGCCACCATCAAGTAGGCTCTTTCCCCCAATATACACTCCAAATGATAGGGGCATTAAAAGAAGCTTTTCTTGAAGATCTCAGGAGACAAGTATTCTGTGTTACTTCTGTAGTACAGAACTTTGCAGAGAGAATGAGTACAAAAATGTTTTATTACAAGCATTTGTTTCTAGTAACCTCAGACTGCAGTCTAGTTAGAAAGTAAGTGGTTGGAGACCCTCTAAAGGGCATGTGTGGGCTGCATGCGGGGGGAGAGGAAGGAGTTTAAGGAGAACTAGTTTTCATTCCTAGAGCGCAGGCAAAGCTCATTTCGGTTTCCCGTTGGGAGTTGGCTTCAGAATGAGAAGCCATTTACCATTTACAGTTTGTCTGTGAACAAGAACACAGTCTTCTTTGTTTTTTGTGTTCTCATGCAGAATGTTTTGTCACAGGATAAGAGGAACATGCCCAGTCTTAGGGTGGATTTGTACATTTGTGTTTCTGATACGTCAACGCCACTAGGAGATCACTTATTTTACAAAATCACTCTTAACAGAATTTTATCACATTGGTTTTTAAGTTTTGGTTTTTTTAATCATGTGACTTTACCAGGTCCTAAAGTAAGACTTGAATCAGATTTTAGCTCAGACAGAAAAATATTTCATATTATTACCCATCAGCGACATCACATTATTAGAAGCCAAAATGGCCAGATGCCTGGTCCTTTGTCAGACATGTTTAATATGCAATTGGCAAAGCTCCGGCTATTCACCACTGTTACAGAGGCTGAACTATCCTGCTCTAGAATCTAGATAATCTGGATCTGGCCTTTGTCAGACACAAAAGACCAGACTTGTTTTGTATTTGGTCTGCTCTTGTAATTTTGCTTGGAAAGGAATATGGCACCAATAGCTGGAGAATGGGCACTGGTATTATTGCAGGGATAACAATATCCATTGCTTTATAGTAGTCCAAAAGGGATCCATTTGCCCATCCCACATGGAGGTTGAAGTGGGTATTGCTAAGAGGATATATTAATTATATTTAATCCTCTACAGACCCACATGTATCGGCTAGCAAACAAAAGAAAAATGGCTTGTGCCTGTTCTTCAAAATGCAGGGCTTGCAAATAAATAGTTCCAGTAGCAGAGTTTAAATCCCATCATTAGACAGATTTAGTGAAGCCTATGAACAGGCTTTTAAGCCTTTTAAAACATTCTAGCTACTTGAGGCAGCTGGCTTCCTTTTAATCCTGGTGCAAAGAAACAGATCACACACTAAAGTAAGTTTAAAATATATTTTACTTACAGGCATGCATTGTCCTTAGCAGCAAATAAAATCCAGGTAAATGTTCTTGGGTAGAAATTCAGATACGTTTGCTGCCTTGTTTGCAATGCTGAGAGAGAACGCAGGGGTGGGCAGAGAAAAGAACAGGAAACAAGTCTTACCTCGTCCCTTTCACTGAGCCTTAACTGATCCTTAAACCCTTCATGTTCTAACTATCTTTGTTAGGTTTGGCTGCAAATCTCCCACATTTCTGTATCCTCCACAATACTTTTTTTCAGTGGAGTTGCATATAAGAGGACCATACAGGAATATATGCTTTCCTATCCCTAAAAATCAGCTTCATTTTTCTTATCTGCTAATGAAAGCAAACAAAGGCAAAGCTGATGAAAGGAATATTGCTGCATCCATGGGTGTTAACTTAGCAACATACACACATACGTTTCTGTATTACTGTTTTGCACGCAACATAAAATTATCCTGCAGGATTGGATGTTGGGTATTTGTCCGTGCCTTTGATCCTACGCAGGGTCTTTTTTTTTTTTTTTGTATAACTGGGAAACTTCCAAGGGCCAAATGCTAGTAATAGCACCAGGTTTTAGTTCACTTCCCAAATCCCTTTTAGAATTATATTCCAGGATTTCCCATGCTTCAGTGGTAAAAGTTGATGGAGTTGAACATAGTTCAATAGTAAAGAACAAGGGTAGGCAAACTAAGGCCCGGGGGCCAGATCTGGCCCAATCGCCTTCTAAATCCGGCCCACAGACAGTTTGGGAATCAGTGTGTTTTTACATGAGTAGAATGTGTGCTTTTATTTAAAATGCATCTCTGGGTTATTTGTGGGGCATAGGAATTCCTTCATTTATTTTCCTCCCAAAAGTATAGTTCGGCCCCCCAAAAGGTCTGAGGGACAGTGCACCACCCCCTGCTGAAAAAGTTTGCTGACACCTAGTAAAGAACAACAAAGCACAATGACATGCATTGATAAAATGTTTTTCTGGACAGATTGTTTTAAAAGGGCGTTTCAGTTTGACTTGGGTGTACTGATGTGCTGCTATCTTTACAGCTCTCTTTGTAAGGCAAAACTTTATTACTTAGTTTGTCGATATTCATGTATCAAAACGTTCTGCCTTTGCTAACATAAAGCTTTTCGGATCCCTTTTAAATTGAATCTTGATTGCAGCATATTTATTCTTTTCCAGTTATTTTTTGCCCTTGGAATTTTGACATGACTCTCTGTGCTAAACACTATGACCTTTCTGGGACAAGCAGCCACCACTGCAGCTGCCACTTAACCTCCATTTGTGTCAATGGTGTTTGAGCTAACTCTATTGACATGCAAGAGGCTGCAAAACGGCTTGATGGACTGTGCCAAATGCACACCGTTTATATCTATCCATTTTGCAGTGACTGACTGCTGGCTTCCCGAGGCAACTGATGCTCTCAGCTTTCCAACTCTCGTACAGAATCTGATAACCGACATAATTTCTCAAACAGAAATGCATGAACAATTGGTGCTTTTAACGGTGGGCACTGTCCTGGCTATTGTCCAACGCATGCGGCCAGAGGCTCTTGCTTATAAGCAAGAGATATTAATTCAGGCAAGTAATAGCACAAGCTCATCAGCACAATTCAGGAGTGAGAAGTTCAGAAGCAACAAAGGTGTCCCAAGAAGTTCTCACACCCCTACTGCCAAGCTTTAAAAGACAAGGTATGACACACACACACACTCAAAGGATTCCCTTGCCTTGTGAGAATGCCAAAATTCCAAGCACATTTTCTGCTGGGGTGAGTGGATCTGCTCCCATTTGCAAAGGTGCTGCCTGGTTCTAGGTGACAAGAATGCATCGTCCTGTTCTAGCGGCAGTTCAGTCACAACCTTCTCTTGTTCATCCTCCCCCTTCAGCTGGTCGAAGCCCTCACCAGCCTCCACAAAGGCTATGAACTCCAGAGGAAGACCAGAGGAGAGAGCTGACATCTTTCCTCCTCCTCCCAAAGTGACTGAAGATGGTGTGGGAAGGGGAGATCTCCCCTCCTCCAACCCAAGTTGGAACTTTGAAGGACCCCATGAATGAACAGTTATGTAGTCAAACATTGCCATGTTCTGGAACCATGGTTAACATTATCCAAAACTGTTTAGATGGCCAAGAAAATCAACCAGGTCGTGCTCCCGCTGTTTCTCTCCTGGAGGATGTAATGAGTCAGTGCTATTTTTGTAGAAAAGAGGAGCTCACCAGGAAAGCCTCCCTTGTTCTCTTATAATGGCAATGGTGTCCATCTGAGAAGTGCCAGAACTGAGTTGAGTTCTGGATGGAAAAAGAAAAACCCTGTACAGTGGTCCCTCGGGTTAAGTATTTAATTCGTTCTGGAGGTCTGTTCTTAACCTGAAACTGTTCTTAACCTGAAGCACCACTTTAGCTAGTGGGGCCTCCTGCTGCTGCCGCGCCGCCGGAGCACGATTTCTGTTCTCATCCTGAAGCAAAGTTCTTAACCTGAAGCACAATTTCTGGGTTAGCGGAGTCTGTAACCTGAAGCGTATGTAACCCGAGGTACTACTGTACAGTCAAACCTTGGTTGTCAAACATAATCCATTCCGGAAGCCCGTTCGGCTTCTGAAATGTTCAACAACCGAGGTGCAGCTTCCAGTTGGTTGCAGGAGCTTCCTGCACTCAAGCAGAAGCCGTGTCGGATGTCCGGCTTCTGAAAAACATTCAAAAACCAGAGCATTTACTTCTGGATTTTGGGCATTTGGGAGCCAAAACGTTCCAAAATGGAGGCGTTCGGGATCTGAGATTTGACACTAAGGAGTCAAGGTGACCAAGGCCGATCTGGTCCCAAACTGGAGCCTAAAGCGAAAATGAGATGGGTCAAGACTGTCAGTCTCTCCAAGCACATCTGAAGCTGACCTCTACCTCTCCAACTTGTTTGACAGATCCTCTTAATAATCACCAGGCTACTGCTTCAGGCCTTGTTTGTTCTACAAGGAACTATTTCATTGTTCAAGGAACATCTTTTGCACATTGCAGTATAAGTAATGCTGACTCCTGCATACTTTTCATTCCCTCCCACCTTCCCTGCCTCCATTTTGGGGCTTGTCAGGAAAAGCTGGTATCAGCAGCCTCATGTCCAGAACCCTCGACATCTTTTGCAGAATGTGTCACATTAATTGTCTTCAGAGATGATGGTGCTTTAGACTTTACTTGCTGGGTGCCAAATAACCTGCCACCTTGGGAGTCAGCAAAGTTAAGTTGTTGGAACGTATTTTAATGTTCAAAACAAGCTAGGTCCATTATAATTTTGGCATTAGCTTGAAATTATTTGTTGTACAGTAACAAGGCAAACGCTTCTAGTAACATAATCGTGATTTAGCAACTATATTGTGAGTTGGTGCAGATTTGCAACTTGTAGAACTGCATTTACACTTGTACGTTCTATACAGTATTGGATTTGACAGGGTAAGTGTTGATACAACAGTATTTGCTTTAAATTGTATCCCACTTTGTCTTCAAAGAGAAAGCAAAGTGGCTAACACTAAGACAATATATATATATTTTAAAATAAACAAACCAGTAATACATATAAAACAACAAAGAGTAAATACGGCCATCAACTAAAAACATCCACCAAAAAAAATTAATTAATAATACTTTGCAGTGGTGGGGAGGGGGTAAAATCAAACTGGCAGGTCAGATGCTACTGGAATATTCAAAGTTATAAGTAAAAAAAATACTTAGCTCAGTACTTAGCTCTTTTCATATCAGCTAGGATTTTTTAAATGAAATCTATCACTCAAAATAAGCACAAACTGATTCAGCTTACGCTTCATCACAGAGTCTATGTAATAGACAGTAATTATAACATATTTTTGTAAGCTTTGCTTTTGTAAGTTCTTGCTGCAAGAATTAGAACTCCACAAACCCCTGTGCACACCCCAAACACAGTGTGCATCATTTAAATAGACACCACCTATCAAAAAGCAGTTGGAGCTGTAGAATGGATCTGTCTTAAAAACTGTTTGCAATTGAATCGTCTCTTAAGAAATGGCAGGATGCGCTTGTAAATTACTAAAAGAGGACATTTCAAGGAGGGGCGGACTGTTTCCAAAATAAAGTGCGATTGCTGGGATAGCTCAGTTGGTAGAGCATGACTTAGGGTCGTGGGTTTGAGCCCCATGTTAGGCAAGATATTCCTGCATTGCAGGGGGTTGGACTAGATGACCCCCATAGTCCCCTCCAACTCGACAATTCTATGATTCTAACTTTGCCCTTTTATCAGAACATATACAGTGTTGGGGTCTGCTTTAACACTTGTGACAGTATTACCTAGAGATAGTTAAATTATCTACTGTAGGTGCTATCCTCTCCCAGAAGCGGAATAGCTCCAACATGACTTATTCACATTTTTATCAATTAGTATATAATAGGTCAGAGGGACGCGGGTGGCGCTGTGGGTTAAACCACAGAGCCTAGGACTTGCCAATCAGAAGGTCAGCGGTTCGAATCCCCGCGACGGGGTGAGCTCCCGTTGCTCAGTTCCTGCTCCTGCCAACCTAGCAGTTCAAAAGCACGTCAAAGTGCAAGTAGATAAATAGGTACCGCTTCGGCGGGAAGGTAAACACCATTTCCGTGTGCTGCTCTGGTTTGCCAGAAGCGGCTTAGTTATGCTGGCCACATGACCCAGAAGCTGTATGCTGGCTCCCTTGGCCTGTAAAGCGAGATGAGCGCTGCAACTCCAGAGTCGTCCACGACTGGACCTAACGGTCAGGGGTCCTTATATAATAGGTGCTAATATTTATGGACCGTCCTGTAAAAAAAGGGGGGGCATGCAATCTAGCAATTGTAATGCCCAGTTTGAGTATTACAAGTGGATCTCATCACTCTGCTCTCAGTTCACTATGGTAGGAGCAATACACATTAGAAGCTTACAATGCATCTTCTTGTCTTGTTGGTTTGGGGTACCGTGTCCAATTCCAGGCACCACTTTCTAAAAAGGACAATGGCAAACTGGAATGTGACTGGAGGGTGACCTGGTGAGGATCTGGAAACTAAGTCTGATGAAGAATGCTTAGAAAAACGGTGTATATGTGTCCTGGACAAGATTAAATTCTAACTGCTTTCAATATACAAATATCTGAAAGACAGCATGTTATTTGTTGTTCCAGAGGGCAGGAGCTGAACCCATGGGTAGAAATTTCAGGCTTCGATTTCATCTCAATCTTAAGAGATCTCTTTCACCAGAGGCATATAAGGTGATACAGTGGTACCTCATGTTAAGTACTTAATTTGTTCTGGAGGTCTGTTCTTAACCTGAAACTGTTCTTAACCTGAAGTACCACTTTAACTAATGGGGCCTCCTGCTGTTGCCACGCCGCCAGAGCATGATTTCTGTTCTCATCCTGAAGCAAAGTTCTTAACCTGAGGTACCATTTATGGGTTAGTGGAGTCTGCAACCTGAAGCGTATGTAACCCAAGGTACCACCGTCCTGGACATCAGTGACATCTGTCACTGATGCTGCAGCTGCATTGTAGATCATCCACTGGGCAGGGCATTGAGCTAAAGATATGCAAACCATCATTCCAACTCTATGATTTTACTCAAGTATGTTCCACATAAATAAGTGTTTTTTTCCATTTAGATTCATGGCAGACATCACTTTGGGCAGCTGCTGCATACTTGTCCTGGTCTGCTTCCAAGTTCTCTCCGCAGATGTTCACAGAGGACATTACATTGCTGCTGTGTACGAACATCATGTCATCCTGAATCCCAATCCAACAGCTATTACCAGTCGACGGTCTGCATTACAGCTGATGAACAGAAACCTAGACATTTACGAAGAGCAAGTAATTGCTGCTGTTAAACAGGTACCATGATAATTCATCACCTTGCAAACATTTTAAGTAACATGTGCCTAAGAGATTAATTAGTTTATTGTTATAGGAGCTTTTGTAGGCATATATACTGTATTGGAGGTTCTGGATGAAACAGAACCTTGAGCAAGTTCTTCCAGAGTCACGGAGCTCCTGTGTTTTTCTTCTATAATGGCTTTTCTTTTGCGACTATTAGTGAATAACCTACTAGGATGTTGAAGATACAGCATCTTATCTTAGCTTTTTAATTTTTAGATTGACTGAGAATGTGATGATTTGAACAGGATGCACTCATACTTTCCCCTGTGAAGGTGCTTACCTTTGAAGTATCTGAGCATCACTGAGTTGCCTTCCCGGTTTTACTTCTGTGAAATGGGCATTTTGTTGTGCTTTATGCACGGGTGGCACTGTGGGTTAAACCACAGAGCCTAGGACTTGCTGATCAGATGGTCGGCGGTTCGAATCCCCGCGACGGGGTGAGCTCCCGTTCCTTGGTCCCTGCTCCTGCCAACCTAGCAGTTCAAAAGCATGCCAGTGCAAGTAGATAAATAGGTACCGCTCCGGCGGGAAGGTAAACGGCGTTTCTGTTCGCTGCTCTGGTTCGCCAGAAGCTGCTTAGTCATGCTGGCCACATGACCCGGAAGCTGTATGCTGGCTCTCTCGGCCAATAAAGCGAGATGAGCACTGCAACCCCAGAGTCGGTCACAACTGGACCTAATGGTCAGGGGTCTCTTTACCTCTTTATGGGGGCAAGTAGGTGGTTTGCTAGCTGAGGCTCAGACCTAATCTCTGCCTTTTGATCAGTTTTTCTGAGCAACATACATATTGACTATTGCAGCAGTGCCCCCAAGTTTCAAATTTCCAAATGGGCACACGAGCCTAAAGAAAGTTGGGGACCCCTAACATACATCCTCCTTGGATGCCCTGCACCTGCAATTGAAGGTTTCCCTAACCCAGTGAATCCAGCACACAGTTACTCGTGTGGTGTGGTGTAGGCTCTAGCACCATGTTAAAGCAGCCACCACACTGCTTCAAGAAGGCAAGGATCCCCTTTAAAATCTGCATATGATACAGCTGTCTGTGTCTAAACGCTATGTTTCCTTCCAATCTAGTTGAATCATTTCACACTTCCAAACAGTTCTGGTGTAAATCCCCAAAGCTTTGGAGAAATTGCTTCTGGGCAAGAAGTTTTTGGATTTTAGCCAAAAAGAAACTGGAGAGCGTATTGTGGCAATTCCCTCATTTCCACCATAAAGCCACATATGATCTTCTAATTCATAGTACTGTAGTAGGTTCAAGGTCTTACAACTATCTTTAAAAAAGAACACAATTTAAATGGAAGTAACACAGTGTTCTTGTGTGTTTTGATTATCAGTAACACTTGAATGAGATTAATTCAATCTGCACAAGCGTTTAAGTCTTCTTAAAGAGATTTCAAGGCACCTTTCCTTTTTTTTTTTATTCTGACTGAAAGCTGTCTTTATTTTATTTTTGTTTGCTATCAGGGAGCACAGATAATTGTCTTTCCTGAAGATGGAATTCAGGGCTTCAACTTCACCAGGACTTCTATTTATCCTTACTTGGATTTCATTCCATACCCTGACTCTGTGACATGGAATCCATGCAAAGAAGAATACTTGTTCAATGACACAGAGGTATCTGTTATAACTGTTGCAGAACTGGAAAAAACTGGATATTCTTTGCTTTAGTGGAATATATATAGTGACACTCTGTTCCTTAGTGATATTTTGCTGCTCTATTTCACTAGTGCTTTCTGTCACACTGCCTGATGCAATATTGGCACTGCATCTCAAGGCATTTTTGTTTACAGTCAATTTCAATCTCTAACTATAAAGTTAAGGTTAACGTAAATGCAATCAAACTGCCAATTTCTGTAAATGCACACCCACTGATTTCTATCACTTAACTACATTTGGCTGTTAATAGATCTCCTACCTGCTACAGGTACCAAGCACAAGCACATTTACTTTTTGCAGAGAGCTGCAACTAAGTTAAGATGGAAATGCTATAACACGTTTTCCCCTGAAGATTTAGAATGTATTTGGAGCTAACACAAGAGTTTCTAAACAGAACAATGTTTTGTACATTCAAACTACATATGTAGGTTTCCATTAAAAACAACAAACAAAACCCAACTTTCTTATTCTAAGCTAGACAACTGTTATGAGTAAGTATAATATGATTTTCAAGAAATTTGTGGTTTAGATCGTTATAATTCTGGAAAATCTATCCTGACTCCACACAAGCCTTAGGTCTTTTGTGTGCAGCAGAAGAAATTCTGTATGGTGCACTACGCAAGGATCACAGACAACTCTGTCAGCTGTGGCAGCGTTGATCACTTCCTGAGCTGGACCTGGATTCAGTTTCTTCAAACAGGTGACAGGGTGCTGTCAAAATGTACAGTTGGTACATTCGATCAGAATGTGTATAGCCTACAGATCATGAAGCACATAGCTGCAAATGTTACATATGGGTTTGGTTTGGTTTACCCCACAGAAGGTGATTTTTTGTGTAACGCTCACCCCTGCTAGAATAAGCTGAATTGATAAGAAGATAGCTTTCTTAGGTTGAAATCCTACACATGCTTATTTGGCGTAAGTCCCATTGAACCCATAGTGTCATAGAATTGTAGAGTTGTAGGGACCCTGAGGATCATCTAGTCCAACCCCCTGCAATGCAGCTGGCCCATATGGGGATCGAACCCACAACCTTGACATTATCAGCACCCTGCTCTAACCAAACGAGGCTTACTAGTAAACAGAGATGTGTACAGCCGTGGTGTCAATTATATTGCTGACAGAATATGCAGGATCTTATAAAGTTTCAAGTTTTTAAGTGTTCCAAATGTTGCATTTTCTTTCAAAATCAGTTGAATAAAAAAACTAATAATCTTTTTAGATTTCCTCCAATTTGCATTTGATAAAAAATTCCCTACTTTAAAAAAAAAACCAAGAGTGTCTACTGTCACAAGGTTGAGTCCAATGAAGTCATTGCATGAGTGGAACAACTTCCCCATGTGCAGCAGAACATCCTCTCTCCCTTCCACCTGTTCCCTCCCCAAATCTGCTTGGTGGGGGACCCAGAGCAGATGCAGAGGGGGCTCTGTGAAGGAAGGAGAGACCAAAGTTGCATTGCACAAATGGAAGTTGTTGCACTTGCAGAATGGCTTTCCTGAATACAACCTAAAGAGAGAGATGCTGCCTCTTCCGGTGGTGCCAAAATTAGATCTGTCAGCCACTTAAAATTTATTTAACTAAAAAAAAAAATGCAGTGCTTTTCATTTCTCATTATTACAGTCCCTCTAACAATAGCATTCTGAGGTAATTAATGAATAGAGAAGTTTCAGCACAGTGATTTAATGTTTTGGAGATAAGTCCAAAACATATTGCCAAAATCAGGAAATGACCACTGAAGGCTTCAGTCATCTCTGCACACTTACTTCTGAGTAGAGATGTTCAAGACTACATCTTTCACAAGCAGTGAACATCTTTTCATAGGGAACCATTATAAAGGGGGGGGATCATATATACAAGTATACATGCTTAATTTGTGTTTGATCCAACAGCCAATTAATAGAGGACTGCTCAATGCTTATATCGATTGATGCAACAGAATATGTATTTACTTTTTTGCCCCCTAGGTTCTGCACCGACTCAGCTGTATGGCACTGAAGAATCAAGTGTTTTTAGTGGTAAACTTAGGAACCAAGCAGCCCTGCAATCACAGTGATCACCGCTGCCCACCAGACGGGAGATACCACTTTAACACGAATGTCATATTTAGTGACAGTGGTACACTCATAGCCAGATACCGAAAACAAAATCTGTATTTTGAACGTGCCTTTGATACTCCGCCAGAGGTAGATTACACTGTTTTTAATACGCCTTTTGCAGGCAAATTTGGAGTTTTCACTTGCTTTGACATCCTGTTCTATGAGCCAACTGTGAAGCTTATCAAGGAATACAATTTAAAACAGGCTGTGTATCCTACTGCATGGATGAACCAGCTTCCGCTGCTGTCTGCTGTAGAATTTCAACAAGCATTTTCAGTTGCTTTCAACATCAATCTTTTGGCAGCGAATATCCACCGTCCTGACCTGGGTATGACAGGGAGTGGTATATATACACCATCGGAATCATTCATTTATTATAACATGGAGAATGATAAAGGGAAGCTTATAGTGGCCCAAATCCCTATTACATCAGGGCGTGAAACCAACAATAACATGCGAACGAGTTTTTCAAACTCCCCTATGGACCATCAGATTTGTCGTAAGGAGGATCAAGAAGCCCACTGTGAAAAAGCTGAGAAAGGAGCCCAGGAAGCTCCACCTATATTTCATGGCGAAATGATGTATGACAATTTCACTTTTATGCCCATAATGGAAGCTGAAGGAGAGATCCAGGTCTGTTTCAATACTCTGTGCTGTTCCTTAAGTTACCAGAGACTGTTTGTATCAAAGGAACTCTATGCTTTAGGAGTATTTGATGGCCTTCATACAGTTCATGGAACATACTATGTACAGGCTTGTGCGTTAGTGAAGTGCGGCACCCTCGACTATACGAGTTGCGGGCAGGAAGTCACAAAGGCTACTGAACGGATAGATTTTCAGCTGCAAGGGAATTTCAGCACTGCTTTTGTCTTCCCTCTCTTGCTGAAGTCTGGCATCACTCTGGACTTTGCGGACTATCTGGGGTGGGAAAAGAACCACTATGTCATGCAGAAAAAGGGAGCATCTTCTGGCTTAATAACGGCCGGTTTATATGGACGATGGTATGAGAAGGACTAAAACAAGCATTTGGTGCAACCAAAAGTCACATGCCAAAATGAATGATTCAGGAGCTTGCTTAATAAAAGGAGATTATTGTCCAATGGAGTTCTTGAACTGTGTATACCTGAAAAGTAATTTTAGGTTGCATGAATTCATAAAGGTTCTTTATCAATTCCAAGGGTCCACAAATTTTGGCTGATCTCAAAAGGGTTTGTTCTTGGCTCTGACATCACACTAGACTCGTCACATACAACTAGGTGCCTGTTGTCACATAAAATCATAGAGTTAGAAGGGACCCCTAAGTGTCAATCTAGTCCAACCACATGCAATGCAGGAAGCATCCAGGACAGATGGCCATCCAACCTCTGCTTAAAAAATCCAATGAAGGGGAGTCCACCACCTCTGTTCTGCTGTCAAGCAGCTCTTACTGTCAGAAAGTTCTTCCTGATATTTAGCTGGAATCTCCTTTCTTGTAACTTGAATCCATTGGTTCAGGTCCTCTCTTCCAGAACAGAAAACAAGCTCACTCCATCTTCCATGCGACAGCCCTTTAGATATTTGAAGATGGCTGTGATATCGCCTCTCAGTCTCTGCTTTTCCAGGCTAAAACAAATCCAGCTGCCTCAACTGTTCCTCATAAAGCTTGGTTTCCAAACCCTTGATCACCTTGGGCTACCACCTCTGCACATGCTCTCGCTTGTCAATATCCTCCTTAAATTGTGATACCCAGAACTGGACACAGTTCTCCAGGTATGATCCGACCAAGGCAGAATATAGCAGTACTATTACTTCCACTGATCTGGACACTATACTATACTTCTGTTGATGCAGCCTAGAATAGCATTAGCTTTCTTTGCTGCTGCATCACACCATTGACTCATGTTAAGCTTGTGGTCTACTAAGACCCCAAGATCCTTCTCACATGTACTACTGGCAAGCTAGTTGTCGCCCATCTTATATTTGTGGAGCTGGTTCTTCCTCCCTAAATGTTGTCCCACCCAGCCCACATTTTACCAGCTTATCTGTAAGAATATTCTAGGGGACTTTGTCAAAAGCCTTACTAAACTTAATATACACTATGTCCACAGTAGTCTTCTGATCTACCAAGCTCGTAACTCTTATAAAAAAAGAAAAGAAATGAGACTTGTCTGTCATGACTTGTTTCTGAGAAACCCATGCTGGGTCTTTGCATCCAGTATGGATAGTTTAAACACTTGTGAACTGCCCTGAGATCGCCAGATGAAGGGCAGTATACAAATTTAAATAATACTAATACCAAGTAGAAAGGACTTTTATAGTGAACAAAAAGGATGTTGCAGAATAATATGTCACTATATTAATAATAAGATACTGTATTAAGTGATGTGTTCTAATTCTACTTTCAATAACAGAACCCCACCCCCCAAAAAACGTCAGAAGTTTTAAAGGACTTCAGTGTGAAAGATATTTATAAAAACAACAGTTTTACCTTGCACTTCATCTTTTTTTTTCCTGCCTAAAAGAATGAACTTGAGAAAACGAGAAATGTCAAATGTAACGCTAATTTGATTTATGAGTAAATGCAAAACAAATGTATAAATAAAAGCACTGTTATTTGCTGTTGTAGCATGTCAGCATCACTCACAGCAACAGCAAGTTACCTACACTAGGAAAGAGAGGCTTACCAACAACTTTCAGGCGGACAATATCCAGCTATTTCACAGCTAGAGGGCTAATGCTACCAAGTTCTGGTGGAATTAACAGTCCTTTCGATCAATTAGTAAGCCATCCATTCTATTTTATGCAATGCCACAGCACATTAAGAAGAACGATATGGAAAAGCAAAGGCCCCAGGCTTTTCAAATTACCCAACAGTAATAATGCATATGATCAATGATCAAAAGGCCTCCGGAAGATAGCTTAGTTATCTGAATGATTGATCTTTGCTTTAGAATCAACAGGACCAAAAAGGTTTTGTAGAATAGGATTTATAAATCTGAGGTATTCAATGAAGAGAAGCCCTTTAAGGAATTAACAATTATCCCACATAGATACACAGATTATTCATTAAATACAACTCTCACATCTGGGTTTTATTATACTCTGTAAAATATACACAGGAATCTTGATGTACTCAAAGAGTGCAGGTAAATACAGTATTCAAGCAGTCGCTATTTATATGTACATGCTCATTAATTCTTCAAAAACCCACAAAATTATCAAATAGATCAAAATACTGTCCTGTGTTTCCACACTATGTTCAGAAAACAAGCTGATAATTTACAATGGCATTAAGGTTTCCAGTTTCACAATACAAAAAGGATAAAAGAAGGTTGGGGTCAGTTTATAGCAAGTCATTTGTGTTTTACCTCAACATGCAAGAATATGTTCTTGCATGTACATAAGCAAGTTATAATTAAAAATGTTACTTTTCAATTAAAGCAGAACCAAATAAAGTAAATACCTCTATTTTAACAAATTTCATTTTAGGATCGAGAAATGTATTCCATTTTTCAGTTTATTCATTTTTTTTACAGTAGCCTGCTATAAATTAGACAAACTCAAGGCAAGCTGTAACTCTAGCTGAAGGACTTGGAATACATTTCCAAAGATTCATCACTGTACCTTTTTGATGAGAGGGAAACCATTTTAACCATCCCCCAGTCACATCCTGTGCCATGAAAGCTTAGGTGTTTTTTTTTTTTAATTAAAAAAATTATATACATCATAGAGGCACAAATCTCATGTCATTGTATATGATGTAGAAGACTGGGCAAGCTGTAGAAAATGCCATTTCCCTAAGGCAGCCTAGCAGGGTGTCAGGATTTTACAATTCTCATTTTTGATGCAGTTTTGCTCATCCAGATAATTACCATTCCTGTATTTTGAATAAAAATATATATTTAAAACAGATTTATTTTCGTAAAAGTAAGCTGTGCAATAAATACTGCATCGCTGTCTCATCTCCCTTTTATTATACTACTGTACAAGTTTCACCCTGACTACTCCTGGTTAAGCCAGTACAGCTTCACTACTATAAGATTGTGACAAGTTCCTTTTCATTTCCTCTCAGAGAAACAAAACTGAAAATTAAGTCCCCCCCCCCCCATGGTACATTTAACTGTGTTGGGAGGCTGTTAGGTGATTAAAAACAAATAAGACATTTAAAACCAAATCTAACATTAATTGTCAGAAGTAATTTAGGGGTTGGTTAAGACTATTACTTATTTAACCTATTCAACTTTTCAAAAAAAGTTTTTTTTTTAAATTAAAAAAAGTCTAAGTTATTCATTTGGTCCTTTGGCAATTTGCTGCACAAACAACGCCTTCTGTACCAAACTCAATTATTGCCTTAAAAATGATCTTGGTAAGATTTAAATCTATTGTCTTCTTTGTTGTATAACTTGTTTATTCATTTAGACAGACAATGGTGCACAGCCTTTTTTAGGATTCTTCATGGCACCATGGACAACCTAGTACGCTGCAATTAAATAACATTTTGTGTAATTTTTCTTTTCTTTTGCACCATGGATTTGGAGCACTTCCTTTGCATAACCTGCTTTTAAAAGCCTTTGGGAAGTTGCACAAATGTTTCATGTGCACCCATGTTTGTTTAAAAAAAACCCCCTCTTCTGGGTGTCCCTTTTTTTATATTCAGAAACTGCTTTCTCCAACAACACAATCTTGAAATTCAGCAAGTGAGTTCGTCTTCTGACCTCCAAGGAAGCTTCTTAATAGGTTTCAGAATCCGAGTCATTAAGTTCATCTTCTTCCGTATATGGGTAGCCATCTTCCCTGCCAATGTTGTTGAAACTACAGTAAGAACTATGTTCACTCCTGATAATAGGCAAGGAGTCAAAGGTGACAGTTTTTGAGGTGTTGGTGTAATGATTAATGGCATTGAAAGTAAGGGAAGGTAGCGTGGTGCTTGACGAAACAGGCATCATTGTGGCCAGAATGAGAGCTAGGCAATCAGCAACATCCTTATTGGGAGCACAGGCCAAAGCTGGTGTATAACCTAGAGTCAGAATAAAATCATAAATTTTAGTTCAAGACACACCCAAAATTTCAGATATCAAAGTCTATTCACTTGGTACAGCAGCAAAGTACGATTTTGTTATGCTATACAGTTGTACATTGGGTTCTCGAACGGAATCCATTCCGGAAGTCCGTTCAACTTCCGAAAACGTTTGAAAACCAAGGCACAGCTTCCAATTGGCTGCAGGAGTTTCCTGCACTCAATCGGAAGCCGCGTCAGACGTTTGGGTTCCAAAGAATGTTCGCAAACTGGAACACTCACTTCCGGGTTTGCAGTGTTCGGGAGCCAAAAGGTTCGAGTCACAAGGCATTCAAGAACCAAAGTACAATTGTACTAATTAAAAACTGGATTATGTGGGTGACAGACAGCTGTGTCCATCTGCCAAGTGGGAATGGGTTTCCATTTGTGCGATGGGACTCTGAGTTAGTGTGCCACCCCCCTGATCTAGCGCAGCTTCTGTTTTAGACTAGCCACAACTTTTGTGACATCCAGACTGTGCTGAATGGAAACAAGTCAACTGCAAACCACAGTTTAGAAATGTGGTTAATTCTCAGCAATTAGCTGCACTTTAAGGTTTGGATATAATGCTTAACTGTGGCTAATCTAATATTGAACCTTCCAATCTCCTTGTAACTAACTGCAGTGGGAAGAAGGTGGGGAGCACGCAAGCCCAAGGTGAACAGCAACACATAACGCTAAACCATGGTTTAGCATTGCAGGCGAACCAGGTGACCGCTGATTTAGATGGCTTGTTAAAATGGCATTAAACAAATTCATGGAAAATAGACCCCAATAGATGCCCAGAAGCAGCATACCTTTGAATACCAGCTTCTTCTGCTGGAAAAGGAAGTGCTATGCAGGCTCTTTTGATTCAACTTTACCCTGTTTAAATTTACTTACCATTTTCATCAACGGCAAGTACACTTGCTCCTTTTCCTAGAAGTTCTTGAACTACAACCGTTAATCCATTTCGAGCAGCAACATGCAAAGGTCTGCAGAGACAACCACCCACAAATCTTACAACAAACACATTAAAAATGCATGCAAAGATTACTGTCTGATTATATTAGTATTTTCATTTCTATCCCTGTGAAGAGGTAATTATATACATATTAAAGCAAGCCATTTCAATTTCTAGAGTAGAAAAAGTGATATCCAAACATTTGAGCATGTTTAAATCTTTGTAAGTAGCTTGTTATGTATCTGTAGAATTAATCTATTACTACAATACAGAGAGGGTGGGAGATATAGTCTGGCAATATCTGAAGGACCAAAGGTTAGCCAACCTTGGTGTAAATACAGAATCTATATGGTGTGAGACTAAGCAGTTCTTTGGTTCTCATGTAACCTGTAATTTTTTTGTGAACTCTTATCCTATTCCAAGCAAACATGAATCAGAGTACAGTAACTGTGTCAGTAACTAGCAAAGCATCCTTTTTCTGTCCCTTGTTTTAAGCCAGCATGATTACTATTCTCCTGCCTTGTGACCTGTAAATTATTGCTACTTTTGTTTACTGTTAATATTTCTGTTCTGCCTTGCCCTTTGCCGAATGTTTCCATGAAGACCATTTCTTAAAACATCGTATAGATTAAGCTCATATATTGCCAATTATCACACAAAAAATATTTAGTGAGCACTCTCCCCCATAATCTCCCTGCTCCCACTCCACTACATTCACCTAAATATAGTTTCTTCAATAACAGATTTTCAGTGCTATATGAAGCTCGACTTACGTCTGCAAGGCTGCATTGGTGGCATTGATGAGATTTCTATCTGTAATCTTCTCCAGTATTAACAAGGCACTAGTTTCATGACCCTTTTTTAAAAAGGAAGGAAAAGGAAAAAGAGATTCTTTATTCTTCCTTTAAAACAAAAATCTATTATTTTAAACCTTGGCAAATTCCACATGTATATTTGAAACAATCTACACAAGTTTTCTTTAGATTATGTAAGCAATAGAGATTTGTAACTAGTAGGCAGAGTTTTTATTAGCACCAAGTATGGTCTGCAGAAGGACACAAGCTACTTAGCTCAATATGCTTAGATATTATAGTGGTGAGGACTGCATGTTTCTGTCTTTTACTTCAGTGTCTACAATTTTTGTACCCACGGCTGCCTCTCTTCCTTCATGTTTCTGAACTGTATCACCTTCTCCCCCCACCCCTTTGCCAAAATGCCCTCTGTATTCCAAGCAGATCCAGTATATGGGATGATGTTTCATCTACCCAATGATGGAATAGTTCTGGTAGAGTCTCCAGACCACTGGACACCTTAAAAAGCTCAACAGATGGACTTAGCTTTAGATCAGGCATAGGCGAACTCGGCCCTCCAGATGTTTTGAGACTACAATTCCCATCATCCCATCACTGGTCCTGTTAGCTAGGGATGGGAGTTGTAGTCCCAAAACATCTGGAGAGCCGAGTTTGCCTATGCCTGCTTTAGATAGCCGTTGTTAAAAATCTGTTACCTGGCTCAGTATTGATGCAGCTATGAATGAAGCAAATATGATAACTCGGCACCCCACTCAAGGTGTAGTTCTTTCCCAGTGCATTTAAAAGACTGCTGCATCACCACTGCTACTCTAGACCAACTTTATTCAAATGGATAAATGATGAAAACCACGACGAGACCAGCAATAAATCACAGAAGCTCCAAACTGGAAAATGATACATACCTTGCTGCAAGCCAAATGCAGTGCTGTGTTTTTACACTTATCTTGCAAGGTCAGATCGGCTTTAGCGCTGCTAACCAACACCTCTGAAAGAAGCAAAGTGTCACATTAACTGAAAAGATGCATTTATAGACAGAAGCTTTATAGTGTACTTTTTTTTAACCGTTATCTCATCAGCGGAGATTGTTCCCAACTCGGAAGTGTAAATAGGCCTGACATGATTAAGAACATAAGAGCATGCTTGCTGTATCAGATCAAAAGCCTTTCAAGTTGAGCGATCTGTTTCACAAAGTTGCCAACCAAATGCCTTTGGGAATCTGAATGCAATAGTCTCTTCCGCCACTCAAGTAACTGTTGGTAACAATTTTTTGTTTGTGTGTGCAAATTTCCCTACTGCCCCATGTTTCATCATCCTATGCTTTTCTATCCTCTTAAATCACTCGACAGGCAGCCTGACTTACACGTGTGGCTTATCCTGTGAATGAAATTATGAAACTACTGTAAGTTGTTAAGAGAATGTGTGTTCTTTTGAATCAAATTCTGTTGATTAATAAAAATATTAACCAAAGAAAGTTGCTTGGTTGATCAATTTGAAATCTGCAAATCTACTTTAAAAAATGGCCTATGCAGTTCTAATGCAGGCTTTTTACGTTTGTATAATTAGTAGTTATTAGTAATGAAAACAGAAAATACACAAGAGTTCTCTTTTTACCAACTGTATTTGTTTGTCCATTTTCTGCAGCCATCATTAGAGGGGTTTTCCCAGAAGAATCTACAGAGTTTACTTGTGCATTATGGCTGAGCAAAAGCTGTAAGCACTCTACATGGTCTGTAAAGGCTGCTGCATGGAGAGGAGTTCTGGGGAGAAGAAAAAGAGCGCACTTTGTAGATAAAAAGCAGGCTAACAACTAGTATCATATGCATGATTCTACTTAAAAACATAACCCGTCTAGCAGTTGTGGGGAAAAACTGCTTTAGAAGATTATGATTTGTGAATTTGTATTATCTCAACACTTTAGAGTCAACGATATACATTTCATTTCCCCTCTTGCCCTTTTCATGGAATAACAAGGGGCAGGAGATATAGAAAGAGTGGGGTTGGGAAAAGCACTGCAGATATTACAAAAGAGGTCCAAACCCAGATCTCAGCCCAAAATATCCAAAGCTTCTTTTCATATCATAAATTATTTTTTTAAGAGTTTTGGTTTACTGTGTAAAGAAAGCGCAATCCTATATAAGTTTAATGAAGGATTTCCAGATACTTATATGTAGGATCACACAGCTTTATTTCTTTATTTACCGTATTTTTCGCACCATAGGATGCACCGGACAATAGGACGCACCTTGTTTTAGAGGGGGGAGAACAAGAAAAAAAAAATTCTCCCCCTCTCTGCCCAGCGCCCCTTCAGCGAAGCGGCAGGAGGCGCTGCGCAGAGAGGGGGAGAATTTTCCCCCTCTTGTTTTCACGCTCTAAAACAAGGTGCCGTTCAGGCGGCTACCTTGGAAGCCTGGAGAGCAAGAGGGGTCGGTGTGCACCGACCCCTCTCACTCTCCAGGCTTCAGGTTCCTTTTGACCTGCTCTTTGGGGCTGGCGGGGGAAGCCCACCACCAGCCCCAAAGAGCAGGTCAGGGAGCAGCGGAAAGGCGCAGCGGAGAGGCTCCTGCCATAGCCGCGCGTCACCTCTCCAGCCGGGAGAGGGTCGCGGGGCTATGGCGTCTTCGCTCCATAGGACGCACACACATTTCCCCTTCATTTTTGAAGGGGAAAAGGTGCGTCCTATAGAGCGAAAAATACGGTACTGAACATATTATAAATTATACATATCACTGCAATGTATAGGGAAGGGAATAGTCCAGTCAGCTTGAAATTATGTCAAGTATTAAATCTAGCTAGAACATATATAATAGCTAACCTACCATTGTAAAATACTAAGCTTTTACAGATATTAAAACATCAGCTGTTTTAAATTAGAACACACAGATATAGACTAAGGCCCATCTGAACTATATATTTAAAGCAGTATCATACCAAAGAATCCTGAGAACTGTCGCTCATTAAGGGTACTGGGAGTTGTTAAGAGCCCCCTGTTCCTCTCTCAGAGCTACGGATTGGTTTAACAACCAATTCCATTTCCCAGGGAACTCTTGGCACCCTGAACAAACCACAGTTCCCAGAATTCCTTGGGGGAAGCCATGACTGTTTAAAGTATGGTATTGTTTAAAATGTGTAGTGCAGATGGGGCCTTAATCTAGATTAAACACATGAAACCTGCGACAAAATGTTGTAGTTGGCATGCTGCTGTCCAGGGTTCTAACCAGCCATGCTTTCTACCAAAATACTTCATTACATTCATGCCCCACCTCCCTTACTGGGATAACAGTCAGAGAACACATAAAGCAACAACTGAAAATGCAGAACATTCTTTTTAGTAAATGTGCTTCAGAGCTTACCTGGCTTTTCCGTCTGTAGAATTTACAATGCTAGAACCCAGTGTATCAATTAGCATTTCAGCAGCGCCCTCGTTATCATTAATCCTATCAGAAATTTAAAAGGGAATTACTTCCAGAAAAGCTGCAGTTTGTTAAAAAGATATAATGAAATCCATGTAGAAGTTGCTTACACAGCACAATGCAATGGGCTGAAAGCATTTCCTTCCATTTTCTGGAAAACTTCCTGCTCCAAAAGAAGTTCGACACAGCTGTCATGACCTAAAATGGTTTAAATGCCAGATAGCAAATGCAAAATAATACAAATCAGAGGTCTTTATTATGAAACACTAAGTATAAATAGAATGTATAGTTTATTTCGTATGTGTCACATGTTGGAAACTGATGTTTATTTTGGAACACTCCTGACTATCAAGTAAATGTAGCCATAGGTACCATTTTTTCATGGCTACGATGCTGTCACACAGCTACTATATTAGAAATGAGGTGAAACCAACAGAGGGCGAGGAAGGAGATAAATGAATTGAAGATCTATTGGCAGAAATATTGAATAGGGTGTGTCTTTTGTGCATGTGGACTCTGACACTTATTTATCCTTTCCTGTATGTGTTTATTTGCTATCCATGACCCATTTTGTGGCCTGGCAATTGGTTGCTTCCTACAGAGACATCCTGGCACATGACACTTCTAATTAGTCACATGTTCTGGGACCAATCAGCTACAAACTTCCTAAGGTACTTTGGCATGTGTAAATCTTCAAAGAATGGCACATAAGATAATATGTTGCCTCTGCCCAAAATCCTTCTCTAGTTCTCCTGGTGCGTTTTAGGATTTTATTAGTTAGCCCTGTCTGATCTGAGAATGGCAATGGAGATTGGAAGCACAAGGCAGCTTGTACGAGTCACGTGATTCTACACCAACCAAGCATTCCCCTAGAATATTTATTCTTAAGAAATGATCATGTCTTACTTACCATTGTAACAGGCCCAGTGCAATGATGTATATCCATGATTGTCTGCAAGGGCAGGTACTGTATCTCCAGATGCTGCTGACTGCAAGAGTGCTCCTAACACCCCAATATGTCCACATGCAGCTGACAAATGTATAGGTGTTCGTCCTCTGCAATCTCGTAGTATGGACTTTGCACCGTGTTGAAGCAGAGCTTCTACACACTCCTCGTGTCCTGTAACTGCCTGGAAAAAATGTAACACAGAAAGCATATATTGCGTCAACGTGTATATAGTCACAAAGAAGAAGAAGAAAAAAATCAATGGTCTCCACAGTTATGTGATCCATCCATTGCTTCTCTACCATATCAGCCCAATCTGTTTTCACATCAATAAATGGACATTTGTGTACAAAAAGGCAGATGGAGCCGGCTAGGAATGTAGGCTTCAAAAGCTATTGAGAGCTGATTTTGCATGTCTCAGGACACTTTCCAAACAGCATTTGTTTCTGTATTGTTAACGCCACAGCATTTACATTGTAAGCCACTTTGTAACAGTTTGCTATAAAAGGGGAGGGGTATATAATATATACAGGGACGCGGGTGGCGCTGTGGGTTAAACCACAGAGCCTAGGACTTGCCGATCAGAAGGTCAGCGGTTCGAATCCCCGCGACGGGGTGAGCTCCTGTTGCTCGGTCCCTGCTCTTGCCAACCTAGCAGTTCGAAAGCACATCAGAGTGCAAGTAGATAAATAGGTACCGCTCCAGCAGGAAGGTAAACGGTGTTTCCGTGCGCTGCTCTGGTTTCCAGAAGCGGCTTAGTCATGCTGGCCACATGACCTGGAAGCTGTATGCCTGCTCCCTCGGGCAATAAAGCGAGATGAGCGCGGCAACCCCAGAGTCGGTCACGACTGGACCTAATGGCCAGGGGTCCCTTTACCTATATAACATATAAATAAAGTGTTCTGGATGCAGACTAAGTTAGTTGAACTTAGTTTCCATTGAAATCAATGACTCTTTAGTCATGACTTGCTTGTTGCGCTGAGCTCAGCAAGACCTCTAAGCATAACTAATTCAGTCTATATCTAAAGCAATGCTTCTCTAGGGAAACTTCAGCGATGCTACCTATTGAAGCAAAAGGTGAGGCAGGGGGCAATGAATGACACACTTACCCCTCTGTGCAATGCTGTTCTTCCCCATTTATCTTTGGCATCTACATTTGCTCCTTTATTAAGCAATGAATAGACACAATCTGTGTGCCCATTGAGAACAGACAACATCAGAGGAGTCCTGGAAGAGAAACAAAAAAACCCCATACATTCTATGTTAACAAGCTCACAAACCTGCTCACGTGGCAAGCTAGGCAACTGTGAAGAGAAACATTAGCAAATCCTAGTTTGACTCAGTCCATAGACTGGAAGGGCTGCTGCACATCTGAATGGAGACAGAGACAAATCTTCTTAAAAGGAGCATACCATATATTAAAGAGCAGGGGCAGGAAACCTAAGGCCCGGGGGCCGGATGCGGCCCAATCACATTCTCAATCTGGCCACGGACCGTCCGGGAATCAGCGTGTTTTTACATGAGTAGAATGTCTGCTTTTATTTAAAATGCATCTCTGGGTTATTTGTGGGGCATAGGAATTTATTTTATTTTTTTCAAAATATAGTCCGGTCCACCACATGGTCTGAAGGACGGTGGACCGGCCCACGGCTGAAAAAGGTTGCTGACCCCTGTTAAAGAGAGTAGGATAGAGAAGCCAGGTCAAAATACAGTTGTGATGCACCTTTCACTATTGTTGCCTCATAACTGTCTGCAAGCCACAACCTGAAAAATGTATGCAATGTCTTAGCCCTTTGTTCTTTATTTTATTTGCAGAATGATTTGAAGATCTGCCTTGTAATAAACTATTTCATGGGTTTTTAAATAATGAATGCTCTGCAATAATTCAGCACTGAGTTTCATAAAAGGCCAGCTGGAGGTAATCGTTCAATACTGCATATCTTAATTTGAAAATAAACATTATCCAGAAGAAAACATGGCCACTGGGAATAATAAATTATTATGAAAATGATCAAATATATTTATTTACATTCTTTATCTGAATCTGTTTCCTCCAGACAAACCATGAACTATAAATCCAAGAACAAACTTTGGTTATAGCTTCGAGTTTGTCTGGAGTGAGACAAACCATGAGCCTGAGTTTGGATGAAACACTAAGCCAAACCGCATTGGCTTAGCTCAGAGCAGAACAACGGTAGCAGGGCCAGAAGAGGAGCAAATGGTGAAATCTCCTCTCAGGTCCTGGTGCATTCATGCTAAGTCATGATTTCACTATGCAAATGGGTCCATGAAAGCCTAGTAAAAAAAAGTCTGAAAAGACCAAAAAGCAATTTAGGCATTAAAGAAAACCTCGTTATTTGGTTCATAGTCTACTGAAATATTTACTGTATGTGTTCAAAGCAAATAAATATCAGGCAAATATGAGTATATTTCTTTTTAAAAATCAAATGGTCCTAAAGGATTTTTTAAAATGCTACTTTGATTTCATGCTCATGTCAGCCCAGCACTGTCAGCCCAGCACCAGTGAGCTCATTTTAAGAGAAAAATGCAATTTGAGACATACTGTCCATTTCCGTCTTGGATGTCGACAGCATTCTGTGGTTCTGCATTTCCTATCAATAACCGCAGACATTCCGAATGACCATTTGTAGCTGTAAAATATTAACAAAACATTAAAATCATTAAACATCAAATTATTTGAAAATTTTTAATTTCTGTTTTAAGACTGTCAGAAGGTATTACTGCATTAAAGCATAAAATACATTTTTGCCAGTGATGCAACCACATTGTATTTATCCTAAGGGTGAAATAATGCAAATTTTGGCTGACAAATCTGGATTAACTAAAGACCTTAGGCTTTAGTGGAGAGGGTAAGAGGGCATGGCTGAGATTCACATCACATAAGGGAGTAACGCGCAACTTATAGGATTTGTTTTGCCTGGGTGGGGATTATGTGATCAAGAGGGTTGGGTATAAATCTTTAAAAATAAACTAAATAAAAAAATAGACTGAGGATCCCAAGTCACCCAGAAAGCACACACATCTTATGTGCTGGGCTGCTTCTTCATGTTATCCAATGCAAGGCTACCATCAAAGCCCAAACCTTAAGGGAGACCAGAAAATATAACCGCATACAATTCATTGCTCTGGGTGCCTGAATATTTTTGATAACCCAAAACCTCTGCAAAAACAAATGAACAAGGAAAGGAAGGAGAC
Source organism: Podarcis filfolensis (assembly GCF_964270895.1). Classification (NCBI taxonomy): domain Eukaryota; kingdom Metazoa; phylum Chordata; class Lepidosauria; order Squamata; family Lacertidae; genus Podarcis; species Podarcis filfolensis. The sequence goes on along the minus strand of NC_139614.1, from coordinate 21,251,161 downwards.
AGAAGCTCCTAAGCCAATGTAGTTAGAGATGTGGAGGCCTGGATTTAACACCTCTAGTTATAAAATAGGGTCCAATAAAACCAAATAAAATAACCAGAGTAAGATCAATATAACATATTCAAAGCAATTTTTGTAACTATCTGCTTTTTAGAAACAGCAGAATTAGATAATCTGTTCTCTATTTGTAAGGCCACTTGATTTTTAAAAATAATAATTAAGCGGGGGGTGGGGTGGAATTTGTTAAACAAAATAAACAAATTTCTACCCTATTTATTACTTTTCTGCTATGATTTAAAAATGAAGTGCTAAAGGTCTTACCTGCAGCATGTATTGGTGTTCTCTTTACAACATAGTCTTTCACCAAAATAGATGCCCCCTGATTAATTAGTACATCGACACATTCAACGTGTCCTTTAAAAGCTGCAAGATCCAATGGCGTTCTACCATTATTGTTCCGGACATCAAGATCCAACAAAGATTGCACTAATACTTCCAGAGCTTGATGGTGTCCATGATAGGCCTGAGAAATGTTACAATTTTAGATAGATGGAGACATTACGGTGAAAAAAATGAATCAGATTTGAGACAAAAATGTACACTTTACAAAGATGTCTATCGAATGTAGCCCAGGTTTTAGCAAGCGTAAATAATTATTGATGCATAAACGAACTCAAAGCACAAGTCAAAATTACATTAAATCACCCAATGCAAAGGTATGTTTATTTTCTAAAAGGCCAATAATCAATATTTGGTGAACTAAATACTTACAGCTAAGTGCAATGGACTAATTGGTGCCCTGTTGTCTGAATCATTCAGCATGTCTGTTCCAGATGTTTCCATTAGCTAAACAGAAAAATATACGCGATAAAAGTCAAATTATTTTTAAGTTGACATGCATAGTTCAACAATGCATGGTTGTCTCAATCTAAAATCATTAACAGAGGGAAAAATACCAATGTGAGGAAATTGCATTTTAAAATAAAAACATGCTTGTTGAGCTCTTGTAACAAAAACAAAGAGCTTACACTTAAACTTTTCAATTCCCCCCCCCCGACATACTATAAAACACATCAGAAAGACTTGATGTTAACAATGTTTTTTTAGTTTTTTAAAAATCAGTTAATGGTTACAAGCCTCCAGGAAAAGACTGGGCGAGAAATGGAAGCATATGAGAAGGATGTTCCTTGGCCTGGTTCACATGTCACAGTAAGACAGGGTATGGTTTACTGTAACTGCATGATGAATATGCTGGCTCCTGGCGAGGAGCTGACACCCACTTTCCTGATCCCCCAGGCTTTTTTGGTCACCGAAGGATGGCAAGCTAAGCCAAAGTTTGGCTCAGCATGTCATCCCAAGCCAGGATTGTGATAAACGTCTCTTCTCCCTAACCACGACCTGTAATCATCGGATGACCCTCTGCTACAAGGGGAATGCTTACCGTATTTTTCGCTCTATAAGATGCACTTTTTCCCTCCTAAAAAGTAAGGGAAAATGTGTGTGTGTCTTATGGAGTGAATGCAGGCTGCGTGGCTATCCCAGAAGCCAGAACAGCGAGAGGGATCGCTTAACAGCACTCCCTCTTGCTGTTCTAGCTTCTGGCTTAGCCGAGCGAAGCCTCTTCAGGGCACGGGGAGCCTTCATCCCGCTGCCCTGAGGAGGCTTCGCATGGCTATTCCAGAAGCCAGAACAGCAAGAGGGAACGCTGCGCAGTGCTCCCTCTTGCTGTTCTAGCTTCTGGCTTAGCCCCTCTGTCCCTTCCCCCCACCTCCCGCAAAAGCCTCCAAGAGCCATGCTCCCTTTAAAGAACGCATGGCTTTTGCGGGAGGTGGGGGAAGGAACAGAGGGCAGCCCGTCAGTCCTTTCCCTCACCTCCTGGAAAAGCCTGCAGGAGCCGCACTCCCTTTAAAGAGTGCATGGCTTTTGCAGGAGGTGGGGGAAGGAACAGAGGGCAGCCCCTCAGTCCCTTTCCCCACCTCCCGGAAAAACGCGCAAGAGCCGCGCTCCCTTTAAAGAGCCGCGCGGAGCATGTGTGCGGCTCTTGGGGGCTTTTCTCCCTCCTCAGGGAAAAGCCTGCAAGTGCCGCACACACGCTCCACGCGGCTCGTGAAAGGAAGCGCTGAGCAGAGCTTGGGATGCATACAGGCTCTGCTCAGTGCTCCCTTTAAAGAATATTTTTTTCCTTGCATTCCCCCTCTAAAAACTAGGTGCGTCTTATGGTCAGGTGCCTCTTTTGGAGCGAAAAATATGGTAATTATGATCCCAGCTTTGGACAAAACACTAAGCCAAATCTTGGCTTTAGTTGCTGTGCCACAAAAAGCTAGAGGATCAAAGTTGCTGCAATATCCTTCCTGGGAGCTGCACGATCATGCTATGCTATGGTTTGGCTTAGCATGATGTGTGAATGCAGCCTTTAAGGAATCAAGCTGAAGTAAAGAAGCAAGAAAACTACATCACAAAAACTGAGCTAAATGAGAAGCAAGCAGCAATTTGTGGTTTCTTTAACTTGCCTACTTGTATCACCAGGATCACAGTAGACAACATAAAAGCTATCTGAACGTTACTAATTAGCTCCTGTGGAAAACAAACTAGAAGAGCCATATGTTTTATTCTGAGTCATTCAACTTTTAGTTAAGTATCTGCTGAATTTCCAGTATAAATAGTGAAATGTCAAACAAAATTAGGCTATAAAGCATTCTGAATATTTTCAATAAATATTTTACAGCAAATGTCTTTATACTTACAACATCTAGAGGTGTTTCACTGGCAATCTGCAATGAAATCCACACTTTAGATAACAGTTGCTAAAAATGTGAATACGAAACTCCAAGTTTTTTATTATTCTTCAGAAAATTCATGGTTCTGAATTTAAGTTTATAAAACAACAATTGTAATTCAAATATGTACATATCTTTGCAGATATGTATTACGCTTTGGTATGCAAATCATGCTTGGAACTATCTATAATATCCTCATTGTAGTTAAAGGCAACAATCCAAATGATTATGTTTGAAATGGACTTTACATATTGGCCAAGATTCAAAGAACAATGCTTGTTCTGGGCTTCTGTTTTTTAAACAGCATGCCACACGGCAATCACTTTTCAAACTGTATGGAATATTCAAAAGCAGATTGTATAATGGTATTGGGGTCTACAGTTCAAAGAAAAAGGGAAAAAATCATGTCAACATGCTTAATAAGTAATAAAATAATAGTTCCTCTTTAACCAAGCTTTTTGCTAATTGACACCTTTTTAATGTGGAAGAGGGATTATTGGATTGTCTTTGTTTTTGTTATGTGATATACATCTGTGTGTGTGTGTGTGTGTGTGTATATATATATATATATATATATATATATATAAAATGTTGTGTACTACCTTGAGATATAGGGTGGTATACAAATTTAATTAATGATAATAGAATAATAATTAAGGCTTCAGAGAAAGCTAAAAGTAGCTTTTCACTCTTGTTGTTCTCAAGGATAAGATAATAAATTTTATTGTTCATGATTATCTCTTTTTGTCTTTTAAAAAAACTGACCTACATGTACTTCCTAAGATTTCTCACACAATCTTTATTTACTGGTCAATGTCCTTCACAGTAAATTATCTTACCAATTCAAGGCATAAGCGATGACCATAAGCTGCAGAATAATGAACTGCATTATATCCTTGCTTGTCTCGAATCCCTGGATTTGCATCATTTCTTAATAAATATTCCAGGCACCTGTACAAAATGAAATGGATTAAAATGAAATTTTAATCTTTAATCAATGTGTTCTTCCCTATACACGGATGATTCACTCATTCAATACATTTAGATACTGTTGCTTGTCATAAACAACACACTATAAAGCATTATATAACAAATGTATCATCATCATCATCATCATCATCATCATCAGTTCTTGAATTTGTACCCCAACCTTCCTTCACACAAAGCTCAGAAAGGCAAAAAGATACACAAGCTAAAAATAAAAACAAAACAACATTTTAAATGCTTAAAACATTCTAAAAACAATTACAATTCAAAACATCTATAAATATTAAGCCCAGTCGTAAATTCCATACCAAGCCAACTAAAAGCAGTCCTCCCTTACAAAAGGGCAACATTGCACTGTCAAAAATGGTAGGAGACAAATGACTCAAAACAGTGGCAGAGGAAAGAGGCCCCAGGAAGGCATGGCCATGGAGGAGGAAGGAGTCAATGACCACAGACAGCTTATCAGAAATCTTTCCCCCCTGTGTCTATGACTTAGCTAAGGTAAAGGTAAAGGGACCCCTGACCATAAGGTCCAGTCATGACCGACTCTGGGGTTGCGGTGCTCATCTCGCTTTATTGGCCGAGGGAGCTTCCGGGTCATGTGGCCAGCATGACTAAGCCGCTTCTGGCGAACCAGAGCAGCACACGTAAACACTGTTTACCTTCCCGCCGGAGTGGTACCTATTTATCTACTTCCACTTTGACGTGCTTTCGAACTGCTAGTTTGGCAGGAGCAGGGACCGAGCAACGGGAGCTCACTCCGTCGTGGGGATTCGAACTGCCAACCTTCTGATCGGCAAGTCCTAAGCTCTGTGGTTTAACCCACAGCGCCACCTGCGTCCCATGACTTAGCTACTCACAAACAAAACAGATCAATATTTGTGGGAGAAAAGTAACTTGACTATCAGTCTTTACTAATCCCTTCTAACAACATATCCCCATTAAAAAAACAAACAAACAAAAACTGCATGGCAAATTTCATGCTACTAAGGGGTTTGAATATTAAGATTTCTAAATAGTACCATACTTACTTTCCATCAGTGTCTGATGCAGCTGCATAGTGCAATGGTGTACAACCCCTTTCGTCGAGGTCGTTGACACTTGCTCCAGAACCCACAAGGGCAAACAGGCACTGGTAATTACAATTGGCAGCAGCATAATGGAGTGGAGTTCTATGGCATAAGATATCGGATATGTTATTTGTAACAATATTTATACTGAAAATTTATCAATATGCCATGGTAATTTTTTATATTTCCAGTAAAGGGTAGAAATAAGTCTGAAACTTTGTACTTGATCAGTCTTGAAATTTACCAGTAAATATCAGAATACTTGGACATACTCCAAGAGCCTAATTACACTGCAGACAAGTAGATTTCAATGGTAAATGAGTGTCCATTTATATAAATATATAAAAGCAGATACAATACTAAGTGCAAGGGTGGAAGTGACCATTTCAGTGCTTTTCATAAACAAGGGAAAGAGCATGTAATTAGACACTGGTGGCAAGTAAACTATGCTTATTATTTAACATATCCTGCACATTCAAAAGGAGCATCATGTTTTACCTTCCAAATTTGTCTTTCTTATTGAAGTCTGCACCTGTGTTGAGCAGCAGATTTAGGCACTCCAAATTCCTGAAAGTTTTAGAACATGCTTCTCTTAGTCAGACTCCTCTAAAAACATCCCCATGCAATGTCACCCACGATAAATCAGAATCTGTAGTTTTCTATGAAACTAGGCTAGGATCCAAAGGATTACAAAGTGTTCCGTATGTCTTTCAGCCATATTCCCTAGGATGGCACCTGCTTAAAAGCTCTCCACCCAACCACCAAGGAACCTTAGGGTGAGAGGGCACAAGTGACTGAGACCAGAAGGCAAAATTGCTTGTGCATGGGCTTCTCGGAATTTTAGGCTCTTAGCCATTGTAAGGAATCTTTAAACCAAACAGCAATATCAAATAACTACCAATAAAATAATGCAATATATAGTGTTAACTTTTTTTAATCACAAGCAAATAAAGACCTGTAATCATTGAAGGGAAATAAAGGGTATTAGAGAAGGACCCAGATAAGCTAGATCATTTAGGTTTGATTTTGTTTTACAATGCTTCAAAACCAGGAGTTCATGAAGAAGCACTTGTTCATAGCTACTTAAACCCATAATATTGTGATATTGTATTATTTTTTATTCTTTGATGGTATCCCTGAGAGTTCATGGAAGAGTGCATCCAGTACTTCAGACCTCATTAAGCATAGTGGGATGGATACTAGACAAACCCCTTATTGCTGTCCATAACATGTTAAATCTTCTTAAGCACAGAAAAATAATATTTTCCAAGTATTACACAGGTAGTACAGATCATCTGACAGACTAACTTTTCTGCTGCTGCTGAAAATCCTAAATTTTAAGAAGTTGCTAAAACTGTACATACCCTCCAGCTGCAGCAGCATGAAGACAGGTCCTGCCAAAATCATCTGGAGTATCTATGTCAAAGCCTACAAAAGAAAGGCATTATTCTGTGAAATCACCTATAAAATGCATCTCTCTGTCCAGTTTGGCAGAGTATGCTATGAAGCAAACTTCCTTATATAGTAACTGTAGCATGAATTGTTAAAGGTAAAGGTAAAGGTACCCCTGCCCATTCGGGCCAGTCTTGCCAGACTCTAGGGTTGTGCGCTCATCTCACTCTAGAGGCCGGGAGCCAGCGCTGTCCGCAGACACTTCCGGGTCACGTGGCCAGCGTGACAAGCTGCATCTGGCGAGCCAGCGCAGCACACGGAACGCCGTTTACCTTCCCGCCGGTAAGCGGTCCCTATTTATCTACTTGCACCCGGAGGTGCTTTCGAACTGCTAGTTTGGCAGGCGCTGGGACCGAACGACGGGAGCGCACACCGCCGCGGGGCTTCGAACCGCCCACAATGCGACCGGCAAGTCCTAGGCGCTGAGGTTTTACCCACAGCGCCACCCGCGTCCCTATAGCATGAATTGTTACTTCTACACAATAAATTAATCCCCCAAAGATGTTCTGTTAATGTATGTAAAAGCTAGCTTTATCCCCACCTTTGCAGCATTGCTGTTGAGCCTTCTCAGACATAGTGTTAAACAATGTCTTAGCATTATGCACAAAAGCTTGAGGGTAACACATTTCTTGCTATCCTCTGGCACAGCTGCAATATATCAACTTTTTGCTTTTAAACTAACGTTCAGCTCCCTAATTATCCAAAAAAGCTAGGCTCAAGCCATGGTTTATAATCCTGACTTGCTCATAAACCACAGTTTAAATTAAACACATTTTTCCTGAGTTTGGATGCAGCAGGGTGCTGTGGTTAGTTTAAAATCAGAAGCAAATCTTCCTTATAGCTGCACCAGAGGAGGCATGTGGGGAATGAGGAGCGCAAAACTCATTTGCATAACAGTAAACCTAGCCCACTGAAAACAGTTATGCCTTCAGACTCCTTCTGCTGCAAGTACTGCTTTACACGGAAAGTAAGATATCTGGGAATTATCACATTTCTAGCACAAGATGCCTAAAACAGAAAGACTGGATGTGTAAAAAAAAAAAGGGGGGGGAGAGAAAATCAAGCTTCCAAACCATATAGTGGTTGTCCATCGCCAAGAGAGGTTCAGAGTAAAATAATATCAAATATTCAAAACCAGCCAAATGTCTACACCATAATATAATGTGGGGGATATTGAATTTTGCACACTAAAGATGAAGGGAAAATATTTATTGGGAATTTCGATTCCAGTACATGCCAGAAGGGCACCTATGTTTCTGGAATAACTTCTCCATTAAAGAAAGAAAGGCAAGGTGAGAGTTCCATCATTCTAGAGGGTATAACCCTCCAGGAGCTTCCAGACCGATATGCAAGGAACTTAAGACTAGAGTCAGCAGATGTTGCTTTCTAACTAGGACAATCCACAGACCAGAATATCTTACTGTTACCCACTGAACAGACCCTGAACTATGAAACTGTAATAAAGGCAGTCACTTGATTTTCACTGAATTATGCATCGCGCTGCATATGAGGATGAGCAAGTTTTCTTCTGACCTTGCACTGCATTTCAGAGGTTTAGTACAAGACGATAGGTAAAAAACTCTCGTGGGGAGGGGAGACGTAGCAACAAAAAATTTTTTAGTTGGCCAACAAGACCAGCTAAAATTAGTTGGCACCTGTTTAAGGTGGAACTCCCTATCAGGGCTGCAAAACCAAGAAACTTCAGTCAATTGATTTCAGTGGGCCTACTCTGAGTGTGATTAATGCTGGATATCAACTACTGAATTAAACCCCCCACACACAAGACATGTAGAGTAGAGGAACTGCATGAGGACAGAGCTTGCTCACAATCCTCCAAACCATGGTTTGGAAAATCATCTAACTATAGGCACAGTCTATTTTAAATCACTTTTCACTACAGTGTGTGTTATCAAGATATGGAATAGCCACTATTCCTTAGTTTTATCTTCTTTAGTTAGTTAGGAGTTTATATCCCACCCTTCAGAGTTTATACGCATAGTGGTTCAAAGGAGTATTAAAACAGAAAAAAACACTGACGATGGGTTTTCCTCTTAGTGATTAACTGTTGCTTTTGTTTGTTAAAATAGAAGCATCCATTTTATCAGCAAATATATATCTTTACTGAACTTTTATTACATGTGTACCCCTCAGAAAGTTAATTTTAAAAACACCATTACCAAGAATAGTCCTTGATCTGCTGACAGCTCTAGTTATATAATAAAAATTGTAGCTTCCAACTCCAAAACAATAACTCTGTTATGCCTATCTGGGAGTGCGAAGAGACTTGGAAGCGTAATACTGTACACTCTACCAACAGTTATAATTTTCTACTAAAAACAGAGGCTGCACCTATATCAATGACCAAAAATATCTAACAGGCTCTGTCTAACCAGTAAAAATATGTATCTGACTGAAAGCTTTAGAACGATGGAGTACATTACCTCACAATAAAACTACTCAGTATGTATTCACAGGACTACACAGCATTTGCTCTGTTTTCTTTTTATGAAGACCTACCATATTTCCCCAAGATATTGGATTTCAAAATGAGTGATATGGACAACTGTATAGAACTGCAACTGTTTCATAGCTATAGCAGACTCAAAACTAACAACATACATATAATGTAGGCATTTCAGGGTCAGGGGAACATGCAACTATTCTAACATACAAATATAAACAACATATAGCTATTTATCATTGAAAATTAAAGTTCCTAAATTCAAACTAGTTTCACCCCAAAGGAAACATTTCTCTGTGTCATTGAATTCATCCCACCACAAGAAAATATGAGATACACTATCTAATGTATCAATTAATGAAACTAATCAATCACAGATAATATAAGGGACGTAAATTTTTCAGAGGTTTAATACATAAATTATCATCGGTGCTTTTTTTTCTAAACCAAAGGGTGCTGGAAGGCACCTCAATCAGAAGACACACTCCTGAGCCCAAAGAGGGTATCTATGGGCTTGGAGGGGGGTGGGGTTCTCCTCATGAGCCAGAGGATGCCTTGGTCAGGCTCCATTCATGAGGCTACCTCAACTGCCTTTGCCCAGGCGTGGGATGGGAGGAAGAGGTGGTTCACCCACCTACCCATGCGAAGGCAGCTGACGCACAGGCAGGTAACTTCTTTAAACTGCTCCGCTGAGCGGCGTGTGACTGCTGGTGCCGTAGCTGAGCAGCTTGTGTGAGCCAGAGTAGCATGAAGCTTGCTCAGCCGAGGAGAGGTTTAACTGACTAATACAGAGCACAGAGATCACTTGGGCAATCATTCAAAAAATAAAAGGTAAGGTAAGGGATGGTTAAGTCCAGTCAAAAGAGCTTACCCCGTCACATGGATTCAAACTGTCGACCTACCGATCGGCAAGCCCAAGAGGCTCAGTGGTTTAGACCACAGTGCCCCCCCAATGCAAGCCCCCATATATCTGGGTGCAGGACAAGACTGAAAAAGATTGCATACTGCATTCTGTCTTGTAACTAAAACAAAGCTGATTTCCACCACTGGACATTTTATGTGTAAACTGTGAGTGTTCACACCTTTTCATTTAAACTCATCTATGAAGCTTCTTAAAAATTCAAGAGCTGGAATTTGTTATAGCCTGAAAAGTATTAATGAGATTCTCTACAATTAATTGCAGATGTAGTACAGTACTTTTTGGTGCATCAGCATACAAAAATGAACTTCATGGCTGAGTGAGAACTTGAACCAAAAGCTTGCTACTATGAATCCTCCCCTTGAACCATTATATTGTCAATTAAAATGTCAAACAACCAAAGGTTAACAGGAAAAGGGTTTAAAATTATTTTGAAGAGCCTACCTGAAGACAGCAGCTTTCTGCAACAGTCTGAGAATCCACTTAATGCTGCCAAATGGAGAGGAAACATTCCATGTATACCCCGCCTAAGATACACCATAATCAGACATCACAGTCTCATTACAATAGAAGTAACCCAAGATGTCATGCCAAACTCCTTGTATATAAGATAGCATTTAACTGCCATTGTTAAAATAATTAAAGAAAGTAACTAATACATTTAAATGAAACGGTTCAGTCTAAATGCAGAGCATTCATTCAGAATGAGAGCCAAATAAAAAATTGAGCCTTATCCATTTTTACATTAGAAATACAGAGGCTGTCTTATTTTAAGCAGCATACACAAAGCAACATGCAGCATTTTTAAAAGTTGGAATAAATTACAGAAATTTTATTAAGACCTTTATGCAAACTCTTCTCCACAGATGTTTACTGTTCTGTAAACAGTGTAATATTGCTCAAATTCTGTATTATTTATTTGTATAATATTGAGTGAGGTTTTACAGAGGCAATTTGACCGGTTTTCGACTATATACATTATATGGGATAAAGTTGTATCTCTTGCTCATGTTCTAAAAAGGGACAATAGTACTACACTAAGAATTATTATCATCATCAGAATTAACTTCTTTCTCTCTCTCTCTCTCTCTCTCTCTCTCTCTCACACACACACACACCACCCCACATCAATATGACCTTTTTAATTGATATATATTTCATTTTGATGTATTATAAGTGTTTCTTACTTTGCAGTGTCAGCACCACTTGTAATTAATGTGTTGATGAGCAGTTCATGGCCATATCTGGCTGCTATGTGCAAAGGTGTATTTCCATTCTTATCTTCACAATCTATTTCAGCTCCTAGAAAGTAAATGTAATATAAAGTGTAACCATATATGCATGTGTGCTCAGCAGCATACAGGTTGTTAAACAAATAAATTCACATTTTAGATTATCAGAAAACTCAGAAATTTTCAAAATGTCAAATTGAGTCCAAGGTGTCTGAAGATCCTGAAATGTAACTAAAGGCCACTTGCCATGTTAAGAACAGGCAGAAAGTGGAAGCACAAGAAGTATGTGTTGCTGTTAAATTTGTATACTGCACTATAATGGTAAAGGACCCCTGGACGGTTAAGTCCAGTCAAAGGCGACTATGGGGTATGGTGCTCATCTTGTTTTTCAGGCTGAGGGAGCTGGCGTTTGTCCACAGACAGCTTTCCAGCTCATGTGTCCAGGATGACTGAGCTGCTACTGGTGCACGGAGGACCGTGACAAGCGCCAGAGCGCATGGAAATGCTGTTTACCTTCTACAGCAATGGTACCTATTTACCTACTCACACTGGTATGCTTTTGAACTGCTAGGTTGGCAGAAGCTGGGACAGTTCACCCCGTTGTGTGGATTTGAACCGCCGACCTTCCGATTGGCAAGCCCAAGAGGCTCAGTGGTTTAGACCACAGTGCCACCCGCAGGTCTCAGGGCAGTTCACAGGATAAAATCACAACATAAAAACATGAAATACACAATCAAAATAAAAACAATACCCCTTCAATAACCGAATAACTCCCCTTTTCTTCCTGCTAATGCTGATAATGAGACTCCATGATATCCTTCAAAGCAAGTATCAGAAGACTTCTGTAGGTCACAGATCTTACAATAGGAGAAATCTGAATCATAGACTTGCGGAATGGGAAGAGACCCCAAGGGTCATCTATATAGTTGCCATGAGAAAAGCAGCACTATGTTTTTTTTGTGGTTTTTTTTTAAAGGAAAATGGACTTTTAAAGGAAAATGGAAAGCGGTACTTTCTTTGATCCCAGGCTGTGTGGGCTAATTTCAGAGTTCCAGAGAAATTTACTCTGAAAGCAAAGCTGTCAGTGTAAAATGTAAAACACAGGTTAACAGCATGAATAAAGGCAACTAAAAGATGAGTGAGGGCAGGGTCCTCGGAGCAGACTTATTTGCTTGACCCAGGCACTGGCAAACCTGTGAAAAATAAGTGGTTGCCTCCCCAGAGAGAATTCTCCCCCATCAATTTTTAAGTGCTGTAGCATTAAATTAATGACTTTATATACCCGACTTTAACATTAGTGTTTTAAAATGCAGGATTAGTGTTATAAGCCTGTAACAGAATCTAGACTTATAAAGGTGATGGAGCATACTGGAATTACAGGTTTTTAAATAAAGGAAAGAGTTTGCTATTGATTTAGTAACCTGAAGATTCCCGAAACAGAAACTTCAAATTTCTGAGATTCATATTTCAGCACACAAGGCAGACAGATGAAAAGGTTAAAACTAGTAAATTAACTGATTTATTTAAAATGTCAAACCATATGCATCGCATGACAGTGACAGAAACATTAATATTTTAATATGTTTTCTTTTCTTTTACCATTCTGGATGATTGTTTGTGATCTTGAAAATCTTCCATGGATTGCTGTCATATGCAATGGTGTTTTTCCATCTTTACTCTGGGGAAAAAGAAGTCAACCCATGGCTACCAAGTCAACTGACAACATTAGATAGACAACTTCAGTGTTTTATTTTTGGTTCATTTATATTCCTTTCCTACACTATTGTAACGTTGTGCTGGAGGCTTTTCAACATTATAGTTTTGTAAATATTTGCATTATAACTGCACACAACAACACAGTGAGGCCCACTCCGAACTATATGTTCAGGGCACTTGCTGTTTATACAACAATGACAGCAGACAATCTTTATCACCTAGCAAGGATGCCAGAATAGTTAAAGCAAGCTTTTCATGTACACCTAAGACACCCAAATCTGTTACACACAAATATTTCACCTGTGTCACCTGACACTTTGGTGTTGACCAGAAACCCACCAGCAATTCACTGCAAATCAGAAGCAATGCTCAACGGAACTATTCCGGAGGATACTGTATATTTTATATGCAACCATTCCCCTACAATCACATCTTAGAAGTAGGTCAACCTTAATGCATGAGGTAATTCTGATTTTTTGCTGAACTGCGACAAAGCATTTATAATCTGCAGCCATGATTAGCTATGCAAACATGAACAGAACGGTCAGAAAAAGAAACGTTTTCATACATTTAATATAGACAATGTGATAATAAAATACAAAGATAAAAATTCTGATTATTTAAAATACTGCATATATTAGCATTTCAAATGGTAAACTGCTTTGAGAGAATTGGCAGAAAGACAGCACATAAACAAAGTTAAACACGTAAGTAAATAAGCAAGCAAACAAACTGGCATTCATCCCATTTCAATATTCAGAGAGTAATGTATATTTCTCTTCCCCATCTCAAGAGAATGGGGATTGGGGGACAATTGTGGAACAAAGAATGGTAAAATATATTGCCAGCACTCTTTAGTTTTGGCTTACATTTCTATGTATCTATTGATCATCATTACAAAGTAAAACACAGGCCACTTCTTATTTCCACAGAAAAAAGCAATTTAATTTCAAAGAATTATTTTGCGTTATATGTGTGGGGTTTTTTTCTTTATCTGAGCAATATGCTCAGATGCACATTTTAAAAAATGTTCAGCTTTGTCTAACGTTACTTTTCATAACTTTCCAATAGTCAGTTGGAAGCTCTCTGAATTATTAAACTTTCTTCTTAGTCCCTTTTGTGTGACCTGTATGAGTGGTTCTCAAACATTTTGGATCAAGTACAAACCATATCTACTTTGTTTTCATTGTGTGAACCATAATTACATGGGTAATTCTGTGGACACCTTGATCAAGTGATTCCTCAGAGCCCCTTGCGCAAAAAGTAGGCTTTAGAAAGTATCCTGGAAACCAATGAACCATAATCCTACAAGCTTATTCACACAGTAAAATGCATTGAGCCATGCGTTTGTTGAATATTAACAGTGTGCATATTATTTTATATTGCGTTTTAGGACGACGTGCATATTGATAATGCCAAGAAAATGTTCATAAATATTGTTACAGCATTTAAAATTCACCTTTCAGATCATTTTACCTTCATATTCACATCTGCGCCATTACAAACCAGAAGTTCTAAACACAAGGCTCCATGGGTCGATGCAGCAGCGAAGTGTAAAGGTGTAAATCCCTTCTCATTCATTTGATTTACATTAGCACCAGAGTCTATCAGTTCATTTACTACAACGTCTTGTCCATTGAAGCAAGCGACATGAAGAGGTGTATTTCCATATGCATTTGGTTCGTTCATCTGTAGGGGAAAATATTACGGGGGAGTCTTTCAAATGTTAAGTCCTTAGGCTACTTTTAGTCCATCACAATAATAATTTATATTCAGCAAATGTTACGAACAATATACTTTTTCAATAAAAATGGCAATTATTCATTGAATCTGAATCAAGGTGGACCACAGTCCAGTACCAGAAAATGCACTTTACATACAAATAGTCACAAGTTTAATTCCAGTTAAAAGGACCTCAGATTTGCAGGACAGAGCAAGGCTGCAGCTAAGTGAAGCAGACCACACTAGGCTACATGGAACAATGGTATATGACTCATTAGAAACCTTCAGATTTTCAATTATTAGTTACAAGAGTTTAGCTCTAATTGACACGTGATTACCCTTTCTTCCATCGTAAAAATATAATACAATCAGTAAATCTGTAAAGTACTCTTCCAGAGTTCTGATCATCCTAGGCAAGTTGTAAAACTATAAATATATGGATGCATACAAGGCTGCAACAATGCAGAAATTAAGATTATTTTGTCACCTTCCTAATCCCTTCCCTGCTGTGTTATTGCTCTTTCATAGGCTGCCTGTTTTATACTAAGATGGTCTACAAGAAGGCAAGGCCTGTAATTAAAAAAGAATAATTGTCTTATTATTCAGTGGTACCTCGAGTTAAGTACTTAATTCGTTCCGGAGGTCCGTTCTTAACTTGAAACTGTTCTTAACTTGAAGCACCACTTTAGCTAATGGGGCCTCCCACTGCCGCCCAATTTCTGTTCTCATCCTGAAGCAAAGTTCTTAACCCAAGGTACTATTTCTGGGTTAGCGGAGTCTGTAGCCTGAAGCGTCTGTAACCCGAGGTACCACAGTATAAAGAACACTAGCTATTCCAGAAACATCCTTTTAGAACAGACTAGATATTATGCCAGTACATACTACACACAATTCCTCAAAAACTGTATTCATGTCTTAACAATGTACAAAATAATGAGAAACAATTTAGAGTCATCTCTTACTCACATCAACTCCAAGATCCAGAAGATACTTGACTACACTAATCATTCCACTGGAAGCTGCAGCATGTAGTGGTGTGTATGATTTTTTATCTTTACATGTAACTTCAGCACCATTGGCTACTAGCAGTTTTACTACATCAATATGACCTGAAAAAAAATGAATAATTGTATCATTTATTATACTGCAAGCTTTTAACTGGGGCAGAGTTAAGGTCACATGTTTGAGATTATTGTGGTGTTATGATGACTGATAATAGATGAACACATTCAAGATTGCCCTTCTTTTTAACAGTGAGTTGCGGGTCTTATTCATTAAATTTTAAAAGTGAAATCCAGTCCTTTTGATCTACCAGACCCATCAGCTAATGTATGTGAAGGGGGGCAGCAGCATTTTTTTTCTTATTCTCCTTTTTGCAGCTCCCTTGCTCCCAAGTAGCTTAGTTCAACAGGAAGAGTGTACAGGCCCTGAGACCGATGGTGCGGTTTGGATTTAATCGGAACAATAAGTGCTTCACTGTGGTAAACCAAAGGAAGGACCACTGGCACAATCCACACACAATGCACACACCAGCCACAATTAGAAGGTTGCAATTGCCACACTTAATGCAAGCAACACCTCTGATTTGATTGTTATGCATCCCTTGTGACTTGGATGTCATCCACTTAGTATACACTGCCTTGATTTGCTTTAACAAGACACCCTGTCTGCATTTTGTGAGAGATCCAAGTGTGGCTGCCTTCAGAAGGGGCTAGACCACGCCACTAAAAGCAACATATTAATGTTGCAGATACCTTTGCCATTTTAAGTCCTGTGGTGATCTAATACAACTCAGGCTACCCCAGGAAAACTTACCCGTGTCTTCTGTTATGGGCTCACTGTTCAGCCCAGGGTTTGTGAAAATTGATGTACACTGATAAATTATTCCTACAACTGGATCCACATTGCACCCAGAGATTTTTCAGCTTTTTCATATCTCCCTAGCAGTCTGCTCCATGCTGCTATTCTCCAGACATCATACTGCTGTGGTAAGTTCGCTTCTTTCTGATTTTTTGCTAGATCCCTTCCTTGCCCTTTTTCTCTCTCCTCCCACCACCCCATCTTGATTTCCTTCTCTGAAACACACTTGTCTATTTTCTTCTCAGAAATGGACTAGTCAAAACTCCTGTGCAGAGAGGCACTAGGCTAAGAGAGTTCAATGGAAGCCAAATAAAAATTTAAAGAGGAATAACTTAAGGAGGGGTTAAAGCAACTTAACTTTCATTATTATTATTATTATTATTATTATTATTATTATTATTAAATATACAATCTTTACAACAAAAGATTTCACATCCAAAATAAAATCATATATGGCAAAACCTTGAGTCTCAAGTTTTCATTTGTACTAATCTATTCTCATAATTCTTTACTTTAGTATTCCTTAATATTTGTCTCCTTATTTTAATTCCTTATTTTCTATCTCTTAAATCTAATCTATATCTTTAACATTTTTTCAGTTAATAACCTCATCTCCCCCCCTCCCCGAGACCCATTACTTCCCTCCACCCGTGTGCGATCTTTACATAATTTTTGTTTATTGTTGTGTTACTCGGTTTCTATTTATTGTTCCATCTTTATTATGATAGTATCATATCTCCTTGTGCCCTTTAAGCTATTGCATATTAATTTTTAGTCTCCAAAACCAACTCTTTTCATGTAAACCTTTATGCATTCCCACTCTTTATTAATTTTTTGATTAGGACAACCTCTAACTGATGCTGTTAACCTTGCCATTTCCGCAAATTCGTAAATTTTGGCTCTGCATTCTAGTAATTCTGGTATTTTGTCTGTTTTCCAATTTTTCGCCACTAGAATTCTGGTCGCAGCTGCTGCGTAAAGGAATACATTCCTTTTATCCTTTGGGATATCGCTCGTTACTAAGCTCAGCAGAAATGCCTCTGGCTTTTTAGAGAGTAAACTCCTGAGTATCTTTTTGAGCTCTTCATGTACCATAATCCAGAATTGTTTGACCACCTTACACTCCCACCACATATGATACATTGGAGATGTAAATCAGAGGTGGGGACAATGTAAGCAACTTAAATTTCTGAAGCACCCTAATTTTTCAAGGACTGTGGTGGGTAAGAAGGTCTCATGGTTTGGGACAGGGGCAGCCCAACTAATTTTACTGCCTGTGGTGAAGCAGCGTATGCTACCTGCCCCCATTAAGTCAAAGTGCATTGTACCCAAGGCCCATCAAGTTCTGTTGACACCTCTCTTTCGCCTTCTTCTTCCCTATCTCTACAACAGTAACCAAACATACAGTCCAGACAACACCCAAGTTGCCTGAGGCAACTGTGTTGTTCTGCCTAAAAGTAGTCAGCTGTACTAACATAGGGTGAGTGGTTATGTAGTATAATCCCTGTTTACTTTGCCTGTATGTTTCTATGAAGGCACTTCAAACCACAAAGCTATTCATTTACTTTTAAACCATTCTATTCTTACTGCTAGCTCCTCTGAAAGGACCGTAATTATAAATTCCCCGAAGTAAGCAAGGTATTTGTAGCAAATGCAATTTGATCTCTAGCATGAAACCATTTCTGGTAAAGATCTGTTCTGTGAACGTTCTGGGTTCATGTGCATGTATGTATGGTCATAAAGGCAGAACTTGTTGCACTCTACACCACCTTCTATGGTGTTCTGGAGGGTTGCCCAACTCTTTGGAACAGAGTGTGGGGTCACAGGGGGCTGGAGCAGAAAGTGGAGTCAGTGAAAATCACCACCCTTGTATTAGCATACACCTTGACTAGATCAAAAGCCATTCCACAGCTCTGATTTTCATTCTATACTTCATCTCATACTTTCTTCAATATCTCAGAAATGTCCCTATGCTATTTAGTAACATAGACATGTTTAATGAGTACTTTGATCAATCACAATTGATTAAAAAGAAGTTAGTTAATTAATTGTTCTTTAGTTGGTGGAGAGTCCCAACCAGTTCAATAATGCTTGTCTCTTTCAGAGAAAATAATTTCTTTTTAGTACCATTAGGTGATCTTTTACATGTGAAAGATCCACAATGAACATGCTAGATGTATTTCTAATATTAGATGGGATTCATCCAGGAGAAAAGACCACCTTAACCTTAAACCAGACATAGTGATGCAAAATTGAGACAAGGTTGGTGGAAAGATCAGTCTCTTATCCACACCAAACAAGGATTGCACTGGATGCTCTGTGTTCATATGTGCATTCAAACTGCCTATGAGATTCCTGATCCAGGAAGGAAACAGCATGCAGAAGCCTGTTTTAAGAACAAAACCCTGAAACAAAGAAATCAGCCATGAATAAATTCCTGCCGGAAGTCAAGTAAGGAAGAACAAAGTGTTTTTACATACCCATATAAGCTGCCCAGTGAATTGCTCGTCTGTCTTTCTTGTCAAAGGCATTGATATTGGCACCTCTAGACAATAGTAAACTGACCATCTAAAATGAAGATAAGTTATATTTCTTAATATACATAAATATTTATATTAATTTAAAGCATAATCAAAGTTGAATAAAGTTAATGCCTGCACAGCACTTAAAATTAAAATGCATCTACATTGAGGGAGAAAGTTACTGATAAGCTATGTGATCACTGCAGGATTAAAATAACCAAAATAAACAAACTTTCAATCAGTTTAGTTAGCTATTTGGATTTTCACTAGAACAACTTTTCAAAAACTGTATTAAAAGTCACTGTTGAAGTAGTTTTTGCAACCCTGAAAAAGCAGAAGAATTAGGTGTGTCATCAAAAACTTGATTCTGATGTATTACATTAATAACTGACTATTACCAATGAACATTTTGCTACAGTACATATGATGGAGACTAAAAGGCTTTAATTGGTTTGTAACTATAATGTATGTCTTCCCTTAATCAGCATTAAACAGTTTCAAGTAGAAAGAAAGTCATGAAGGCACATGACACAGGAACTTTGCTCTAGCTAAGTAGGTTTGGATTTTGACTGCCTGATAACCACGTTCACTACCCTGAATTCCACAGTGCAAGAAAGGCGGGATAAACATATCATTTTAAATTAAATAAGAAGGAAATATTTCTTCCCATACTATAAATAAAAAGAACAGTATTTCTGCAAGGCTAAAGTAAGCATGTTGCAGTTTTCTTTGCATGTAGCACTGGGATTAGGTAAACAGACCCCTGTTTGTGGAGGGACAGCTGGCTTGGGGGAGTCAAATATAAGAAGTCATCTGTACCTCAACATGTCCACTGAAGGCTGCATGATGTAATGCCGTTCTACCAGCACGGTCTGACACATTTACATTGCTGAGAAGTGGCACCAAGGCTTCTGCACACTTGACAGCTTTATTTGCAGCTGCTATGTGTAGGGGCGTTTGCCAATTTTTGTCACGGGCATTGACATCTGCTGAATGCTTCAACAACACCTGCACAGCATCCTATAAATAATAAAACACACACTTCCAATAAATAAAAAAAGATTAGCAAAGTAACCTCCCAATTTTGTTTCCTTTGCAGCTTATCTTAACTCCCCACCCCCGCCCCAATAACCTGCCTCCCACTTCAATTACCCAAGTATTCTTCCTATGGACAAAAATCAAAACTGGCATTTAAAATTCTTATATACTCTGCAACAAAGTGTCCAGAAGCATGTGATCAAATATCTATTCAAAGGCTTATAAAAGGTTTAATGAACGCCTTTCAGCAAGCAACAGGTGACTGGGTATGACAGCTTCCATACCAAGTTCCCCCTTTATTTGTCTCCACTTCCTTGCCAGCACCAGCAGGGAAGGAGAAGTTGTCCTTTTGGACAGGCAGGAAAATTCTTTCTAGTGTTCATAAAACTAGCATTGATAATTGGTCCCATTGATTGAGGGATTTAGAAGGTTGTGGGGTCCTGTGTTATTTAAGTTGCAAGGTTGTTTAATGAGAGTGGGCAATATAATAATATGTTTGGGTATGAAGTTAAGTGAAATTGAGTTCTCTCCTCATGCCCTCTTTTGTGTGTCTCCCCCCCCCCAAGTTTAACTTTTTTTGAGTCCCTTCTACAAACTAATGAGAAAGCAACGATTATTAATGTTTACAAATGTGTTTTATTTTCTGGCTATACTGACCTCTACTTTCTCCTTTTCTAAAATCTATATATGCTGTGCTTTTTCATTTATAAATTACAAAATATGTAGCCCAGCTTTCCACATAAATTTTTAAATGGTCAAGGCAGCTAAAACCATAAAACACAAAAATAATAGCCAGCTTGGAACCCCTGATAGTATGTGTTTATAATAAAAATAATAAAATATAAAATGAGCATCTGCAACCATGTACATTTCACTATGGGAACCGTGGCTGGTTCACTGGTCATCAAGGCAGTACCTGTGTGGGACTGAGGTTGGAATACTATATCTGCCCAACTGCAGGTAATTCAGTGGGATTTACTGAGTGGATATGTAAAGGATTGCACTGTGAATTTTGGTTACGCAGGGTGGAAGGAAGGGCTTGTTGTACCTAGACACACTCCTCTTATTATTTCATACAATGAAACCTGGGTCAGCAGTCCTAAGTGTCATCTGAAACCAACATAACACCAAGTAGAGCCTAAACTGATCAAACTTTATCTGATATTCAGAGGAAACACATCCAGTTCAGACCATGAGTTTCCCAGGAATGTTTTAGCTTCAGAACTTTTCCTCTTAGAAATAATGCATGCATAATAAAGAATATTTTTAAAAATCAAAACAGAAGGCATTATGTATGTATTTTGCATTCTGTCCTTTTGTGTGACCTTGGCAAAAGCAGTTTAGGAGGCATTTGACTGCAATCTCCCAGCACAAAGGTGCAGAGCAAAAACCTTTAGCGCAAAAATTGGCAGAGTATTATTTTATTAATTTATGAATCCCCAAGGCGATTTACAGTCATACAATAAAAACAATTCAAAAAACCAACTACATATGGGTTTAATAAAAATATATACAAACATCTAGGACAGAGGCCTTTTGAAAAGTTTTTTTCATCTAGCTGGAAAAGCTTGGCAAAAAAAAAAAAAAAAAAAAAACACTGAAAGTACCAACAGTGGATTCTTATGTCTGTAAGAATCATAGTCATTTTATGAATGTTTGTCACAGGTCCTCAGGGAGCCTTTGTAGGTTCCCTGCAACCTCTCTTTCCACCTTTAAGCAAGAAAAAAGCTCCGGAATAAAGACATGATGTGCATGTGGATTGTTCCCTCGGCCAAACTCTGAGAAGAATCCATGTTCCTGTTCCAGCAGATTTTGACTACAAGCAGCTTCTCTCCTGCCACCAACTATGCTATTAATCCTCTGGGAGGCTAGCTCTGAGCACCGATATGCTGCCTTCAGCTGGTGACATGGCAAGTAGGATGGGAGGGGAAACAAAGACAACAGCCAAATGTAAAGGTACATGTGCACTGATGGGCAGACAAGATGGCTTGAGGAGGGAACAAGGAGCTCATGGCAAGCACCAGAGTTAGAGGGAAAGCTGAGAAGCATCGGCAACACTGAAGAGCCTCAAGATTGATTCATTTCAGTTCTGAATTCTTCCCCATTTCAGAACAGAACAAACAGTTTTCAACTGAACTTGATCAAATAACGGCTTGCAAAAATTGTGTAAAAGTTTGGGTGGCAAAGAGCAACAGGAGCACCTGGGTATGTTGGGAAGCAAAGCACTACCTGGTTGCTACAACCACAGTAACCAGCTGAATTCCTGAATTCCTCCAGTCCTCACATGGGTCTGGGAAGCAATGAAAATGAAGACAACAGGCAACTAGAGCTGAATAGTGCTTTGCATTAAGCTGCCCTATAAAAGTGCTTTTTAAAACCTGCAGGAGAAAAAGAGAACAAAAAGTGGTGCTGGGGTGGCAGAGTTTATGGGTCCTTATATTTCTGCCTCAAAGTCTAGTACTGACAGTGTCACTGTCTGCAGGATTCTTTTGCAATAAAATGTACTGAAGAGTTTTAAAGCAAACCCATACCTCACTACATGATGCAACAGCTCTGTGTAAAGGAGTCAACCATTTGCTGTCTTTGGCATTAACTCTAGCTCCTGCAAATGGGGGGGGGGGGAGAATACAAAAAAGGAATATTATTTGAAAGAAATTCAAATATCTAAATGACCATTAAAGATTAAGAAACATAACATTAAAATATTCCTGCAGAGTAAATACAGACTGAGTGTAAATAAAATGTTTTTGTATATTGCAGTTTTTATGTTTCTCCCTGACAATGACCAGAATTTTAATTTGTCCTTCAGCCAGTTTCCTGAATTGTTCAGTACTGAAAGTAGTAACATAAAGCAGTAAATAAGCCAGTATGCTTGTTATCCCTACTTATTCAGTTTCCCTGACTAGATGGGAAAATTATTCCCTTTAATCCAGTTGTTTTTCTTTGATGATTGAGGATTAGCTCTATATTAAAACAACATACTGTATATACCCAGCTAATTGACAGTATTTCATGCCTGTTCATTAAATACTCAGGAATGCAGCACTTGTAGTCCCAAAGCAATACTATCAAACAAAAATCAAAGATTAAAGATGCAATTCTATGTATGTATATCTGGAAATAAGCCCCACCGAACACAATAGGACTTGCCTCTAAGTAAACATGCATAGCATTACACTGTAAGCAAACTAGACGACAGGAATTTTAGAGGAAGAATAGTAAGTTGTTTGGCTTCACCTTCTCCCACATTAACACATTCTATGCCTATGAAGGCGAGACTAGTAGCAGCATCAATGTCAATTCCCATCAAGTCTAATCTTTAACAGAAATATACACATACTAATTTCAGCATTTAAAACATTAAAATGAAAATAGTACTCAGTGTCCCAGAGTATAAATTACATTATCAGAAAAACCTCTGGGAACTAGTTAATGGACTGCCTGCATAACACTAGAACAGATGCATGCATTAATCTTACGCTAACATTTAGAGATGAAATGGCATGTCTGTTAAAGAAAATATACTAGAGGTGGCCTGAGAAGGAAAAAAGGAGCAAAACTGTTTCCTTGGGTATTTGTTCCAAGAAAGGCACCATCCTTTTTTTAAAAAAAATGATATTTTATTCAAATTTCAAAAAAGAGTTTACAAAAATAATAAGATGATAGAGAAAGAAAACAAACAATAAAAAATACAGAGTAGAAAAAAAGAAAATAGAAAAAACAGTAAAAAAATGAGTCCATCTTTCAATGTCTTATTTTTCATTCACTTGTTTCCCTGACCTCCTCACACCTCCCTTTTTTGTATTCCATTTCGAATGGTTAATTCAGCAAATCCTTTCCCTCTTTGTTTTTATCTTAGTTCTTTATCTTGACATATTATAACCTTATAATTTCATCTATTTAATAAATCATTTTTACATACTCCTTTTTAACCTTGTTACTAAAACCGCTTCATTTCATTCCAGCATCATTTTAACATTTATTAATTTTGCAGTGTTTCTGTAAATAGTCCTTAAATTTCTTCCAGTCTTCTTCCACCGACTCTTCTCCCTGGTCGAAAGGCACCACCCTTTTCCACATTATCATACTACTCAAACTTGAATATAATAATGATTTGCACCAGATGAAGTGGAACAGAAAAAAGGGGAAACACTTTTTAAAAAAGGAAAAGAGGAAGCTGCCATATCAGATTATTTGTCAATCTACCCCAGTACTTTCTATTCTGACTGGCAAGAACTCTTTCAGGTCTCAGATGGAGAGGTGTTGCCTAGCAGCTATCTGATTCCTTTAACTTAAAACTCAACCTGACATCTACATTCAACACATGTGCTCTACCACTAAGCTATAACCCCTCTCCTAAACAGCTTACTTATCAGTGAAACATCGAAGACAGGAGTAAACTTCCCCGGCACATATTGCTCAATTGTGCCAGCATTACCTCAGTTCCCTTCAACTGAACTGATGTTTAGCAAGCTTTCATTTATGCAATAATAGAAAATACTGAAAGTTGCCTCCATGACTGACGTTCATGTAATTTCAAATTTCAATTTCAACAAATGTTCACAAATAGGCATGGCCTAGCCTTCCTAAAAACATATTAGCAACAGAGAAACAATCTGTTTTCCATAATAGTATATCTTCTATTTAGTTCATATGTAAAATTAGCTACAAAAGGAATGATTTAAATAAAACAAAACTGGAAACTTTGTAGCTACACTATTTTTTTTAATATAGAAGCAGTATTTAAATAGTTGGCTAGCTATGCAATACTTTTAATAATTCTACTGTTATTCACAACAAAACAAAAATGGATGACCAAAACTTTAGCTTTGTGTGTACGTTAAACACCTGAAAGGTTAAATTCAATAAACGGATTGTTCATATCTCTTATCACATTTGCAGAACTTGTAAAATTATTGTTCCAGTCACACATCTTGTCCATAACCAAGAAAAGCACCATACCAGATAAAATAAGTAGCTCAATAATTTCTGCATCTCCCAGATAGGCAGCAGCATGTAAAGGGGTCCGCTTTTCATTATCCTGTTGTAAGAGGAGGAAAGATTTAATAAATAATAACAAGTGGTAGAAGCATTCCCTACAAATTAATTAAAAATAATGGTGTAAAGCAGCAGTCAGCAACCTGGGCTGGATCTATGCACATCAAAGAAGCGTTTCAGTTAAACACATTGCAAACTTTGTATGAAAAATTGGGTAAGCAAAAATAGAACTCCACAGCGTGGAGTGTTACAGTGTTAGAATGCATAAACAACACATATACTGTAAAGCGTTTTTTCTTTACCAATGTAGCCGAGTCCCTGGTGTCCACAAAGGCTTTAATTGGTGCCCATCGGCAGGTGTCCTAGATTCTGAGTTTTCATTTTAAAAAAGGATTTAGCCCTCCTAGAAATGTAGTTATGGGCCAAAATGTGCAGGTATCTTCTAATCAGTGTGTGTGTGTGTGTGTGTGTGTGTGTGTGGTGCAGCCAGCTTGTATATTTTCCCGATACTGAGGAATGTTCCCTGTTGTTATTAGATAGCAACTGCATCAAAGTGTGCATGTGAAACCATATTGTACAATGGTGTGATCTCCATGATCCTAAGCTGGAGGTCCTAGCTGACTTCCCATTGTAATCATAAAGTTGTTAGGAGTGGCTATCTAATCTTGTTATATGATACTCCCCATGGCAGCCGTTTTGTGTTATCCCACTCCTCATGGCAAGTATTTTGTGGGTAGCATCAGCAGCGCTCTCTCAAAATTCAAAATGTGCCCAGTGGTCCATAAAAGTTGGTAATCACTGGTGTGAAGCTCTTTTTCAAGCACTGTATTTTATATTTTTAAGAAACATAGTTAACACCATAGCACTGTTAAACACCTTAGTTGATGAGTACAAATGTCCATTCCATAATCAAGAACACTTAATGTAGATTAGCAGCCAAGCAAAATACTCCAATCTCCCTTTTATAATCCATCAGTATGGATTTCCAGTTAATGCTTACCAATAGAATTGGAAAACCCTTCATGAGAGGATGGAGCAAGGCTACCAGTTACAAGCAAATTAATTAAAGAGCAAAATAAATATTTGTTTGATTTTTTTTTAAAGTTTCACTTATAGTACAACCCTATATCTACTCAGAAGTAAACACCACTGAATTGAATGGAACTTTCTCCCACGTTAGGGTGTAGAACAGCAGCCTTAGTGCAATTCAAATGCTATATATTGAAACAAGCCTCAAAATTTATTTTTACTGGAATACTTGTAAATATATTAAGTCATGCCCATTCAATAGCATACCATTATTTAACTTTTAAGAAAAAAATGAAGAACTATTAATACTTCATTTTACTCATTTTAGCATGCTAGAAGAGCTGTGGGTGCATAAGTACTCCCTAAGGACTGTCACATCATTAAAAAATTGTGATTTAGTCTAGTTTTCACCAGTATTGTATGCATTCCGGTTGCTGAATTTGACTTGTATTTTGTCCATTCATTATGTCTATTCAAAGTAACTCTCACTGAGTTCAATTGCGCTTAATCTTAGGAAGGTGGATACAGGATTGCAGCCTAATAAATTTGATGAAAATACATTTCTAAAACTGGAAAATAGTCCATATAGGAATATAGTAATAAAAATGATACACCTCACTTCACTGCCTCAAACTGTAATGTGCTGTTACTTCCAAATATGCAAACTGCTCTTTGAATGTTCCTTCCCAATTACAGTAATATTGCTTAAACCACTTTGCTGTTTTGGATATTATAACAAACTGCGATGTGGGGAAATCAGGAAAAGTGAGAGAGAAGGAAGTGAAGCTTTCTCCTGATGTTCTAAACTGTAGTGTGGAGGACTGGGAAAAATGGTTTCAGTTTTCACAAACCAGAAAATGGAAGGCAGACACGAATGAAAAGAAGCTTCACAACAATTCCATGTGTTGTTTCCTGAATTCTGTATGCATGTATCTTCCAATATAAGTCAATTTACTTCACAAAGCGCAAATGAGAAACAAGAAAATCCAAGGCTACGTGCTAGAGGCCTTGACACTATATTGAATGATGCTTTGTAAATTCCTAGTTTCTTCCTAAGAATGTCATTGTTTACTAATCCAGACAAATGTTATTATTAGCATTAGTATTTTCAATGTGCTCTTCAGTGAAAATGCTCCAAGCCCAGTTTTAAAAAATCACTAATAAGAGTCCCTGCCCTCAGGCTTACACTCTTCAAAAGACATGAAATAAAAGAAATATGGAGGGGGGAGCAGAGGGCAAGCTGCACTCAGGCATTAGGTCTACACTACAAGTCTAGCAACCAGATGAAATGAAAAGTTAAAGGAGAAAGGACTTGCTAGTCTCTCAATAGAACAGATGGAGTCACCCTGTTTCCCCAAATCCCCTTCTGCAGCAGCCTGACAGAATGCAGTACTATCATCACTAACTTATCATGGATCTAGGAGTTTCACAGCAGAATAAATACCTTTTAACAATATTGTTTTAAAACACTACTTTAAAAGATATTTCACTTCATCACTCTTAAAATACTGGACACAAACACAGCAAGCCAGGCAAGTATTCTTATTCACATTCTGTTGTATGATCTTCCATTTATGTTTGTTTACTATCTATTTTTGTCATTCTTTCAACAGGGTTCTTACATATCATATCATCTTAGCCTCTGTCACCCAAAGGAGATAGGACACACACAAACATAGTTTTAATAAAGGGAAACCAATCAGGAAACCCGGGTTTGTACTGATGCAGCCAACACAGGTGTTCTGCATTGCGGACCTATTAACATGTGTAATAAATGGCCACCAACTAGCACAGAAAACATCTGCTTTCTTTTTTCCATTCAATACTACTACCTTGCAAGTTATTTTCTCCACAACTGCAGCAAAAACAAAAGAGAATTTTGTTGTACCTTTAATAATAATAAATATGCCACTCTTTAAGATGCAACGAGATTCGCTATTGTTGCATAAGGAAGATCCATTTTCCCACTGCTTCCCCTATACAAATACCCACATTTTTTTAATAAAGAAGCATCAACTCAACCTCCAAGGCACATGTTTGGGTGCAACTAGATATTTGCTATATTTTGAAAGCACCATTAGACTTGAATGATTACAACAATATTACTTTTATGCTGATTTTTTTTTTTTACACAAGTTAACCTATGTGGAAAGACACCTGCCAAAGTTCTAAGGGGATTACTGCAAACACTCATCAGCTGATCAGAGTGAACTCCCTTGAATGTGTACCCTTCAAAGGTGCTGCCTCCCTTTGACTGAATGGAGCAAGCTCCTTTGAAGGAGTGCTCTCAGTGCCAATCAATGAAACTTGCTTCTTAAATTGGAGCTTTCCCCTCTCTGCTTCAACATGAATCAAACAAGTCCCACTTGCCAAGCTCCATTGTGGACATGTCTGTACCTGCCCTACACCTGACATCACATTATAATGACAGGTAGGCATGACCTGTGGGGGAAAGCTTTATGGGCCAAATTAGGACCCAGACCAGGCATAATTAAGCCCATTTGTCATAGGTTCCCCTTCACTGTTGTAGACCTAAACTGTACAGGTCCAAGTAACTTTCACCTAAATACAGGAAGTTTTCAAAAATTGTTAATTTCTTTCGTTACAGTTTGAATTCAACATGCTTTAACAATATGCTAGAAGTGCTAGCTTCCACAAGTCTGAATCTTCTGGAACACACTGAGCTCAAAACTGAACATGTTATGCAACTAAGCAATAAAATAAAATAAACCAAAACAGGCCCCTGCACACAAAATTCAGAGAACAAGGGCTGTCTTTTCATGCATTACAAAAGAGGTGCCTAATTAAGACCTTAAATATTAGAATCACAGCAAACAGAAGGTGTGTGTGTTCTCTTGGCATCTCATTTGGCAAAGTGGTGCTGCACTTTTTTGTAGCTGGAAAAACAGTTGCATAGTCCCTTTATACTTTCAGTTCCAGTTCTTTCTACTTAGCACATTGAAACTCTGAGACAATAAAATATAAGTGTTATTCAAGCTGTACTGCTAATAAAGTGTTCACATTAAAATCAAGTAAAATCCTGATGGACCTAAAAATAGTTCTTGCCAAGGTTTGGGTAGATTACACACTTGATATTAGTGTCATCAACAAATCTCTTAGAAACATACAGAACCTGTTCTGTATCAGCACCTACAGTGTTCCAAGGTATTGGAAAAGGCACTCAGATGTCTCCTAGTGAGGGAGATTGAAGCTTTACGGACCACAGTGACCTACCAGCCTACCAGCCTTTTAATGTCTGATGTTTAATAATAATAATAATTTATTATTTATACCCCAACCATCTGGTTGGGTTTCCCCAGCCACTCAGGGCGGCTTCCAACAAAATATTAAAATACAATAGTCTATTAAACATTAAAAGCTTCCCTAAACAGGGCTGCCTTCAGATGTCTTCTAAAAGTCTGGTAGTTGTTTTTCTCTTTGACATCTGGTGGGACGGCTGTGTTCTGCTATATTCTGTTTTGCTGTGTTCTGCTATATTCTGTTGAAAGCTGCCCAGAGTGACTAGGGTAAATTACCGTATTTTTCCATGTATAACACGCCTCCATGTATAAGACAACCCCTATTTTTTGGGACTGCAACAAAAAACTTGGGGGGGGGGAATTGCCCAGAGTTATTGAGCTTTTTTGGGGGGGGGTCAACGCTGCCAATCACTCTATAGCCTGCCTGCCACTGCAAATTGCACATAACACCGTGGCCACCAATCGTCTGCACGCTTGCCGACAAAAGCCCACCTGCCCACTTGCCACACGCACGCCTTGCCGCTGCTGTAAATCAACATCCACAGCCAATCATCAGCAGGCCTTGCCGCAGCAACCAATCACATGCCCAATCACCGCTGCCAATCTCCTGCTGGCTGCTGCCACCAATCACCCATCCCCCCTCTGTTATCCATATATAAGACAACCCACAATTCTTGCCTATTATTTCTAAGGAAAAAATATTGTCTTATACACGAAAAAAATACGGTAGTCAGATGGGCAGGTAAAAGTAATAAATTATTGGTGGTGGTGCTACATTGGTTATTTATATAGAAAAATGTATAAACTACTTGATTAAAAAGTGTTGTGCATAGTAAAACTGTAGATTAAAAACCCAGCTAAAATCTACAAAACTGCTTTAAACAACTATATGCAAACCAATTATATTTAAAACAAATAAAATCAGTAACACATTTTAAACTAATACAGGTAACTAAATACTATGTCTTGTTGATGATTAAAACATTGTAGCAAAGGCTGCTGCCTAATGTTAACAAGCAGGGACCTCCAAAAGCCCTGGTGCTGCCACACTAAAAGACTTCTCACAAATGTGCAATGAACATCAAGTGGCACTTGTAAAAGTACAAGTTCTGAAGATCAGAGTGGTCAGATAGACACATATGAGGCAAGGTGACTGTGGTACCTGCTGTCTTGAAAGATGTGATGGCGTGGCCACGCCTAAAGAAACCAGCCATTTACCCTTTGGACTGAAATAACTATCAACTGCTCGCAAATACTCCTTCTTGGGGAAAGTAGTGGAGAGAATCGTGGTAGGGCAGTCGCAAGCATTCTTGGAAGCCACATATTATTTAACCCTGTTCCAAACTATGTTTAGGCCTGGCCATGGGACTGACCTGGCCTTAGTCACCCTGGTGGATGACCATTACAGAGAATGGGTCCCAGGGAGTGTGACATTGCTCCTGCTTTTCAGTCCCTCCCCAGCTTTCAATGCTATTGGCCATGGTATCCTCTTACACTGGCTCTGTGAGAATGAGAATGGAGGGCATTGTGTCACAATGATTCCCATTCTACCTACAGGACAAAGTCCAGAGGACAGCACTAGGAGAGTGCTTTCCAGACCGCTGGTGATTATAATATGAGATGCTGCAGTGCACTATTCTACCCCCAATGCTATTTAATATCTTCATGAAGCCACTGGGAGCAATCATTAGGAGTTTGGGGGCACATTAACATCACTGCTGACATTCCACATAACATCTGAGTCAGGAGAGGTCATGAGGTCCCTGGACCAGTGCCTGCATGCAGTGGTGGAATGGATGAGGGAAAATAAGCTGAGCTGGAGTCCTGGCAAAACAAAGGTACAGTGAGCGACTGGCTCCTGTGTCTGAGAAATTGATCAACTGTCTGCTATGGAGAGCATTTGTGCTTCCTCCAGGTAAGCAGTCTGGGAGTTTTTCCGGATGTAGCCTCAGTAGCTAGAAGTAACTTTTATCAGCAGCTATGGCTGATCTTGGGCCAGGAAAACTTGACACAGCACTTCAGACACTGGTGACCTCACGACTGAATTACTTCAGTGCACTCTATGCAGGGCTTCCCTTGCACTTGATTGGGAAGCTGCAGTCATTGCAGAATGCTGTAGCACAGTTGCTGACAGGAGTGAGAAGCTGCCTGCATGAAACACCTCTGCTCAGAGATATGCATTGGTTGTCTATTCGCTACTGGGCCAGGTTCAAGGTGATACTATAAATATATTAAACCCTTAACTGCTTGGGATCAGTTTACCTGTCTAATCCCATAATCTGTTACAGATGCCACACAATACTCATTCCAAACTTATAAGAAATCAATCTTTTCGTCTGGCAGCATATACTCTGGAATTCATTGCCCACTGACATCAGGCTGGCACCTTCACAAGCCTGCTTATAACATTTTGGCTTAGGCAAGCCTATCTAGACATGTAGAAGTTGCATGTATTTTTCTGTTTTAGCTCATGTTGATTTTAGTCATCTTTTGAATGTTTTATAACTCCTTTTTAATCAATAATTTTAATGTTTTACTTTCTATTTTTTTGTGAACCACTTAGAGGTTCTCTATATTACAAGCAAGCAGTATATAATTTTTGGTAAATAAATAAAATTAGGCAAAGCTTCAAGTAAACTGACCCCAAGCTGTTGCCTAGATGGGCACAGCTGGGTCAGATCTACTCTACCCAGCTCCTCCACCTAATTCTTGGTAATGCACATTTAGTGATAGAATAACCAGGGAGCTAAGGTAAGGGCTAAAGGAAAACCGAAAAGGGGAGTCCTGCCAGAAGCTATTCCCTTCACCACACACCATAACTTCCATTGCTCATGATCACTCTTACCCCAGGACCACTCATTTCTCCCAGCTCTGAAATCATGACTACTTGGGCATATGGATACCCCACCAATATACTCCCCACTTTAGCAGCAATAAAAGATCTAATTACAAGCAGTAGTCAGCAGCAGCAGCAGCATGGCATTAACTAAGAAAACACTGCAATAAGAACTAGGTAAAAAAGATGATTAAAGTACCTGTGCTTACAGCAGTCAAAAATATTCAATAAATGAAGTTCCTGGGAAATTACCCTTCCGGTCAAACCATCTCCTGATCTTTAATGCTGTAACCAACAAGCTCTCACCTGGTCAATTCCAGACATTATCCATCTCTCACCTAAGAGAAATCACAGCAATATCCTCCACCTCCACTCAGTCTCCTACTCTGAGTAGTATCACAGATACTCCCTGGACCCTGCCTCCTACCCAGGTCCACAAGCTAGCAATCCACATTTCCAACAGCTGACAAGGGGTGATGCTGCCCACAAGTGACTCTCCAAAGGGATGTTCTGTTACTTGCAATCAGCTTGGCTTTCATGAGTCCTACCCAGAAAATTTGGTTTCAAGCCTCTTTGCAATGGAAGCTGATCACCCCAGGCTAAGGCTTCAAGCCAATACAGCTGCTTTGCAGAACTTGTCTTGCTGCTGCCACTGACACAACTTGACAGTGTTGCATGTCCAAGCTGGGGCAAGCAGCTATAGAAGGAGCAGGGGGCAGTTTTTATCACCGAATTTTTACAGGCATATAGCTTCCCTTTGTACTTCCAGCAACACAGCAAACATCATGCACCCTGGCTAAGAGACATGTTCTGTATAACTTAAAAATGTATACAGTATACCACATTCAAACATGGCTGCTTCTAGTGAAACTGATGTTTCACAAACTCTGCAAGACACACAGAAGCAATGTTGCCAGAAGCAGCACCTTGTGATCAGTGAAAACTGACATCTGTGAAAGCTACTAATTGAAATATTATCTTAGAAGAGAATACAATTTAACAAGGCATTTTTCTTTTTTATGACATCTCTGCTTGTGTGTGGTTCCAGTTGCAAAAGAAAATTATCCACTAATCTTTTAAATAATTAATGCCTCAAAAAACAGAGAGACCAAAGCAGTATCTACTTTTGAAGTTAATTAATTTCTGCTTGGTGTTTTGCTAGATTTCCTTATTTAATTCATTTCTATTTGGTTGCATACAAGCTGATGCATGCCAACTAAAAAAAAAACCCTAAAACCCCCGAAACAACTCATGTACACTACAGAAGCACACCAGGGGAAAGCTATAATTGGCTCTCTGGCATATATTTCTGTGCTTTTCTTAAAAGTAAAAAAAGAAAGAAAGAAAAGTATGTACTGTCAAAGGCTATAGCTTTCACAAGTACAAGAGTGGCAACATCTATACTTTTACAGAGATATGACATGCACAGAGGTCTTCATTATCTCCTCCTTAAAGTACTTTCATATTTCAAATCATGTCTTCTACCTAAAAACAACTGGATTCTTCTTGGAAAACTCCCTTTTACCATGGATGCAAGGTCATAGACCAGGAGTTAAAGAGCATGAAACTAAAAAACATAGGGATCAGCTGTTCAAACCCCCATCACATAGCCTAAAGTTCTTGAATCCTGGCTCTAGTTTTCAGCTTCTTTATTACTTAAAAGGTAAAGGGACCCCTGACTGTTAAGTCCAGTTGCAGACGGCTCTGGCGTTGCGGTGCTCATCTCGCTTTACAGGCTGAGGGGGCCAACATTTGTCCGCAGACAGTTTTTCCAGGTCATGTGGCCAGCATGTCTAAGCCGCTGCTGGCAAAACTAGAGCAGCGCACAGAAACGCTGTTTACCTTCCCGCCAGAGCGGTACCTATTTAGCTATTTGCACTTGACGTGCTTTCGAACTGCTATGTTGGCAGGAGCAGGGACCAAGCAACGGGATCTCACCCAGTCACGGGGATTCGAACCACCGACCTTCTAATTGGCAGGCCCTAGGCTTTGTGGTTTAGACAACAACGCCAGCCGCATCCCTCTCTATATTACTTAGTTGGTCATTTAAAAAACGATTATATCTGTAAGGTGAAAGTAGTTCCAAGTACAAATATAGCGGGATCAGATTTTATTGTGATATATTTGTCATTTTAAAAACTACTGTAGCTGAGGTTGCAGAAATATATCAAGGATAAGACCAACAAATTTTTACTATTTTTTTATTTTTTAAAAAATTTCTATACCGCTTTATATTTTTAAGAAAAATCTCAAAGCGGTTTACAGCATATTAAATCAATAAAACATAAATAAAACAATCTGAAGAAAGTCAAATATAGAGCATACTGTCAAAGCAACATAACAGTAAACAAAAATATTATCATAAAGATTTCAAAATAAAATATTACAAAGGAGGTCAACTACAGAATACATATTTAACAAAGTAGGGCTGGGTGAATCTGGGTCCCACCACCTAGGCCAGGTGAAAAGGGCCTTGCAGGGAGCGGGCCTTCATGCCTCACAGCCGGACGATCAGAAGAAATGAATGTGTGTCTAACAATGGAACTGAGGGATTTTAATATATGCTTTATTTGTTTCTGTAGCACAAAAGTAGGTAAGCATGTTCATTTCCATTCCAAAACAATTTCCAGCAAAACTACAATATCTGCACTCTCTGCAAGGTTGGGAGATCAGATGAAAATTACACATGTTTCAGATCAGTACTATTCCACAATCTAGCTTACCATTAATTTAGACGTGCCCAAGTAATACTGCAATGATAGTTACAGTGGTACCTCTGGTTACGAAGTTAATTCGTTCCGGAGGTCCATTCTGAAGCTGAAACCGTTCTTACCCTGAGGCGCGCTTTTGCTAATGGGGCCTCCTGCTGCGCATACGCCTCCGGCACGTGATTTCCATTCACATCCTGGGGCAAAGTTTGCAACCAGAAGCAGCTACTTCCGGGTTAGCGGAGCTTGTAACCTGAAGTGTTCATAACCAGGAGTGTTCGTAACCAGAGGTACCACTGTAATTCAAAATATTGTAAGTGCTGCACTTTCATGAATGTGAAGATTCATCTTATTGCAAGGATCCTGGGTCTTCTCAGTGATGGCTCCCTGCTTGTGGAATGGCCTTCCTGGTAAGGTGCACCTATATCCCTCACTGACTTTCAGGGCACATGTTAAAACATTTATATTTACCCAGGTATTTGATGAGTGACAGATATTAGCCATGGTAAATGTGAAATTAATAACTTTGAGGGTATATGGTTGTTGTTTTAGATATTATAAATGTTTTAAATGGCTTTACAATGTTTTAAAATATGTCAAAAAATTATTTTATTTTAACTGTACTGTATAGCATTTGATGTTTGTTACCCCAGGATTGGGGTGAGATACAAATGTAAATAAACAAGCTGAGATTCATTGAGACAGAAAGTAATATCAGCAGAAGTCCTTGTCCTGGCAGTCCAGGAAGGGAGAGTGCAGGAGTCTCTTGGATTCACCAAGTTTTCTCCACATAAAGTTAAATCATGGCCTAGCACCATGTGTGAACTATCCCTTCCTGGAAATTGGGGAGGACTCTCTCTGCCTGTAGAAAAATATTCCACTGTTCACACTATGCAAACACACTATGCACTATTCCACTATGCAAACAGCGTTCAAAACTCCCATTGTTCTAGGTGCGTTTTATGACAAGGAATTACATTAGCTCCTAGCTTTCATTGCTCTGTTTCTAACTCTTCTAAATTCAGGTAGGTAGCCGTGTTGGTCTGACACAAAGTAATTTTTTTTTTAACTGTCCAGTAGCACTTTAGAGACCAACTAAGTTTGTTCTGGGTATAGGCTTTCGCGTGCATGCTTATACTCGGAACAAACTTAGTTGGTCTCTAAGGTGCTACTGGACAATTTTTTATTTTTTATTTTAACACTTCTAAGTAAGTGCAAACTTACATTACTAAATGGGAGGAAATGACTAATCAGTTTGTTGGCATCTTTACATAAAAAGGAAATGAAAAATCATGTTTGTCTAGAAACATTATGTTGGTCAGTGTCTATTTTTAGAAATGTCTCTTCTGTGCTAGTGAACTACCAATCCACAATGGAGGGCCTTTGCACACGGTTCCATCCTGCTTTGTTTGTATAACTATAGAGCATGCATGGTGACTCCAACAAAATGCAAAATTGCATGGCCTCAAGCTTAAACATGGTAAAAATTTAGAACAAATTTTTACCTCCCCAGAAACTCCATCAGTGGCTGATGAGTGGACAACAATGAGTAAATTTAGGCCAAAGGCAGGAAACAACTTTAACAGACTACTGTTTAACTATTATTCAACCTTAGCAGAGCACTGAATGTTTGCTACTCTTGCACAGCGACCAGGATCTAGAGAACTAGGAAGAACATCACATGCACCCAGAAGCTGACTTCCCTTCCTACCTTACACCTTACCCTGTATTTTCCTTCCAGGATGCAGCTAGAAGGAAAATACTCAACACACACCCAGTCAGGATTTATTCCACTCATGAACAAGCTCTACAGATCCTAGCCAATGAAGTTAATTAGCAGGGGAGTACTCTCTTTCTTCCAAAGTTTCAACTAAAACCCTGCTTACTCCAGACTAAATTATGTTCATTGACAACCCAAACAGTGAAGAATATAACATTTCCCCGAAACGAAAATATCACAACCCTCATCCACAAGTCTGTTTCAGACCTGGGAGTTCTAAGAGCTCCTCCTCCACAAATGGCTTGTCCTATCACTATAAGCAGATAAACTTTATCAAAATTCCCCAGCATGTGTTGATCAATGAAGAACCCCAACCACAGAAGATCTGTGCACACATTAGAAGACACACTCTAGGATCAGAGCTCTAGCCTACAACCATCAAGGAAGGTTTGCAGCAACTAAGCATTATAGTTCATTATAATCTGTGTGCCACCATCAATTAGCACTTCAGCATTATTTACTTTACAAAATAACACACTACTTAACATGCTGAAAATCTGAAACACAATACAGGCAGCCCCCCGTTTACGTAAGGATTACATTTTGAGACACTGCTCGCATCAGTGAAATCACGTATAATTTAAACTCCTTGAAAATGCCTGCAAACACCCCATTCCACCTTTTTAGTGCTGTCTTTATGACATTTCCAGGTTCAGCATGATGTGCGTATACACGGTTGCACACATACTGAACACATGTAAACGAGAGGCTGCCTGTACCACCAACAGAACAGAGGACAAATCGGGAATGGTTTGACCCTAATCATGTATTATTTCATTACACATGTTGGATCACAACTCACTCAATTCCTGTTTTGTTCATAACTTGCAGAATAAAGAAGAATACAACTAGGACAGAGCCTATCTTCACTGCAGGCTTTATTACAACCAAATCCTTGTGTCCTTTTGGAAAGCATCTTGTGCTCTGGCTCACACAACTATAATAGAGTTACTGTGCACTAGATCTTGCATTTGAAACATTGGTTTAAAATTCTAATGAGCAGCCCTGTTTCAATGACATTTGATTTCAATCATTTATTTTTCATTACACATTTTCACCAGCCAACACCCATCATGACAAAAGTTACCCAGTATACAAAGAATACATTTGTTTTAAAACCACTAGTAACAACCACTAAATTCAGTGCCTAATTCTAGTCAGGTTGAGATTGAACCAAGATTTCGCCAGTAAACCTATAACTATTTTCCTCATACACAGTAAGAACTTCTTTAAAAGTCATAATAAAGCATAATTTTCCCATCATATTTTGTAAAACAGCATTAAAAATAAGTTGTATGCTAAATACCCGATTAGTACTTAAAACCATATCCCTCTGGAATGTTGACAGACTAAAAGCCTAGTGTCTATGTCTACTCTGGAACAAGTCCTACTGAATTCAATGGATCTTACTCCCAGAAAATTGGAATTAGAATTACAGGCCACATTTTTCTAGCAAAAAAATCCCACAGAATTAAACAGGTCTCTCTCCTGAGTAAGCATGTATAACACTGAATTAGTCTCACACTGAGGGCTCATCTAGTCAGGCATCCTGTTTCTAACAGCAGTCAGACGATAAATCATATAACATCAGATAATTAGTATGATCATAATAACTGCATGACTAAGGTTGCAAGGCTATGCACCCTTCCTTACTTGGGAGTAAGTCCCACTGAACTAAATGTGACACTTCCAAGTGAATATACAAAGAATTGTGACGCATGAATATAATAACAGGATCATCATATATAATTATCTTAATTCTCCTAATGCCAGTTCATATGTAGCCAGCACCACTCAAGCACAAGAAAGAAGTATCAGGGGACAACAGCTCACAAAACATTCCAATGAGCAGGTTGAGCATGCTCAGTGGGCATGGAATGCTGACTGGTTGTTGGGAAGAGAATACAAATAAGAGAGAAAACTAAGGGGAAATGGAATGAATTATCAAGGAAGAAGGCAGGGGTGGCTGAACAATAAATTCCACAATGCCACATTTATTTATTTTTTGCAGGTCCCGCTTGTACATGAAACATATTGGCTGCTGGGAAATTCATTAGACTGATTTTGCAATATTAAAAAGCCTCTTGCACCTACAGAAAAAAGGCCTGCAATTGTCTATCCAGCTGCCAAAGAACAGGTCACATTATGAGTAGTTTGGACAACCAACATGGCAGCAGGAAACCTGATCCAGTTTACCAGCTCTAAAAAGTGAAATATTTTGGCATTCCTCTGTCCCCCATCTTTTTCCTTGGTTTTAAGAAAGGGCTAAAATGAGATGACTTGAACACCAACATGAATTATGGGTGTGGGTAAGGATTATTAGTAACTAGAGGCTGGATAGTGGTATATGGTGGAGAAACCATATTTGAGTTGGTAACTTTGTTGCAATTTAGTGCAGTCTTATTATTATTACAATATCTTAAAAACTTAAGAAGAAAGATAGGCAAGTGTTTCTTTAAACTAAACAGATTAATTAGTTCACCACCAAATGTAGGTAAAATCTGACAGAATAGTAGTAGGGTAAGTTATATTTCGTAAATCAATAAATTTATTACAAAGACTTCTGGAGTGTCTCAGATAACAAGAAAAAGACAACAAAATAAAATAAAATCTATGAGCAAAAAATAAGGCATTTACCTGAAAGTTAACATCTTCTTTCTTAAAAATTAGTGCACGAACTTCATCAGGGTCCCCATTAAATATAGCTTGAACAAGTGGTGGCTAAAATATAAGAAAACAGAGAAAGCATTTTAATTTTAATGCTATTCAGGTGTAATTATTCCAGCAGTTTTAGACGAGTACCAAAACATTCCATATCACAAATACTTCATTAAAAATCTGTCTAATGCACTCTTTTAAAATGCTCTTCTACATAAACAACCATACTCCACTAATTATCTATACAAGATAAAAATAAAAAAATACCTGATTATTGCATACCAATTTTGCAGAATGCCTTCTGAAAGAAACAGAAAACAACTAGACACATGCATGCAATGTGATAGACAAATAAGGAAGTGCAGTACATCTAAATGATCTGGTGACAAACACATCTATTTCTAAAAATATCTACATGTGCTAACCACCACCATAAACATGTGAAAGCATTATTGCCAAAGCAATAAATAATAACTACTCCACTATTACAATGTTGCTGGACTAGTAGCCCTGCATCACATGATCTATTTTCCATATTTTTAAAGAATGGGACTTGCTTTACTACAGAATATACTATATGGTTTTTGAAAGACTACATAACCAATTATTTTAGGAGCTGTGTTAGAAACAATTTGCTACAAAATTCACTTCTTTGCCAATTTACTTTTGAAGGCAATGATTGGAGCACTCCTTAAGGTTTGAAAAGGAACAATCTAGAGAATTTGTTTCATTCATTAGGATTATCGTTAGACACAGAAGTGAATCTACACAACCATATTAACTACTTCAGCAAAATAAATACCAGCTACAGTTTCATATTTATGGCAAGTCAATGGAGCCTTGAACCACAATTACAAACAGGACATATTTCGCAAGAACCTCTTACCAAGCAATGTCCTGAAGCTGAAGGATGTAGAGATATGCTTTCCTGAGGCAGTTTGGAAATAAACGTGGGAGAATCATCTTCCACCTCCTCCAAAACAACAATACACACACGACTCATTCGACCCGTTTGAAGGAGAAAATTAGATTTGTAACAGCCTTGTCCCAAGGATAGCCAAGACAGCACAGAAAGTTCTTTTCCTCTCAAACATAATTTAGAAACACTAGTGCTTTTTTTTGAAATATTTAAAATGGCATAACTTAAATTATATTCTATTTGTCAAATTCAACAACATATTCAGCTAATGAAGTTTTCCAAAATATTCCATAAAAAGTTCTGCTAAAATAGTTCTGCTATTACTTTATAGCACTCAATTACTAAAATATCCTCTTACAGTAGAAATTACAACAGTATATATAAAAATTCTGAACTTTCACCAGCCAATTTGCTTTTGTTTTAATTTCTACAGAATAAGACTACCTAAACAGTAAAATCATTGTTATAGACGACATAACACCATTCTGTATAGAATGAAACAAGAGACAATTGCTCTGGCAGAGATGATCACAGCTCTCCCCACTCCAGCAAGGTCAGCCTCCAGTTAACGGTAGCAGGATTTCTACCGAAAAAGGCATACATGACTGCCCCAAGTGTTCCAGGTCATAATCATTCCGCAATTAAAAATGCTACTGCCTTAAAATCAAAAGTCCATCACACAAAAAGCAACGTATAACTCAACAGTTATTCAGCACTAAAGCTCCAAGGTTGACATTTCTTCTCCATGTAAAAATGCCTGCAATGTACAGCTAAGCTGCAGTACATTTACATGTGATGAGTCAGACAACAAAGGACAATGAGACTCAAATAATACTGCTTCTTCAATCTAGATTCCCCAACAGACCGTAACACAGAATGCTACTCCATCAGTCAGAAAAGAAATGCAGAACATTTGTTTTCCATCACCAGACCATTGCTCTAGCTAGCTGCTCCAACAACGAACACATAAGATATAAATGCCGGTAACAACATTTTAGCAAAACACCACAAACACAAGCACTTGAATTATTGCTTTAGACTTTTCCTGCAGAAGTAGTTCATCACTCGAGCGCTTCTTTTGATCACTGTGTGAATAGAGGTTCCATTATAGCCTTCATTCAGACCGATGTAAAAAAGGGGGGGAGGGGGGAGAAAATCAGGCTCCACGCATCATCTTTCAGCCAACTTCTTTATTTGAAGATCTGTGTCTATGCAAGTCCTGTGGTTCTTCACGTTAAATGCTCTATTTATCCAAATTTTGTCATTAAGTTAGGATTTTTCACGCAGCAGATGGTACTGCAAACGGTATAAAAAGCTAGTGCTTTAAAAAGGTCATTACAGAACACATTAACAGGACACAAAAATCGCACCCGCAGCAGTATTCCAACAGAGCAATAGATCCGCAGAATGAAATGCCTAGTAATGCTCACATGTTACACTTACCAAATAACTGAGCTACTGCTCTGGATGCAACTTCCTGTAGCAGGGGGAGGGAAAAAAGCAGCTTTGGGGCAGCCCTCACAGAATATCGATGCCAGTTTTGTGTGACTAATTCAGTTAAAACGTAAGATTTCTGTTGAGCCTTCAACATTTTCCACTAAAAGCCACAAGGAAACTCGTATACTGGCACTGCTGACTAACAATGTAGGAAAATAAACAATTCCAACCCATAACTGCTTTCATATGTTACCATATTCTCAGAACGGTCTCAGTTAACCCTCTGTGGCCATGCAACTTTTTAGTCTTTATAAACTAGGAATTAAAAAGCCTTGAAAAAAAATCAATCCATTATACAAAGTAATAGCTGCTTACCAGAAATATTTGGGTTGCTGTTAAAAGACATATTTAGCATGCTAACAAGCACCTAAGAAAAGTGAGGATATTAACAAACACTAACAAAAAATGTCATCCAATAATCTGAATTTACAGCTTTGGTTTGAATCTGCTGAGCTGTAGCAGTGATCTGTGGGTGTATTATATAAATGGGTCATATGCCCAAAGTATTGGAAATGTTGCTTTTTTAACTCAACAGTACTTCCAGTTCATATTAAGTAACCTTACATTTTTAAGGTTC
Source organism: Podarcis filfolensis (assembly GCF_964270895.1). Taxonomy (NCBI): domain Eukaryota; kingdom Metazoa; phylum Chordata; class Lepidosauria; order Squamata; family Lacertidae; genus Podarcis; species Podarcis filfolensis. Next base: position 21,209,146 of record NC_139614.1, on the reverse strand, counting down.
TCAATTTCAGATCTTAAAATACAGACTTAGCAGAGTTCCAACGGACATGCGCTGAATGACCATAACAAGAGATATATGAAGTATCTTGTAAGCTGCTTTGGATATGAATACTGTAGATATATTCCTATGGGTTAAGTATCAAAATTTTCAGGTATCAACCAAACACTGGTATTTTCAAATTCTGTGGTGAAAAATAAGTTCAGTAGTATACAATGAAACAAGATTCACATTTCAGAAGAAAAATACTTTTAAACAAAATTCCAAGTGACTGACTCAGCTGTCCTCAGCTCGGAGATTTTGAAATTCTAGCTAGAAACCATTTTGTTTACATTGTCGCCTCAGTCATTTCCTCATACTGGTAAATTAATCCCATTTATTTAAATGAAACTTGGTTAAAACAATGCATTCAAAATTGGACATTAGATGTTTTAAGTCTGCTATCCTATGAATTCTTAATTGGGAGAAATAAGTTACACTGACCTGCCAACCTAGCAGTTCGCAAGCACGTCAAAGTGCAAGTAGATAAATAGGTACCGCTCTGGCGGGAAGGTAAACAGCATTTCCGTTCGCCAGAAGCGGCTTAGTCGTGCTGGCCACATGACCCAGAAGCTGTACGCCAGCTCCCTTGGCCAATAAAGCGAGATGAGCGCCGCAACCCCAGAGTCGGTTACGACTGGACCTAATGGTCAGGGGTCCCTTTACCTTAAGTTACACTGAACACAGTGATCTTGTATGGTCATAATGTTCCTAGTTTACTAAACCATAGTTTAGTAAGTCAGCAATGAGCACTGAGGCTCACCATGTTCCCCTTTATGAACTGGCTCTGAAACTTCCATCCTCATCTATTTAAATGAGAGTTTCCCATTTCAGAAGCAACATGGAGCTCTGGTTTAAACGTATCAGGACACTGAGGTCAGTGGGTAAAGGAGCCAAAGGTGGGGGGGGGGAGAAGGGGGAACATGCAGGTCCAATGTTCTCAATACTATGGTTTGACAACTTCAATCCAGCCCTGTGGATGCTTACCCAGAAGTAAATTTCTGTGAGTCTTTTCGAACATAATGTTCCTGGCTCAACAGAACTATGGTTTTATTTAGTCTGGAACATTATGTCCAAAAAGGCCTCCTGAGATTTACTTCTGGGTAAACATGCATAGGATTGGGCTGAAGCTATCTAAAACTGAGGAAAACTAGAAGCACTTTGCCCTTCTTTTTTCTATTTAAAGGGCAAAGGCAGCTAACACCTATAGGGGCTGGTGGGGCAGAGGGATGGGCAGCTTATGGTAAGAAGTGCTAAGGCTAACAGAGCTAATGGTAGGTGGAACATTGCAAGGTTGCAATCCTATGCACGCTCATATGAGAATAAAACCCACTGGACACTGCAAGTCTTGCTTTTGATTTTTTAAAAAAATAGGATTGTGAAAGTAATCAATGCCAAGTCATACCTCATCAATATAATTAGTACTTACACAGTAGTGAAAATACATCACTCCTTTACAGAAGTATAATGCAAATATTACCTCCAGAGTTATTTTGCAACATGCAGCCCAATCCAATGCATGTTTACTTAGAATGTGTACTGAATGCAGTAAGGCTCGCTCCCAAGAAAGTATAGGAGACGGCAGTTTTAGAAGTCCCCATTTTTATTACTGGCCCTGATCCTATGCCTTTAACAGCAACCTGACATGCAAAAATTAATCAGATAAAGGTCTTCTTAGCATGGCTATATCGGTGGTACGTGAAGCAGCTTCCAGCCAGAGCTTCTAAAGCTAAACCAGGACTTGCTTCTAAGTGCACAGGATTGTGTCCCCCCTCTTTTTTCCATATATGGCTTTTGTAAACTCAAAACAACAGACCCAGAAAAACTAGCAATCTGGCTGCTGGTGTTAGTCTAGATGCCTCAGAGCATATGTCTTCAGGGAACAACATGGTTACTACCTTTTCTCTTACCAGAGCTCCTGTGCCTTTAAAAGCTGCAGAGAGGCAGATATTCAACAAACACACCTTTCCTAAGAACACAAGATTTAATGAAGTTGGAGGACAGCTCCAGGCATTAAAATAAACATTCACTCAATTTTCAGCAGCCCCAAAAACTACATTTTCAGTGAGCGGTAACAAAGAAACAGAGTCACATAGACTTCCCATCACCTGAACTGGAATTTTGTCTGTACTGGAATTGCAGAGGTGGGAGGGGGGAGAGGAAGAAGTTAAATATACCTTGCTATTCAAAGCCTGGATCTGATAGTGTCCCATAGGGACAAGGTCACTCGCTGCTGCTGTTTTCATCAGTGGTGCGGGCTCTGTGTGTGATTCACAGGTGTCAACAATCAAGTGCTTGGAATTAATTGTAGGTACCTGTCACAAAATGTCCCTCTTTTTACAAATAACTGGGTCCCAATTGGCTACCTGTTCCAGGTTGCAAGGAAAGGAGGGTGTATGAAATGTCACTGGTTTCCACCATCTCTCAAGGCTAATTTTCAATAGGAATTGCTTTTTGGGGGGGTTGTTATGGAAAGTTATAAGGCAGTACTGGGACACAGTGATGCAGACCTTAAACTATTTGTTTATTTTACAAATCTTATATGCAACTTGATTGTAAAAACAAAACCCTCAGAGCAGGAGGAAAGAAAGAAAAGACGAGAATGGGCTTAGGTTCTGGAAAGCTCAAGGGACTGTCCCAATTGATATTTAAGGGTAAGCCTCTGGAGGAACCCTGCCTATCAAGATATGCAGGTAAAGCTCTGCTATATATACCACAGTTGGCTTGGGGTAGGAAACACAGGAAGCAATGGCTGCACCTATAAATCACAAGAAAGCAAACAGAACATTCCCAAATGTGTGTTTGCAAATATATTTAATACAGTATCTTTTTAAATGTTAAGTATATTTCTAGTGACTACAAGCCCTCTCTAAGCAAATTCTAACAATGCAGGAAGGAAAGCTGGCATAAATATATTTTCAAAAAGCATAAGCAAGTCAGGTACTACATGAAACACAGCTGCTGGATATGTCACAAATTCATCCATATAAAAATCACAAGTTCATCTTAACTCCATGCCTGGTTGCAGAAATTAATATTAAAAACAAAAGTAAGTTGTCTGTCATTTAAAAATCCCAGAGAACAAGGAAAATGACATGTAAAATGAATGTACTTCTAATTTTGTTATCTTGTTACAGTAAGCATTGAAATACCGAAATACCTACTAAAAAGGACTCTTAACTGTATGCATTTAATATACCTACAGAAGCACTACTTGCCTTGCAATAACATCTTTTGAAAGTACAATATTGTTTATAAGAGTATGAAACAAACATATTCCGGGAAGAATTCATCTGAAGAGAATCAGCTCCATACAGCACAGCATTACCTGGGAATTTAAAAGTGACATTCTGCTACTGCCCACCCATGTGAAAGTATAATTAGCAAATTACATACTATACCCATATGCCACATAGAATATAACATATGGACACAGAGTGCTATATTTTGGGGCGATAATAAAAAGCTATCCTTATGTCATTATAGCTAATGATAGCAATTATAACTGTCACAGAACATGAAGGGATCATATCCTACTTCTTCTAAGTTTGAGTGAATCTCTTCTGTAGTACTGTCCTCAACTTATTCTATCTGAATCGTTTAAGGATTTTGCCTCCCTTCTCTGTACAGGCAACAACCAAAAGACGAAGGGCATAATGGAGTGGGACACGTTTATACACACTCTGCTGATAATAGTTATTATTATTATTATTATTATTATTATTATTATTATTATTTATTTGTACCCCACCCATCTGGCTGGGTTTCCCCAGCCACTCTGGGCGGCTTCCACAAAGACCAAAAATACACTAAGATGTCACACATTAAAAACTTCCCTGATGTCTTCTGAATGTCAGGTAGTTGTTTATCTCATCTGATGGGAGGGCGTTCCACAGGGCGGGTGCCACTACTGAGAAGGCCCTCTGCCTGGTTCCCTGTAGCTTTGCTTCTCACAATGAGGGAACCGCCAGAAGGCCCTCGGCACTGGACCTCAGCGTCCGGGCAGAACGATGGGGGTGGAGACGCTCCTTCAGGTATACTAGGCCGAGGCAGTTTAGGGCTTTAAGGGTCAACACCAACACTTTGAATTGTGCTCGGAAACGTACTGGGAGCCAATGTAGGTCTTTAAAGACCGGTGTTATGTGGTCTCGGCGGCTGCCCCCAGTCACCAGTCTAGCTGCCGCATTCTGGATTAGTTGTAGTTTCCAAGTCACCTTCAAAGGTAGCCCCACGTAGAGCGCATTGCAGTAGTCCAAGCGGGAGATAAATAGAGCATGCACCACTATGGCGAGACAGTCCGCAGGCAGGTAGAGTCTCAGCCTGCGTACCAGGTGGAGCTGGTAGACAGCTGCCCTGGATATAGAATTGACCTGCGCCTCCATGGACAGCTGTGAGTCCAAAATGATGTGCACGGAGCAGGGAGAACGTAACCTCTGTGTGAAAAGGTTGTTGACTGTATTTCCTTCAAAATACCTGTTTCTCAGACCATTAGTTCTTTGTTCTTCGTTGTTCAACAAAACTAACTCTTGATTCCATTGTCTCCAAAGTTCTCTCCTAGTATGAACCTTTCTGACTAGGAAATCCAAGGAGGACACACCACAGCTGCTGGAAACTGACTCCAGCTTATCAGAAACGATAGGATTTGCTTCTCTTAGAATAGTATGCTGTAGGCTTCTTGTAGGTGGGATTCCGAGAGGCACAACACTGCTTCAACTTGCTTACAGGGCCTGTTAAACTCCCATCACTGTGGCAGCAGCTCCCCATGTTTCCCCTAAGAAACTCCTATCCTGAAGGTTGAAGCCATGAGGTGTGAGAGACTGACACCAAACAGCAGAAAACAGACACTGTCATCTTCACCACCTTCTACACACATGTGCAATTCCAGATCCCATATGACTCTGGGAGCATGTATATACTCATATCATTCAGTAGCCAGGAGACAATGCTGTCAGACTGGAGTTTTCCAGTTGGTATCTTAACAACAAGAAATCACTAAAAACAAATTCTAACACCAGATAATTCGTACTTCATAGGAAGAAACCAGTAATAGCAGCAGCACAACAGATTGTGATCTAAGTTTTTTTTTGGGGGGGTAACATTTTGTTTCAAGAATTTGACTATTTGATGTGAAGTTTCCAACCGTGTTTAGTCACAAAGCTGAATAATGAAGCTAAGACAAAGACCGTATTCATAGAAAGCCATCATATGATAAGTCAGACATCAAAGGAGGTAAATATCAGTATACAGCATTCATTTGCTTTTTGAAAAGGGAAAGCCTGCTTTCAAAGTGCATCTGATGCTCAATTTTAATCTGACACAGAAGGAGCCTTATCATCGGGATTCCTGCTTTGCAGGGGGTTGGACTAGATGAACCTTGAGGTCCCTTCCAACTCTACAATTCTATGATTCTATGTTTACTGGGAATAAAGTCCAGAACAGTTCAATAGTATTTTCTTTCTTGGAAGATGACAAAAGTCCAGGGTTATGAATTCTTGCTGAGAAGTACTACCATCACCACTGCAGACCCAAATCACATAGGCAGCCTTTACTTTCTAGCAGGAACAGCAGGCATGAATATGAGAAATCACAATACTAGGGAATTAGACTAGGGCATGGGTAGGCAAACTAAGGCCCGGGGGCCGGATTTAGCCCAATCGCCTTCTAAATCTGGCCCGCGGACGGTCCAGGAATCAGCGTGTTTTTACACGAGTAGAATGTGTGCTTTTATTTAAAATGCATCTCTGGGTTATTTGTGGGGCATAGGAATTTGTTATTTTATTTTATTTTCAAAATAGTCGGGGCCCCCACAAGGTCTGAGGGACAATGGACCGGCACCCTGCTGAAAAAGTTTGCTAATCCCTGATATAGAGCCAACCTCCAAGACTCTGAGATTAAACATTACAATCAAGTAACCTTGTTAAAAAGGAATAGAACTACTGATGTGGCAGAACTGGGATACATTTGATGACTGTATATTCCATAATTCCCTGATATGCATGATATCTCATATAGCAGGACAAATTAACTGCCACTGAGGCTGAACACTTACACAGAAGAATAGAGAGGTATCTAATCTTTAACGTGCAAAGTATAGTAAGTGATAAATGGGAGTATATTCTTTAGCAACGAGATTGTGTGTGTGTGTATTCTCTATGAGTCTAAGTGGTAGTCTGGATTATTTCTAGGGTTTTTTTAATTGAGAATATCTCCTGTGTATGACAAAAACAGTTGAAGATTCCCCACCCACAGTTCACTAGACAAGAGGCAGACAGAAAATAAGTGTCCAGGATATACCCAGCAAAAGTAAGATAGCTTCCACATATTTCCAACTGCAGAAAGAAGCAAAGCTGTAAAGTAGCAATGTGACTATTAGGGAAGTGGAGCATTTGACTATTTTGCAAGTATCTTCATTTAAAAAAACAAGACACAAAAAATCACTGCAATTTTGAGAGCCTTCTTTCTTCCACCTGGGGCACAAGGCTTCCTTAACGTAGAACATCCTAACTGGCTTCCTCACAGTCTCAAATTTTGAAATACTAGTTACCAGTCAAAATATGAGTCAGGGATCAGACACATTATGGAGGCTCTGGCTCATTCAGGAAGCAAAATCTGAGCTGGATGCATTAGTCCTTCTTTTGTTATTCCTTGGCTGAGGAAAAAGCCCTACCTTGACTATTTATAATTTTGAATAAACGGGGGGGGGGGGGACAATTTTGAACATAGTTTTCAAAGATACTAGTCTTCAACTATTTTAAAAAAAACATAATTTGTTTGAATTCAAACATATCAATATTTAGCACCTTGTTATATTTATCTGTGGCAACAGAAAGCCATACGAAATAATCTTTATGGTTAAAGTAAGTTGCTAGGGTTACAAAATGTTTGCCTAGTAGTCAAACCAAAACCATTTGAAAAATCTTTTGAAAATCCCATGTGTCTATCAGCAGCAGTACTTGGGAGGATACCACCAGCATTTTACAACTTATTACAGGAATAAATGCTACTTCCTCTCAAACTATTTAGGAAACACAGAAGAAAATGATTCATATTATTCTGGCCTGTGGAAGGGTGTGGACAACACACTGATTACAACTATTTAAAATCTTCAGCAGTGACTCATCACTGGTATAGGGCATTTCCAACTCCAGCCTTTTTGGCAACGTAATATCTTCCGTTACATTATTCAGAGGAAGAACAAATTGAAGAGATCTAACCCATTCTTTCTTAGAATATACGTATGACAAAATAGTTTTCAGAACTGAGCACATGGCAAAGTTACCTAAGCTGCAATTCTATATGAACTTACCTAGGAGTAAATCCCACTGAGCTCAATGTGGCTTACATCTGAGCAGATATTTATAGGACTGCACCATTAAGCATTCAGGTTTGAAGGGTATTAATAGATCAGCTAAAATCAGGTGACTAGAGAAATCTATCCAGGTTTCTTTACCACCTCAAAGGAGAGGAGATGCTATGTTTTCCTTTTTGGACACTATTCTCTAGTTCTTTCTTCCATCCTGGAAATTACAAATAGACTCTTGTTCAAGTACGTGAAAATTCAGATTGTTTTGTTTCCAGAAGTTTATTGTCAAATAATATACATGAGTCTTTTTAATTACAAAAGGTAGAAATACAAATGCTGCCTGTTTGGCAAAGAGTTTTCTGCGAAAGAGAACTCCAAAATAAGCATGTGCAGCCAGTTTAGCAAGGTTTACAAGATCCTTCATGAAAGACACCAAAAAAAAACAGAGGGAGGCTGTTTTTTCCTATTGTTGTTTTGTGAATTTTAGCTCTCAAAAGATTTTTTTAAAATGTCTTATAGATTTGGCCAAAGGCAAATGAATTCATTTCTCAAAATTCATATGCATTAAGATGTCAGGAAATAACTAGGTTGCTAATCATACATACTATTTGTTGTTCTAGCGGTTAGGACCAGACATACTGCATATGTGAAAGAATTGAATTACAGTTTCCATGGATACCATTTTTTTTATCTAAAAAAATGTGACTCCTGCAAGAATTACTCATCATCACTACATCTGCACAATCTGACTTTGCAAAACTAGCCAGGATCAAGGTTAATCATTAAATCAGATGCATGGTGCCTAATTATTTATTTAAAAATCCTTGGGGGAGATTCAGGTTCATCAGGAATATGTAGTCCTACACCAGCTCAAGAAAGATTTTCCAAAGTAATGCTTTGGAAGCAGAAAGAATATTAAAAATCCCAGTTCAAATGAGTAAGAACAGGATAAATCTGACTCTCTGGGGTTCATGTATATGCTTACAAATTAGTAAACATACAGAACAGGAATACATTACATGTCTTTATTCACTGTCCACATTATGGCTAAACTCAGATGCTGTTCTTGGTTCATTCTTTACCCAATCCTTCTCACCAAATAACACATTTCAGAAGACAATTGTGCTAGCTAGATCACTGCTACATTTCAAAACCGATAATAAATTCAATCTGAAATGTGAATGCTACTGATATTTCTCAGGCTAACTGAGGTGCTGATGATACTGTTGATATATAGTTCCTGTTACAGCCTGCACTGCTATTTTTGTGAGCTCCTGGGGTAGTGTGTGGTTATGGAGGAGAAAGTCCTTGAAAAACGTGCCTGGAAGGGAGGCCTTGCAAGGAAGTCTCAGGGATATCAACTATTCAAGTGACTGGAGGCAGAGGTAAGTGAGCTAGAGGATGGCTGGGTCCGAGGGAGGCTTACAGAAGCTTGCATTCTGTTGCTGACTCTGACCTCTTATCTGTGGCATCACTGGAGGTCTGGTGGTGGTGTTACTGAACACTAACCCAGTTCCTAAGATCCATAATGTTATTGTGAACAAACAGGCTGACCTGATCTGCATAATCGAGACCTGGGGAGAGGGAGATGGATGGAACTGACCTAACACAACTCTCTCTACCTGGAGTGACAAACACTCTCATGTGTTGTCCCACAGCTATTTGTTGCTGTCAGCCTCTGTAGGGGCTGCATTGAAAAGAAATTTATGTCTTTGAAATGAGTACCTATTCCATGATTCATGGCTGGATTTGAAATCCCTAAATCTACTTTGGAGATGGAACCCACAAAGGGCCGACTATTCTGACAGTGAGCGATAAAAAGGATGCTTCTTGTCCTGACGTGCAACAAGATTTTTTGTCTTATCATGAGACTCCATCAAAATGTTATATAGGAAAGGCTGATAGCATGCATTAGTTGGAAGTGGATTAGAATGCGAACTGACTGTACAAATTAGATGTGTATAAATCTGTTGTGCATGTTGAGTTATACATAAATTAAAGTTTAACAGGTACAACCAATCTTAAAGTGTAAACTATCCTTCAATGGCATTTTTTTAAAAGTGCAAACTTTTCAAACGGAAAGTTCATCTAAATCACTAGTTTAAAATCAGCCTATTATCTCAGCCTCACAACAGAGGTCATTATGACAAAGTCCCATTTCTGCAGTAATAGTCTCTAGAAATTTCTTAGTCTATAGGTTTCTATTCAACTGTTGGGTTCTGTGTGCAAAAATCCATAATCTAAAATGCAAGTTTTGACTGCATATATTTTAGCACAGTTTCACTAGCTAATGAAAAAGCCACTATATAAAGTAAACTACTGCCCCCTGGGGTACAAAATCAGAATTTTAAATCCAGTCTAGCAAACAATTCCAATAATTACATCTACGGATATACTGAAATATAGGCTGACAATTCCAGACAGATTTGCTAATTACCAACCCAGAACAATCCTCTTCTTCCCATCTATATTTAAAAGCCTGATTTTAAAATATCACATCTCTAGCTAATTAAAGTTGCCTGAAAGGAAAGAAAGAAGCCACTCTAAACAGCATCTGAAATTTCAATCTAAGATTGTGCAATTAAGACATTGTTCTTCAGAGCAACTTTGTAACAGCATGATAATTACTAGAGTCTACAAGTACACGCACCAAAATTTAAAAATTCACACATAGTAAAACAGGAAACTCTCTTGGGAACAGAAAATTAAAAGCTGCAGGACATTTGAATGAGAAGGTCTTACTTTACACTATATACAGGAGGCATCAGGAAAAGTCCAAAAAATAATCTGAAGAAACTTGCAACATACACTTAACACAAAAAATAATGTTCCTATTTCTTTGTCCAGTATAGGTGTCAAATGTTCAAAGCAGCTGCCTAAGTGTTCATTGATAAGAAAGGCAGAGGAAATGAATCTCTGAATTAGCCATCCCTGCCTCTCATATAGGTCAATCACAGAACATACAACTAGCAAAGTGGCTGACTACGACAAAACGGCTGGGTATAGTTAGGTTGTGATGTTTAACTCTACCTCACACCAACAAGCCCAATTACGGTATATTATCTGCACCACTTGCCCCCTACTTTTCCATGGTATCAGTGTCATCTATCTCTTCCCTGTCCCTCAAATCATATAAGTCACTTTTAAAAAACACTCAGACTAATGTGGGGTGGCTGGTGGAAGCCATTTTCACATAAAAAAATATGTCATGCATTCCAAAATTTTGGTAAAACAAATTAATTCCATTCTTTGACACGCCCTCCTATATCCACAATCTTAACACTGATCAGAAGAACCCATTAGGCAGGCCCAGAGTTAAAATTGCCAAAACAGCAACAAATGTACATGCTGGTAAAGGTCAACCTGAATGGTTCCGTCTATGATCACTTAATACTTAATAGGTATAAATTAATAAGCCTAGCATACTAGCCAAGCATGGGTAGGCAAATTAAGGACCGGGGGCCAGATCAGGCCCAATCGCCTTCTAAATCCGGCTTGCGGACAGTCCGGGAATCAGCATGTTTTTACATGAGTAGAATATGGTTATAAGACGTCCCCGTTTCCCAGGGACAGTCCCCGGATTTACAAATCAGTCCCCATACAAAATCCATTGAAGTTGAAAAGTGTCCCCGGATTCATTGAAAAAAATCTGGTAACCTTAGAGTAGAATGTGTCCTTTTATTTAAAATGCATCTCTGGGTTATTTGTGGGGCATAGGAATTGGTTCATTATTATTATTATTATTCAAAATATGGTCCGGCCCCCCACAAGGTCTGAGGGACAGTGGACTGGCCCCCTACTGAATAAGTTTGCTGACCCCTGAGCCAAGGTATTTAAATTCCAAGATTAGCATTAGGCTATCAGGGGAATTAACTCTAACATTATAGCCTCATTCAGATGTACCGTAACTCTAAACAACCAGTTAGCCTTACAAGAACAACTTGCAACAAGCCATAGGTTAACAAGCTTCCTCATCCTCACCTCTCCTTTTGCATGTCTATGAAAAGCAGTTTGGAAGCTTTCACTTCCATTTTCAATTAACTGCAGCTTGTTATAGTTGAACCTAGACCATAATCTTAACTATGGCTTGTTAAAACAAACCAAAGTCAAACAAAAGTTCAGATGGTACAATAAAATGCAGTTAATCCAAAACAGAAATCCAAATGAAGTCACGGCTTCAACCTATCTGCATATGCAGACTTGTGTAGCTAAACTGATGGGGGGGGGGGGATTGCAACAGTTAAAGTTACATTTCTAGGTTCTTTTCAACAATAGTATGAAACAACAGGAAATTAAAGGATACTGCAGAAACCAATGTTAAATTATATAATGTAAGAACCCAAATTTGCTAAAAAGGGACCTTCCAAGAGCTTTCATAATGCAGTTCTGACTAGTCTGAACAATTACTGATCAGCCAACAAGTACTTTAGAAAAACCCATTTTCAGCAGTTAGATAAACTAGTCCATCGATTCAGTTTTACAGCAGCATTTACTCCAAACAGTTTACATGTAATATCATATTCCTTTATTTTTATTTGGCTTATATGACAGTAGTTTATAGTTGAGCCACATGGTGGCACAATACAAAAAGAAAACACGGTTTGAAAACCAAAAGCAAAGTCTTATTGTTAACTAAAATGTGGATGCAGAACCACCATGTGTAGTATGAAGAGGAAAGAAAAGGAACAGGAGGCAGTGCTGATCCCCTGCTTCGTGTCCCCCAACCCAACAAGATCTACTTAGAGAAAAGCATATGGGGGGGAAGTAATTTGGGAGGGGAGTAGAAGAGACAAAATAATGTTTAAGTTTAAAGCTGCATTTTAAATCAATTTTATTTTGTACTACTGCATACATTAAATATTGTTTCACTTGTAACAAATGCTATTTTAAAGAATCATACATGAGACTACCACTACTGTAGTTTAAATCTATTTTATTTAAATGTTGAAGGCACATATGGAAATTACACAAGGCATGCACACTGCATGCATTCTTTTTTCCCCTAGGGCACAGACATAGCTCTCAAGGTATTGTTGGAGAGCTGTACCCCAAAATCTTGGGGACCAGAGGTTCCCCATTTCTGTTCTAAGACTACAGTAAGTCTGTACAGTCATTACCTTATCCAGTCTCAAACCAAAGAGAATAATGCCACTGCAACTTCTTTAATAAAGTATGCTTTTGAGGTGCCTGTTCATGGTATGTTTTTCAAAAAAAACCTAGACTGAGGATTTCTCTTTGAAATGCAATGGCAGAGAAATAATTCCTAAGTATCAGGTGCATATTCCCAGTCTCAGGGGCTGCTTCAAAGGGACTATTTTGCACAATCAGATTGAAGCAGGACCCAATTTCAGAAACAAAGATTGTGAGAAGGTGGCTATAGGGAAATGTGGTCTCTAAAGTACGTGTATCCCATGTGTGTAGATAGTTCTAAGTTGAAACCAGCACCTTGGTTTTGGCTCAGAAGCATGCTAGTAGCATGTGCAGTTGGCAAATCCAAGGCTGCACAGTCTCATTTAAAGGGAGATAGGCTGCAGCATTTTGCAGCAGCTGAAGTATCTGGATCATTTTTCTCAAGGTCAGCCCTTCATAAAACACATTACAATTGTCAAGCCTGGAAGTTATGAAAGCATGGTTCAATGTGGCATGGCCATGTCCTCCAAGATGTAATTGACAGAAAGCTGTTCTAGGCTACAGCAACCTGCTTGGCAAATGCCACTGTCTTGGACAGACTTTCCCAAGCTGGCACCCTCTAGATGTTTTGGAGCACAACTCCCATCATGCCAGACCTTCAGACTGGGACTGATAGGAGTTGGGAGTCCAAAACACTTGGAAATCACTGGAGTGGAGAAAGCTAGTCTAGGATAACATCAAGGATGTGGTAGAAGCATAAGGTGAATCCAAAGAGAGAGACACCCAATAAACTTCCTTCTGCAGCTCAAATCACAGGTCAAGTCTGTGCTATGTAAACTCTACTATTAGGATAGTGTTGACTTCATCCTCATGCATCAAGACAATTTTCTCTCTTTTCCGGCTCCACCAGTTCTCTGGTGCACATTCATTTGTGTGCCCTATTTCTGCACTCCAAAAAAACCAATTCAGGGTGTGACAGAACTGTACCGTTATCCAGGTTCTTAAGTACATTTTAATTTTTTTTATCATAAAGGTTACTGAGACTGCTGATTCGCTGAATCTTTTTCCAAATGTTAGCTATGTCAAAATTAAGTAAAAGGTTATGAGCTTTATTCAAACTAATGTTGATCACAATTAAATTCACTGATTTCAATTTGACAAATCTATTTGACTTTAGATTTTGAGGGCCACAATATCTAATATATTTCACTGAAATTTTTGCTAATTTAGAGAGGAAAGGAGAAGGTGATGCAAACTTGCAGATAAATAAAATATTTTGTAAAGCACAGTAAAAGGCAAAAAACACCTCCTTTTTGTCTGAATGAACTACAAGACTCAGAGAGAGATGAAAATCTAATAAAACTCAAGACACAAACCTACATGTTCATTGACACTCTTGGAGAAAAATGTTTCTCACTATATTTAAATGTACAACTTTAAATAAAAATGGGTTAAGTATCAATACTTACTAATTATGTTACGCTTCGTAACAGTTATTGAGAATAAAAGCACAAACTCTGAAAGCCGCTTGTTACCGGGTCTCCCAATAGTAAAAGTACTTCATGTGATTGGCTGGCACAGAGTCTCAAACAGTGATTGACAACTCGAAAATCACAGTAATGAGCATGCTACAAATGACTAGAGCAGTTAAATTGCTGTCATGCAATACACAACTATGATAAATTGCACTGGACATGTGTGGTAGAAATACAGACCATTCTTGCATGAGATTTTGTTAAGCATAACATAAAACATTCTTATACAACTATTGTAGCAGAATCTAACATGCCATAGAATCAGGTGTCAAATGCTGAGCATTAGCAGAGTTTATCTAATAATTTATCTTACTCACTCCCACTCGAACAGCAATACTGGTGAAAACTAATTCATATATTTCCAAGATGAACAAGTTGTCTGCTGAGTATTAATTTGGAAGAATATTTTTGATGAAATTTGATCTTTAAAGCACTAGAGATAACTGGGTTTTCCTACTGTAGCTACATGCTCCACTAGGCAAACACTATCCTTTGTCAAGGGACTCCACCACCACAGTTATTAAGCAGATTATGGAAGAGCAAGCAATAGCATGTAGTATTACACCCCTGATTTTTTCAATAGATTTGCAACTCTGTAATTTCCCTCAGTACTCAATACTTGATGTTCATCGCACAGTCACAATGTTTTAAAATGAATTAGTCCTATGTGGAACTTTGACACAGATCTGTCTCTGTTAATTATGCAATCTCAGTCCACAGACAAACCTTGCAAAGATAGAGAATTATAATGAAATACAAAAATAAAATATTTCCTTGATGGCATATTAGCTGCATTTGGATGAATGTATATCAGCTTATTAAGCAGAGAATAACACCCCTAAGCAAGTAGCTTCCTTGCTCCTTCCTTTGTGCAAGGCGCAAGTAAACCAGGAATTCATTAGCCAGAAAACTATGGTTTGGATCAAGAGAAGACCTTAAACAATGTTCTGAACATGGTTTTAGACCCTTGCTTGTTCCAAAGATGGTAACCACAGTTTCCCATTCTGTATGAAATAGAGAAGCTATATTTAATTTGGGGCATCTTGATAGAATTATGGCTCACAAGAAGGGAGGAGGAAGAGAGTTCTGTGCATGGGTAAAGACTTGTTCATTCTCATCTAAGCCAGGCCATATTAGTGTTAGAATCTCAGATGTATAAGCTAATTGCCAAATGGCACCTTAAACCTAAGTTACGGTTGCCACAAGGAATGTCTACTCACTAATTTCACAATGGAGCTTATTATATTATTATTACTTTCCTTTCATTTCTCTACTGTATTTCTCTACTATATTTTAAAGACTAAAACTCAAAACCGCTTACAAACATTAAAACATCAAATAAAACAATCCAGAATAAAACAAAATCAACCTTCAAGGACAGTATTTCAGACCCTTCTCTAAGTGACATTTTGCTTTCCCCATATTTATTTACCTACTTAATTTATACAGCTGCCCCATAGCAGTACTCTAGGAAGCCAGTGTGGTATAGTGGTTAGAGTTTCAGACTGTGATCTGGGAGATCAGGGTTCAAATCCTCACTCAGCCATGAATCTCACTGGATGACCTTGGGCCAACCACAACCTCTTAACCTACCTCACAGGGTCTTTGTAGGGATTAACGAAGAAGAGGGGTGAACCATGTACTTTTGGGGGGAAAGGTAGGATATAAATGCAGTAAGTTAAGCTCTTCATCTTACTTGCTTAAGAAAGCTAGAGAGACCAGCCAGATGGACATGTCAAGTCACCAACCTGGCATCCAGAAATCTCCACATGATTGCATTCAGACCCATGCCAATCACAAAACATGTCTGGTGCCTGGAGAATTTCGAACACTGACTATAATGTAAGGTCAAATGAGGCATAGAATAAACATTTAAAGTACAGTGATACCTCGGTTTTCAAACATAATCCGTTCCGGAAGACCATTCGAGTTCTGAAACGTTCAAAAACCGAAAATTCAGTAGCCGACAGCTAGGCCTCAGGATCTTGCACTCAGTGGAAGCCGCGTGGCATGTTCGACTTCTGAGGCATGTTCAAAAACCAAGATCCCACTGTATTTCCCACTCATTCCCACTCATATATTTTTATAAATATAAAAATTGGCCTTCAATTAATCAGAGTACAATGTATTATAGAACAAGGATAGATCTGCTAGAATTGCTGGTAGGCAGAGTGCAGTTGCGCTCATGTCAAGCTTGCAGGCAGGCTCCCCACAGGTAATGGTTGGCCACTGTGAGAACAATATAGAGATACAAAGTTTAATCTTTGAAGCACCTAGCAAATTTGCCACATTTGGGTAGATAACAAGAATCCCTGCACAACTAAAAACAGCTCTGCTAAACAGCAATTTGAGAATGAAATGGAAGCTGCAAAAGAAATATTCTTTGCTACTTTCACTCCATGCAGCAGGTGCAATTATGTGCTATATCATGTGTCAGGTTGTGTTTGGTTGACATCAGTCTGTCTCGGAAGACAATGGAAGAGTGCACCTTTGGGGGTGAAGTCAAACTGTTGGGAAATTACAGTGCCTGCTGTGGCTGTAGAGACTGATACGGGAGAGACATGCTTAGCTGCAGCTGAGGCAGACAAAGGTGCCTGGTTGTGCTGATGCAGGTAGACCAGGGCATTTCTTCTTTCTGCGCTCCTCCCAGCAGTCATATCTCCTCTGGTCCCTGGTGTGGATACATGACCTGACTGGTTGTCTTTACACCAAGCCTTATGCAATTTGCACTCTAGTAGTCACTGAGTCTGTTTGGTTGCCCTGAGTTCCCTCATATATTCAGGAAGCAACCTGGGCTTCACAGTGCCAGAGAGGACACTAAGGACCAGTTATGCTGAGAACCCATCAGGCCTCACTATTCCCATCAAGTCTCACTATTCCCTAGTGAACTTTGGCCACTGGAAAAGTTCCCATCATATTGAGGAATCCACCAAACTCCATAAGTATTCAGAGACAGATCATCTTAATGAATCTCCCTCCCCTCCAAACTTCTTCAGATAGTGCAGTCAATGACAACGGGGTAGATAATTTTACCCCCCCCATCCCAATATCCAAACCATGCCCTCACATCCCGAGGCAGAGACTAAATAAAGGGTATGGCCTAGCCTGTGTCCAATGAGACAGCCCCCTGGTTGTCCTGGAGATCACAAAGTCCAAAAGCCAGCCCAGTCAAGGCAACCTTGGTGTGGATATTGAAGTTCCCCACAATCAATGTCCTGGGATTCCATGACACCAGATTTGGGACATCTCTGCCAGCTCAGCTGTTGGGCAGCAGGGTGGGCAGTACACCAACAGCATCCCCAGTCTGTCTTGCTGGCCAAGCATCAGATAAAGGCCCTAATAGCCTGTCTCGGGGTAGAGAAGTTTCCTGATGAATAAAAAAGCAGTTTTGTGGACCACAGCAAGTCCGATACCCCACACGCCTAACTTAGGCTGGTGCTGTATCAAGTACAAAGTGGGCAAAGCTGGGTCAAGACCCCACTGCCCACCCAGTGATTCATGCCAGTTTAGCTCCATCATCTGTGGTAAAGTCCTGTTTGTGGATGTGTTCCGAATCAACTTGGAATTGAGCTACATCATTGCCTGGCTAAAGAGCTCACAGCCAGTCCTCTGATTACCCACAGCATTGGGTGTCAGGCAAGGAGATGATCTGTACATATTTCCATCCTATACCTATGCCAGCATTCACTTATATATGCTTCAGGGAACCCTGAGCAAGAGCAAACAGTGGTTGAATTTACTAATTAGCTGTTATCTGTGGCTTCTGCCAACCCTATCTTCCTTCCCACATGGAGAGCTCAAAGGAAGAGCAGGATCTTATCCCAAACATCACAATAAGCTTCAGAAGCACTCATTAGCAGGGTGGATAAAAATCAATGATTTTAATTTTTTTAAAAATCATAAATATTTAAATTGGTTTTTTTATTTAAATCAGAATTTTTTATTTAAATTGGATTTTTAAAATAAAATGCTTTTGGAGGGGAAATCTTTCTAAAGATAGTTTTCTATTAAAGTTACGCTGTTGTTATTATTATTATTATTTTATTTTTAAAATTTCTATACCGATTTATATTTTTAATAAAAATCTCAAAGCGGTTTATAGAATATTAAACCAATAAATCAATAAAACAATAGCCAAGCGATGTTCCTCCGGCCTCATGAGCCTGTTTAGTAGAGCTGGCAAGTCTGGGTCCCGTCCCCTAGGCCAGGTGGAAAGGGCATTGCATTATAGTCCAAAGCAGGGGTCAGCAAACATTTTCAGGAGGGGGGCAGTCCCCTGTCCCTCAGACATTGTGGGGGACCAGTTCCACCCTCTCCCAAAAGCACCTCCCGAAAGGACCCCCCCAAAAAGGAACTCCCCCCACCAACGCCACTCACACCACAGCCGCCAACGCCGCCTCGTCTTCGGCAGTGTCAGCATCGTCCTGTGTTTCGGCGGGGCACAGAGCCCATGCCACTGGCCTGGGCAGCGGAGGCAGCCTCCGTGCCGCCGCCGCTTCCTCCCGCTCGGCTCTTCCCGCTCAACCACTTCCTCCCGCTTGGCTGCCTCTGGGTGACGCCCCTTCCTTCCCGTTGAGGCGGCCTAGCGGGAAGAGCCAAGCGGGAGGAGGCGACGGCAGTGCAGAGGCCGCACCAGCGTGGCTGCAGAGGCCATGCCAGCGCTGCCACCTGCCCAGAGGCATCTGCAGCTTCTGATGGGCTGCAGGAGCTTCCTGCAGCCCATCAGAAGCCACGTCACAGAAGTCAGTTCCCACGCAGCGAGGCCTCCGTGCTGCGCCAGTTTAGCACGGGGACTGACCGAGCGGGCGGCAGGGTCTGTAAGGTTCGAGGGCCAGATTAACAAGCCCGACAGGCCGCATCCAATCCGCGGACCTTAGTTTGTGGACCCCTGGTCCAAGGGCTATTCATTAGGAAATAAGGGTTTGTTTTAAGTTTTTCATGTGGGCTAAAACTCAATCTAAGGTTGTTGTTTTTTTTAAAAAATTGTTTAACCACATCAGTTAACAAACATGGATACACATGCTATAATGTTATTGTTTTAGTTAAATAAATTGTTTAAATTGTTATTAAGGAAATGATTATTTTTCTCCTTCCAATAAAGTACAGCAAAAAAGTTGCCCAAATATAAACAGTTAACTTACTAAACCTCACAATAATTTTATAATTATCTGTCAATGTATTTCTAATAGTATAACCAAATCAGTAATTTTTGATATAACTATTCTGAAAATTTATTATTCCAAAAATGAAACCTTCATCTGGTTGTAAATATTAAGATTATACCAGCAAGAATGAGTCTTTCTGTAAAAAAATTAAAAATAAATCAAGTCTTACTGACTAGTGATTTAAATCATGATTTAAATCGATTTGATTTAAATCAAATTCACCCCGCTCACTAGTAAGTCATCTTGTTTTCAGGTGGCTCTGAACCCTAGAGACAATATCTGTCCTTACCTTACAAAGTGCTCAAGCAAATGGTCACTAGGCTATAATAGCGATGCCACTGGCAACTGCATGTTTATGAAGCTCTCCAGGATATATACAGTACAGCACAAACCAATATTGATATAGTCTTTAATATACCCTTATGTGAACGGCATCTGAAGCAAGTAACTACACACACCTCTACTCTTTTAAAACAGTTTTTTGTATCATGATAAAACTGGACCTTATGCAAATCAAGGTGTTCTTATGTGCAGGAAAGACCACATTAAACCACTGCTTTTTCCTGAATGTGAAGACTATTTGAAAGTTTGTGGAACTTGTACCCTTTGCTTAAAAAGCGGGTTACCAGTTCAGAATAAGGGTTCAACTTTTTTTTTTAAGTAGCACATTCACTGCCCCATTCAGAATGAATGAGGAAGGTACAGTTTTTCACATATTTTTGTCTTTGTCTTAGCTTAAGTTCTGTCTTCTTAAAGGGTTATGAAGCAGGAAGCAAAATAGTACAAAATAAGAGCATGTTATGATTATGATACTGGATGTTCTAGGTTTTTTAATGCATACTTCAAAGTACTTGTCGGTTATGGCTTTTAACTAATTGTACCACTCCACTTAGTGAAATAGCATTGTAGTGTGAATTGTATTTACTTTCCTATGTGAACCAGACTCAACCAGCTCCAGAAGTGTTCTGAACTAGCCGCTGAAACCCTTACTGCCTTGAATCACAGCAACTTCACTCAAAATCAAATTGGAACCAAACAAAAGCATTCATTGGTTTCTCCAGTTAAAATAGCTATATAAAAGCTCCAAAAAGCCATATTGAAAAGGGACAAGAAAAGCTTCTCTTATAATTACTACCATTTAGAATCAAGCATTAAGTTTATCAATAAATACAAATGCATTCTGCATGATGCAGCAACAAAAAAGACAAATTATGCCATATGCATTGAATTTACTGCAATGAAGGAGGTGTTAACCTATGTATAGTAATGTAAAGCAGCATACAATTATTGCAATGTGAATACAATTTAAATAACTTAATACTGTTACCAACTAAAGCTAAAACTCAAACTTTTGAAATGTAATACAGGTTATTTACAACTGGAAAACACTACAATCACCATATATTATGCAAATTGAAATTTAACATGGCATCAAGGTGAGAATGCCCAAGATGGTGCTCAATCAATGCAATTTAAAAACAGTAACAGCAAGATTAAAAATAAAAACAGAGAAAGAGCACAGCAGATAAAGGACTAGCTCCAGACTAAGCTGTACTTAGTTCAATGAAATCAGTGGGACTTAAATTAGTCATGATTTAACTTCCCACAATGATTTCAATGGAATGTAAGTGAAGTCATACATGTAGCTACATATACACACATACAAATTTTGGTCATGAGCACATTTTAAAAGCACAACTTGAAAAACAGAAGGTGTGAAGAGGGAGACGCCCTCAAAATTGTTGTTGGTGGTTTTATAGAAGTAAAATAAAACAAGTTTCTCGAGCAGGCAGAAAAGCTGGATTGGCTCTGTTCCACTTGCCAAGGTTAGAATGTGTAAGTATCATATTGCCGCAGCTAAAGCTTAATAGAAAGACCATAAGTGTTGTGACTTTCAACAACAGGCATGCTACGTAAGATTAAGGTAATTCTCATGGTTACTAATAAAGCATACATTGAAGCATACATAGTTTGAAGGCAAAGGAGCTCTAAAGCAGAAAAAGCATGCCCTCAAGTCCAAAGTTTGTGTTCTCATATATATGAATGAATTTATAAGTCACACTTTCAATAAAAAATATAGCAAGGTGGAATACAACATCAAAAACGATATCCATAAGCATAATTTAAAACATCAATAAATTATGACAGGATTAAAAAGGAAGTTCATGTTGCAAAGGCCTGTCCAAATGTGAAAGTCTTCAAGAGACGTCTTAATGAAAGTAAGGATGGCTGTCACCAACTGCTGCTGGTAGGGAGTTCCACCGGGCAGGGTCTGCCACACTAAACAAATGGTCCTTTCTGATGGCCAGCTGAATCTCAGTGGTATGGGGGAACCACCAAAAGTCCTCCATCAGAGCACTCACAGCAGCCCCATCTCCCAGACCCTCTAGCCTGGGTTGATGCTGCTGGGTAAGATATGCTCCCCTATCTTGGTAATGCATACCAGGCCAGCATCCTCGTGATTAAGGAATAGAAAGCAGTGATAAAATCCAGGAGAACCCACAAACTACAAACCTATTCCTTCAGGGGGAGCACAACCTCATCCAGTAAGAAGAACCAGCTACTAACAGCATCATTGTCTTGTCAGGATTGAGCTTCAGTTAACTGGCCTTCATCCAGTCCACTAATGAAGCCAGGCATCAATTCAACACATCCACTGACTCACTGCCTGAAGATTAAAAGAAGAGATAGAGCTGAATGCCATCGGCATACTGAAAGCAAAGCAGTCCTAAACACTGGATGATCCCACTCCACAGTTACACGTAGATTTTAGACAGGTGTTCAAAATTAGACAGGGGCATTTTGAACCTGGCTATTGGCCAACTGCGACCAAGTGAAGATGTCCCGGTACCAATGGGCTATAAGGACATAGTGGTCCAGTTCAGATCATGATTTAGCACTCAGGTGTACAACCTGTAACCTGCAACCTAGTTTCATTATATTAACGAAAACTCACAGAGGAGGGCAAAGCAAAGTGGATGGAATCATGGAAGGAGGGAAATTCCAAGTAATTAGTTCAGACCTACTATAAATGCAATCTGTTCCACTCTGAGCAGCCTGCATGCTGAGGAACATAAGAGAGAAAATGGATGGCTCTACCTATTTTTGGCTCAGGCCATGCCTACACCTGGCAGCAATCCCATTCACTACCAGCAAACAGCCTCCAACAGATTACCACCAAGAGGATGCAGTCTTCAACAGAAAAAAAGGATCACCACCCATGGTTTAGCATTAGCAGACCTGCCACAGTAAACCTGGGGCTCACATGGCCCCAGTTAATCAAACTGTACAGTGGTGCCCCGCAAGACGAATGCCTCGCAAGACGAAAAACTCGCTAGACGAAAGGGTTTTCCGTTTTTCGAGCTGCTTCGCAAGACGAATTTCCCTATGGGCTTGCTTCGCAAGACGAAAACGTCTTGCAAGTTTGTTTCCTTTTTCTTAAAACCGTTAATACTGTACAGTTGAGACTTGACTTCGAGGAGCAACTCATAGCAAGCGGTGTGGTAGCCTTTTTTGAGGTTTTTGAAGACTTTGGTGATTTTTGAAGCTTTTCCAAAACTTCTTTTGCAGCCATTTGGTAAGTTAAACTTTTAAAACTTTTTTGGGGGGTTTTGGATTTTGGGTTGGGGTGTTTGGAATTCAAGGACTTGGTGTTGGGGAGGGGTTTGCAAGAATCTGGAAGCTTGTGTGGTTTTTTTCTGCATTTTTATGATTTTCTGTGACCATTGGGCCACTCTGCTGTTTTTTTAAAAAAATTATGGGTTTGAATTTCTGTGTGCTGGGTGACTGGGGGAACAGTTGGGGAGGGGTTTGCAAGAATCTGGAAGCTTGTGTGGTTTTTTCTGCATTTTTATGATTTTCTGTGACCATTGGGCCACTCTGCTGTTTTTTTAAAAAAATTCTGGGTTTGAATTTTGAAATGCTCTTTACAGTATGTGTGACTTTAAAGAGCACTTAATAAACTCTTGCTGTACCAAATTTGGCTTTGTTTGGACTTTTTTTGACCATAGAAACGCATTAATTGAATTTCAATGCATTCCTATAGGATTTCGTGCTTCGCAAGACGAAAAATTCACTAGACGAAAAAACTCGCGGAACGAATTAATTTCGTCTTGCGAGGCACCACTGTAGTTTGTTGCAACTGTCTGTTGCATCTGAAACTAATACTTCATTCTGGTTTTCTTGCAGTAACCAGTTAGAATAAACCAGAGTTTCCAAGTGTGGATGTATTATGCAACAATGTTCATTCAAAACCAAAACTGGAAGCTTTTGATCTCTTCTCCTCATGAGCCTGGTAAAGGGGAGACTGAGAGAAATAGGATAGCCATCTATAAGGCTATCACATGGAGCATGAAGCAAGCTTGTTATCTCCTCTCTGAAGGCTAGGACCAATGGATCCAAGTTACAAGAAAGGAGATTCTGATTAAACATGAGAACAACTTTCTGACAGTAAGAGCTGTTCGACTGTGCAACAGTCTCACAAGAGGTGGCGTACATTCCTTCCTTGGAGGTTTTTAAGCAGAGGTTGGATGACCAGGGAGTTAGTCCATTCCAACACTACAATTCCACCCTACAGAAATCCAGGAGACAGTGGCAGGGAGAAAAACTGCTGTGATTAGAAAGACAATTGCTCCCTCTCCCACTTATCAGATGATCAATTAGATGGAGGAGGGTACATTTGCATACCCACTATGCCACTGGACTGGGTGGAGAGACTGGAAACCCCTTTGCTCAGTGTCAGTTATGAGAAATCACAATTGCTGGAGCTCTGCACACTTTATCTCCCAAGTGGCAGTGCTGCCACCAGTGAAAGACGGGGTCTGGCCACCAAGGAAAACCAGATCAGGCCATTGCATACACCACCCATGGCATACAGAACCTAGCAGTACAAGGGGGTGTACTACTGCAAAAAGGAAATCCTAAAGCAAGTGAGGAAGGCATGGGGCAAAGCATTTATAGCCCTGTCAGGGGAATTCTGCCAATTTTGAGTTCTACTTACTGTAACCTTCTAAACCAGAGGTCAGCAACCTAAGGCCCATGGATCGGAAGCGGCCCATGAGGATTGCTTAATCGGTCCATGAGTCGCCCCCGAACCGAGCTGTCTGCTCGGCGAGTTCCTGTGCGCTGCGCTAAACCAGCGCAGCGCAGTGACTCTCTTCTGTGGCTCCAGAAATTGCTTCTGCGCATGCCCAGACACCGGAAATTGCTTCTGCGCAGACGCAATTTTTGGCATCTGGGCATGCTCAGAAGCAATTTCCAGCACCACAGACATGCGCAGATGCAATTTTCAGCGTCGCACTGTGCCAGTCCAGCCCACGGAGGATCTCCACGGGAGTAATCCGGCCCATGCCCAGTAAGCCTTGCCGACCCCTGTTCTAACCCTAAGTGCTGGTGATAATCTGGGTTTGTGGAATATGAGTATGAATACTCATTTCTCACACAGCATTGACAGAAGCCTAACTTTTGTGGGACGATGGGTGGAAAATATTTGATCTTCAAGTCAGCTACATTACTGCAGCTTAATTCTTGAGGACAAAGCAAGACAATTCTGTTTATATAGACACATTTTGCTTGTATTCATGCTATAAATGTTTTAAGAAGCAAGAAGTCTTTTTAGTGTGTTTTTTGAAGAAAAATGTCTAATTGGTTGGAAGCAGGTGAAACTGATATTTCTGTTGCAAAATTCTGGGTGTAGCTCCTGAGCAAGGAATTTAGTCTTGCAACACATTTATGTTTGACACCCCTGCTGCAGACTGAATGTGGGAAGGGAAAGAGAACTTGAAGTCATAACAATAGAGCATGAAACCACCCAAAACAGAAATTCTCAGCCCCCTGAATTCTAGAGTTTATGCATTAACTGCTTCCATGCTTTCAAAGATCAACAAAAATCAACTCCCAGTCCATACAAATGTACAGTATAACTAGTATATAGAAAGCAGAACTAAAGTTTACATTTAAACTTAAAGTTTAATTAAATTAAAGTTTCTTGCAAGTCCATTGGCTACATTTCAAGAAAGCTGGTCCCATTTCCTTCCACTCTACTTCTACACCAAACAGGACAGGATTCTAACTTATCCTGCAAAGAATCATGGCAGACTACTGCCAACATATAAACCCCTGACACGGAATGCATAGTTAAAATTATAAGGATGCATGTATCAGTCTAACCACCTTTTACACCAAGAGCACAAGAGGTAGAATACTGGTAATAGGAAAGATAAGGAAAGGGCCCTTGATGACAGAGCATTTTGCATAAGCTCAGCCTTCAAATATAACAACATATTGCTCACTTTGCTTTTTGACACCAACTGAAAATGTACCTATTCATCCAGGCTTTTATAGCAGAACAGAACTCAATTAATCCTTCAGCAATTAAGCACTCTGTAATATATCCTTTCAGAGGTTATACTGACTTGCTTAAGAGCTTAGAGGTTTTTATCATTTGTAACTCCCTCTAAGATCAGTGATGAAGTGCAAGCTAGAAATTTACTATACAGGCATCTCCCCGTGGGAGTTGCATTCTGGATCATCATATGCATTAGTGGAGCACGTGTAAACCTACCATAAGCCTACCCCGCACCCGCATCCGCCCCATTCCAACCCTATTCCGGGGCCAAAAACTCCCCATTCCACCAGTAGCGCACCAATTGAACGCATACAAAATGGTCGCCACCTGTATAAGTATAGAACCCTTATAGGCAGTGCTATTTTTCTAGAAAAAGAGGTGCTGGAACTCACAATGAATGCCTCCCTTGTTCTCTTATAATAGCAATGGTGCCAGAGGGGTGCCGGAACTGAGTTCTGGTGAGTTCCAGCTGAAAAAAGCCCTGCTTATAGATAGATACACTTTCCCAGGGCCCCAAGACACAAACACCCAAAATGACTTTCTTATTCTGCTCTGGGGGTGCACAGGTTCAAATGAAGACTGCTATAAAAGCATGCATCATCATCATCATCACATCTATCAACTTCCTATTAAAAATAGCACTGGCTAGTCAAACCTTCCTCCTTCCATAGGAAGTAGGGGGCCTCTCTATATACATGTTCAGTATGCATTAAGCAGAAAAGCTGACCCTGACTGGCAGGCACTTCACTTTTAACCATTAATAGTGTTGCACAGAAAAGGAGGTGGGGCTCATGCCTAGGTGGGGACATTCGGATCAGCTCATTATTAATGAACACCTAGCTCACCACTCCAACTTTTCACCTATAGGATCACAAATTGGGCACACACAGCAGAAACAAAAAGTGCAAGCAGCACTGCCTTGCAATTCCTTGAGTTGAGTGACCATTTTCTCAACCCTCCGTCCTTCTCCTAACAGAAGAAGAGTGTGGAAAGTATGGCTGAGGAATAAGAACTGAGCTGAAACCACTTTCTCTCAGATGCTCATTACCACCTATGGAACTGGCAAGCATTATGTATTACAGTCCCTGTGTCTTTTTAGGCTCTTTTGAGGTAGCTCTTCAACAAGATTCCCAGTGCAACGCAGACCAGCAACAATGGATAGTATGCATCCAACCATTCCTCTGTACAGTTGCCACATTCATTTCCTCACAAGGCTCCTGCACCTTTACAAATCTTTTTTTATTTCTTTTTTGTATCATTATATTGTTGAATAGTGGGCAGTTTACAAATTATTTAAATAAATAATTCGGCTGTATTCAACTACAGTGGTACCTCAGGTTAAGAACTTAATTTGTTCTGGAGGTCCGTTCTTAACCTGAAGCACCAATTTAGCTAATGGGGCCACCTGCTGCTGCCATGCCATCGGAGCACAATTTCTGTCCTCATCCTGAAGCAAAGTTCTTAACCCGAGGTACTATTTCTGGGTTAGCGGAGTCTGTAACCTGAAGCATCTGTAACCCAAGGTACCACTGTAAATACTTGTGCTAGCTGGTGCCAGTGAAACAAGTTCCACTAGTGCAACAGGGCCACTCCCTGACAACTCCTCCCTTGCACCCCTCAAATTACGGTAGCTCTAAGGGGTCAGGAGATCCCCAAAACAGCATGCAGGGAGAGAAGGAAGATAATTCCATCAGAGAGCAGAAATGCTTGTGCGGACAGAGCAATCTCCTTCTTGCTAC
The DNA here is from genome assembly GCF_964270895.1 of Podarcis filfolensis. Taxonomy (NCBI): domain Eukaryota; kingdom Metazoa; phylum Chordata; class Lepidosauria; order Squamata; family Lacertidae; genus Podarcis; species Podarcis filfolensis. Next base: position 21,181,892 of record NC_139614.1, on the reverse strand, counting down.
TTTCAATTAAACCCATTGTCCAGTGTGTAAGTCAACTCTTCCAAGAGAGATCTACACTTACACTATGGCATCAAATTGTTAACAAGTTCCAATATCCATTTCATACCAGGAATTTTGCAGTTCCAATCACCAAGTACCTTAACAGCACTTCAGGTGGTTTCTTCCATCCTACTGTTTAATGTTTGGCTTTTTGTGAAATGAACAAGTTCAGGAAGTACAATACTATGTATTTGTCCTGGCTCTCCCCAACCGATGCAGAGCTGGAACTCATGACTCCAGTTTTGCCAAAGGCATTCAGATTAGACTGGTAGAGAAAATGGCAAGGATTAGCAGTTACATGAGAGGTGGAAAGCATGGCTAGTTTGTGGGCTAAGATGCTGAACCAGAAAGCCACATGCCCCTGCACCTTTCTTTTGAAGGACGGGGTGAGCACAGAATGTAGTCTGGAAGGCAGCTGGAGTCCCAAGCAAACAAGCACTCCTTTTAGTGGGGTTTGTGCATGCTGGCTTCTCGTGTCCTAGTGGTAGAGGCAGGGCGGGTTCCAGCGCAGCATCAGATTTAGTCCGAGTTGCTTCCTGTGGAGGGGAATGAAGGCTCCTATATAACAGGAGGAAGTGCCAGAGGTGGCTCAACAGCTGGAAAAGTTATGGGAGAAGTGTCTGGAAGGTAGGTAATGAGAGACAGACCAAACTCCCCAAGCTCCTCCCACTCCTCAGGGTTTGACTACCTGCGCCATTGAACCTCCAAGGCTCGCATTACAGTATTCAATATATGAAGTTATTAGCCTAAAATCTATACTGACCTCATGTATAATTTGATATATTTTCTATCCCCCCCCACCCAAATGGGAATAATTCTTCCACTACTACTACATTGGCACATTAACATGAAAATAGATTTAGTTTTCTAAATACATAAATATATGTATAAGATTTTAGCTAATAAGAACATAGTGAAGGAATGAGTGGACATAAATAGTGTGCAATGGAGCTTTTCCATATTTTAAGTACTTCTCGTGCCTATGAGTAAGGATGTGTATTGCACAACCGGGGGGCGGGGGGAGAGAGAATTATAAACAGCAAGTCAAAAACCTACCATTAAGCAGATCTTGGAATATTCTAAGCAATTGTTCATCAGCAGAATAGTGTTAGAAAGAGCCCTAGTATACTGCAAACATGTATTTTACAGATTAAAAGGCAATATAGCAATCAGGCCAGAAGGCTGTAACAACTTTGAATAAGCAAGCCAGCATTCAACAAGTCAAGGCTAGAAAAGGAGGTGGTGAGATACGCAGTAAAAGCATGGCTGTGATAAATGAAAATCTTTGCTATGTAGCAAATCTATCTAGATACGAGTCTACAATCTAACAAGAAAAAACCCAAGCCAATGTTTCCCACTAGCAAAGAACTTCTGAGGAAAAACTTTACAAAAGGTACATTAATGGGAGGCAGAGAGAGACAAGCAGACACTTAAACACTGCAAAATTTGGATCTTTCTGACCTTCATACATCAGCTAACGAAATGAATATAGAATTATATTGTTCTGCAAATGGAAACTATAGAAGCAGATATGTCTGTTGCGGTAGAAGTGAGTGTGGTGATTAATGCTGCCTTAGCAACAGGGAAGATTGGGTTCAGATCTCTGCTCATCCACAAAAGTCAACACAAAACAGCCAAGGCTGTGTACACACAGTATACATTTAAAGCACACTCCTACCCTCAAAGAATTCTGGGCACTGTAGTTTACTCCTCAGAATTCCCACCAGCCCTTAAACTACAGTGCTGAAAATTCTTTGAGGGAAAGCATGCGTTTTAAAGGTATAGTGTGTAGACAGCACAAGTCACTAAATTTTAGCCAGCCAGATCTCTCTCAGGGGGTTGCGATGAAAACAAAATGAAACGGGCCTTTGTAAGCCACACGAAATCAAGGCCTTTGAGTGATGGGCCACAAATGTAATATTAAAATGGACTAGGATATGAGAGAGTTAAGGGCATGAGTGCTAGAGAGAAAGATGAGTATCATTTTAAATAGATCAGGCTGGAAGGCATGCCAGTATGTTATTTGAGCCCCTTAGATACATGTACAACACCGAGTGATATCAGACTGTCCATGTTAAATTAAATGGTGCCTTCTGGTGGGGTCCTCCAATATCGGACACTGGGATGGAAGAAACCCTTTTTTATGTCAGAAATAGAACAAGCTCCCATTAGCGGCATTCCCAGAGACCCCTAGTTGGCCCCCACTGAAACGCGGGGGGGGGGGGAATACTTCTAGGCGGACCTTTGCTCTGAGACCCACCATGGCTCTTCCTAGTGCTCCCAGCAGTTTCAGCCACGGCCATGTAGGGCAAAGGGGTACCACTTTGTCCAATCTGCGCAACCGCCTGCAGAGGAGTACATAAAGGTGCAAGCACAGAAGGCCGAAATGCATATATAGATATAGAGATGTGTGTGTGTGTTGTCTGCTTGCACCTTTATACACCGTGTGTGAGTGTGTGCAGGGAGCTGGCGAGCAGAGCCGTACGGCATAATAAAGGGGGCGTGCGTGCATGTGCCGGGGGGGGGGGCTCTCAGCACACGAGTACACCGGGAAAGGAGAGGAGGAGGAATGTGGCGGTGGGGGCGGGGGTGGAGAGGGAAAACGACTCGCTGCCACCTGTTAGGCCTGAGCCACAGAGTAGACCTGGGAAAGGAGGAGGAGCCAGGAGGTACCAGGAGGTAAAGGGGAAAGGGGGTGGGGAGGAGTGAGCAGCAGCAACAGCAACACCACTCCCCCCCCCGCCGTTTCCTAGCAGGCGGGCGCGCACACTGCCGCCACACACGCGCGCACGGGGGGGAGGGGGGAAGCAACGCCCTCCGGCCCGTATTCCCTCAGCCACACACGCACCCTGTCACCACCACGCCGGAAGTCTTTGAGAGAGAGAAAGGGCCACGGCGGGGCCACGCCATCCCCACCCACCTCCGTCCGTCCCTAATGCCGCCATAGTGCCTCTCCCGCCCCCCAGCCTGTCACCCTCACCAAAGAAGGGGACTCGCCCCCTCAGAAAACGTTAAGGCTGAGGGCGGCGAAGGCAAGGCCGCCGCCGCGCTTGAGGCACCCACCTGCTCGCGTAGTTTGAGGAAAACCATGGCGAGGCCGCCGCCGCCGCTACTACTACCCCGCCTCCTCACGGGCCACCGCTGCTATTCCTCTCCGCCGCCGCCAACGACTCCTTCCCTCGGCAGCCCCGCCTCCTCAGCGCCTGGGCCGCTCAGCCCGTGCTCGGCAGGCCACGCCCCCGGCCACGCCCCCGCCTCCTGGCGCGGCGACGGCGGCTGCCTCTGCTGCGAGGCGCGCGGATGGGGCCGGGCGGGGGCGAGAGCGTGAGGTACCTCTTCGCCCCGCCCCCTCTCCTCTTCCACTCCTGTCCGCTAAAACACACAGAGTATTTCTCTCTTTCAATCTTGCCCTTTCACTAAAGGGTATAATGTGGCACGGAGAGAGAGTCGATTTGATCCGCCCCTCCCCTTTCTTCTCCCTAACGCCCTCCTGATGAGGGTCGCGATGCCCGTCACTCACCACCAAAAGGCGGCGGTGATTGGGCGCGGGGCGCGGCGCGCCGAGCGCCGAGGCTGATTGGAAGGCAGGTTGGCGTGTGCGGGTGGGAGTGCGCGTGTGATTGGCAGGAATGAAGGTGAGGGAGAGAGGAGGGTCGGCACAGAGACAGAGAGAGAAAGAGTGCGCGCGCTGGGCGCGAAAGATGTGCCAGTGGCTTCTGGGAGAAGGAGGGCTGGGGAGATGAGATTAGTGAGGGCAAGGTGGAGGTGTGTCGCCCTTTCCTGGGCTTCACCGTGGAACCCTTTATAATGTATTATTGCCTGCAGCCTCCCTATCCAGGTTTAGGCAGAGTCCGATTCATACCTCTGCAGCTGATTCGTTATAGTTAGTGCATGGTTTCCCAGCTGGAAATCGATAGGTCTCAGTTCAGGTTTTAAAAGCACGACTCATGGAAATTCAGTCAAAATTCACTATGGCTCCCAAGAGAACGTATTTTTAGCAACTGCACAAGATGATAGGAGTTCCCCTGTGGCTGATGGCAAGCTACTGCTTCCACACGGGATGAGAAGGCTTAGCCGAAATAGGTTATTAAAGTTGCAAGTGGCCAGGCTGCCCCATGAGAGCTGAAATCATCATGTGAGAATTGTGATCATGTTAATTTGGTGGGTAGGTTGTATAGGTTGGAAATGGCTGGGTGGATGTTTTCATAATTCTAATTCTTAGAAGGGGGTTTCTTCATCCTGAGATAACTGGATTGTAATAGCCACCCAAGTTTGGATGTGTGTATGTATATATGTGAAATAAATAAACTTGGCAGCAACAATGCTGTAAGCACCTTGGAAAAACATGGGGTGACTGGATTTACAGAGCTTATTTTCCATAAACTCCTTTGAACACATGAGAAATTGTACTGTATGTAAATTGACTGAGAGCACATGCTGACTGTCAGTATTTTGCAGAAGGCCTTCAAGTGCATGTCTGGAAATGTAGGTTTGCACAATCAAAAGTGTATTAAAGTGCTCTGTTGCCCTACTATACCAAATTCACTTTTATGGAAATAAGTCCAGTCGCAAATGACTCTGGGGTTACGACGCTCATCTTGCTTTACAGGCCAAGGGAGCTGGCGTTTGTCTGCTCTACAGACAGTTTTTCCGGGTCGTGTGGCCAGCATGACTGAGCCGCTTCTGGCGCAATGGAACACTGACACCAGAGCAGCGCATAGAAATGCTGTTTACCTTCCCACTGGAACGGTACCTATTAATCTACTTGCACTTTTTGGGGTGCTTTTGAACTGCTAGGTTGGCAGGAGCTGGGTCCAAGCAGCGGGCGCTCACCCTGTCGCGGGGATTCAGACCACCAACCTTTCGATCGGCAAGCCCAAGGCTCAGTGGTTTAGACCACAGCGCCACCCGCGTCCCTATGTAGTTAGGGAAGTGACAAGAAAACGCATAGAATTGTAGGCTGAACAAATTATTAACAGGAAGACATTTAAACACTTCAGAAGCAAATCAGGATGAATGCTTATTCCATAATCTTCCTGTAAAGAAATCAGAATTAAAATTCAATAAAAGACCATATATAATCTTACCTCTCTGAAAGCTTAGCAAGTGAAACAGGATGAATGCTCAGTATGCATGTCATCACATGGATACAGTGAGGGCTCCAGTGTTTGATCTGAGATCCTTCTATAGCTCCCCCTGCTATCTGTGATAGTGGTTAAGTGGTGCCCCAATTATGGAATATTCTTCTTAATGAGATTCATCTAGTGCATATGTTGGTGTTTTGTATTGTAAAACAGCATTGGTATTTATCTGAAGGATAAAATATAAATTCATATAATAAGAAGGAAGGAAGGAAAATAATTTGTTGGTAGTGCATCTGCTGTCACGAATGAAATGCTGCTTGCCTTGACCTCTGTTCTATTTGTATTTCTGTAAACGGGCAAATATTTCAAAACACTAACTCTCCAGTGCTGTCCTCCAAAAGAAACCAAAATTAAAGTACTGCTGTCCCTGGAATCTGTCGCCGTTCAGAGAATCCTGAGTGGGAAGCAATGTATGTAGTCACGTTCAAAGGCAATTAGTCTAAAATGAATAACTGGAAAAACCAGGAATAAGTAAGGTTGAATGTAGTTCTGTTCTGCAGTTTTGGTTGACAGCAGGAGAAGGAAGACTGGTGGGAGAAGGTAGATCAAGATATACAGTATTAGGTTTCTGGGGTGATCTGCAGAATAGTGGCATGGTCTTCTGGGCAAGTAAAACTGCAAGTTAAAAAAAATCTCATTATTCACCTGTAAAACGTGAAGAATGCCATTTTTTTTAAAAAAAATGCTCAGTGATATGTATTTGAAATAAGGAAATCTAAAATATAATGAAACATTCAAACACGTTGTAGTGTATAAGGTTAGGTAAAGGTAAAGGACCCCTATTGGGACTGGTGGGACAGAAGCCAGGGAGCTCAACAGTAGACAGAGCCAGAGACAGGCACAGCCAACACCTGACTGGTTGTATGTAAAAGGTAAAAGGTAAAGGACCCCTAGATGGTTAACTCCAGTCAAAGGCGACTATGGGGTGCGGCACTCATCTCACTTTCAGGCCGAGGGAGCCGGTGTTTGTTCACAGACAACTTTCTGAGTCATGTGGCCAGCACGACTAAACCACTTCTGGCGCAACGGGACACTGTGACAGAAGCCAGAGCACATGGAAAGGCTGTTTACCTTCCCGCCGCAGCAGTACCTATTTATCTACTTGCACTGGTGTGCTTTCGAACTGCTAGGTTGGCAGGAGCTGGGACAGTGCAACGGGAGCTCACCCTGTTGCGCAGATTCAAACCGCTGACCTTCTGATCGGCAAGCCCAAGAGGCTCAGTAGTTTAGACCACAGCGCCACTCGTGTCCCCATCCCAGTAGTGTATGGTACTTCCTGTTCCCCCCCCTCAGTTCAGTTGTTAAACTAAGTTGGCTGTCCTTGATAATTTCAAATTATTTAAGGGTGCCAAGGTGGCATATCATCCAAACTATTGTTCTACAGTACAAAATAAAATGTATTTTAAAAACAACAACAGTGGCTAGTTAATTCTTCCTGATTAATTAAAAGCTGAAGTTCTGAATCCTGTTCGAGGAATCAGCCTTTAAAGAGTTGGAGGCTCTTTTACAGGCAAAAAAATATCCGAAGTCTAGTTCTAGCTTTACTTGTCTGTGTTTGCTGGATTTTGAGAGTACACAAAGGCAGTAAGATAATACCTTTAATTGCTCTTACCACCATAGGTTAGTCTGCAGGTATCACCTTACCTTCTTTGTTTCTGGCCTTCTCCGGGATCAACACATTCAATAAAGCTCTGTATCAAATTCTTTATTTTGGGCACTTAAAGGATATAACCACATTCACTCTTCATTTATTTCTGATTCACCATGCTAATACAAGCAAGAGCAGCTACCATGGACTGCTCAGCAGGAGGCTCTTATTGTTTTGATCAAGGACAAGGATACATTTCAACACTGTGCAGCTGAACTCTGATCCAGAATAAATAGTAGAGTCTCACAAGGCACTCGGATCCAACACAAAATATTTCTCAGAGTAGACAAGGACCACAAGCCACATCCTGTAAACATTTTACTGAAAGCCCCTTCAGAATTTGCCCTCCCCATGTTCCAGACATGTGGAGGAGGAATGGGGAGTGCTGACCCATGCCCTGGACAAAAGATCTCAAGGAGGGACTTCACTGCGTTTGGCTGAGTGGCCATTAGCTCCTCTGTGTCACTGCATACTTTCTCCCTACAGACCTACTGCCAAACAGAGGGGTCTGGACGAGACACCAGCAGAAGCAGGGACATTGGGACTGGGGACAACAAATGTGTTCCTTCAGTGGAGGGCAGTTTGTGGAGTCAGGTAGTAAATGCAGCTGGAACATAGGTGGAGGTACAGCTTAACACTCCTGAAATATACTCAGAGTCGCAAAGTGATTTCATGCTCTTTATTCAGCTCATAGTGGTGAGGACGAATGGAAGTCCCCTCAAAGTATCTGCTTTATATACATTATTTACACAATGGGCTGCACGTGATTGGCTAATTCCGGACTTCTCCTGTAAGCCAATCAGGTTGTGGATTCACTTCTATCTGGAGCTGGATTGGGTGGCTCCTGCCGACCAATCATACTGCTGCATTGTTCTAGGACCAATCAGACTGCTGCATTCTGAATCCTATTGTTCTAGGACCAATCAGACTGCTGCAGTTTGGATCCTATTGTTCTAGGACCAATTAGACTGCTGCAGTTTGGATCCTATTCAACTCAATACATAACAACTCCGAACGAATCCACTGCCCCACATCTCGTATCCAGAGAGGCAGCCCCCCCTGCCGCTTTTAGTTTACATCCACCAAAACCCAGCTCTCTCTCTGCCTTTGCCTTTGTGTCGCACTCAAAAACTGCAGTCTGCCCTTTGCTCCCTTTCCTGTGACATATTACATCATTCACATTACGCCATTCTTCAGTGGGACATGGGGGCAAGGTCTGTTTTTTCCTTATTGAGAAGACTTAAGGAAAATAGAGCTTTTAAGAGCAATTGTATAATCATCATCTCCCATGGAGGCACATCACCTGCATATCCTGGGCTATTAATCTATGGATTTCCCATCCAAAATTACGCCTGGCAGATTTGCTAGGACTATTATTTCTGGCTCCATTAACCCTCTCCTATCCTAATTTGTAATCGTACAACAATGTACGCCTTCACCACAATTACATGCTTAAAATTAATATCCAGGTCCCCATTTCCTTTAATAGATACTGGGTCAGTGGTTTTCAACCAGGGTGCCGGGGCACCCTGAGGTGCCTCGAATGATGGTCAGGGGTGCTGTGGGCAATGCTGGCCTCTGTCCCTCTTTCCTTCCCTCCCTCCTCTGATGCCCTCTTCCTCTCAAATGCTTACACAACTGTTTGCTGCAACAGCCCTGGCTACAAGCTACCCAGGTGAATGGTGCCTCTGGAGCTGGCCAGGGGGTGCTCCCCAGGCCCCTGTGGGGCAAAGTGAGGAGGCATCTCTCTTTGGGGGGGCAGCTCAGAGTCCAGGGGTGGCAGCTGCAGATGCCCGGAGGATTCCTAAGGAGAGAGGAGAGGAGAGAAGGCTGAGGGAACACTCCACAAGGGAGGGTGTTCGAAAAAGGGTGAGGGCTGCCAGCTCTGCAGTCAAAGGGCTGGACTCCTGAGCCCCACAGGGGTGCCACAGAAAGAATGTAGCTGGTCAAGGGAGCTGTGGACTCAAAAATGTTGAAAGCCTCTGTACTGGGTTATAATGAAACACAGTTAAGACACCGTTCCAGCTGACTGTCATTTGGCCATATAAAAAGGTAAAGGGACCCCTGACCATTAGGTCCAGTCGTGGCCGACTCTGGGGTTGCGGCGCTCATCTCGCTTTATTGGCCGAGGGAGCCGGCGTACAGCTTCTGGGTCATGTGGCCAGCATGACTAAGCCGCTTCTGGTGAACCAGAGCAGCGCACAGAAATGCCGTTTACCTTCCCGCCAGAGCGGTACCTATTTATCTACTTGCACTTTGAGGTGCATGCAAACTGCTAGGTTGGCAGGAGCAGGGACTGAGCAATGGGAGCTCACCCCGTCGCGGGGATTCGAACCGCCGACCTTCTGATCGGCAAGTCCTAGGCTCTGTGGTTTAACCCACAGCATATATTTAACTACAAATAATTCGTTATCATGGTGCCCAGGCCAGTCTCAAGAGCTGCAGGAGGCTGTTCACATGGACTCTAGTGCTTAAGCTTATGTGCTGGCTGCCACATGGGGCACATGCATCATTCCACATGCATTACTCCATAGGCAGATGTGTTCTGCTGCCAAAAACTCAGCAAACTGCTGTGCTCCTGGTAGAACAGATCCACAAAATTTTGCAAAAGGCTAGGCATTCTTTCTGCAGATATCCTTAATCAACGTGTGCTACAACCGAAAAAATTGATTATATGTACTACAATTGACCGGGGGGGGGGGGAGACGGGACAGGACGACGACACAACTTTTGAGACTGAACCCAAAATGTCTTCACATCAGTTTGCATTTATTTATGTAAACAACATGGTTTTATAGGCTTGTTATGAATTAATAGTACCTTTTATTTAACACTAGCTGTTGAAACGTGGCTGCCCTTCAGGAAAGTCCAGAAATTTCACTTGGTCTGGAATGCAGCTGCCAGGGTTTTTATATTTTTTTTCTGGGACTCTTCACTCCTATCTGTTGATATCAAGCCAGATCTTGATATGAACCAGATTCCACTGGTGGCCAGTTTATTTCTGGGATAAATTAAACTTGCTGGCTTTGATCTTGAAAGCATTAAACTGGGACCAGATAATCATAGGAACTACCTCTCCCTAGACAAACCTGTCCAGGAACTCTGTGCCACATCTAAGGTCTGCCTCTCAGATAAATGTGCCTTGGGTGGATTCAAAAGATAGTGGTGGCACCAAGATTGTGGAATAGCCATCGAAGGATGATATTCCTGCCCCCTTCTTTTTTCTGCTTCAAGGCAGGGTATAAAAACAATTTTGCTTCAGTGGGCATCTTTTAGTTCCTTCTCTTTGGCTGCAGTCCTAAACACACATACTAAGGTGTGAGATTAATGAATATGTTGGTTTCAGTTCATCTCGCTTTCTCATTTTCTAACCTTAAAGTCAGTTATCCACATTTGGGCAGCAATTTGCAATTTTTGTTTTGTTTTTAAATTTTCATGAAAATTCATCAGTATGTCAGTGAATAAATTAACAGCATTTAGTGCAAATTCCTCCCAATATGCATATATTTATATGCAGTTTTGAGGGATTGACACATTTTTGCAAGCAATTTTTCTTAATGTAATGCTTTTTTCTATGTTATTTTCACTAATATATGCAATATATTTCCCCTAATATAAACACTGTTTGGTAGGAGAATTGCATCTCAAAATTCAGAGAAGTGTAAACAGCAAAGTATAGTTGTGCTTCGGCTCACGTTGTGGTCTGAGAAGTATGAATTAGATATTTTCTCATGAAATGCCAACAAAATCAAATTTCTCTCCCATCCCTTCTAAGGTGTAAGCGTCACTGGACATAGTGGAACTTACGGTACTTCTGAATAAGAACACATAGGACTTCATTTTTAAATCAGCTGCTGTAATTGTCTGTTGTTTTATTTGATTACTGTATATTATAAATATTTGTGAAACACTTTTAGTGTATCTTGATTCCCAAAAGTTTAGAGAAATAAATAATAAATATAAGGCTCTCAAAGCAATTCAGATTTTTTTTCTCTTTCCGCAACAAATTGGTTTGACAGCACAATCCTGTGTACACAACTTAGCTGGGAGTAAATTGCTTTGAACACTCTGCAACTTATTACTGTGTGTGAATACACAGAACTGCTCTGTAAATATAGTAATGCTGTTCTTATACTATGGATGACAATTGCCCATTGTTCAAAACACATGAATACAGAAAATATTATTTATATAGCGTTTATATTTTTCACCCACATTGTTTCTGCAAAGGTTTAGCAGCCTATATGAGAACGGTTTGATTCCTTTTTCAAGCTACAGAGAGAAACCATGTTTGTGTAATAAGACTATATTTAAAATTGGACTCTTAAAAAAAATTATAATGACTTATTCATCAGTAAATCACTGTAGTTGCATTGTCAGAGATGTGCTTTTTTGCAGGGACAGCATTCTAATTTTGTAACAATTTGCGGGGGGGGGGGTCCTCAAATGGCTTCCTTTTCTGCAAAGTGACAGTGGTTTCCAGCACAGCGATTGCTTTCTCAGGCGCCACCAATTTGCTTTTGACACTCATAGCTTCCAATTATAATGGGGTCTGTACCATAACATCTTCCAATTACATTGGTTCTCTAGACCATAATAGCATTTTTATTTTTGGTCAAATCTGTCACCTTTTCATATGCCTTTTTCAGAACAGCACCTTTTCACTATGTGTCACTTCTTGTCTTAATCAAACCAAGGTCCATCATTTTTGTATATGGGAATTAGAGTTCTCTTCCCAAAACAAAGCTTTGTGGACTGTAAAAACTTAAGTTCTTTTCTGCCAGGTGAGATGCTGAAAGGTGCGCAAAACCTGTGAAATTCAATGCTAGAGTCAATGTCTGAGCTTCCAAGTGGAGATGGTCATTAGGCTTGTATGCAATACAAGAGGCATTCAGTCTAGCCTTTGGTGGTCATGCTCTTTTTCCTAATGATGTTTCCTAATATACTGGGGCATTTCTTTCGCCCACCTCTGTCCCCTTTTCTAACTCCCAACCACAAAACCTACACATTAACTAAGTTGTAGAATCCAAAATATAAGCAGCATGTTTTTTGTTGTGCTTTGAAACCACCTGAATAACAAAGTCACTAAATATAACTGAAGCGAAAGGACGATGGAGCTTTTCTTTTTAGAAAAACCTCCAGCCACAAATAATTTCAGCAAATATATATATATATTTATACAAATATATATATTTAAGGCTGATTGCTGGATAATATATAACCTCTTGACGTCTCATCAATAGTTAATAATGGCATGAAATAAGTCTCCTGATAGCTGGAAGCGCTCCCTAGGTTTTGACAAGCGATATACCCATCAGAACTGACGCCCTTTCAAGTGAGTAGACAGGCAAAGAAATACCAAAAAGCAGTCAGAGAGGAAGGGGCGATGAGCTGAACATTTCTCGCCGGGGTTAGATGGAAACTGGGGTGCAGGCTTGTGGATATGGAGATAGAGGAAGCTGTTGTGCTGAATCAGACAATTACACCATCCATTTAGGTGCTTTCAGGGGTATACAATATGGTGTTCATCGGCACACATGTGCCTGCACAGGTCTTCCCTGGTGTCCGCAGGACCTTCTTCCCACATCGAAGAAGCACTTTATTGTAGCCAGTAGAGTAAGTAGGTTGTAGTGCATGCTTTGCTGTGGTGCTGCCAGGCTTTGGGGAATCGGTGGCAGCAAAGAAGCAGATATAAAAGTAGAAGAGTTCTTACCTATTAGTTTATTCAATAATCACAGCAAGAGACAAAGGAATACTGTCTCTCTCTAGAAATGGTGTTACTCCAAGTAAAGCCCAACCCCCCCCCCTTTGGCTCTCTTTTCATATGTCAGCCCTGGGCCAGCTGATCTGTGCTTTCTGTCTCTAAGCTTTCCATTTGGCTTCTCTCAGTGCCCGCCCGCCTAGTTCTGGAAGAAGGGGGCTCAGGAATGCTCTTCAAAGACACTGAGTCTGTCAGCTCTCTCTTCTCTGGTGTTCCTTCTTCCTGCTGTTCCTCTTCCAATATTTCCCAGCTTCTCCCCTCTGCAATCTCTGAACTACAGTGGCACCTCGGGTTAAGTACTTAATTCGTTCCAGAGGTCCGTTCTTAACCTGAAACTGTTCTTAACCTGAAGCACCACTTTAGCTAATGGGGCCTCCTGCTGCCGCCACGCCGCCAGAGCACGATTTCTGTTCTCATCCTGAAGCAAAGTTCTTAACCCGAGGTACTATTTCTGGGTTAGCGGAGTCTGTAACCTGAAGCGTATGTAACCTGAAGCGTATGTAACCCAAGGTACCACTGTATGTCCTTCTGCAAACCACTGTTCTAAACCTATACAGTTGTACCTCAGTTCTCAAACGCCCCAGAACTCATACGTTTCGGCTCACAAATGATTGAAAACCGGAAGTGAGTGTTCCGGTTTTCAAGCGTTCTTTTGGAAGCTGAATGTCCGAAGGGGCTTCCACGACTTTTGATTGGCTGCAGGAGCTCCCTGCAGTCAACCAGAAGTCGTGCTTTGGAAGTCAAACGTTTCGGAAGTCGAACGGACAGTCGATCTCTGGAATTCTGATGCAAAATTCGGCAATTTGATGCTTGTAGTAGAGTGCAGTTTGCTTCCACTATTCTCTGTAGTTCTGTAAAATAAATAATTACAAAGAGACTGCTGTGCTCTCCCATCAAATAAACTAAGCCCTGTAACAATACCCCCAGAATTTCTTAGTGCACAGAAGTTGCTAGCACATAACAATACAATAGCACCAAGAAGAGATATTTAGACTACAATCCCATACCTGCTTCTGCATAGACACATATAGCATTGCACTGTTAACAAAACTGTGCCATTTTTTCTTGATAGAAACTGTTAAATATGTTTATGCATGCACAGAGTTACACTGCTGTACGTCTTCTCAGATAAATACGATCGCAAGAGCTAAAGAGCCTCTGGCAAAAGATGGGCATCTCTTATAAATGTATGTCTATGATGAATATTATTTGTCAAGCAGGTGCCATTGTGTGGATTTTCAGAGAAGATAAAAGCACTGCCATGACGGGGGGGGGGGGACGACTAATGGCAGCACAGGCAAGCAGACAAACCATTTTTACTTATCTTTGCATTTCCCCCCCTGACAAACCTGTTCCTGTTTCCACAATGATCTCTCTTTGTTCATGCTAAGAGATTTAACAGAACGCCGAACAGAAACAAGAAGGGAGGATCAGATCAAAATCTCTGTATCCTCCTCATTTACAATTAGCTGTAAAAATGTTTTGTTACATTTCCTTCTTTACTCTATGTAGCTGTCTGAGAAAAACTGCCTAAGATGTCTGATAAGTTGCCTAGATGTCAGACAACTTAACATTCTTGATTTAAATTCTAATCAGCTTTTGAGCAGATATAGCACGTAAAAAGCGATCTCTCTCAAAGGGCATAGAACATCTATTTGACCGTGGAATCAGATACATATCTACATGGAAGTAAGCCTTGTTGAGCTCAATAGGATACGCCACCAGGTAAATGTGAATTGGGTTGCAGCCTAAAACACTGTGGGGTGTATCCAATGAAGACACCCTGTGTGCGGAAGGAGTTTCTCTCCCCCTCCTCCAGCTTCGGATGGTTGGGGAAAACCCCTACAACAGATAAGGAGGTGTGTAAGGTGTGTGGAGAGATAAGTGGCAAAAGTCCTGTTGTACATGTGGAACTCCTTGCACTAATGCAGGTGTGGGGAATATAATAATAATAATAATAATAATAATAATAATAATAATAATAATAATAATACTACAGTGGTACCTTTGGTTGCGAATGGGATCCGTTCCGGAGGCCCGTTTGCAACCTGGAAGGAACACAACCCACCTCTGCGCATCTGTGTGACATCATTTTGCGCGTCTGCGCATGCGCGAGCGGTGAAACCTTTCCAGTACTTCCGGGTTGCCGCAGGACGCAACCTGAAAATGCTCAACCTGAAGCAAACGTAACATGAGGTATGACTGTAATAATAATAATAATAATAATAATAATAATAATAATAATAAACACATATATTTATATGCCGCCCATCTGACTAGGTTACCCCAGCCACTCTGGGCGGCTTCCAGCAAATTAAAACACAGTAAGACATCAAACACTACAAACTTCCCTGTACAGGACTATCTTTGGCCTTCCACAGTTGTTGCCAAACTACAACTCCCATTTGTTCTAGGAAGCGTGTCCGATGGCCAGGCATTTTATTTATACATAAAAGGATGCAAAGGAAAAAAGACGCAGTCAGCGAGAGCAGAGCCAATCAAAGTCCGGTCCCATGCGCATTGTCACAGAAGAGAAATATGCAGGCGTATGGTGTGAAAGCTAAAATATTGACTGAATCCATAGACCGTCTGCCTCTTGGGCTCCAGACAGTTAGTTCCTAACAGTGAGTATAACATGTATTTATTTATTATTATTATTTTTCTTCTGAAGGCTAAGCCTGTCACAGAATGCATACTTCCAAATCTTACTTCCGGCGTTCTCAGGACTTGCTTGCCCAACAGTATATATGCCTCATCAGTTCTTCACAGTATTTATTGTCTGAAAAAGATGTATTTGATCTTTCCTACCTGAAGCAAGGCAAAACATTTGAGTGCACTAGTGTGCATACTAACTTAGAAGAAAGTCCCACTTTTTTTCAGTGGAGCTTACTCTCGGGTAAATACGTTCCAGACTGCAGCCACGATAGTCTATTAAGGATGAAACAAACACTTTTGTCCAAAGCCTAGTTTGGCTCCCAGGAATGTGAAGTATATAGCTATGGATTCCTTGTAGTGATTTCATTTCCTTCCTTGTTCATCTTGGAATGTCCAGCTTTTGTTGCATTTAGGGTTGTTGTTTTTTAAACTGCTTAATTCAGATAAAACAGATCAGAAAATCCAGTGAACTACTTTCAACGCAGTCAACACAGATCAATCAGCTTCTTGCAAGAAGAGGAATTCTTAATATGTATGCCATGTTCTCTTTTACTGAGGGGGCAGCTCTGCATCTACAGCCCTGTGTGCTCACCAAGCTTTCCTTTAAGTGCCTAGGAGAGCTCTTGCTTACACAACAGCTCCAAGTTCCCATCACAAGACAACCAGGGTGGCCTGTGCCAATTCCTGCATCTTACTGATGTAGATAATGCAGGTCTGGTGAAAGTCAGATTAGCATCAGCCTGCACACGCAAGGTCTTTAATGAGGTCATTTGGTACTCCATTTTATCTGTACTTTAGATACAATTAACTGATCTAGAAGTGTGTTGGAGGTGGTGGAATTATGAGTCAGTGTAAACCCCCCCCCCATGCGTGGGTCGGTGCAGCCCAGAAGGACTGAAAGCTCAATAGTATTTCTCAGCTCTTATTACCTTGCATAATGGAAATGGAAATAATGTCTATGTATGACTAATTAGCTGGGGGATGGGGAATAAGTTTGTGTGCATATGGCATTATTTATTATACTTGTGTCGTGGCTGCAGGTCTTTATCCTTCAAGGTGCAAATGATAAGTTTGCCATTGTCATGCTGGTTTGCAACTACAAGTGTTGCAAAGAAACAGCTCTGAAGTGCCCATTACTTTGGTGGTTTTTGTTTGTTTGTTTGTTTGTTTGTTTTGTTAATGTTAGGATTGGCTGCTTACGAAGCTCCATGCACTTCTAGTTTTCTCTTTGGACTCAGAGGGACTATTGCATTGTTCATGTGTTAATTACCTCTGCATATCGCTCTTTGTGGGCAAATGCTATACTGTGGTACCTCGGGTTACATATGCTTCAGGTTACATATGCTTCAGGTTACAGACTCCACTAACCCAGAAATAGTACCTTAAGAACTTTGCTTCAGGATGAGAACAGAGATCAGTGCTCTGGCGGCGCGGTGGCAGCAGGAGGCCCCATTAGCTAAAGTGGTGCTTCAGGTTAAGAACAGTTTCAGGTTAAGAGCGGACCTCCAGAACGAATTAAGTACTTAACCCGAGGTGCCACTGTATTGATTTGTACTGTGGTGGTTAGTGCTCCCTCAAGCTGGTGAGGTTGCAATGAGGTCACAGAGGTGTGGCCAATGAGATGTCACAGTGGCAAGTTCTGGTTTTCTCCCCATCCTTCCCCCTTGCCAAGAAACAGTGGACAATTAAACATTGTAGTTTTATTAACACTTAGAACCTAAAGTGTATTAACATTGTTCAGAAGGGGGCCCTGCTGTCACAATTTATAATGTGAGTTTGTGATGCAATAACTGTATATTGCTCAGAAGTGAGCTGCGCTGAATTCCATGGGGATTTCTCCCTGATAAGTATATACAAGACTGCAGTCTGAATTGGTTAGTCCTAAATAGAGAATGGAGGGACTCAGGTGGCGCTGTGGTCTAAACCACAGAGCCTAGGGCTTGATTATCAGAAGCTTGGCGGTTCGAATCCCCACAACGGGGTGAGTGCCCATTGTTCAGTCCCAGCTCCTGCCCACCTAGCAATTCGAAAGCATGTCAAGGTGCAAGTAAGTAGATAAATAGGTACCGCTCTGGCGGGAAGGTAAACGGCATTTCCGTGCAGTGGCGTAGCGTGGGGGGTGCAGGGGGGGCCGGCCGCACCGGGCGCAACATCTGGGGGTTAGGGTTAGGGGGCGCAAATCCACGGGTTAGGGGGCGCAAATTACTTGTCTTGCCCCGGGTGCTGACAACCCACGCTACGCCACTGTTTCCGTGCGCTGCTCTGGTTCACCAGAAGTGGCTTAGTCATGCTGGCCACATGACCCAGAAGCTGTCTGCGGACAAACGCTGGCTCTCTCAGCCTATAGAGCGAGATGAGCGCGCAACCCCAGAGTCATCTGCGACTGGACCTAATGGTCAGGGGTACTTTTACCTTTAAAAAGAGATGGAAGGATCTGTCCACTTCAGTTTTGTTAGATCCTCATTTTTCCAACCTTAAATTCAAGGAGTCTGGAGATCCATTTTTCACTAACCTCATCAAATTCTCATAAAATTCTTGAATTTTGTAAAATCTCATGGAGCCTTCCTGACTTTCAGAGAGTTATATTTCTGCCCTTTCTCTTAAAAGGTTTTCAGCCA
Organism: Podarcis filfolensis; assembly: GCF_964270895.1. Lineage (NCBI taxonomy): Eukaryota > Metazoa > Chordata > Lepidosauria > Squamata > Lacertidae > Podarcis > Podarcis filfolensis. The sequence goes on along the minus strand of NC_139614.1, from coordinate 21,164,027 downwards.
TGTATATGTGGATCAGTGTCTCTCTTCGGAGATTTACAAAGGATGTACCGTATTTTTCGCTCCATTGGACACAGTTTTTCCCCTCCAAAAATTGAGGGGAAATGTGTGTGCGTCCTATGGAGCGAATGCAGGCTTCTGCCATAGCCGCGCGCAACCCCTCCGGCAGGGAGAGACTGCATGGGGCTATGGCTTCTTTAGCTCCACGCAGCCTCTCCCGGCAGGGAGAGATTGCGCGGGGCTAAAGAGGAAGCCAAAGCAGCCAGCGGGATCCATCCCGCAGGCTGCCTTGGCTTGTTCCATAGCCGTGCGCAACCCCTCCGGCAGGGAGAGGTTGTGCGTAGCCTGTACGCTGCTCTTTGGGGCTGGGGGGAAAAAGATTTTTTTAATTGATTTCCATTTCTAAAAACTAGGTGCGCCCTATGGTCCGGTGCGCCCTATGGTGCGAAAAATACGGTAAATCCTGTTTTCAGCATCAGCAATCAGATGGAGGATTTTCACAGACAATATTACAGATCTGACCATGGAGGTGTTAAATGACACTTGCTGGGGAAACTACATTGACAGTGTAAAGGCAGTGAAGTACCAGCTGACTAAAGTTCATGTTCCCTTGTTTTGAGTAGCACAGCCAAGCCAAGACAGGAATCAAACCATCACTGACTTCCAATTTCTGGTCTCATTGTGGTTTGGCATGATACCATGTTCTGTGTAAACATTGTAAGCAAGGCATCACAACTGCAGCCAACCTCAGCATCTCAACCACTACTACTTTGAAGAGATGCTGTCTTTGTTTTGTTGTGGCTTACAGAGAAAACAGATTTGAAAATGTAATTACATCCCCACATGGAATGACAGAAAACCTGGGTGTTGACATTGTCTTCAGTGAGATATATAATCACCATCAGTTTGGTTACAATTACAGAGATGATAGGAAGCTTGGGAGAAAATTGAAAAGGGAAATCCCCTATGGCTTCATTAACTATGAACACCAATATCTGGGATCCCCTCAAAACTAGTGCCAAAGTTTTGCAGGCATTTTGCAGCGAAAACCCCACATTTTGCAGTGCTCCACAAATGGAGCAATAGCCACTCACACCCAGGGGTTAAAGGGTAACCAAAACCCCAACATTGCCTGACTACTTGGGAGTGAACTCATTGAAATAAATGGACCTTAAACAGTTATGTTTATTAATTTAAATAGGTTGACTTAATGTCTATTGTATACAACTCAGTCAGCTGGATATCAGTATTGAATTGCTTTTATATATGAGATGTTTCTGTTTCAAACAGTTACATGAATTGGTTTTTACATATGCAGTTGGTTTAACAGTTTTTATACCTGCAGCAGTGCTTTTTTCTGGGGGTTCTCAAGTGTTTCTGTGGGGCCTGGGCAGGCCAGGTCGTCCTCTTACATTCCTGTTGGCATCGAAGACAACTAAATTAATAAATCCAAGCAGACAAGGCCGCAAGAAAGGCCATCAATGCGGCTAAAGAGTCGTGTGGTGTATCTAGGGGCAATGTCACAGCTGCAAAGCCTCGGGGGGCGGGGGCTTCATTCTAGCTCTTTTTATAATAGCGTAAAACTAGGAGAATAATTTAATTTTCAATGGTACGAATATGCTTTGTGAGGGAAGGTTTGTTTGTTTGTTTGCTTGTTTGTTTTAACGGGAAAGATTTTGTATTTTGCTTTTTAATGCTTTGGACTAGGCTCATAAGACAGAAAAAAACCCTTTATTTATGGATTTTGTTTAATGTGTGTTTTAGGGCATTCCTGCAAATTCAGCAACTCACAGCTATCAAAATGACCCCGACAGTTAGAATCTGTCACAATAGACAGGCAGCGCTTACCTTTAACTTACTGTTTAGTCAAGAGACGAGCTGTAATGATACTCGCATCGGCAGTAATCATCCAGCAATCTCACAACAGTGTTATTTCGATCCTGAGTAGTACCGTATTTTTCACTCCATAAGACACACCAGACCATAAGGCGCACCTTGTTTAGGAGGAGGAAAACAATAAAAAAAATATTATGAATCCCAGAAGCCAGAACAGCAAGAGGGATCTGGCTTCTGGGATAGCCGCGCCAAGCCTCTTCAGGGCAGTGGGATGAAGGCTGCACGGGGCTAAGGCAGAACCCAGGACAGCAAGCGGGTTCGCTGCGCAGTGATCCCTCTTGCTGTCCTGGCTTATGGGATAGCCGTGCGCAGCCTCTCCCGGGCAGCGGGATGAAGGCTCCCCCTGCCCGAAGAGGCTGCGCGTGGCTAAGGCAGAAGCCAGGAGAAGCGCTTCACTGAAGGGGTGCTGCGCAGAAGGAGCCCCTTCTGTTCCACCTTCTGTTTTGCTGAAGGGGCGCTGCGCAGCTCTCCCTCTCTACGCAGCACCATTCGCTCCATAAAACGCGCTCACATTGCCTGTTACTTTTTAGGAGGAAAAAAGTGTCTCTTATGGAGCGAAAAATACGGTATATTCCCCATTAAAGAACTGGGGGGGGGGGCAGGGGGAGTTGTCATTTTTTGAAATGCTAACATACTTTGGGGGGAAATGTATCTCCTTGGGATTTCAAAGAACAAAGGGTATATTAAGCCTGATTTAGGGTTTTGAAGGGGGGGGGGAGATTTTGCTACGGGTCAGCCCAGTAAGAGACTCGGGCAAGGCTTCTGTGTGTTGGCTTCTTTTTGAGAAAAGCCTAAATAAAATATGTTAAATGAACAAGGCAATAATTAAGCAGCCTCTTTTTCTGTCAGCAGTGCAAGAAAAGTGAGAAATAATTAAACAAGCAGTTGCTGAAATCACTGCTGACCATCCCAACACCATTTTTTCCCCGCCTCAGGAGATACACACACACACACACACACAGCTCATTAGTTCACATTCCCGCAATGAAAGAAAGGCACAGTTCAGTGTAGTTTTAAGAAATATAATTATAGTGATTAGCATTACTCATTCTGAGTTGGCAGCAATTCTTTTCATGTACTTTGTCATGTTGTGGTGTACAGGACTTTTTTTAAAAAAACCGTTCTTGGGCAGTCATGCACTGGAAATTTGCATGGTTTGCAATTCTACTGTCGTTTGTGGAATATAACCTGAGATGGAGAATGAGATCTAGCAGCTGTTAAAATAATCTTGATCATCTGAGGTTTTATTATTATTATTAAAGGGCAGGTTTCTAGAGCTCATCATTCCGGTTTCTAAATATTAATTATCATAGTCGGTTGTTTGAAAACACATGATTTTGGCAGAACCCTTAGAACAGGGCTGGCCAGTATGATGCCTCCCAGTCCTGTTGGATTAAAACTCCCATCAGCCCTTGCCACCATGGCCAATCGTGAGGGATAATGGGGGCTGTAGTCCAAAACATCTGGAGGGCATCAAATTGGCTACCCCTCCCATAGAAACACCACAAGAAAAATACAGTGGTACCTCAGGTTAAGTACTTAATTCGTTCCGGAGGTCCGTTCTTAACCTGAAACTGTTCTTAACCTGAAGCACCACCTTAGCTAATGGCGCCTCCTGCTGCCGCCGCGCCGTCGGAGCACGATTTCTGTTCTCATCCTGAAGCAAAGTTCTTAACCCGAGGTACTATTTCTGGGTTAGCAGAGTCTGTAACCTGAAGCGTATGTAACCCGAGGTACTACTGTAAGTGTAGATGTTGTGGACTGGTTGGATGCAGAGGAACGGTGGGAGGAACCAGCTGGGGAGCCACCAAGGGAAGAAGGCCCAGAGCCCAGGGAGTTGTGATGGGACAATGACAAGTAGTTAGAGGGAGAAGATGGGGAGGAGGAGGTGTCAGAAGCTGAAGAGGTATCAGGGCTGAGTGAGCTGGGAGAGTCTGTGGCAGAGAGAAGTCCAGAATCAGATGCTGAAGCTGGCGAGTGGGAGGAAGGAGGTCAAGAAGCAGAGATGAGTCAGGCTGGTGAAGAGTTGTGGGTATCTCCCCCTCCTGCTGTGACAAGCTCCCCTCCTCCCTGTCTCCCAGAACCAGGAGAGGCAAGAAAAGGGCGGAGGAGAGGTTGGCTGCATGCAGGCACAGTCTCCGATTACTCAGAGAAAGCCCTGGAGAGGAGGAGACATAGACAGTTGTGTGGAGTCAGGGACCTTTAGTCTTGGCAAGTGACTTCATGGAGTAAGACCCACAGGGAATGAGCTGCTGTGCTCATTAGGCCTGACACTGAGCCAAGTCTGTGGAGATCATGCTTTTGCTAATAAAAAGTTAAATCTAACTTTGAACCGTGTGATTTACTGACCAGCATGCTCTGTGCAGTTCCCCCAAACCCATAGAATGAAATGAGTGTGTTTCTCTTAACTTAAAAGCCCACTTCAGTACCATCATTGTTATGTACTGAAGTTCTCACCCTGGGCCAGCAGGGGGATACTGTAGATAGTTCAGGTCCACATATGCAAATAAGGGATTGAATCAGTGATTGGATAGTTCAGTGATTGGATAGTTACAGAAAATGGTTACTGTTGCGTTGTAGTTGAGCTCTATAAAAGCAGGCTGGCTGAACCCTTCAGTTCAGTTCTGTTCTGGCCTGTGAATAAACAAGAGCTGTTTGAAGAATCACTGTGTCATCTGATATGTTCACCCACACCTTAACAATCATATTATGTTAAGTAGCTTTAATCATCTGTTCTGAGAAGAGGACATAGTGGAGAAACAGATCAAGGACTCAGCTATATGGATGCAAATACAGTCATACCTTGGGTTACAGACGCTTCAGGTTGCGTGTCTTCGGGTTGTGCACCGCGCTGAACCCGGAAGTACCGGAACAGGTTTCAGTGCTCGCGCATGCACAGAAGCACTAAATCGTGCTTTGCGCATGCACAGAATCATGACCTGCGCGTGTGCACACGCGGTGCTGCGGGTTGCGAACATGCCTCCCGCATGGATCACGTTTGCAACTGGAGCATCCACTATATGTTTAAGTATGTTTTAAGTGCACTATACAAATGCGACACTAGATGGTGCCAATGAACTAATGGCAAATTCCATATATTCTACATTTTTTAAATTTAGCATTTCCACAGCGTTTTTTTATATCTGTATAGATTCAGCCTTATTTTTTGCCTTCTATCGCCACCCACCAAATGGAAAGTAAACAGTAGCAAGCACAGTCTGATTATTGCAGTTTGATACTTTATGATCCATGCAAATGCCTATTTGCATGTGCTTTTCTTCTTTTTGGATTGGGTTGTAAAAGGAAGTACCACCACTATCCCATGGTAAGGGCAGAATGATTATGATGGTGTTTAAAAAATCTTAAGACTCCAAGTCATTTAATTTATGTCAAGCATTCCTCAATTCATTTCTGAGACTCACAACTTTCTCTTTGTGTTCTGTTAGTTTATATCTTGGTAATTAAACCCTGCTCGTTAATGAAAATTCCTTCTATCTTGTGTAATGTTGAAACGACCAAAAAAAAGGGGGGAGGGAGGAACAGGCCCATTTAATACCTTGTTATCTTGCAATCATTTCCTTTTTTTGCCCTCTTTCAGTTTTAAGTGATTCGCATCAAAGTCAATTTTCTAAAGTAATGCTCTAAATTTAGGCCCCTCACATGACTGGAAGACGTTGAGGAAGACTGCAGGGTGGTTCTAAGGCAACCACCTTTTTGTATAAGAGCTCAGAAATAGAAACATTTTAATCGTTTACTAATTCGTTTTCCCTGTTATTTTTGTCAGTTCGGAGAAAACTCAGGATAGCTGTGCAAATTTGTGCTGTACAGTGAGGATATTTGTAAAGAAGAGCCTCACCAAGTCAGGCCAAAGGCCCATCTATCCCCATAGCCACCCCAGGTGCCTATTGCAATCCCACATGCTGTTCTTTTACTTAGGACAAATACTCAGCAAAACTACTCTTCTGGAATAACATGATGGTTTGCCAGCCACTTTCATTCCTCCTGTTACTGGGTGGGTGGGTAGAACAGAGGGTGTTAATAGCAATAAGTTTCTAAAGTGAGGGCCAAATTAGGCATGAAGTTAATTAATCGAATGTAATCAGTACATTATGTTAAAAAATTGTTTTTGCTACAAGTTCCCCCTTTACAGGGAACCAGGCAGAGGGCCTTCTCAGCAGTGGCAACCTCCCTGTGGAACGCCTTCCATCAGATGTCAAGGAGATAAATAGCTATACAACTTTCAGAAGACATCTGAAGGCAGCCCTGTACTGGGAAGGTTTTAATGTTTGATTATGATTTTGATATGTGCCCAGAGTGGCGGCGGCAACCAGAGAGAGAGAGAATGGAAGCATATAGAGTACAATCTGAAGGCATACTTAAACTGAACCGTCTTTGGATGGCAATGGAAGACTCTCAAGGAGGGCGAGAGATGAATCTTCTTGCAGCAGAGTGTTCCGTATTTGGGTGCCACCACAGATAAGACCCTTTTCTCCTTTTCCCATAAACCATAGTTCTGATGGTAGTGGAACATGTGGAAGGCCACACCTGCTGACTGCAGTTTAGTAGCCAGAACCAGATGGCCATGGTCACAACTAAATAAGACTTTAATCAGCCTTTGCCATCATGAGCTTTTGTAATAAACCAAGGGTACAAGATGCTGGCTTGCAACAATGACATGATTCCAAGCAGCAAATATTAAGGTATGGATTGGGCGGTGGGGGTAGGGACAGGCACTGACTGGCCTTTGGCCAAAGGATCTGTGAATGGCACATTAGGAATTACATATCAAACTCTGCCATTAGTCAGCTTGCAATCATTAAAAGCATGCAAAATTATCAAACCCAAAACTACATAATCTATTGAATGACTACAGCTGCAGGAGCTATGCTGCTGCCAGTCACTGGAGAGCAACTATTTTATGCATTCATATTTGGCACGCTGATATAATGATCCTCGAAAAGACGTACTTCTGCTGGTAATGTCAGGCTTGGGCACCTGTTGTGGAGAGAATCACACTTACATTATCATGTTCTCTTATTTTCTTCAGAAATCAAGTACCAAATTGTGTGCAGTAAATTTCATCAGCTCGTTTCAAACCGAAGCACTCCTACAGAAAAGTCCACATGCCTGTGTTCATACCTGTTTCCTTAGGACTTCATTCTTCCTGTTTTTCTGAAACATTTGAACATTGTAAGATGCTTGGGTGCTCTAGGCAACTGAGCACCCAACAACAGTGGGACACACACACCACACATATAGGTGCTACATTTTCCTCTTTCAAGCACAGCATTTAAAAGCTGTTGAATAGCTGCCCGGAGTATTAAGCAAAAGCAAACGCTAACTCAGCCTTGGGAGCTATATCTGAAGCACACAAAGAATGGAAAGGGGGAGGGGGAAAGTTTCCTCAATGGTGGAGAAAACGGAGTAACCACAATAGTGATAGATGTTACGCTCCTAGCTCCTAAGCAGGAAAATTGCATCAAGCACAATTTGTCATGCACTGCGATCTTTGACCAACTTTTACTATTTCCCTATATGATCTGGGTCCAGGTTTGTATCATAAATGTATTTCCAGTTTTCTGTGCACAATACCGAGAATTGTACCCATAGGTGGTGCTTATGTTGCGGGGAGATAATATTTCCAGAGCATTAAAAGTGCCAAATGGTTCATGCTTGGAAAGTGCAATCCTTCGTGTTGTATGAAAGGAGAGAAGGTTGGCACTCCCCTTGATAAGGATGGAAGAGGTCCTTGTGGCCTGTACAACACGCATATGGTTAAGGCATTGCCACCTACTTCGTGGCATCTAACCAAGTTTTTTCATTACTATCAGATAATGGAGGCATATAATTTGGACAAGAAAATTGGTTTCCAGGTGGAAAAATCAAAATTAGAAACAGAACTGTTAGAACCCAAAACTAAGATTTTGTTAAGGATGTATAACTTGCTGTTGAAATGGAATACTCAGGATGAAACGGTGAAATCTGCTATGATTAAATGGGCACAAGATGTTGGACATAACATTATGTTTGCTGACTGGGAACAGTTGTGGACCACCGGTATGAAATTTACGGCATGTAATGCCTTAAGAGAGAATATTATGAAAATGATATATAGGTGGTACATGACCCTAGTCAAGCTTGCAAAAATATATCACTTGCCCGATAATAAATGTTGGAAATGTAAAGAAACTGAAGGTACATTCTTTCACCTTTGGTGGACGTGCCCAAGGATTAAGGCTTTCTGGGAAATGATCTATAATGAAATGAAAAAGGTATTTAAATATACCTTCCTGAAGAAACCAGAGGCCTTTCTTCTGGGCATTGTCGGCCAATTGGTGCCAAAGAAGGACAGAACTTTTTTTATGTACGCTACAACAGCAGCAAGAATACTTATTGCAAAGTATTGGAAGACACAAGATTTACCCACTTTGGAAGAATGGCAGATGAAGATGATGGATTATATGGGACTGGCAGAAATGACTGGCAGAATCCGGGACCAGGGAGAAGAGGCGGTGGAAGAAGATTGGAAGAAATTTAAAGACTACCTACAGAAATATTGCAAAATTAATGAATGTTAGAATGATGTTGGATAGAAATTAAGTTGTTTACAGCTGCAATGCTTTAAGAATATGGAAAAATGAATTGATAATGGATGAGAATACTGAGTTATAAAATGTTAAATTATATATATAAGATAAATGAAAGAGGGTAAGGATTTGCTGATTTGATTAGTTAAATGGGAATACAAGAAGGGGAGGTGTGAGGAAGTCAATGGAACAAGCAAATGTTTTAAGTTATGAAAAATAATTGTTTTTAATTTTCCTTGTTTCTTCTGTATGTTTTATTTATTTTTTTTATTATGTGTTTTTGTATACTTGTTTTTGTAAAATCTTAATAAATATTTCTTTAAAAAAAAGGAAAGTGCAATCCTTCATCCAGAGAGCGCATGTGTGAATATTGCGATTGCTGTGAGGAACGTTGTTGCTTGAGTGTCAATAATGCAGTTTGAGTGGATTCATATGGTTTATGAAGCGGTTAACGATGAGCAACACAACCCAAGCCTTTGTTTTCTCTATTCATTCTAAATTCTCTGGATACTCTGCAGTTGCCAGCTGCACAGCCCTCCTCGTTAAGGAAGGGCCACAACTCAACAATAGAGCTGCTGTATTTCATGCAGAAGAGCCCCAATTCAATCACTGGCATTTCCAGTTAAAGGGAGTAGGTATAAGATGATGTGAAGGGCCTGGGAACTGCTGTCAGACAGGGTAGATAATACTTTGCTAGATGGATATATAGTATAAGACAGCTTTTTACGGTCAGCTCCCACGCAAGAGTCCAGTGCTCATCTACCTAGAAAAGTACCATAGTTTTTCCACTAGCTTTTACACAGGGCTACCAGGAGGGTACAGCAAGGACCCAAGAATATGAGCTTTTGTTTTTGTTTTAAAGTAAGTAACTACTCTGTCTAGAAAGAAAGTTATGAAGCAAAATGTGCCAATCTGGCAGCTCCCACCTATCAGTGTTTCTAGCCAATGAGTGGCGTGATTGACAAGTGAGTCGTTTGGATACAAGGCAATATGAATTCCTGGGGTCCTAAACAGCTGTTGTTTGCCTAGTGCAATTTTACTGCTTCTGTCTTATTTTCTAGACATTGGGATCTCTGTAGTTTGCTTTCCCTCTCACTAGCAACCAGTATGCATCTTTCCTAAGGTATATTTTTCTGAGATGAGGTACACTCTAGCAGTTATTTTCTGCATATCCTACTTAGGCATGTCTGTGCTGTGTACTCATTAAAAATTCAATGTATCATTAAATTACAGTACAAAGGTAAAGGTAAAGGACCCCTGGATGGTTAAGTCCGGTCAAAGCTGACTAAAGGGTGTGGCATTCATTCTACTTCAGGCTGAGGGAGCCGGTGTTTGTCCACAGACAGCTTTCCGGGTCATGTGGCCAGCATGGCTAAACCACTTCTGACACAAGAGGATACTGTGATGAGTGCCAGAATGCACAGAAATGCCGTTTACCTTCCCGCTGCAGTGGTACCTATTTATCAAATTGCGCTGGTATGCTTTCGAACTGCTAGGTTGGCAGAAGCTGGGTCAGAACAATGGGAACTCACCCTGTTGCACAGATTCGAACTGCTGACCTTCCGATTGGCAAGCCCAAGAGGCTCAGTGGCCACCCGCTCCCATACTTACAGTACAATGGTGTATATCTCTACTCAGAAGCGACTCTTTTGTGTTGGACTTCCTCCCAGGTAGGCAGGTACAGGATTTCAGCCTAAGATTGGCACTAGGGGAAAAGCAGAGTTCTTGTGCCTTTAACAGCTGTGTGGTAGACAGAAATTCAGCAGGTTAAGCCTTTCCTAGTATAAAAATACAGTTTGGGGGAGCGGGGGAGTTCACCTGTGTCTGTCAGGCATTTTATTACATGTGCAGCCATGTTTTTGGTTCCTCCACTCCACCTGCAAAAGAAAATACAAATTTGCATACATAATTGTTATGTAAATCTGCACCCTCTTTTGCAAGTAGGACAGAGGGCCCGATCCATATACAGTGCACTGGGCCCAGAAAACCCTGTTGGTGCTTTTACACGTGGGTATAATATTGCAGTATTGCCACAGAAAAATTACTTGTCACATTGGATGACAAGTCCTTGCGACACACTTTTCAAGATCGTGTGGGAAGAAAGCCCTTGCTGTTGCAACCAAATAATTATCATTGTTCCTAGATGTATGTGGAACATCCTAAGCTCATTATAGTAATTGCTACAGCTCTATATCATTCCTGCCATACAAGAGCACAATCTAGGGCTTTGAAATTATTTTTCCATAGGTTGAAAAAAAAGTCAGATTTATACTCAGTAGGCCTATTCTAGCCAGCAGCTTCCAGTTTACACTTTTCAAATCTGGGAAAAGATTGACATTGGATCACCATACCTGCTTTCAGTGTCCAATAAAGCTGTCACCTTTTCTTACCAAGGTTCTTAAAAGCTATTGGTGCTTGCCAGTCCGAAATCCAAAAGGAAAAGTTTCTTCTGCTCCCCCATTTTTTCATTTTCTTGCCATCCCATTTCCACCCTAGGAAAAGTAGCTAAATTTCTGTACTGGATGTTAAAAAATATGGAGGAGATTTTTCTGACATCAGGCCAAGGACCTTAGAAGCAGGTTTGCCACTGGAAAGCCAACAGAAAAAGACTGTGGCTCTGTACACACTTTAAAGGGGTTTTGGTACATCCCATGTGAAGTGTAGGTGTGTTCCCACGAGGCAAGACTCAGTGATAACAGCAAGAACCTTTATTGAACTAGCAGAACTGGACAACAGGGGCAAAGCAACTGCTTATATACATTTCTGAAGGCCTGGGCGACTCCCACTTCCAACATGATTGGCTGTCTAAACTTCCAAGCTGCAAATCATGACTCAGAGTTTAAGGGCCAATGGCAGAGGCCCAAATCTTGAAATGTTCTGTGATTGGATATCATGTATTGAATCAGAACACCGGCTCAGAATCCTTAGTCCAGACTCAAGCTCAGGCAAACACAGGACACTGAATACATAACACCACGAGTGCACCTTTTTGTGGCATCCACAAGACAGTGTCCTCATCCAAATGTCGGTCAACACTTCCCACCCTTTTGATTCAGATTTTCCTGATCAGTGAGGTCATTTGGTAAGGAAACAAAATCAAATTCACAATCATATATTACCCAATTACGGGTTTGCTAAATTGCATTTGTGTGATCAGTTTTTGGGTGTGTGAATGAGGACTGTGTCACGGACAGAAAGAGTTAAACTCTCCTCCACTATCCCACCTCCAGGGTTGCTTGGGCCTCCTTACAGCTGCTATTTACCTAACAAAATCTGTTGCATGTTAATTGCAAGTGTCACATCCAGCTCAGTGCTAAGAAGTGTCAAAGTGCAGTCTTAACAATGTTGTGTTTTGACACGAGCTTTTAGATATTGATTCAAAGAAAGCACAAAAGGTGAAATTTAAATTAAAATCATCTAGGTAGGTAAAGTTAAAACCATCTAAAAAGAACTCAAACCTATGCCCAGTCTCCTGAAGTGTTTGTGGTAGCTCAGAAACTTAATTGAGGTACTAGCATTCACCATGTTCCATAGAAATGTTTTCAGACATTATTGTATGACTCATTGTTCATTTCTAAGGCAATCTGGTGCCTTTTGATTTTATGGAGGATTTTTAAAAAGTGGTATTTGAATATAATCAGGAGTTTGAAACAGGCACTTGCAAAGTTCAAGCTGAAGCATCTTGGTATTCTGAGAAGTGTGGGCAGTAGTTTATTGCTGAACAGTGGCTGCTAGTCAGTAAAAAAGGGAAAACGGAATGCAAGTTTTCACATAATGTCACATATTTTAATAAAAGAAATAATCTCAGTGCACAGACCTGGGAGCTTCAGCTTGCCCAGGTTTCATGGCTGAATACAGATTAGAACTCATTTGATACTCGCCAGTGTGTCTTGCTCCAGATGCCGTGGACTACAAGTCCCATTAGCCGTAGCCAGCATGGTCAATGGTCAGAAATTATGGGGGGGGGGTCTTTATTTACAGCACCTGAGGGACACCATATTGGTTACCCTTGGTAGAGTGTCAAATGAGGCTCCTTTTTCCTCATCCCCACTCAGCCGTGAAAACTCACAGGATTACCTCAGACCCGACGCTATTGTTCAGCTTGATAAACCTCACAGAATTGTTGTGAGGATAAAAAAAGGCAGGGAACCGTGTAAACTCGAGAAGAACAGGAGAAAAGATGGAATGGAAATGTAATGGAAAAAGAGGAAGAAGAAAGCAACAATAACGAACAAGCTGCTTTGAGCATGCCTAGAACACCTTTCCCTCGTTGTTCTGGGAACTAAACCAGCCTTCGAGCATTAGACCTCAGGCTGTTGGAGACAGCTCAGTCGGCAGAGCATGAGACTCTGAATCTCAGGGTTGTGGGTTCGAGTCCCATGTTGGGCAAAACATTCCTGCAATTCAGGGGGTTGGACTAGATGGCCCTTGGGACCCCTTCCAACTCTACAGTTCTATGATTGTAGGATTTCAAAATAAAATCCTGGATGGGGCAAAATAAGTACTCTAAGCTGGCCATCCCTCCCCCTGCTCGTCTCATCCCAGCTACAGTGGTACCTCAGGTTACATACGCTTCAGGTTACATACGCTTCAGGTTACAGACTCCGCTAACCCAGAAATAGTGCTTCAGGTTAAGAACTTTGCTTCAGGATGAGAACAGAAATTGTGCTCCGGTGGCGCAGCGACAGCAGGAGGCCCCATTAGCTAAAGTGCTGCTTCAGATTAAGAACAGTTTCAGGTTAAGAACGGACCTCCGGAACGAATTCAGTACTTAACCTGAGGTACCACTGTATTGCCCTGCTGGGCCTCCTATGTTTCAATGCATAACGGATTGAAAAACACCCCCTGAAATGTACTGCTTCCAGTGATTATCTCTTTATTTATTACATTTTGTATCTCACTGTCTCTTTGGTGAGCTCGGAGCAGCGTAGAATGTCCCCTGTTTTATTCTCACAACAACCCTGTAAGGTGGAGAGCATGTGACAGGTCCAAGGTTATCCGGTGAGTTTCATGAGTCTCTCTAGTCCTAGCCCAACACTCAACCATTATAATACACTGCCTCTCTGATTGCCCAGTTTCTTGGGATCACTCACAGGGGACTTCTAAAAATCTGGCCTCTTTGGCTAGTCTTTCTGGTTTTTTCTTCACCAGAATCATCACTAGGACTTCCTTAGAAAGTAAGTTTAACAAGTTGTCACGACTGATTTAAGCAGCTCTTGTTGACACGCTCCTGTAACAACAGTGACAAGTCTTTAGAAATACAGAGAAACCATCTGCATGCCCACACACCTCTCCTCGGGATAAGCATTTGTTTTGCCACCAATGAAATAAATAGTCTCACAACACTTCAGGAGTGACATTGTACAAATATTTTGTTCATTTCTGTGCTGGAAAGCAGCCTATATAAGGAAGGCCTGGCAATCAGCTGACTCCCTGACCTTGAGGGCTCTCAGAGGGCATTTGGGCACTTGCACCATTGGGCAGGGTAACTTATTAACAAAATCTTTAGGCTTTAAAGCTTTGCATCAGAACAACTGCATTGGACATGTAAAGGTAAAGGGACCCCTGACCATTAGGTCCAGTCGTGACCGATTCTGGGGTTGCAGCGCTCATCTCGCTTTATTGGCAGAGGGAGCCGGCTTACAGCTTCCGGGTCATGTGGCCAGCAGGACTAAGCCACTTCTGGGGAACCAGAGCAGCGCACGGAAACGCCGTTTACCTTCCCGCCGGAGCGGTACCTATTTATCTACTTGCACTTTGACGTGCTTTCGAACTGCTAGGTTGGCAGGAGCAGGGACCGAGCAACGGGAGGTCACAGGAACGGGGATTCGAATCGCCGACCTTCTGATCGGCAAGTCCTAGGCTCAGTGGTTTAGACCACAGCGCCATGTAGGCTGACCTTATTCAGCAAATTCCTATCAGGTCAACAGGCTGTTTGCCCTCTAAGAACAGGTTTAGCAGGATGCAAATGGGCATGCTACACTTGGTGCCATTCATCAGCCAGAGGAGGAAACAAGATAGTATATTATGTGCCACAACACAGCCATAATTTGGACTCAAGGTACACCATGGCATTAATGCCTGACGCTAGATGGGGATCACTGACTTCCTTCCTTCCGTCTATTCTGCTGCAGTCATGGACAGCTAATTTTTTAAAACTACATTTGCATTTCTTAAAGTGGAAGACAGTCTCATTAAATTATGCATGATGTGTCCATGACAAAAAAAGCCTGGCATTTTGACAATCAGGGAGTCCATGAAGGGAAGTTCTATATATTTCAGGAGGTTTTATGTGTGGAGGAAAGAGGATTTTTCCTACCCCATACTAGGGCTGCCATATTTCCAGATTTCCCCGGATATTACTGGGATTTCAAAGGCAGAATTGACGTCCAGGGGGAATTTCCAAAAGGCAGTGCAAGTAAATTGAAAAATCTTTGTACTTCCTTCCAATCCTTTTTCCTTCTGTGTTGAGTATTTCAGATTGTAAACCTGAGAGCAGGAACTTTCTTATTATTGATATTATTATTATTGGGAAGGGGGATAAGCCTGCTTTCTGCCTGTGGTGTTCCCCACCCGTTACCCATTGTCCCTGTGTAGTCATTTCACTTGACACACAGAACTCTGCTTTCGAAGCTTCTGAGAAGCACCCCAGTCCATATCTACACAATCCTATGCCTTTCCACTACCTTCATCTATTTTCAAGTGGGCACACTGCAGAGTAATGCAAAATCCACTGGAATAAAAACAGTTTCTCAAGAAGCACTTTTCAGGGGCAAAAGATATGCATTAGATCTAGATTGTGCATAGAATTAATAGAAAATCCCCGAAGTATCCATAGTCTCCATTGATTCTAGAGTAAAATGCCGCATGTACACAGCCAAAGATATTTGTTGATGATTGCGTTTCTGTCTTGGGCTTCCAGTAAGAGCTTAGAGCAGCCTTTTAGTGTCTGTGAGGTAAGTTAGATCCGGAAATAATAGCCTGCCCAAGAGCCTCATAGCTGAGTGGGTTTCATAGCTGTCAACTGTCCCTTATTTGGCGGGAAAGTCCCTTATCCCAGTGCCGTGTCCCGCTGCTGTCCCTTATTGATGATATCCCTTAAATTTCCTGGGTTCCAAAGGAAGCAGCTCCTCTGCCGGCCAGGGAGGAGGGAGGCTCCAACTGTGTTGCTTGGCTGCGTTGCTCATCCAATAAGGAGTCTAAGAATGACTGGGGGGTGGAGCTTGCATGCCTTGTGCCGATCAAATTGGCCGTGTTGCCTGGGAACTCGCCTTTGCTCAGCGCTTCTCAGCGGAGAGGTGATGGTGGTTTTCCTTGCTGCACACCCTTTGCCGGTTTGCTGCGCTGTGGGAACCACCACATGAGGCTTCGTTTGGCTGCTGGGCTTTCTGCCTTTGGCTCAGGAGCTGGTTGACTAAAATCCCTTATTTTGGCTGCTGGTCCCTTATTTTCAAATCTGTAAGTTGACAGCTATGGTGGGTCCCCCCCCATAAACGGCACCAGGCTCGCTGTTCCACTGTGAAGTACCACTGCGAAGGCAGCTTTGTTAGCCTGAGTTGCACTGCATTCATGACGTTCTCACCCAAGGCAAGATAAACTTGCTCAGTTGCTACAAGTTCTCAATTACTTTGTCCACTTATAATTGAATCCTGCGTGGTGCCCTAAGCGAATTTCTTTTAACTAGTGCACAACTTTGTGTGTGCTGTTTGGCCTTAATTGTGCTCCCTATAAAGCTGCTTCATAAAGCAACAATAATTTCTAGTTCCCCTTGTAATCTTAATTTCCATCATGCATAATTAATGATTTCCTTCAAACCGACCGTTTTTCAAGTATTACCATGTGGAAGAAAACTTGCCACTATAACAAACAACTCGCAGATTTGTTAGGAAAGGATAATGTGGCTCTTTGCCTAGCATGTATTTATGGTTGTAGGCTAAAACCATGGGCAGGTGTGCCACACCTTTAAAGCACACCCAATGCGCATTTAAAGCACATGACTTCCCCCAAAGAATCATGGGAACTGTAGTTGGTTAAGGGTGCTGGGATTCTTTGGGGGAAATGATGTGCTATAAACGTGTATTGGATGTGCTTTGTATATGTAGCAAAAATGCAGACTTTAAACTGAATAACTTTTGCAGCAGCACAAATTATTATTTAGAAAGAAAGAAAAGGTAGATTTAGATATATCAACAAATTAACCCATTAGCCACGCATACACCCAATAACATGTTTTCTTTCTTTCTTTCTTTCTTTCTTTCTTTCTTTCTTTCTTTCTTTCTTTCTTTCTTTCTTTCTGACTCCAATGCCTTCCACCTCACTAGCACACACAAATCTATTTTAATATGAAAGCATTGGCTTCACAGTTGTCATGTGCTTCGGCAGATGTTTCTCCACCAGCATCAATCTGGGGATCACTGGGTAGATTTTGCCACCTCTTTCCACAAACCTTTCAGCTCTTTTGTTCTGCTGCCGAAAATCACAAAGCCAAAATCACAGAGCCTTAAAAGGCAGGCCTCAGCTTTTAATTTACCTCACAATATGAGTTCTAATTAAGGATGGGTGAATCTGCCAGTTTTGAGCTGAACCAGATTTCTCCTTCATCCCTAACCAACACCCACTTGTTCATGCCAAACATATGAAGACACACAAATTCGCATGTGACATTTCATACAGCTGGCACTCCTGCATGCGTGGGAAGCCTAATTATGTGGAATGCTTATGTGCAGTCAGTTCCTCCCGTTTATGTGCCCTTTTGTAGAAGTTTAGCATGAGTCCACAGGTGCAGAGACTGGACTGGGCCAGGGGTGCAACCTTTCTTTTCTCTTATCCACGCAGGGGCAGAGAAAGGGGTGTGTGGTGGGGGCAGATCGACCTGGGTGTCACCACTGAGAGGGGGTGACAAAATGCTGGGCGGCACTCACTGTGGGGCCTGCAGCACGTCCAAGCCATGCGTCTCTTCTGGGAGTGATGCGATGGCTTGAGTGCTGCATCAAATGGTCCGCCCACCACCACCCCCTCAGCTGTAGGGTGGCTGCAGTGCCGGATTTATGTATAGGCTAAGTAGGCTGAAGCCTAGGGTAAATCTAGGGGGCCTCGCCAGCCCTCCCGCTCCCCAGCGGGCAATCTCTCCCTCCCAAAATTGCAAACCCAAGACTTCATGCGAGGGCAGGGCAACTCGGGCCTCTAAGTCTAGGGGCCTAACCAGCCTGACCTCTCCCCAGAGAGCCACAGTCTCCCCTCTATCTAGGAGACCACTGTAAGCAGATGAAAACCTTAGCAGGATTTTAATAACACTTGTAATGTAGCGAATATTATGGATAATATGGAAGATATAAAATATGGACTATGAAATAATATGCAGTTGAGAAGGTGGACAATAGGATCCATGGAGGGGAAGGTAGGAAGTCCAGAGATTTGGAGAAATCTCTAAATAGGGATATGTAATTTGGATTGTTATAATTCTATATTTGTAAAATCAAACAAAAATTATTATTATATGTGTAAAAAGGGAGGCTTGAGCGGTGGTGAGTTGGGGCGGCACCTTCCCATTTCATATGCCAGTCCCCTGACAGTTTTATTAATGGACTCTGTATTTTTGGAATTACCTAAGAGCCACCAATAGGGAGCTCTAGAATCTGATAGCTAACCAATTGGGTACTACCAAACAGCGACCCTTATTGCTGAAAGCAGGTAACCAGCAGGAAACACTTCAGCTCAGCCTTTGAACTGTTGACTGAACACCCCCTGCTGTGCAGATGATGGAGAAAGCTCATAAATTGTATCACTTCTTTCGTCCTGGCCAACTCTATTATGCTGGTGTAAACCCTGGTGCACCAGGAACCGAGAATAACAGCAAATAAAATCCGCTCATACGTCAGCGACTGATAAGACTTGTCAACCTGTTTTTCTAAAGTCTTCCTAAATTATAAAGCTCCAAAATATAGGCCAAAAGAGAGCAGGTCTGGAAAGAGTGAGCCATACAATGGGCACCACCAGTGAAAAGGCCCTGCTCCGTGTAGCTCCTGCCTTGTCATTTGATAGGGTGCCCACTTGCCCTCCTTCTTGACATGGAATGCTCTCTGTTGGAGTCTCCAGGTCCAGTACAAAGACCATAAGAAGGGAGAGCAGGGACCTTGAAGTTCCCAACAGGAAAACTGATGCTATTAACAGTAATCCTTCTAGTTGATTAATTGGTTCGGCAACTTCCATGCACATGACGTGTGATGCTAATTATTTCCCCCAAGAGTTAAATGATAACTAACCAGAGGCAGCTACAGGAGAGCTATGAGATTCAGGTGAGGGTCAGATGCCTTGTCAATCCCAGCAGGTATATAAGAGGATGACCCTGCCTGCCTAGGCCTCCGGCCTGCGCAGCATGGAAGACTTGTGTATAGTACGCAGATCTGAAAGGACCACAAAGGGTAAACCACCCAAAAGGTATGCTGAAGAGTTTGCTAAAACAGTCATAGCAGATACAGCTGTTGTTAATAGGTTAGTAGTACTCAGAAAAGGTTTGGGAACCTTCAAGTTTCCAAGAGGATGCTGAGCCATGGTCAAATGCCATGAAGGCTGAACTTGATTCCTTAGGAGGAACAAGACATGGGAACTAGTTCCAGGCCTGCCTAGGCTACAAAAAGTTTACAAAGTTCAGTTATTGCAAGTTTTTCAGTGTTAATTTTATGCATTTTTTAAAAATCACCATGGTATTTAACAATAATATCTTATGTCCTTTCGATGAGAAATTGTGAATTGTAGAATTTTAAATACCGTCATCATCCCTTGCTTCACTCAATTTTGTTTATAACACTTCCATTTTCTTCTAGCTGTGAGGGTGGGGGATGGGGAGGGGCCTCATAAGTGGAGTAGCCGAGGGCCTCTCTTCATCTAAATCCGGCCCTTGGTGGCTGAGTGGGAGGAAGCAGGCAGACTCTGGTCTTGGCTTGCCCTGATCGGCTTGCTCCGCCGCTGTATCCATGCATAGGTTTTATGGGTGATTGAACAAGTGAGTAGAGCTTTCCATCCATTCCATTAAGCATTATGCTTTTGGTTCTCCCTCCTCCGTGTGTCAAACTATATTACCGTCAGTAGTTTAGACCAAATAGCACCCACTCGAAGGAGTTAAAAATAGCCTGCGTGCACCCTGCTTTGTTACTTGGGAAACCAACATGTTGCTGTATATCTGCGTCGGTGGAATTTCAGCCTGCGTTAGCCTGCTTCCTAAACTCGATGTGATCGAGGGATCCTTGTTTTTCCCCTCATGCATATATAAAGAGGGAGATTGCCCCCCCCCCGCCGCTCTGGTTTCTTTCTTTTTACTAATTGCTTTTCTTAAAAGCTTTTCATGGATAACAAAGGTACCTATAACATCTCTGTTTTCAGTTCATAGAGTCAGTGACATTTGGTGCGGGACATTGCTATCATAGGCATTGTGAGGTTGGGAGGGGAAGAAAGATATTGGGGGAGAGCGGTGGGAGAAAGGAAGAAGGGGTTAAGATGTTTCCTTCTTTTGCATAGCGTATGTGCAGGGTTTTGTGTCTGTCATGTGAAAAGGTTCTTCATCTATTCATTTATTAGTTTTCATCAAATTAGACATATTGATTCCAGTGGAGCACATGGGCGAAAGGAGCTGAACCCTCTCTCTCTCTGTTATTCAGGGTACTTAATTCCCAGCCCCATTCTGAACCCTTCCCTGGAATGACCCTTTCAACTCATTCATTTATAGTTGGACAGGGCAGGCACATGAAGAACCACACAGGTTGTCCTCTTTCCATCTGTCTTAGGGTGCATCACAAGGTCGCCCACACCCTCAAGTTGTACAAGCTGAAAGGTGTCTTTAACCTAGAAAAGTTATTTTCATCTCCCCCCTCCATCATTATCATCATCACCATCATCATTATTAATTGAAATTCTATACCACCCTATACCCGGGGGTCTCAAGGCGGTTCACATAATAAAACCAAGCTATAAAACAGGCATAGGCAAACTCGGCCCTCCAGATGTTTTTGAGACTACAATCCCCATCATTCCTGACCACTGATCCTGTTTGCTAGGGATGATGGGAGTTGTAGTCTCAAAACATCAGGAGGGTTGAGTTTGCCTATGCCTGATATAAAACCACAAAATACATAATAAAAATAAAAACAACAACCCAAAGCCACTCTCCATTCAACCACTACGGCAAAAGAATACTTGCTCTCTGTAGTCTCCACAAGAATATTAGCAGTATTTATTTATTTATCTACAGCATTTATATCCCACCTATTTCTCCAGGAAGTTCAAGGTGGTGTATGTGACTCTCCTCATTTACTTTTTTATTTTTCTCCCCACTCCCAAAAATTATGTAGGAAAAAATTACCAAACTTGAGAAATAAGTATTATTTTTCTTTGTCTTCAAGACAGGCTGCCCCCACCCCACAAAAATATTATTTGCATGTGCAGTGGGGTATAATATTAACTGAAAGAGGAGACCAGAACATAAAGAAAAAGAAAAAGATTTGCAGTGATGGAACATTTAGATATCCCTGCTCTGCTATTTTACCTTCTGAACACCAGAGGGAGCCGAAGGAACAGAGTCTTGAGGTTCTTGCAAAAAAGAAAGGAAGAAAAAAGATTGAAAATAATGACCTGGTTATCCCGTGCTTTTAAGAAAAGGATGACACATAAGAGTCCCATGGGAAGAAAATTTCAAGTGATACAACACATATGTGATTCATGAACACTAATTTGAGACACTTGTGTTGATGAGAAATCTAATCTTTTCTGAAACTACAAGCAAAACCGCAGTGCTGGGATTTGTCAGCGCCCAAGTCTTTTAGGGCTATAAGCCTCCATGTCTGTGTTAAGTTTAACTCTAATGAAATGAGAGTTTATAAGATGTCTCTATGAGGCATCCAATAGGGATTGGGACATACAACTCCTGTTTGCCCAGGAGGAAAAAGATGCCTTTTTGGAGCATCAGAGTGAATACTCAAAAGAGTCCCTGTGTTGCTTGCATTCTTATTGCTGGTGATGCTCAGAATATCACCTTCCTGCTAGGGATTTGGGGACTTGCGGCCCCGGTCCCCATAAGTGGGAAAAGATGCTCCACCAGGGACCAGGAGCATGGGCAGCTGTTCCAGGTGGCACCTCCCTTGACTGACATCTGCCTTGGGGCAGAAGTAGGTGGCTGGGGAGTGGTTTGCTTTGGGCAGAATTTGTGGGATGTTAGCATCCCAAATGCATATTGTAAATGGTCAGTTGCAAGAGCTGTAGAACTCTGCAATGTCATACGCTTGAGGCAGTTATTTTCAGTTGGTACAGTTATGGCAGTTGGTACAACAGTCTTAACAGTTAGAGCAGCAGGTATGTTGTGTTGTGCTGCTGGCTGCCTCAGAGTTAGGTAGTCTGTAACAGTTTAATCCATGTAAGGCTGAATTGTACGTAAGGTGGGATATAAATGCTGTAGATAAATAAATAAATACTGAGTGATGTATGGAAGTGAGAGCTGGACCATAAAGAAGGCTGATCGCCGAAGAATTGATGCTTTTGAATTATGGTGCTGGAGGAGACTCTTGAGAGTCCCATGGACTGCAAGATCAAACCTATCCATTCTGAAGGAAATCAGCCCTGAGTGCTCACTGGAAGGACAGATCCTGAAGCTGAGGCTCCAATACTTTGGCCACCTCATGAGAAGAGAAGACTCCCTGGAAAAGACCGTGATGTTGGGAAAGATGGAAGGCACAAGGAGAAGGGGACGACAGAGGACGAGATGGTTGGATATATATAATCTGTGAAAATGTTTTTCTAAAGAAAAAACGTTGTGAAATATATATGGAATTTGCCATTAGCTCATCACTGCCATCTAGTGTCACATTTGTATAATGCACTTAAGACATTATATCTGCAGCTGTATAGCTGAGTACTAAGACATATTAGCAATGTAAGTATCACCCGCCTGCATTGTATATTTAATCTGCAGCTGCAAGTACACTAAATAAAAGACCAAAGGTAGACAAACTATCCCAGAGGAGCATGGCATGTCCTCCTCCAGAGGTGGTAAGCCCTCCGCTAACACCCCATACACCCCAATCATTGAGGTAACCTATTTCAGGAAATTTGGGGCTTTAAACATTATTACTGGCTCTTTAAATTGAGCTTGGAAGCAAATTGGCATCCAACACAATTATTATAGGGCAGATGTAATGTGTTCTGGACCATCATGGTCCCATCACCATCTGGTGAACAGCCGTGCATTGTATCTGAGCTGTGTTTAAAGGCAGCTCCACAGAGAGAGCATTGCAGCAGTCCAGCCTGGATTATGCATAAGGCCAGATCTGCCAGAGGTTCCCTTGGCATCCCCCCTGTTGCCGAATGAACAATACTGATTGTTCATCCTGTTTTGCTTTTTGTATGTTATGGATCAGCATAGCTCTGGCTGCAACGTTACACAAGTGCCTCAACTTTTTCTCCATCCCTCGAGGAATGCTGAGGACAGAAACTGCAAAACTGTGCCAAAGGCAGCCTTGCGTCTACTTTGAATTTTGTGCGTTTGCTGTAGTATGTAGTTGTTGTGTTTTGTTTCTCCTCCCTTCACAGATATTTTGCAGGATGGGGTGTGCGTTGGCTTCAGAGGACTCAGTGGAAAGAACATGAGAAACCAATAACTACAAAAATAACACTTGGGTGAGGCTGAGCCAGCCCGAGATTTGAGATGACATGTCACTTAAAACCACAGAGTTTTCTGTCATGTTGATTTTATTTGGGTGTTCTTTTTACACTTAAGAAAACAACAACAACCCTACTTGGCAGGTGTATACTGTGAAGAATGCAAACATAACAGTTTAAAGTGTCTTTGATATTCACACAAATTGCAATAAATTGGTGTCCAATATTAAAGTGGCTGCTCAGACAGAAAAACAAGCAAAATGCCACTGTCCTAGGAATGGATCAGTGCCCCTTTTGTATGTTCTGACTCCAAGTATGCAATCCAGTCCATGAACAAAACTATGTACAGATGTTTCTCTTTTGGAATCTTAGTACAGCTGTACCTTGGTTCTTGAACTTAATCCGTTCCAGAAGTCCTTTAACTTCTGAAAATGTTCAACAGCCAAGGCTGTTGCAGGAGCTTCCTGCACTCAATCGGAAGCCGCAGAATTCGGGTTCCAAAGAGTGTTCACAAACCGGAACACACACTTCCAGGTTTGTGGCGTTCGGGAGCCAAAACGTTCGACTTTTAAGGCATTCGGCTTCCAAGGTATGACTGTATAGAGACCTGCATTTCCCATTTTGGGGAGTTGTTGGCACCCATCTGCTTCAGGAGGCAACTTCTAGGGGCAAAGTCAAACTGCTGGAGAATCACAGCACCCGCTGGGGTTGCAGAGACCCGTAACTTGTAACTGCTGCCTCCCACATTGTTTTTGCTGTGTTAGCAGCACCGAAGTGACCTCTCTGTGGCACAAACCTGGCCAGTGTGTACGGTAGTTCTGGGCTGCCTAGACAAGACCTAACACGCCCTCCCAAAACACACCCAGCCTCGCTGATGTGGTCCAAAGAGCAAGGCATTTGACGCCAGCTTGGCTGCAGCTTGGCTCCATCCAACTGTTAGGGACTCCATTCTCGATTTCTGTAGGGTTTACTCCTTAGCCTTTTCTTCTTCGAAAGATGCCCTGCCAGGCAGTGCTGTTTTTCTAAATAGTAGACGAAAATCAATTAGATTAGTTATTTAAAATCCTAGCTACTAGCAAATCTGAGTGTGGCTCCAGTGAAGCCAAAATGGTATCTGCTGTGTCAGATCAGGACTGAGTATGCTCACTGGCCATGTAATTCTGACTGTTCGGAGGAAGGATGGACAGGAAATAGGGCAGGTCATGGAATGGAATATCCTGGACATGGGGATTGCATGGCTGGCTGGAACCCTGAACCAGCATATTCCACAGTGCAACATTTTATTGTAGGTTCCACTTGTACTTTCGATTGACTAAAATAGTGTCGTCGTCGTCCCATAACTCAGACAGCGTATTTTTTACAAAAATAAATAAGCACAAACGCTTACAAAAAAATTAAAAAATAAAACACCATAAGTACAGAATAATGTACTGAATACATGTGGGGGGGGGTTAATTGTAGTGAGTGTGTTTAAATGACATGCAATGAAAGAAACATCACCTTAAAACAGGCAATTCCTTCTCTCGCATGCAGCAAGGAGTGTCTGTTCTGGGAAGATGCCTGTGTATGTATCTCATCTTATATATAAAAGAGATGCCTTTTGTTTCAGAACAATTTTTACTCCCATGCAAATTCAGGCAAATTTAACTGATTACTCAGTTGAAACTTATGAAATTCTATGATAAATTTGTCTTTAATAAGGGGGCAGCCCTTGTGTACTCTAAAGCAAGAAATGTTTTCAATATGCTGCAAACAGCAGAACAGGTGAAATTTGGTCACAGATCTGTGGCTCTGTGCTGATGGAGACCTCCAGTTCTCTGCTCCTGGGAAAGTTAAGGGAAGCATCCAGTGGCACAGACAGATACCTAAAACACTACCATCAAGAAAAGGGAGAGCAAACTGTTTATCTCAGCATCTAAGGGGACAATGCAATGCATAGTCTCAAATTGCAGAACAGCAGATTTAGCCTGGATAGCAGAGGAAAATGTTACAACCAATTGGCAGTGGAAGAGGTTTCCCAAGGAAGTGGTTCGATCAACTTGCTGACTAAAACATATCACTCACATGCAGATTTTGAGTCTAGACAATTTATCGGATACATGGGTCGGTTTGATGACCACAAAGTCCTTTCCAACTTTGCAGATTCTGCGGTTCTATGTTTGTGGGAGAAATGGCTTTCAAATGATAACGTAATCATCCGGTGTGATATTATCTTTATCCTAGCGTACACTAACCAACTGATCTGGACCTGGGAACTTGGCTTGTGGGCTAGAAAGCTTCCCCCCACCCCACAAGCAAATCATCGAGGGCAGCCTCAACACCATATAAATCCTGATTCTGTACACTTCATTGGATATGATGACAACTTTCTTGACTTTCAAACGGGACCTTGGAATTGCATGTGCTGTCAGACAATTGGCGGATGGCATTTCTCCAGCTCCAGAGCTGAAGTTATGGCCATTGCAGGAGGACTCTTCAAGATCAGCCCCTGGAAGGCCTATTTCATGGAAGCAGAAAGATGAAATGAACTAGTTACTCGTCAAATCTAATCCCTTGTCCCTAGTTAGGATCTGGCACATGTTATCTCCCCTATAGGCTAAGCTATTAAAAAACCCAAACACAGTGCACAACAAGGACTGAGCAGGAGCGTGTAAGGTCTGGTTAAGAACCTAAGAAGAACCATACATGAACAGACCAAAGGTTCATCTAATCCCAATCCTGTTTTCTAAGAGTAGTCAACCAAAAACCCACAATAGAGCATGAAGGCAATAGTGATCCACAACTGCTGCCCCCCAAACATTGGACATTCCCTATAGTCTCTGTGACCAATGGCCCTTGAAAATCCTATCCAGTATACCTGAAGGAGTATCTCCACCCCGATTGTTCTGCCCGGACACTGAGGTCCAACGCCAAGGGCCTTCTGGCGGTTCCCTCACTGCGAGAAGCGAATTTACAGGGAACCAGGCAGAGGGCCTTCTCAGTAGTGGCACCCACCCTGTGGAATGCCCTCCCACCAGATGTCAAAGAAATAAACAATCTGACTTTTAGAAGACATCTAAAGGTAGCCCTGTTTAGGGAAGCTTTTAATATTTCATGAATTATTGTATTTTAATATTTTGCTGGAAGCCGCCCATAGTGGCTGGAGAATCCCAGCCAGATGGGTGGGGTATAAATAAATTATTATTATTATTATTATCCTCAATTAATCTGCCCAACCGCCTTTTAAAGCCATCTAAGATGAAGGCTATTGAAACATCTTGGGACAATGTATCCTATAAATTAAGCATGTCTTATGTGATGAAGTGTTTACTTGTCTTATTATTTGTCACAGGAATGTGACAAATTGCACAGTTCAGAGATGGAGTTAACTCATTATCTGCAAAAACACGATCTCCACAGGCTTGGTTGGGTGTCAAGCCTAAGGAGCAGAGCAGCTCATTCCTGGTGGCCTTCATCCATGAAAACCAGTTGTTGAGACTAGAAATCCCCACCACCTCAGAGTCCCCTGAGTCCCCTCCTAACTGGACTTTTTCCAAGCAATCTGAGACTGTTCCTGCATAAAGTCAACCTCTCCTCCGCCCTTTCTATGCCTGTTCTGGTTCTGGGAGATAACCAGGGGTAGGAGCTTGTTGCAGCAGGAGAGGGGAGACACCCATGACCCTTCATCAGCCTGACTCATCCCTGCCTCTTGGCCTCCCTCAACCCACTCTCCTGCTTCAGTTTCTGCCTCTGATTCTGGACTTCTCTCTACCACAGACTCTCCCAGCTCACTAAGCCCTGTTACCTCTTCAGCTTCTGACACCTCCTCCTCCTTGTCTTCTCTCACTTCTCCCTGTGACTGCTCATCACTGTCCCACAGCAGCTCCCTGGGCTCTGAGCATTCTTCACTTGGTGGTTCCCCAGCTAGACCCTCCCACCATTTGTCTGTGTCCAACCAGCCCCCGACATTATTTACCAGAAATTTATCCTGCCATTCCTCCCAGAGGATAAAAATTCACTGTGATAACGGGATTGTAGCCCCAAGTGTGTTTTATAAGCTGGTCTCCGACCGTAATAAATTATCTATCTATCATCTATCTATCTATCTATCTATCTATCTATCTATCTATCACTGTAATAACTTGCAGAGCTTCCAGAAACAAGGAGACCAAATAAACTAATATCAAAAGAAATCTGTATTTCACCCTTCCACAGGGTCTGTGCCTTTTAAGATTAAGCTTGGTCCCAAAACATCAGCAAAAAAAAATGTGATAGAGGAATCCAATTCAGCGTCCGCTGGGTGATCCTCAGGCCCCTGGGATCAGTAACTTTTTCAAGAATGGAGATGCAGAAAATCATGGCTATTTCGTACTGTAAATAATGTTCTTTCTTAAGTGTATGCATATACTGTTTTGTTTTTTAAATCCTTGATTTAGGAATTATATTATCTATTTTATTTTACCTTCCACCATTAGTTCTGGATTTTTACTCCCAAGGGAAGACTTTCTAGGGAGAAATATAGACAACTTGTGCTACTGTAGGGTAAGTCTGTTGATAAGACTTGAAAATCCTTTGAATAAATTCACGGGGCTTTGCAATGAATACAAAACCAACAAAGGGTACTTAAGGAAGGGCTTGTGAATGTCTAGGTTGCTACAGCTATTCAGGCACTGAACAACGATCAGACATACATCAAGAACGCTGTGTTTGTCTACCAAGGCCTGGGAATTTCTTTCATTGCATTCTTGTCAGCCCTTTCGAGAACAAAAATCATGGCTATACTGAAATATTCCGAATAGTTTCTGCTGCAGGTGAAAGCCGGCACATATTGTTCTTGCTGAAACTGCACACAAACTCCACTCCACATGTGAACAATTAAACTGATTGTAGATGCCCCGACTTGATGTTTTAAAGAAAGTACATTTTGTGACAATGTAAAAAACAAAATCTTTAAAGGCAACTTATTTAAAGGCAAGAGTATCATATGGCTATTATACATTTTCTC